>NC_068930.1:59201529-60401529 GCF_023091745.1 Budorcas taxicolor | reverse complement strand
CTGGAGAATTCCATGAACAGAGGAGCCTGTCAGAATATAGTCCATGGAGATGCAAAGAGTCGGACACGACTGAGCGACTAACACTTTCACTTTCAATCAAGGCCTAGAGTAGGATAAGACATTTTCTAGTGTTTTATGTAATCTACATATTGTCATGTATGGCAATGTTAATCAAGGTAGGTAAAGCTAGCTGGAAAAAAAATGCCTTAATATTAGTAGTTTACACAAAAAAGTTTGTTTTTCATTCATATCACAATCCAATCAAGATCAGTGGGAGGTGGGTGGAGCTTTGTTCCATGGAGTCAATCAGAAACCAGGACCTCTTCCATCTAGTTGTATTATTAGCTTTAGTGATGGTTGTTGCTATTCAGTTGTTCCATCATGTCTGACTCTTTGTGGCATGGACTGCAGCACGCCAGGCTTCCCTGTCCTTCACTAGCTCCTGGAGTTTGCTCAAACTCATGTCCATTGAATCAGTGATGCCATGGTTAGTCATGGTTTAACAGGGGACCAAGGTGGTCAAGGGATGGAAAGGAGAGAGACTCCCGGCTTTTAATTGTGTAGATCCAGAAGTGAAATTCCAACTCCCATTGATGAGGACTGGTCATATGACTTTACCTAGATGCAAGGGGAATGGATAGTGAAGTTTAGCTCTGAGGCCACAGAAGGAATTAAGGTTTGATGACCATCTGTGACTCTGTTGAAATGCCACTTTCTCCCTGAAGCAAATGCTTAGGGTTGTACTTGATATACTTCAAGCACTCAAGAAAGTTTGTTGAACAAGTGAATAAATGAAAGAATGAATATGTATAGGTTTCTGCTGTTATGTTTTTCTAAGGCAGAACATGAGAAGGAAATAATTTGGAGGGAAGCAGAAATCTGTATGCCACCCCCACTGTGTTCCTATGACCGTTTATATTTGTGAAATTATTTTACAAGTACTCTAGGGATTCACATTCTTTTAAAGATTTGTTTTTCATTCATTCAATGAATATTTGAGTGCTGCTATGTGAGGAGCTATGAGTATGCTCAAGAAGGAGGTGGGTTATAATTCCTGTTTATTTGTAACTCACATAGAATGAGTTTGATAGGAAAAAAGGGGGAAAGCCAATAATCACAGTTATTGAGTAGGTGCCAGGATACAGATATGAATGGATTACGAGGGAAATGTTGAGGAAGGGCACCTAATGCACTCTCAGATGGGTTTTGTGGAGTTTCATCTTCCAGAAGAAGTGATACTGAATGAACCTGAACTTACCAGTGATACACATATAATGGAAGTAAAGAGAACAGTAGTGCAAATTGGCAACTGAGGGAATTTCAATTAATTCAGAAAGTCAAAAATGTGTGGTGGGGTTAGTTTTAGGGGAGACTGGCAATGTAAGGCTGGACTGAGTCATAAAGCATTTATAAACTGCACTAAATTAAGGAAGAATGAAGAGGATTAGGACAGGGATTAAGTGATTTGTCTCTATCAAATGAAATAATACGCATAGCAAAGTCTAGGCTGCTGTGTTATCCATGTCAACCTAAATCTATTTCTCCTTATATCTGCCTCAAATAAAAGGACATTAAACATTAAAAGCATTAATGTTTAACATTAAAAAAACAAACACTAAACAAACAAACAAAAAAAAACCCACTCAGAATGTTGCAAACACCATCATTCTACGGGAAGAGGGAACACAAGGTCACAGAGAAAGGTGTACCATATCCTCCATTTGTACATTATCAATGCCTCTGAAAGTGGAACAGGAAGGGGGAACCTTTCAAAGAAAACAAAGGAACTGGTTTTGTTGTTTTCAATAAACTATATCTGTCAGCCGAGTAAGTTCTTCTAATAAGCCTTTTTTAGATGGAAGAAAATTAAGAGCAATTTGGGAAGCTCTTGTCTGGGGACTTCTGCAACAGTGAGGAGGTTGCTAAGGTTGTTCATCAGGGGACCAAGCACCCCATCCAGTTCAGGAGGGACTATTGTGCATTCATTTACCATTCACTCTTTTTTTTTTTTTTAAGTATTATATTGCTTGCTTATTTATTTGGCTGCATCCAGTCTTAGTTGAGGCACACAGGCTCTTCATTGCATCGCATAGGATCTTTTCTTGCAGCGCACAGACTCTCTAGTTGTGGCACATGGGCTTCAGCAGTTGTGGTACATGGTCTTAGCAGTAGCAGTGCACAGGCTTAGTTGCTCTGTGGCATGTGGGAGCATCACCTGCATTACAGAGTGAATTCTTAACTGTCAATACTAAGGGAAATCAGTCCTGAATATTCATTGGAAGGACTGATGCTGAAGTTGAAGCTCCACTACTTTGGCCACCTGATGCAAAGAACTGACTCATTGGAAAAGACCCTGATGCTGGGAAAGATTGAAGGCAGGAGGAGAAGGAGATGACAGGAGGAGATGATTGGATGGCATCACTGACTCAATGGGCATGAGTTGGACCAAGCTCCAGGAGTTGGTGATGGACAGGGAAGCCTGACATGCTGCAGTCCATGGGCTCACAGAGAGTCGGACATGACTGAGCAAATGAACTGAAATGCACTGGACCTTCAGGGAAGTCCCCACCAGTCACTCTTTGTTCATCCAGCACATTTAAGTGCCCTACACTATGATGTCAGGTGCTGCAGGGAGTAAAAGATAGGTAAAGGTCCTGGGCCTGGAAAAGTAACACATGAATCCAGAGATTTCCAATCAAGGAAGTGCTCTACTTAAGGGTCAAATGAGAGAGAAAGTATATGTGTGTGTGTGTGACTTCACATACATACAGAATCATTTGATCCTTAAATTACCTACACAGTTTATATAATACATATTTTTAAAGCCTTAGAGTCTGAAGTCCAGAGTCAATCTAGACTCTACTTGAGTAACTACTGCTTGTTTGACCCTCAATATTTTCAGCTGTAAAACTAGGATAATAACAGTTACATCACAATTGTGAGGCTTAAATGAGATGACTCATGTGAAAGCTTTGTGTAAAGAGTACAGAACTCTGCAAACATTTGTAATAGAATGAAAAATTACTGAAGTGAATATTCCAGGGCTTTTAAGCAGTGTTTATCAAAGTGTGTTTGCTGAGACATTGAGGTCCCAGGATATTAACCAGCATTTCTCAAGAAGAGAGTTGTGTGGTCTGGAGGGAAAGCAAAAACTTTACACTCTTAGGGTTTCTACCTGGAACTGAGAATTAAATTGACACAGATAAACAGGAGCACACTTACTCCTTAGAAGAAAAGTTATGAGCAACCTAGACAGCATATTCAAAAGCAGAGACATTACTTTGCCGACTAAGGTCCGTCTAATCAAGCCTATGGTTTTTCCAGTAGTCATGTATGGATGTGAGAGTTGGACTGTGAAGAAGGCTGAGCGCCAAAGAATTGATGCTTTTGAACTGTGGTGTTGGAGCAGACTCTTGAGAGTCCCTTGGACTGCAAGGAGATCCAACCAGTCCATTCTGAAGGAGATCAACCCTGGGATTTCTTTGGAAGGAATGATGCTAAAGCTGAAGCTCCAGTACTTTGGCCACCTCATGCGAAGAGCTGACTCATTGGAAAAGACTCTGATGCTAGGAGGGATTGGGGGCAGGAGGAGAAGGGGACGACCAAGGATGAGATGGCTGGATGGCATCACTGACTCAATGGAAGTGAGTCTGAGTGAACTCCGAGAGTCGGTGATGGACAGGGAGGCCTGGTGTGCTGCAATTCATAGGGTCGCAAAGAGTCAGACACGACTGAGCGGCTGAACTGAACTGAACTGAACTGAAACAGGAGCAAAGCACACTGATTTTTTTTTTTACAAGTTCATGGGCATACCCACAGGAAAATGAAGACCCAAAGATGCAGTTAGAGCCAAACACTTAGTTATATACTAAATTGGACACAGAGCAGTAAGGAGCAAAAATGGGAGGGCAACAAAGGGACTTGAGCCAGGTTAGTTAATAGTGGAGAAGTGAATATAAAGATAAGGGTTACTTTAAAAAGGTTTCTTTGTGTAGACTTCCCCCTTCCTTGACTCTCATCTCTGGTGATAAGCCTTTCTCTTTCCTTATGGCATAGGGAGGACATTGTTCACTTGGGAGTTCCATTTCCTGCTTTCAGAAAGAAAAAGGAAGTTCAGAGTACCCTTTTTCCAACTGCTGATTCTCAGATGCCTCAAAATAATCTTTATGCCAAAGTATCCCGATATTTTGGGGTGGCATATTCTGCCAGTCCTCAAATCAAATAAACTTGAGAAATACAGGATGATACAAAGTAAAGCACAGTTCTTAGGTCTTGAAAGCCCTGTCAACTCAAGGAGAGAAGCTATAGTCTCTCTTTCCCCAGGATTAATTTGTTCTCAGGATCAAGGCATCCTCCTCCCCACCCCTACCCCACCCTAACTCCCACTCTAGCAACTAGATCCTGGAAATGAACAGAATCCATTTTCAGAAACACTACTCTCCAGAAAGAAAATGATTACCTCTATTTAATGATTTTGAACTGTGGTGTTGGAGAAGACTCTTGAAAGTCCCTGGACTGCAAGGAGATCCAACCAGTCAGTCCTAAAGGAAATCAGTCCTGAATATTCATTGGAAGGACAGATGCTGAAGCTGAAACTCCAATACTTTGGCCACCTGATGCGAAGAACTGACTCACTGGAAAAGACCCTGGTGCTGGGAAAGATTGCAGGCAGGAGAAGAAGGAGATGACAGAAGATGGGATGGTTGGATGGCATTACCGATTCAATGGACATGAGTTTGAGCAAGCTCTGGGAATTGGTGATGGACAGGAAAGCCTGGTGTGCTACAGTCCACGGGTCGCAAAGAGTCAGACAAAACTGAGCAGCTGAACTAAACTGAACTTCAATTTACAATCCATCAGCCTCTCAAAACTTAGCCATTCATCAACAGATAATCTAGGAATTCATTCAACAACTTTCCAAGAGCAGAGATTCCCAGAAAGGAAGGCAAAAAAGAAAAGGGCCAGCCAACTGTGCCAAAGTGTGCCAGATGGGATTCCAGCATAGAATGAGGCAGGACAAGTAGTAGATACCTCTGGGATTCCTTCCAAGGTACCTGCTGCTGGTAAAGTAGTGTATGCATACTCAGTCATGTCTGACTCTTTGCAATCCCATGGACTGTAGCCTGCTAGGCTTCTCTGTCTATGAGATTTCCCAGGCAAGGATACAGGAGTGAGTTGCCACTTCCTTCTCCAGGGGATCTTTCCAACCCAGGGATGGAACCCCTATTTTCTGTATTGCAGATGGATTCTTTACCGCTGAGCCACCAGGTAAAGCAGTAGGAAACGTAAAGTCATAAAAGTGAAGAGTTGTGAGCTGATTCTCAAGACTTTAAATAGGATATCAACACTAAACACCAGTAACACAAACAAAAGTTTCTTGGCTTCCGAGAAGTTTCTCTACTTGCAGAAGTATCTTCTGGCAAGAGAATTTGCTCCTTCCTTCCCTATTCTGGGAGGTTCATCAGGCGAGTGGCATTCCCACTAAACACCCCTGTCTTTTACCTCCCTTCTGATCCCTAACACACTCCAAACCCGGCCTGGCTTCATCTTAGACCCTTCCAGAGGGTGCATCAGAGAGCTGTGCTGGGTAAGGCGAGGAGGGGAGGAGCCAAGGGAGCAGAGCCCTGGAGCTCAGGTGCAGGGACAGACGGCCACGCCCCATGCCGCTCCGTCGGCGCGCACCTCGGGTCGGGTGGGGCGGACCTGAGGGGGCGGGGCGGAGCGGACCTGGGGAGAGGGCGGGGCGGTCCTCAGGGGACGGGGGAGGGGCCTCGGAGCGCGGCCGCGCGAGGTGACCCGAATCACGGTTCCCGCGGGCGGCGACGCCAGAGCGCCCACTACCTCGAGCAGGTAACCGGCCGCGGCCGCGCGGCACTGCCTCAGTGGCGTGTGAAGCGGGGACTCCCCGAGAGCGAAGGGTGGAGACCCCGGGGACGCGGCGGGGGAGAGAGCCAGGGGGCTCAGGTGTGGGGTCCCGGGCGCTTCCTCGGGTAAGCTGTGTGGCTTCGAGCGGCCGTTGCTGGGCCCACCCGGTGGGACTCGCCGGCGGCTGAATAGCCCCCTCACCCGCAGCCTCTGGAGGCTCTGTGGAGCAGTTGTTTTGTAGGGTTTGGTCTCCTTTAACTTAAAAAAAAAAGTCGCACTATTTCGGGGCTCGGGGGACTGTACCTGATTCTCCTCAGCGACGCCTACTCTTCTCAGGCCTGAGGGAAATTTCCTCGACAACCGGGATCTCTGAGGCCTGGAGGGCAGGGAGAGGGGAGACCCCAGCCCTGGTGGAGCCGGCCGCGCGCCCCGCTCCCTGCCCTTGGGGCGCGCTTCCGACGACCGGCTCTGGGAGCAGGGGCTAGGGAGGGCTGGGGTGGCCTCTGGGTTAAGAGGGAAGAGAAGGCTTTTCTTTTTACCTGGAGAAACTGATGAGAACTGGTTAGAGAATTGTTTCTCTCTGCGATGTTTCTGAAACTTTTTGAATCCGCGGAGGGGTGGCAAATATCACTTTGCTTTGAATTTTGGAAAATATGAATTATCTACCTAGCTAGTCGGACACGACTGAAGCGACTTAGCAGCAGCAGCAACAGCAGCAGATTTTAGATTTGGCTTCTGTCTCCTCCAGTTTTTTTTCTTCTTGTTTCTTTACTATGGTTTTCTTTAAATCAAGAAAATACTACACATGAATCGTGGCTATATGGCACACAGATGGTAGGTATAGGTACGATAAATGCCAAGACAAAAAACGCCGATTGATTCCTTTAGAACAGGGGTCCCCCCACCTTTGAGATTAATGCCTGATGATCTGAGGTCTAGCTGATGTAATAATAATAGAAATAAAGTGCACAATAAATGTAATATGCTTAAATCATTCCAAAACCACCCCGGGCACCCCCCTGGCGCCCCGCCCCGCCTCCCTCCACACACACCACCTCCATGGAAAAATTATCTTCCACCAAACTGGTCACTGATACCAAAAAGTGCCAAAAAGTTCGGGACCGCTGCTTTAAAATACAGCATGTAAAAGAATTGCTTTCATTTCTGAACTATACTGATTCTTCCTCCAAGTAGGCTATTTGATAGAGGTGTTTTCCCTGATTAATACTGTTATAAGCAGCCTGGAAATATTAAGAGTTAACAGTAACAACACTCCGTACTTACCAGTTCAATATTTTGATATGTGACTTTTTCAAGGTTAAAAATTGCTCTTTCTGGAAGCAAATATTAATATGATTGCCTTTGAGAACTGGGATTTGAGATATTTTATCATGTATTTTGTAGCTTTTGCTAATGACTTCGAGTGTGGAGGAAAAAGCCTTCATAAAAATTTGCTCTTTTTAAAAAAACTCTTCAAGAAACAAAAATTTTAAGTTCCTCTTGTATTTTATTGGCTCCACTTGAATTACAATTGTGTATTCACAAATAAAACTAACAAATTGAGGGACTAATTCAGGTTGAGACAAAATGAGCTTGTGATTTTTGTAGGACCTTTGGCAGAGCTGTCTAGTTGGCAGTTAGGTATATTGGTACTGGGATTTTCTAAAATCAGGATCAGAGTTGTGAATGTTGGAAACCACCCATGGATTTGTGATACTTAATCTTGTGAGAGTGGAAGAAATGATTCAAGTAAGTAGAATTAAGAAAAAAAAGAGGAAGACCAAGGAAAATACCAGTACTTAAGTGATGGGTAGAGACAGCCAAGGAGACCACAGAGGCAAGTTCAGGAAAGAAGGAAGCAAATTGACAGACAGTAGTGTCATAGGAGAAGGCGATGGCACCCCACTCCAGTACTCTTGCCTGGAAAATCCTATGGACGGAGGAGCCTGGTAGGCTGTGGTCCATGGGGTCACGAAGAGTCGGACATGACTGAGCGACTTCCCTTTCACTTTTCACTTTCATGCATTGGAGAAGGAAATGGCAACCCACTCCAGTGTTCTTGCCTGGAGAATCCCAGGGATGGGGGAGCCTGGTGGGCTGCTGTCTATGGATGTGGTCACACAGAGTCGGACATGACTGAAGTGACTTAACAGTTAGCAGTTAGCAGAAGCCAGGAGAGGGAAGAGTTTTAATAAAGGATAGAAATCTATTTTAGAGTCAAATGATATAGAGGAATCAGGAAGATAGGAACTGATAAATTACCTGTTGGTTTTGGTAGTTAGAAGGCTGTCATTGAACTCAACAAGCATAGTTTAAATATTGGGTTGGCCAAAGTTTTTGAGATTTTCCGTATCTTATAGAAAAACCTAAAGAACCTTTTTGGCCAACCCAGTAAAAAGATAAGGATGGAAGCCAAATTTGAATGACTTTGAGGAGTAAATAAAAGATGAAGAAATAAAGATAGTGATTGTAGAATTCTTATTTTGAGACACAAAGATTTGAAGAAGTGATAGGGTAGTAGAGTATAGGGGAGTTTATGGTCAGATTGGAAAGAATATAAGGCTAATAGGATACATTTATATTAAAGAGCATCACCCAGCATGGTTCCTGTCTGCTGATTAAGTAGTAGCTGAGAGCAAGTGTCTGACCATATTGAATAGAAAGTATTTAATCCCCCCAATTCAAATTATGAACACTATTTTAGTGGTATTTTGATCTGTTGAGTTCAGATGTTGTCAGTGTTAATGTCACACTTTAACAAACTGTTGAATTGCATTTCACCTGAGTTCTAGTATTTAGGTGCTCCCAACTTAGCATATTAAAAAAAGCAGAGAGATTACTTTGCCAACAAAGATTCATATAGTCAAAGCTATGGTTTTTCCAGTAGTCATATATGGATGTGAGAGTTGGACCATAAAGAAGGCTGAGCGCCAAAGAATTGATGCTTTTGAACTGTGGTGTTAGAGAAGACTCTTGAGAGTCCCTTGTTCCTTGGAACCACTTTAGCATTCTTGCCTTGAGAACCCCCTGAATAGTATAAAGGAAATCCACCCTGACTATTCATTGGAAGGACTGATTCTGAAGCTGAGCCTCAAATACTTTGGCCACCTGATGTGAACAGCTGACTTGTTAGAAAAGACCCAGATCCTGGGAAAGACTGAAGGCAGGAGAAGGGGACAACAGAGAATGAGATGGTTGAATGGCATCACCAACTCAATGGACATGAGTTTGAGCAAGCTCTGGGAAGTGATGACGGACAGGGAAGCCTGGCGTGCTACAGTCCATGGGGTCACAAATAGTCAGACACGACTGAGTGAGCAATAACTTTTAAGTTATGTGATTTTTCTAGTGTGTATCTCAATGACTCTTCTAAAAATCTTATATAGGTATCAGACATTTTGGCTGAATCAGAATTCTTGAGTCATACACCAGTTTGGGCCTTTGCTTCAGTTATTATTGTGCATTTAAGGGAAAATGCTCTTAGATGAAAATTTCTGAGTTTAACTTCAGTCTTCATTGAGAGTTTAATTTTTTTGTTCAAGCAATAATTTTATGTGTATTTTTCTTAGGATATGAAAAAAATGGCTAAAAATGGAAAAGGCAAACAAGTTTTGATAAGTATGTAGAACAACTTGTACTCTGCAGGTAGAAGTGTAAATTGATGGCAGTATCTACTAAAGTGAAGCATATGAATAAGTTACGCCCAAACTATACCTGACAAAACTCTAGAAACGACAAACTAAAGTAATAGAAAACAGATCAGTGGTTACCTGAGGGTAGGGAGCAGCAAGGAAAGGAAAAAGGGGATGGATGTTAAGGGGGTAACTTTCAGGGATGGCGAATTTATTCATCAGTCAATTCAGTTCAGTTGCTCAGTTATGTTCAACTCTTTGGGACCCTGCCAGGCTTCCCTGTCCCATGAATGTATTCATGTTCATTTTCTTGATTGTAAAGATGTTTCCGCTTCTTTATACATATGTCTGACTGATGTAATTGTACAATTCACTTAAGTCAGTACCTCAATAAAACTGTTGAAAAAAAAAAAAGTAAAAATAGTAAAATGGGAATTCCCTAGTGATCCCCTGGCTAGGACTCCGTGCTTCCACTCTAGGGGGGGATGAAGAAAACACATTATTTAAGTATGTTTATTCAAGTATTGTAGTTATCTTAGGATTATGGGGTTATTGTTAATTTTTATTTTCTTCATATAGTTTTCTATATTTTCATAATTTATACCACAGCCATGTGCTTGCTTAGTTTTTAAATGAAAATTATTTCATGTGTGCAAAATAGTACTTTTGATACATCTACAGGTTTAGAGACTACAGATAAAATAGATGCCCTGTACCTATATCATGCTACAGACTAATACATATTTTTTTAACCATAATTGTATCTTTCTTCTTGATCATGTCTTTTGCTATGCTCCTTGAATTTTTGTATAGTTTTACTACATAAGTAGGTATTCATAAGTAATGCACTGTTCAGTTTCATGTTTTGGGAGAGCACAAAATTGTGTTTATGAGAGTCATCTATGTTGTGTTATAGTTCATTTCCTTTTTTTGCTGCATAGCACACCACTGTATGAATTTACAACTGTTTATCCATCCTCCTGTTGATGAATATTTAGGGTGTTTTCAGTCTTCATATTAAAATCTGATTTTGCTTTTTGCCATTAAAAGCTGTTTTGTTATTACTGTTCCTATTCATGTTTCTCTGTGCACATGTGTAAGAATTTCCTGTGCTTTTTTGCCTCAGAGTAGAGTTGTGGATCTTCAGATTTGCTAGATAATGCTGAATTGCTTTATAACAGTTCATACTCTTACAAGCAATGTGTTAAGTATTCACTTTGTTCCCTTTCTCAACAACATTTGAGACATTTGTACATTTGTAATAATCTGAATTTTTTCTTTTCAACCAGCTGGTAGGTGAGAAATGGTGGGGTTTAATTTACATTTCCTTAATTATGGATGTATGGGATGACTGTGGTTTTTGCCTGTTTTTAATTTTTTGTCTTTTAAAAGTTGATTTCTGGCGTATATATATACATTTTCTGGATACTAATCCCTTATCAGTTATGCTTGTGGCAAATATCTTTTTTCTAGTAAGTAGCTTGTCTTTTCGGAGAAGGCGATGGCACCCCACTCCAGTACTTTTGCCTGGAAAATCCCATGGATGGAGGAGGCTGGTAGGCTGCAGTCCATGGGGTCGCGAAGAGTCGGACACGACTGAGCGACTTCACTTTCACTTTTCACTTTCATGCATTGGAGAAGGAAATGGCAACCCACTCCAGTGTTCTTGCCTGGAGAATCCCAGGGACGGCAGAGCCTGGTGGGCTGCCATCTATGGGGTCGCACAGAGCTGGACACGACTGAAGTGACTTAGCAGCAGCAGCCGCTTGTCTTTTACTTTCTTTATAGTGGTTTTTGACAGAGACATTCCTTTTGTAGTTTAACATGGTTGAATATGTCAAGCTTTTCCTTATGGTTTGCTCTTTTGACATCTTGTTTAACAAATCTTTCCTTTCCCTGAGATCATAAAGATACAGTCTGACGTTTTCTTCTAAAAGCTTTAAAATGTTGCCTTTCATAGTTGTGTCCTTAGTCCATGTGAAATTAATTTTTGTGTGGTGTGAAGTAGGAATCCAGTTTCATTTTTTTCCCATACAGGTAATCTGCTCTTCCCAGCATTGTTTATTGAATATTCTGTTTTTCCTTTCAATAATCTATAAGTGTCATATGTCAACTTTCCATACATATGTTCACATGTTTCTGGGCTATCCTTTTATTGGTGTCTTTGTGTATCCTTGCTGCAATCTTAATTTTACTTAGTTATATAAAGAGCCTCCATTTTTTGATTGGGTCGTTTATTTTTCTGGAATTGAGCTGCATAAGTTGCTTGTATATTTTTGAGATTAGTTGTTTGTCAGTTGCTTCATTTGCTATTATTTTCTCCCATTCAGAAGGCCGTCTTTTCACCTTGCTTATATTTTCCTTTGTTGTGCAGAAGCTTTTAATTTTAATTAGATCCCATTTGTTCATTTTTGCTTTTATTTCCAGAATTCTGGGAGGTGGATCATAGAGGATCCTGCTGTGATTTATGTCAGAGAGTGTTTTGCCTATGTTCTCCTCTAGGAGTTTTATAGTTTCTGGTCTTACATTTAGATCTTTAATCCATTTTGAGTTTATTTTTGTGTGCGGTGTTAGAAAGTGATCTAGTTTCATTCTTTTACAAGTGGTTGACCAGTTTTCCCAGCACCACTTGTTAAAGAAATTGTCTTTACTCCATTGTATATTCTTGCCTCCTTTGTCAAAGATAAGGTGTCCATATGTGTGTGGATTTATCTCTGGGCTTTCTATTTTGTTCCATTGATCTATATGTCTGTCTTTGTGCCAGTACCATACTGTTTTGATGACTGTGGCTTTGTAGTAGAGCCTGAAGTCAGGCAAGTTGATTCCTCCAGTTCCATTCTTATTTCTCAAGATTACTTTGGCAATTCGAGGTTTTTTGTATTTCCATACAAATCTTGAAATTATTTTTTCTAGTTCTGTGAAAAATATGGCTGGTAGCTTGATAGGGATTGCATTGAATTTGTAAATTGCTTTGGGTAGTCTACTCATTTTCACTATATTGATTCTTCCGATGCATGAACATGGTATATTTCTCCATCTATAGACATTTCTCCAAAGAAGACATACGGATGGCTAACAAACACATGAAAAGATGCTCAACATCACTCATTATCAGAGAAATGCAAATCAAAACCACAATGAGGTACCACTTCACACCAGTCAGAATGGCTGCAATCCAAAAATCTGCAAGCAATAAATGCTGGAGAGGGTGTGGAGAAAAGGGAACCCTCCTACACTGTTGGTGGGAATGCAAACTAGTACAGCCACTATGGAGAACAGTGTGGAGATTCCTTAAAAAATTGCAAATAGAACTACCTTATGACCCAGCAATCCCACTGCTGGGCATACACACCGAGGAAACCAGAATTGAGAGAGACACATGTACCCCAATGTTCATCGCAGCACTGTTTATAATAGCCAGGACATGGAAACAGCCTAGATGTCCATCAGCAGATGAATGGATAAGAAAGCTGTGGTACATATACACAATGGAGTATTACTCAGCCGTTAAAAGAATTCATTTGAATCAGTTCTGATGAGATGGATGAAACTGGAGCCGATTATACAGAGTGAAGTAAGCCAGAAAGAAAAACACCAATACAGTATTCTAACACATATATATGGAATTTAGAAAGATGGCAATGACGACCCTGTATGCAAGACAGGAAAAAAGACACAGCTGTGTATAACAGACTTTTGGACTCAGAGGGAGAGGGAGAGGCTGGGATGATTTGGGAGAATGGCATTCTATCATGTATACTATCATGTAAGAATTGAATCGCCAGTCTATGTCTGACGCAGGATACAGCACGCTTGGGGCTGGTGCATGGGGATGACCCAGAGAGATGTTATGGGGAGGGAGGTGGAAGGGGGGGTTCATGTTTGGGAACACATGTAAGAATGAAAGATTTTAAAATTAAAAAATAAACTAACAAAAAAAAAAAAAAAAAAAAAAGAGCCTCCATACCTAAAAGAGAAGTCACCTACCCATGCTTCTTTTAGGACTCAAATTAATGTTTAATGGTTTTTCTAAAGTAAACTTTTCATCAGAGTATATAGAAATATGTTATTTAAGTCTTAAATATCTGCTATAGTCACCCAAGGTCACAAGTACTTCTGAAGCTACTTTATTGTGGATTATATTAGGCTGTCTTTAGTTTTTGCAAATCCTGTCCTAACTCACTGGAGTTAACTTTAACTTGAAAAGTAAATATTGGATTTTCACTTTTGGAATATAGTTAAGGCATTTGGAAAAACCTTCACACTGAAAATAGCTAAGAATAGCTGTATTTAAAAAAATTTTTTAAGGTACTTAGGATGTTATATGCCAAAATCTAAGAGAAAGCTGTAAATCTAAGACTGTTGGAGCCCTTGAACTTTATTTACTTTGAGGGTATTTTCTAAACTGGGGGAATTTGATTAGATTTGAATAAGAATTTGGTAGATTTGTAGGGTTTGAGGCATAGTTAGAAATAAGTCCAGGGCTCATTCACGGTTAGCCAACAAGAGACTTCTGCCTATAATTCTGGGATCCCAAAGGTCTGTGATGTCATGGAAAGGATGAAACTTCCTTTAGGGATCTACAAGGAAAGTTGTCTCGATGCCAAGTGAAACAGAAGTGGGAAAAAAACCTGTCCTTGACCAGTCAAAACTACCAGATCATGGGGGAAGTACACATCACTTTGGTGGTCTAAAAAAATTTCAATATATAAATTTTTAAAATCTTTTTTCTTTACGGATATATATATGACATAAAATTCACCCTTTAGAGTGTATCATTCAGTGGGTTTTCCTATATCTGCAAAATTGTACAACCATCATCAGTGTCTTAATTCCAGACCACTTTTATTACCCCCAGAAAAAAACCTTATACCATTAATAGTCGTTCACCATATCCTTCTTTACCCTCAACTCTCGGCAACTTCTAATCTACTTTTGTCTCTGTGATTTGCTTACTCTGGGCATTTGATATGAATGAAATCATATAACATGCCTATTGTGTTTTATTTCACTTAGCATACTTGTTTCAAGGATTATTCATGTTTACTGTAAATCAGTACTTTATTCTTTTTAACGGCTGACTGATATTCCATTGTATGGATAATACCACACTTTGTTTTCCCATTCCTTGGTTGATGGTCATATCCACTTCTTGGCTCTTACAAATATTTGCATACAATTTTTTTTTAATGGAAATGTGTTTTCCATTCTCATAGGAAATATATTTTCATTCTCCACTTACCTACAAGTATGAATTGCTGGGTCATATGGTAATTCTGTATTTGTTTTGAGGAACTGCCAAACTGTTTTCCAAAGCAGCTACACCTACCAACAACGTATGAGGGTTCTAGTTTCTCCACATCCTCACCAACGCTTACTTTTCTCTGTCTTTTTGATTATAGCTATCTTAGTGTGTGTGAAGTGGTATCTCATTGAGGTTTTGATTTGCATTTCCCTAATAACTGATGATGTTGAGCACCTTTCCGTGTGTTTATTAGCTGTATTTTTCTTTTCTTTTTTTTTTTTGAGAAATATCTGTTCACATCCTTTGCTCATCTTAAAATCAAGTTATATGTCAAGGCATGAATTTAAAATGATATGATATACAAATGCAAATTCTCCGTAGGAGTATACTTTTGTCTTTGGCTTAAAAAAGTTCTACCAGTTAAGTTTTGAGGTCAATGGATAATCTGTAAAAGATAACCAAGTGGAAATAAGACAACCTGAGCAAGAATCAGCAAAAACAGTGGACAATTAGAGGAAAACTTGCAAATGCTTATGTATTCTAATTACTAATTCTTGATTATTAAACTAACCATGATGGGCTCTATTTAAGTATTTTTAAATATTTTTTCCTACCTCCTTTCGAAGACAATGGGCTGCTTTTCTGGGCTCCTGATATCCTCTGCTGGCATTCAGAAGTTGTTTTGTGGAATTTACTCAGCGTTTAAATGTTCTTTCAATGAATTTTTGGGGGAGAAAGTGGTCTCCCGGTCCTATTCCTCCGCCATCTTCACAGATACTTCTATTTAAGTAAATAAAAGTCACAATTGAAAATATATGCAGGGAGCAGGAATCTGAAAAGGTACCAAACTGGTTAAAAAAGGAACTGAATGTAATTTCTATTAATGAAAAATGCAGTAAGAAAAACTCAAAACTCATTTGTTAAGTTTAACCACAGTTTAGGCAATTAGGCAAATCCCAAGAGAGAATGAATGAACTGGAATATAGATCAGAGTAAATCATTCAGAATACAGCTCAAAGATACAGAAATGGAAGATATGAAAGAGATTAAGATACATGAAAATTAGAATAATCAGAAAGAGAAGTTAAGAAAGTTTAGTGAATGGAGTTCCTGAAAGAAAAGAAATAGAGAATGGGCAAAAACCATATTTAAAGAGATAATGAATGAGAATTTAGTACTGGAAAGTCTACCAGTACAGGTGGAAAGACACCAATCCACAGGTTAGTTATTCAGGTATACCCAATTGTTTATGCATTTGTTGATGGATATTTGATAATTTCTATGTTTTGGCTATTCAAATAGAGCTTCTGTGAACACTAATGTATCAGTCTTTGTATGGATATAAAATTTCTTTTTTTATGATTAAATACCTAGGAAAGAAATGTCTGGATCATATGGTAGCTATATGTTTAACTTAAACTGCCAAACCATTTTATAGTCCCACCAGTTGAAAATGAGAGTTCTATTTGTTCCACATGCTTGGAACGGTCAGTCTTTGCAATTTCATTATTTCTAACAAGTGTGTACTATTATCTCATTGTAGTTGAACTTGCATTTCCTTAATGAATTATGGTGTTGAACGTGTTTTTAATGTACTTTTTTGGCCATTTGTATATTTTTTGTGGAGATGTGTCTGTCCAAATCCTTTTTAAAATGGGTTACTTTTCTTTTTATTATTGAGTTGTAGTAGTTTTAAAAATGTTTTGTACTGGATGTATGAGCCATTTTAATATGATGTGCCTTGGCATAATTTTCTTCATAGTTTCTAAGCTTAGTGTTTGTTGAGTTTCTTAGACCTGAGCTTTGTATGTGTCATATTTGGAAAATTTTAGTATTATTTCTTAAAAATTTTTTTTCTGCCTCCCCATTACTGTCATGAATTTCAATACATGTATATTAGGCTTCTTGAAATTGTTTCATGGGTCTGAGATATGCTTTTCATTTTGTTTTTATTCTTTTTTTTCTTCTTTGTATTTCATTTGGGGTCTCATTGCTGTGCTTATTGTTTCTTTTGCAGTATCTAATCTGCCGTATTAATGCCATCAGTATTTTTTCCATCTCAAACATTATAGTTTTCCTCTTTAGAAGTTGGTTTGTGTCTTTTTTTTTTGATTCTTCCAAGTTTCTACTTAACTTTTTCACATATAGAATCACTTATAACTGTTTTGAGGTCCTTAACTGTTCATTTCTGTATTGGTTCCAATTGATGGATTTTTCTCTATATTAATTTTTTCCCTTTCTTTGTATGTCTGGTAATTTTTTATTGGTTGCTATCAGAGATTGTAAATTTTACCTTGTGTGATATATATATTTAGATTTCTGTAATTATTTTCTGCTTTGGGACATAGTTAAATTTCTTAGAAATAGTTTGATCCTTTTGAGACTTGCTGTTAAGATTTGTTAGGTCAGACTAGTCTTTAATGTAGGGCTATTTATTCCCCACCACTAAGGCAAGTCTCTGTGAGTCCTTTATTCAGTATTCTGTGCGAGGTTTTTCCAGTTTGGTTGGTGGGGACAGGCATTATTACTGACCTTAGTAAAGGTTGTTCTGGTCTTTGTAACATTTTCTGGTAGTCTTCCTTTAGTCTTGTGTAGCTTCTCTATATGCATGCTCTGATCAGTACTACCCTGAATACTTAAGTAGGACCTTCCGCTGATGTTTGTGCTTCTTTCTGTGTACACGTCTCTGCTCTCCAGTAGTCTGTCACAACAAACTCTAGCTCCATTATTCTTATTTATATAAGAATCCCTCTCTCATCTCCAGTTCATTTTGGATGGTTCAAGGCCGTGTAAACTTTGAAAACTCTTCCCCCAGAAGCAGTAATCATTTTTAACCAGTCCCCTCACATTCCCCTCATAATTAATATAAAGTATTTGCAAGTTGACAAGTCCAGAAATATGGTTTGATGAGCATATTAGGAGTTTTTATATAGTGTTAGTCACTCAGTCTTGTCCGACTCTTTGTGACCCCACAGACTGTAACCCGCCAGGCTTCTCTGTCCATGGAATTCTCCAGGCAAGAATACTGGAGTGGGTTGCCATTTCCTCCTCAAAGGGATCTTCCCAACCCAGTTTTTATATAACCTAGTTATTATACATTATTTCATTGTCTGTCAACTACATATTTGCTGAGTTCCTGCTGTATTCCCAGCATCATACAAGGTTCTGAGTGTTAAGTAGAAAAGTGAGTGCAATATTGTTTCTGGAAAGGTTTTATTCTAGCAGGGAGATAGAACAGTTGTCATGAAATATCATGAAAAATGTAAAACTTAAAAAAAAATTCACTAGATGTTTAAAGATGAGAAAAATTAGTATGATATGGCATGTCAGGGAATACATCCTCTAAACTGAGACTGAGAAGGGCCTTTGAGAAAATGTATAAATTAAAAAATAATAATAAATTACAAGATATAATGGAAGGAAAAGTGCCATTTAGTCAAATAAATTTTATGGGCATACACTTAATAGAAGTTCAAAATTTATGAGGAAAACTATAAAAAACTCCCAAAGATACAAACATAAACTTGAACAGTCATTTTAAATCAGAAGACTCTACATATTAAAGATGTCAGTTTTTTTCTAAAATAATATATAAATGTAACATAATCGCAATAAAAATATCAGACTTTTTATTCCTAGGTCTGGACTAATTATAAAGTTTATTTTAAGAACAGACAAGCAAGCATAGCTAGGAAAATTTTGAAATTGAAGACCAGTAAGAATGGAAGGCTAGCTCTACTGGATATTGAAACATAAGCCATTATAATTTTTTTTTGGCTCTGCTGGGTATTTGTTGTGGCATGCAGGCTTTCTCTAGTTGCAGCTGAGGGCTTTTCTTGTCACAGAGCATGGGCTTTAGGGCACATGGACTCAGTAGTTGTGGCACATGGGCTTAGTTGCCTCACAAGATGTGGGATCTTAGTTCCCCAACCAGGGATCGAACCTGCATTCCCTGCATTGGAAGGCAGATTCTTAACCACTGGACCACAAGGGAAGTTCCATAATTTTTAAAATGTGGTATTGGTTCAGGAATACAAATCAATTGAATACAAACTATAAAACCCAAGCCCAATGGCATGTGGAAATTTAGTGTGTAATAAAAGCACCATCTTAAAATCAGTGTAGAAAATATGGAATTTTTAATAAGTGGTGTTTGTGATACTAGGACAGTCAATTGAGAGAAGATAGGGTTGGATCCCATTCACACACTACTGGGATGTACAGTATTCACACACTCGTATATGTATGTATGTTTGTATATATGCTTGTTTATATATACACATACACACTCCCACTCCTGTTTTTTGCATAGCAGAAAACACCATCATCAAATTGAAAAGACAATGACAAACTGGAAGAATGTTTACCACTTACATTATGGACGTTGCATTAGTCTTTCAAATATTTATCCTCTAAAACTGAGGAGGAAAAGGACTGGTAATTAAATAGAAAGATGGACAAAAGATAATGAACAGTGAGATGAATTAAGATTTGCCACAAGCTGATGGTGAAGCTGAAACTCCAATACTTTGGCCACCTGATGCGAAAAGCTGACTCATTTGAAAAGACCCTGATGCTGGGAAAGATTGAGGGCAGGAGGAGAAGGGGATGACAGAGGATGAGATGGTTGGATGGCATCACTGACTCAATGAACATGGGTTTGGGTGAACTCTGGGAGTTGGTGATGGACAGGGAGGCCTGGTATGCTGTGGTTCATGGAGTCACAAAGAGTCGGACACGACTGAATAACTGAACTGAACTGAACTGGTCATTGTTTAGTCCAGGTGGTAGGTGTTTTGTTATACTATTTTGTCTCCTGTTGTATACATTTGAAATTTCCCATGAAAAATTTTGGTTTAAGTAGGCGTAAATGAGGAGAATGCATTTGGAACAAAGTCATTGAAGCCAAGGTGGGCAATTGGCTTTGTATACCATTTTATGTTTCTGGTTAATTTAAAACAGACTCTCTTTATTTCCAGTAGATCTTATTTGTGGTTTAGTTGGCACACATGTATGTGTGTGTGTGTGTGTGTGGGTGTGGGTGTGTGTGGGTGTGTGAGAGAGAGGGAGAATATGTGTTAGTGTATGTTTAAGATAGATTTTTCTGTTAGTGTACTTCTCTGCATTAAACTAACTTAAGTATGAAGTTGTTTGTTTATTGGCCCTCATAGGAATATGTGTTATTGTATGTTTAAGAATATGTGTTAGTGTATGTTTAAGATAGATTTTTCTGTTAGTGTACTTCTCTGCATTAAACTAACTTAAGTATGAAGTTGTTTGTTTATTGGCCCTCATAGGACCTTTGGATTACCAACAGAATTGATTTGGAAGAAGTGAAATTTTTCTCACACTTTTTATGAATGCCATATAGTCTTGCAAATTTTATTTGGACATTGATTTAGATATATCAGCTGAAAGAGAAAATTGAGAGTGGAATTTTTTTCCAGATTTAACATTGAGATTGTTCAATTAGCTCAAAAATTGTTCAATTTTTAAGCATGTTATTTTAATAACTTAGAAGGAACCTAAGTTATATAGAATTATGTAAAGGAACAAAAAATGTATCTTCCTGTAAACAATTTTTTTTGCTTTGGAGCCCTCATAATGCTTTAGAAAGACAGATAATATAATTTATTTAATGATACCTAGTGACATTATGCATGATCATGTTAACTTGTATTCTGTTCTTCCAACAGATTAGTATTAAAATCGGAAGTTTGTATCTTTTGCTGGATATTGGAGATTTACTGTAATGGCAACAGAATTTATAAAGAGTTGCTGCAGAGGATGTTTCTATGGTGGAACAGAAAAACATGACTGTGAGTTTTGCTTCTTTTTAATTTCAGCATTTATTTCATGTCTTCATATGTGGCATTTTGTGATATAAATGTAAATGAGACATATTTTTTAACTTCACGAGGTGGTCAGAAACATAAATGTGAGGCACACTAGCTAGGTATGAAAGTACCTTGGAGCATAGGGGAGAGAAAGATGTGTTCAACATAGGAGAGACTCTAGGACATTACCACAAGAAGATGGCCTGTGGTACGGAAGTTTGAAGAGGATTTTAGCAAGCCAAGTGGGAAGAAGGAAGTAAGAGAAAGTGAGGATTAGACATGTGTGTTACAGGTGGATGAAATAGTGTGAGCAAAAGTAGGAAGAGAAGTATTTGGGGAATAACATACTCTGGCAAAGGGCTTCCCTGGTGGCTCAGAGGTTAAAGCGTCTGCCTCCAATGTGGGAGACCTGGGTTTGATCCCTGGGTTTGATCCCTGGGTTGGGAAGCTACCCTGGAGAAGGAAATGGCAACCCACTCCACTATTCTTGCCTGGAGAATCCCATGGTCGGAAGAGCCTGGTTGGCTACAGTCCACGGGATCTCAAAGGCTATAGTCCACTGGGTCGCAAAGAGTCAGACGTGACTGAGTGACTTCACTTTCACTTTCACTATACTCTGGCAAATGTTTTAACTTAAATACAGACAGTTTCCAATTTATGAACAATGCTTTAAAATGTGCCTTCCATGGATGAATGAATGACCAATAGAGAAGAAACCTGTAACTTTATCAAGAGCCATACTTATCAAGGGCTCCTGGAGAGAGAGTTCCCTTGCTATTGCATGGGTTTTCTCAACCCTTCAAGGTTATGACTGGAACTTTATTTTTCTTGGTTCTTTCTTATATTTCTTAGTCTAAAGCATAGCTTCCTAGTATATTTGAATATGAAGGCTTCTTTTTCTCAATAAAACATCTCATAAATTCCAACAGAGTAGTAGTTGTGCTTTCATTCTGTCTATAGACAGTATTAATTATACATAAAGATTAGCTCTAGATGTTTCTTACTTCCTCATCCTAAGTCACACAGCCTAGGAATCACAAATCTTTCTAAGTAATAAACAAAAGAGGTCGCAGAAGCTAGCACAGGGGAGTTGATATTATACTAGGGTCAAAGTAAATTTTATTTTGTGATTTAGTAAAGATTTTTTTTGTAGACATGGAGACCTTTAGCTTCTTTTCAAAGTAGCTTTTGGTATTTAAGGTTGAAATTAACCATTAATATTAACAATAAGAATTGTTTTATTGACAATATTTTATTTAAATGACTAGGTTAATATTTATTTGAAAGCACTGTGAAATTAACTACAAAATTAATCTGTTTTCCATCTATGAACTCTTTTTTGGAAATGAGATTCTTTAGAAATTGCTTTTACCATTATGATAAGTTAATACACTTTGGTAGTAGTATATTAACTTCTCAAATATTGGCTAGGCAGAATTAATGTAGATTCCAGAGTGCTTGATAAGACCCAAAAGTAGTTTATGTGTCAACAGTTTCTTTTAAAATGGTTAAATAAGTACCAAAGCATATTAGGTTTAGATTATTATATGCATAAATCTCCGTGCTTGTTTATAATTTTTCTCTTTTCTTTTCTCTTCTTTTCTATGCAGTATCTGTGGAAAGAGACTTTAAAGTGGCAGTATCACATAGTCAAAATACTACTATCTCTATACCCCCATTGACTTCTGTTTCTGTAAAGCCTCAGGTTGGCTGTACTGAGGATTATTTACTTTCCAAGTTACCATCTGATGGCAAAGAAGTACCATTTGTGGTGCCCAGGTTTAAGTTATCTTATATTCAGCCCAGGACGCAAGGAACTCCTTCACAGTTGGAAGAACTAGAAGGTAAACAATAAAATGGCAGGATTTAAAAATCAACATGCAGCATTTAAATGTTGTTATTGCTGTTATTTAATTTGCTCTTTTATATGTATATATATAAAGATATAAAATATCTTTGTGTACAAATTTGACATTTCATTTTTTTTAAATGTCTTGCTTCTGTAGAGGAATTCAGTGCACAGTGTTTTTGAAAAGTCCCATTATGATATCTGACACTAGTCAACACATTTCTGTGTAGAATTGGCCTTCTTTAGGGCTTTGAAGGTGGCACTAGTGGTAAAGAACCCACCTGACAATGCAGGAGATGGGGGTTTGATCCTTGGGTCGGGAAGATCCTCTGGAGGAGGGTATGACAACCCACTCTAGTATTCTTCTTTAAAGGAGTAATATAATTGTAATATGTCAGTTATCCTTCACACATTTAGAAAGAAAAAATAGAGAAATTATTCTGGTTTTGGTCAATAAATATAGGAAATATTATTTTCTAAGTTTTAGTGTAAAGAGAAATAAGGAATCAATGAAGTAGTATTTCTCCCTTCCCTTCTTTTTCATTATTATATTTCTCAGTCTAAAAATGCTTCCCAGTCTAAACAGCCACTTGAATGAGGTAGATTCATTGGTTGAATTTTGGCTGATATTCTAGAGGTCAGTGGACTAAGGAAGATAAAAGGAAGCAACATGTAACTTGTATTTTAGAAATAGTTTGTTTTAGTTCATTGAAACAGTCACAATGGTTTATTTCCCTAAAAATTTTATTATGGAAATTTTCAAACATTGAAAGAACTTAATGATGAATGCCTGTATATCTACCATATAGATTCTGTCATTAACACTTTTATTATATATACTTTATCACATATCTATCTGTCCATTTCCTTAACCATTAGTAATTCTTTTGAGGGTAGGCGGAGAATGCATTTCAGAGTAAATTGTAGACATCAGTACACTTCTCTCTAAATATTTAAGTATATATATCATTTACTAGAGTTCAGTTATTTATAGTTTCTTCTTTTGACATAAACTTTAAACAAAATGAACTGCCCAAGTTGTAAGTATATGTTTGTTGAGTTTTGACAAATGTATGTACCAGTGTGATCCAACCTCCTGTCAAGATCTATAGTATTTCTCTAAGTACTTTTTCTGCCCCATCCTTTCTCTCTTCTTATGGGATACCAATTACACATATGTTGGACCCTGTGATATTGTCTTATTTGTCTATGAAACTTCTTTTTTTCCCCAGTTTTTTCCTCCTCTCTATTCTTTTCTTTTTTTTAATGTAAAACATTTAATTTGTTGTTCTTTTGGGGCAATTTGATGCATCATCAGTGTATTACAACTGAACCACTAATCTTATAGTTTCATCAAGAGTAGCTTGTTTGCTTTCATGACACTGCTGAGCAATCAGCTATTTCTGCAGAGGTTCAAGTGAAAAGCCTTTTAAGAAGTGTGCAAGTTCCTTTTGTATATCTCCAAAAGGTTTATTCATTCTATTAGCTTTTTCATCATTCACAGTGTTTATCTTGTTAAGATTAGTGGTAGCTGGTTTTGCTTTATTTTTAACCTTAAAGCTTTTTTGGCTGGCTATTTGGAATGTTCCTGGACTTCTGCCCTCTTAGTTTGTTCTCGGCCATTGTCTCTGATAGCCTCATGCAGCTGTTCAAGTTCCAGGTGACGCCATATGCATCTCCTCTGTATTCTTAAGGTTTGGTAATATTGACCTATTTTCAAGTTCACTGTCTCTCCTCCATTATTTCCATTCAGCCATTAAGCCCATCCAGTGAGTTTTTAATTTTAGATATATTTTCCAGTTGTAATATTTACATTTGATTCTTCTTTTCATAGTTTCTATTTTTCTGTGGTTTCTGCCCCCACCCCCAGTAATCATAAACCTATTTTCTATCATTTCTTTGAGTTTTAACATCTTTGTGTACTATTCTAACATCTGGGTCTTCCAGATTTGGATTCTGTGGATTGTCCTTTTTTGAGAATGAGTCCCATTTCTTTGTATGTGGAGTGATTTTGGATTGTATTCTGGACATTTGATGTCATGTTGTGGAGACTCTGGAATCTGTTATATTACTCTTGACAGTTTTTTCCCCCCCTTCCTTCCCTTCCTCCTCTCGTCCTTTCCTTCCTCCTTCCTTAACTTTAGCAGTTAATTAACCTGGTTGTACTGTGTGGCAGATTCTGTGCCTTTGGTGGCAGCTGCTATCTGAGCTTAGTATTTTTCTTTTTTTAATCTTTATTGGGAGCCTGTGTCACACATGTGTGGTTCAGAGATCAGCCAGATATTTGAGCAGACTTTTAGTCACAGAATTTGGGGTTTTCTCCTTTCCAAGATTCCCACCTTATTTCTAGCAGCTGTGGTTGCTCTGTACTCTGCTCTATGTTCTTCAGGCCAGAAACACTGGATTGTCTACTGGAATTTTATTTGCCTCCCCCCACACGGTGCCAATTTTGGCCTGCACAAAGGCTAAAAGTCATTAAAAACAGGTGGCCATTCCCCTTTGTCCTAAAGTGCTGTTTAGAATCCTTACTACTTTTTTTTCACTCTCTAGTACCTTCAGGGTATTTTGTTTGTTTGTTTTGATTGGTTATTATAGTTATCTACAGGAGAGTTGGACTTCTCAGGTGGTGGTAGCAGTCAAGAACCTGCCTGCCTAATGCAGGTGACCTAAGAGATGCAGGTTTGATCCCTAGGTTGGGAAAATCCCTTGGAGGAGGGTATAGCAACCCACTCCAGTATTCTTGCCTGGAGAATCCCATGGGCAGAGGAACCTGGCGGGCTACAGTCCATAGGGTCACAAAGATTTGGACACAACTGAAGCGACTTAAGGTCTGATGCTGTAAAGAGCAATATTGCTTAGGAACCTGGAATGTTAGGTCCATGAATCAAGGCAAATTGGAAGTGGTCAAACAGGAGATGGCAAGAGTGAATGTTCACATACTAGGAATCAGACAACTAAAATGGACTGGAATGGGTGAATTTAACTCAGATGACCATTATATCTACTACTGTGGGCAGGAATCCCTTAGAAGAAATGGAGTAGCCATCATGGTCAACAAAAGAGTCCGAAATGCAGTACTTGGATGCAGTCTCAAAAATGACAGAATGATCTCTGTTCGTTTCCAGAGCAAACCATTCAATATCATGGTAATCCAAGCCTATGCCCCAACCAGTAACGCTGAAGAAGCTGAAGTTGAACAGTTCTATGAAGACCTACAAGACCTTTTAGAACTAACACCCAAAAAAGATGTCCTTTTCATTATAGGGGACTGGAATGCAAAAGTAGGAAGTCAAGAAACATCTGGAGAAACAGACAAATTTGGCCTTGGAGTACAGAAGGGCTAACAGTTCTGCCAAGAGAACGCACTGGTCATAGCAAACACCCTCTTCCAACAACACAAGAGAAGACTCTACACATGGACATCACCACATGATCAACCCAAAATCAGATTGATTATATTCTTTGCAGCTAAAGATGGAGAAGCTGTATACAGTCAGCAAAAACAAGACTGGGAGCTGACTGGCTCAGATCATGAACTTCTTATTGCCAAATTCAGACTTCAATTGAAGAAAGTAGGGAAAACCACTAGACCATTCAGGTATGACCTATATCAGATCCGTTATGATTATACAGTGAAAGTGAGAAATAGATTTAAGGGACTAGATCTGATAGATAGAGTGCCTGATGAACTATGGACAGAGGTTCGTGACACTGTATAGGAGACAGGGATCAAGACCATCCCCATGGAAAAAAAATGCAAAAAAGCAAAATGGCTGTCTGGGGAGGCCTTACAAATAGCTGTGAAAAGAAGAGAAGTGAAAAGCAAAGGAGAAAAGGAAAGATATAAGCATCTGAATGCAGAGTTCCAAAGAATAGCAGGAAGAGATAAGAAAGCCTTCCTCAGTGATCAATGCAAAGAAGTAGAGGAAAAGAGCAGAATGGGAAAGACTAGAGATCTCTTCAAGAAAATTAGAGATACCAAGGGAACATTTTATGCAAAGATGGGCTCGATAAAGGACAAAATGGTATGGACCTAACAGAAGCAGAAGCTATTAAGAAGAGGTGCCAAGAATACACAGAAGAACCGTACAAAAAAGATCTTCACGACCCAGATAGTCACGATGGTGTGATCACTCACCTAGAGCCAGACATCCTGGAATGTGAAGTCAAGTGGGCCTTAGAAAGCATCACTACGAACAAAGCTAGTGGAGGTGATGGAATTCCAGTCAGCTATTTCAAATCCTGGAAGATGATGCTATCAAAGTGCTGCACTCAATATGCCAGCAAATTTGGAAAACTCAGCAGTGACCACAGGACTGGAAAAGGTCCATTTTCATTCCAATCCCTAAGAAAGGCAATGCCAAAGAATGCTCAGACTACCACACAATTGCACTCATCTCACACGCTAGTAAAGTAATGCTCAAAATTCTCCAATCCAAGCTTCAGCAATATGTGAGCCATGAACTCCCTGATGTTCAAGCTGGTTTTAGAAAAGGCAGAGGAACCAGAGATCAAATTGCCAACATCCGCTGGATCATGGAAAAAGCAAGAGAGTTCCAGAAAAACATCTATTTCTGCTTTATTGACTATGCCAAAGCTTTTGACTGTGTGGATCACAATAAACTATGGAAAATTCTGAAAGAGATGGGAATACCAGACCACCTGACCTGCCTCTTGAGAAACCTATATGCAGGTCAGGAAGCAGCAGTTAGAACTGGACATGGAACAACAGACTGGTTCCAAATAGGAAAAGAAGTACATCAAGGCTGTGTATTGTCATCCTGCTTATTTAACGTCTATGCAGAGTACATCATGAGAAATGCTGGACTGGAAGAAGCACAAGCTGGAATCAAGATGGCTGGGAGAAATATCAATAATCTCAGATATGCAGATGACACCACCCTTATGGCAGAAAGTGAAGAGGAACTAAAAAGCCTCTTGATGAAAGTAAAAGAAGAGAGTGAAAAAGTAGGCTTAAAACTCAACATTCAGAAAACAAAGATCATGGCATCTGGTCCCATCACTTCATGGGAAATAGATGGGGAAACAGTGGAAACAGTGTCAGACTTTATTTTGGGGGGCTCCAAAATTGCTGCAGATGGTGACTGCAGCCATGAAATTAAAAGACGCTTACTCCTTGGGAGGAAAGTTATGACCAACCTAGATAGCATATTCAAAAGCAGAGATATTACTTTGCCAACAAAGGTCTGTCTAGTCAAGGCTATGGTTTTTTCAGTGGTCATGTATGGATGCGAAAGTTGGACTGTGAAGAAAGCTGAGCGCTGAAGAATTGATGCTTTTGAACTGTGGTGTTGAAGACTCTTGAGAGTCCCTTGGACTGGAAGGAGATCCAACCAGTCCATTCTATAGGAGATCAGTCCTGGGTGTTCTTTGGAAGGAACGATGTTAAAGCTGAAACTCCAATACTTTGGCCACCTCATGTGAAGAGTTGACTCATTGGAAAAGACTCTGATGCTGGGAGGGATTGAGGGCAGGAGGAGAAGGGGACAACAGAGGATGAGATGGCTGGATGGCATCGCCAACTCGATGGACATGAGTTTTGGTGAACTCCAGGAGTTGGTGATGGACTGGGAGGCCTGGCATGCTGCAATTCATGGGGTCACAACGAGTCGGACTCGACTGAGCGACTGAACTGAACTGAACTGAATTGAACTGAAGCAACTTAACACTACGCATGCACAGGAGAGTTGGGTCTGGCAGAAGTGATAATTTGTTTTAAAGAAGCAAGGAAAGATGAACCCTGATACTGGCTTAGCACATATCAGCTTTGATACCCTGCTTTGCACATATCAGCATTGTGTCTCCTAAACAGTCTAAAAGTTCTGATTTACAGTATACCCTGATCAATTGATCTTTCTCTTGCACTTGTTAACAGCATTCGGAGTAAACCATATAAATGGCCTTGTAATCTGTTTTATTCATGTCATATATCATGAAATTATTAATGGCTCAATAGTAAAGGGTAAATCATGTGAAAGTATTATACAATTTTTAAAATAAATTCTCTATTCTTAGACATATAGGGTATTTTATGTATTATTTTCATTATCGGAAGCTAAGTAAGAAATACCTACCTGACAGCATGTGATAGTTTTTCTTTTGTCTTTTTTTTTCATTGTATTGCTAGAAAAAATTACTTTTTAGTTGGATGAGTGAGAAATTGGTTTACACTGAAATTATAGGCTCAATGAAGATGTCATAAATCCATCTGATTTTTAGCATATTGGAAAGAAAATAATTTAATCAGTCAATAAAGCATTTTTGGTGCCTAATTATAGAAATCAAATATGTATATCTTGTATATATGTATGATTGTGTGAGTGATGTGCTGATACAGAGATTTTGAGATGGACCACTATCAATAATGACTAAAATCATGTTTCAGATGTTTGACATTTGTTACATTGTATTACGTACTTGCTGTTGGATCTGATTTTAACTGCAGCTTACTGCTTGGATAACAGAGATTGATTATTAATATTTTACTATATTTGCTTTATGACATGTCTATCCATTAAGAGAATGCATTTGAATAAATCCTGAAATTTTTAATTGGGCTTTTGAGAGGTATAAGCAGTTGTGCTACTTTACATTTAGTTCTATGGCACTGTGGTTCTGTAAATTGAGAGTTATTAATCTTGAACTTTAAATATAATATCTTTTTAAGAGGAAAATTGGAATTCTTTTTTTAAAAATGAAAATTTATTTATTTTAATTGGAAGTTAATTACTTTACAATATTGTATTGGTTTTGCCACACATCAACATGAATCCGCCACAGGTATACACGTGTTCACCTCCCTAAACCCCCCTCCCTCCTCCCTCCCTGTACCATCCCTCTGGGTCATCTCAGTGCACCAGGCCCAAGCATCCAGCATCATGCATCGAACCTGGATTGGCGGTTCGTTTCATATATGATATTATACATGTTTATTTACTTATTTATAAAGGAAAAATGAAATAAGAATATTCATTTTTAGGGATAG
This sequence comes from Budorcas taxicolor, assembly GCF_023091745.1. NCBI lineage: Eukaryota > Metazoa > Chordata > Mammalia > Artiodactyla > Bovidae > Budorcas > Budorcas taxicolor. The sequence goes on along the minus strand of NC_068930.1, from coordinate 60,372,095 downwards.
TGTATAAAGGTAAGAGAGTCATCTTTATGCTACTCCTGTTGACAGTGCTGCTCTTGTTATCATAAACAGACTTTTGTAGTAGTGTTTATGTGCTGAATGATTTAACTGTTGGCTTATAAGGTTTACAGGCTTCTTATAAGGCTCTCTGAGATCACACCTCCCTCTTGGCACCCTTCTGCCTCTATGTACAGGGCTTGGATTGTACACATAGTTATTTGAACCAGAGTACAAGGATAAGATCTCACTTCAAAACCAAATATGTTATTTTTCTTTTCTGAACTCAGCGTGAAGCCACCTGTTTTATTGTTCAGCTTAATTCAGAAAATGTTTGTTTATACTGCGGTTTCTATTTTAGATAGGATAAAAATAATTAAAAGATGGTGATGATTTAAACATTAAAAAATTTTATGTCCATATATTCTAATGTAAGTCTTAACTTTGAAAGGAATTTGATATTGTTTTACTCTTTTAAAATTGTGAAATATAATATACATAGACAAAAGGAACAAAACAAATTATTTGTGATTTATTATAAAGTAAAATAGATATATATAAAATATAAAAATAAAATGGATGTATGGTCACCACTCAACTAAAGAAAGAGAGTATTACCAGCAAAGCAAAAGCTTCCATCTTCTCCCTTTTCAGTCACTCTAATCAAAATTCCGGTTATTACAGTCCTCCTTTCTTGCTGATTTTACTTTTTACCACCTAAGCACATGTCCCTAAATATTGTGGCTTAGTTGTTTTCTGTTTCTGACCTTTGCTGCTGCTGCTAAGTCGCTTCAGTCGTGTCTGACTCTGTGCGACCCCATAGACAGCAGCCCACCAGGCTCCCACCATCCCTGGGATTCTCCAGGCAAGAACACTGGAGTGGGTTGCCATTTCCTTCTCCAATGCATGAAAGTGAAAAGTGAAAGTGAAGTTGCTCAGTCGTGTCCAACTCTTAGCGACCCTGTGGACTGCAGCCCACCAGGCCCCTCTGTCCATGGGATTTTCCAGGCAAGAGTACTGGAGTGGGGTGCCACTGCCTTCTCCATTCTGACCTTTATATAAGTGAAATTACATATTGTATATATATTCTTTTGTTATAGGTTAGTCTTTTTCCCCTTTGCCTTAGGTGCACCAGTTGTTAGCTAATAATTCCAAGAAAAGGATGTTGTAAAATTTTAGAAATACTTGCTTTCAGGATCTGCCAGAGCATCATTTGGAGATAGAAAGGCAGAACTTTCCAGTTCAGCCCAGCAGGGACCCAGCTATGATGTATATAACCCATTCTATAAGTACCAGCACGTGTCACCTGATTTGAGTCGGCGCTTTCCTCCTCGTTCTGAAGCAACAAGATTATATGGATCGGGTATGAAAAAAAATTTTGTTTTTCCTCTTTGTCTTTTCTCTTTAACAAATGTAGAAATCAAATTAAATCTAAGATTCTGGAAGAAATAATTAATCTTATGATGAAAAACAATTTAATGAATGAAATGAAATGAAAACAATTTAAAAATAAAGAGAAAAGCTGGCTTTAGAATTCATATCGTTAAATCACATCATAACTTCTCTATGGTTTATATCTAATGTAAAAATTGAAAGATTAATGAGTTCTGTATATTGGTAGTTCTAAGTTCCATTTTGTTTGTCCTATTTTTATAGAAATTTTTAGATTTTGTACATATTTTATATACCATCTATCCATTCATATCTACAATAAGAATTTACTAACTGTATTTATTTTCTGTTCTACTCAGTGAAAAAGAGAAATTTAGAAACTAATGATGAGATTAGAAACGTAAACAAAAGAAAAGAAAATGCCTAAGTGATTACCAAACTTTTTTAGTTTACTATTTGAGACTGTATCAATTATGGACTATCTTGTACATATCCAATCCACAAAATTTTCACTTTTTTTTTTTTAATATATAGCTCTCTCAACCACTAAATTCAGGGTGAGGTACTGAAAATAAAGTAGAAGTACTTATTTAAATATTTATTTCAGCACTGTGCTAGGCTATACAATTATTATTCAGAGTTTCATTCTTCTAGGATCTTATAGTTTAGAAAGGACACTGGAAATACAGACTAGAAATATAACAGTACATGGAATTCAATATTGATATTTTTAATATAATAAGTGCTCATTAAATAGTTGAATTGCTGTTAGTATAGATGACTTACATCCTCTTAGATTATTCTTCTGGATGAAGAATCAGATGATGTAAGCAAAAAGAAGGAATTTTTCCTGGTTGATATTTGATGTGGTTGTGAAAATGTGTTGTTTGATTTGTTTTGGTTCCTGTTTCAAACAAAAGTGAAATAATTGAAAAACAACTTTTTAAACTTCATTGGAAGGCTTTGTCACTTAAGTAGATTTGCATATATTATGCTTGCCTGGTGGCTCAGCGTTAAGGAATCTGTCTGCATGCAGGAGACGTGGGTTCGGTTCGATCCCTGGGTTGGGAAGATCCCCTTGGAGAAGGAAGTAGCAATCGGCTCCAGTATTCTTGCCTGGGAAATCCCGTGGACAGGGGAATCTGGCGGGCTACGATCCATGGAGTTGCAGGAGTCAGACATGACCTAGCAACTAAACCATCACATATTTATGCTATTTCTCCTATAGAATTTAGTTCATGGTAATTAAGTAGACTTCCAGTGTTTCTTCTTCTTTACTATAAAAATAAGCAATTTTCTCATGTCCTTTTGTAGTTTGTGACTTAAGGACCAACAGACTTCCCAGTTCCCCTGGGCTAAGCAAGTCTATGTTTGATCTTACAAGTTCATCTCAGCGGTTCATTCAGGTAAATAATTTATGTCAATTTAATTATAAGCAATAATTTATTTTCATGCTAAAATTCAGATATGTTTCATTAGGAACAACATGTTATGTATCTTTTGTAGATATTTCTATTCTAATATCTAAAGAATAAACACTTTGCATTTCCCATGTGTATTATTTCAGGAAGCTTTCAGTTGAATACTAAAAGACAGTAGTTTTTCTCTCTTTTTTTAAAAAATGAATTTTACTTCTCTTATGGTATGCACTGAGGCAGTCTTAAGGCAGTTGGAATTTAAAATGGTATACTTAAAAATGCTTATTGATTTAATTTTCCTTGTTGAATATAACTACCTAGTTAGTAGATATTAGTATTTCTGTTGAGATATAGAACTTTATTAATATTAACACAGTATTCTATTTTTGAAGTAGAATTGAGAATTTTGAAAATACATACTTATACATTTCCGTGTAAATGTATATACATATGTTAAAATGGAAATATATTCTTAATCATCCTAAATTGAGTTAATTTTTTGTAGAATTAGTTCTTTATAGCACCAGTTTGTTTTTAATGTGCATCAGAATTGTTAGAAGAACTTGTTAAAACACAGATTGCCAGTCCTCACCATGAGAATTTTTTATTCAATAGCTCTGCACTGGGGCCTGAGTTTGTATTTCTACCAGGTTCCCAGGTGATGCTGATACTGCTGGCCCGGGGCACTATGCATTGATAACTACTGCTTTATAGGTTTTTTGATAATAGGGCACTTCAAAATATTAATATATTCTGACTTAGTACTTCCAAGTATGAAATATAAACAGTAATCTCTTCCTCTTCATTATAAAACCAAACCAAAACCAGCAAAGCCTTTGCCATGTATTACCTAGTAAGAGATTTAAGATTTTCCTGATTAACACACATAGAGAAAACTTTTTCCCTCTCTTTTGTCTAAAAGTGGAAAATTCTGAGCAGTAACATTGTCAGAATGGTTGGCACTCAGTTTGATACTAGAGTGGGTGCTAAGGCATACATTTCAGAATCCTTAACATCTGATATGTAACATCTGACTAAAAATGAATTTTATCTGTAGAGACATGATTCATTGTCCAGTGTGCCTAGTAGTTCTTCTTCGAGGAAAAATTCTCAGGGGAGTAACAGAAGCCTGGGTAAGGAATAAATCATTCTACTTTATATTCTTAAAGGAATTATTTCTACCCAATAGTAATTTGAATATATTTATGATAAGGTTTTAAGAAAAGTTTAGATGATTTTATCCATATTGGCAGTGTTATCTGCATATGAATACTCAAATCCGATGTATTTTTTAATGTTCAGGCATAAAGGCATTTTTAAAATTAAATATCTTTTGTTTGTTTTAAAGTATATTAGTGAGGGAATTTCTAGAAGCATACAGTATTAAAACCGTATCAGTGTTATTTGGGAAAGGTTTTCTTAGTTTTAACTTAAATTCTTTGGGTTATAATTGGGTTTAGTTTTTAAGCCAGTTATTTTTTTATGATATGTCTTCTATCAGCACTTCAGTAAAGGCATTGAAGTATGATTTTTATCTTAATAAACTGACAACTTTAAAAAATAATTATAGCATTTTTCAGTTGTGCTCTTAAAATTGGATTTATCAAAATTCAATTGGGCTTCCCAGGTAGCGCAGTAGTAAAGAATCTGCCTGCCAGTTCAGGAGATGGAGGAGAGGCAGGTTTGATCCCTGGGTCGGGAAGATCTCCTGGAGGAGGAAATGGCAACCCACTGCAGTATTCTTGGCTGGAAAATCTCATGGACAGAAGAGCCTGGAGGGCTACAGTCCAGGGGGTCCCAAAGAGTTGGACAGGACTGGGTGACTGAGCACAGTAAAAAGCTCAGTTGGATTGTAAGGGTTGTATAGTAATTGAAACCTCTTTGTCCATTTACAATTTAGACACAATTACTCTATCAGGAGATGAAAGAGACTGGGGGAGATTAAATGTGAAAGTGTTTTATAATTCTTCAGTAGAGCAGATCTGGATCACAGTTTTACAGGTAAGTTAATATAGCTAATACCAACTTTTGTTACAAAATTGAATAATTAGGGGTGTAAATTATAAGCATCTACTGTTGCTATCTTCAGAAGAATGGGTCAATATCTTCTTTGGAATTTAGGGTTCTATAGTATTTTGCAGAAAATAGTATTTAATAAAGAATCTAAAGAAAATATTTAGATATGATTAAAACATGTTTTCCTCAAGAGGGAAATTGATATGATGTGTAGAACATTAATTGTCAGATTATTTTAGTGGAGATGAAACAAAAGATCTCAGAAGATTAAAGTTTACTTTTATAGTTTTATTTGTCATTAACTTAAGAAACGTATAAATATTTGTATTGTCAGAGTCCTTTGTAAAACTCAAACTATAATTTTTTTTTAGTGCAGAGATTTAAGTTGGCCCTCTAGGTATGGAGATACTCCTACTATTTCTGTAAAAGGAATACTAACATTACCCAAACCAGTGCATTTCAAATCTTCAGTCAAGGAAGGCTCTAATGTAAGTGTTTGTGTTTCAGTATCTTTTTATGTTTTCCTCATGTTTGTCACTTTAACCTATGTAAAGAATTAGAATACGAAAGTGTTTTATTTTGGGGAAACTACAAATTATGTATGCCTTGCTTTTTTAAAGAATTTTGAGCCTCGGAAATACTTGATATTTCATTGTCCAATATAAGATGCATTTAAAAAGAAAATCTTAATCACTAAAATATTTAGGAGTAATATCTGATGAGAATATTTACTTTTCTTGTATGTAAGGAGAGTAAGTGTCTTATTTTCATCCTCTCTCCCCCTATCCCAGTTGACTTTGATAAATAATTACATGATTGTAGTTAATTTCTTTTAAATATTTTCCATGATCATAACTGGAAGACTTATGATCCTGAATTTGTTTTATAGATGCTAGATTTCAATTTAAATATATCTGTATTTCTGTCTTCTGATATGAATTGAAAGGTTACTGTTTTTCCATACAAATGAAACTTATCTTCTATAAGAACATATCATTTAAAAAAAAGTAATTCAGATGACTAACAAGCATGAAGAAATTTACACTCACTAGTATTCATAAATATACAAATTTAAATTACATATTGCTTTCTCTCTCTTTACTTTTTTTGCTTATTAAAATTAGGAAAGTTTTATGAGCACTCTAGCCTATAAAATTATTTTGGCAATTTTGACAATATACATTAAAACCTTAAAATAAGATTATATATACTAAGTGAAATAAGTCAGAGAAATAAATATCATATGATGTCACTCATATGTGGAATCTAAAATATGTTACAAATGTACTTACTTACAAAGCAGAAACAGACTCACAGACAGAAAACAAATTTATGATTACCAAAGGGAAAGCGGGTTGGGGAGGGATAAATTAGGAGTTTGGGGTTAGCAGGCTCAGTGGTAAAGAATCTGCCTGCCAGTGCAGGAGACACAAGAGAGGCAAGTTTGACCCTTGTGTCTGGAAGATGCCCAGGATGAGGAAATGGCAAGCCACTCCAGTATTCCTGCCTGGAAAATTCCATGGACAGAGGAGTCTGGCAGGCTACAGTCCATGAGGTTGCAAAAGAGTTGGACACAACTTAGCAACTAAACAACAACAACAGATACAAACACTATATATAAAATAGATAAACAAGAAGGTCTTGTTGTATAGCATAGGGAACTATATTCAATATCCTATAATGAACCATAATGGAAAAGAATATGAAAAAGAATATATATATATAACTGAATCACTTTGCTGTACATCAGAAACTAACACAACATTGTAAACAATTTTTTTAAAGGAAAAAAACTTTCAAATATTTACAGGTTTTAACATAGTGTTTCTACTTGGATCACTTCATGGAAATAATCTAAGATGCAAACAAAATATATATAAAGTATTCCTGGCAGTTTTGTTCATAGGCTGAAAGCTGGAAACTATCTAAATGTTTGCCATAGGAGAATGATTGAGAAAACCCATGGTATACCATGTATATTAGTTTCTTATGATTGGTGTGTTGCAAACTAGGTAGCTTAGAACAACAAATATTTCTCTCTCACAGTTTTGGAGGAAGTCTGAAGTCAAAGTGCCAACAAAGTTGATTGCTTCTCTGAAGGAGAATCTGTTCCATCTCTAACATGCCTCTCTCCTAGCTTTTAGTGATGACCAGCAATCCCTGTCATTCCTGGGCTTCACTCTAATCATTGGCTTTCATTTTCACCTAGCTACATGACTTTCATCTCCATGTGTCTCTATGTGTTCACATGGCTATCTTCTTACAAGGATGCCTGCTATATTGGATTAGAGGTCCACCTATCCAGTGTAACCTTATCTTGACTTCACAAATTGCATTTTCAATAAGCCTATTTCCAAATAAGGCCACATTCTAAGTTACTGAAGGTTAGGACTTCAACATAACTTTTAGCATGGGGACACAATTCAAACCATAACACCATGTGATAGAATATTAGGCAGCTGTGAAAAAATAATACTTGGGAAGAGTTTTTAAGGACATGGGAAAATATTCTTAATAAGTGACAAGGCAAAATTTATGTGTTATATTAGGATCTTACTTTATGAAAATATGCATTGTAGAAAGTCTAGATGGAGATAAATCTTAACTCTAATTTTAATCCTGACACTCACAGATGAATATTTCCCAAATTAAACTTTTTGATTTTCAAATGAAACTAAGCCAACTTGGGAAAAGTTAGGGGGGAATGTTTTCATATTAAAACTTGCGTGGAATATTTTAAAATTTATTATTATCAAGTTGTTTAGGAGTCCTCTATTATGACAATGTAAACTAGCACACTTCATTTATAAGCTCATTGCATATGAATTTAAAAATTAAACATTTTTTGTAGACTTTTGGATCTCAGCCATTCTGACTGGCGTGAAATGGTACCTCATTGTGGTTTTGATTTGCATTTCTCTGATAATGAGTGATGTTAAGCATCTTTTCATGTGTTTGTTAGCCATCTGTATGTCTTCTTTGGAGAAATGTATATTTAGTTCTTAGGCCCATTTTTTGATTGGGTCATTTATTTTTCTGGAATTGAGCTGCAGGAGTTGCTTGTATATTTTTGAGATTAGTTGTTTGTCAGTTGCTTCATTTGCTATTATTTTCTCCCATTCTGAAGGCTGTCTTTTCACCTTGCTTATAGTTTTCTTTGTTGTGCAGAAGCTTTAAGTTTAATTAGGTCCCATTTGTTTATTTTTGCTTTATTTCCAGTATTCTGGGAGGTGGGTCATAGAGGATCCTGCTGTGATTTATGTTGGAGAGTGTTTTGCCTATGTTCTCCTCTAGGAGTTTTATAGTTTCTGGTCTTACGTTTAGATCTTTAATCCATTTTGAGTTTATTTTTGTGTATGGTGTTAGAAAGTGTTCTAGTTTCATTCCTTTACAAGTGGTTGACCAGTTTTCCCAGCACCACTTAGATTGTCTTTAATCCATTGTATATTCTTGCCTCCTTTGTCATAGATAAGGTGTCCATAGGTGCATGGATTTATCTCTGGGCTTTCTATTTTGTTCCACTGATCTATATTTCTGTCTTTGTGCCAGTACCATACTGTCTTGATGACTGTGGCTTTGTAGTAGAGCCTGAAGTCAGGCAGGTTGATTCCTCCAGTTCCATTCTTCTTTCTCAAGATTGCTTTGGTTAATCGAGGTTTTTTGTGGAGATTCCTTAAAAAACTGGAAATAGAACTGCTTTATGACCCAGCAATCCCACTGCTGGGCATACACACCAAGGAAACCTCAGAATTGAAAGAGACACATGTACCCCAATGTTCATCACAGCACTGTTTATAATAGCCAGGACATGGAAGCAACCTAGATGTCCATCAGCAGATAAATGGATAAGAAAGCTGTGGTACATATACACAATGGAGTATTACTCAGCCATTAAAAAGAATGCATTTGAATCAGTTCTAATGAGGTGTATGAAACTGGAACTGATTATACAGAGTGAAGTAAGCCAGAAAGAAAAACACCAATACAATATACTAATGCATGTATATGGGATTTAGAAAGATGGTAATGATAACCCTATATGTGAGACAGCAAAAGAGACACAGATGTATAGAACAGTCTTTTGGACTCTGTGGGAGAGGGAGAGGGTGGGGTGATTTGGGAGAATGGCATTGAAACATGTATAATATCATATATGAAACGAATTGCCAGTCCAGGTTCGATGCATGATACTGGATGCTTGGGGCTGGTGCCCTGGGATGACCCAGAGGGATGGTACAGGGAGGGAGGAGGAAGGAGGGGTTCAGGATGGGGAACACGTGTATACCTGTGGTGGATTCATGTTGATATATGGCAAAACCAATACAATATTGTAAAGTAATTTACCTCCAATTAAAATAAATTTATATTAAAAAAAGAATTAAAATTAAACATTTTTGTATACTGTGTTACTGATGTGATCTGTGGTTTGAGACTGAAAGAAAAAGATAGCTCAGGTAGTTGGGAGACTCTCAGAAACACAATTCTGTACACAGATATAAGTGATTGTAATCAAAGTGAACACTTGGCCACAGTATCTAAAACATTGATGTTAGTTGCCCAGATATCTAAAGGCAAACAAAATTCCCCTTCAAACAGTCTAATGTCAAGAAGATGTTAGTTCACAGTAAGCCAAGGTTTTAAAAAATAAAAAGAACATCTGAAAATGGTCTGCACATGGAAAACACTTGCTGCCCGGAGTGGAAGATAGAGAAGGTAGAACTTGAAACTCATATTTTGCTTTGTCTTCTCTGTCAAGGAGATCAGTTTTCATTTTGGAAAGAGTAAAGATAAATTAACCCCCAAATTAGATAGGAAAAGCATTAGACAGACTAGGTCCTTTAAAGAAGTAATTCAAGTCTCTAAATGTGAACAAGTTAGATTTTGCATACAGAGAGAGCTTGCATGAGAGTCTTGAAGTACTCTCGTTAATTGTTGAAGAACTGTGGTTAACAGTAGGAATGATGCTCCAGAGCCAAAGATGGAAAACAACCTCATTTTTCAAAAGGGAAAAAGCTGTATTCTGGTGAAGTTGGTGTTAATACTGACTAAATTCCTAAGTAATTAGAAGGATTTGTGAAACTAAGACAAATAGTATCTAGAATAAATTTTGGAAAAACAAGTCATGGTCATTCTCATTTTCATTTTAAAATATTTTTTTGTTATTATAAAAATATTAAATTTGCCTTTCCTACATTATAAAATGTTATTTTTACTTATATTGTGTTGGCATATGACCCTTTTAAAAATATGCTATTTACATGTTTTATATTTTTATTTTAGAATATTGAATTTATGGAAACTTTTGTATTTTCTATTAAATTCCAAAGTCTACAAACTGTGAGACTTGTATTTAAGATTCAAACCCAAACTCCCAGGAAGAAAACCATTGGAGAATGCTCACTGTCACTCAGAACTCTTAGCACACAGGAAATGGATTACTCTCTGGACATATCACCACCTTCAAAAATTTCTGTAAGTGATATAATATGTAATGTCAAAGTATTTCACATTTTTAGAATTATTTACTAGATGAATTTTTTTTTTTATTGGAGTATAATTTAAGCATGAGAATATACTGGAGGATTAGAAAGGCTCTCAAGCAATAACAACATAAATGTAATGTAAAAAAGTAATAATTATGTCATTATTTAACTTTTTTGAAATTGATGTTAACAGAGCTGCTTTTCTTTTTCCATTGAAAAGTAACAGTCGGCTTACCTTCTCCTAATACCTGTTTTATTAATGTTTCATACTTCAAAATAATGGGTTTTCCCAGTGGCTCAGTGGTAAAGAATCCACGTGCAATGCAGGAGACACAGGTTTGTTTGATCCCTGGGTCAGGAAGATCTACTGGAGAACGGCATGGCAACCCACCAATATTCTTGTATGGAGAATCCTGTGGACAGAGGAGCCTGGCAGGCTGAGGTCCATGGGGTTGCGTAGTTGGACACGACTGAAGTGACCAAGCACAGCAGGGCACTTCAACATAATAACCCTAAAAGTGAATAATTTTCAAAAATTATTTTTTTTATTTTTTTTTAAGTAGCTGATAACATAGGAAAAGCAAGAAAGTATTATAAACTCCAAACTCAATGGAAAATTGCCTTGAAATGGGTTAGGAAAGTTTTAGTCATGAGTAGTTACTGTATCTATCCATAAATTGGGTAGAATGAGGATCTTCCAGCTGTATTTTTTTGTGAAGGGCATGATTGTCTATAGTGCTTATTGAGTTTTGAGGCCCAATAGTTGCTTCTTTCAGTTAACCAGCTGAGCACTCTTTAAGCTGTCTGCTGCTAAGTCGCTTCTGTCGTGTCCGATTCTGTGCGACCCCAGAGACGGCAGACCACCAGGCTCCCCCGTCCCTGGGATTCTCCAGGCAAGAACACTGGAGTGGGTTGCCATTTCCTTCTCCAATGCGTGAAAGTGAAGTCGCTCAGTCGTGTCCGACTCTTAGTGACCCCATGGACTGCAGCCCACTAGGCTCCTCCATCCATGGTATTTTCCAGGCAAGAGTACTGGAGTGGGGTGCCATTGCCTTCTCCATTAAGTTGTCTAGAAATTCCTAATGATTTAATTATGTAGCTTCTGTGTTAGGATAACATATATAGAAATCAGTCATAACCCTTTTTAAGGTCAAACTTTCATGTGATTTTAAGTTTACTTAGGAGTTATATTTTACCTGTTTTCAAAAATATTTAAGGTGACTTGAAGTGGTTCTTAAGCTGGGTACACATTAGAATCGCATGGGAAGCTGTTAAACATGCCTACACTTAAACCGTTAAATCAGAATTTGGGGAGGAGTGAGCCAGAGGCATTTGTAATTTTCAAGTTACTCAGGTGATTTTCATATGTAGCTTTGCTTGAGAACCACTGAAGTGAAGTGAAATTAGGGATTAAAAGTGAAGAACGAAAGATTACTATAATCAAGAAGAGTTGAAAAATCTTGTTATTTCTGATCTTTTATTTTCTGTTTTCATACCAAACCTGTTTTCTTTATAGCATTTACTGTAACTTAGGCTTCCCTGGTAGCTCAGTAAAGAATCCACCTGCAATGCAGGACACCCTGGTTTGGTTCCTGGGTTGGGAAGGTCCCCTGGAGAAGGGATAGGCTACCCACTCCAGTATTCTGGCCTGGAGAATTCCGTGGACTGTATAGTCCATGGGGTTGCAAAGAGTCGGACACAACTGAGCAACTTTCACTTCACTTTCAGAATTATTTAAGTCACTATTTTAAAAAGAAAATAAGACCTGAGCTTCCATCTTTTTTCTTCGTATTTTACCATACCCTTAGTAAGGGCCTGTCATATTTTTGGCATTGAACATTTGTATGTAGGTTGATAGGAAAGAATAAATCATGAATGAAAGCATGCTAAATTAGATTACTATTTTCTGTTAAAGTATAGCAAATTTGTTTTGTAACTGTGACAGGAGTTTATCACTTAACTAGATTAGTAGACAATAATTTGCAACCATATTTTACAGAAGGCACATATTACTATTTAAATGGATAATCGATAGATTAAACCTTTAAAGGCTGGTAGAGTATATCAGAAGATAACTCAGCAAATGTATTTTCTGGGGAATTGAGACATTATAATCTGAATCTGCCTTGGAGAATCAGAATGAATGATTATAGCACAGTTTCTACAATTACATTTTGCAAATCAGAGATCTTTTATAAACATTTTGTATGCCTTGTGCTAGGGATACAAAGATAGATGGCTTGAAGAAAGGGTTTTTGGGCTATCTTGGATCAGTGAATTTATATTACTGTTCATATTATTGATTAGAAGCAAGAATAATATGTTTTGTTTCATGTGTTGAAGAGGAAAATTGATATTCTAATTGTGACATTGAAAGAGACACACTTACCTATCCGTCCTTCACAGTGACATCATGAACAGCAGAACTTCCATATAGAGCTATTGATTTCTTCACCACGGAATTTTTGACCTTAACAAATAGTTGACAGCTCAAATTTCTGTGTTGAATAGTGTGCAAGAGACAAGGTTTCCCTGAAGAAATATTTAATATCTGACATTTGAAGAAACTTCGCATACGACTAACTTGGTCGTAAGTGATTTAATGCTCACAACGAACTTAATGAGCTTGCTGCTCTTGTTACCCTTATTGTGGAGACCAAAACCTTGAAGCATTTGCCTGAGTTTATATAGCCTTTTGTTGGGAAATAAGGATTTGAACGGAGGCATTCTGATTCCAGAGCCAGCTCTCTTAATTTTACCACATTGATGAGAAAAAAATCAATAAACAGTCTGTGGTAGAAATGAGTGTTATTTGAGCCAAACTGAGGACTATAGCCTGGAAGACAGCCTCTCAGATAACTGAGGAATTGCTCAGGAGAAGCATGGTTTTCAGCACTGTTTTAACATCTTATCAGAATATAGAATGTCAAACAAGTCAGGGATACATTCCTTCAGGGTTTGAAAAAAAAAAAAAAGAGCATGTGCACAGTAAGTCAGTATAGCCTTGGCTCCTGGGAAGGGAGTCTTATCATTGAAGAGGACCAGCAGTGGTGTCCCAGGAAAGGAGGCATTTAATCTTTATTTTTAACATGGCTATTCTTTACTTGTGATCAGTGTACCCTTTGCTTTAATAATTAAAGCAGATATACAATGTATACTTGATAGGCCACAAATGGGCTATTTTAATCAGTATAGAAGTCAAGTTAATTCATATATAAACTAGAATGACTTGCCTATATACCTCAATATGTGAAAATATCTTTCATCAACACTGCATTGTCCCCTTAAGAAGATATTCTCAAAAATCACCAGATAAGGGATTTCTCTAATTATGCTGAATTTTTCACTTTCAACAGTCATTCCAGGAAGGACAAAAAAGATTTTCTTTTCTTTTAAAAAATGATACATTATTCAGGAATGGAGATCATTAAAAATGCATTTAATATATAGTTACTAATTGATTAGAAATTTAAGCTTTTGGTTATTGTGAGGTTTAAAACCACTTTGAATAGTTTTTCATGATCTGCATTAATATCTTGGAGTATAAATTGAATTTGTGAAATAACCTTGGTAAGGAAGAAATGGTAAACCCACTGCTGAATGCTGCTCTGTTTTGTGAGAATGAACTCTACCAGTGTGTAACTCTAAGAGAAGTTTTGCCATCTTTCAGTATCTTCATCTGTTATTATTAAGGGTACAAACCATAATGAAAAAAATGAATGAAAAAGTGTTATCCTGGTTTCCTTTGTGTTTTGTAAACAATAAATAACTTTTAAATGGATGGCAGCATTTGTTCTTTTAATCAGCAAAGGTATTTTATTTATGGCTACTGAATTAGTCCAGCTAAAAAGATTAATCCATTCTTGAAGGTGAAGGTGAAGTCGCTCAGTCGTGTCCGACTCTCTGCGACCCCATGGACTGTAGCCTACCAGGCTTCTCCGTCCATGGGATTCTCCAGGCAAGAATACTGGAGTGGTTTACCATTTCCTTCTCCAGGAGATCTTCCCGACCCAGGGATCGAACCTGGGTCTCCCGCATTGGAGGCAGATGCTTTAACCTCATTCTTATTAAAAGCAAAAGCAATTTGCTTTTATTTATTAGAATTCAGCAATTGTTGCCAAATAGACAACTTTTATCATCATTTTAGATTTTTCAAGAAGGAGTGACCTCAACAGTTGACTTTAAACTTTTAAGTGATTCACTTTGTATCTTCTGATTTCTTAAGGCATGAGCAATTTTGGCCATTTTGACCATTACAGAATATCATGTTTAGAAACTATCCAAGATTCAGTCAATAGCATGTACATAAAAAGGTTCTTTTTTTTCTGATCCAAGTGTTAGTTACTGGGGAATACTGGGTAATTATCAAATATAAACCGCTTGATGAAGTATCAGTCAGCTATTCTGTAATTTTGTTGGAATCAACACTAGCCAAGACTTTTGTGTTTTATCTATGCTGACCCTAGTGACATCTGTTAACATTATGTTCTTTCTTTAATCTTATATTTACTCTTTTCAACATGTGAACAGTTATGTTTTTGTGTTGGCTGACTTTGTTTCTTCTATTTTTTACTCCATGCACGCTGGAATCCATGTAAATAAGTTCACTTGTGTAAGGCAGATTATGCACTTTCTTCTGCTCTTAGTCAGCAATACCGAAGAGCACATTTTAGCTTCTCCCCCTTTCTAAATTTCCTTCATTTTATTGTTTGCCTCAGATTTTATTTGACCTTTTCCTTATTATTTACTGGCTCATCACTTTCACTAGCTTCCTTCTTGCCCATTTTCGTCATCAGTTTACTTCCATTTAGCATAGTAATTCAACTTCTAATCAACAAATCTGTTCATTGTAGTAATCCTTTTTCTTTTGATTTTCGTAGCACTACCTCTGATTTCTACAACTGGAAAAACTAATGATGCGTTTCATATATAACATTTTTATCATATTTCATATATTCATATATCATATTATATTTCAGTCATTTGAAAAGATTATTCCAATGACTACATTTAAGTCTTTTGAAAATGTGCTCTTGTGGTGTTTATTTCTCTGATATTTTCTCTACTTAAACCGCTTAGGAATTTAATTTTTTTTTAATTTGCATGTCTTTGGTTTCCCTGATTTTGAAGGTTCAGTATATATGTGAAATTTACATTATCAGAATTTATGAAAGTCAGTAAGTACTTTATACTGACAGACTCCATGACATTTAGCCTTCTCTTTTAACACTTCCCTGGTGGCTCAGAGAAAGCATCTGCCTGGAATGCAGGAGACCCGGGTTCGATCCCTGGGTCGGGAAGATCCCCTGGAGAAGGAAATGGCAACCCACTCCAGTACTCTTGCCTGGAGAATCCCATGGTGGGTGGAGCCTGGTAGGCTGCAGTCCATGGGGTCACAAAGAGTCGGACATGACTGAGTGACTTCACTTTCACTTTCACTTTAACACTTAGCTTTGTATGACAGTAAACAGCATGTGTGTATGCTGAGTCATTTCAGTCGTTATCTAACTCTTTGGGACCTTATGGACTATAACCTGCCAGGCTCCCCTATCCAAGGGATTCTCCAGGCAAGAATACTGGAGTGGGTTGCTTTCCCTTCCTGCAGGGGATCTTCCAACCCAGGGATTGAACTAGATTGACAGGCAAATTCTTTACCACTAGCGCCACCTGGGAATGTCTAGCCTTAGCTCTTTGTTTTTGAATTTTGAAATATCCCCAAACTTTATTCTTAATTACCAAATAACGCTTTTTTAATATGCAGGTTTGCCATGCAGAACTTGAACTAGGGACTTGTTTTCAAGCAGTGAATAGCAGAATTCAGTTACAAATTCTTGAGGCACAGTACCTTCCAAGTTCATCAACACCCCTAACTTTGAGTAAGTATGTCAAAGTGGTTTAAAGTGAAATCTTCAGAAAATATTTATAACAGATAGATTTTTTTCTATATTTCTTACAGTGAAGATTATAATCTTAGTTATTTTTATTATTTAACTTATATACTTACCTTTCAACTTAAAATTACTTTATTGAATTTCAAATTTTAGCCATTGTGTTAATCCACTCCTCTCTTGATTCTTATCCAGTTGTGACCTTCTTGCATTTGATGCTATTCTTTATTTATCTCATTAGTTAATATAGGTTGAGTGTCCAGAGGACTGTCAGATATGTTTCACCAGCCTAGATGGTATATCCTCTCTCTAGGTCTATGCCCTTTTTTGGATACTCTGCTAACTCAAAACTTAATTTTAAAAAACTAACTCACACCTTGAAAATCTTGAAAAAACACAAACCTTAAAACACTTTCTTACCTTGTGCCTTTGAGTATATTCAGAGTTTCTGATATTTTGATTCTCTAGCCCTGGTTCACATGGCTGCTCCTAGAGTGGGAGGTTTGAGGTCATTCCTACCTAAAGGGCTAAGAGTGGTGGTAAAAGTGTTCCTTATTCCTACTAGAAGAAAAGACAATATCTGGAGGTAGGCAGAAGCAATGATGTCCACTGTAACTACAAAGATTGAAAATTAATACAATTGAGCATAATTCAAGAAACTAGGAAAACAACAGCAAACACAGAGGAAGGTAGAAATAGAAATTAAAGCTAAAGTTGGAGTCGATAAATATGGAGACAACAAAAACCCCACAAAATTAATAAAACCAAAAGATTGTTCTTTTGGAAAGAATATTAGAATAGACAAACCTATAGAAGGCTGGATCAAGCAAAAAATAAAAGAAAACATGAACAAGGAAGAGGATATAATTTTAAATTCATAAGAGATTCAAAAATAAGATAACACTATTTATAATGATACCAGTTCATTTGAATAGCTATATAAAATAAATAATTTTCTAAGAAAAAGAATGTTGAATTCACTCCAGAAGAGGGAAGAATCTGAATAGAACAATACTGTAACCATGTAAAAGCAGTTAAAGAACTGCCTCTAACAAAAGCAGAGACCAAGATGATTTTACTGGCAGATTCTACTAAACTTTCAAGGAACATATAATTCCTCTTCTATATAAGCTGTTCCACAGCATGAAAAAAAGATGGAAAAAGATGGTTTATGAGGTTAGCATATTCTTGATATCAAAACACAAAGGATAGCATACACAAAAAATAGCTATAGACTACCATTATTTATGTAGGTAAATGGAAAAATCATAAAAAATAAGTAAAGTCCAACTTGGCATTAAAAGAAAAAGTTAAATTACCAGGACCATATAAGGTTAAGTCTAGGAAACAAGGAAAAAACAGTGCAGTTTATTACATTAACATGTGTCTTCCTTTAATCAAAACAGCTAATGGTAATCGGGATTATCAGTGATCTCCATTTTATAAATATTGGTCAGCCTCAGTTCTCACTTTGTGACTGCCTCCTTTCTGGAAACTCTTCACTTTCTTGTTATCTGGCAGCCCCATCTCTGTACCATCACTTCTCAAGTTAGTCAGACTGCACTTTCTGCTTGAGCTGTAAGCACTGTATGTCAGACTGGGGGGCAGGCTTAGGTGAACGCTGTATAAACCCGAATTTTACTTAGTGTGCTTCCCATCTTTTAAGAGGTGACACCCCTCTAGTTTCTTTCTGTTTCTGGTCTGAACAGTTTTTTTTAATATTTCCCCAGTTTATAATCATCATCTATGAGAGGTTAGTTTGTATAAGCTATTTTACCATTACTGGAAGCTCTACATCTCACATTTACTTAAAGAATAGATTTTCTCTAGTGGGCAGGTGTTTAACTCTGAAGTCTCAAGCAAATAATTTTACTTATATAAATTGGTGAAATAATTCCTTCAGCTTTCCAAGGAGTTGGCACTTCTCTTTTGTACAATCCTTTTCAGTGTGTACTCCTTTACTTCTGATTGTTATTTATGCCTACAATTCCAGTCTTTAATGGCAGTAGAGGAAGATTAGATTCACTTAGGTGACAATAGTTATTTGTAAATTGCAATAGTGACTGTAAAGTTTACTAGAGAAGTTTTCTCTTATGGCAGTAACTCATCAGATCTTTAAAAGTATGAATTATATCTCTATATGACATTTAAAATTTTATTTATCAAAATTTCTTATTCTTTAGGTTTTTTTGTGAAAGTGGCAATGTTTAGCTCGGGAGAGTTGATTTATAAAAAGAAGACACGCTTACTGAAGGCCTCCAATGGAAGAGTAAAGTGGGGAGAGACTATGATTTTTCCACTTATACAGAGTGAAAAAGAAATTATTTTTCTCATTAAGCTTTATAGTCGAAGCTCTGTAGGAAGAAGACACTTTGTGGGACAGGTTAGTAGGCAGTTTTATCTCATATTCTTTCCTTGCACTTGTGTAGCATTTAAACAGTTGGTTAACAAAGGGAATACAGGTTAAAACTGAGGCTGAATAGAGTGGAATCAAAAGTTAAATTCAATGGAAAACTCAAAAAAAATTTACTGTAAAAACAGTTTGCAGGAAAAAAAATTCACTGCAAAAATCAAATATTGTCAGACTTTTGGCTTTAATACAAAAATAGTTTTAATTTCTGAGCAACCAGGATTTTTAAAATGAGTTTTTTTCCCTGAGTTTTTCAATACTTTCCTTGTGAAAGAGGAAGCTCTTAAGTATTTGAATCAGATTTCTTAAGGCTTGCTTTACTGTGGTATGTTCATTTTAATGTTTGTATGCTATTAGCTCCATTGTGGTAAATCCGAATTCCTAGAAAAGATTGACCACTGGAATTTAAATGTGAGTCAAACAATTGTAATTAAGGTAAAAAATAATATACATGATAGTATACATAACAGCAGGTAATATGTTATCTGTTCCCTCTGGCTCCTCTGGGAGCCTCAGGGAGCCACCCTGGTCAGGTAGCCACATGTGGAAACAAGATCTCCCACACATCTGTTAGCCAATTAGCAGCCACTTACAGTGGTTGCGATATTATTTAGTCAATATTGTTATCTGGACTAACCTATTTTAAAATTCTTAGCAATTTTTATAAGACTGCATAACACTTATTTACTTGCCAATCCTATGGAACTTGTTTCCTTTTGTAGTTCTTTTTTTCTCTTATTGGGTACATTGTATTAGCTGTATATTATTTTTTATCTTAATTACAATTGTTTGACTCACATTTAAATTCCAAAATCTGTATTTTTAGTTTTAAAAGCTTCTGTTTGACAGCAAGATGTTATTAGCACTTTACATGAATCTTCAAATTATATGTGAATTTTCAAAGATTGATATTAACTGACTTCATATATTCTACCTAAAATGTTTGTGAACAATATTACATTTTTGTTGTTCTTCATTTATTCTTATTTGGAAAAGAGTTTGAACTCAAGAATTAGTATAACTAGCATACTTTTCAGAGTCATGGGGCCCGTAAAGTTTTTCTGTATCATTAAGTCTCAACTACCATGTATGAAAGGAATAGGAGATTTACCTGACAAATAATTTTCAGAATAATGTTTTTGGTGATTCCATTTTCTCAGTTGAGATTGTAGTTAAGAATAACTCTGGAAAGGTTCCTGTTATCTGTTCCCTCTGGCTCCTCTGGGAGCCTCAGGGAGCCACCCTGGTCAGGTAGCCACATGTGGAAACAAGATCTCCCACTCATCTATTAGCCAAAGCACGTTCCTGTTATGTTTTATATACTGGGATTCTTTATATGATTTTATTTGAAGGAAAGTTCTTTAGACCAAGAAATTAAAAGAGAAAAGTTTGAAAAACAAACCTTTTGAAGTGACCTGCTTCAATTTATTTATTTAAAAGAATTAGAAACCGAGTTTCAAATAAGTTAACTCCAAAGTAACATCATTTGTTAGTGCTATAGCTGAGTTGAGAATTCAAGTTTGTTTCCTTGTTCACCTTGCCTCCATGATACATAACATATAATGTGATAACTTATATTTGCATAATGCTTTACAGTTTTCCCAAGTTCACTCACATATGTTATCTAAAGTTATGTAAGTGATAGGTTTATTAAAAGTTATGGATCAAGAATTATTTCATTTAGATTAGATTTATTAGCTTTCAATTAAAATTACAGTTTTCTTTAATATAAAGGTACTTAAAATACACATTCCTTACCGGTCAATTTGCAGCTTCCCAGGTGGCGCTAGTGGTGAAGAAACTGCCTGCCAGTGCAGGAGATGTCAGAGATGCAGGTTCAATCTCTGGGTCAGGAAGATCCCCTGGAGAAGGGCCTGGCAACCCACTCCAGTGTTCTTGCCTGGAGAATCCCATGGACAGAAGAGCCTGGTGGGCTACAATCCATAGGGTCGCAAAGAGTTGGATACAACTGAAGCGACTTAGCACACACCAATCAATTTAAATTATGATTAGTTTCAATTAGTATTTACAAAAATGTTTTTAAGTGGTTGGGATCAGTCTTAAGTTGAGCTTCTATGTTAATTGCCTAAGAAAGGATACTAAAAACTTTTTTGGAGGAAATGATTCTATATCTCACATTGAATTTTTAAATTGAATTGAGTGATATAAAATAGTCTTCAGTGACTAGGTTAAGTGTTTTAAAATTTAAGTTTCAAAGAGACAAACTTTTGGAAAAATGGAAATATGTTTAGTTGAAAATAGGTAACCCAAACTTCCAATTGTTTTTCATTAGAGTAATCAGTTGTATGAACTCAGTTACCATTATTGTGTTAAGTTAAATAACTGTACTATTCCTTTACAGATTTGGATAAGTGAAGACAGTAATAACACTGAAGCAGTGAGCCAGTGGAAAGAGACAGTTGCACATCCAGAAAAGGTTGTTATTAAGTGGCACAAATTAAATCCATCTTGAAGATGCCGCACATTAATTTGGTGACAAACTTGACATTCTTTTCAAGGACTTATGATTTTAATTTGCTACCAATTTAAAGAGACAAATCAGTACATTTATTTATGGAGGCCTTATTATAGTAATATAATGGATCTAATAGAAAATTAAACTTGGTAAAAAAGTGGGATAAATTATATCAGATACCCAAAGTAAAGGAAATGTTTTAGACAGTAGGGCAACTAAATAAATTATAAAGTCAGTAGGAATATCAGTCATAGATAGTTAACTGCTGTATAATGGTTATGAGTATTTTAAAGCTTTACATAGATATTAAAAATCCAGTATATCAAGTCTCTGTTAGTACAAGTGGACATATAGAAGACTGCCACTGTTTCAGTGCTAGTCATTATTGATTATATCTTAACTCTACTGTTATAACTCCTTGCTACATATTTTCCCTCAGAAAGCAAAAATGATTGAACCACTTCAACTCTTCTTATTTGGGGAAAGTTTGTGGCCTATGTTTATTATTATTTACCCATAAGTTGTCACATTGCCACTTTATAAGCTATTTATCTCTAAGAAATCTCAGACATAGAAAACTACATTTTGGCAAGAATAGAATAAATGAAAACACCAGAAGGTTGAAGTTTAATTGGAAATTCAGTGTACACACATTTTTCTGTAAGGTTATCATATATAGCCCATCCTAATTAGCAGAATTAATTGACCTTAAATAACAAATTCAATATTTTATGATAATCACTTGTTTTTAGTTTTTAAATATAAATTACTTGTTCTATAATCCACAACAGTAGAATATTTTCCTATGATTTAAAACTGACCATACATGATAACATTATGTAGCAAATACATATTTTCTGTTATAGTTTTTCTCCAGTACTCACTACAACTCAATATGTAGGGATAATTTCAGTTTAGTTGGTCAGACAAGCTGTGATCAGAAAAACACAGTCATTTGGAGAAATCGGTAACACCATTCCTGATCTTGGAAAATATGACTTTATTTTTGCTAATCTAAGTGATTAATTGGATTAATTTTGATTAATTAGATTAATTTGATTAATTAATTTAGATTAATTTTGTCTAAGTGATTCATCTTCCATTTTTTTCTCTCCTACCTTGTCCCACACATGCCAACAGATAAATAGTGATATTTTAAGTCAGAGGTATACTTTGCTGTAACTTAAGCATGCCCTTTTTTTTTTCTGATTCTTGTTCTGTGTATCTCATTCAGTTCAGTTCAGTTCAGATCAGTCGCTCAGTCGTGTTCAACTCTTTGTGACCCCTTGGACTGCAGCACGCCAGGCCTCCCTGTCCATCACCAACTTCTGGAGTTTACCCAAACTCATGTCCATTGAGTCAGTGATGCCATGCACTCATCTCATCCTCTGTCGTCCCCTTCTCCTTCTGCCTTCAATCTTTCCCAGCATCAATTAAGATTTCCCCAATAAACACTAATTCCCCTTTTCCTGAGTACCACCTCCTCAAGCTACCAAACATGCATAGTTGACACACCCTTTGCTTCTGCTTCTAGAGTTATGGTATACTGGAGGTGTTGACAGGTACTCTCTGACACTCTGCATTTTGAAATTGTTTTTTTTAGATTTGTGAAAAATGGCATAGTGGTGAGTACTCATGGACTTTCAAGAGAAATCACCTTGAGTGGAGGTGTTTTGAGTCTTTGAGACAGATGGCAGTCATTTAAAACAATTTTAAAAAATAGACTTTATTTTTTAGAGCAGTTTTAAATTCACAGCAAAATTGAGAGGAAGGTACAGAGAGTTCTCATATACCCTCTACCCCCACATTTAGACAGCTTTCCTTGCTATCAACACCTTGCACTGTAGTGGTATATTTGTTAAAATAACTGAACCTTCATTGACATATCATCACCCAAAGTCCATAGTTTATATTAGGGTTCAGTCTTTATGTTGTACATTCTATGAGTTTGACAAATGCACAAATGACATGTATCCACCACTCTAATTTCACACCGAATAGTGTCACTGCCCTAAAAATTCTCTGCAAATACAACCATTTGAATAGTTAAGAAAGAAGTAAATATATCATTGTCTTTTAGATAAGTAACAGACTTTATTGTTTTTAAAAAATCTAGAATTTTATTTTAGCAATTTTTTTGTGTTCTAGTAATGCTTTCAATTTCTAAATCTATTACAAGTAGTCATGTATTTAATGAAACTTCTAATTATTTTATTTAATTTTCAATATTTTAAATATGTGTGTAGTGTATAATTTGAAGGAAAGATATAACTTCTTGGTTTCTTGTGTGTCTTAGAATCCTAGGTAAATAAAAAAATTAAAAGAAAATCTTTTTATTTTAAGGACTTCAGTTAGAGAAGTGTTTGACGCAACTAAGATCCCAAATATTTTAATTAGTGTTTACTTAAGCCTTTTTCAAATAAAGTAGTACTGAATAGGAGATGTTCTTACTGTTTCCTTGAAGCTTTACCTGGAAATAGAAAAAGAAACACACTGTTGTATTAATAGCTACTCATGAGAAAAAACATTAGAAACTGGTAATAAAAAAATACTATGCAAAAAATCACTTCTCTTTGTACTTGGCATTTTTTTACCTTTACCCACTTATAAATGAGAGAAAACGAAAATGATGCTGGGCAACCAGAGAAAAGCAGGGAGGGTTCACATTGATAGCTAACAGCTTGTACAGTGCTAATCTCTAACAGTGTATTTATTCATTAAGTTTTCAGATTAATACAATTAAATAGCTGTAGTCCGTATCAAAATATAACTTCATTGTTTGGCTTTTGTTTGGTTTTCTATGATTATTTTTTAGCAGAACTAGAGAGCTTACCACTGAAGTATATCAATTCAGAGGGAACCAGTGGGATTTTAAACGTAAGTTATGTAGTCATGGTCTGAAAATAACCTAAACTGATCTTTTGTTTGAATACAGTTATGTGAATTTCTCTGATACTAATGTACAAAAGCTATATTTCCCAACAAAAATTTCTACTGTTTGTTTAATCAAATAATGGTTTGTTTATGAAGGATTTCAGAAATTTACAATAAATATCAACTTTTTATATTATGGCAGTGATGGATATTTCAAAAATATATATTTACTTTTGGTATTTGGTAGGTTGTATTGAGGGAAGTTCCAGATAAAAGTCTGTATTTACATTAGTTGTGAGAATGTTTACATTTGGCCCTTGAACAATACAGGGATTAAAGGTATCCCAATGCAGTTGAAAATCTGAGTATAACTTTACATTTGTCCCTCTGCGGTTCTGAATTCACAGGTTCAACTAACCTTACATTATGTTATACTGTGCATGTGTGTTGAGTCGTTTCAGTTGTGTCCGACTCTTTGTGACCCTAAGGACTGTAGTCCACCAGGCTTCTGTGTCCTTGGGATTCTCCAGGCAAGAATACTGGAGTGGGTTGCCACGCCCTCCTCCAGGGGATCTTCCTGACCCAGGGATCGAGCCTGGTCTCAGGTTCTTTACCACTAGCACCACCTCGGAAGCCCAGTTATCTAGTTAGTAAATATCAAAACTGGGACTTAGGTTCAGGAAAACCCCAGCAGTGTCAACTCCAGGGGGAGAGAATTCATCTCAGATTTAGTCTAAGGAAACTGAACAATGTTTATCTTTTTAAAAATTTGATGGATTATCATTTTGGATATGGACAGTGGATACAGGGAGTCAAGAGATGCTGTCTTCATTTGGAACCTGGCCACATCTCTGCCTGCCTTGGCACTTCTGTCCAGGAAAGGTACAAAATACTATGATGAGAGGTTGTGCATCTCAGAAAGGTCCATGCTCAGATTACTCAAGCCCAGCCTCAGTGGACCTGGTAAGCTCTGAGCCTGCCCACTAGTCTGGGGCAGAACTTGTCTGCCTCATGTACTTACTGGAAAAAATCCGCATATAAGTGGACTTGTGCAGTTCAAACCTGTGTTGTTCAAGAGTCAGTTGTATTAGGGTTCCAGAGAAATGGAATCAGTAGGAGATAGATAAGAAGGGAGGGAGATACAAGTTTTCTTTTAATTATGAGGAATTCACCTATGTTTATGGAAACTGAGAAATCCTACAATCTGCCCCAAGCTGCAGACCCAGGAAAACCAATGGTCTAATTCAGTCTTGAGTCCAAAAGCTTGAGAACCAGAGGCACCAATAGTATAAATCCCAGCCTGAAGTCAAGAGAAGATAAGAATAGCTCAGTGAGGCAAAAAAAAAAAAAAAAAAAAGGCAGATTCATCTTTCCTCTGCCTTTTGTTCTTTTCAGGTACTCAACAGATTAAAAGATGCCCGCCCACACTGATACAAGTACTAATCTCATCCAGAAATACCCTCACAGATACACCCAGAAATGATATTTAATCTGGGCACCCTGGCCAGTCAAGCTGACACATAAAATTAACCATGGCAGGTACCTACTAGTGTTCTTTTAGTGCATTAGTTATAATTCTTGTTCAAAAATAAATATCAAATGCTTGAACTTTTGTCTGAAACATCAAGAAAATAATTATGAAATGGATATATATGAAGTACCTGTCCATTTTGAAGTACAGATTTAAGATTTAAAAAGGTGTTAAAGAGTGTTGACCTTAAATAAATACACTGTGCTGACTGAAAACAAAAAAAACCACACAGCCTGAAAGTTGAGAATTTTGTTTTATTTAGCAGTTTTCCAAGGACTTCAAGCCTAGAAGATAACCTCTCAGATCACTCTGCCCTGAAAAGGTAAGGGAAGAGCCAGGATATATAGGGGTTCTTACAACAAAGGTAGTGGGAACATCAAAAGATGAATTAAAACTGGATATCTTAAGGAATTTAGCACTTTTCTATGTATGGGAAGATGCAAGAGCCAGGGCTCATTGAAAATCATTTCTTTGATGTGCTCCTTAGCTATCGAGAGCCAGTGTCCTGGCTTTCCCATCCTGAGTTCCCTCAGGGTGCACCATTGTAGGTGGTTGCAGCCACTGAGGGCTTGCTTGCCAGCAGGGGCAGCCCCATTTGTCTCCATCCTGAGTTCCCTCAGGGTTCACTGTCAGGAGAGCTTGATGGCAGCATCCTTGGTTTACCGATATGACAGGCAACATTTTTTATTCAAAACTGTCAGATATTTCTCTAGAAAAGATGGATTTATTGGGGAACAGCAGAAGGTTGCAATTTGTAGCCAGCTACCATGGAGAGTCAAGTCTAAGTCCCACCTGCCACTGAAGGGAAACGCTTTATGTTATAGAGAGGAAAAGGAAGTTGAGAGGGCTGCAGTAAACAGAGTCATGGCTTTTCATTGGTTGAGTTCTTGCCAGGGAAGAAGAGGAATCTCTGCTTACTGTTGGGCTTTGGTCACACTGCAGGGCATGGGAGCTCCCGCTTCTGGTCTCCCAATTCTATCTTATTGAGGTTTCTGTTTGTTTATTTACAAGAGTTAATGTAGCCTGTAGTAGTTAATCCAATACTTTGGCCACCTCATGCGAAGAGTTGACTCATTGGAAAAGACCCTGATGCTGGGAGGGATAGGGGGCAGGAGAAGGGGACGACAGAGGATGAGATGGCTGGATGGCATCACTGACTCGATGGACATGAGTTTGAGTAAACTCTGGGAGTTGGTGATGGACAGGGAGGCCTGGCATGCTGTGATTCATGGGGTCGCAAAGAGTCGGACACGACTGAGCGACTGAACCGAACTGAACTGAATGTAGCCTTGGGCTTTCCAGGTGATGCAGTGGTAAAGAATCTGCCTGCCAATGCAGGAGACACACGCAAGAGACATGGGTTTGATCCCTGGGTTGGGAAGATCCCTTGGAGAGGGAAATGGCAACCCACTCCAGTATTCTTGCCTGGGAAATCCCATGGACAGAGCAGCCTGGTGGGCTACAGTCCAGGGGATCACAGAGTCAGACACAGCTGAGCACACACATATACACACACACAAAATGTAGCCCTATGAAATTTTGTTACTGTCTAGTTGCTAAGCCCTGTATAAAATTAGATTATATCTGAAGATGAATGCTGCCTACATTTACAGTGATTTTCTAGTGGAAAAAATTTTAATTTAAGGTTTATGGATTTCTTAACTTTCATACATAAAAGTCTGATATCTAAAATAATGACATTTTATTAAAACTGATAACTAACTTCAATTATATAACTATATTAAAACATAGGACTCTGATAATAGCAGTGAAAGAAAGTAAAAGTGAAGTCGCTCAGTCGTGTCCAACTCTCTGCGACCCCATGGACTGTAGCCTACCAGGCTCCTCAGTCCATGGAATTTTCCAGACAAGAGTACTTTAGTGGGTTTCCATTTCCTTCTTCAGGGGATCTTCCCAACCCAGGGATTGAACCCAGGTCTCCCACATTGCAGGCAGACACTTTACTGTCTGAGCCATCAGGGAAGCAGTAATAGCAGTAGATGTCTAGAAAGAAAGGTCTGTATGTCCTCTCAAACAGTTAAAAAAGATATCTGATTCCATGCTGGGATAAATCTATGACTGAGATATGTCTTTTAGAATATGATGATTTTCATTTTCTCATGCTGTGGAATTTTTTTTCTGCGTCACCATTCTTTAGTTTCTGAGGTAGGAGAATAAAATAAACTTGTCCTTAATCATAGAACTAGATTGATTTTAACAGATAAATTTGGTTGACTGTGGTTTTAAGTTGTCTTTTAGTTTAATTTCTAGATTGTTAATCTTTCTTGATTATACAATGCATGGACTAAAATTAAAAACTAAATTTTAAAATGAGCCATTTTGTATATTTCATAATTCAGTACAAAAATATCTATATGGCACTTCATGCAAAGAACTGTTCTAAGTCCTTTCAGGGATTTAAATATGAATAGTCCATCACTCTTTACTCTGGAAATAAAACAATATAAAGCAGAATTGTAATAAGAAGCAGGATTTAAATATGGACAAAATGTTTAGAGGCTTAAATAAAGAATTGAGAAAGTAGCATTGACATATATACAGCACCATGTGTAAAATGGATACCTAGTGGGAAGCTGCTATATAACAGGGAGCCCCTCCTGGCACTCTGTAATGACTGGGATGGAGTGGGGGTGGGAGGGAGGCTCCACAGGGAGGGGATATACATGTAGTTATGACTGATTGATAGTGTTGTACAGCAGAACAACACAACATTGTAAAGCAATTTTCCTCAAAAAAATTTTTTTTAAGTTTAAAAAAAGAATTAATTAAATACAGCTGAAGAAATTAGGAAAGGCTTGGTAAATTTTTGATCTGAAACACACAAAACCAGGCAGATTGGCAGCAATGTGAATTCATGATCACTGACTCTGCCACACTAGCAATCTTGGTTCATTTTTTTGATCAGCTGACTCACTTTGGAAAACAGTCTATACTTGCTTCCACCCTCTTCTAATCTTCAACTCACCTACTCCTTTCTTTACTCTTGGTAGAAGATCTTGTT
Source organism: Budorcas taxicolor (assembly GCF_023091745.1). Classification (NCBI taxonomy): domain Eukaryota; kingdom Metazoa; phylum Chordata; class Mammalia; order Artiodactyla; family Bovidae; genus Budorcas; species Budorcas taxicolor. The sequence goes on along the minus strand of NC_068930.1, from coordinate 60,343,591 downwards.
TCATACTTCACAAAAGTGTCAGGCTTTCCTTCACTATCCCATTGTCACATCCAAACTTATTTTTAATCATATCTATTCTCCATTATGTTAGGAAGTCAATTCTTTCTTATGAATTCTGAATCCAACCGTCTGCTTTTCAGGGATCTCATTTCTTTTACTATGCCTATTCTATTCCTTGAGCCTCTCTAGTGGATAACTCCTATCATCATTCAAGGCTCCTTGGTGCATGCTTGACAATGGAAGTCAAGTTTCTATTCTGATGAAGGAACCTATGGAGACATTATATAAAGCAAGGGCAGTGCAACATACTCCTGGTGTCGATCTGTTTTCCCAGGTCCCCTTTGTTCGCCTCAGGGCATACTACTGTGAATGAGTCTACTTGGGGCCCATAAAGATTCCCAGAAGCTCAGTTTTCATTATCACAGGAATTTTTATTTTTCTTCACTTTCCTTCTCTCACGTGGCTATTCATTTCCAACCATAACCTTCATTTTTGCTTGTTAAAGTGTTGTAACTGGTAGAAAACAATCCCAACAAATTCCCGAGCAATTGTTAAGAACTTAAGTGTAGTTAATGAGTACAAGCATTAGTTTCTCAACATAGTATGTTAGATCACCTACACTTCAGGCCTCTCTGAAGTGGCCTATTTCCTTCTTTAAAGAAATTATTTATATATTATACATTTAATACTATATATATAATTTTATGTATTTGTTTTTGGCTGTGCTGGGTCTTCATTGCTGCTTGGCCTTTTTCTAGCTGCGGTGAGCAGGAACTACTCTCTAGTTGAGGTGTGCGTGCTTCTCATTGTGGTGGCTTCTGTTGCTGAGGAGCACAGGCTCTAGGGCATGCGGGCTTCAGTCGTTGTGGCACGTGGGCTCAGTAGTTGTGGCTCCCAGGCTCTAGAGCTCATGTTCAATATTTGTGGCACATGGGAGAATTTGCTCTGGGGCATATGGACTCTTCCCGGACCAGGGATGGAACCCTTGTCTCTTGCACTGGCAGGCAGATTCTTTACCACTGAGCCACCAGGGAAGCCCTAAGAGACACCAGAAGGCAGAGTGTTATTTTTTAACATGTAAATATGGTTGTCACTCCTTAGTTCCTATTGCTGTTGATGTGAAGCCCCAAATCCTACAAGGTCATGCATAGTCCAAGCTCTGCGTTGTATTCCAGCCTGATCTTAAACTATTTGCGTGGATCCATTTCTGTTCCTGGAAGACAATACATGCCTAGCTTCTTCATTATCTTTGCACATGTTGTCTCATCCCTGTGGCATAGTTTTACTCTTTACTCTTCCCTTTGCCAAATTCTGTTGTTTTCCAGGTCCCAGCTTAAGTGTCTATTCCTCAGAAAAGTCTTTTATTATATCTTAGGCAATGTTAGATCCTATTTTCTTATATAATTTTCCTTTTGCTTTTATCATGGTTAAAAATTGTGAAATTTTTGTTTAAGATCTCTTCTACACTGCAGTTTCCATGAAAGCAGGGTCTTTTTATTGTTTCACTCCTGAGGCTAGTGCAGTATCTGGCACATAATGGATATATAGTAAATACTGTTTATTCATTCATTTAGCTGATAGGCAGCATTTTGGGTTCCAGGGGTATAGCAGTGAATAAACAGAAAAAGATGAATGAACACACTGAGTCATATTATATTGCTTATAAATGATAGCTGAAGGCCATTATCTTTTTCCTGAAGGAAATAATGTTGGATTATACATTATTAGTACATTTACTTTTAAATTTTGTTGATGTATTTCTTAATTATAGAAAAAAGAAACACACCTTCACACCGAGTTACAGCTTAGGAAAAATAGGTCTGGAAAAAATTTTTCTGAAATTCTGAACAGTATTTATAACATCGTTGTTCCATTGCTAAGTCATGTCTGATTCTTTGCAACCCCATGGACTGCAGCATGCCATAATTGATGCTAAATTTCATGGGTTGCTGAGTAGTCATCAGATTTTACTTTATTGTTGCATGTTAACAGCTTACTATGTATCATTATGAAGCACAAATATTGTACTAGTTTATTTAAAACCTTTTCTTCTCCCCCCCCCCCCCCCACAGGGAAGTGGTTAAGTTTGGTTCCTGAATAAAATAGGAAGGATATTTAGATTGTGTCCAGCTTTGAAATTTTCCTGTTAGATGTAAATAGCCTATTTATTTGCCAGCTTAAACAGGATTCATAAAACTTTAGTAGAAAAGATGAGTAGAGGATTGTTTGGGTAACAGTTCTAATACTGGAAGGATAGAACGAGAAGTTTGGGGACCTTTTCTGATAGAATTTAAGAAAGGAATTCAGAGAAGAGGCTGTAAGAGAAGTAAACCTAACCCTATATACATCTCAAAACAAAGGACTCATCCTCACAGATATTCATTCTGAGGACAAGAAAGGTGAATAAGATTTTCTTACTATGATGTAGTTGTACAGTGATCTCTTAGCAAAGTGCCTAATACTGTATTCTTCCTAATACTGTACACTTTTTACATAAAACACCTTGTCATAATTTAGACTTCCTTCAGAAAAATGTGTGTAAAATTCTTATACTATCCCTCCCTCTTCTCCTTTCCTTCATCTTTCCTTCCTCCTTCCTTCTCTTCTGCATCTCTACTGTTTACCAAAACTCATGCTCAGTTTTTGCTTTCTTCATAGAAAATATGAAAACTGATTTGGTCAGTGATAATAAAATAGTTGACCGTTGTGTCTAGACAAGACCTGAAGTGTCTTCTAGAGTAAATTACCACTGTTGGGTAACTACCTTGTGCCATTCATTTTTGTATGCTGGGAATATACCTAATAAATAAAAACTGCCCTCATAAAGTTTATAGTGAATATATCAGAACACACAGAATATTTCTGAGTAAAATTTGATGAATTTCAGTGAATGAATGAGCAAATACAAGATCAGAAAATCTGTTCCTGATCTTCCTTCCTTATTACTCTTTCAAATACAAATTGTCCTTATTTAATTTCCTTCTGTTTTAGGTTCCTTCAAATACTCATGTTCATAATATATTGATATTCTAAGAGTTTTTTTCGAAAAAGGTACATTTTGAAAGTATTATTTTCCTTGAACTACTTTGACTTTAGCCAAAAAGTACAACGGACATCTTTGTACTGTAAGAAATTACAGTGTCTAGGAAGGCCAAAGAGAAAGTATTTCAGTTTTATGCATTTACTTTCTGAGTGTGTATGTGAATGTACTTATATTCTCCCTGATGTAGTCACATAGGTTAATTATTTTCTGTCTTTTAAGAATGGAAGACGAAGGAAAGGAAAAAAACATCAGAAATATTTTCTTAAAATGTTGCTGCTGCTGCTGCTAAGTCGCTTCAGTCGTGTCCGACTCTGTGCGACCCCATAGATGGCAGCCCACCAGGTTCCCCTGTCCCTGGGATTCTCCAGGCAAGAACACTGGAGTGGGCTGCCATTTCCTTCTCCAATGCATGAAAGTGAAAAGTGAAAGTGAAGTTGCTCAGTCGTGTACAACTCCTAGTGACCCCATGGACTGCAGCCTACCAGGTTAAAATGTTAAAACTAGATTATTTATTAACTAAGTACAGTTTCTTTGGAACATTGAAAAAGTAGTTGAGTCTTTTCTTTTTTATTCATAAGAGAAAATTTTTTATTTTATTTTATTTATTTTTTCTTTTGGCAAAATTTACAGTTTATTGTGTAGGTAACATCAGTTCATTCTAAGCAGGGTGGTGTGGTGGGTAGGGAGACATGGTTGGACTATTATAAAGATAACTCTATTAGTAGTTTAGAGAGAAACTTCAGTTCAGTTCAGTCGCTCAGTTGTGTCCGACTCTTTGCTAAAAACATTTTCTTCGTTCTTATTCCTTTTCACTCTTTTGAAGCATATGGGCAAGGCAAAAGGAAGAGTGGGGTTTTTCAGGAAAATGGTGGTATCAAGTGTCAAGAAAGTCACAATAAATGGTAGGATTTGTCTTAAAGTGTGTGTGTGCGTGTGTGTGCGTGTGTGCATGTGTCCATGCATGCAACACACATGTCCTTTATCTTGCAGAATTAGGAAAATAACATCTGTTTTCTTGAAAGGGGAATAAATGATTCCAACAGAGTTGGAAGAATGGTGGAAACATTATGACAGATTTGATCACAATCAAGTTTATTTCTTTTCCCAATCCAGAAAAACACTAAGCTTAAGAAATAATAAAGGGGAAAGGTCTTCCTCTTTCCTAGTCCAAAAGAAAGTAAGTTGCAGAAACAACAAAACAGGAAAATGTTTGGAATAATGTCATTGTTTTTTTGGCTTAGAGTATACAGTTCCCTGGGTCTAGCATTCTATCTCTGCAGTGGATGATAATAATAAATGCTCTAGGGGTTTGTATTCCTGGTTCCTTTCTGAATGCTGAGAGAGTTAAATATTTTTTTCCTAATGGTATTACCTGGGTATATGAAACAAAATAATAGTTTTTCACTTTTTTTCTTCCCCAGAATACCTGAGTTGTGTGACACACTTCATGACTAACAGTGAGTCATGGCAGCAATAATTTGCATCCAGGTTGTGAATCTTGAGGTGTGTTTGGGGAACTCTAGATGACTTTGTTATACCTGTTATAGAATTAGTGAAGTAGGTGGATCATAGTAAAATTCGTACACATACCTAGGCTATGTAGTTTGTGGATTTTTTTCATTTTTTATAATTGTGGTAAAATAGATATAAAACTTACCATCTTAACCATTTTTAAGTGTATACTTCAGGAGTATATTCATAATGTTCCGCAGCCATCACCACCATCCATCTCCATAACTCCATCTTGGAAAATCTAAGATGGATTAAAATCATAACTCCCCATTCCTTCCTCCCCCAGCCTCTGGAAACCACCATTGTACTTTATGTTCCTATGATTTTTGACTGCTCCAGGTCTCTCCTGTAAGTGGAATCATAGAACATTTGTCTTTTTGTGACTGACTTATTTCACTTATGGAGGACAAAATGGCAATACACTCCAGTATTCTTGCCTGGAAAATCCCATGGACAGAGGAGCCTGGCAGGCTACAGTCTATGGGGTCGTAAAGAGTTGGACACGACTGAGAACGTACACACCATTTCTTCTAGCACTCAAGGTTCATCCATGTGGTAGAATATGTCAGAATTTCTTTCCTTATTAAGGCTGAATAATAGTTCATTGAATGTATATGTGATATTTTGTTTGTTTTTTCATCCAAAAATGGACACTTGGGTTCTTCTATATTTTAGCTATTTTGAATAGTGTTGCTACAAGCATAAGTGTGCAAATTCTCTTTGAAACTCAGCTTTCTTTTATGTATATACTCAGAATTGGAATCACTGTGTCAAATGGTAATTCTGTTTTAAATTTTTTGAGTAACTACCATATTGTTTTCCGGTAGCTGCTATACCACTTTACATCCCATCAACAGGGTGAAACACCAAGTGTTCCAATTTCTCCACATCCTCACTTGTTATTTTCTATTTTATTGGTTTTTTGTTTTGTTTTGTGTGTGTATGTATTTGTTTTTTGTTTGTTTGTTTGTTTGTTTGTTTTGATGATAGCCATCCTAATCAGTGCGAGGTAGTGTCTCATTCTATTGTTGATTTGCATTTCCCTAATGATTTCCCATCACTTCGTGGGAAATAGATGGGGAAACAGTGGAAACAGTGTCAGACTTTATTTTGGGGGGCTTCAAAATCACTCCAGATGGTGATTGCAGCCATGAAATTAAAAGACACTTAGTCCTTGGAAGGAAAGTTATGACTAACGTAGATGGCATATTCAAAAGCAGAGACATTACTTTGCCAACAAAGGTCTGTCTAGTCAAGGCTATGGTTTTTCCAGTGGTCATGTATGGATGTGAGAGTTGGACTGTGAAGAAAGTTGAGCACCGAAGAATTGATGCTTTTGAACTGTGGTGTTGGAGAAGACTCTTGAGAGTCCCTTGGACTGCGAGGAGATCCAACCAGTCCATTCTAAAGGAGATCAGTCCTGTGTGTTCTTTGGAAGGAATGATGCTGAAGCTGAAACTCCAGTACTTTGGCCACCTCACACGAAGAGTTCACTCATTGGAAGAGACCCTGATGCTGGGAGGGATTGGGGGCAAGAGGAGAAGGGGACGACAGAGGATGAGATGCTGGATGGCATCACTGACTCAATGGACATGAGTTTGTGTGAACTCTGGGAGTTGGTGATGGACAGGGAGGCCTGGCGTGCTGCAATTCATGGGGTCGCAAAGGGTCGGAAACGACTGAGCGACTGAACTGAACTGAATGATTAGTAGAACTTCCCTGGTAGCTCAGATGGTAAAGAGTCTGTCTGCAATGCAGGAAACTCAGGTTCCATTGATTAGTCATGATTAGTAATGTTGAGCACCTTTTCATGTCCTTATTGGCTATTCGTATACTTTTGGAGACGTGTCTATTCATGTCCTTTGTCCTTGTTTGAGTTGTTTTTTCTTGTTTTTGTTGAATTTTAGGAGTTCTCCATATATTCCGGATATCAATACCAGGATCATATATGTGATTTGTAAATATATCCTCCCACTCTGTGGGCCGTCTTTTCATCCTGTTGATATTGTCTTTTGATGCACAAAATTAAGTAATTTTTATGAGGTCCATTTTGCCTAATTTTACTTTTGTTGCCTGTGCCTTTGTTGTCATACCCAAGAAACAATGCCAAATCCTGGGCTATGTAGTTTCATCTTAAAGCAAGTCACACATTAAAATGTAATTTATCCTTTCGAATTTCTCAAGTGTTTGTTCCTTGTTAACATTGGGTTGGCCAGAAAGTTCCTTTGATTTTAAGTAAAAATAAAAGACATTTTTTATTTTTACCAAGAGTTTTATTGAACAGCGTAGTCACTGTTTTGTTCCACTACCTTCTGCCATTTTCAGGCAATGTCATAATTCTGGCTTCCCTAAACTTTTTATCTTTTTGAGCAAAGAACTATTCCAGGTGCCTTTTATATTCTTCCAGGGAATTGCAATTTTTTCCATTAAGAGAATTTTGTAAAGTCTGAAATAAATGGAAATCCAGCGGTGCACTGTCTGGTGAATACAGCAGATTAATCAGAACTTCCCAGCTAAGCTGTAACAGCTTTTGCCTGGTCATCAAAGCAATATGTGGGGCTTCCCAGGTGGTGCAATGGTAAAGAATCCACCTGCCATTGTAGGATACCCAAGTAATAGACATGGGTTCGATCCCTGGGCTGGGAAGATCCCCTGGAATAGGAAATGGCAACCCACTCCAGTATTCTTGCCTTGAAAATTCCATGGACAGAGGAGGCTGACAGGCTACAGTCCGTGGGGTTGCAAGGAGTCAGACATGACTGACCACGTACACACACAAAGAAACAAGTAGTCATGCATCAACCTAATGGAAGATTATGCATTTTCTGTTGACCAATTCTGGTGCTTTTCATCAAGTGCTGATTTCAGTTGGTCTAACTGGGAGCAGTACTTGTTGAAATTAATCAGTTGGTTGTCAGGAAAGAGCTCATAATAGAGTACTCCCTTCCAGTCTCACCATATGCACAACATCACCTTCACTGAATGAAGACCAGCCTTTGATGTGGCTGAGGTGGTTCATTTTGCCTGCCCCACAGTCTCTTCCATTCCACATTATTTTATGGTATCCACTTTTCATCTCCTGTCACAATTTTTTTTTAATGGAACATTTTCTTTACATTTAAGTAGAGAATCGCATACGGAAACAGTCGACAAGGTTCACTTAACTTATGTGGAATACAAACATCAAAGCGATAAACCTAACCAAGCTGGTGCAAATGATTTTCATTTGGATATTTTGAGTATGTTGACTGTCTCACATGTGGTAAATGTTAATTGTTCTCAGTTAATGTCTTGATTCGATTGCTATCAACTTCAACTGGTCTACCTGACTGTGGAGCATCTCAGCAAGAAATCTCCAGCATAAAACTTTGCTTTTGACATGTTTTGATCAGTCACAGCACCTTCTCCATACACTGCACAAATTTTTTGTGTGTGTTTCAGTTGTGTTTTTGCCTTTTTTGAAATGATAAAGCATAATATGCTGAAAATGTTGCTTTTTTCCTTCTGTCTTCAATATTAAAATGGCTACACAAAAACTCAACAATTTTGATAAGTTATTTAAAAATGCACACTGATGTAACAGCTGTCATAATACAATCTAACAAAATTGTTTTGAATGAAGTTAAAGACAACTAGGCGCTACTCAAGCCATCTTACGGGAAGACCGAAATTTTTGGTCAACCCTAAATTATTGTGTAAGTATTTTTCATGCCTAGGGATGAGGCAAATAGAGTACATATATTTTATTTTAAATATGTTTTAAAATATATTTTTAGAAAAATGTTTGTTGTTCAATGTGTCCAATTCTTTGCAACCCCATGCACTGCAGCATGCCACGATTCTCTGTCCTTTACTATCTCCCAGAAAGAGATAGTAACTCAAACTCATGTCCATTGAGTCAGTGATGCCATCCAACCATCTCATCCTCTGTCATCCCTTCTCTTCCTGCCTTCAGTTTTTCCCAGCATCAGGGTCTTTTCTAATGAGTTGGCTCTTTCCATTAGGTGGCCAAAGTGTCAGAGCTTCAGCATCAGCCCTTCCAATGAATATTCAGGATTGATTCCCTTTAGGATTGACTGGTTTGATCTTCCTGTCCAAGGGACTCTCCAGAGTCTTCTCTAGCTCGACAGTTCAAAGACATCAATTCTTCGGCACTCAGCCTTTCTTGTTGTCCAGCTCTCACATCCGTACATGACTGCCAAGGTCCAGCCCCGGTGGATCCAGGGTAATCCAAAGCGGGGACGGAGTCGGCGTCCTAGGAAAGAACTTATTTAATTACAGATATAAAGAGAGATTAGAAAAGAATATGTAGTAGGAAAATTAGTGGAGAAAAAGAGGCTGAATAACTTGGTTTACGTGGAAAACCAATAAAACTCCAAGACAAGGAGTTTGCATCACCTACGTAGGCCACCGGCACCTGCTTGAATAGTGGAGGGTGCCCCGCCTTGGGCTCCCTCTCTCGTGGGTCTTAGAAGTCAGGGCAAGTAAGTAGACATGGCGAGCCTCCACACTCCAGATGGGAATTCAGCCAGAAAAGAAGAGAACGAGAAAAGACCACACGGGGGAAACCAGTCTTTCCAGGAACTGGTCCATTTCTTTATTTTCCAGGTCCACTTTTATACTTTTAGTTGTACATAGAGGTAAATGTAAGAAACAGAGTCAGGCAGGGTCAGCTGCTCCGACCCTTATCAGCATATCTTTGTTCTTACAAGGGTCTTATATTTGTTCACAATATCTTCTGGTCTGGAGACCGATTAACATTTTATGGCCCCACCTTTCTTTCTATTGATAAAGGTTAATTGACCAGAAAACTTGTTTCCCCTTAAGATCTATTTAGTCTTAAGATAGTGATAAAGTTACATTTTTACATAGCAAGGACACTGATTTATAACAAAGAGGAGTACAGTGATCTATAACAAAAGAGAAAATTCATTAACACAAAAAGTCTAGTATTGCTAACATCAAAACTACTATATTTCTTTTTCTACATTCCAATTACATTGATTAACATACTCCCAGGTGCCTAAGGATATGGAGGCCTGGAGGCAATCATTAACTCAGCAATGAAACCCCTCACCAACATAATTTCTAACTAACTTGCTAATACTATACTAATAATTTTCTAACTTCTCAAAAGAATCTGTTTTTAGAAAGTTTAAAGCATCTCATGCCTCTCACAGTTGGGAGGCTGTAAACAATCACATGTGGCCGGATAATCCTGTCAGGCAGGCTAGAGACCCATCAGAGGGGTTTTTGGACTGAAACACACTCAGGAGATTTATTAACTGGAGTCCTAAGTTAACTCCTTTACAGAGAGGTGGTGAGGGATAGCCCCCTGTAATGTCAGAAGTATAGGTGAAAGGCATAATGCAGTAAGGCAGGCAGACTCTGGTTTTGGGGGCAGATGCACGAGCAGATCCAGCGAGGCTCCCTTAAGGCCAGACTCGCCTTTGCCTGTCGGGCCCCTTAACCTCATGACCTTTGCCATGGGTGGGACTCCTCATGCTGGCTCCCAGCACATGACTACTGGGAAAACCATAGGTTTGACTATATGCACCTTTGTAGGCAAAATAATGGCTCTGCCTTTTAATATGCTTCTAGGTTTGCCATAGATTTTCTTCCAAGAAGCAAGCGTCTTTTAAAAATTTCATGGCTGCAGTCACTATCCACATGATTTTGGAACCCAAGAAAATAGAGTCTATCACTGTTTCCATTGTTTCCCCATATACTTGCCATGAAGTGATGGGACTAGATGCCATGATCTTCATTTTTTTGAATTTTGAGTCTTAAGCCAGCATTTTCACTCTCCTCTTTCACTTTCATCAAGAGGCTCTTTAATTCCTCTTCACTTTCTGCCATAAGGATGGTGTCATCTGCATATCTGAGATTATTGATATTTCTCCTGGCAGTCTTGATTCTGGCTTGTGTTTCATGCAGCCTGGCATTTCACATGATGTACTCTGCATCTAAGTTAAATAAACAGGGTGACAATATACAGCCTTGACGTACAACCTTTCCCAATTTGGAACCAGTCCGTTCCATGTCCCAGGTCTGACTTGCTTTGAGACCTGCATGCATACAGGTTTCTCAGGAGGCAGGTAGTAGTCTGGTTATTCCCATCTCTTTAAAAATTTTCCACAGTGTGTTGTGATCTACATAGTCAAAGGCTTTAGCATAATCTTGGAAGGTATTAATCTTTTGATCTTTGGGCCACATTTGGAAAACATTTCTTTAAATGTTTCAAAGTACTTCTTTGAAAAGTGGAAATAACCATTCAGGACCTGGTGTGATTGCTGTTGCCTGCTCTAAGATAGTAGGTAAACTTCTTCATGGCTGTTTGAGAAGGGAGATGCAAATTACTTGGAGGAGGAAGACTGCTCAGGACAGCTTCATCTGAGTGAAGTTTCTGCATGTGGCATTTGGGCTCACAGTTTTGTGAGGCTCAAATTTTCATTTTCTCAGAACACTAATAAATTAGAGGAGTTGGCTTGGTTGACAAAACTTTCTAGTGTCTGATGTACAACTGTAGTACATTTATTAATTTATTAAGTGAGGATAGTCCTTCCAGTGACAGAAATATTTATGTCTGCTTTCACAGTCAGCCTCTGTTTTGTGTCAGGGCACCTAGAGAATTGAATTTTAGGAGCCAGATAATTGTTTGGAGAGCATGAAATCAAAGCAAAGGGAAGCAGATTGTAGAGACAGGTATATTGCAGGCTTTGGTGTGGCCAGTTTAACATCCTGCCCCAAGCTGGAGACTGCTGAAGATCATTACTGTCTGATGCCCATACTGTCTTTTTCCTGTAGAGTATAGGACTCACACGGTTTTTTCTGCCTGTTTGAATTTTCCTTTTTCTGTAATTCATTCTAATCACCTCCACCTATTTTACAGCCTTTGGTCACATAAGTTATTTAATTGATGAAGTTTCAGCTTGCTAAGTTATAATCACAGTTTATGATGTCTCCCAGATTATCCAATATGCAGTTTTAGAAATTCCCCACACTCTTCGATAATATGTAAATATGTGTTTGGTAATATATAAATGAAGTCTCTAGGTTTGCAATTTTTATTCTATCAATAGTGGAGAAGGCGATGGCATCCCACTCCAGTACTCTTGCCTGGAAAATCCCATGGATGGAGGAGCCTGGTGGGCTGCAGTCCATGGGGTTGCTAGAAGTCATACACGACTGAGCAACTTTACTTTCACTTTTCACTTTTATGCATTGGAGAAGGAAATGGCAACCCACTCCAGTGTTCTTGCCTGGAGAATCCCAGGGATGGGGGAGCCTGGTGGCCTGCCATCTATGGGGTCGCACAGAGTCCGACACGACTGAAGCGAGTTAGCAGCAGCAGCAGCAGCATTTGATATAGTTAATTGCCTCCTCCTTTCAAAAACACTTTTCTTCATTTTTAAGAAACTTTTTTTTTTTTTTTTTTTGCCTTAGCTGGAGTATCTTTAAGCACTAAATGAAATATGGAGGAAAATATGGCACTATCATTTAGAATGCAAGGAAACTAGACAGGGTTTATGTTGAACTTTGTTGGGAGGCTTCATAGCACAAGGAAGGTAAGAGGAATATATCAGTGCAGAATTCCTCTTCAGCTAGTCAAAGAATATCTCAGGTCATCTTGTGAATCTCATGTGAATCTGCATCCCAATGATATGTCAGTTTGGGATTTAGATGACTGGAACCCAGAGTTTCCAAATAATGATATGTTTTCCAGAGATACAGGGAAAATGTTATAAAACAGCTGTCTCTGTCTTTATGTGTCTCACTCTCTCTAGCAAGATTTCTATTTTTATTGCAGGGTCGTTTGAAAGTGTGAAAAGTATATTTTGATACTTTCTGGCATCTTAGTTTACTTATCTGAAAGTGTCCTATCATTTTTCTCACTTAGGAAGAAAATGATGAGAAACAGCTTTTTCATGCCAAGTATAGTGTAGAGCTAAAGAAATGTAGTCTTGCATTGGTATTATGTTTTAAAGATTTACTGAGACTCCCTGTTTTCTACAAGTTTCAGAAGTAGAGTTTCTTGAAAACGTTAATTCATAGCATTAGCTAAGTTTTTGTTTTTTGTCTTTTTTTTTTTGCTGTGTCACATAGCATGTGGGATCTTAGTTCCCTGACCAGGGATTGAACCTATGCCTCCTGCCCTGGAATCACAGGGTCTTAACCACTGGACCACCAGAGAAATGCCCATAATGTCATCTAAATTTTAAAGAGCAATTCCTTTACTCAGTGCTGACTTTACCCCTTTTGTGGGATGAAAGTTAACTGAAAGTGTTTTATCATCCACATTATTAACCAACGTGGCAGGGTGGTCATCACCAGTTTAGCATATATAGCAGAGGATTTACTTAATCTGAGATTAACTTTTCTGCTTACTGTCTTTGGGATGTGGTCATAATTACAGAAACCATCAATAAAAATTCTTGGAAGGAGGAGAGTTGTGATAGTATACTGATAAAAAACATCTGAAAGCTTATTACATTTATGGAAAAGGCTTTATCTGCTAAAATTCCAAATAATTTTGTCATAGAGGTGGAGTGATAATGAGGGAAAAAGTACATACAAAGATCTTGTTTCCAAAAATGGAAAAAAAACTAGGAATAAAACATCACTTAACCATCACCAAGCCAATTGGTCATAAGTATAATCATTCCCATTTGAAGAAGTTCATATTCATACCTAAAGAAAATTATAAACACATGAGAAATGTTTTATCTTATGTAGATAAATTACTTAAAAGGAATCCAGGTTAATGTAGCTTTCAAATCAGTTATATGCACAGGATATCAATTATATATGGGTTCCAGAGAAAACTCTATTTCTATTTTTTCTTTTTTTATAATTAAATCTGTGTGCCAGTCATTAAAAATTTTAACTCTTAATTTTTTCAACATATATTTATATACTGCCTCACATGCGTGTCAATGAGAAAGTGGTAGGAAGAAATGCTCAACTGACTTTTGTGTAACAGAATGACCATTAATGATTGGTTATCTTCCAGATTGATTCAAGTTAAATAACAAGAGTTAACATTAACTAACAGATTAATTACATGCCAGAAGTCTCTTGAAATAGTCTGTCCTGAGAAAAAGGGAAGTAATTTGATGATATGTAAATCCATGTTCCTTGGGAATAGTTATTTCTCCTTTTCTCAGGATACAGAATAAGAGAAAGACTCTGATAAAATCTCAATACCCAGTATCATTAGCATAGGTCTTGGGGTTTGTATGTGGGTATCATATACTTCCTTACCCTTTGGAGCTATGCTGATATTGTTTTCCTTTGCCTGAAACACTTTAGTCAGTGCCTTCCTCTTTCCCACCTCACCTATCTAATTTCTGTGTATTGTAAGCATCTCAGCTTAGACTCATTTTCTCAGGAAATCTTCTGTTTTAGAGTTCTCTAGAGAAAAAGAACCAATAAGATAATGGATATATAAAATACATATTCATAATAATTTATCATAATTTAATATAATTTATATAATATATAATTATATATTTAATAATGTGTATTCATACATGCATACATACATATGCACACACATATAAATTGTAAGGAATTGACTCTCATGATTTTGGAGGCTGGGAAACCCATAATCTGCAGTGTGGGCAGACAGGTTCAAGCCCCAAGAGAGTGGGCATGCAGTTCTACTCCAAAGGCCAGCAGGCAAGGGCCAGATGAGGTCTAAAGTCACACTGCTGGAGAATTCCCTCTTGCCCAGAGAGCATGGTCTTTTCGTTCTATTCAGGCCTTCAATATATTGGTGAAGCACACCCACATTAAGGAGGGCAATCTGCTTTACCCAAAGTTGACCAATTTAAATGTTAATCTTATCCACAAATACCTTCCAAGTTGACACATAAAGTTCGCCATCATACCTTGCCTCTTTTAACCCTAACCCAAGTTTGGATTTAGAGCCCTGGACGCCTGAATTAATATTGTCAGTGCTGTGTAACTTTTTTTTGGAGAAAGCTCAGAAATAATTTATTTTATAAAATTAAGGAATTGAACCATTTCTGGTTTACAGTTATATTAAACATTCAAATATGATCTGACCAGCACTTGCAAAAAGATTATTCTCTTCTTTGGTATAGCTGCTATACTTCTGTTTGTGTGACCCAGGATTTCATTTATTTTACCTTATTAAAAAAATATAGAATCCCTTAGAAGAAATGGAGTAGCCCTCATAGTTAACAAAAGAGTTCAAAATGCAGTAATTGGACACAATCTCATAAACGACAGAATGGTCTTAGTTCATTTCCAGAGCAAACCATTCAGCATCACAGTAATCCAAGTCCATGCCCCAACCACTAATGCCAAAAAAGCTGAAGGTGAATGGTTCTATAAAGACCTACAAGACCTTCTAGAACTAACACCAAAAAAAAGATGTCCTTTTCATCACAGGGGACTGGAATGCAAAAGCAGAGAGTCAAGAGATAACCTGTAGTAACAGGCAAGTTTGGCCTTGGAGTACAAAATGAAGCAGGACAAAGGCTAACAGAGTTTTGCCAAGAGAATGCACTAGTCATAGCAAACATCCTCTACCAACAACACAAGGCAACTCTACACATGGACATCACCAGATGGTTAATACTGAAATCAGATATTATATTCTTTGCAGCCAAAGATGGAGAAGCTCTATACAGTCAGCAAAAAACAAAAAACAAACAAACAAAAAAAAAACCTGGAGCTGACTGTAGCTCAGATCATGAGCTCCTTATTGCAAAATTCAGGCTTAAATTAAAGAAAGTAGGGAAAACTACTAGGCCATTCAGTTAGGATCTAAATTGAATCCTTTAATATTATGCACTGGAAGTGACAAGCACATTCAAGGGATTAGCTCTAGTAAAGTCCCTGAAGAACTATGGATGAAGATTCATAACATTGTACAGGAGGCAGTGATCAAAACCATCCCCAAGAAAAAGAAATGCAAGAATGCAAAGTGGTTGTCTAAGAAGGCCCCACAAATAGCTGAGAAAAGAAGAGAAACAGAAGGCCAAGGAGAAGGGGAAATACATACTCAACTGAATGCAGAGTTTCAGAGAATAGCAAGAAGAGATAAGAAAACTTTAAGTGAACAATGCAAAGAAATAGAGGGAAACAATAGATGAGAAAGACTAGAGATACCTTTAAGAAAATTGAAGATACCAAGGGAACATTTCATGCAAAGATGGGCACACTAAAGACCAGTAAGGACAAGGACCTAACAGAAGCAGAAGATATTAAGAAGAGGTGGCAAGAATACACAGAAGAACTGTACAAATAAGATCTTAATGACCCAGATAACCACGATGGTGGGATCACCATCTAGAGTCACCTATAGTCAGACAACCTGGAGTGTGAAGTCAAATAGGCCTTAGGAAGCATTACTACAAACAAAGCTAGTGAGGGTGATGGAATTCCAGCTGAGCTCTTTAAAATCCTAAAATATGATGCTGTTAAAGTGCTGCACTCAATATGTCAGCAAATTTGGAAAACTCAGCAGCAGCCACAGGACTGGAAAAGGTCAATTTTCATTCCAGTCCCAAAGAAGGGCAATGCCAAAGCATGGTCAAATTATCATACAGTTGCCCTCATTTCACATGCTAGCAAGATAATGCTCAAAATTCTCCAAGCTAGACTTCAGTCCATGAACTGAGAACTATCAGATGTAAAAGCTGGATTTAGAAAATGAAGACGACCCAGAGATCAAACTGCCAGCATCCACTGGATCATAGGCAAAGCAAGGGAATTCCAAAAGTAATCTGCTTCATTGACTACACTAAAGCCTTTGACTGTGTGGATCACAACAAACTATGGAAAATTCTTAAAGAGATGGGACCACCTTACCTGACTCCTGAGAAACCCGTATGCAGGACTAGAAGCAACAGAACCAGACATGAAACAACAGACTGGTTCAAAATTGGGAAAGGAGTGCATCAAGGCTGTATATTGTTACCCTGCTTATTAACTTATATGAAGAATCCATCATGTGAAACGCTGGGCTGGATGACTCACAATCTGGAATCAGGATTGCTGGGAGAAATATCAATAACCTCAGATATGCAGGTAATATCACTCTAGTGGCACAATGCAAAGACGAACTAAAGAGCCTCTTGATGAAGATGAAAGAGGAAAGTGAAAAAGCTGTTTTAAAACTCAACGTTTAAAAAACTAAGATCATGGCATTCAGTCCCACTTCAGGGCAAATGGAAGGGGAAAAAGTGGAAGCAGTGACAGATTTTATTTTCTTGGGCTCCAAAATCACTCTGAACAATGACTGCAGCCATGAAATTAAAAGACACTTGATCCTTGGAAGAAAAGCTATGACAAACCTAGACAGCATATTAAAAAGCGGAGACATCACTTTGCCAACCAAGGTCTGTATGGTCAAAGCTATGATTTTTCCAGTAGTCATGTACAGATCTGAGAGTAGGACCACAAAGAAGGCTGAGTGCCAAAGAATTGATGTTTTCCACCTGGGGTGCTAGAGAAGACTCTTGAACATCCCTTGGATAGCAAAGAAATCAAACCAGTCAATCCTAAAAGAAATCAACCCTGAATATTCATTGGAAGGACTGATGCTGAAGCTGAAGCTCCAGTACTTTGGCCACCTGATGTGAACAGCTGACGCATTGGATAAGACCCTGATGCTAGAAAAGACAGAGGACAAGAGGAGAAGAGGGCAACAGAGGATTAGATGGTTGGGTGGCATCACTGACTCAATGGACATGAGTTTGAGCAAACTCCGGGAAATAGTGAAGGACAAGGAATCCTGACATGCTGCAGTTCATGGGGTCACAAAGAATCGGACATGACTGAGCAACTGAACAACAACAACCCTATTTTATCACTCTTTGGATTTGTTATAAAACCACTAAATCTTAGGCCAATTTCCTTCCTCCTCTTCTGATCCTATTTTATAGTAATTGATAGCTTTTAACATAAAGTGTGTATTTTCAGATTATAATTTCTGGTTTAATATGTTAATAGCTATTTAGCCAATCTGATTGATCTTAGAATCATAAGCCTGAGAGGAAAAAGAAACATTTCATAACTGGAGCCTGGAATCTAAAGTAAATGTTGCAGAGATTTATCAGATCAGCTAATTTGTGTCAGAACTAGGTCAGACATTCATGTTTCCTGATGTCTAGTCTAATGATCTTTGGCTCAACAGACAACAAGTACTTGTTACATCTCCAGGTAGTATGTTAGATGCCATATTTTGGCTAAAATTATTCTAGAATATGTAATAGCTCAGTCATGTCCGACTCTTTGTGACCCCATGGACTGTAGCCCACCGAGCTCCTCTGTCCATGGAATTCTCCAGGCAGGAATACTGGAGTGGGTTGCCATTTCCTTCTCCAGAAAGTTATGGTAATTTTGGTAAAAAGAAAGCCAGTGTTATTTAGTTTCTTTTAATTTTCAATTAATAACTGTAAGCAGTGTGAATCACAGCTTAAAGTGTTTGCTTTGCTGCTGACTAATACCTGGGCAGTTGTATTATTGAAAGTAAACACTCACCTTTGAGACCTTGGATCTGAAAAGTCAAAACTGTGCCTTTCTGTTAAACGTGTTTTGGTTCAGCCATTGACAGCAGATAATCAAATTCCTTGTGGTATTGTTATGGTAGATGGAATTTAGACCCTTCTCCTCAGCCGGGGTGGGGGGCGGGGCAGTGGGAGGGAGGGGTTGATCAGTATGCCTCTCTTTGCCCAACTCCTGATCAAGACTTATATGAAGTGCAGAGTGCCAGCCGTCCACCTTCAGAACCAAATGAAAACTTTGGGCTCCATCTCAACTCAGCCTTGCAATTGACAGCAGCTAAAGACTAGCTGTGTCTTCAAAAACCTGGGCTTCCCAGGTGGTGCAGTGGTAAAGAATCTGCCTGCCAATGCAGGAGACACACACAAGAGACCTGGGTTCAATCCCTGGGTTGGAAGGATCTCCTGGAGTAGGAAATGGCAACCCACTCCAGTATTCTTGCCTGCAAAATTCCATGAATAGAGGAGTTTGGTGGGCTACAGTCCAGGAGGTTGCAAAGAATCAGACATTGAGCATACACACACACACACACACAATCTTTCAAAAATTTAAGCACCTTAGAAGATTTTCTAATGCATATTTCAACATATTATTTCAAAGGTTAAAAAGAATTCATTATGTCATACCTGCTAATAGCCTAGAGGGGTGGGAATGGCAGGAGGTGTGAGGGAGATTCAAGAGGGAGGGATATATGTACACCTATAGTTAATTCATGTTGATGTATGACAAAAATCAAACCAATAGTGTAAAGCCATCATCAATCAATTAAAGAAAATAAATATTTTTAAAAATTGTAAGTTTGCTCCTTAAATCACTTTCAAGGAAATAAACCAGGAATGAATGTTTTCATTGTAGTCTACCTATTGTGGTGACTGGAACAGGGCACCTATCTGATAATGAAACTGAGAAACCCCTTTCATTTCTGGAATTTCCTGTTGGGAGTGTAGAGTTTTATGAGCAATTTGTAACATTAGTTACTTACGCAGTATGTTGGATTTTACTGCCAGCTCTTTGTTTAAAAAGGGTGTGAGAGGTTTGAGCTAACAGGAATGTGAAGTCTAAGTTAAGTATGGCGTCATTGTACTACCTGTCACATGAATAGACCCGGATTCAAAAGCAAATATGTTGTACTCTTAAATTTTTATCAACTCAGATAAGCCAGCTATAAAATAATTAGTTTTCTCTCTTACTTTCATATGATTTGGGGAAACTTTCTTTTTCACTGTAGGAAAATGTTTAGAGGAGAAAGCTCAGCCCCCACAGTTGTATCCACAGGGTAGTAGACATTTGAGGGAGGATTCTTTGGTCATTACAGCAGAGAGGGGTGTGTAATCACAGAATATTTAAATCCCAGTGCATGACTGAGTTGATTCTTCAGAATAATGTCCAGCTTGCTGATGTTCAGGCCCCAGATCTCCTCTGTCTAGCTTCTTGGATAGGTGTTTAGTTCTGCCACAGAACATTTCAAGATCTGTTTTGAATAAGTCCATCCAAATCTTACACAGAAAAGCATCTACAGTCAATGTTTTTAAGGATATATTTAGTTACTATGCTGTAGTTTCCTTCAGTAATGTTTCCTCATATAAAGATCAGGAAAGTCTTAAGTATTTATAATCTATCTCTATAAGATCAGATATCTCAGCCTGGGTACTGTTGACATTTTGAGCTTGACAATTCTTTGTTGGCAGGGTGTGTGTGTGGTGGTGGGGGTGGGGGGTGGATTGAAATTGGTGGACTTGCCTGTACATTGTAGATGGTTTAGCAATATCCCTGGCCTCTATTCACTAGATGCCAATAGCTCCCCTGCCACCGCATGTGACAGCCAAAAATGTCTCCAGATAATGCCAAATGTCCCCCAAGGCAAAACTGCCCCTGGTTGAGTACCATTGCTCTAAGCCAAAATAGAATTGTTAGAGAAAAGACTTTAGCAATTATCCAGCTTTGTATTTCCTCCTTTTCCAAGTAGCTGTGATTTACTGAAGATCTCATGACTCCTTAGTCACAGAGATGACTCAGGTTTCCTAACTTCTCAGTTTCTTTTGCTACCATACCATGCTTTCCTAGTTTGGCTTTAACACACTCTGATTCTCTACTTCTGGGCTTGTCCAACTATATATGGGTTCAGTTAGGACAGAGCCAGCCATTTAGTAACTTACTTCATACTGTGTACATAAAATCTGTAGTGATCCTTAAGTATTCACTTATACATATTGTTTTGGGTTGTTTTCCCAAAGTAACCCTGAGGTGAAGATTTGTGTAAATGGTTTATCAGGAAATGTTCCCTGGGAAAGTCTGTAGGGCAGTGGGGACATGGACAGGGAAGAGAAGGAAGCCAAACAAGGATAAAATAGCAGGCAAACTACCAAGGAGGTAATTTTTAAGAAAATATTTTTTTGGAGTATAGTCGATTTACAATGTTGTATTAGTTTCAGATGTTCAGCAAAGTGATTCAGTTACTCATATATTCATTCTTTTTTAAGATTTTTCTCACATATAGGTTAGCACAGAATATTGGGTAGAGTTCCTTGTGCTATACAATAGGTCCTTGTTGATTGTCTATCGTATGTTTAGTAGTGTGCGTGTATTCATCCCAAGCTCCTGATTTGTTCCTCCCTGCCATATTTCCCCTTTGGTAGCCATAAGTTTGTTTTTTATAAGCCCAAGGAAGTAGTTTGTTCAATCTCACAGAGAGTTCTGGAGATAACGTAGGTCATATTTCAGAAGTATCCAAATCAGGTCCAAGAGAGCTGGAGTATTTGTACTTCCTGGCCAATCAATCATTGTTTAAGGCATTTAACCTGGGCACTATTGACATTTGGGGGGTAGTTCTTTGTTTCACATTGCAGTGATCTGTCCTGTGCAGCGTAGGGTGTCCAGCAGCATCCCTAGCTTCTACTTGCTAGGGACTAGTAGCATTCCAACCCCCTTCCCTTCCCAGTGATGACACCAAAAACCGCCTCTAGACAGTTTGACCCCCTGGAGGTCAGCATTGCCCCCAGCTGAGGACCACTGGTTTAAAGGTTGCCCCTGAGGAGCTGCTGCTGCTGCTGCTAAGTCACCTCAGTCGTGTCCGACTCTGTGTGACCCCATGAATGGCAGCCTACCAGGCTCCTCTGTCCATGGGATTTTCCAGGCAAGAGTAGTGGAGTGGGGTACCATTGCCTTCTCCCCTGAGGAGCTGTGAACTCCCAAAAACTTCAGGCTATCAGGCAAAGTGGTCTTTGGCAGCCTGAGAGCAGCACTCAGAGACATTGGTTCTGGAAAGTGAAAGCCCCCTAAGAGCCAGTGTGCAGAAAAGGTTAATGAATCCCAGTGGGTAGGGGTACAGTGCTGACATCACCCACTACATGTATATGAACTTATTAAATGTCTACTCTTTGGCTGTGTGAGCAGTAGGAAGCAATATAAAGGCTGAGTTTTTCTTGTGCTGGGTTGAGTCAACCAAGTATGACATGACCCATAAAGCAGTAATCAAATCACCCTACCATTGCCGCCATACACCAGACCTACGTCTCCAGCAGGGCTCCTCTTAATCTCTATATAGAATTGGTTTGATCAGAAACCTGATTTGAGAAAGTGTTTAATACCTTGGAACCATTCCTACAAAGCTAGAGTTTCTGATTTTTGTTTTGCAGTACCTTAAAAAATTACTGTGCTTTTCTAATCTTGAACTTTTTTTTTTTTTCGGTCTGCCCTCCTATCCATCCTTTCATTTACTCAACAAGTGTTTACTGAGTGCCTAGTATTTATCCTAGCATTTTGATAGGTGCTAGGAGAATCCCAGGGATGGGGGAGCCTGGTGGACTGCTGTCTAAGGGGTCACACAGAGTTGGACACGACTGAAGTAACTTAGCAGCAGCAGCAGCAGCAGCAGGAGTATGAAAGGAGACAAAAGAGATTTGGTCCCTTCATTCGTGGAGTTTTCAGTCTTGCAGGGGAGAAAGATAAGAAATAAGGTGTGGTTCAAGGAACACAATTGTCTGAAAATGGCCAGAGTTCTTACCCTGGGTTTCCTGAACAATGAGAGATCTAGGGGCTCCTTTTTCCCCTCTGTAAGAAGAGCTGTGCCTAGTTCTTATGGACTGGTAGCTTTGTCTTCTTAGTAGAGGTGATTGCAACTTCACAGGGAAGCTGGAATTCTTAGACAACTCCAGGAAACAGCCTGCCAGCTACCAAAGTCAGGCTGCCTGGCACCATGTGGTCTGTGCATTTCTCTAAAGTTAAGGCTCCATAAACAGGAACAATAGCAGGGGGCCCATTGTCTTTCTGGGCTTCCCATGTGGCTCAGTGGTAAAGCATCCTCCTGCCAAGCAGGAGACACAGGTTCTATCCTTGGGTTTGGAAGATCTGGGGAAAAAAAAAGGTAACCCACTCCAGTATTCTTGCCCAGGAAACCTCATGGACAAAAGGAGTCTGGTGGGCTACAGTCAATGTAGTCAGAGAGTCAGACAGGACTTAGGACTTAGCAACCAAACAACAACAAAGTTGTCTTTCTAACTAGAGTCGAAGCCCAGGAGTACAATGGTTTCTGTAGGGGGAGAGTGGGATTCTCATATATTTTCTTCTCTCATTAGTCTTGCCTTTTACCTCTAAGTTTTCTCTTTCCCCAATAAAGCCCATCTTCAACCCATGCTGTATAATGTAGAATTTATTTTAGAACTGACAAATATTAAAGTATTATAAATTAAAACAGTAGATTTAAGAGAGACGCTGCATATGTTGGATTGTTGGAGTGATTGAGAGGGCTATTTTAGAAAGTGACATTTAAGCTGAGAGTTGGACACTGAGAAAGTAATCCTATGAGGACCTAGGGGAGGAGCCTCTAGGTGGAAGCAGAATAAGGAAAGTGCCAGAGATGAAGAGCTCCATGTGTTTGAGGAACTGAAAGGTTAATTTGGATATTTGGAGCGTGATGATTGAGGTAAGGGAGAGTGAGTGTATTGTGAAAGGAATTTGGAGAAACACAAAACACAGTAGGGCCAGATAACAATAAATGGCCTCTTTGGCTGTAGTTAGGAATCCACATTTTATGGGAAGCTACTGATTAAGGTTTTTAAAAGACAGCTGTTGTTCCCATAAGAAGAATGGTTTAGAATAGGAGCAGTGGAGTCAGGAAACCAAGGTAGCAGTCTGTTTGAGAGATAGTGAGAGCTATGGGGTAGGGTGACGGCATTATAAGTGGAAAGGAGTGGAGGGAGTTGAGGTCAACTTTGGAGGCACATCTGCTGGTCAAGGCAGCCAGCCAAATGGAGGAGTGATAGAGAAAAGCAAGGATGACTCCCAGGTTTTTGACTTTATGACTGGGTGGGTGATGATTTAGGGCTTCCCTGGTAGCTCAGATGATAAAGATCTGCCTGCAATGAGGGAGACCAGGATTTTATTCCTTGGTAGGGAAGATCCCCTGGAGAAGGGAATGGCAACCCACTCAAGTATTCTTGCCCAGAGAATTCCATGGACAGAGGGGCCTGGCAGACTACACAGTCCATGGGGTCACAAAGAGTCAGACACGACTGAGCTACTAACGCACACACATGTGTGTACATGCACACACACACACAGAGACACAGGTAATGATTTGGGGATGGTTGGGAGAAGGTTTGTTGGGGTGAGGGGACAGGATGAAGATTTCCATTTGATCATGTTAAGTTTGAAATGTGGGCCATCCAAATAAAGATTCAAGACAGCAGCTTGTTACTAGTTAGAAGTTCAGAGACAGGGTCTGGGCTGGAAATGTAAATTTTTGGAGTCATTGGCATACATGTATAAAGCTAAGAGCCTGAATAGGCTTGCCAAGGAATGGGTCTAGACAGAGTACCAGGGACTGAGCTCTGAAGTTCTCCAACACAAAGAGTTTAGAGAGGTGAAGAGGAACAAGGAAAACATACTCAGATAATGAACAAAGTCCAGTGTGTTTCGTTAATAAAAGTCAAAGCTGGGGTTTGGAAAGGGAAAGGAATAGTGTGAATTTTTGTTTCTATTCAGGCTTGATACTGTAGAGCTGAATGGCAGTGCTCAGTTATGTCGAGTCATCCAAATGATACAGAAAATGATTCCTTTAGTTTTTCAAGATTTTCGCAGAAAAGAAAACACAAAAATCTAAGAATTCTCAGAAGCCTTCATGATGCCAAGAAGATAGTTTTGCATTTCTCGTATGTACTGTTATACACATCCTTATTGTAACTGCATTGATACTGAATCGTGATGGGAAGAATCATTAGAGTTCACATGCTGCCCCCTCTGCCCTTTATACTAGCCCACTTTATGCTCAACAACTCTTCACAGAAGGCCTTCATCCAACTTTTAGTTTAGATATCATCTCAAAGAGGCATTCCTTCAATAGTACATATCCCTTACCCCCATATTCTCTATCATAGCACCATACTACTCATGATCTCTTACTAATCTTTTCAATCATTTACTCATTTTTGGCTTTATACCTCACTGGATTATAAATGCAAGGACATGTCAGTATTTCATTCCAAGCTACACATATTTAATATTTTTTTTCACAGTTTCCTCTCCTTTCCCCTTATTTTTTTCCCTCTTTTTTCTCTTTTCTCCCACCCCCACCTTTTAACAAACTTTTAAGGCTTTTTGAAACAGAAATTTTCAAATTGGAGAAGGAACTGAGATATCCTGAGGGAAGAATAATGGTGACCAGGAAGACCTTAACATTCCCCTTTCCCTGGACTACACTTAGGACAAGTTTCTTCTTTTTTTTTTAGTTTTTATTTTTTTAAATATAAATTTATTTATTCTAATTGGAGGTTAATTACTTTACAGTTGTATTGGTTTTGCCATACATCAACATGAATCCGCCACAGGTATACACATGTTCCCCATCCTGAACCTCCTTCCCGCCTCCCTCCCCGTACCATCCCTCTGGGTTGTCCCAGTGCACCAGCCCCAAGCATCCAGTATCATGCATCGAACCTGGGCTGGTGATTCATTTCTTATATGATATTGTACATGTTTCAATGCCATTCTCCCAAATCATCCCACCCTCTCCCTCTCCCACAGAGTCCAAAAGACTGTTCTATACATCTGTGTCTCTTTTGCTGTCTTGCATACAGGGTTATTGTTACCATCTTTCTAAATTCCATATATATGCATTAGTATACTGTATTGGTGTTTTTCTTTCTGGCTTACTTCACTCTGTATAATTGGCTCCAGTTTCATCCATCTCATCAGAACTGATTCAAATGCATTCTTTTTAATGGCTGAGTAATACTCCATTGTGTATATGTACCACAGCTTTCTTATCCATTCATCTGCTGATGGACATCTAGGTTGCTTCCATGTCCTGGCTATTATAAACAGTGCTGTGATGAACATTGGGGTACACGTGTCTCTTTCAATTCTGAGGTTTCCTCAGTGTGTATGCCCAGCAGAGGGATTGCTGGGTCATAAGGCAGTTCTATTTCCAGTTTTTTAAGGAATCTCCACACTGTTCTCCATAGTGGCTGTACTAGTTTGCATTCCCACCAACAGTGTAAGAGGGTTCCCTTTTCTCCACACCCTCTCCAGCATTTATTGCTTGTAGACTTTTGGATAGCAGCCATTCTGACTGGCATGAAATGGTACCTCATTGTGGTTTTGATTTGCATTTCTCTGATAATGAGTGATGTTAAGCATCTTTTCATGTGTTTGTTAGCCATCTGTATGTCTTCTTTGGAGAAATGTATATTTAGTTCTTTGGCCCATTTTTTGATTGGGTCATTTTATTTTTCTGCTGTTCAGCTGCAGGAGTTGCTTGTATATTTTTGAGATTAGTTGTTTGTCAGTTGCTTCATTTGCTATTATTTCCTCCCATTCTGAAGGCTGTCTTTTCACCTTGCTTATAGTTTCCTTTGTTGTGCAGAAGCTTTTAAGTTTAATTATGTCCCATTTGTTTATTTTTGCTTTTATTTCCAATATTCTGGGAGGTGGCTCATAGAGGATCCTGCTGTGATTTATGTCAGAGAGTGTCTTGCCTATGTTCTCCTCTAGGAGTTTTATAGTTTCTGGTCTTACGTTTAGATCTTTAAATATTTTTTAATGAATGAGTAAATCAAGTAATTATTAAAGATTTTTTGAAAATTAACACAAAGAGTTCTTTTTTGTCTCTCTTTATAAAAATGTCAGTGTCTTACCATATGTGATTTCATGATTACTTTTCAGTGTTTGTTATTGCCAGTGCTTGCCCCACATCCAACTTTTCTCAATTTCTGTTTATTTTTTTGAAGAGCAGCACCTGCCTACTCTTCGGTGCATTGCCATACCTGCTTTTGACAACCTATAGTTCTGTGCTCCCCCCTCACCTTTTAAAGCAATGTTGGTCTACCCAAGGGACTTTCAGGAGTCTTTTCCAGCACCACAGTTCAAAGGCAATAATTCTTTTGGCATTCTGCCTTCTTTACAGTCCAACTCTCACAGCCATACGGGACCACTGGGAAGACCATAGCCTTGACTATATGGACCTTTGTTGGCAGAGTAATGTCTCTGCTTTTCAACACACTATCTAGGTTTGTCATAGCTTTCCTGCCAAGAAGCAATCGTCTTCTGATTTCATGGCTGCAGTCACCATCCACAGTGATTTTAGAGCCCAAGAAGAGGAAATCTGTCACTACTTTCACCTTCTCCTCTTCTATTTGCCGTGAAGTAATGGGGCCAGATGCCATGATCTTAGTTTATTTAATATTTAGTTTTAAGCCAGCTCTGTCACTCTCCTCCTTCACCTCCTCAAGAGACTCTTTAATTCCTCTTTGCTTTTTGCCATTAGAGTGATATCATCCACATATCTGAGGTTGTTGATGTTTCTCTCACCTATCTTGATTCCAGCTTGTAACTCATCCAGCCTGGCATTTCTCATGATGTGCTCAGCATATAGGTTAAACAAACAGGGTGACAGCTGACATACCTGTTGTACTCATTTCTCAAGCTTGAACCAATCAGTTGTTCCATGTAGGGAGGCATAATACTTTGGCACAAACAAAGGGATTTTCCCTGGAACTTCTCCACTTTCTGGATATCTGCTTGGGGTTTTCCACTTTCAAGGGGTTTTCCACTTTCAAATGTTTTTCAGCTGTGATTTTTCCAATAAAATATTTTATTTAAATTATGTCTCTCACTCTGCTCACAACAGTCTTAGTTATTTTAAAAATCTTAGCTAAAACATTCTGCCTTAGTTATGGTTTTGTCCTGTTGGTTTTATTTTTTATGACAATGGTCTGATCTGAATTTAAAATTTTCTGCCTGTAGTGGACATTGTCAGATGTTTTGGGGTGCTCAGCACCCCATATTCCAGTGTTCAGGACATTATTACATAGATGTCTTTTTGTGAAATGTAACCCAAAAAGCTACATAGTTGGTATCGCAGCCTTCCTTGCAATTTTATTGTTGTTTAGTTTCTAAATTGTGTTCAAGTCTTTTACAACCCACCCTCCTCTGTCCATGGTATTTTCCAGGCAAGGATACTAAACTGTGTTGCCATTTCCTTCTCCAGGGGATGTTCCTGACCCAGGGATCAAACCTGCATCTCCTGCATTGGCAGGTGGATTCTTTACCACTCAGCCACCAAGAAAGACCTTGGTTTTACTGGGAGTGAGACTGAGATCCTCTTTGGGAACTCTTATTTTGTTTGTTTTGTTTTGGTTTTAGTTTCCAACTCATGTCTGACTCTTTTTGGACCCCATGGACTGTAGCTCACCAGGCTTCTCTGTCCATGGGATTTTCCAGGCATGAATACTGGAGTGGGTTGCCATTTCCTTCTCTGGAAGATCTTCCTGATCCAGGGATCAAACCTGTTTCTTCAGCATTGGCAGGTGGATTCTTTACCACTGAGCCACACATCCCAGGCATATGACCTAGGTTTGATCAGTCAGGGACGCCCACATCAACTTTGATCCAGAATTTATGACAAAAAGAAGCAGGAGCAGTAGATAATTCCAGGAATATCCTGTCTGCAGAGGTGGTATCTGGCATTTGGTTATTGGAGGTCATGTAGCGAGCTGCAGGCTTTCAGTGTTTTGGTTGCAGCAGCAAAATGTGCTCATGGACTGTACTATGGAATAATACTTTGGTTGTGGTCTTGGCTCCTGTGAGTTTCCCAGCAATTGTGTGGGTCACACAATATCCTTTCAGATGACTCCTAAATTCAAAATCAAAATTAGTTGCATCTAAGAACACTTTTCTGATGCTGGGAGGGATTGGGGGCAGGAGGAGAAGGGGATGACAGAGGATGAGATGACTGGATGGCATCACTGACTCGATGGACGTGAGTTTGAGTGAACTCCGGGAGTTGGTGATGGACAGGGAGGCCTGGTGTGCTGTGATTCATGGGATTGCAAAAAGTCGGACACGACTGAGCGACTGAACTGAACTGAAGAACACTACATTTTATTTTGGTAAATTAATTTATTTATTTTAATTGGAGGCCAATTACTTTACAATATTGTAGTGGATTTTGCCATAGATTTACATGAATCAGCCATGGGTGTACATGTGTCCCCAATCCTGAACCCCCTTCCTACCTTCCCCCCCATCCCATCCCTCAGGGTCATCCCAGTGCATCAGCCCTGAGCTCCCTGTCTCATGCATTGAGCCTGGACTGGCGATCTGTTTCACATATGGTAATATATATGTTCCAATGCTATTCTCTCAAATCATTCCACCCTTGCCTTCTCCCACAGAGTTTAAAAGTCTGTTCTTTATATCTGTGTCTCTTTCGCTGTCTTGCATATAGGGTCATCGTTACCACATTTCTAAGTTCCATATATATACGTTGATACACTGTACTGGTGTTTTTCTTTCTGGCTTACTTCACTCTGTATGATAGGCTCCAGTTTCATCCACCTCATTAGAACTGATTCAAATGCATTTTTTTTAATAGCTGAGTAATATCCATTCATCTGCTGACGGACATCTAGGTTGCTTCCATGTCCTGGCTATTATAAACAGTGCTGCGATGAACATTGGGATACACGTATCTCTTTCAATTCTGGTTTCCTTGGTGTGTGTGCCCAGCAGTGGGATTGCTGGGTACCTTTTTTCTTTTTATATTTCCCTTTATTTCATCATTCCTTCTTGTACTTCCAATCATTTTTCTGAGGTCATGTCATTTTCTTTCTTGAAGTACTACTGTAGAAGTTACCTTAGTGTGGAATTCTTGATAGTAAATGCTCTATTTTTAACCTCATTCCTGAGAGAGAGTTTTGATGGGCACACAGTATAGGTTGACGGTTATTTTGCTGAACATTTTGAGGGTATGTTTCCATTGTCCTAATTATCACTAAAGAAAGGTCAATTGTGTTTCTAATTATTTCTTTGCAGGTATTCTCTGCTTTTTTTCCCTAGCTGCTTTCAGTTCTTCTTTCTAAGTGTGATGATCAAACTGAAGAGCTCTAGAAATTACTAGAAATATATTGCCCAGTAATTTCCCAATAGCCAACTTGTTTTGGTCTGAATATCAACCCCAGGCTGCAAGGAATCTTGTTCCATCTGTAAAACTGGTTCAGTTTTTCTTCCACTATAATTCTCTCTGCCACTTCTTTACCCTGATACCTTTTTTGTTTTCTGGTTCTCAGAGTTTACAGTCATCTGCATTTGTGGTTACTGTCAGAAATCTTATATCACCACCACCATCCCACATAGCTGCTCACTCTACAACAAGCCCTTTCCCTCTCTGAGAGTCTAGATTGAAATCAGTATGCTAGGGTATAATGAACTGAGAGATGAATTGAGCCCATTTGAATGGAATGATTTTTAACAGATTAGCAACTGTAGAATCAAACAGCCATAAGCTGCTGAAAACTAACAATTGTATCACACTTAATAAAGAAATACTATAAGCACCCCCATTAAAATCAGAAATGCGATAAGGATGAAGTCATCATAATTATCTTTGTTCTAAAGGTATTAGCCATTGCAATTAGACAGAAGTAGAAACAGTACAGATTTTTTAAAAGAAGGAGATTAAAACAACATTTGCAGATCCAGGAAATCAATTGAAAGACTAAGTGGTAGAATACTTCAGTGAGGTCACTGAGACAAAAAGCACAGAAACAGAATTTCATATATTCAATTAACAGCTAGTTAGAAGAAGTTATGAAGAAATGACCACTTTGGATAATTTAGAAAAAGATTAAAATAAAGGAATATACTTAACATGAAACGTGAATTCATGTGAAGAAAATGGCAAAGCGCCGTGAAAAAAGAAGACCTAAAGAAATGTAAGAGTATTGCCACACTTAGGAAAATTCAGTATCATCATCATGTTGATTCTCCTTAAGTTAATGTGACTGATCCAAGCAGCGTGTTTTTGTTGTTTTTTGTTTGGAACTGGACAAGTTTATTCTAAAAATAATGTGGAAAAATGAAGAAGTAACAATTACCAGGAAAGTTCTGAAAAGAGAAGATTAATGAAAAGGTATTAACTATACTAAATATAAAAACTTATCTGCAGTAATGAAAACAATGAGATACTGGTACTTTTGTGAATTAACAATCCAAAGGAAACCCAGAAATGGACCCAAAATATACACAGCAGATAAATGAAGGTCTTATTTCAAAACAGTGGAGGAAAAAAAGGATTATTCAGTAGATAGTGTTGGGACAACTGAGTAGCCATCTAAAAAAAACTGGATCTCTACTTCACAGATTGTACCAAAATAATTTCCAGATGAATCAAAGAAGTCATGTTAAAAAATGAAACCATAAATTACCACAGAATAATAGAGAAAATCCTTTTATTTTAAAAATCATGTCACCATAAAAAAGTCAAAAGACAAAGGATAGATGGAGGAAATTCTTTATAATTTACCTCATAGACAAAGAGCTAATTTCCTTAACATAGAAGAATGCTTCACATCAGTAAGAAAGATCAACATTCAAGATAAATGGGCAAAACCTCTAAAAAAAGACAGTATATACTATAAGCAATGCAAATACTGTAAGCAATGCAAATACTGTGACAGTATATTTTCCATGACATAATAGCTTCAGTAGGTGAGGATGTGGAGACACTGGCCCTCACATCCTGTTGGTGCCTTAATTTCCACATCAGCAGCGATGGGAGATTTGATAATAGTAAAATTTTAAAAGCACTTTTCTTTAAGCCAATAATTTCATTCCCAGAAATTCATCTTATATTTACAAATGTGTGAAATGATATGTTGATGAGAATATTCTTTATAACAGAAAAAGATTGGAAACAACAGCATTGTCTGTCCTAGATTATATAAACTATGGTTACATAAATTATAGTACATAATTGTATATAAATTATGGCTGGTTGTATAAATTATGGTACATCCACACGATGGGATAAGAGGCAACCACTAACAAGGAATGGGGCAGCTATAAGGAAAGAGCTTCAAGATGCATTGTTAGATTCAAAAGTATAGAACATAACAGCAAGTAAAGTAAGCTACTTTAAAAGGAAAAGCAAAAGTGTATATGAACACACACTCATATAATGTGTAAGATAAATAGTATTATTACCCCCATTTTTTAGAGATGGAAACTGAGGGCTAGCAGGATAAGTAACCTTTTCAAAATAGCACAGTTAACAAAGTCTATAGGATTAAGAGTCCAGGAAATCTAACTGCAGAGTCCTTGCTCCAATCTATATTGTCTCCACTGGGGAGGAAAATTATATATATAGAATTATATATGTGTGTGTGTATTTCTTTTAATACATTATACGTTGCCTTCTTTTATTTGAAGATATACAAATATGTAGTAACAAAGTAGTGAAAAAGAAATAATGATGAAAAGCTATAGTTTCAGGTTCCATTTAGTTTTTACCTTAGTCTCCTTCTCCAGAGACATCTTTCCTAATGGTTTCTGTGTTCTTTCAGTGATTGCCCCCATAACTTTATAAAATATGATTATTCCTCTATTTTTGATTTGTAAACCTATGCTTTTTCAATAATTCAGTTTAAATGTCAGAAACCAGTCAGTGACATTTATTATTATTGTATCAGAGTTCAGCCAAAGAAGCAAAACCAGAAGATTATCTATCTGTCTTTGTATCTATCTATGTATATATAGAGAGAGACATATATCTGAATATGTGCACACACACACTAG
Source organism: Budorcas taxicolor (assembly GCF_023091745.1). NCBI lineage: Eukaryota > Metazoa > Chordata > Mammalia > Artiodactyla > Bovidae > Budorcas > Budorcas taxicolor. Next base: position 60,311,427 of record NC_068930.1, on the reverse strand, counting down.
TTTATTATGAGGAAGTGATTTATGCAATGTCGGGGCTTGGCCAAGCAAGCCTGGAGTCTGTAGGGCAGGCGATCACAAAGAGAAGATCACAAGCAACCTGGAACCCAGGAGCAACAGCTGAAATTTGAAGCCTCTGAATTGCTTTGTCAATCCAGGATATTCTCCTGTTTTGTTAGTCAACAAGTTAGGGTCTTTGCCCCTGCAAAATCCCTTTACAGCAGTATCTAGATTAGTGGTTGATTGGATAACTGGAAGAAGATACATGGATTTTACAAAATGGCTGCTGCTTTTCATTTGTCCTCCAGCTCATGAGAAAATAGTCCTTGTAGCCCAACCTAACTAGAAACATGCTAGAAAGAGAATTCTGGGGAATGTAGCCAAGCTGACACACCACAAAAGCACCACAGTCCTTGTCAACTTGGCTGTCATACATATCTGCTTAAATCATACTTAAAGCCCAAAAAAGACAGTGAAACAGTCACATTTCTGCCTTACATGCTACAGTTCTGCCCTGCACAATTGAAATAAGCTAACCTTTTTCCCAGAAGATGACAGAGTCCTTCAGTGATAGTACTCTTCTCCTTTGCTATCCTGTAATTTAAATACTGAGATGTACATTTAACAATAATTAATCACATGCTAAATGATAAGGGGATGAGAGAGGGAAAGCCACAAAAATATTTGGATATATCCAAATAGTGTGCATGTGTATGTGTATATATATATATATATATATATATGAAAGTGAAAGTTGCTTAGTCACATCTGACTCTTTGTGACTCCATGGACTGTAGTCCATGGCATTCTCCAGGCCAGAATACTGGAGTGGGTAGCTGTTTCTTCTCCAGGGGATCTTCCCAACCCAGGGATTGAACCCAGGTCTCCCACACTGCAAGCCGATTCTTTACAGCTGAGCCACCAGGGAAACCCATATGTATGTATATACACAAGTTTATAGTAGAATTAGGAGGAAATACTCATGACTATTATTGTTTTTATTTATTTAACTAGTCATATGGTTGTTGTTGATATTTGTAACTGTCTTCTTCTATTCATTCCTTGTTCCTTATTTCCTTTGCCCTTAGAAGCATCTCAGATGATTATGGTTTTTTGCCTTGTGGGGTGAGCCCCATCTTCATTCCTCAAGGATCTGGCCCCATTAGCTGTCCTGCCTGAATTGGGTTGTTGTAGTTTTCCATTGACTCTAATTACAGACATGATAGTGTTAAAAGATGCCCTGGAAGAGTCTCCTGTAAGCCATACATACCCCTGCTTACTCACCTTGTGTAGAACCAAACTGCTTTCTGCTTGGTAGTCAAGATCAATCACCCTGACCAGTAGAATAACTTCCTTCTTAATCTGTTGATTCAGAGGCAGAATAGCCTGGAGTGGCTGGGTAACAGTCTCTATTTGCAGGTCAATGAAATCCTTGTTTTGACCTGTACAAACTCCCCACTGCTGTGTAGCAAAGGACCACAGTCTTAGTGGCCTAAAACAATACACATTTATTACTTCACAGTTTCCAGCGGGTGAGGAGCCCAAACACAAGTTAACCGGTTTTCCGTTTAGAATCTCAGGGTTTCAATCAAGGTGTTGGCTGGGCTGATGTTTCATCTGGAGACTCAACTGGGGAAGAATTCATGTCTTAGCTCAGACTGTTGGCAGAATGTCTCTCCTTATGGCTGTATAATTGAGGGCCCTTGCTTCTGACTACCTGGGACCACCCTTAGCTCCTAGGGAATGCCTGCAGTTCCCTGCTGCATGGCCCAACTCCATAAGCAGCTCCCAACATGACCATTTACTCCTTTAAAGCCAGAAGGAGGATACCTTCAGCAAAATCAGTCTTCTTATGTGTAATGTAATGAACCATCATCACAGGAGTGACCTACCATTACCTGTGCCATATGATATAACCTAATCAGAGGAGTGACATCTAATCACCTTTGCCATATCCTGTGGGTTAGAAACAAGTCACAGATCCTACCTACACTCAGGGAGAGGGGATTATACAAAAACATGAATCTTTGTGGGTTACCTTAGGTTATGTCAGCCACAGTGGTTGTGTAAATACTGTTCATTTCCAGGGGCCTGGGTCCAATGGGTCTAATGTCATAATCTCTAGACCATCAAAAACAATGGATGGATGTTAACTAAACTTATTGCGGTGGTCATTCCCCCACACATTATACACAAATGTCAAAGTATTGTCTTGTGCACCCAAAACTAATATAATGTTATATGTCAATTATATCTAAATTTTAATAAAGAATGTACCTAGTATCAAAAGCAAGTTTTTTTTTTTACTACCTTCCATCAATTGACAGAATGAAAACCACAATCACAGAAAACTAACCAAACTAATCACATGGATCACAGCTCTGTCTAACTCAATGAAACTATTAGCCATGCCATGTAGGGCCACACAAGATGGACAGGTCGTGGTGGAGAGTTCTGACAAAATGTGGTCCACTGGAGAAGGGAATGGCAAACACTTCAGTGTTCTTGCCTTGAGAATCCCATGAACAGTATGAAAAGGCAAAAAAAAAAAAAAAAAAAATTGAAAGATAACTCCCCCACCCAGTAGATGCCCAATATGCTACTGGAGAAGAGCAAAGAAATAGCTCCAGAAGGAATGAAGAGGCTGAGCCAAAATGGAAACAACTCCCAGCTGTGGATGTAACTGATAGTGAAAGTAAAGTCTGATGCTGTAAAGAACAATATTGCATAGGAACCTGGAAAGTTAGGTCCATGGATCAAGGTATACTGGAAGTAGTCAAACAGGAGATGGCAAGAGTGAACACTGACATTTTAGGAGTCAGTGAACTAAAATGGACTGGAATGTGTGAGTTTAATTCAGATGACCATTATATCTACTACTGTGGGCAAGAATCCCTTAGAAGAAATGGAGTATCCCTCATAGTCAAGAAAACAGTCCAAAATTCAGGAGTTGGATGCAAACTCAAAAACGACAGAATGATCTCTTTATATCCATGGCAAACCATTCAATATTAAAGTAATCCAAGTCTTTGCCCCAACCACTAGTGCTGAAGTAGCTGAAGTTGAACCATTCTATGAAGACCTACAAGACCTTCTAGAATTAACATCAAAAAAAGATGTCCTTTTCGTCATAGTGGACTGGAATGCAAAAGTGGGAAGTCAAGAGATAACCTGGGGTAACAGGCCAGTTTGGACTGGAGTACAAAATGAAGCAGGGCAAAGGCTAACAGAGTTTTGACAAGAAAACACACTGGTCATAGAAAACACCCTCTTCCAACAACACAAGGAATGATGCTACACATGGGCATCACCAGATGGTCAATACCGAAATCAGATTGATTATATTCTTTGCAGCTGAAGATGGAGAAGCTCTATACAGTAAGCAAAAACAAGACTGGGAGCTGGCTATGACTCAGATCATGAACTCCTTATTGCAAAATTCAGACTTAAATTGAAGAAAGTGGGGAAAACCACTAGACCATTCAGGTATGACCTAAATCAAATCCCTTATGACTATACAGTGGAAGTGACAAATAGATTCAAGGGATTAAATCTGCTGGGTGGAGTGCCTGAAGAACTATGGATGGAGGACTGTAACATTGTACAGGCAGTGGTGATCATCCCATGAAAAAGAAATGCAGAAAAGACAAAATGGTCATCTGAGGAAGCCTTACAAATAGCTCAGAAAAGAAGGGACGCAAAAGGCAAGAGAAAAGGAAAGATATACACATCTGAATGCAGAGTTCCAAAGAATAGCAAAGAGAGATAAGAAAGTCTTCCTAAGTGAGCAATGCAAAGAAATAGAGGAAAACAATAGAATGGGAAAAACTAGAGATCTCTTCAAGAAAATTAGAGATACCAAGGGAACAGATCATGCCAAGATGGGCACAGTCAAGGGCAGAAATGGTATGGACCTAATAGAAGCAGAAGATATTAAGAAGAGGTGGGACAAATACACAGAAGAACTATACAAAAAAGATCTTAATGACCTAGATAACTACCATGGTGTGATCACTCACCTAGAGTCAGGCATCTTCGAGTGCAAAGTCAAGTGGGCCTTAGATAGTGTCACTATAAACAAAGCTAGTGGAGGTGATGGAATTCCAGCTGGATCATAGAAAAAGAGAATTCCAGAGAAACATCTGCTTCTGCTTCTTTGACTACACTAAAGCCTTTGACTGTGTAGATCACAACAAACTGTGGAAAATTCTTGAAGAAATAGGAATACCAGATCACTTTGCCTGTCTCCTGCAAAACTTGTATGCAGGTCAAGAAGCAACAGCTAGAACCAGACATGGAACAATGGACTGGTTCTGAATTGGGAAAGGAGTACGTCAAGACTGTATACTGTCACCCTGCTGATTTGACTTATATGCAGAGTACATCATGTGAAATGCTGGGCTGGATGAAGCACAAGCTAGAATCAAGAGGGAGAAATATCAATAACCTCAGATATGCAGATGACACCACCCTTATGGCAGAAAATGAAGAAAGAGGAGCTAAAGAGCCTCTTGATGGAGGTGAAAGAGGAGAGTGAAAAAGCTGGCTTAAAACTCAGCATTCAGAGATTGAACATCATGGTATCTGATCACATCACTTTAGGGCAAATAGATTGGGGAACAATAGAAACAGTGACAGACTTTGTTTTCTTGGGCTCCAAAATCACTGCAGATGGTGACTGCAGCCATGAAATTAAAAGGTGCTTGTTCCTTGGAAGAAAAGCTGTAACAAACCTAGACAACATATTGAAAAGCAGAGACACTACATGCTGACAAAGTCCGTATACTCAAAGCTATGGTTTTTCCAGTAGTCATGTATGGATGTGCCAGTTGCACCCTAAAGATGGCTAAGTGTCAAAGAATTGATGTTTTCGAACTGTGGTGTTGGAGAAGACTCTTGAGAGTCCTCGGACTGCAAGGGGATCAAGGCAGTCAATCCTAAAGGAAATCAGTGCTGAATATTCATTAGAAGGACTGATCATGAAGCTGAAGCTCCAATACTTTGGCCACCTGATGTGAAGAGATGATTCATTAGAAAAGACTCTGATTCTGGAAAAGATTGAAGGCAAGAGAAGGGGACAACAGAGGACCAGATGGTTGGATGGCATCACTGACTCAATGGACATGAGTTTGGGAAAGCTCCAGTAGAGAGTGAAGGACAGGGAAGCCTGGCATGCTGCAGTCCATGGAGTCACAAAGAGTTGAACTTGACTGAGCAACTGAACAACAACGACATCAATTCTTTAAATCTGTGGTACATTCAGGATTTGTTTATTGATTTGAATAAACATATTTACTCTAACGCCTACAAACTAAACACTAAAAGGATCTCTAAAGTGGCATAAATCCATAGGGACAGAGAGAGCTAGAGGTGTGACAATGGGAACAAAATTTAGCAAGCAGGAAAGCAGATGGATAAATGATAATTGAATTAGCAGACCTAGGAAAGCTAAATCCTAAACTGGCATTGAGCTAGAGTGGAAGCAATGGAGTTTGTACTGCAGAACCCCCTAAGGGTTCTGGACTCAAGCAACGACTATGTCCTGAAGTGGAGATCAATGTGGGACTAAAAGTAGGATTGTTTGAATACCCATGGAAGAAGTTTTTAGATCCTCAATATTATGCAATCTGGCAGCTGCCCTTCCCCACCCAGAGAGTGGCTGAAGGTTTATTCTTGGGAGAGGGTAAAGCAGAGAGTTGCTGGACTGATCAAAGTCAAGCATATGTGAAAAAGGAGGCACTGTACTGAAAACAGGTGGAGATGAATGCTTAAATACTAAATACTGATGCCCCAGAGTGCTAGCAGCCTGTCTTCTCTTTGGAAAGGAGATGGAAAGACCAGGTGAAGTTTGAGATGCCAAAGAGAAAAGAGTTAAAAACATTGAGACTGTTCCCAAAGGAAATAAATTCTCCAGAACGTGCTACTCTTTCTTATCACTTTTCATAGCTGATAGACCATTCTATTGGATGGTTTATCCAATGATGAACTTCAAATAAACTTCATAGTTGTGTCCTTAGTTGCTCAGTCATGTCTGACTCTTTGTAACCCCATGGACTCTAGCTCACCAGGCTCCTCTGTCCCTGGGGATTCTCCAGACAAGAATGCTGGAACGGGTTGCCATGCCCTCCTCCAGGGGATCTTCCAAACCCAGGGATTGAACCCAGGTCTCCCACATTGCAGGTGGATTCTTTACCATCTGAACCACCAGGAAAGTCCAAACTTCATAGTACCTGCTTTTAAATATAAGAAAACAACCAAGGATCATGAAGGATGCTGGGAAAGTCTCAAAACTGAAAGACTGAAACCAGAAAAAATTAAAAGAAAAAAAGATTTTGAGGGATCTATGTAAAGAGGTTAAATAAAAACACCCTACTGTTAATATATTTTCTTGGAAGAGAGAGCATGAAATAAGAATAGAATCTATGGAAAGGAAAAGTCTTTGGAAGACAAAATTGAGAAAATTCTCAGAAAATTAAGCAAAAAGACAAAGTGATAGAAAATAGGAGTGGAAAGAAAGTTGTATGAACAGATCAAAAGATTGTTGGATAATAGAGGAATAGAAAGGTTCATATGTGTTGGGAGAATGGAATAGAGACAGATGTGAAAAGGCAATCAATACTGCCTAACACTAACACAAAACTACAGGAGATTGAAAGTGATTGTCTCTGGATGGGTGGAAGATACAAGGAACTGCTATGTTTTTGCAACCAGACTTGTAGAACTATTTGGCTGTTTAAACTATGTGAATGTATAACTTTGGTTTAAAAAATAAAACAGAAAAGTAAAGCACCCTGGCTTTAAGAAGTGTCATCTTCTATCATGATTTGAAACGGTGCTTTAACATAAGCATTTTTTTTTCCTAGAGTTCCTTATCCTCTTTCATTTTGCTGTTGTTTTTGTTAACAAGAGAATAATGTGCTTTGAATATCTTCAAGTTTTCTTTCTGAGTCCTAGTTGTATCAGATCTTACAGTATAAATAGACTTATGACTTAATCAAGAAGTTTATTTGAAGGATAATGGGGTGCTCACTTACTCAAAGGCTGATAAACTAGGGGAAGAAAAGATAAAGATTAGACAGCTCCAGAGAGGATTATACAGAAAGCACTTACCAGTGTAGTTTGGAACCTGCCTCAAGAATGGACTCCCACCATCAGCTGTTTTTTTGTTGTTCTGTTCATGACTCCTGGTTCAGGAAAGGAGAATCTGCTTGTCCTGCCTTGAGGCATGTGCATGTGCTTGCTAAGGGGTTTAATTTAATTATTCTAGATAGCTATTGAAAGACAAGGTGTTTTTTTTTTATTTTTACTTAAAAAAAAATTGGAGTATAATTGCTTTCCAATGTCGTACTAATTTCAGGTATACGGCAAAGTGATTCAGTTTTATATATATATACTCTTTTTCAGTTTCTTTTCCCTTATAGGTTATTACAAAATATTATGTATAATTCCGTGGGCTATACAATAGCCTTGTTGGTTGTCTATTTTATATTTAGTAGTATGTATATGTTAATCCCCACATTCTTAATTTATCCTTCGTCCCTCTTTTCCTTTTGGTAACTGTGAATTTGTTTTCTATATCAAGGCAAGGACTCTTGATTAGCACTCCCACCAAACTACAGAGAGAGGCTAAGTTCCTCAAAGTAATGAACAGTTATTATCAATAGACATTTTAAATTTTTTTTGGTTGAAATAATATTTGATATATAACACTGTATAAACTGAAGGTGTGTAACATGTTGGTTGGATACATTTACGTGTAGTGATGTGATGGCCATTGTTGTGTAGTTAGCATCACCATCAAGTAACATTATTGTCATTTCTTTTCAGTGACTGAAATAATTAAGATCTAGTCTCTTAGCAAATTTGTTGATTATAGTACAATATTGTCTAAGGATAGCTTAGGTGGTCCAGTGGTCCCAGGTGGTCCAGTGGTTAAGACTATGCACTTCCACTGCAGGAGGTATGCTTTTACTTCCTGGTCGGAGAATTGAGATCCTGCATGCTGTGCACTGAGGCCAAAAGCCGAAAAACAAAATATTGTCTATATTTACTATTCTGTGCATTAGATCTCTAGAGCTCATTTACTTTCATAGCAAGTTTGTACCTTAACATCTTTCCTATCCTTCCCCTCTCCATTCCCTGGTAATCACCATTTTACTGTTTTTATGAGTTTTTGGCTTTTTTAGATTCCACGTATATGTGATATACAGTATTTGTCTTTTTCTGTCTCACTGATTTCACTTAGCATAATGTTCTCAAGGTCATAATGTCCTCAAGGTCCATCCATGTTGTTGCAAATGGCAGGATATCCTTATTTCTCATAGCTGAATAATATTGTATTGTGTATATGTTTGGGTATATATATGTATATACCATGCCTCCTTTTTTAAACAGATTTTTTATTTTATACCATGCCTCCTTTATCCATTCATTATTTCACGAGTGCTGTACAACCTTGAAGGCGTAGCTTCATTTTCTTCCATTATCCAGTATTGCTCATAGGACTTATGCTAATCTGATTCTTATCTCTTTATTGGGAGTTTCTAAGTCTGGATATTTCATAAGCTATGTCCAGATATGAGCCCGTTTTCATTTTTTGTGTTGGCATTCTGTGATTTTTTTCAGTCTATATATTTATGTCTTTCTTTTGCTCTGAGGAGATGTTAGCTTTCCTTTGCCCATTGCCTGTATTTATTACTTTACCTCCAATACTTTTACCATTTCCTTTATTTCATTTTGTGCTCCTGATAGTTTTCATTTCTCTTCTCTATGACCCTTACTATATTCTGGTCAAAGCTATTTTCCCTTGGGCCTCTTGAAATTTAATCTTTAATTTCTGAGATTATTTTTTCTTTTTCTTCCATTTCCTGCATTTGGTTAACTCTCATTTCACATCTTATTTTTTCTCTGTTTCCAGTTTGATTTATTTTGAACTTATTATTTAAGGTAATTTTTGTTTTCATGTACAAATCCTTGTTTTAACATTTTAATTCAGGTTAGAGTGTTATGTTACAGGTTTTTTTTTCTGTTTATTTTCTGTGTTGGGCAGGGAGAATAGTCTCTCTCTCTTTCTCTCTCTCTTTTTAAAAAAATTTTTCCTTTTTGACTGTGAGGCATGTGAGATTTTAGTTCCCTGATCAGAGATCAAACTTGCTTCTCCTGCATTAGAAGTCTTCAGGTCAGTTCCATCTCTCAGTCGCGTCCCCATGAATCGCAGCACGCCAGGCCTCCCTGTCCATCACCAACGCCCGGAGTTCACTCAGACTCACGTCCATCGAGTCCGTGATGCCATCCAGCCATCTCATCCTCTGTCGTCCCCTTCTCCTCCTGTCCCCAATCCCTCCCAGCATCAGGGTCTTTTCCAATGAGTCAACTCTTCACATGAGGTGGCCAAAGTACTGGGGTTTCAGCTTTAGCATCATTCCTTCCAAAGAAATCCCAGGGCTGATCTCCTTCAGAATGGACTGGTTGGATTTCCTTGCAGTCCAAGGGACTCTCAAGAGTCTTCTCCAACACCACAGTTCCAAAGCATCAATTCTTTGGCACTCAGCCTTCTTCACAGTCCAACTCTCACATCCATACATGACCACAGGAAAAACCATAGCTCTGACTAGACGGACCTTTGTTGGCAAAGTAATGTCTCTGCTTTTGAATATACTATCTAAGTTGGTCATAACTTTTCTTCCAAGGAGTAAGTGTCTTTTAATTTCATGGCTGCAATCACCATCTGCAATGATTTTGGAGCCCCCCAAAATACAGTCTGACACTGTTTCCACTGTTTCCCCATCTATTTCCCATGAAGTGATGGGACCGGATGCCATGATCTTCGTTTTCTGAATGTTGAGCTTTAAGCCAACTGTTTCACTCTCCTCTTTCACTTTCATCAAGAGGCTTTTTAGTTCCTCTTCACTTTCTGCCATAAGGGTGGTGTCATCTGCATATCTGAGGTTACTGATATTTCTCCCGGCAATCTTGATTCCAGCTTGTGTTTCTTCCAGTCCAGCGTTTCTCATGATGTACTCTGCATATAAGTTAAATAAGCAGGGTGACAATATACAGCCTTTTCCTATTTGGAACCAGTTTGTTGTTCCATGTCCAGTTCTAACTGCTGCTTCCTGACCTGCATACAGATTTCTCAAGAGGCAGGTTAGGTGGTCTGGTATTCCCATCTCTTTCAGAATTTTCCACAGTTTATTGTGATCCACACAGTCAAAGGCTTTGGCATAGTCAATGAAGCAGAAATAGATGTTTTTCTGGAACTCTCTTGCTTTTTCCATGATCCAGCGGATGTTGGCAATTTGATCTCTGGTTCCCCTGCCTTTTCTAAAACCAGCTTGAACATCAGGAAGTTCATGGTTCACGTATTGCTGAAGCCTGGCTTGGAGAGTTTTGAGCATTAATTTACTAGCATGTGAGATGAGAGCAATTGTGTGGTAGTTTGAGCATTCTTTGGCATTACCTTTCTTTGGAATTGGAATGAAAACTGACCTTTTCCAGTCCTGTGGCCACTGCTGAGTTTTCCGAATTTGCTGGCATATTGAGTGCAGCACTTTCACAGCATCATCTTTCAGGATTTGAAACAGATCAACTGGAATTCCATCACCTCCACTGAAGTCTTAGCCACTGGACCACCAGGGAAATCCCAGGGAGAATATTCTTATCTGCTGAAATATTTCCATTTATACTTCTATCTTCCAGTAGCTTTGCATGGATGTTTCCTGCTATATTTCATTTTGAAATGTCATATGTTTTTTGGACAAGACTGCAGGTAGAGGGCAAGATTTGAGTGTCTATGTGTCTCTCTTTCTTTTTTGGACAATGTAATTCTTAATTTTATTTTTTTTAATTTTTAGAAAAAAATTTAGAGAAGTTTTAGGTTTACAGAAAAATTAAGAGGAAAGTATGGAAGTTTCCCATATACTTCCTGCCCTGACACATGCATAGCGTCCCCTGTTATCAAAATCCTCCACCAAGGTCATATATGTGTTACAACTGATGAATTTCCTACATTGATGTATAATCATCCAAAGTCCATAGTTTACCTTAGGGTTCATTCTTGGTATTGTGCATTCTATAGGTTTGGATAAATGAAAAATGACATGTATTCATGATTATTACAACATACAGAGTATTTCCACTATCGCCAAAATCCTCCATGCTCTGCCTGTTTACCACTTCGTCCCCACTATAAACTCCTGTCAACTACTGATATTTTTATTGTCTCTGTAGTTTTTCCTTTTCCAGAATGCCATATATTAATAGTTGGAATTGTAGAATAACTAGCCTTTTCAGATTAACTTTTTTCACCAAGCAATATGCATTTAAGTTTCCTCCTTGTGAAAAGCTCATTTCTTTTTAGTGTTGAATAACATTCTATTGTCTAGATGTACCTCGGTTTGTTTATTCATTCACCAACTGAAAGATATCTTGGTTGCCTCCAAGTTTTGGCAGTTATGAATAAAACTGCTAGTATAAACATCTGTTTACAAGTGTTTATGTGAATTTAAGTTTTCAATGCTTTAGGCTAAATACCAAGCAGTGCAATTGCTGGTTTATGTGGTAAAAGAATATGGTTAGTTTTATTTTTAAAAACTCACCAAACTGTGTTCCCAGTAGCTGTAACATTTTGCATTCCAACCAGCAATGAATGAGAGCCGCTTTTGCTCCACATATTCTCCAGCACTGATATTGTCAGCGCTCCAAATGTTGGCCATTCTAATAGAAGTGTAATGGTATCATGTGCAATGGTATTGTTTTGAGTTGCATTTCCCTGATGACATATGATATGGAGCATGTTTTCATATACTTATCTGCCATCTGTATATCTTCTTTCATGAGATTTCTGTTAAGATCTTTGGCCTAGTTTTTAACTGGATTTTTTTTTTTTTGAATTTTAAGAGTTCCTTGTGTGTTTTAGATAACAGTCCTTTATCACCTATGCCTTTTGCAAATATTTTCTCCCATCTATATTTTTTTATTCTCTTGACAGTGCATTTCACACAGCAGGAAAATTTACTTTTAATGAAATTTAATTTCTCAATTCTTTCTTTTTAAAAAAATTTATTTTAAAAATGTTTTCATAGTGACATTTATTGGCTTTCTTTCTGATTTTACAAGCCATACATGTTCACTGTGGACAACTAGAAACCTATAAAAGAAATCAACATAAAGTAAATACCAACAATCACCCATAACTCACCCCCCAGAGATAGCCATCATTAGCATTTTAATGCACTATTTCAGTGTACACATATTTTTTAATTGAAGTATAATTGACTCACAATATTGTATTAGTTCCAGGTGCACAACACAGCAATTCAATATTTCTATATGTTACAAATGATCCATCGTGATATGTCCAGTTACCATCTGTCACCACACAAAGATATTACAGTACAATTGACTATATTTCCTGTATTGTGCCTTTCATCCCTGTGACTCAATTTTTTGTAACTGGAAGTTTGTGCCTCTTAATCTATCTTACCTAATTTACTTATTCCACCACTCCTCTCCCTCAAGCAACCACCAATTTGTTCTCTTTATCTATAACTTTATTTTGTTTTGTTACGTGTGTTCATTTGTTTTGTTTTTGATATTTCATGTATAAGTGACACATAGTCCTCACCTTTCTCTGTCTGACTTACGTCACTTATCATAACGTCCTCTAGGTCCATTTGTGTTGTTGCACACAGAAAGATTTCCCTCTTTTCATGACTGAGTAGTATTCCATTGTGTGTATATGGCACATCTTCTTTATTTGGTCATCAGTTGATGGACACTTAAGTTGTTTCCATATCTTAGCTATTGTAAATTGGGCTTCAAGGAACATAGGAGTAAAAATATCTTTTTTAATTAGTTGTCTAAATTTTCTTCAAATAAATATCCAGAAATGAAATTATTGGCTTGTTGTTGTCATTGTTCTTGTTGTTCAGTCACTAAGTCATGTCCGAATCTTTGCTATTTCCATGGATTGCAGCACACCATGCTTCCCTGTCCTGCCTGTCTCCCAGAGTTTGCTCAGATTCATGTGCATTGAGTCAGTGATGCCATCTAACCATCTCACCCTCTGCCACCCCATTCTCCTTTTGCCTTCAATCTTTCCCAGCCCCAGAATTTTTACCAAAGAGTCAGCTCTTTGGAACAGGTAGCCAAAGTATTGGAGCTTCAGCTTTAGCATCAGTCCTTCCAATGAATATTCAGGGTTGATTTCCTTTAGGATGTATTGGTTTGATCTCCTTAAAGTCCGAGGAACTCTCAAGAATCTTCTCCAGCACCACAATTCAAAAACATCAGTTCTTGCAGATTTTTGGATCGCAGACATTCTGATTGGTGTGAAGTGGTACCTCATTGTGGTTTTGATTTGCATTTCTCTAATAATGAGTGATGTTGAGCATCTTTTCATGTGTTTGTTAGCCATCTGTATGTCTTCTTTGGAGAAATATCTATTTAGTTCTTTGGCCCATTTTTTGATTGGGTCGTTTATTTTTCTGGAATTGAGCTGCATAAGTTGCTTGTATATTTTTGAGATTAGTTGTTTGTCAGTTGCTTCATTTGCTATTATTTTCTCCCATTCAGAAGGCTGTCTTTTCACCTTGCTTATAGTTTCCTTTGTTGTGCAGAAGCTTTTAATTTTAATTAGATCCCATTTGTTTATTTTTGCTTTTATTTCCAGAAAATCTGCAAGCAATAAATGCTGGAGAGGGTGTGGAGAAAAGGGAACCCTCTTACACTGTTGGTGGGAATGCAAACTAGTACAGCCACTATGGAGAACAGTGTGGAGATTCCTTAAAAAATTGCAAATAGAATTGCCTTATGACCCAGCAATCCCACTGCTGGGCATACACACCAAGGAAACCAGAATTGAAAGAAACACATGTACCCCAATGTTCATCACAGCACTGTTTATAATAGCCAGGACATGGAAGCAACCTAGATGTCCATCAGCAGATGAGTGGATAAGAAAGCTGTGGTACATATAAAAAATGGAGTATTACTCAGCCATTAAAAAGAATACATTTGACTCAGTTCTGATGAGATGGATGAAACTGGAGCCGATTATACAGAGTGAAGTAAGCCAGAAAGAAAAACACCAATACAGTATACTAACACATATATATGGAATTTAGAAAGATGGCAATGATGACCCTGTATGCAAGACAGCAAAAGAGACACAGATGTGTATATCAGACTTTTGGACTCAGAGGGAGAGGGAGAGGGTGGGATGATTTGGGAGAATGGCATTGAAACATGTATACTATCATGTAAGAAACGAATCACCAGTCTATGTTTGATGCAGGATACAGCATGCTTGGGGCTGGTGCATGGGGATGACCCAGAGAGATGTTATGGTGAGGGAGGTGGGAGGGGGGTTCATGCTTGGGAACGCATGTACACCCATGGTGGATTCAAGTCAATGTATGGCAAAACCAATACAGTATTGTAAAGTAAAAAAAAAGTAAAAATAAAAATTAAATTAAAAAAAAAATCAGTTCTTTGGCTCTCAGCCTTCTTTATGGTCCAACTCTCAAATCTGTACTTGACTACCAGAAAAGCCATAGCTTTAACTATACAAACCTTTGTTGGCAAAGTGATGTCTGCTTTTTAATATGCTGTCTAGTTTTGTCATAGCTTTCCTTCCAAGGAGCAAGCATTTTTTAATTTCATGGCTGCAGTCACCATCTACAGTGATTTTGGAGCCCAAGAAAAGAAAATCGGTCACTGCTTCCCCCTTTTCCCCTTCTATTTGCCATGAAGTGACGGGACCAAATGCCATGATTTTAGTTGTTTGAATTTTGAGTTTCAAACCAGCTTTTTCATTCTCCTCTTTCACCCTCATCAAGAAGCTCTTTAGTTCCTCTTCACTTTCTGCCATTAGAATGGTATCATCTGCTTATCTGAGGTTATTGATATTTTGGCAATCTTGATTCTAGCCTGTGATTCATCTAGCTCAGCATTTTGCATGATGTACTCTGTATAGAAGTTAACTTCTATATAGAAGTTAAATAAGCAGGATGATAATAATTTGTCTTGCCTTACTCATTTCCCAATTTTGAACCAGTCAATTGTTCCGTCTATGGTTCTAACTATTGCTTCTTGACCAGCATACAGGGTTCTCAGAAAGCAGGTAAGGTTATCTGGTATTCCCATCTGTTTAAGAATTTTCTACAGTTTACTGTGATCCGCATAGTCAAGGCTTTAGTATATCAGTGAAGAAGAAGTAGATGTTTTTCTGGAATTCTTTTGCTTTTTCTATGATCCAGTAGAGGACATTGGCAATTTGATCTCTGGTTCCTCTACCTCTTCAAAACCCAGCTTATTCATCTGGAAGTTCTCAGTTCACATACTGCTGAAGGCTAGCTTGAATGATTTTAAGCATAAACTTACTAGCATGTGAAATAAGCTCAGTTGTACAGAGCATCCTTTGACATTGACTTTCTTTGGGACTGGAATGAAAACTGACCTTTCCAAGACCTGTGGCCACTGCCGAGTTTTCCAAATTAGCTGACATAGTGACTGCAACACTTTAACAGCATCATCTTTGAGGATTTTAAATAGCTCAGCTGGAATTCCATCACCTCCACCAGCTTTGTTTATAGTAATGTTTCTAAGGCCCACATGACTTCACACTCCAGGATGCCTGACTCTAGGTGAGTGACCACACCGTTGTGATTATCCAGGTCATTAATACCATTTTTTTGTACCAATTCTTGCCACCTCTTCTTAATCTCTTCTGCTTCTGTTAGGTCCTTATTGTTTTTGTCGTTTATCATGCCCATCCTTGCATGAAATATTCCCTTCATACCTCCAATTTTCCTGAAGAAATCTCTAGTCTTTCCCATTCTATTGTTTTCCACTATTTCTTTTCACCGTTCATTTAAGAAGGCTTTCTTATCTCTCCTTGCTATTCTCTGGAACTCTGCATTCAGTTGGGTATATCCTTCTCTTTCTTCCTTGCCTTTTGCTTCTCTTCTCAGTTATTTATAAAGCCTCCTCAGAGAACCACTTTACCTTCTTGTATTTCTTTTTATTTGGGATGGTTTTGATCACTGCCTCCTGTACAATGTTATGAACCTCCATCCATAGTTCTTCAGGCACTCTGTCCACCAGATTGAATCCCTTGAATCTATTTGTCACCTCTACTGTATAATCATAAAGAATTTGATTTAGGTCATACATGGTCTAGTGGTTTCCCCTACTTTCTATTGCAGACCTGAACTTTTCAATAAGGAGCTCATGATCTGAGCCACAGTCAGCTCCTGATCTTGTTTTTGCTGACTGTATAGGGTTTACTGATACTTTTCCCAGCAATCTTGATATCAGCTTGTGCTTCTTCCAGCCCAGTGTTTCTCATGATGTACTCTGCATATAAGTTAAATAAGCAGAGTGACAGTATACAGCCTTGACATACTCCTTTTCCTATTTGGAATCCATCTGTTGTTCCATGTCCAGTTCTAACTGTTGCTTCCTGACCTTCATACAGGTTTCTCAAGAGGCAGCTTTCACATAGTCAAAGCTATGGTTTTTCCAGTAGTCATTTATGGATATGAGAGTTGGACCATAAAAAAAAAGTTGAGTGCCAAAGAATTGAATGCTTTCAAATTGTGGTGCTGGAGAAGACTCTTAGAGTCCTTTCGACTGCAAGGAGATCAAACTGGTCAATCCTAAAGGAAAAAAACCCTGAATATTCATTGGAAGGACTGATGCTAAAGCTGAAGCTCCAATACTTTGGCCACCTGATGTGAAGAGCTGACTCACTGGAAAAGACCCTGATGCTGAGAAAGGTTAAAGGCAAAAGGAAAAGGGTGCAGCAGAGAATGAAATGTTTAGACTGTGTCACCAACTCAATGGACATGCGTTTAAACAAACTCTGGGAGATGGTGGATGACAGAGTAGTCTGGTATGCTACAGTCTGTGGGGTCCCAAAAGACATGACCTAGTGACTAAACAACAAATTATTTTAGATATGTAATTGTGAGAGTTTTTGGAAAAAAAGTTCAATTACATGAGAAAATGGTTATAGTAACAATGACTGAAAGCTATATACTGAAGCTACATACAGAAGGATCCTACCTAAAACAGAAATGTGTAGGGAACAGGTTGTAGAAATAGGTCAAATTGTTAACAGTGGTTATATTTGATTGTTAGCTTATGGGTAATTAATTTCTCTATACTTGTTTGTATTTTTCAAGTTTTACATAATGAAAACTTTGTAGTCAGAGAAAAAATTACAGCAAAAGTCCAAGACATCTTTTGCCAGTCAGCCCTTTTCTTTGTCCTCTAATTTCCTAACAAAATGCCTAGTGCCTGTCTTGTTTCCCAGAAGAATATTTGCATTCCACTTACAGATAAAAGCTCTGCTATGGGAACTTTCATTCATATCAAAGTGTAATTCAACATTAACTGATTGAAAGAAAATCCATACTCTTAATGGAGGAGGAGGGACTGAGTGTTTACTGGGAGAGATATTTTATTGAGTTCTGCACTGTGCTTTCAGGTTGATGAGTAACTTTCTTCAAGTTAAAATCATCAGAAAAGAGTAGGGCAGGGGTGGATGTGGTTATGACATGTTCTCTTTAGGAACAGATAACCCAGATAGCAGCTATCTTTCATGATGTGGGTGTAAACAGATTCTACATGGCCATGTGAAAGGAATTCTGAGGGAAAAGTGAAAGTGAAAGTGAAAGTGAAGTCGCTCAGTCGTGTCCAACTCTTTGCGACCCCATGGACTGTAGTCTATCAGGCTCCTCCATCCATGGGATTTTCCAGGCAAGAGTGCTGGAGTGGATTGCCATTTCCTTCTCCAGGGGATCTTCCTGACCCAGGAATTGAACCCGGGTCTCCCGCATTGCAGGCAGATGCTTTACCGTCTGAGCCACCAGGGAAGCTGAAGGAAAACATGAATGTAAAACAGGACTTCTTATCACCATTTAAAAACATACTTTTTATAACCTCTGTAACCTTGATGACCAGTCAGGGTACCAATTCAAGAAAGTTCAGTATCAGCTCACTAGTCAAAGGCAGACTAAATCAGTATCAACCCTACCAAGAACATTCACATAAGAAAGAATCTGAAGAACAGATACATCTATCATTTATCTTCAGTTCAGTATAGTTCAGTTCAGTCCAGTTCAGTCACTCAGTCGTGTCTGACTCTTTGTGACCCCATGAACCGCAGCACGCCAGGCCTCCCTGTCCATCACCAACTGCCAGAGTCTACCCAAACCCATGTCCATTGAGTCGGTGATGCCATCCAACCATCTCATCCTCTGTCGTCCCCTTCTCCTCCTGCCCTCAATCTTCCCCAGCATCAGATTCTTTTCAAATGAGTCAGCTCTTCGTATCAGGTGGCCAAAGTATTGGAGTTTCAGCTTCAACATCAGTCCTTCCAATGAACACCCAGGACTGATCTCCTTTAGGATGGGCTGGTTGGATCTCCTGGCAGTCCAAGGGACTCTCAAGAGTCTTCTCCAATACTACAGTTCAAAAGCATCAATTCTTCAGCGCTCAGCTTTCTTTATAGTCCAACTCCATATGTGACCACTGGAAAAACCATAGCCTTGACTAGAGGGACCTTGTTGATAAAGTAATGTCTCTGTTTTTTAATATGCTGTCTAGGTTGGTCAGAACTTTCCTTCCAAGGAGTAAGCATCTTTTAATTTCATGGCTGCAATCACCATCTGCAATGATTTTAGAGCCCCCCCAAAATAAAGTCTGCCACTGTTTCCCCATCTATTTGCCATGAAGTGATGGGATCGGATGCCATGATCTTAGTTTTCTGAATGTGGAGCTTTAAGCCAACTTTTTCACTCTCCTCTTTCACTTTCATCAAGAGGCTCTTAGTTCTTTTTCACTTTCTGCCATAACTATGGGGTTATCTGCATATCTGAGGTTATTGATATTTCTCCCGGCAATCTTGATTCCAGTTTGTGCTTCTTCCAGCCCAGCATTTCTCATGATGTACTCTGCATAGAAGTTAAATAAGCAGAGTGACAATGTACAGCCTTGATGTACTCCTTTTCCTATTTGGAACCCATCTGTTGTTCCATGTCCATTTTTAACTGTTGCTTCCTGACCTGCATACAGGTTTTTCAAGAGGTAGATCAGGTGGTCTGATATTTCCATCTCCTTCAGAATTTTCCACAGTTTATTGTGATCCACATAGTCAAAGGCTTTGGTATAGTCAATAAATCAGAAATAGATGTTTTTCTGGAACTCTCTTGTTTTTTTGATGATCCAGCAGATGTTGGCAATTTATCTTACTGATTCTCAAACACAAGTAATTCATTGCTGTCTTTCTGCTTTGTATATTCACTTTTCTGTTTACCGTGTTGGGTTGGTTTATCTCTCTTCATTGGTTCTTATCTTGTAACAGCAAAACCTTAAAGCAATGGACCAAAAGGTGTAGAACAACAGACAAGTTACAACTCATTCAGGTCAAGCATACAGATCTTTTATTAGTCCAGCTAATAAAAGGAGTCCTCCTCATCCTTCCTGGCAAACCCTCTTGGCTTCCCTATTTTATACTTTCAGTCTTCTCCTTTTGGTTATGTCTGGTTCAAAGTAGGGCTTGTACCCACCACCAGTCAATGAAAGGGAATACAAATGGGCATATGCTCAAGGCCGACTGACAATTATAAGTTGTATAACAGCATGCTGAGTTGTTTATATCTTCCCATAATTCCATCTGTTATAATTAGATGTAGAATATTCATGAGCCCTTAATGGGCTCCTAACTGCCTAACTGCCTAAGGTTTCTTGGAGAAGCCCCTGTGGTCTTTTGTACCCACTGTGTGCCTAGGACATACGTGCAAGAGTTGAAAAGTCTCTGTAGTTATTTTGTAGCGTATCTGTGAGCCCTGCTGTGTGTGTCTGGGATGAAGTTTAGAGATCAGCTTGCATCCCTTTCAACCAGGCTTCCCCTTGTGGCTCGTGTCTAACTTCCTACTTAGGTACCCTAATCAATCAACCCTAATCGACTCCCTATTAAGTCCCATTCTTCTTTCTGGACACAGTTATGAAGCTCTCTTTGGCAGACTGTCTTCCCTTAAACCTCATTGTAGGTAGTTGGTATGACCTTTTATCATTTTTGTTTGTCCTCAGGCACTCAGTCCCACGATGACTGAAGTATTTTGTAGTCACTTGTAGGTTTCTGAACCTTCCTAGATGGATGTTGTATAAAAGATGATAGGTTGGAATAAACTCCATGTCTTGAAGATTTTTAAAGAAAATGACTTTTGGTACTCTTTGAAAGAGACAGTTAATTGGAAATTCTAACTGCCTGTCCTTTAGGTTTTTCTAAGCATGCTTCTGTACTTGGTAGCAGCTGATTGGCTGTTTCCACAGTTAAGTGAACTACTAAACCAGTAAACTGTGAAAACTCGGCTCCCAACTTGGGTTCTTCTTTGTCAACTTATATGAAAGAAAGCTTGGGGAAATATAAAAAAGAAAAGTGCAACTGGTTGGGCATCCCAGTGAGGAAATTACAGTAAGAAATAAAGGCCCCACTATAGCATGAATTTACAGTGTAATCACTCTTCCATGATAATAGAAATACCAAATGGTGAGGGAGGTAGGTTCCTTCTCTGGGACAATTTCCAATATTTATTTGGTGCCAGAGAATAGAAATGCCCAGATATGTGCCCTATATCTGACCATTACATGAAACTTGTAAGCGTTAAATGGGAATAAGCAGAGGTAATTTGACTGTTAAGGATGAGTAGGAGAGTATGATATGATAAGGACAAAGAGGTTGCTTCAATGTATAAAAATATGGATTCAGAGCTAATATTTATCAAGTGCTTATTCTGTGTAAAGTAGCTGTTGGATGTGTTAGTATATTATTCAGTTCTTTTCACAACAACCCTCTGAAGTAGGCCCTATTTGACTGAATAGAAAATGAACCTGAGCCTGAAGAAGTTATGTCACTTTCCAGTGGTCAAACATCTTAGTGGAGGAACTAAAGGTCCTCTGACTCTGCTATCTGATTAATCTTTTGTTTAAATCATTATCAGTTTCCTCACCCAACAGTTATTCTTTTTTTTTTTTCATGATCATACTTTTCTGATATTTAACTCTTGAGTCAGCCTTTAGAGACTCAGGAGAAACCTGCAAACTTCTGGAGAAACCTCTTTTACTTCAAAAAGTTGGGGGCACGTAGGGTCCCAAACAAAGCAAGAAGGTCCCGAAGAGTCCTGTTTAGTTTCAAGATCAAAGTGTTAGCAGAGTTGGTTCCCTTTGAGAGCCACAAGGCCTCTCACCTTGGCTTGTAGATGGCTGCCTTCTCCCTGTGTCTTCACATCATCTTCCCTCTGTATGAGTGTGTGTCCAAGATTTTCCCTTCTTATAAAGACACAGGTCATGTTGGATTAGTGCCTACCCTAATGATTTCATTTTAGCTTAATTACTTCTGTAAAGACACCCATCTCCAAATATGACCATATTCTGATATATGTGGGGCTTGGGACTTCAGCATATGAATTTGGTGGGTGGGAAACAGTTTGGCCCGTAACAGATACTTGCTAACACACAGTGGTGTGCATTACAGAATAACACCGAGGCTGGGAGATTCTTCATGGAAACAAGCCTGTGCTTGTCCAGGGAAGATGTCACCTCGTCCTTCAAGGTTGTTTGCTGCAAACACAACCCTAAGAAAAGGGCCTTGCATTCTTGGTACCCAGTAAGGATGTGCAGGGATGCTTAGGAGTCATGTGGGTTGTCTCTTTCAAGAGCATTGCAGTCAGAATCTTAGATCAAGGACAACTATATCATCCCCAGAGTCTTTATCAAGTCAGGTTGTGTTTTATACAGCTGTAGAATTAATCACACCTCTCTAACAGTTACATGGATTGCAGAATAAGCTGAGTCACAGCTCTTTAGTTTACAATAATTTTATTTATAAATACCCTTCTCACCACCTAAGGAGTAAGTGTAGAATTTAGTCCATTGTTTCCTGCTTTTATCACATAATGAGAAATATTTTTAATTCAAAAGAGAGATGTTTTCTTTACTATGCTGTTGTTCATAGCAAAAGGGACTAAAATTATGTTCAGAGTAAATGAATGAAAACAATTCTTGTTTCTTCTAACAGAAGGAATTGCCATATTTACATGTTCTGATTTTACTTTTGAACACGTTTGACTTTTCATCAGGAATAACATATAATAAAGGTAGGTTTCAGACTCTTACTCTCTAAAATAGAGAAAAGGTCCTCAGGAGTTCCCCTTTATAGCCTTTCCTCACTAACACTAACAGTTTTTTTCTTTTAGCACTTCTTCTTTACCTTATCTTCCAGTTTTTCCTGGGTACTATCTATTGTAGTAGAGGTTTCTAATAATATCATTGTGCACATTGGGACTTTTCTTTAGCTATAGCATTTCATTACTTGCAAGTCATACAATATTTAAATTTTAAGGAGCATTTTGTATTTACAAAGCTTGAATTATTTGGATAGATCTTTTTGATTTTTCCCCCATGAATGGTTACATGTAAGATGAATTGTACATGAGTTATAGGCTAATAATCTGAGAATTTTCTGAAATTAATGCATGGATCAAATTGATGAATAGGATTTTGATGGTGTTAAACTTTATAAAAGGAATAAGACAAATCCACCTCTATTTGTGCAGATTGTATAGCTTCTGTAGTATCTGAAATTGGAATATAGTAGGTGCTCAAAAAAATTGTTGACTGAGTGTATGGAGACACTTCAGGCTCTCTTCTACACATGGATGTGTTGCAGAATTGGATGAGTTGTGGAGTGAATCAGTTCTATTTCCTATATCTACTAGATATTACACAAATATGGATATAAGCTAAGATTACAGAGTCACTGGCAAACTTATGAAACTTTGGAGAAGAAAGAGTATATACTTCCAACTGGGCGCAGGATGGAGTCAGAGAAAACACTGCAGGAAAGATAGCAATATATATGGGTCCCCCAAATGTCTATGCAGGCATGTGGAAGAGTATCCCACAAAGACAGCACAAGGAAAAGTGATCTAAGGATAAGCGATTTTTCAATCCCATCTTTCAACTTTGTAAAGGTTTTTATTGAAAAAATTTTAGCAAGCTTCCATCTTTCTGTATATCAGGTTTTTTGCATTTAAATAGTTTCAATCTTTATTGAAATTTCATTTGAGATATTTAAACTAAGTAAAAATTCCATTTAAAATTTCTAGAGTATTACAGATATGGCATTAATTATAGGTGATATATTTATGAGATTTCCTACAACAAAATCACATATTAATATAAACATTTCCCACTACCTATATTCAAAATGCTCTTTCCACAGCATGCACTTTTAAAGGTATTTGATTTCATGTTCCTTGTTCAAACGAACCTACAGTTTGAAAAGACATATTGAGTCCTGATTTACTTTTTTGAAACTGTCAGCATATTCCTGACAGCCATTTTTCATTTCAAAAAGATCAGAAAATTTAAAAACACTTTCAAATATGATATTTAAAAATCCCTAACTCATCTTTAAATTAAACAGTTTTTTAAAAAGTATTTTGCCATTGTATACCACCAAAACCCATGCTTATTATAAAAGATGTCTGTAGTCACTCTTCATCTAGCCTTATCTATGATGGGCTTCAGTACTTTGCTGCATCTGGCTTTAACTTCATTCTGCCAAAGAAAGCCAGAGCCAGACAGTATTTAAAGCTGTAATACCACAGTTTATTCAGGGACTGTTGCAAATGAGGAAAAAATATCTCAGTATAGAACTAGCCTCAGTTCCAAACACAGCATAGACAAGTGGCTTAAAAGTCAACATTAAAAAAACTAAGATTATGGCATCTGGTCCCATCACTTCATGGCAAATAGAAGGGGAAAATGTGGAAACAGTGACAAACTTTATTTTTCTGGACTCCAAAATCACTGCTGATGGTGACTGCGGCCATGAAATTAAAAGATGCTTGCTCCTTGGAAGGAAAGCCATGACAAAGCTAGACAGCATATTAAAAAGCAGAAACATCTCTTTGCTGACAAGGTTCTGATTTTTCCAGTATCATGCATGGATAAGAAAGTTGGTCCATAAATAGGAGGCTGAGCACCTAAGAATTGATGCTTTTGAAATTAGTTTTCGAAACTAGCTTTAACATTTTCAGTTCAGTTGCTCAGTCGTGTCCGACTCCTTGTGACCTCATGAATCTCAGCATGCCAGGCCTCCCTGTCCATCACCAACTCCCAGAGTTCACTCAGACTCACGTCCATCGAGTCCCTGATGCCATCCAGCCATCTCATCCTCTGTCATCCCTTTCTCCTCCTGCCCCCAATCCCTCCCAGCATCAGAGTCTTTTCCAATGAGTCAACTCTTCTCATGAGGTGGCCAAAGTACTGGAGTTTCAGCTTTAGCATCATTCCTTCCAAAGAAATCCCAGGGCTGATCTCCTTCAGAATAGACTGGTTGGATCTCCTTGTAGTCCAAGGGACCCTCAAGAGTCTTCTCCAACACCACAGTTCAAAAGCATCAAATTCTTCACTCTCAGCTTTCTTCATAGTCCAACTCTCACATCCATACATGACCACTGGAAAAACCATAGCCTTGACTAGACGGACCTTTGTTGGCAAATGGAGAAAACCCTTGGGGAGTCCCTTGGACTGCAAGGGGATCAAACTAGTCAATCCTAAAGGAAATCAACCCTGAATATTCATTGGAAGGACTGATGCTGAAGCTGAAGCTGAAACTCCAATACTTTGGCCACCTGAGGCACAGAGCCGACTCATTGGGAAAGACCCTGATGCAGGAAAGATTGAGGGAAGGAAGAGAAGAGGGTGACAGAGGATGAGATGGTTGGATGGCATCACTGACTCAATAGACATGAGTCTGAGCAAACTCAGGGAGATAGTGAAGGACAGGGAAGTGTGGCATGCTGCAGTCCAAGGGGTCACAAAGAATTGAACATGACTTAGCACCTGAAGAACAACAGCAATTGTATCTTTAAAATGAAAAAATGGGACATTAACTTTATCTAGAGTGATGTGAATTTAAAATATACAATTATAATTTTTATTCTTTTAAAAATATTTCCTGTTTAAAAATATGTTTTTAATGGAAATTCTTCATTAATGACCTAAAATATACATATATGTGTTTGTACTATTTAGGTGATACAGAGGGACGCTTTGCTTGTGATAGTGAAGGGATTCCCCCAAAGGATGAAATGATCAAATTGTATCTTTCCTCTGATGACTTGGTAAGGTCCATTACTAATAGCAGGTGTTTTACAATCCCTTGTACTCCTTTTAAGTCCAAATGTGAAACCAGTAGCACTGTACTCTTTTCAAATATCTTCTACTATTTTCAGGCTTCAGGAGGTGAAATTAGATATAAATAATTATCCTTTCTATCCTTTCTATTTCATTTCCCTTGGATCAAGTGAAATATTTCATTTAGCCATTGAACACCCTCGGTAGTTTACTTTCTTTTTTTTTTTTTAATGACTCCTTCCTCTTTTTATAAAAAGACTGGCTGTAACAATCTTCATTTTTTATGAATCTGATTTGTTCATTTGAAGTTTGACAGATGTAGCCTGTTAGAGAAAGAACATTACCTCACATGAACTTGGGAAAGAATCTTTTCCTTTCATAACAAGTACCACATTGTGTTGTCATTTTGGGTAAGGGTTATTTGATTCCTTTGATTCAAATAATGGCAAAGTTTAAAAAGCACAGCAAAATAAATTGTTGTTAAGATAGTCATGAAGTAAATGCTAACAAAAATATGTTAATGAAAATTGCACAGATTGTCTAAAAATCCATGATAAATACAAAAGAACACAAAGAAAAATGCTCCATAAGGACAAATACATTTATCCTAAAGTCTACTTTGACTTAGTTCCCCATCCTTTCTTGATATGCCAAACATATATTTAATTTATTATTTACAGCTCTTATGAAGTTCATGCCCTTTGAGTCACACATGTCTTTCATGTTTGTGATTAAATATGGGAAATGAAGAAGGAAATGACAACTTACTCCAGTATTCTTGCCTGGGAAAGCCCATGGACAGAAGAGCCTGGAGGGCTACAGTTCATGGGGTTGCAAAGAGTCAGACATGACTGAGTCTCTGAGCACATTTTTTTTTTTAGTTTTTATTTTTACTTTATTTTACTTTACAATACTGTATTGGTTTTGCCATACATTGACATGAATCCACCACGGGTGTACATGCGTTCCCAAACATGAACCCCCCTCCCACCTCCCTCCCTATAACATCTCTCTGGGTCATCACTGTGCACCAGCCCCAAGCATGCTGTATCCTGCGTCGGAGATAGACTGGCGATTCGATTCTTACATGATAGTATACCTGTTACAATGCCATTCTCCCAAATCATCCCACCCTCTCCCTCTCCCTCTGAGTCCAAAAGTCCATTATACACATCTGTGAGCACATATTTTAGAAAAGAAATGGGCTCTAGAGAAAGAGAGACTTACAGAACTGGGGTCAAATTTTGATTCTACCATACATGGGCTGTGTGGCCTAGGGCAGGTTACCTAACCTCTCTAATCTTCAGTTTTGTCCTTTGTGAAGGCGAATTATAACCTAGTTTTTGGATAGTTGTAATGTGCTAGTTCTAGAAGGGGCTTCCCTCATGGATCAGCCAGTAAAGAATCCACCTCAATGTGTGACACCTGAATCGAATCCCTGGGTTGCAAAGATCCTCTGGAGGGGAGCATGGCAACCCACTCCAGTATTCTTGCCTGGAGAATTCCATGGACAGAGGAGCCTGGTGGGTACAGTCCATGGGGTCACAAAGAGTCAGATATGACTGAGAGATTAAGCACATCACAGCACAGTTCTAGAAGAGGAATTAGTAGAAATAATAGTTAACATTTATAAAGTATTAATGTGTGTCAGGCATTTTTCTAAGCATTTTCATGTTCATTATAATATTTAATCACTATAGGGAAGTACTGAACCTCCCCTCTTAGGTTCTGTGGCTGGGGCCTGTAAAATAAACTGACAAAAGACAGATTAAGCAGGAGATACATATGAACTTTGGGAATTCCCTGGCAGCCCAGTGGTTAGGACTCGGCACTTTTACTGCCATGGCCTGGGCTCAATCCCTGGTTGGGGAACTAAGATCCTGCAAGCTGCAGGGCACAGCCGAAAATAGAGAAAAGTTTATTTACACATGCAATGCACATATGCATAGGAGAACTCAGTGATGAGTAACTCAAAGTGGTGCTTAGAATTTGGAGCTTATATACCGTCTTAACAGCAATAAATTGTGGAGAAGTGATAGCTACCTTTGTGTTTGGGTTTATCTCCCGGTTAACCCCCTTAGTATACAAATTCCATTAGGTCAAGGATTTTTGGCTGTTTTGTTCACTTCTGTTTCCCCAGCACCAATGACACTGCCTGCTTCATGGTAAGGGCTTGGTAAATATCCTTGGAATGAATGTTTCCTCATTTTATAGATAGGAAAACTGAAATTCAGATAGGTAACTCGCCCAAAGTGACCTCTATTAGGAGAACCAAATGAGATGAAGCTCGTCTTATCTATATTGATTTTCAAGAAAATCCATTTATGATCACTACGTTTTCATTTACCTTCTCACAACTGGGAAATATTCAATAAAAATGCAGTGAAATGATTTTGCTTCATACACTTGCTTCTTCTTTATTTAGACACAAAATAATGATGTTAATAAAATAGAAATTTCTACATGTGATAGCATTAGGCTTTGATTCTATGTTTATTAAATATAATAACTTTATGACCATTTCTATGACAGAAAATATTATTATAGGATGAATTGAAATCTGTTATGACACTAGCATAATAGCTTACTGACTTTTGAAAAATGTACTTTTCAAAATAGATTTTTTGAAGTTAAATACTAGAATTACTAGAGATAGTAATCTTTAGCAGCATTTACTTTTCACAGATTTCTCCTCACTTTTAAATTAATATAAAACATGCTTCCCTTCATTAAATTGTCACTACTTGTTTTTGTTTTTCCCAAAGGAAATCCAGTGTTTTTTCCAATCTGAACTTGAGTTAACTACAAAGGAGTTTCTCAGCATATTCACATCAGCAGGACTTGCTCCCAGCCTGGAAATCATAAACAGTACATACACGGGGATCTTCCACTTTAACTTAACTTTGGTAATTACATTTTATTTTATTCTGTGATATATTATTAACAAGAATACTGTTCCTTTTAGCATGTGTTTTTAAAAACAGCTAATCTGGCAATATGGTTTAAGTCCAATAATACATTGCTATACTTTTTACTTTAAACAGTCATATTCTTTTAAGAAATTAAGAAAAGAAAAAGATTCATATTTTTTATTCACATAGTCATTATTTCCACTGCCCTTCATTCTTTTCTGTAAGTATAAGTTGCCATCTGGTGTCATATTCCTTCAACAACGAAGAACTTTTAGCATTTCTTACAGAGCAGGTGTGTTGCTGCTACTACTGCTAAGTCGCTTCAGTCGTGTCCGACTCTGTGTGACCCCATAGATGGCAGCCCATGAGGCTCCCCTGTCCCTGGGATTCTCCAGGCAAGAACACTGGAGTGGGTTGCCATTTCCTTCTCCAATGCATGAAAGTGAAAAGTGAAAGTGAAGTCGCTCAGTCGTGTCCGACTTTTAGCGACCCCATGGACTGTGGCCCACCAGGCTCCTCCATCCATGGGATTTTCCAAGCAAGAGTGCTGGAGTGGGGTGCCATTGCCTTCTCCGACAGAGCAGGTGTACTAGCAATTAATTCTCTGGATGTTTTTTTCCTTTGAAAATGTCTTTATTTCATTTTTTGGGGGGAGGGAGGGAGGGTAGCAACTTTAATAAGATATAATTTACATGCCATACAATTTGCCTAAAGTGTACAATTAAATGGTTCTTAGTAATTCACAGAGTGCAGCCATCACTACTATCTAATATTAGAACACTTTCACCATTTCCAAAAAGACAGCCCATACCCATTGACAGTCACTCCCCATTACACTTTCTGCTCCCCAGTATTAAGCAACCACTAATATACTTTCTGTCTCTCTGGATTTGCTTATTTGAACATTTCATGTAAATGAAACTGTATAATATGCAGTATTTTGTGAATGGCTTCCTTCAGTTATCATAATATTTTCAAGGTTCATCATGTGATAGCATATATCAGTACATAATCCTTTTCAGGGACAAATTATATTATGATCTCCTTCATGGATCACAGCCTTGTCATGGCAAAGAGGCTTACATAACTCAATGAAGCTATGAGCCATGCTCTGCAGGGCCACCCAAGACAGGTTATAGTGAAGAGTTCTGACAAAATGTGGTCCACTGGAGCAGAAAATGCCAAACCTCTCCACAGTCTTGCCACAAGAACTCCATGAACAGTAAGAAAAGGCAAAAAGATATGACACCAGAAGATAAGCCCCCTAGGTTGGGAGGTGTCCAATATGCTACTGGGGAAGAGTAGAGGGCAATTATGAATTGCTCCGGAAGGAATGAAGTGGGTGGGCCAAAGTGGAAATGACAGTCAGTTGTGGGTGTGTCTGGTTGGGTAAGTAAAGTCTGATGCTCTAAAGAACAATATTGCATAGGAACCTGAAAGTTAGGTTCATTAATCACGGTAAACTGGATGTGGTCAAGCAGTGAACATTGAGTTCACTGGCAAGATGAGATGGCAAGAGTGAACATCTTAGGAATCCGTGAACTAAAATGGACGGGAACGGGCAAATTTAATTCAGATGACCATTATATTTACTACTGTGGGCAAAAATCCCTTAGAAGAAATGGAGTAACCCTCATAGTCAACAAAAGAATCTGAAATGCAGTAGTTGGGTGCGATATCAAAAATGACAGAATGATCTCACTTCATTTCCAAGGCAAACCACTCAACATCACAGTAATTCAAGTCCAGGCCCAACCACTGATGTCAAAGAGGCTGAAGTTGACTGGTCATATAAAGACCCAAAATAACATCTAGAACTAACACACACACAAAAAAAATGTTCTTTTCATCATAGAGGATTGGAATGCAAAAGTAGAACGTCAAGAGATACATGGAACAGCAGGCAAGATTGGCTTTGGAGTACAAAATGAAGCAGGGCAAAGGCTAAAAGAGTTTAGTCAAGAATATACACTCGTCATAGCAAATACCCTTTTCCAATAACCCAAGTGATGACTCTACACATGGATATCACCAGATGGTCAATACTGAAATCAGATTGATTATGTTCTTTGCACCCAAAGATCGAGAAGCCCTAGACAGTCAGCAAAAACAAGACCTGGAGCTAACTGTGGCTTAGATCATAAGCTTCTTATTGACAAATTCAGACTTAAATTGAAGAAAGTAGGGGAGACCAGTAAGCTATTCAGGTATGACCTAAATAAAATCCCTTGATTATATAGTGGAGGTGCTGAATGGATTCAAGGGATTAGATCTGATAGACAGAGTACCTGAAGAACTATGGATGAAGGTTTGTAACATTCTAATGGAGGCAGTAACCAGAGTCATCCCCAAAAAAGAAATCTAAGAAGGCAAACTGGTTGTCTGAGGAGGCTTTACAAATATATGAGAAAAGAAGAGAAGTGAAAGACAATGGAGAAAGGGAAAGATACACCCAACTGGGGCATCCCTAGTGGTTCAGTTGGTAAAGAGACTGCCTGCAATGCAGGAGTCCCAGGTCTGATCCCTGGGTCAGGGAATATCCCCTGGAAAAAGAAATGGCAACCCACTCCACTATTCTTGCTTAGGAAATCCCATGGACAGAGGAGCCTGGCAGGTTGCAGTCCGTGGGGTTGCAAGCGTCGGGCATGACTTAGCAACTAAACCACCACCACCACCATACACAACTAAATGCAGCATTCCAGAGAATAGCAAGGAGAGATAAGAAGGCCTTCTTAAATGAACAATGCAAAGAAATAGAGGAAACCAGTAGAATGGGAAAGACTAGAGACTGCTTCAAGAAAATCAGAAGGACTTCTTTTGTGGCCTGAGTGAGTGAGTGAAGTCACTCAGTCGTGTCCGACTCTTTGCGGTCCCATGGACTGTAGCAGCCTACCACACTCCTCTGTCCATGAGATTTTCCAGGCAAGAGTGCTGGAGTGGGTTGCCATTTCCTTCTCCAGAGGATCTTCCCGACCCAGGGATTGAACCCAGGTCTTCCGCATTGTAGGCAGACGTTATACCGTCTGAGCCACCAGTGGCCTAGTGGTTAACAATCTGCCTGCCAATGCAGGGGACCCTGGTTTAATCCTTGGTCCAAAAAGATCCCACATGCTGCAGAGCAACTAAGCCCATAACTATTTAGCCTGAGCTCTAGGCCCCTCGGAGAAGGCAATGGCAACCCACTCCAGTGTTCTTGCCTGGAGAATCCCAGGGACGGGGGAGTCTGGTGGGCTGCAGTCCATGGGGTCGCTATGAGTCAGATACTACTGAAGTGACTTAGCAGCAGCAGCAGCAGCTAGACCCCTAGAGTCACACCTGCTGAAGCCCATGGGCCCTAGAGCCCATGCTCCATAAGAAGTGAAGCCGCACAATGAGAACCCAAGGCCCCACATCTAGAGAGTGGGCCCTGCTTGTCAGAACTAGAGAAAGCCTGTGTGCAGCAACAAAGACAGAGCTCAAGCAAAAATTAAAAAATTAAGAAATGAAAATTTTAAGAAATAAAATGAAAATTGGAGATATCAAGGGGATATTTCATGTAAGGATGGGCATGGTAAAGGACATAAATGGCAAGGACCTAACTGAAGCAGAAGAGATTAAGAAGAGATGGCAAGAATATACAAAAGAACTAGACAAAAAAAGGTTTTAATGACCCAGATAACCCTGATGATGTGGTCACTCACTTAGAGCCAGACATCTTGGAGTGTGAAGTCAAGTGAACCCTAGGAAGCAAACAAAAGCAGTGGAGGTGATGGAATTCCAGCTGAGCTATTTCAAATCCTGAAAGATGATGCTGTTAAAGTGCTTCACTCAATATATCAGCAAACTTGGAAAACTCAGCAGTGGCCACAGGACTGGAAAAGGTCAATTTTCATTCCAGTCCCAAAGAAGAGCAATGCCAAAGAATGTTCAAACTACCGCACAGTTGCATTCATTTCACATCCTAGCAAGGTAATGTTCAAAATCCTTCAAGCTAGGCTTCAACAGTATATGAATCAAGAACTTCCAGATGAACAAGCTGGATTCTTTCCATTTATTTAGGTTTTCTCGAATTTCTTTCAACAATGTTTTGTTGTTTTCAGAGTATAAGTTTTGCACTTCTTTTGTTAAATTTATTTCTAATGTTTCCTTCTTTTTGATGCTGTTGTAAAGAGAATTGCTTTCTTATTCTCATTTCCAGATTGTTCTTTGCAAGTATATAAAAAATACAATTACTTGTTGTATCTGATATCCTGAAAACATACTGAACTCACTTATAAATTCTAGTAGGTTTTTAGTGGTCACTCTAATTTTTGAAAGATTATTTTGTAAGATGTAGAATTTCTGAGTGATTTCATTTGCTTTAAGCATTTTAAATATGTCATTCTGCATTTTGAATATGTCACCTGACATCACTTTTCCTGAATGAGAAGTCAACTGTTGATTTTATTATTGCCTCCTGTATGTAATGTGGCATTTTCCTGTTAGTGCTTTTAAGATGTTCTCTTTGTATTTACTCTAATTGAGATTCTCTAGGCTATTTGGATTGTAAGTTTACAAAATTTCAAAAGTTTTCAGCCACTACTTCTCCAAAGAAATGTTCTGCCCCTTTCTCTCTTTTCCTGCCTGGGACTCTAACTGGGCATATTTTTTTTTTCACAATAGTAAAAGATGTTTATCAGTTTTCACAATCAATAGCCAGACAAAAAATAAAAGATTATTACAATTGCAAGCCATAATGGGAACATGATTAACTTAACAATATAAAATGATTACATACAATCTGGGGGTTGTCAAGCAGAGTGATGTGGTAAGTGGAAGTGCATACATCCACATGTTTTCATCCACCCAACCAGTCTATATCTTTTGATTGGTGCATTTAATCCATTTACATTTAAGGTAATTGTCAATATGTATGATCCTATTACTGTTTTCTTAATTGCTTGGGGTTTATTTTCTGTAGATCTTTTCCTTCTCCTGTATTTCCTGCCTGGAGAAGCTTCTTTAGCATTTTTGTTGTAAAGCTGGTTTGGTGGTGCTGAATTCTCTTAACTTCTGCTTGTCTGGAAAACTTTTGATTTCTCGATCAAATCTGAAGGAGAGTCTTGCTGGGTAGAGAATCTGTGGTTGTAGGTTCTTCCCTTTCATCACTTTAAATATATCATGTCATTCCCTTCTGGCTTGTAGAGTTTCTGTTGAGAAATCAGCTGATAACCTGATGGGAGTTCCCTTGTATATTATTTGTCATTTTTCCCTTGTTCCTTTTAATATTTTATCTCTGCATTTAATTTTCGTCAGTTTTATTACTATGTGTTTCAGTTTGTTTCTCCTTGGGTTTATCTTTCCTGGGACTCTCTGTGCTTCCTGGGCTTGGTTGACTATTTCCTTTCCTGTGTTAGGAAAGTTTTCAGATATTATCTCTTCAGATATTTTCTCAGGTTCTTTCTCTCTCTCTTCTCCATCTGGGAGCCTGTAATGCGAATGTTGGTGCATTTAGTGTTATCAGAGGTCTCTTAGGCTGTTTTCATTCTTTTTTCTGTATTCTGTTCCATGGCAGTGATTTCCACCATTTTGTCCTTCAGGTCATTTATCCGTTCTTCTGCCTCAGTTATTCTGCTATGGATTCTTTCTAACGTATTATTCATCTCTGTTTGTCTGTTCTTTAGTTCTTTTAGGTCTTTGGTAAACATTGCTTGCATCTTCTCGAACTTCGCCTCCATGCTTCTCCCAAGATCCTGGATCATCTTCACTATCATTATTCTGAATTCTTTTTCTGGAAGGTTGCCTATCTCTATTTCGTTTAGTTGTTTTTCTGGGATTTTAGCTTACCCCTTCATCTGTGACAAAACTTTCTGCTTTTTTCATAGTGATTAACTTTCTGTGATATGGTTTTTGTTTCAGCTGCTGTGAAACTATGCTTCTTTTGCTTCTTCTGTCAGCCCTCTAATGGATGAGGCTAAGAGGCTTGTGTAAGCTTCTTGATGGGAGGGACTGGGGAAAACTGGGTCTTGCTCTGGTGGGCAGGGCCTTGCTCGGTAGTTTTAATCCAATTATCTGCTAATAGGTGGGGTTGCACTCCCTCCCTGGTAGTTGTTTGGCCTGAGGTGACCCAGCTCTGGGGTCTATAGGCTCTATGGTAGGGTTAATGGTGAACTCCAAGAGGGTTTATGCCAAGGGAGACCTTTCAGTGCCCCCGTCCCTGTGGTAACCCTCTGTTGACCCAGGCCCCTACAGGAGGCCCTCCAACACTAGTAAGTAGTTTTGGTTTAGTCTCATGTGGGGTCACTGCTCCTCTCCTCTGGGTGTTGCTGCGCCAAAATTTTGTTTGTGCCCTCAAAGACTGGAATCTCTGTTTCCCCCAGTCCTCTGGAAGGCCTGCAATCAAAACCCACTGGCCCTCAAGGCCAGATTCCTGAGGATTCTCAGTCCTTTGTCAGATTGCCAGGCTTCCCAGCCTTCACAATAGTGGGGTTCAGAACCTTCACAATAGTGCAAGAACTTCTTTGATATTATTGTTCTTCAGTCTGTGGATCACCCACCTGGCCTGTATGGGATTTGATTTTATCATGATTGCACACCTCCTACCATCTTGCTGCAGCTTCTTCTTTTTCTTTGGACATGGGGTATGTTTTTTGGTGGGTTCCAGTGTCCTCCTGTTGGTGGTTATTCAATAGCTAGTTGCAATTTTGGTGCCCTCACAGGAGGAGATGAGGACATGTTCTCCTACTCCACCATCTTGAACCAAAAGCTCAATTGGGCACATTTTGGAAAGTATTTTATCAACCTACAGATCTCTATGTGGAAAATTCTGAAAGAGATGGAAATACCAGATCACCTAACCTGCCTCTTGAGAAATCTGTATGCAGGTCAGGAAGCAACAGTTAGAACTGGACATGGAACAACAGACTGGTTCCAAATAGGAAAAGGAGTACGTCAAGGCTGTATATTGTCACCCTGTTTATTTAACTTATATGCAGAGTACATCATGCGAAATGTTGGACTGGAAGAAACACAAGCTGGAATCAAGATTGCCAGGAAAAATATCAATCACCTCAGATATGCAGATGACACCACCCTTATGGCAGAAAGTGAAGAGGAACTAAAAAGCCTCTTGATGAAAGTGAAAGAGGAGAGTGAAAAAGTTGGTTTAAAGCTCAACATGCAGAAAACGAAGATCACGGCATCCGGTCCCATCACTCCATGGCAAAAAGATGGGGAAACAGTGGAAACAGTGTCAGACTTTATTTTCTTGGGCTCCAAAATCACTGCAGATGGTGATTGCAGCCATGAAATTAAAAGACACTTACTCCTTGGAAGAAAAGTTATGACCAACCTAGATAGCATATTCAAAAGCAGAGACATTACTTTGCCGACTAAGGTCCGTCTAGTCAAGGCTATGGTTTCTCCTGTGGTCATGTATGGATGTGAGAGTTGGACTGTGAAGAAGGCTGAGCACCGAAGAATTGTTGCTTTTGAACTGTGGTGTTGGAGAA
Organism: Budorcas taxicolor; assembly: GCF_023091745.1. Taxonomy (NCBI): domain Eukaryota; kingdom Metazoa; phylum Chordata; class Mammalia; order Artiodactyla; family Bovidae; genus Budorcas; species Budorcas taxicolor. Next base: position 60,275,834 of record NC_068930.1, on the reverse strand, counting down.
GATTCTTGAGGGTCCTTTGGACTGCAAGGAGATCCAACCAGTCTATTCTGAAGGAGATCAGCCCTGGGATTTCTTTGGAAGGAATGATGCTAAAGCTGAAGCTCCAGTACTTTGGCCACCTCATGCGAAGAGTTGACTCATTGGAAAAGACTCTGATGCTGGGAGGGATTGAGGGCAGGAGGAGAAGGGGACAACAGAGGATGAGATGGCTGGATGGCATTACGGACTCGATGGACGTGAGTCTGAGTGAACTCTGGGAGTTGGTGATGGACAGGGAGGCCTGGCGTGCTGCGATTCATGGGGTCACAAAGAGTCGGACACGACTGAGTGACTGAACTGAACTGAACTGAACTGAACAGATCTCTATAGCTCCATCTATTTTCCTTTAATCATTTTATCCCTATTTCAGACTGAATAATCTCAGTTGTTTTAAATTTATATACACTTATTCTTTCTTTTGCCATTTCCAACCACACCCTTCCTCCTGCTCCCTCATCCACAGTCCTTGACCCTGCCCAGCCTCCCCCAACACAGGCTAGAGCTGCTACAGCTTACAACACCAGGAGGGCTCCTGAGACCCTCCCCGATAGCAAAAGGTTTCTTGCATGTGACTCATTCCACTGAGAGTAGGAGGGTGTAGGCTAGACTGTGGACTGCCAAACAGAGGCATGAGGTGGGGGGAGGTCAGTGTACCTCAGTTTCCTCAACAACTGAATTTTTATAGTATCTGAAAATTGACAGGACTTCCCTGGTGGCTCAGATGGTAAAGAATCTGCCTGCAATGCAGGAGACCATGTTTGATCCCCAGGTTGGCAAGATCCCCTGGAGAAGGGAATGGCTACCCACTCCAATACTCTTTGCTGAAAAATCCATTGGACAGAGGAGCCTGGTGGTCTACAGTCCATAGGGTCGCAAAGTGTCAGACATGACTGAGTGGCTAACACACACACAGTTAATATTTTATCTGTTACAGTTTTCAACCTCATTATTTCTACTTGGTTTTATGATTTTATTTTTCATTTTGGTACTGGATTTCCTATCCTTTTCCTCCTTAACAAATTTTAATTAAATCTCTTCGCATATTTGTAATAGCTTCTTTGAAGTCTTCGTCTATATCTGAACTCATTCTGTGTCAGTTTATGGTTTATCTTTTTTTAACCTAAATATTAGTTACCTGTTTCTGTTTCTTTTCATATCCTGTTATTTTTGATAGAAAAGTGACATTGACAATAGTAAGCTGTAGCAACTCTGGATTCTGCTATGTTCTTATAAGAATTTGCTGTTGTTTTTGTTGGTGGTGATCTAAAATGCTATTAATTGCCCTGGTGTTGCGGTCCTTTAATGGACCAGAACCTGGTGGTCCAGAGTCAATGATAAGAAAGCAAAAGAGAGAAAGAGGCTAGCATTCCCTGGGTTATGCAGAAACCAATAAAGAACCAATTCGTATTTAAGCCCTAGGACAGGGCTTGTACTGCTCATGGAGGCACAGGGCATCCTCTTGAAGAGGTCATGAAATCACGGGCAGGAAAGTGAGCTCTACAGGTTTCTATGCTACAGAGAATTAGCCAGAGAGAGAGAAAGAGAAAGAAAGACACGGGGACCCAAGTCTCTAGTGAAACAAGTGTATTTTAGTAGCAGAAATGCAGGCTTATATATCTTTAGTAAAGTGATTACTCAGCCATTACAAAGGATGAAATCCCATCAATTGCAACAAAATTAATAGTCTAATACATACAAGGTCGCTGATGCTGAAAAGAGTCATTGAGAGCCACTGAGAAGAATCCAGGCAGGTACTTTCCCATGATCTCAGTCCTGAGAACTGCATGCAGCTCTACTCGTTCCCAGAATAGGAACTGATAAGGAACAAAGAATCCTTAAGAAATGGCACACAAAGGAAGAAAAGTGCAACATATTGGATTCCTTAAAGTTGAACGTCCCCTGACACCCTGGCACAAATTGCAAATGGTCTTACCTATGGTTTCAGCAGCTAATATGTCTACTTAGTTCTTTTATTTTCCACTGCTGATTTTTTTTTTTAACATGGCCTTCTGAAGATCTCCCCTGCACTTGTGTTGCCCAAGAATTTGGAAAGAATTTATATTTAACTCCTGTTGTTGTTCAGTTGCTTAGTCATGTCCTACTCTTTGCAACCCCATGCACTGCAGCATGCCAGGCTTCCCTGTCCTTCACCATCTCCCAGAGTTTGCGCAAACTCATGTCCATTGAGTCAGTGATGCCATCCAACCATTTCATTCTCTGTCGCTCCCTTCTCCTCTTGCCCTCAGTCTTTCCCAGCGTCTGTGTATTTTCCAATGAGTCGGGTTTCCCATCAGGTGGCCAAAATATTGGAGCTTCAGCTTCAGCACCAGTCCTTCGAATGAATATTCAGGGTTGATTTTCTTTTGGATTGACTGTTTTGATCTCCTTGCTGTCCGAGGGACTCTCAAGAGTCTTCTGCAGCATCACAGTTTAAAAGCATCAATGCTTCTGTGCTTAGCCTTCTTTATGGTCAAACTCTCACATTCATATTTAACTCTTAGATCAATATTTTGCAGTTTCCTTGCTCCTGGTATTTTCCTCTCAAATTCCTAAATTTTCTGTCAGCAGCAGACTCTGTCCTCTGACACATAAGCCAGTAATGCTTCAGCTTTATGCTACCTGAGTTTGGCTGTATCGTGTTCCTTTTTGTGACTATATTCTTACATATAACTTTATGTAATGAATACTTTAGTTATTTTTTAGTTATTTTCAATCCTCTAGTACTATCAGAAGTAATGATGAAAATATCCTTGAACACATTTCACACATATGTGAATATAATGTAAGCTAAATTCCCAGGAGTGAAATTTCTGGGTAAAGGATATTTGCATTGGATGTTTTTATTTAATTTTAGTTTTTAAATATGGGGTAGACTATGCCAAAATAAGTGTTGCTATCAGCATTGTAAGACACTGTTTTCTCACATCATCTTTATTCAAGTACAGTGATCGGGTTTACTGGTTGGTTGATATTCCCAGAGAAAACATCACAAAAAATACAGGTAAGAGTGATCTAAATTAATTATTTTACTCATGGGTATAGATTGCCAAATTTATCAAATAAAAAACATTTATCATGTTAAAAATTATGCTATCTCATGTTAATGTCTCCTGGAATATTTGGGACATACATTTTACTAAAAGTTATTTAGTGATTCATCTGAAACACAAATTTAACTGAGCTTCCTGTGTTTTATCTGGCAATTTATTATAGATGAATGGTTCTGATATACATAGCTTATATTATTCTTTATTTAAAGTAGACTCATTTTCTAGAACTTAAAATTTATAGTATTGAGAAATTCAGGTGCCAATTAATTTTAATGAAATGGAAACATTAATTGAAAATTTTAATATATTATTTTACTGTTGGCTCTATTATTAAGTATGATGTGATAGCCTAGTTCATATGCTACTGTAAATACCTAAAGGAAAGAAAGAAAATGAAATTCCAGAAGGTGTGAATATTGAGCTAGTGGACTGGGCTAGTAGATCTTCAGGTATGAGATACAGACCCATAGTTTAAAAATGATAAAGGGTATATTATTCTAATTTGGTAGGTGCAAGAAATAGAAACCATCTTGACCTCACTAAAGGAAAAATACTAAATTTCTTTTTGTTGTGAAACCCAAAGACAAAAATGAAGCCAAACTATAGGAAGGAATTAGAAGTAAGAAATGGAGGGCCATCAAGAACCCAGGGAATATTTTCACCCTGTTTCTCTTATCTATGTTTTCTATACCTCTATATTTATTTTTCCATTTTGCAGATTAGTTTTCTAAAGCTGATTCACTGCTGTCAAATTTTTATTTATATTTCCTAGGGGCCAGCCCAATTCAAAATTTCCAGAAAAGTGTCTTCAACTGCCCTAGAATTGATTGGGCACCCTCTTGTGTGCCAATCAAATGTAGCAGGTGATGAGGAATTGGGGGAATCATACAGGTCAACCCTTCTATGGAAGAAGTTAAAGGATGAACCAAATTATGTGTCCTACAGAGTAAAAGGCAGGAGAGAAGTAACAGTAGGCAGAAAGAGTGGAAAAGACTCCATATAAGGAAACATCAAAAATAAAAGATTGAAAAAGAAGCCTCCATGTTATAACAGCTAACTTAGATTATATCACTATTTTTATCCTTCAGTCATCTCAGTTTTTTCAAATTAATCTATTGAAATTTTTTGTGATTTTTGTTTCAAAGAATTCATCCTGGAAATTCTACTCTATTAAAAAAGGAGCAAGGGGGTACAGTCTAATGATGGATTGCTCTGGTTGCTTGGCCTAATATTGACATTAGTTTGACAATTGAAGAAATGAAGATCACTTGTTATTTTCACTTCTCCTATTTCCAAATTTTAATTTCAGAAATACATTGATTTCTAAGATCATCTTGGGAGGAACAAAGGTGATCTGAAAATTTAAGTATTTTAGATTAAGAGACCAAATAATATCTGCCTATCTTGATGCAACTTCTGGATTGAGTAAATAAAGATATATTTGAGCTCATAATGTAATGGGCTTCCCTTGTGCCCCAGGTGGTAAAGAATCCTCCTGCAACGCGGGAGACCTGGGTATCCCTAGGTTGAGAAGATCCCCTGGAGAAGGGAAAGGCTACGCACTTCAGTATTCTGGCCTGGAGAATTCCATGGACTGTACAGTCCATGGCATCTCAAACAGTGGGACACGACTGAGCGACTTTTACTTCACTTCATAATGTAATAGAAGAGGATGATCTAATATTAGTAATACACTAGAAATCAGGAAAGAAAATATTCATGGGGAAGGAGACCATATTTGCTCATTTACTTTTTCCTCAATCATTTCTCATTTGCTGCCATGCCATGAATTTGAGCGGTGAAAGTGAAAGTTGTTCAATTGTGCCCGACTCTGCAATCTCATGAACTGTATAGTCCATGGAATTCTCCAGGCCAGAATACTGGAGTGGGTAGCCTTTCCCATCCCCAGGGGATTGTCCCAACCCAGGGATCAAACCCAGGTCTTCCTCATTGCAGGCAGATTCTTTACCAGCTGAGCCACAAGGTGTACATGTAAAATCTTGGAAAGGGTAGTTTATGTAGCATCAATAACAAAGATAGCAAAATAATCTTCTTGGTAGTAGTAGAACCAGCAAGGAGCATTTACTAAATTCTTATATTTACAGTTTGATTCTAAACACTTTATCTATCTTAATTCATTTATTACTCATTTGGTGTTATGTAGGCTTCCCAGGTGGCACTAGTGGTAAAGAACCTGCCAATCAAACCTACATGGGATTGATCCCTGGGTAAGGAAGATCCCTTGGAGGAGGAAATGGCAATCTACTTCAGTATTCTTGCCTAGAGAATCCTATGGACAGAGAGGAGCCTGGCAGGCTACAGTCCATTGAGTTGCAAAGAGTTGGACATAACTGAAGTGACTTAGAAGGCAGGCATGTGTTCAGTTCAGTTCAGTTCAGTTCAGTCGCTCAGTCGTGTCCGACTCTTTGCAACCCCATTAATCGCAGCTCGCCAGGCCTCCCTGTCCATCAGCATCTCCCGGAGTTCACTCAGACTCACGTCCATTGAGTCCATGATGCCATCCAGCCATCTCATCCTCTGTCGTCCCCTTCTCCTCCTGCCTCCAATCCCTCCCAGCATCAGAGCTTTTTCCAATGAGTCAACGCTTCTTATGAGGTGGCCAAAGTACTGGAGTTTCAGCTTTAGCATCATTCCTTCCAAAGAAATCCCAGGGTTGATCTCCTTCAGAATGGACTGGTTGGATCTCCTTGCAGTCCAAGGGACTCTCAAAGGTCTTCTCCAAAACCACAGTTCAAAAGCAGCAGTTCTTCAGTGCTCAGCCTTCTTCACAGTCCAACTCTCACATCCATACATGACCACAGGAGAAACCATAGCCTTGACTAGACGGACCTTAGTCGGCAAAGTAATGTCTCTGCTTTTGAATATGCTATCTAGGTTGGTCATAACTTTTCTTCCAAGGAGTAAGCGTATTTTAATTTCATGGCTGCAGTCACCATCTGCAGTGATTTTGGAGCCCAAGAAAATAAAGTCTGACACTGTTTCCACTGTTTCCCCATCTATTTGCCATGGAGTGATGGGACCAGATGCCATGATCTTTGTTTTCTGAATGTTGAGCTTTAAGCCAACTGTTTCACTCTCCTCTTTCACTTTCATCAAGAGGCTTTTTAGTTCCTCTTCACTTTCTGCCATAAGGGTGGTGTCATCTGCATATCTGAGGTGATTGATATTTCTCCCAGTGATCTTGATTCCAGCTTGTGTTTCTTCCAGTCCAGCGTTTCTCATGATGTACTCTGCATATAAGTTAAATAAACAGGGTGACAATATACAGCCTTGACATACTCCTTTTCCTATTTGGAACCAGTCTGTTGTTCCACGTCCAGTTCTAACTGTTGCTTCCTGACCTGCATACAGATGTCTCAAGAGGCAGGTCAGGTGGTCTGGTATTTCCATCTCTCTCAGAATTTTCCACAGTTTATTGTGATCCACACAGTCAAAGGCTTTGGCATAGTCAACAAAGCAGAAATAGATGTTTTTCTGGAACTCTCTTGCTTTTTCCATGATCCATCAGATGTTGGCAATTTGATCTCTGGTTCCTCTGCCTTTTCTAAAACCAGCTTGAACGTCAGGTAGTTCACGGTTCACGTATTGCTGAAGCCTGGCTTGAAGAATTTCGAGCATTACTTTACTAGCATGTGAGATGACTGCAATTGTGTGGTAGTTTGAGCATTCTTTGGCATTGCCTTTCTTTGGAATTGGAATGAAAACTGACCTTTTCCAGTCCTGTGGCCACTGCTGAGTTTTCCAAATTTGCTGGCATATTGAGTGCAGCACTTTCACAGCATCATCTTTCAGGATTTGAAACAGCTCAATTGGAATTCCATCACCTCCACTAGCTTTTGGAGAAGGCAATGGCACCCCACTCCAGTACTCTTGCCTGGAAAATCCCACGGACCGAGGAGCCTGGTAGGCTGCAGTCCATGGGGTCACTGAGAGTTGGACATGACTCAGTGACTTCATTTTCACTTTTCACTTTCATGCATCGGAGAAGGAAATGGCAACCCACTCCAGTGTTCTTGCCTGGAGAATCCCAGGGACAGGGGAGCCTGGTGGGCTGCCGTCTATGGGGTTGCATAGAGTTGGACACGGCTGAAGCGACTTAGCAGCAGCAGCAGCAGCCGCTAGCTTTGTTCGTAGTGATGCTTTCTAAAGCCCACTTGACTTCACATTCCAAGATGTCTGGTTCTAGATTAGTGATCACATCATCATGACTATCTGGTTCATGAAGATCTTTTTTGTACAGTTCTTCCATTTATTATTGCCACCTCTTCTTAATATCTTCTGCTTCTGTTAGGTCCATACCATTTCTGTCCTTTATCAAGCCCATCTTTGCATGAAATGTTCCCTTGGTATCTCTAATTTTCTTGAAGAGATCTCTAGTCTGTCCCAATCTGTTGTTTTCCTCTATTTCTTTGCATTGATCACTGAATAAGGCTTTCTTATCTCTTCTTGCTATTCTTTGGAACTCTGCATTTAGATGCCTATATCTTTCATTTTCTCCTTTGCTTTTCGCCTCTCTTCTTTTCACAGCTATTTGTAAGGCCTCCCCAGACAGCCATTTTGCTTTTTTGCATTTCTTTTCCATGGGGATGGTCTTGATCTCTGTCTCCTGCACAGTGTCACGAACTTCATTCCATAGTTCATCAGGCACTCTATCTATCAGATCTAGGCCCTTAAATCTATTTCTCACATTCATTGTATAATCATAAGGGATTTGATTTAGGTCATACCTGAATGGTCTAGTGGTTTTCCCTACTTTCTTCAATTTAAGTCTGAATTTGGTAATAAGGAGTTCCTGATATGAGCCACAGTCAGCTCCAGGTCTTGTTTTTGTTGACTGTATAGAGCTTCTCCATCTTTGGCTGCAAAGAATATAATCAATCTGATTTTGGTGTTGACCATCTGGTGATGTCCATGTGTAGAGTCTTCTCTTGTGTTGTTGGAAGAAGGTGTTTGCTATGACCAGTGCATTTTCTTGGCAAAACTCTATTAGTCTTTGCCCTGCTTCATTCCGCATTCCAAGGCCAAATTTGCCTGTTACTCCAGGTGTTTCTTGACTTCCTACTTTTGCATTCCAGTCCCCTAGAATGAAAAGGACATCTCTTTTGGGTGTTAGTTCTAAAAGGTCTTGTAGGTCTTCATAAAACCGTTCAACTTCAGCTTCTTCAGCATTACTGGTTGGGGCATAGACTTGGATTAGTGTGATATTGAATGGTTTGCCTTGGAGATGAACAGAGATCATTCTGTCGTTTTTGAGATTGCATCCAAGCACTGCATTTCGGACTCTTTTGTTGACCATGATGGCTACTCCATTTCTTCTGAGGGATTCCTGCCCGCAGTAGTAGATATAATGGTCATCTGAGTTAAATTCACCCATGGGGAAGATAGCAAAAATAAAAAGAGTCACTCCATTTATACTTCACAATTTGTTCCTTTTTTCACCTTGAAATAAGGTATACTTTACATTCAGTAAAATACACCCTTTTAAGTGTCTAGCTCTATAAGTTGTCACAGTTGGGTAATCACAAATCAAGATTTAGGACTGTTCCATCATCCAATAAGATTATCCCACCAGTAGTCAACTCTTGTCTCCTGGTCCCTGGGAACCACAGATCTGTTCTCTGTTCCTATTGTTTTGTTTATTCCAGAGCATATAAATGGAATCATCAAATAGGTAGCCTTTTGAGCCTGGCTACTTTCACTTAGCATAATTCATTTCAGATTTATCTGTTATAGTTTCTTTCATTTTCTTACTGGCTATTTATTATTCCACTGTATAAATGTACCTTACTTTATTTTTTTGCAGGGCATTTGGAGTTTTTTAGTTTTTGGCATTTATGAATAAAGCTACTATAGGCATTCTCATATAGATTCTTGTGTGAATACAAATTTTTGTTGCATTTGACTATTACCAGATAGTAGGATTAGTGTGTTATATGATAAGTATAAGTTTCACTTTATAAGAAATTATCAAACTGTTTGCAAAGTAATTATATTATTTTTTACTTTCATCACCCGGTTACCTGGAGCCATGCCAGCACTTAGTATATGTAAGCGTATTTGAACACATGTATACATATGTGTTGGAGAAGGCAATGGCACCCCACTCCAGTACTCTTGCCTGGAAAATCCCACGGACCGAGGAGCCTGGTAGGCTGCAGTCCATGGGGTCGCTCAGTCAGACACGACTGAGTGACTTCACTTTGACTTTTCACTTTCATGCATTGGAGAAGGAAATGGCAACCCACTCCAGTATTCTTGCCTAGAGAATCCCAGGGATGGGGGAGCCTGGTGGCCTGCCGTCTAAGGGGTCGCACAGAGTCGGACACAACTGAAGTGACTTAGCAGCAGCAGCAGCAGCATACATATGTGTGCATGCATGCTCAGTCACTTCAGTTGTGTCTGACTCTCTGCAACACTGTAGATTGTAGCCTACCAGGCTCCTCTGTCCATGGGATTTTCCTAGCAAGAATACTGAGTGGGTTGCCATGTTCTCCTCTAGGGGATCTTCCCCAACCAGGGATTTAACTCGAGTCTCCTGCATCTCCTGCATTGTCAGCAGATTCTTTACCACTGAGTCACCAGGGAAACCCATACATATGTGTATATTTATATAGTATGTATATATATTTATATACATTTTAATATGTATCAATACATATGTATTTTGCTTTAGCCATTCTAATAGGTGTATCAGTTCAGTTCAGTCGCTCAGTCGTGTCCAACTCTTTGTGGACATAGGTGTATCAGTTCAGTTCAGTTCAGTTCAGTCACTCAGTCATGTCCGACTCTTTGCGACCCCATGAATCTCAGCTCGCCAGGCCTCCCTGTCCATCACCAACTCCCGGAGTTCACTCAGACTCACGTCCATCAGGTCAGTGATGCCATCCAGCCATCTCATCCTCTGTTGTCCTCTTCTCCTGCCCCCAATCCCTCCCAGCATCAGAGTCTTTTCCAATGAGTCAACTCTTCGCATGAGGTGGCCGAAGTACTGGAGTTTCAGCTTTAGCATCATTCCTTCCAAAGAAATCCCAGGGCTGATCTCCTTCAGAATGGACTGGTTGGATCTCCTTGCAGTCCAAGGGACTCTAAAGAGTCTTCTCCAACACCACAGTTCAAAAGCATCAATTCTTCAGTGCTCACCTTTCTTCACAGTCCAACTCTCACATCCATACATGACCACTGGAAAAAACATAGCCTTGACTAGATGGACCTTTGTTGACAAAGTAATGTTTCTGCTTTTGAATATGCTATCTAGATTGGTCATAACTTTTCTTCCAAGGAGTAAGCATCTTTTAATTTCATGGCTGCAATCACCATCTGCAGTGATTTTGGAGCCCAAAAAAATAAAGTCTGGCACTGTTTCCACTGTTTCCCCATCTATTTCCCATGAAGTGATGGGACCGGATGCCATGATCTTTGTTTTCTGAATGTTGAGCTTTAAGCCAACTTTTTCACTCTCCTCTTTCACTTTCATCAAGAGGCTTTTTAGTTCCTCTTCACTTTCTGCCATAAGGGTGGTGTTATTGGTGTTTCTCCCAGAAATCTTGATTCCAGCTTGTGCTTCCTAAAAGGCAGAGGAACCAGAGATCAAATTACCAACATCTGCTGGTTCATGGAAAAAGCAAGAAAGTTCCAGAAAAACATCTATTTCTGCTTTATTGACTATGCCAAAGCCTTTGACTATGCGGATCACAAGAAACTGTGGAAAATTCTGAGAGATATGGGAATACCAGACCACCTGACCTGCCTCTTGAGAAATCTGTATGCAGGTCATGAAGGAACAGTTAGAACTGGACATGAAACCACAGACTGGTTCCAAATCGGGAAAGGAGTACATCAAGGCTATACATTGTTACCTGCTTATTTAACTTATATGCAGAATACATCATGAGAAACACTGGGCTGGCTGAGGCACAAGCTGGAATCAAAATTGCTGGGAGAAATATCAATAACCTCAGATATGCAGATGACACCACCCTTATGGCAGAAAGTGAGGAACTAAAGAGCCTCTTGATGAAAGTGAAAGAGGAGAGTGAAAAAGTTGGCTTAAAGCTCAACATTCAGAAAACGAAGATCATGGCATCTGGTCCCATCACTTCATAGGAAATAGATGGGGAAACAATGGAAACAGTGACTGACTTTATTCTGGGGGGCTCCAAAATCACTGCAGATGGTAACTGCGGCCATGAAATTAAAAGATGCTTGTTCCTTGGAAGAAAAGTTATAACCAACCTAGACATCATATTAAAAAGCAGAGGCATTACTTTGCCAACAATGGTCCATCTAGTCACAGCTATGGTTTTTCCAGTAGTCATGTATGGATGTGAGAGTTGGACTGTGAAGAAAGCTGAGCGCTGAAGAATTGATGCTTTTGAACCGTGGTACTGGAGAAGACCTTGAGAGTCACTTGGACTGCAAGGAGATCCAACCAGTCCATCTTAAAGGAAATCAGTCCTGAATATTCATTGGAAGGACTGATGCTGAAGCTGAAAATCCAGTACTTCGGTCACCTGATTTGAAGAACTGACTCATTTGAAAAGACCCTGCTACTGGGAAAGATGGAGGGCAGGAGGAGAAGGGGATGACAGAGGATGAGATGGTTGGGTGGCATCACCAATTCAATGCACATGAGTTTGAGTAAACTCTGGGAGTTGGTGATGGACAGGGAAGCCTGTCATGCTGCAGTCCATGGGGTCACAAAGAGTTGGACACGACTGAGCAACTGAACTGATTGATAATATATAAATATACAAATGTAACATGACCTTATATTTTGGAACTTTGTTAAATTTACTTATTAATTCAAGTAGCCTTTTGTATGGGGCTTCCCAGGCAGCGCTAGTGGTAAAGAGCCCACCTGCCAATGCAGGAGACGAGAGACACTGGTTCAATCCCTGAATCAGGAAGATCCTCTGGAGGAGGGCATGGGAACCCACTCCAGCATTCTTGCCTGGAGAATCTGATGGACAGAGGATCCTGATGATCCATAGTGTTGCAAAAATCAGACACAAGTGAAGTGACTTAGCACACATGCACAGCCTTTTATACTCTTTGGGATTTTCTACATGGATAATCATCCATCTAGAAATAGAGATAACTTCCTTTCTTCCATTATAATATGTATTCATTTTATTTATTTACATATTTATTTTCTTATGTACTTACTTACTTCTTTATTTTTGCCTTATTGTACTGGTGGGAACTTCAGTACAATGTTAAGTAGGAATGGTGAGAGAGGATATCGTTGCCTTGTTTACAACTTTGGGAGAATATTCAACCTTTCCTCATTAGGTTAAGGTGTTGTTATATGTAGGTATATTGTAGATGCCCTTTATTAAGCTAAGGAAGTTCCCTTCTATTCCTAAGTTGCTGAGTTCATGAATTGGTGTTGAATTTTGTTAAATGCTCTTTTTGAATCTATTGAGATGATTATAAGGATTTTTTTCTTTCATCTCTTGACATGGAGGATTCCATTGATTTATGTTGAATTCTGAACCAGCCTTGCAATACTAAGATAAAAAACTCTTAGTTGTGATGCATTATCCTTTTTGTGTATTGCTGGACTCATTTGGCTAGTGGGTTCTTGGAATTATCAATCTGGAGTCTTATTTTCTTGTAATATTTTTATTTTGTTTTGGTATCTGGTAATGCTTTTTCACATGAGTTGCTCAGCTGTTTAGGATCGTGGGGCTGATGAACACTGGGGGCGGTGCTCAGCTTTAAGTTGAAAACCAAGGGTGCACAGAACTTTAGGAGGAGTCAAGGAAGCCCAGCACAGGTGATACCAGTCTTGAGTTCTCACTGAGCTTTAGGAACTTTAGAATTTCATTACCTTGGGGAACCTTGCATGAGTCCCACAGGATCCTGTTGGCTCTTGAGCCCCAGATATGGAACCCAGAACACATGGGCTCAGACACCAAATCTCCAATCCTCTGTTCCCGATGACTTCAATAATGTTTTTGACCAGAAAGCTGGTGACCTTACCAGAAAACCCAAGCTCTTGGTGGGTAGGAAAATGTTCACCGAGGTGAACATGGTTTCCCAGCCACATCACTTCTTTCGTTTCGAAGGTATTTTCACTTGGATTTCTGAGTTAAAATGTTGTCTACTAAGGAGTTTCAGGAGGGCTTGTGTAAGGGTCTGATAATAATGCATTCTTCTAGACAAAAGAACTTATCTGGATCATTTTTATCACACTGGAATCCGTCTTCTAGGAAGCTTTTACTAGAAACTTGTTTCCATTTCTTGATTTTCTTTTTAATAATCATCTTTTGGTCTGAATCACAGAGTTACAAAAAAAAAAAAGAAACATTTTTATCCAGAAACCTGTGCAGAAAGATGGGCTTCTGAGTTTTATGGTAGCCTCTTTGTTGGACAGTGTTTATGAGTAAGGACTAATTTTATTGTTTCTGGGTCTGACAGCAGTTCTGGGACCAGCAAGGAGCTCTTTGTCCATATTCCTCCCTGGTAGGATTTGGCTCTGCTTGCCAGGTGGGGTCATCTCTAGGACTTTAAGGGTGAAATATTGCTGATTCCCATGGAAGACATTTGGCACATGCTGACAAGGGTGTTAGAAATTTTACCTTGCATTGAAACATTCTGTTAAATAAAGGAGTTTTGGGGGTCATTAACTGTACAATTGCTAGAATGAAAATGATTTATGTGGTGATATTGGGACTGAGTTCTTGGTTTTGGGGGTCTGCTTTTCAAGTGGGTGAGTTCAAGTGGAAAAACAATGAGCTTCATTCTAGGAAATACAGCACAGAAGCTTCTTTGAAAGGGAGTTCTGGTTTAATCGCCAAAATGAAACACAGGAGGGCACTACCAGAATCTCACAGGTGTTTGATTTGCTTGTTGTGATTTTTGAAATCCTGACTGGTAAGTATCTGGTCAAAAAGTAAATTTACAGGCTTTCTAAAAAGGGAGATATATAAATAAATATGAGTTGAGCAGATTTCCCCCCTATATTATGTAAGAATTTTTATATGAAAGTGAAAGTTGCTCAGTTGTGTCTGACTCTGCAACCCCATAGACTAGCCTGCCAGGCTCCTCTGTCTACGGAATTCTCCAGGCAAGAATACTGGAGCTGGTTGCTGTTCCCTTCTCCAGGGGATCTTTCCAGTCCAGAGATCAAACCGAGGTCTCTCCCGTTGCTGGCAGATTCTTTACCATCTGAGCTACTAGGGAAGCCCATTAAATGTTTGGGATTCACCACCAGTGGAGATTTCTGGGTGTGAAGTTTTCTTTGTGTGAAGATTTTAACTACACATTCAATTTCCTTAATAGACATGGAAGTACTCAAAGTTTCTATTTATTCTGAAGTGAGTTTCAGCAGTTTGTATCTTTTAAGAAACTTGTTCATTTCATCTAGGTTGTTGAATTTATAACATAAAAGTTTTTGTGATGTTCTTTCATTAACCATAAAGAGTCTGTAGTGATGTGCCATATTTCATCTCTAATATGAGTAATTTGCATCTTTATTTCCTTCTTGATTCAGTTCAGTTCAGTCGCTCAGTCATGTCCGACTCTTTGCGACCCCATGAATCGCAGCACACCAGGCCTCCCTGTCCATCACCAACTCCCGGAGTTCACTCAGACTCACGTCCATCGAGTCAGTGATGCCATCCAGCCATCTCATCCTCTGTTGTCCTCTTCTCCTGCCCCCAATCCCCCCCAGCATGAGAGTCTTTTCCAATGAGTCAACTCTTCGCATGAGGTGGCCAAAGTACTGGAGTTTCAGCTTTAGCATCAGTCCTTCCAAGGAAATCCCAGGGCTGATCTCCTTCAGAATGGACTGGTTGGATCTCCTTGCAGTCCAAGGGACCCTCAAGAGTCTTCTCCAACACCACAGTTCAAAAGCAGAAATTCTTCAGTGCTCAGCCTTCTTCACAGTCCAACTCTCACATCCATACATGACCACAGGAAAAACCATAGCCTTGACTAGACGGACCTTAGTCGGCAAAATGATGTCTCTGCTTTTGAATATGCTATCTACGTTGGTCATAACTTTTCTTCCAAGGAGTAAGCATCTTTTAATTTCATGGCTGCAATCACCATCTGCAGTGATTTTGGAGCCCAAGAAAATAAAGTCTGACACTGTTTCCACTGTTTCCCCATCTATTTCCCATGAAGTGATGGGACCAGATGCCATGATCTTCGTTTTCTGAATGTTGAGCTTTAAGTCAACTTTTTCACTCTCCTCTTTCACTTTCATCAAGAGGCTTTTTAGTTCCTCTTCACTTTCTGCCATAAGGGTGGTGTCATCTGCATATCTGAAGTGATTGATATTTCTCCCAGTGATCTTGATTCCAGCTTGTGTTTCTTCCAGTCCAGCATTTCTCATGATGTACTCTGCATGTAAGTTAAATAAGCAGGGTAACAATACACAGCCTTGACGTACTCCTTTTCCTATTTGGAACCAGTCTGTTGTTCCATGTCCAGTTCTAACTGTTGCTTCCTGACCTGCATACAGATTTCTCAAGAGGCAGGTCAGGTGGTCTGGTATTCCCATATCTCTCAGAATTTTCCACAGTTTATTGTGATCCACACAAAGGCTTTGGCATAGGCAATAAAGCAGAAATAGATGTTTTTCTGGAACTTTCTTGCTTTTTCCATGATCCAGCGTATGTTGGCAATTTGATCTCTGGTTCCTCTGCCTTTTCTAAATCCAGCTTGAGCATCAGGGAGTTCACGGTTCACGTATTGCTGAAGCCTGTCTTGGAGAATTTTGAGCATTACTAGCATGTGAGATGAGTGCAATTGTGCGGTAGTTTGAGCCTTCTTGATTAGTCTGGTAGAAATTCATCAATTTTATTGATCCTTTCAAAGAAGCATCTTTAGATTTCATTGATATTGGCTATTGTTTTTCTATTCTTCATGTCATTGATTTTACTCTTTATATCATCCTTCTACTTCCTTTACATTTTATTTGCTGCTTTTTTCCCATAATTTCTTACATTGGGAACCTTTAGATCAGGGGTTGACAAACTACAGTTTCCAGGCCAAATCTGGTCTGCTGCCTGCTTTGTAAGTTAGCTTTACTGGAACACAACCATGCTCATTTATTTATGTTTTCTATAGCTGCTTGTGTGCTACCATGGCAGAGTTGAAGTGTTGAGACAGAGACCATATGGCCCACAAAGACCTAAATATTTACTCTTTGACACTTTATAAGGCTGTTACTACTGCTTCAGATAACTGATTTGAGATCTTTCTTTTTTAATATAAATATTTTACTACTATATATTTCTCTTCAGCATTGCTTTTTCTGCATCTCATAAATTTTTGTATGTTGTGTTTTCATTTTCTTTTAATTCAAAATATTTTTTAATTCTCCATGTCACTTTCTCTTTGACATGTGTTATTTAGAAATCTGTTGTACAATGTCCATATATCTGGCAATGTTCCAAATATCTTTCTGTTACTGATTCTTCTCAATTGACTCTAATATGTTCTGAGAATATATTTTGTATGATCATTCGGTGAATCTTCCCTGTGCACTTGAAAAAAAAACTACTATTAAAAAGTTCTTTTTTAATAGAATGTTCTATTAAAGTTGATTGGATCAGTTGGTTGATAGTGTTATTCAGCTTTTCTATATCCTCACTGATTTTGTCAGTTACTGAAAGAGGAGTGCTGAAGGAACCAGCTACATTTGTGTGGATTTATTTCTCGTTTCAATTTTATTAGCTTTTTTTTGCCCAACCAGAGATTGAACTCAACTGGTTCCCTCAGCAGCGAAACAGTCCTATCCACTGGACAACCAGGGAACTCCTGATATGCTAAATATTTTAATTACCCATGGTGTGCTTTCAAAAAGTATTACACAACTTCACTTGAAGTATCACAATTTGCTTCTTAGCAAGTTACAACAGCTCTCAAGAAAAATTATAATCTAAAATATTTTTCTCTGGGTTCATTACTCTGTTGATAAGAACACTTCATAATTCTTCTGTGCTTATTTTATCATCAAAATGTTTATAGTAAAACATATATAAGTGCAATCAAAATGATAGGGAAATGAAAGGTAATTGTTGTTAGTAATGTTCATATGGGTCTTCCCTGGTGGCTCAGATGGTAAAGAATCTGCCCATCATGCAGGAGATCCAGGTTCAAATAGTCTTAAATTTCACCAACATGACGTACAAAAAAAACTAACTAATTGCTTGCCTTTTGTTTTCAGATACTGCAGCTGTAGAAGAATGGTTAGTAAGAATCACTTTACAATATGGATTAAATATTTATACCACTGAAGGAACACTACTGGATACTGTTCGAGGTAAATGCCAGGAGGTAAAAGTAAAGCAAAAGTTGTATTATTCTTTCAACAAATTTTGTAAACTATAATATGCTGTACTCTGCTAAGTGCTAGAGATAGTTAAGAAATAATCATGACTCTTCAAGCGCTCACAATCTGATGAGGCAAAGATTTAAATATACATGGGTAATTTTTAATAAAGGTCTGCAAAATGTGGTTGCCATGCCCTTCTCCAGGGGATCTTCCCAACCCAGGCATTGAACCCACATCTCCCACATTGCAGGCAGATTCTTTACCATCTAAGCCAACAGGGAAGCCCAAGAATACTGGAATCAGTAGTTTATCTCCTCTCCAGGGTATCTTCCCGATCCAGGAATCAAACTGGGGTCTCATGCATTGCAGGCAGATTCTTTACCATCTGAGCTACCAGGGAAGCCAATCCCAAAGAAGGGCAATGCCAAAGAATGTTCAAACTACCACACAATTGTATTCATTTCACATGCTAGCGAAGTAATGCTCAAAATCCTTCAAGCTAGACTTCAACAGTATGTGAACTGAGAAGTTCCAGGTGTACAAGCTGGATTTAGAAAAGGCAGAGGAACCAGAGATCAAATTGCCAACATTTATTGGATCATAGAAAAAGCTAGAGAATTCCAGAAAAACATCCACTTCTGCTTCATTGATTCTGCTAAAGCCTTTGACTGTGTAGATTGTGACAAACTGTGGAAAATTCTTTAAGAGATGAGAATACCAGACCACCTTACCTGCCTCCTGAAAAATCTGTATGCAGATCAAGAAGCAACAGTTAGAACCAGACACGGAACAACAGACTGGGTCCAAATTGGGAAAAGAGTGTGTCAAGGCTGTATATTGTCACCCTGCTTATTTAACTTACATGCAGAGTGCATCATGAGAAATGCCAGGCTGGATGAATCACAAACTAGAATCAAGATCTCCAGGAGAAATATCAATAACCTCAGATACACAGATGACACCACCCTTAGGGCAGAAAGCAAAGAGGAATTAAACAGCTGCTTGATGAAGGTGGAAGAGGAGAGTGAAAAAGCTGGCTTAAAATTCAATGTTGAAAAAAAATGAAGATCATGGCATCTGGTCCCACCACTTCATGGCAAATAGATGGGGAAAGAGTGGAAACACTGGCTGACCTTATTTTTTGGTGCTCCAAAATCACTGCAGATGGTTACTGCAGCCATGAAATTAAAAGACGCTTGCTGCTTGGAAGAAAAGCAATGACAAACCTAGACAGTGTCATTAAAAAGCAGAGATATTACTTTGCCAACAAAGGTCCATCTAGTCAAAGCTATGGTTTTTCCAGTAGTCACTTATGGATGTGAGATCTGGACAATAAGAAAGGCTGAGCACTGAAGCATTGATGCCTTTGAACTGTGGTGCTGGAGAAGACTCTTGAGAGTCCCTTGGACAGGAAGGAGATCAAATCAGTAAATCCTAAAGGAAATCAACCCTGAGTATTCATTGGAAGGACTGATGCTGAAGCTCCAATACTTTGGCCACCTGATGTGAAGGGCTGACTCCTTGGAAAAGACCCTAATCTTGGGGAAGATAGAAGGCAGGAGGAGAAGGGGACAACAGAGGATGAGATGGTTGGATGGCATCACTGACTCAATGGACATGAGTTTGAGCAAGCTCTGGGGGTAGGTGATGGACAGAGAAGCCATCACCTAATCACTACAGAAGAAGTGCACTGCAGTCCATGGGGTCACAAAGAACTGGACACAATTGAGCAACTGAACAACAACAAAAGAGTGGTATAGAAATATGGAATTATATTTTTTTATAGCTATATTGGGGGTATCATTAAAAATGGCTTTATAAAGTTAGTTTTTGCATCTTCTGTAGAGATATTATAGAAGGTAGTATTTATTGGATCACGCTATATGAGAACCATCAAGCAAAAGGTTTTGTTCAGTGTTAGTAAGAACACTTGTATTTTTTCGTTAACAAATTGGTTGTTTTAAGTTTACGAACGCTGAGGAATATAACTGATTAGGCTTTTCTTTTTCACTTGTCTGATTGATTGCCCAATTTTTTGGATCACCTATAGTGCATTTTAGTCATGTATGGATGTGAAAGTTGGACTATAAAGAAAGTTGAGCACTGAAGAATTGATGCTTTTGAATTGTGGTATTGGAGAAGACTCTTGAGAGTCCCTTGGACTGCAAGGAGATCCAACCAGTCAATCCTAAAGGAAATCAGTCCTGAATATTCATTGGAAGGACTGAAGCTGAAACTCCAATACTTTGGCCATCTGATGCAAAGAACCGACTCATTGGAAAAGACCCTGATGCTGGGAAAGATTGAAGTCAGGAGGAGAAGGGAATGACAGAGGATGAGATGGTTGGATGGCATCACCAACACAGTGGACAAGAGTTTGAGTAGGTTCCAGGAGTTGGTGATGGACACGGAGGCCTGGCGTGCTGCAGTCCATGGGGTCGCAAAGAGTCGGACACAACTGAGCGACTGAACTGAACTGATAGTGCTGTTGTTGTTCAGTCACTAAGTTGTGTCTGACTCTTTGTGACTCTATTGTATATAGGAAAAAACCTCAGTTCTGGATTTTGTATTTATCCTCATTTTCCTCACCTTCCCTTTTCATGTTTGTTCTTTTGCTCCCACTTTGATACAGTGCTATGTAAAATGCAGAGTGAGGGTAAAATTGTTAGTTGATTAATTGTGTCTGACTCTTTGTGACCCTGTGGACTCTTTGTAGCCCATCAGGCTCCTCTGTCCATGGAATTCTCCAGGCAAGAATACTGGAGTGGGTTGCTATTTCCTACTCCAGGGGATCTTCTTGACCCAGGAATTGAACCCAGGTCTCCTGCATTATAGGCAGATTCTTTACCCTCTGAGCCACCAGGGAAGCCCAGAGTAAAAATAAATAAATATTTCATCTTATGGAAAGAGTCACCTGGGTAGCTTTAAGAAAAGTAATGACGATTCAGGGCCAAGATAAAGCAGGAAGACCCTGAGCTCACCTCCTCCCATAGGCACACCAAAATTACAACTATTTACAGAATAACTATCTATGGAGTGATCAGCAGACTAGCAGAAAAGATTTCCTGCAAGTAAACATTTAAAGAAGGAATGACAAGAAGATGAGTAGGAGCAGGGGTAGAGTCACTGTAGAGCCAAAACCAATACCACGATGTAGGTAACCCACAAATGGGAGGATAATCACAACTGCAGAGGTCTTCCCTAAGGAGCAAGGGGTCCAAACCCCTCACAGGGCTCCCTAGACCGATGTACAGGGAAGACAAGCTCCCAGAACATCTGGCTTTGAAGCCCAGTGCAGCTTGTGTGTGGGAGAGCCGGAGAACTGTAGGAAACAGAGACTCTGCTCTTAAAGAACATACACCAAATCTCACACGCTCCTAGCCCCAGTGCAGAGGCAGTAATTGGAAAAGAACCTCAGTCAGACCTACTTAAGATATCAAACTTAACAGATTGTCAACTTTAAATAATCATGTATGAGCAAAGTGGTAATAAATACATACCTATCAATAATTTTACTCTAAATGGACTAAATACTCCAATCAAAAGACAGTGGCTGAATGGATTAAAAAAAAAAAAACACACAAGAATTAACATTGCTAAAATGACCATACCACCCAAAGCAATTTACAGATTCAGTGCAATCACTGTCAAAATACCAATGGCATTCTTCACAGAACTAGAACAAATCATCTAGAAATTTGTAGGGAAACACAGAAGACCCTAAATAGCCAAAACAATCTTGAGAAAGAAGAGCAAAGCTAAAGGTATAATGCTCTTTGATTTTAAATTGTACTACAAAGCTATAGTAACTAAAACTGTGGTACTGGCACAAAAATCAGACACATAGATCAGTGAAGTGGAAGAGAGCCCAAAAATGAACCCACACTTATATGATTAATGAATCTATGACAAAGGAGGCAAGAAGTACAGTGCAGGGAAAGAAAACTTCTTCAGTACTTAGTTTTGGGAAAACTGGAAAGCTACAGGCAGAAGAATCAAACTGGACTACTTTCTCACACCATATTCAAAAGTAATTCACCCGTGGCAGATTCATGTTGATGTATGGCAAAATACAATGTTGTAAAGTAATTAGCCTCCAATTAAAATAAATAAGTTTAAATTAAAAAAAAAAAGTAATTCAAAAATGGACTAATGACTTAAATGTGAGATCTGAAACTATAAAACTCCTAGAGGAAAATGGAGGCAGTACACTCTTGGGTATCAGCTTACAGCAATATTTATTTTGATCTTTCTCTTCACACAAAGGAAACAAACAACAAATGGGACTTCATCAAACTCAAAGGCTTTTGCAGAGTTAAGGAAATTATCAACAAAACAAAAAGGCCACTTACTGAGTGGGAAAGGATATATGCAAACAATATATCAGATAAGAGGCTAACATCCAAAATATACAAAGAACCCATATAAAAACAACCTTATTTTTTAAATGGGCAGAAGAACTAAACAGACATTTTTCCACTGAAGACATGCAGATGGCTGACAGGCACTTGAAAAGATGCTCTGCATCACTAATCATCAGGGAAATGCAAATCAAAAGCACAATGAGCCACTACCTCACCTGTCAGAATGCCTGTTATCAAAAAGTCAACAAATAACAAGTGTTGGTGAGGATGCAGAGAAAAGTACCCTTGTGCACTGTTGGTGGGAATGTAGATTGATGCAGCCACTGTGGAAAATTAAAAGTTCTTAAAGTTTCCAGCTACAGAAAGGAGATTCATCTGTTTGAGGAAATGAGAGGAAGTCAGTGTTGTGGGAGCACGGTGAATGACAGAGTGGTGTGTAATGAGTTTAGACAGATGGGCAGAGGTCACAGCAACGTGTGGATTTTATTCTAATCATAATGAAAAGCCACGGAAGTGTGTTAAACAGGAGAATGATACTGATTTATTCTTTTTAAAAATATCACTTTGGCTGCCATGTAGAGAACTGACTCTTAAGGGCAAATGACAAGAATGGGGGAGCTTCCCTGGTGGCTCAGAGGTTAAAGAGTCTGCCTGCAATGCGGGAGACCTGGGTTCGATCCCTGGGTTGGGAAGATTCCCCTGGAGAGGGAAATGGCAACCCACTCCAGTATTCTTGCCTGGAGAATGAAGGAAATTGGTGAGCAGCTGTTGCCACTTTCCACACAGGAGATGCTCTGGAGTACTTGGGATGAGCAGTGGAGACAGTGAGAAGTCAGTGTTCAGGATACAGTTTGAAAGTAGAGCTGATATGACCTCCAGGTGGAATGGGGATGAAGGAAACAGATATTAAGGATGAATCTTAGATTTCTTACTTGAGCAATCAAGTAGATTACAGTATCATTTACTGAGATGCTGAAGACGTGGGTAGAAAACACTGGGAAGTAGCAGTAAGTATTAAGGTTAGAGTTACAACTGGGAATCTTTACTCATTACTAAATTCAAAAGAGTTGTTGAAAAATATTATCTCTACTTCCTAATCTTTGATTCACAGCGCAGACCACTTCATTGAAATTGCTGTTAATCACAATCACCAGTCACCTTCACATCAGTCACTTTTCTCCTTTATAGCTTCTCACCAGTCAAGACTTTTAATCACTCCTTCATTCCTAAAACACTTAAAATACAACACATCAGTAAAGAGGCATTTTCAAGTCAGTGCAGTCATGTTCCAGATGCAAGTTCAAATCTCCCTGCCCTCTGAGATATGGTCATTAATTGTCTGTACACACATGCTACAACCTGGAAAGTCAGCCGCCTTGCCTCAGATTTGTTTGAATTTCAGAATGAATTAATTTGGTTATAAATTGTGTCTCTTTTCCTTCTTGGCCATACCTGTGCTACACTATGTCAGCCTAGATGGAAATTTAGTTCCTTTTCTTACTTTGCCCAAACTGTAGAATATAGTAAGTAAATACTAAGTTTTTGGTTTTATAGCAGACTTTATTGAAAACTTGATGAGGAGATTCATGTTGCAGAAATGTAAACAGCTATGGAGTGACTATATCTCTGTTCTTAAAAGTCCTTTGACTATTTTTGAAATTCAGACAGCAGTACTCTGTCAAATTGTCCTGGCTTACTTTTTATATTCTCTTTTCTCATTTTTTTCAGAAAAATTAATTCTCTCATTTCTCATGCATAAATTTTGACTTTGTCCAGCTCCAGCCCTTTGTATATCTAAGAATAGATTGCTGGGTTGAGGGGTTGGAAATGTCTTGCCTCTGACTGGTTTTTTCTGTTAGTCTCTCCCTGACTCCTTGGTATCTTCCAGAAATCCCTCCAAGTGTCTTGGCCACTGATGAGAACTTTCCCCATTCTCTGTTGCTGTTCCAGATTTATTCTTATTTATCTATATCTCCTGCCATCTCTATGGGATTGGGAAAGTGAACAGAAAGGAAATATGGGGCCTCTCAAAGCAGAAGTTATTCTCTAAGTTATAAATGTGCAAACCCTGTGACCCAGCAATGCCATTTCTAGGGATAGATCCTGTGGCCAATTGTATTTCCTAAAGATGTTCAAAACAGTATCTCCCACATGACATGTTCTTCTGCTGTATGACTTTGTCAGGCCCCCTTCAAGGAAATTAACCTTCATTCCTCATACTTTGGAAAATAAGAATCAACCTATTTTTAACTGATGAAAAATGAGGTGATACACCTATTTTTTTAAACAATGGAATAGTTCCTTTACATAATTTTTAAAAAATCCTTAGAAGAAAGAAATAATTAATTATTTAAGAAATGCAAATCAAAACTGCAGTAAAGTACCTTCTCATTGGTCAGAATGATGTAGAGAGAATTCAAATCACTCAGTCATGTCCAACTCTTTGTGACCACATGGACTGTAGCCTGCCAGGCTCTTCTGTCCATGGAATTCTCCAGGCAAGAATACTGGAGTTGGTAGCCATTCCCTTCTCCAGGGGGGTCTTCCTGACCCAGGGATTGAACTCAGGTCTCCCAAATTGTAGGCAGATTCTCCACCATCCGAGCCACCAGGGAAGCCCCATTGGTCAGAATGGCCATCATTAAAAAGGCTACAGGGACTTCCCTGGTGGTCCAGTGGCTAAGACTCCATGCCCCCAATGCAGGGGGCCCAGGTTCAGTCCCTGGTCAGGAAACTAGATTCCTCATGCCACAACAAAAATCAAAGATTAAGACCTAGCACAACCAAATAAATATATTTCTTTAAGTCTACATATAATAAATGCTGGAGAGGGTGTGGAGAAAGGGGAACCTTCCTATGCTGTGGGTGGAAACTTCCTACACAGTTGGTGGAAAACAGTATAGAGGTTCCTCAGAAAACTAACAATAGAATTGCCAATTATTAGCAATCCCACTCCTGGGCATGAATCCAGATAAAACTACAATTCAAAAAGATATATGCACTCCTATGTTCATAGCAGCACTATTAACAATAGCCAAGACATGGGAACAACTTAAATGTCCATCAGCAGATAAAAGGATAAAGAAGACACAATACTAATACACAATGGAATATTCAGTTCAGGTCAGTTCAGTCACTCAATCGAGTCTGATTCTTTGCGACCCCATAAACGGCAGCATGCCAGGCCTCCCTGTCCATCACCAACTCCCAGAGTTTACCCAAACTCATGACCATTGAGTCAGTGATGCCATCCAACCATTTCATCCTCTGTCATTCCCTTCTCCTCTTGCCCTCAATCTTTCCCAGCATCAGAGTCATTTCAAATGAGTCAGCTCTTCACATCAGGTGGCCAAACATTGGAGCTTCAGCTTCAACATCAGTCCTTCCAATGAACACCCAGGACTGATCTCCTTTAGGACGAACTGGTTGGATCTCCTGGCAGTCCAAGGGACTCTCAAGAGTCTTCTCCAACACCACAGTTCAAAAGCATCAATTCTTCGGTGCTCAGCTTTCTTTATAGTCCAACTCTCACATCCATACATGACTACTGGAAAAACCATAGCCTTGACTAGATAGACCTTTGTTGACAAAGTAATGTCTCTGCTTTTTAATATGCTGTCTAGTGGCATCCCACTCCAGTACTCTTGCCTGAAAAATCCCATGGACGGAGGAGGCTGGTGGGCTGCAGTCCATGTGGTCGCTAAGAGTCGGACACGACTAAGCAACTTCACATTCACTGTTCACTTTCATGCGTTGGAGAAGGAAATGGCAACCCACTCCAGTGTTCTTGCTTGGAGAATCCATCTATGGGGTCGCATAGAGTCAGACACGACTGGGGTGACTTAGCAGCAGCAGCAGCAGCAGGTTGGTCATAACTTTCCTTCCAAGGAGTAAGCATCTTTTAATCTCATGGCTGCAGTCACCATCTGCAGTGATTTTGGAGCCCCCCAAAATAAAGTCAGCCACTGTTTTCACTGTCTCCCCATCTATTTCCCATGAAGTGATGGAACTGGATGCTATGATCTTAGTTTTCTGAATGTTGAGCTTTAAGCCAACTTTTTCACTCTCCTCTTTCACTTTCTTCAAGTGATCTGCATATATGAGCTTATTGATATTTCTCCCGGCAATCTTGATTCTAGCTTGTGTTTCCTCCAGCCCAGCATTTCTCATGATGTATTCTGCGCATAAGTTAAATAAGCAGGGTAACAATATACAGCCTTGATGTACTCCTTTTCCTATTTGGAACCCATCTGTTGTTCCATGTCCAGTTCTAACTGTTGCTTCCTGACCTGCATACAGGTTTCTCAAGAGGCAGGTCAGGTGGTCTGGTATTCCCATCTCCTTCAGAATTTTCCACAGTTTAAAGGCTTTGGCATAGTCAATAAAGCAGAAATAGATGTTTTTCTGAAACTATCTTGCTTTTTCAATGATCCAGCGCATGTTGGTGATTTGATCTCTGGTTCCTCTGCCTTTTCTAAAACCAGCTTGAACATCTGGAAGTTCATGGTTCATGAATTGCTGAAGCCTGGCCTGGAGAATTTTGAGCATTATTTTACTAGCATGTGAGATGAGTGCAATTGTGCAGTAGTTTGAACATTCTTTGACATTGCCTTTCTTTGGGATTGGAATGAAAAGTGACCTTTTCCAGTCCTGTGGCCACTGCTCAGTTTTCCCAATTTGCTGGCATATTGAGTGCAGCACTTTCACAGCATCATCTTTTAGGATTTGAAATAGCTCAACAGGAATTCCATCACCTCCACTAGCTTTGTTTGTAGTGATGCTTTCTAAGGCCCATTTGACTTCACAGTCCAGGATGTCTGGCTTTAGGTGAGTGTGAGTGATTCCACCATCATGATTATCTGGGTTATGAAGGTCTTTTTTGTACAGCTCTTCTGTGTATTCCTGCCACCTCTTCTTTTTTTTTTTTTTCCTGCCACCTCTTCTTAATATCTTCTGCTTCTGTTAGGTCCATACCATTTCTGTCCTTTATCAAGCCCATCTTTGCACAAAATGTTCCCTTGATATCTCTAATTGTCTTGAAGAGATCTCTAGTCTTTCCCATTCTATTGTTTTCCTCTATTTCTTTGCACTGATTGCTGAGGAAGGCTTTCTTATCTCTCCTTGCTATTCTCTGAAACTCTGCATTCAAATGGGAATATTTTTCCTTTTCTCCTTTGTTTTTCACTTCTCTTCTTTTCAGAGCTATTTGTAAGACCTCCTCAGACAGCCATTTTGCTTTTTTACATTTCTTTTTCTTGTGAATGGTCTTGATTCCTGTCTCCTGTGCAATGTCACAAACCTCCATCCATAGTTCATCAGGCACTCTGTCTATCAGATCTAGTCCCTTAAATCTATTTCTCACTTCTACTATATAATCATAAGGGATTTGATTTAGGTCATACCTGAATGGTCTAGTGGTTTTCCCTACTTTCTTCAATTTAAGTCTGAATTTGGCAATAAGGAGTTCATGATCTGAGCCACAGTCAGCTCCTAGTCTTGTTTTTGCTGACTATATAGAGCTTCTTTGCCAGGGTCCAGCCCCAGTGGATCCAGGGTAATTCGAAGGGGAGATGGAGTTGGCATCCTAGGAAAAGGCTATTTAATTAGAAATATAAAGAGAGATTAGAAAAGGATAGTATAGTAGGAAATATTAGTGGAGAAAAAGGCTGAATAACTTGGTTTACGTGGAAAACCAATAAAACTCCAAGACAAGGAATTTGCGCCATCTATGTAGGCCACTGGTGCCTGCTTGAATAGCGGAGGGTGCCCTGCCTTGGGCTCCCTCTTGCATGGGTCTTAGAAGCCAGGGCAAGTAAATAGACATGGAGAGCCTCCACGCTCCAGATGGGAATTCAGCCAGAAAAATGGAGAACAAGAAAGAACGACATGGGGGAATCAGTCTTTCCAGAAACTGATCCGTTTTCTTTATTTTCATGTTTGCTTATATACTTTTTGTTACACATAGAGATAGAATACAGAGTCATGTGGGGTCAGCAGACCTGACCCTTGTCAAAATCAGGTGTTTCATATAAATGTATACAAAGGTCTTAGGGGTTTTACATCATCTTCTGGCCATGAGGCCTGCTGACATTTTATGGCCCTTTCTGATAACGGTCAGTCAACCAGAAAACTTATTTTTTCCAGGGGTGATTTTTTCTTAAACCAGGCACCACCCTCTGAAGGTACCAGATTAAGTTGCATTCCTATAGGGTGAGGGTGCAGGGGGTTATAATCAAGAAAGGAATTTACTTAGCCTAAGATTTAACATGATTAATATCAAAGGTTAATACTTATTTCTCTTATATGCTAGTTATATTCATTAATGTGTATAAGGGCAAAGAATGTGGAGACTTAGCAGCAAATATTGGCCCAACAAATGAAAACCCTTCACCAGTATAATTTCTAACCAACCCACTATACTAATAATTTCTAACTTCTCAAAAGAATCTGTATTTAGAAAGTTTAAAGCATCTCGTGCCTCTCACGGTTGGAAGGCTGTAAACAATCACATGTGGCTGGACGAACCTGCTCAGGCAGGTTAGAGAACCTTCAGAGGAATTTGTAAGTTGAACACTCTGTCACACCCAGGAATTTTTATTGACTGAAGCTGCAAGTTAACTCCTTCTCCGAGAGAGGTGGTGGGGGACAGCCCCCTGTAAATTCATAGGTATAGGTGAGAGCATAAAACAGTGAAGTAGGCAGACTCTGGTTTTGGGGGTAGATGCTCGGGAACAGGGGGTCTCCTGAGGCTCGATCCCACCTTTGCGTATGCCAAGCCTCCTTCCTCATGACCTTTGCCATGGGTGGAGTTCCTCACACTGGCTCCTGGCATCTCCCCCTTTTTTATTTCTTAAAGCAGTCAGATGCAGCTCAGTCACGAGCTTCTGAATGTTCTGCTGAAGAATCCTGACAATACAAGGAAGAATGATTATAAGAAGTAAAATTAGAGCACCAACAGCAGAATTTTTTTCCAGAAATAAAGTTAGAGAAGGTATGGAAAAAGTCATTAGCAGCTCCAGCAGCAGTAAAATCCAATAGAATATAATCAGTCTGATTTCAGTGTTGACCATCTGGTGATGCCCATGTGTAGAGTCTTCTCTTGTGTTGTTGGAAGAGGGTGTTTGCTATGACTAGTGCGTTCTCTTGGCAGAACTCTATTAGACTTTGCCCTGCTTCATTCTGTACTCCAAGGCCAGATTTGCCTGTTACTCCAGGTGTTTCTTGACTTCCTACTTTTGCATTCCAGTCCCCTAGAATGAAAAGGAAATCTTTTTTGGGTGTTAGTTCTAAAAGGTCTTGTAGGTCTTCATAGAACCATTCAACTTCAGCTTCTTCAGCATTACCTGTCAGAGCATAGACTTGGATTACCATGATATTGAATGGTTTGCCTTGGAAACGAACAGAGATCCTTCTGTTGTTTTTGAGATTGCATCCAAGTACTACATTTTGGACTTTTTTGTTGAAAGCCATTTTGGTGGCTACTCCATTTCTTCTAAGGGATTCCTGCCCATGGTAGTAGATACAATGGTTATCTGAGTTAAATTCACCCATTCCAGTCCATCTTAGTTCACTGATTCCTAGAATGTCGATGTTCACTCTTGCCATCTCCTGTTTGACCACTTCCAATTTGCCTTGATTCATGGACCTAACATTCCAGGTTCCTATGCAATATTGCTCTTACAGCATTGAACCTTGCTTCTATCACCAGTCCCATCCACAACTGGGTGTTGTTTTTGCTTTGGCTCCATTCCTTCATTCTTTCTGGAGTTATTTCTCTACTGATCTCCAGTAGCATATTGGGCACCTACTGACCTGGGGAGTTCATCTTTCAGTGTCCTATCTTTTCATACTTTTCATGGGACTCTCAGGGCAAGAATACCGAAGTGGTTTGCCATTCCCTTCTCCAGTGGACCACATACTGTCAGACCTCTCCACCATGACCCATCCATCTGGGATGGCCCCACACGGCATGGCTTAGTTTCATTGAGTTAGACAAGGCTGTGGTCCATGTGACCAGATTGGCTAGTTGTCTGTGATTGTGGTTTCAGTCTGTGTGCCCTCTGAAGCTCTCTGTCAGCGCCTACCATCTTACTTGGGTTTCTCTTACTTTGGACATGGGTGATCTCTTCATGGCTGCTCCAGCAAAGTGCAGCCACTGCTCCTTACGTTGCACGTTGAATATCTCCTCTCAGCCACCACCCCTGACCTTGGACATGGGGTAGTTCCTCTCGGCTGCTCCTGTGTTGGTGCAGCCACTGCCCCTGTGCACAATGGAATATTACTCAGCCATAAAAAAAAGAAATAATGCCCTTTGCAGGAACATGGATGCAGAAACATGCATGTAGAAATTATCACACTAAGTGAAGTAAGTCAGAAAGATAAAGATAAATACCTTATGATATCACTTATATGTGGAATCTAAAGTATGACAGAAATGAACCTATCTATGAAACAGAAACAGAATCATGGACATAGAGAATAGACTGGTGGTTGCCAAGGCGGGGGTGGGTAGAAGGATGGATTGGGAGTTTGGGATTAACAAATGCAAACTTCTGATTCATATAGAATGGGTATCCATATAGACTGGATAAACAACAAGGTCCTATTGTATAGTACAGGGAACTACACTCAGTATCTTGTGATAAACCATAATGGAAAAGAATATGTAAAAGAGAATATGTATATGCACATATATATATATGTTGGTATGTATGTATAGCAGAATCATTTTGTAGTACAACAGTAATTAACACAACATTGTAAATCAGCTATACTTCAATTTAATTTTTTTTTTAACTTTTTAAAAAGACAGAAAAAAAGAAAGCAGTAATGTTCTATTTTCAAGAGTGCTGCTGTAATTTAAACACCAAAACTTGATTTCCACAGAACCTATCCTTCACTGGAAACTTGGCACTGTGATGAACAAAAGAACAATCCAGCAATTATATCCACATGTGGTAGATCTCAAAACGACAAAGTGTCCCTGTGCCAATGATGTGGCATTACTTGGCTTCGTTATGAACACAACACTTAATGGTAAGTTTGTGACTTTATTCAGAATTGGGGATGGCATTTTGTATTATATGACAGTTATGTTTAGTTGGCAGTACAAGTTAAACATGCAGGCATAATGGAGTGAAAATGTTTCCTAAAAATACCTAAGAACTTTGTCATTTTCCCTTGTCTGCTTGCTAGTGTGATAAACTTTTTTCTCTGTGACATTTTGCCATGTTACTACTAACTTTAATGTCTCTCCAAATTTCCTTGATACTCTGGTGATTTATGTTTGGAAATACCTACTGCTTCTGTACAGCAGAGGATAAAAAGGTATATCAGAAAGTGAAGTCACTCAGTCGTGTCTGACTTTTTGCGACACCATGGACTGTAGACTACAAGGATCCTCCATCCATGGAATTTTCCAGGCAAGAGTACTGGAGTGGGTTGCCATTTCCTTCTCCAGGATATCTTCCCAACCCAGGGATCGAACCCAAGTCTCCCTCATTGCAGGCAGTGCTGAAAGGTAGTTGCTGAACCACAAAAATATGCCGGGATTCTTGGCCTCTGGAGAAGAATTCAGTCTGGGGCCAGAGATGAATGAGGCTTGATTGCTCAGAGTTTTTGTGTAATAAAAGTTTTATTAAAGTATAAAGGAAATACAGAAAGCTTCTGACATAGGCATCAGAAGAGGGCAGAAAGAGTACCCCCTTGCTAGTGTTAGCAGTGGAGTTATATACTCTCCAATGAATCAAAAGAATGTCTGAAGGTTGTAAAGACCTCACCAGACCTACTCCCATAATTTACATTTTAAGATAACAGGATTAGCCAGAAGGTTTAATCTACAGACTGTCCTCAGACAGGATACATTATTGTTATATAATCCTAAGGAATGTGAGGGGGAAAAAAAGTGTGTCCTTTCTTCTTCCTTGAGAGTTCCAGACCCCTCTCTCCTTGGGGACCCCTAGACTTCTTATCAACCTGCCTAGGAAATGACTCTCTCAATGCTTTACCATCTGAGCCACCAGGGAAGCCCCACTTGATACTCTGTCCTCCATTAATATGTTCTTTCTTCCCAGAGATAATTCATTGCAGTTCTAATCCATCTTCTATTCCTGCCACACGTAAATATGTAAAGTTGTTCTGAGGTATCACATTATTTTGTTATGTGTTTTTCTATTATTATTATAATTAATAGCATCCTACACTTTTCAATTACTAATTGTCTTTTTCTAGATTGTTTTTCGTAAGTCATTGATGACTTCAGTGACCCCAAATCTGATATTTCTGAAGGAAAAAAAATAAATAAAAGAACTAAAAGATAGGAAACAAATTTTATTACCCATAGATTATATGTGTATCTATATAAAAATCCAAAAGAATCAACAGACAAACTATCAGAACAAGTATGGGAATGCTATGGAATTGACAAACATATCAGTATATAAAAACCACTCCACTAAAGACTGATTAAAAGATTATAAATTTTAAAACCCTATTCAGAAAGTAATAGGGACCTATAAATAAACCAAAAAAGACTTGCAAGGCTTGTGTAGAAATTATAAAATTTTAATGAAGGCTATAAAGAGAGACTAAAAATGATTTTATGTAAAAATGTTAGTTCTCTCAAAATTTATCAATCAAT
This sequence comes from Budorcas taxicolor, assembly GCF_023091745.1. Classification (NCBI taxonomy): domain Eukaryota; kingdom Metazoa; phylum Chordata; class Mammalia; order Artiodactyla; family Bovidae; genus Budorcas; species Budorcas taxicolor. The sequence continues at coordinate 60,243,431 of NC_068930.1, read as the reverse complement.
TCAATACAAATCCAAGAAAAATTACAGCTGTACTTTTGTGTATATGGAAATTGATAAGCCAATACCAAAATTCATGTGGGAGACTAAAGCAACATGACTAACCAACATGATTTTAAAGAATAAAACAGCATAATAGGTTGCCCTACCATGATAAAGTAATAGATTCAAGTAATATACACTGGTATAGGGATATATAGATAGCCTTGCCCCAAATTTCTTTGAATTCCAATGACTTGCAGTCTTTTAATTATCCTAGCTCCAGCCTGCTTGTGCAGAATTAGTTCAGTGAGAAACTGTGTCTCATTTTCCTCTCTCTCAACCAGATGGAAACTCAGCTCCTTTTCTAGCTTTGTTCCATGGATGCAAGGCCAGGGCCCCCTCCTCTTTTCTCTGTCCAAACCTGCCATACTTTTGTGAGACACAGGAGAGGAGCCAGTCTCTGCATCCTGCCACACCCCCAAGAATCATAGGAGAGAAGGCAAGTCTCAGTTCCTCAGGGTCTCACTCACTCGATCACTTCAACATCTCAAGAAAAGAAACTTTTGGAAACCTGTTTTTAGATGAACCCACTTTTTCCCTCAGCTGGCCACTGGTGTGCTGAAGCAGAAAATAAATTCCCACAGTATCAGGCTGCCAATGACCATTCCTTTGTGAGGCTTTGGTTCATCTGCCCTCCCCACACCAATGAAGCTTCATCCCAAATGGAGTCAATGGTGAGAACAGGAATCCAGGAGCCTCATATGGTCCATATGTTCCAGTCTGGAATTATTACCCATCTTCCTCCTCTATGACACTCCTAATACATCCATCATGCCTCTCACCCCAATTTTACGTCACTACAGAAACCCAAGCCTCCAGGTCACTTTTGGTTACTTTATACCACATACTATTCTGAATTTCCTTTAATTTCACCCAAACAACATTCAGAAAACTAATACTGTGGTATGTGGTCCACACTTCATGGCAAATAGATGGGGAAACAAAGAAACAGTGACAGACTTTATTCTGGGGGGCTCCAAATCACTGCAGATGGTGACTGCAGCCGTGAAATTAAAAAGATGTTATGATCAACAAAGACAGCATATTAAAGTCTGTCTAGTGAAAGTTATGGTTTTTCTAGTAGTCATGTATGGATGTAAGAGTTGGACTATAAAGATAGCTGAGCGCTGAAGAATGATGCTTTTGAACTGTGGTGTTGGAGAAGACTCTTGAGAGTCCCTTGGATTGCAAGGAGATCCACCAGTCAATCCTAAAGGAAATCAGTCCTGAATATTCATTGGAAGGACTGATGCTAAAGCTGAAGCTTCAATACTTTGGCCACCTGATGCAAAGAACTGACTCATTAGAAAAGTCCCTGATGCTGGGAAAGATTGAAGGCAGGAGGAGAAGGGGACAACAGAGGATGAGATAGTTGGATGGCATCACTGACTCAATGAACATGAGTTTGAGTAAACTCCAGAAGCTGGCGATGGACAGGGAGACCTGGTGTGCTGCAGTCCATGGGATTGCAAAGAGGTGGACACAACTGAGCAACTGAACTGAACTGAAACGTAGGTCCATCTCCATTCTCCCAAATCCATTCATTGGAATATGTGGTCTGTTATCAGTAAATTCCCCCATACTACTAATCTTTTCTCTGAATGGTCCCCTCAATTGCTGTAAAGAGTAATCTGGCCAATCCCAGTTATCATTCTTTTCTCTGCAGCCGTCTCACATGTTTGAGTCTCAAGGAGTCATTGTCCTCATTCCGTAAGGGCTACTTCTTAATAATTAACTCCTGTCTTCTCCTTGAAAATGTTCAGTCCCTTTGTAGTCAGACTTTACTCCCTCTAACTCTTCTTGGCTGCCAGTGTATGACAACCTTCCCATCACTCACTTTCATTGATGAGTTTAGCATCTGGACCCCTACCTTTCTCTCCACCTAATTTTTGTTACTATTTTTGGTGATTTCACCAGCCATATGGACCAATGCTTTCAAGGCCTGTTCTTCCCCAGTGATCTTTCCCCCGTCTTACTTCTGTGGTCATTTTCTTGACCTTGTTGTCTCTGATATTGTTACTGCCTCCAAAATCTCCACTACAATCATCTCATGCTCTGTGCACTACCTTCTATACTTTCATCTTACCCTAGTATTCACAGTCTGACATTTGGATTTCTTGGAGACATCAATACGTTTTCTCCGCCACTTTTTTTTCACTACGCAACATACTTACTTTTTCACCATAATTTTGTCTCTCTTTATAAATACTTCTGTAACTTCTTTGCCCTTCTCTTTCTTTCTTGCCTGCATAATCCAACCTGTCATTAAAACCATCTCTACTCCATTGGCAGAGCAGAATATTACTAGACAAAAGTTGCACACCAGTCTGTTTAAAATTCCACCAGCTGGTCTCAGCATAAATTCATGATTTCAAGTCTCAAGTGGGTACTCAGAATGACCCAGAAATCCCACCTCTCTTCCTTGGGATGTTTATTTTCCCATTCTGCAGAGTGACCTGGTCACACCTCTTCCCACTCCTCAAGTACTGTGCCTCACCTCCTTTCCCTCTCTGCTCTCAGCTGTGCCTTTAATACTTGATGTACACTCATTATCAGAGAAATGCAAATCAAAACCACAATGAGGTACCATTTCACACCCGTCAGAATGGCTACGATCCAAAAGTCTGCAAGCAATAAATGCTGGAGAGGGTGTGGAGAAAAGGGAACCCTCTTACACTGTTGGTGGGAATGCAAACTAGTACAGTCACTATGGAGAACAGTGTGGAGATTCCTTAAAAAACTGGAAATAGAACTGCCTTATGACCCAGCAATCCCACTGCTGGGCATACACACTAAGGAAACCAGAACTGAAAGAGACACGTGTACCCCAATGTTCATTGCAGCACTGTTTATAATAGCCAGGACATGGAAGCAACCCAGATGTCCATCAGCAGATGAATGGATAAGAAAGCTGTGGTACATATACACAATGGAGTATCACTCAGCCATTAAAAGGAATACATTTGAACCCGTTCTAATGAGGTGGATGAAACTGGAGCCTATTATACAGAGTGAAGTAAGCCAGAAAGAAAAACACCAATACAGTAAACTAATGCATATACATGGAATTTAGAAAGATGGTAATGATAACCCTGTATGCCAGACAACAAAAGAGACACAGATATATAGAACAGTCTTTTGGACTCTGTGGGAGAGGGCGAGGGTGGGATGATTTGGGAGAATGGCATTGAAACATGTATAATATCAGATATGAAACGAATAGCCAGTCCAGGTTCGATGCATGATACTGGATGCTTGGGACTGGTGCACTGAGACGACCTAGAGGGATGTACGGGGAGGGAGGAGGGAGGGGGGTTCAGGATACGGAACACATGTATACCTGTGGTGGATTCATGTTGATGTGTGGCAAAACCAATACAATATTGTAAAGTAATTAACCTCCAATTAAAATAAATAAATTTATTTTTAAAAAATACTTGATGTAGAAGATCAAGACTGATCACAAGGCATTCCATCATCGCTTCTTCACTCACCTGTCACCTTACCTTCCTTAGTACTTGCATGCTTTGCCTTCTTGCCTGTTGCATTGTGAGAAATCTCTCTGCTGTGCCTAAGGCTGCCCATCACCCCTTGTGTCCTGCATCCTATTCTCTCCAATCACCTGGAGAACCTTACTCCTGCATCTGTCCTGCAGTTCTCACCTTTCTCTCATATATCATCACTCTGTCCCTCCTCAGTGGATTAGATGCATTAGTATACAAACATACCCTAATATCCTCCATCTTAGCCAAAATCTTCATTTATCTCACTTTACCACCATCCCTCATTCCTCTGTTTCCCTTCAAACAAAATGATTGGGAGAATTTATTGTAGATGGCATTACATTTTCCACCTTCCTATTTTATCTTCAGTTCAGTTCAGTCGCTCAGTCGTGCCCGACTCTGCGACCCCGTGAATCACAGCATGCCAGGCCTCCCTGTCCATCACCAACTCCTGGAGTTCACTCAAACTCATGTCCATTGAGTCAGTGATGCCATCCAGCCATCTCATCCTCTGTCGTCCCCTTCTCCTCCTGCCCCCAATCCCTCCCAGTGTTAGGGTCTTTTCCAATAAGTCAACTCTTCACATGAGGTGGCCAAAGTATTGGAGTTTCAGCTTCAGCATCAGTCCTTCCAGTGAATGTTCAGGACTGATTTCCTTTCGGATGGACTGGTTGGATCTCCTTGCAGTCTAAGGGACTCTCAAGAGTCTTCTCCAACACGACAGTTCAAAAGCATCAATTCTTCAGTGCTCAGCTTACTTCACAGTCCAACTCTCACATCCATACATGACCACAGGAAAAGCCATAGTCTTGACTAGACAGATCTTTGTTGGCAAAGTAATATCTCTGCTTTTCAATATGCTATCTAGGTTAGTCATAACTTTCCTTCCAAGGAGTAAGCGTCTTTTAATTTCATGGCTGCAATCACCATCTGCAGTGATTTTGGAGCCCCCCAAAATAAAGTCAGTCACTGTTTCCACTGTTTCCCCATCTATTTGCCATGAAGTGATGGGACCAGATGCCATGATCTTCGTTTTCTGAATGTTGAGCTTTGAGCCAACTTTTTCACTCTCCTCTTTCACTTTCATCAAGAGGCTTTTTAGTTCCTCTTCAGTTTCTTCCATAACAGTGGTGTTATCTGCATATCTGAGGTTTTATCTTCATTACCCTGCAAATCAGATTGTTCCTACCATTGTTCTGAAACAATTCATTCTAAGGTCACCCATGATCTCCGTGTTGTCAATTCCAACAGTCAATTCGTTATCCTCATTCTACTCTCCCTCCCAGCAGAATTTGACACAGTTAACTAATATACTTCTCAACAGAACACTTTATTCTTTTGGCTTCCTTACACCACCTATAGTTACATTTATCTTACCTCATTGGTCAATCCTTAGTTTTCTAAACCGGCTCATTTGTTGTGACCCCTAACATGTCAATGAAATAAGGCTTTGTTCTCAACTCTACCAGATCCTCTCCAAGAAATGTAATCTAGTCCTTTGGTAATAATGCCACCTTCAGGCTGATGATCCCTGAATTTGTATTTCTGGTGCTGACCACTTCCTTGAGACCAAACTCCCACACTTAATTGTCTGTTTTATACTTCCTATTGGTATCTAATGAACATCTCTGATATAACAAAGCTAAGCCAAAATTCTTGATTCATCTCCCTTTAAACTCTGTTCCTATCTAGTACTTTTCATCCTAATGTATATCCAATTACTCAAATATAAAATTTAGCATTGACTTTTGACTGTTCTTACTCTGATGACATTCCAGGATGAGGCCAAATCCAGTGTCTATCCTCAGCGTGACCACTTCTCTCCTCTGGTAAAATCTTAGGCCAAGATAACAATGGTTTTCCATGAGACTAATTCACAGCCTCTCAAGTGGTCTCCCTGTTTCTAACCCTAGTACAACTCACAATCCAAACAGTCACCACAATGATCTCAAGTGTAAAACAAATCACACTACTTTCTGGCTTCAAACATTCCAGTGGCTTCCCTTTGCCCATTAGAATAAAATCCAAAATCATTGCAATGGTCTACATCAGCTTCTGTAACCCTGAGATACAATTATGGCCAGTTTGTCACAGAGAATAGCCTGCAACTTAATTTCAGTATAAAATATCAACCAGAATAAGCTTTTATTTTACTACTTACCTCTCTATTAAATATTTCTAGACTTTGCCAGAGTCTGGTCATGTGATATGCTTAGCTTTTGCCTTAGAAAAGCAAAGCTTGCCTTTAGCTTTCCTCTTTCTGGAAAAAGTGGATGATGATAGCATTTTCTTCCATATCTTTCCCTACACAGAAAATATCTAGGAGTTAAAACACACACGTCAGAATCTGAGTGATGCTGCATTCATCTTTTAGAAACAAAGCATATGCATTAGATTATCAACTCTCTTCAGGCTCCTTCTACCACCCGCATAGTTATATGCGTGTTGACTAGATTTCATATTAATATTCCACATTTAAAACACAAAAGATGCTTAACATTCCTTCTATGGCCAAGGAAAGGTAAGATCAAGGAACAAAGTGATTTCGGTATTTGCAACATGTTCAGTCTCTTTTTAATAAGTTCTCAAAGTTTGAATGAAGTGAAGTGTTAGTTGCTCAGTCATGTTTGACTCTTTGCGACCCTGTGCCCTGCAGCCCACCATGCTCCTCTGTCCATGGAATTCTCCAGGCAAGAATACTAGTGAAAGTGAAAGTCACTCAGTCGTGTCTGACTCTTTGCGATCCCATGGGCTGTACAGTAGATGGAATTCTCCAGGCCAGAATACTGGAGTGGGTAGCCTTTCCCTTTTCTCTAAGGGAAAGAATACTAGAGTAGGTAGCCATTCCCTTCTCCAGGGGATCTTCCCAACCCAGTGACTGAACCAGTGTTTCCTGCATTACAGGCAGATTCTTTACCATCTGAGCCACAAATAGATTCCCTTATTAACAATTTATTCTATTTTAAAAATCACAATAAAGCAAATCACTTTCAAAAAATAAAGTAAATCAAACACAACTTCTTCCCTCTTGGGTTTTGCATTTTAATGTTTTTTTCTGGAATTTTTGTATTGTTCACTATAATTGTATTCTTGAAATAGGGACATATTTTTGCTTGGAAGGATATTATCAGGAAGGAAAATTTCTTTCTGTATCCTCATATGTTATGACTGGGGGCCTCCCAACTAACGAAGACATTAGCAGGAGAAAAGGCATGTACTTTTTATTAATATTTATAATCATGGGAGTTCCCAGAAGAGAAATGAAACTCAGAGAACTAGTTAAACTTGGAGGCTTATATACCATCTTAACAAAGGAAAGGAGTCTAGACCTCAAGGGACAAGAAATTGTGACGTGATGAGGAAATTTGTGGGTGGACTCATGGAAGATAAGACTTATTTTATAGAAGTCTGTTTATTCAGACTCATTTTGGAATCATCTCCCTGTCTCTGGTGAGAAGATTGCTCTCTTCTCTTCCTGGTTTTAGGGACTTCCCTCATAGCTCAGTTGGTAAAGAATCTGCCTGCAATGCAGGAGATCCTGGTTTGATCCCTGGGCTGGGAAGATCCATTGGAGAAGGGATAGGCTACCCACTCCAGTATTCTTGGGCTTGCTTCCCTTTCGGCTCAGCTGGTAAAGAATCCACCTGCAGTGTGGGAGACCTGGGTTCAATGCCTTTGTTGGGAAGATCCCCTGGAGAAGAATACTACCCACTCCAGTATTCTGGCTTGGAGAATTCCATGGACTGTATATTCCATGGTGTCAAGAGTCAGAAACAACTGTGCGACTTTCACTTTCACTTCCTGATACAGGTGAAGTGGTTAGAAAATGCCCTGCTTTTTAGCAGGAAAAGGGAGGCAGAGAACTCTTCCTGCATTTCTTGATTCTCAGCTGCCTCCAGCTCAAAACTCTGATGCCAAAGTGGCATATTTTAGGGATGACATATTCTGATCTCCTTCAATATAAAACAAAATCCTTAATAATTTGATGGCTGGCTAAACTCCTGTGGTACAACTCAAGTTACTTTATCTTTCCAATGCTTGGGGAAGTGACACTCAAACTTCACTTTGGGGGTTTGGGGCAAGGGTAGAGCATAGGCTGGAAGGTGGGGCAGGTGCCGGCTCTCTGTCCTAAAACCTTAGCACCTTAGGAGTTAGTTACTCACTTTGCAGTTATCTTGCCTTAATATCCCTTTTCTCTCATGATAGGTGTTTACATAGGCCTCAGCTTTTCTGGATTTTGGGATTATGATGATACCCAATGGTATAACCTGACAGATATGGTCTATTCCCAAGTTGGAGAAGGTAATTCCTCTAAAAGTGACTTCATCTTTGACATTTTCCTTTGCATCAACATTTGATGAATATTTATGAAATGTCTTTGCTTTGCTGAAAACATCACTTTTCCCTTATCTTTTAACCCATTATATGATTTCTTCCTTTAGAACACAAACAGCTCTCAGTGGTGGATATGGTTTTAACAAATCATTTTTTAGTTATCCTCACCTCTTTGGGTCTTTTTATAAGTAGAGATCTTCGTTATCCATCATCCTCTGTCTTAATGGTAAGTGAATTGCCTCATGCGAAGAGTTGACTCATTGGAAAAGACTCTGATGCTGGGAGGGGTTGGGGGCAGGAGGAAAAGGGGACGACAGAGGATGAGATGGCTAGATGGCATCACAGACTCGATGGACGTGAGTTTGAGTGAACTCCGGGAGTTGGTGATGGACAGGGAGGCCTGGCGTGCTGCAGTTCATGGGGTCGCAAAGAGTCTGACATGACTGAGAGACTGAACTGAACTGAATTGCTCTGTAACTAGAAGTTAACCTTAAATATCTTATGTGATATAAAGTAGAAATATTGGATGTGTTACATGTGATATATCTTAAAATTGAAATGTAAAAGCATAATATCATGACTTTTTCCTTTGCCTTATAGTGTTGAATATATCATTTAGAAATGGCTAGTTTTGTTGCTATACAAATTTATGGGAAGTTTCAAATACATACATGTAGAAAACACATGTGTAATTTAAACTGCTATGTTTTATCATGCCTTCTGATTGCAAGCAAAAATTTAAATTCCTTCTTTTCTTTCTTCTAGCTTTCAAGGGTAGACTTTTGCGGTTTCGAAAGGGTAAGATGCTTTCAATTTCCAAGGGTTTGTTAGAAGATATTCATTTCCTTGGTGACCTAAGAGATGAGGTGCAAGACAAGAATTCATGATATAGATGATACCTGACACTACGATATTATTTACAGTTTGAACTTAAAGATGTGTTTCCACTAACCATTAAACAATGATCTCTTGTTCTGTTTCAAAGGAGGAAATGCCACTCTTTGTTTTATAGGCAGCCCTTACCCCTTCTTTATATGTTCTGTCCAGGATTGCTGTGGCTGTTCAATGTGTTCTGCACAAGAGCACCCAGTTGAAAAGATGCGCAGTCCAGTGGTTCGGCAGTGCCATGGTTAAGACTTCACCTTTCAATTCAGTGGACGTGGGTTCAACCCACGGTTGGGGAGCTAAGATCCGACATGCCTCAGGGCCAAAAAAACAAAACACAGAACAGAAGCAATATTGTGACAGATTTAATAAAGACTTTTTAAAAAATGGTCCACATCAAAAAAAACTTAAAAAAACAAAAAAGTAAAGAAAAGATAGAGATGAAATCTGGCTTAACACTTGACTCCTCAGTCTGCCTGCTCCTGACCCTCATGTGAGTCTGTGTCTACAGAGAGAAAGGGGCACTCTTTCTAATATGATACAAGCAACCATATAAGCTCTGATTCTGGCTTTTGGGGGTGTGATTTTGTTCCATCAATTATCTCCCCTCTGTTATGAGGTCAGATTTTGAAATTCAACTAAGTTATTGCCTCATTGCCATCAACATATGAGCACAACAAAATTATGAGTATTTATAGCCTTTTGCCATGTCCCCTCCCATATAGGCCTGTGGGCACAGATGCACATGGGCACACACATGCACACTCACTCACACTGACTAAAGCAAAGAGGCACTTACTTCTCAGGAAGTAAAAGGAACTGACTTCTTGCTTCACTGATTCCAAGAAACGTCAAGCTGAGAACTGGGAAGGTCCAGCAGGCAAAACTGACTTCCATTACAAAGAGCAAGGAGGGAAAACTGTCAAGGACAGAATTCCAAACCGAGAAAAACTCTGTCACTCAAGAGTGAGGGTGAAGAAAAGAAATTTTCACAGATGAGCCATCAGGAGAGTTTATCATCCAGAGATTCCCATGAAGAAGTGGGATGCCAGAAATAATGATGGAACTAGAAATATGAACTCTAAGGGAGGCAGGAAACTTATCTATGCTTTTCACCAGACCTGAGCCCACCCTTCTGTGTTTTTATAGCTGCATATATTCCATCCTGTGAACTTAACCAGAGTTTACTTAACCAGTCTCCTATGAGTAGATACTTCAGTAGTTTTTCTAATCTTTTGCTTTTATATTACAAACAATGCTTCCATTAATAATTTGTATCCAGCAACTTTGTACATATCTGGCTATATCAGTACAATACATTCTTGGAACTTGGATGGACACATCAAGGAGTAAATGCTTGTACAATATTAAAAGACAATCACAAGTTGCCCTTCATAGACATTTTTACTATTTACAAGGATACTAAAATAAATCCTCTTAAGCTGAAATATTTCAGCAAAAACTCAGGGACTTCTGGTAATGATGAGAGAGAGAAGAATTACAAGCATTCCAAAGATAGTGAGGTCATGTGGCAGGGCAAAATGCAGGGGAAAGTGAATTATTCTCAAAGGTATAGGGATTTACCTTTAGGAAAGTCTTCTTCTATAATGATTGAAGAAAGGACAGTAAGAATGGAATGTGTGTGGCTATCCAGCCAGGAATTTGAAGGAGTTAATACTTGGTGATTTATTAATATCAATAACCTCAGATATGCAGATGACACCACCCTTATGGCAGAAAGTGAAAAGAAACTAAAAAGCCTCTTGATGAAAGTGAAAGAGGAGAGTGAAAAAGTTGGCTTAAAGCTCAACATTCAGAAAACGAAGATCATGGCATCTGGTCCCATCACTTCATGGGAAATAGATGGGGAAACAGTGGAAACAGTGTCAGACTGTATTTTGGGGGGCTCCAAAATCACTGCAGACGGTGATTGCAGCCCTGAAATTAAAAGATGCTTACTCCTTGGAAGGAAAGTTATGACCAACTTAGACAGCATATTAAAAAGCAAAGACATTACTTTGCCAACAAAGGTCCATCTATTCAAGGCTATGGTTTTTCCTGTGGTCATGTATGGATGTGAGAGTTGGACTGTGAAGAAAGCTGAGTGCCAAGGAATTGATGCTTTTGAACTGTGGTGTTGGAGAAGACTCTTGAGAGTCCCTTGGACTGCAAGGAGTTCCAACCAGTCCATTCTAAAGGAGATCAGTCCTGGGTGTTCTTTGGAAAGACTGATGCTAAAGCTGAAACTCCAGTACTTTGGCCACCTCATGAGAAGAGTTGACTCATTGGAAAAGACTGATGCTGGGAGGGATTGGGGGCAGGAGGAGAAGGGGATGACAGAGGATGAGATGGCTGGATGGCATCACTGACTCAATGGACATGAGTTTGGGTGAACTCCGGGAGTTGGTGATGGACTGGGAGGCCTGGCGTGCTGCGATTCATGGGATCACAAAGAGTCGGACACAACTGAGCAACTGAACTGAACTGAACTTACTCATCCATTCAACAGAAGTTTGTTGAGCCAGGCTTGTTTAGACAAAGACATACAAGATAAAGTCCAGACTCTCCTGTAGCTTTCCATTCTCCTGAAGCAGCTAGACCATGAAAAAGTACACAAACATAAGCAGACTGTGAAGAGTAAAAAGGGCTTATTCAAATTAAAGCAGGAAAAAGAAACAGAGAGTGAAGAGAAGATAACATTGTATTTTAAGCCAGGTGATTATAGCAGACCTCTCCAAGGGGGTGAAATTGAAGCAGAAATTAAAATGATTTGAAGAAATGATTTTGCCAAAATATGTCCAGACAGTGGTGCAAAGGCCCTCAATTGGGAACTTGACATGAGGCAAAATCTCTCTGCCAAAATCTGTTTAGTGGAAATAACAGGCATCTGGAGTCACTTCTTTAAGGATAAAATCCAAGCTCTTGAGAGACATAGAAAGTCCTTCATGGTCAGAGCCTCTCGTGCCTTCCTCAGCCTTGTGGTGCCTGCTCCTCACCCCAAGAAGCCCTTTCCAGGCACAGCAAACACACCTTGAAATGAGCCATCATTTCTTACACTTTGAATCAGTTGGACAAGATGTTTCATCTCCTTAGGGTGCATTCCCTCCCCCTCCCTTTCATTTCACTTAGAGCAAGGATCCCCAACCTTTTTGGCACCAGGGACCAGTTTCATGGAAGACAATTTTTCTACAGACTGGAGTGAGGGAGGATGGTTGTGGAAGGATTCAAGCATATTACATTTATTGTGCGATTTATTTCTACTAATATTACATCAACTCCACCACACATCATTAAGCATTAGATCCTGGAGGTTAGGGACCCATGACTCAGAGAGTTCCTACTGCTTCTTCAGTTCCCTCTGTGACTACCAAGGGTGCCTTTCCTGTACAGTCTCAATGCTGTCACCACTAATGGCTGTCGTTTGTCACCCTGTTTTGTCTGTTGAGCCCTCTGACTTGTTTCACCAGATTTTAGGTTTCATGTCAAGAACTACCTTATTTACTGGTGTATGCTAATAAGTTACCACCTTGCCTTGCACATAGGTCATCTCAAATAAATATGTGCAGAATCCGTGAGTGAATAAATGAAGACAGACAAGAATCCAGTCTTGTAGGAAATTAGTAACCATGCACCATGGAACTTTGAACAGTCATATACCTCTCTGGCCTCAATTTCTTCATTTTAAAATGTTCATAACATTATCTACCTCTTACAGTTGAAGTGATTAAATAACATTATATAAAAATTTGGCCTGGTTCATGAATCAAAGTAGAAACTTAAACAAACAAACAAGAAACTATATTTTCTCTCCAAACAGATAGTCAGATCCTTTTGAAAGCAAATGACAGAAACCAACTAAATCTGATTTTAGCAAAGGAGATGCAGTTGTTGGCTCATGTGAGCAGGGAATTCAAGGAATGAAGAATCTGGCTTTCAGACATGACTGGATTTTGTGCCTAACAAGTGTCCATCAAACTCTGTCTTCTCAGCATTTGAGTCTACTTTCCTCTACATTAACTTCACTCTCAGTGGATTTGTTCCAATTGTCAGTAAGAACGGCCACCAAGTTTACGTGCAAGCAATTTAGCAATCCCCGCAGGAATAAAGTATCTCTTTTCTGGTACTTCCAAGTCTCAGGGCCGACTCATTACCCTGACTTGGATCGTGTGTTCATTCCTGACCCGTCTTTGTGCCTCTAAATCAGGTCTGAGGCATGAGCTCATCCTTGGAATAAAGTTAGCCTGTTCAGATTAAATTATCCCCAGGGATATTCACTGAAGTATTATCAGTTTTATTCCAGGTTAGGGGAAAAAAAAAGGAATCTCAGGACCCAGTAGAGATTCTTTATTAATTGCCCATATATAGTCATGATAATCACAATATTCTAAACACTGAAGATTTATATGAGAACAGGCTCATTTGATATGATGCCTTAGATTGAAATTCAAATAAATAATTGTCTAGTCCATTTTAAAAGGCTTCTTTGTTTGTTTAGAAGTTTTATTAAGATATAATTCACATAGCATAATATTTACCCACTTTAGTGTACAATTCAGTGGCCTTTAGTATATTCACAGTTGTGCAACCATCACCACAGTCTATTCTAAAATATTTTAAAGGCTTTTATTGTAGAGATTATGCAGATTTTATTATTGATCTTTAAAAATGTAAGAAGGTTTTCCTTTTGTCTCAACAATAATTTAATAGTCAGAGTCTTCCTATGTTAACTGAAAAAATTACATGATCTAAAAGTTAAGAGTTATATTTTATTCTGTGGACAAAACTGAGGACGTAAGCCCAAGACACAGCCTCTCAGATAGCTCTGAGAGACTGCTCCCAAGAGGGAAAGGGGAACCAGGATATATAAGGAGTTTTTGTAGCAAAGACCAGGTAGTTGGAACATCAAAAGTTTTCTTTAAAGAAAACCATATATCTCAAGGAATTTAGTGCTTTTCTATGCAAGAGTCTGGGCTCCCTGAAATCATTCCTCTGATGTGCACCTCAGCTCTTTGGGACCAGTACCCTGTGCTTTCTCATCCTGAATCTCCTCAGGGTGCATCTTTGGGGGCTGGCTGCAGTGACTGAGGGCAAGGCAGCAGGCAGACAGCCCATCTGTCTCCATCCTGAGTTCCCTCGGGGCTCACAGTCGTGGTTATAGTGGTTGTAGTGGCTTGATGGCTGCAAATCCTTTGTTTATTGCAGGCAGGCAACATATTTTTATAGATACCTATAACAGAACCATCTCAAATTCTTGCATATAACTCATATCCAACATGGATAATCTTACCTTCTTGGAAGTTTCTTTCTTATGACCAGTTTTTCAAAACCTGTATTTTTTTCTTATTGCTTTGTGCGGCTGTTAGGCTTCTGGGAAGACTCCTTAAATCTATCTGCAGCTGAAGGAGAATAAAAGATAAGCATATGGTCTGTTTTAACTGTAATGAAAGATCAACAGCTCCTGGGAGCCTCAGATAGACAATTCATAGAGAGAAGGCAATGGCACCCCACTCCAGTACTCTTGCCTGGAAAATCCCATGGATGGAGGGGCCTGGTAGGCTGCAAACCATGGTATCCAGAAGAATCGGACATGACTGAGCGACTTCACTTTCACTTTTCACTCTCATTCATTGGAGAAGGAAATGGCAACCCACTCCAGTGTTCTTGCCTGGAGAATCCCAGGGATGGTGGAGCCTGGTGGGCTGCCATCTATGGGGTCGCACAGAGTCGGACACAACTGAAGCAACTTAGCAGCAGCAGCAGCAGCATCTTCATTAACATATGCTAATCAAGCAAAATTTTTTATTCCTTTTTCGTGTGCTGTTCAAAAAGCATATTCTTGTTTACTGCCCTCTATGACCTTTTATTTGTTGGCATACAGTTTTTCTCTTTTTATTTGCCTCACATTCCTGAACTATCTAACTTATAAATTTTCTGATGTTTTTCTATCTTACATCTTAAGTCTATGTATTGCCTAAATGATACTTTTGTTTATTTATGTAGGTTGACTACATCAAAGGAAAACTGTGGTATAATGAAAGGTGTTTTGCTAACAGAGAACACTTTGAAGGTAAATTTTAATAAACTTTTCTCAATGTAGATAGCACATATAGATTAGATAAAATGCAATAAAAATAGAATTAAACATAAAGATAGATTTGTTTTGTATAAGTTAAGAGCCTAAAACTGGGGGAAAAATTAATTTAAATATAAGGCAAAATAGGCATGCCCTGTTATAAATGCAAGAAAATTGTATTTGAGTATACTTAATGATACATTTAAAAATATAGATGCTACTTATAATTTCTGTACCTTTATATTTTATAGTTGATTATGTTACTATCACCTTTGACAGAAACAGGACCCTAAGTGAGGTATGATATTCAATATTTTAAAAAGTAAGAAATTTTGCTGTGCATCATTTCATAGGTTGTTATTAATGTAAAGAATGGCAATTCTACAGACTGAAAAGCTTAACAATCACTCTTTGCTCCCAGTGGTGGCTCTACTTGGGTTTAATGGTAGTTATCTAACTGGAGAAGAAAATGGCAACCCACCCCACTCCAGTATTCTTGCCTGGAGAATCCCATGGACGGAGGAGCCTGGTAGGCTACAGTCCATGGGGTCACTAAGAGTCACACACGACTGAGACTTCACTTTCACTTTTCACTTTTCTGCATTGGAGAAGGAAATGGCAATCCACTCCAGTATTCTTGCCTGGAGAATCCCAGGGACAGAGGAGCCTGGTGCGCTGCCGTCTGTGGGGTTGCACAGGGTCAGACACGACTGAAGCAACTTAGCAGCAGCAGCAATTATCTAACAATTCATGCCAGAAAGGGATGTTTGGCCATGTTTTCTGGACTCGCATCCCCAAGAAGATAACAACACAATGGTTCATTGGTTTATTTGCCTATAGGAGCTAATGAGGGCTTTTTTTTTTTTTTTTTTTTTTTACTTTATTTTACTTTACAATACTGTATTGGTTTTGCCATACATTGACTTGAATCCACCACGGGTGTACATGCGTTCCCAAACATGAACCCCCCTCCCACCTCCCTCCCCATAACATCTCTCTGGGTCATCCCCGTGCACCAGCCCCAAGCATGCTGTATCCTGCGTCGGACATAGACTGGCGATTCGATTCTTACATGATAGTATACATGTTTCCATGCCATTCTCCCAAATCATCCCACCCTCTCCCTCTCCCTCTGAGTCCAAAAGTCCGTTATACACAGCTGTGTCTTTTTTCCTGTCTTGCATACAGGGTCATCATTGCCATCTTTCTAAATTCCATATATATGTGTTAGTATACTGTATTGGTGTTTTTCTTTCTGGCTTACTTCACTCTGTATAATCGGCTCCAGTTTCATCCATCTCATCAGAACTGATTCAAATGTATTCTTTTTCATGGCTGAGTAATACTCCATTGTGTATATGTACCACAGCTTTCTTATCCATTCATCTGCTGATGGACATCTAGGTTGCTTCCATGTCCTGGCTATTATAAACACTGCTGCGATGAACATTGTGGTACATGTGTCTCTTTCAATTCTGGTTTCCTCAGTGTGTATGCCCAGCGGTGGGATTGCTGGGTCATAAGGCAGTTCTATTTGCAATTTTTTAAGGAATCTCCACACTGTTCTCCATAGTGACTGTACTAGTTTGCATTCCCACCAACAGTGTAGGAGGGTTCCCTTTTCTCCACACCCTCTCCAGCATTTATTGCTTGCAGATTTTTGGATCGCAGCCATTCTGACGGGTGTGAAGTGGTACCTCATTGTGGTTTTGATTTGCATTTCTCTAATAATGAGTGATGTTGAGCATCTTTTCATGTGTTTGTTAGCCATCCGTATGTCTTCTTTGGAGAAATGTCGATTTAGTTCTTTGGCCCATTTTTTGATTGGGTCGTTTATTTTTCTGGAATTGAGCTGCATAAGTTGCTTTTATATTTCTGAGATTAGTTGTTTGTCCGTTGCTTCATTTGCTATTATTTTCTCCCATTCAGAAGGCTGTCTTTTCACCTTGCTTATATTTTCCTTTGTTGTGCAGAAGCTTTTAATTTTAATTAGATCCCATTTGTTCATTTTTGCTTTTATTTCCAGAATTCTGGGAGGTGGATCATAGAGGATCCTGCTGTGATTTATGTCGGAGAGTGTTTTGCCTATGTTCTCCTCTAGGAGTTTTATAGTTTCTGGTCTTACATTTAGATCTTTAATCCATTTTGAGTTTATTTTTGTGTGCGGTGTTAGAAAGTGATCTAGTTTCATTCTTTTACAAGTGGTTGACAAAGACAGAAATATAGATCAATGGAACAAAGTAGAAAGCCCAGAGATAAATCCACACACATATGGACACCTTATCTTTGACAAAGGAGGCAAGAATATACAATGGAGTAAAGACAATCTCTTTAACAAGTGGTGTTGGGAAAACTGGTCAACCACTTGTAAAAGAATGAAACTAGATCACTTTCTAACACCGCACACAAAAATAATGAGGACTTTAAGAGTTCAACAATGGCATTAACTTTTCCTTTCTCTTTTTGTAGGCAAACTCTTGTTTTTACAGTAAAGAACCATTTCTTGAATGGTTGCCTTGCTTACCCCCTGTTTCAAAAGGAACCAAAACTATTCTTTCAACTGTGATAACATTTCTTGTTGACCAAGAGCAAAGTTCTGCCGTCTACCTCTTCCATAACCAGGTAGGCCTTAAAGCCCAGAGGGGATTGCTCTTGACACCACAATAATGTAAATGTACCTGACCAAAGCTTATTCCAAGTTCTTGTTTTCTTTGGCAGTATAAGTTGATTAAAAATTGGCTGCAGTGAAATTATTCATGATAATTAATATAGTTTGATA
This sequence comes from Budorcas taxicolor, assembly GCF_023091745.1. Taxonomy (NCBI): domain Eukaryota; kingdom Metazoa; phylum Chordata; class Mammalia; order Artiodactyla; family Bovidae; genus Budorcas; species Budorcas taxicolor. The sequence continues at coordinate 60,225,817 of NC_068930.1, read as the reverse complement.
CCTTATGGGCATCCCTCATAGCTAGGTTGGTAAAGAATTCACCTGCAATGCGGGAGACCCCGGTTTGATTCCTGGGTTGGGAAGATCCGCTGGAGAAGGGATAGGCTACCTACTCCAATATTCTTAGACTTCCCTTGTGGCTCAGCTGGTAAAGAATCCACCTGGAATGCAGGAGACCTGGGTTCAACCCTTGGGTTGGAAAAATCCCCTGGAGAAGGGAAAGGTTACCTACTCTAGTATTATGGCCTAGAGAATTCCATGGACGTCCATGGGGTCGCAAAGTGTTGGACACAACAGAGTGACTTTCACTTTCACTTGATACCTTATAGATGTCTTGTCTCTGATTATCATTCAGTTTGATGAAGACACAAAATTCAATGCTGTTTGTATAATGATTTTGCTTTGCTTATTCTTCAGGATAGCATAAGCTGTATTTGCTCTGTATATATTTAAGTTTCCATAAAATGGTTAGTTTAAATGAACAAAAAGTGGAACAAGCCCTACCCGCATGATTTTAGGGGATAAAAATTTTTCCTCTACCCTCTAATAAGGGCCCTGCAAATTAAACTGATAAAAGACAGATTAACAAGAGAAAACAAAATAATTATTTATGCATACAATGCACACACAATCACAGAAAATTAATCAAACTGATCACATGGACCACAACCTTGTCTAACTCAGTGAAACTATGAGCCATGCCGTGTAGGGCCATCCAAGACGGATGAGTCATGGTGGACAGTTCTGACAAAAGGTGGTCCACTGGAGAAGGGAATGACAAACCACTTCAGCATTCTTTCCTTGAGAACCCTATGAACAGTATGAAAAGGCAAAAGGGTATGACACTGAAAGATGAACTTCCCAGGTCAGTAGGTGCCCAATATGCTACTGGAAAAGAGTAGAGAAATAACTCCAGGTAGAATGAAGAGACAAAGCCAAAGTGAAAACAATGCCCAGTTGTACATGAAACTGGTGATGGCAGTAAAGTCCAATGCTGAAGAACTATACAAAAAAAATCTTCTGACTCAGATAACCATGATGGTGTGATCACTCACCTAGAGGCAGCCATCCTGGAATGCAAGGTCAAGTGGGCCTTAGGAAGCATCTCTATGAACAAAGCTAGTGGAGGTGATGGAGTTCCTGTTGAGCTATTTCAAATCCTAAAAGATGATGCTGTGAAAGTGCTGCACCCAATATGCCAGCAAATTTGGAAAACTCAGCAGTGGCCACAGGGCTGGAAAAGGTCGGTTTTTATTCCAATCCCAAAGAAAGGCAATGCCAAAGAATGCTCAAACTACCACACAGTTGCACTCATCTCTCACACTAGCAAAATAATCCTCAAAATTCTCCAAGCCAGGCTTCAACAGTATGTGAACTGTGAAATTCCAGATGTTCAAGGTGGATTTAGAAAAGGCAGAGGAACCAGAGATCAAATCAGCAACATCCGTTGGGTCATCAAAAAAGCAAGAGAGTTCCAGAAAAACATCTACTTCTACTTTATTGACTATGCCAAAGCCTTTGACTGTGTGGATCACAACCATCTGTAGAAAATTCTTCAACAGGTGGGTCTACCAGATCACCTTACCTGCCTCCTGAGAAATCTGTATGCAGGTCAAGAAGCAACATTGGAACTGGACATGGAAAAACAGACTGGTTCCAAATTGGGAAAGAGTACGTCAAGGCTGTATCTTGTCACTCTGCTTATTTAACTTATATGCTGGGCTGGCTGAAGCACAAGTTGGAATCAGGATTGCTGGGAGAAATATCAATAACCTCAGATACGGAGATGGCACCACCCTTATGGCAGAAAACAAAGAAGAACTAAAGAGTCTCTTGATGAAAGTGAAAGAGGACAGTGAAAAAGTTGGCTTAAAACTCAGCTTTCAGTTCTAATGAGGTGGATGAAACTGGAGGCTATTTAGAGTGAAGTAAGCCAGAAAGAAAATGAGGCAGTACAGTATACTAACACATATATATGGAATTCAGAAAGATGGTAATGATAATTCTATATGTGAGACAGCAAAAGAGACACAGATGTAAAGAACTGTCTTTTGGACTCTGTGGGAGAAGGCAAGGGTGGGATGATTTGGGAGAATGGCATTGAAACATGTATATTATCATATGTGAAACGAATCGCCAGTCCAGGTTTGATGCAGGTTTGAGACAGGGTGCTCGGGGCTGGTGCACTGGGATGACCCAGAGGGATGAGATGGGGAGGGAGGTGGGAGGGGGGTTCAGGATGGGGAACACATGTACACCCATGGCGGATTCATGTCAATGTATGGCAAAACCACTACAATGTTGTAAAATAATTAACCTCCAATTCAATAAATTTATATTAAAAAACTCAACTTTCAAAAAATGAAGATCGTGGCATCCAGTCCCATCACTTTACGGCAAATAGATGGGGAAACAATGGAAATAGTGACAGACTTTATTTTGGGGGGCTCCAAAATCACTGCCGATGGCGACTGCAGCCATGAAATTAAAAGACACTTGCTCCTTGGAAGAAAAGCTATGACCAACTTAGCATGTTAAAAAGCAGAGACATTTCTTTGCTGACAGAGGTTCATCTAGTCAAAGCTATGGTTTTTCCAGTAATCGTGTATTGGATGTGAGAGTTGGACTATAAAGAAATCTGAGTGCCGAAGAATCAATATTTTTGAACTGTGGTGTTGGAGAAGACTCTTGAGAGTCCCTTGGACTGCAAGGAGATCCAACCAGTTAATCCTAAAGGAAATCAAGACTGGAAGGACCAATGCTGAAGCTGAAACTCTAATACTTTGGCCACCTGATGCGAAGAACTGACTCCTTGGAAAAAACCCTGATGCTGAGAAAGATTGGAGGCAAGAGGAGAAAGGGACAATAGAGGATGAAATGGTTGGATGGCATCACCAACTTGATGGACATGAGTTTGAGCAAGCTCCAGGATTTGGTGATGGACAGGGAAGCCTGGCATGCTGCAGTCCATGGGGTTGCAAAGAGTTGGACACAACTGACTATGAACTGAATGCACACACACGTGGGTATGAGTCAATGATGAATAACTCAAAAGGTAGTTAAATTTTGGAGGCTACATACCATCTTAACAGTTTAAGAAATTGAGTGAGAAGGATACTTAAAAGAAAACAAGTGAAAAGATAATGGGTTTACAGGAGGACAAACAGGAGTTAAGAAAGTCCATGATAATATTTGTTTGAATAAGTTTGAGTGATTTTTCTGTCCTTGTGGGCCTTAAAGCTCACCTGAAGAAGGGATCTGGGGTAGGTTTTGTTTGCATGCTGCCTTCTGGGAGTAGATATGCTCTGAAGAGGAATTAATGGCAGCCATATATCCCAGATATTGCTGCTTTTAGTCAGATGAGGGAAGAAATTTTTTGCCTCTTTTGAATCTAAAATATCAGCATAAAATAAACTTTATACCGAAGTGTCATGCCTTGGGGTACATATTCTGATTCCCATCAGAATCATGATCTGACAGAACTGTAGTGTGGCCTAGGTGTTCACATTTTAAAAAGTAACTTGACATTATAGTTCTGGTGAATGGGCATTGGAGCCTGTCAAGTTCAGTAATGATTCTACAATAAATCCCCCCTTGACATTTGTTATAGAACCTTGGACAAATTATTTAATCCTCTTTACTTCATGTTCAATATCTACAAGATGAACCTATACAGTAGGGGGAGGCAGAGTAAAGAGATACCAATAGCTGCTAATCCTTTCAGTTCTATGCTGTTAAAGGTTGTATCCCTATCTTAATCAAAATCCAAGTAACAAGAAACTCTTAAAATTGTAACATAGACGTAGTACTGTTGGTGGAAAGAAATCTTACCATTTGCTCCTTCTTTATCTATTTCTAGAAAAATACCATTGTCTCTGTGAGGATCCTAAAACACAACAAACCAGACTTAATACAAAAATTTCCACCTTTCTCTTTTCCTTCATCATTCTCTTCTCCTGTTGGAATGATATTCCACCCACGAAGCCATTTTCTGTATGCTTACGGTAATCAGGTATGTATAGATTAAACTTTACACTCTAGTATAGATGTAAATTCTTCACTTACTCCGCTGAATGGTTATACATTAATAATGGAGTTGCTCTGATGGTCAGAGAGGTGGAAAGCCTAATGAAGAGAGAATGAGAAGAGAGGAATTAGTGACAGTGAATACAAACAAACCTTTTGCAAAGTTTTGCTGAAAAGTAGAACAGGGAAATGTGACAGTATTTGAAAAAGGAAAGGTCAAAAGAAGAGGTTTTTTAAGATAAAAAGAATTATGATGTGTGCTTCTGGGAATTACTTGGTAGAGAGGGAAAAATTAATGATGCAGGAAAGAGAACAAACTACTGGAGAGACATTTCTGAAGAGGTGAGAGGAGATAATCTATATGAACTAGTGAAGAGATTGATCTTAGCAGACAATAGTAAGTGGAGGGAGGAAGGGTTTTGGGGTTCGAAAGCAGTTAGGTGGGGAGCTAAGGTAATGGAAGATGTGTGAATGTATCTTCTATTTTCTCACAAAAAAAATCAAAATTATTTATGAGTGATGATGGAGGAGAAATGTAGAAGGGAGGGGATTTGAGGAAAGAGACAACAAAATTAAATAGTTGCCTAGGAGGATGGGCCACCTAATTTTACACCTTAAGGAACTAAACAAAGGAGAGCCACAAACTGAAAGCTAACAAATGGAAGGATATAATAAAGAATAGAGGAAAGATAAATGTAATAGGGAACAGAAAAAAGCAGTTAAATTAAGACCTGGTTTGTTGACAAAACTTAACTAGATAAACTAAGAAAACGAAGATTCATCTAAAAATTAAAAGAGGGGATGTTACAACTGATGCCACAGAAACAAGGAGGATATGAGAATATTATGAATAGTTGTGTGCTAACAACCTGGATAACCTAGAACAAATGGGTGAATTCCCAGAAACACACAACCTACTAATTCTTAAATCATGAAGAAATAAATCTGAGCAGACCAATAACTAGTTAGGAAATCGAATCAGTAATCAAACCTCCTAATAAAGAAAAGTCCAAGGGCATATGGCTTCATTGGTGAATTGGTCCAAATGTTTAAAGAAGAATTAACACTAAACCTCTTCAAACTCTTGCCAAAGGGAAGAAAAAAATGAAGAGGAATGAAGATTTCCAAGGTCATTCTTTAAGACCACCATTAACCTGATATCAAAGTCAGATAAGAATACTACAAGAAAACTATAAATCAAATCCCTAGACAATACTGATACAAAAATTCTCAACAAAATACTAGGAAACTGAATTCAGCAATGGAATTAAAAAGATTATACATACTATGACCAAGTGGGATTTGTTTCTGTAACACAGAGATGGTTCAACATATGAAAATTGAACAATGTAATATACCACATTAACAGAATGAAGGGGGAAAATAATCACAACATCATCTTGGTTGATACAAAAAAGCATTTGATAAAATTCAACATACTTTCATGATAAAAACATGTAGTAGACTAGAAATAGAAGAAAACTACCTAAACATGATAAAAACCATATACAAGAAACACACAATGAACATTATACTCAGCAGTGAAAGACTTACAGCTTTTCCTCTGAGGTAAGGAATAAGGCAAGGAAGCACACTCTCACTACTTCTGTTCAATATAGTACTGGAAGTTCTGACCAGAGTTATTAGACAAGAAAAAGAAATTTTATAGAATCTGCATATAAAAGGAAGAAGCAAAATTATCTGTGTTCATAGGTGATATGATCTTATATGTAGAAAACTCTGAAGATACTACAAAAAACAAACAAAAAAAAACTTGTTAGAACAGAGGAATTCATCACAAAAGTCATTTTAATATGGATAAGCACTTAACCCATTTTAATATGGGTAAGCACTCTCCTCCATATAGCAATTCATGCAACACTTCATCCTTTTATGAACAAGGAGGACCCAGTTGAGAGATGATGAAATAACTTTGTTCTTTTATGCATCTTTTATAAAACTGAAGATTGCTACATACACCATTGCACAAACTCTAGGAAGGGAATAGAGGGTTGATCAAGTACGTCAGGAGTCTTTACACTCATGTGTGTGTGTGTGTGTGAGGGGGGATGAATGCATGATGGATGTGGGAGTATGGTTATGGGGTTATGCTGCATGACTTTCTTATGTAGGAAGATTAGGTAATTGCTGACTGTTACATGGCATCTCTTTAGTGAGATATTGTCTTTCTATTCCCTTAGGTATGGCTTTCAATTGATGGCGGCAACACCTTTGATTTAATAGCTGACTTTCATGATGATATCATAAAGAATACTTACCATAGTTTTTATACTTCAGATATTACTCTTGTTTCCCAAAGTGGAAAGGTTTACTTGACAAAGGCAGGTGAGGAATGCACTTTTACTGGTATAAGCAGTACCTGTGAGCCAAGGGTTAGAAGATGTATTTTTAAATCTGCCATATTAATGAACTGATCCTAGGTCTCAGACATATTAGGGGTTTTAGATGGATTTTTTTAATGTTTTACAGTAATAAAAATAAACATAACAAAATTTAACATCTTAACCATTCTAAGTATATAGTTCAGTGGTATTGGATACGTGCTCGGTCACTTCACTTGTGTCCGATTCTGTGCAACCCTATGGACTTACCCCGCCAGGCTCCTCTGTCCATGGGATTCTCCAGGCAAGAATACTGGAGTGGGTTGTGATGCCCTCTTCTAGGGGATCTTCCCAACCCAGGAATCGAACCTGCATCTCTTTCATCTCTTGCATTGGCAGGTGGGTTCTTTACCACCAGCACCATCTGAGAAGCCCTCAGTGGTATTGCTGCTGCTGCTGCTGCTAAGTCACTTCAGTTGTGTCCGACTCTGTGTGACCCCTTAGACGGCAGCCTACCAGGTTCCCCAGTCCCTGGGATTCTCCAGGCAAGAACACTGGAGTGGGTTGCCATTTCCTTCTCCAATGCATGAAAGTGAAAAGTCAAAGTGAAGTCGCTCAGTCGTGTCCAACTTTGCGACCCCATGGACTGCAGCCTACCAGGTTCCTCTGTCCATGGGATTTTCCAGGCAAGAGTACTGGAGTGGGGTGCCATTGCCTTCTCCATCAGTGGTATTAAATACATGCAAATATTCTGCAACCATCACCAACATCCATCTCCTTAACTTTCTTCATCTTAAAACTCTATACCTTTTAAAAATAAATCCCCACACCCCTCTTCCCCACAGCGTCTCACAACTACCATCCTATTTTCTGTTTCTATGATTTTGATTTCTCTGGTGCCTCATATAAGTAGAATCATACAGTATTTGTCCTTTTGTGACTAGATTATTTCACTTAGCATAATGGCCTTAAGGTTCATACATATAATAGCTTGTATGAGGGTTTTCTTCATGATTAAGACTGAATAATAATTGTACCATATAGATGACATTTAGCTTGTCCATTCATCTATCAGTGGACACTTGGGTTGCTTCCATGTTTATCTATTGTGAATAGTGTTGCTACAAACACAGGTATACGGATACATCTTTTAGTTCAGTTCAGTTCAGTTCAGTCACTCACGTGTGTGACTCTTTGCGACCCCATGAATTGCAGCACGCCAGGCCTCCCTATCCATCACCAACTCCCGGAGTTCACTCAGACTCACGTCCATTGAGTCAGTGATGTCATCCAGCCATCTCATCCTTGGTCGTCCCCTTCTCCTCCTGCCCCCAATCCCTCCCAGCATCAAAGTCTTTTCCAATGAGTCAACTCTTCACATGAGGTGGCCAAAGTACTGGAGTTTCAGCTTTAGCATCAGTCCTTCCAAGGAAATCCCAGGGCTGATCTCCTTCAGAATGGACTGGTTGGATCTCCTTGCAGTCCAAGGGACTCTCAAGAGTCTTCTCCAACACCACAGTTCTAAAGCATAAATTCTTCGGTGCTCAGCTTTCTTCACAGTCCAACTCTCACATCCATACATGACCACAGGAAAAACCATAGCCTTGACTAGACGGACCTTAGTCGGCAAAGTAATGCCTCTGGTTTTGAATATACTATCTAGATTGGTCATAACTTTTCTTCCAAGGAGTGTCTTTTAATTTCATGGCTGCAGTCACCATCTGCAGTGATTTTGGAGCCCAAAAAAATAAAGTCTGACACTGTTTCCACTGTTTCCCCATCTATTTCCCATGAAGTGATGGGACCGGATGCCATGAGCTTCATTTTCTGAATGTTGAGCTTTAGGCCAACTTTTTCACTCTCCACTTTCACTTTCATCAAGAGGCTTTTTAGTTCCTCTTCACTTTCTGCCATAAGTGTGGTGTCATCTGCATTTCTGAGCTTATTGATATTTCTCCCAGCAATCTTAATTCCAGCTTGTGTTTCTTCCAGCCCAGCATTTCTCATGATATATTCTGCATAGAAGTTAAATAAGCAGGGTGACAATATACAGCCTTGATGTACTCCTTTTCCTATTTGGAACCAGTCTGTTGTTCCATGTCCAGTTCTAACTGCTGCTTCCTGACCTGTATACAGATTTCTCAAGAGGCAGGTCAGGTGGTCTAGTATTCCCATCTCTTTCAGAATTTTCCACAGTTTATTGTGATCCACACAGTCAAAGGCTTTGGCATAGTCAATAAAGCATCTTTAAGACCTGCTTTTTAATTCTTTCAGGTATATACTCAGAAGTGGCATTTCTGAATCATATGATAATTTTACTTTTAATTTTTTGAGGAACTGCAATACTATTTTACACAGCACTGTACTATTTTACATTCAGATTTCCAGTGTAAAATGGTTCCAGTTTCTCCATAACATTGCCAACACTTGTTATTTTCTGGTCTTTTGATAGCAATCATCCTTCTGGGTGTGAAGAAGTTGTTGTTATTGTTGATCAGTCACTAGTCAGGTCAACTATTTGTGACCACATGGACTGTAGCACACTAGGCTTCCCAGTCCATCACCAACTCCTGGACCTTGCTGAAACTCATGTCCACTGAGTCAGTGATGCCATCCAACCATCTCATCCTCTGTTGTCCCCTTCTCCTCCTGCCTTCAATCTTTCCCAGCCTCAGCGTCTTTTCCAATGAGTTGGTTCTTGGCATCAGGTGGCCAGAGTGTGGGAGTTTCAGCTTTAGCATCAGTCCTTCCAATGAATATTCAGGACTGATTTCCTTTAGGATTGAGTGGTTTAATTTCCTTGCTGTCCAAGGGACTCTCAAGAGTCTTCTCCAACACCACAGTTCAAAAGCATCAGTTCTTTGGCACTCAACTTTCTTTATGGTCCAACCCTCACATCTGTACATGACTGCTGGAAAAACCATAGCTTTGACTAGACGGACCTTTATCGGCAAAGCAATGTCTCTGCTTTTTAATATGCTGTCTAAGTTGGTCATAGCTTTTCTTCCAAGGAGCAAGCGCCTTTTAATTTCATGGCTGCAGTACCATATGCAGTGATTTTGGAGCACCCCAAAAATAAAGTCTGTTACTGTTTCCATTGTTTCCCCATCTATTTGCCATAAAGTGATGGGATCGAATACTATGATCTTTGTTTTCTGAGTGTTGAGTTTTAAGCCAGCTCTTCCACACTCGTCTTTCACTTTCATCAAGAGGCTAAAGGAACTAAAGTTTCTTTTCACTTTCTGCCATAAGGGTGGTATCATCTGCATAACTGAAGTTATTAATATTTTTCCCAGAATCTTGATTCCAGCTTGTGCTTCATCCAGCCTAGCGTTTCTCATGATGTACTCTGCATATAAGTTAAATAAGCAGGGTAACAATATATAGCTTTGTTGTACTCCTTTCCCAATTTTTTGAACCAGTTAGTTGTTCCATGTCCGGTTCTAGCAATTGCTTCTTGACAGACATACAGATCTCTCAGGAGACAGATAATGTATCTGGCATTCCCATCTTTTTCAGAATTTTCCAGTTTTTTGTGATCCATACAGTCAAAGTCTTTAGTGGAGTCAATAAAGCTGAAATCGATGTTTTTCTGGAACTCTCTTGCTTTTTCTATAAATGCTGGCAGTTTGATCTCTGGTTCTTCTGCCTTTTCTAAATCCAGCTGTACATCTGGGAGTTCTCAGTTCACATACTGTTGAAGCCTAGCTTGAAGGATTTGACCATGACCTTACTAGCATGTGAAAGGAGAGCAACTGTACGGTAGTTTGAACATTCTTTGGCATTGCCTTTCTTTGGGATTGGAATGAAAACTGACCTTTTCCAGTCCTGTGGCCACTGCTGAGTTTTCCAAATTTGCTGACATATTGAGTGCAGCACTTTAACTGCATTATCATTTAGTATTTTAAATATTTCTACTGGAATTCCATTATGCCACTAGCTTTGCGGTAGTAATACTTTCTAAGACCCACTTGCCTTTGCACTCCAGGATGTCTGGCTCTAGGTGAGTGACCACACCATCACAATTGTCTGGGTCTTTAAGACCATTTTTGTATAGTTCTTCTGTGTATTCTTGCCATCTCTTCTTAATATCTTCTGCTTCTGCTAGGTCCATACCATTTCTATCCTTTATTGTGCCCATCCTTGCACGAAATGATCCCTCAATATCTCTAATTTTCTTGAAGAGATTCGTAGTCATTCCCATGGTATTGCATTTCTCTATTATTTGCATTTCTCATTTAAGAAGGCCTCTTATCTCTCCTTGCTATTCTCTGGAACTCTGCATTTATTTGGTTTTATCTTTCCTTTTCTCCCTTGCCTTTCTCTTCTCTTCTTGGCTCTTTGTAAACCCTCCCCAGACAACCACTTACCTTCTTGCATTTCTTTTCCTTTGGGATTACGTTGGTCACTGCCTCCTGTACAACGCTGTTGCTGTTGTTTTTCAGTCGCTCAGTGGTGTCCAGCTGTTTGTGACCCCATGGACTGCAGCATGCTAGGCTTCCCTGTCTTTCACAATCTCCTGGAGTTTACTCAGACTCATATTCATTGAGTTGGTGATGCCATACAACCATCTCATCCTCTCATCCCTTCTCCTCCTGCCTTCAATCTTTCCCAGCATCAGGGTCTTTTCCAGTGAGTCAGTTCTTCGCATCAGGTGGCCAAAGTATTGGAGTTTCAGCTTCAGCATCAGTCCTTACAATGAATATTCAGGACTGATTTCCTTTAAGATGGACTGGTTGGATCTCTTTGCAGTCCAAGGGACTCTCAGGAATCTTCTTCAACACCACTGTTCAACAGCATCAATTCTTCTGCACTCAGCTTTCTTTATAGTACAACTCTCACATCCATACATGATTACTGGAAAAACCATAGCTTTGACTAGATGGACCTTTGTTGGGAAAGTAATGTCTCTGCTTTTTAATATGCTGTCTAGGTTGGTCATAACTTTTCTTCCAAGGAGCACGCGTCTTTTAATTTCATGGCTGCAGTCACTATCCGCAGTGATTTTGGAGCCCAAGAAAATAAACTCTGTCACTGTTTCCACTGTTTCCCCATCTATTTGCCATGAAGTGATGGGACTGGATGCCACGATCTTTGTTTTTTGAAAGTTGAGTTTTAAGCCAGCTTTTTCACTGTCCTCTTTCACCTTCATCAAGAGGCTCTTTAGTTCTTCTCCCATAAGGGTGGTGTCATCTGCATATCTGAGGTTATTAATATTTCTCCCGGCAATCTTGATTCCAGCTTGTGCTTCATCCAGCCCAGCATTTTGCATGATGTACACTGCATATAAATTGAATAGGCAGGGTGACAATATACAGCCTTGACATACTCCTTTCCCAATTTGGAACCAGTCTGTTGTTTCATGTCCAGTTCTAACTTGCTTCTTGACCTGCATGCAGATTTCTCAGGAGGCAGGTAAGGTGGTCTGGTATTCTGATCTCTTAAAGAATTTTCCACTGTTGTGATCCACACAGTCAAAGGCTTTGGCGTAGTCAATAGAGCAGAAGTAGATGTTTTTCTGGAACTCTCTTGCTGTTTTGATGATCCATCAGATGTTGGTGATTTGATCTCTGGTCCCTCTGCCTTTTTTAAATCCACCTTGAACATCTGGAAGTTCGCAGTTCACGTACTGTTGAAGCCTGGCTTAGAGAATTTTGAGCATTACTTTGCTAGTGTATGAGATGAGTGCAATTGTGCAGTAGTTTGAACATTCTTTGGCATTGCCTTTCTTTGGGATTGGAATGAAAACTGACCTTTCCCAGTCCTGTGGCCACTGCTCAGTTTTCCAAATTTGCTGGCATATTGACTGTAGCACTTTCACAGCATCATCTTTTAGGATTTGAAATAACTCAACTGGAATTCTGTCACCTCCACTAGCTTTGTTCATAGTGATGCTTCCTAAGGCCCACTTGACTTCACATTCCAGGATGTCTGGCTCTAGGTGAGTGATCAAGCCATTGTGGTTATCTGGGTCATGTTCTTGCCACTCTTTTTAATATCTTCTGCTTCTGTTAGGTTCGTACCATTTATGTCCTTTATTGTGCCCATCTTTGCATGAAATGTTCCCTTGGTATCTCTAATTTTCTTGAAGAGATCTCTAGTCTTTCCCATTCTGTTGTTTTCCTCTATTTCTTTGCATTGATCACTGATCAATTGCATTGATCGGTTGCATTATACACTCTGGGAAATCAAAAAAATTCATGTGATTCACTTTACTGCAATATTTGCTTTATTAGAAACAAAATTGCAGCATCTCCAAGATATTCCTATTCATCTCCATGACTTATTCATTTTATAATTGAAATTTTGTAGTCTTTGATTCCCTTCACTCAGTCACTCCTTTTTTTAATTTTTAAAAAATACATTTTTCATTGAAAGATAATTACTATATTGTGTTGGTTTCTGTCATACATCAACGCGAATCAGCCATAGGTATACATCTGTCCCCTGACTCTTGAACCCCCCTACCACCTCCTGTCCCATCCCACCTCTCCAGGGCTGTTACCTAGAGCCCCAGTTTGAGTTCCCTGAGTCATACAGCAAATTCCCTTTGACTATCTGTTTTACAGATGGTAGTGTTTTTGGTTCTGTGTTACTCTCTCCATTCATCCCACTCTCTCCTTCCTCCCCCAACCACTGTGACCACAAGTCTGTTCTCTCTGTCTGCATCTCCATTGCTGCCCTGCAAGTAGGTTCATCAGTACCATCTTTCTAGATTCCATATATATACGTTAATATTTGTTTTTCTCTTTGTGACTTACTTCACTCCATATAATAGGCTCTTGTTTCTTCCTTATTTTTAATGTAAATATTTATAGTAACAAATTTCTCCAATAGTACCACTTTCACTTCATCCTGTAAGTTTTGGCATATTGTAGTTTCATTTTCATTTGCCTCAAAGTATTTTACAGTTTCCCTTGTGATTTATTCTTTGGTAGTTGCTAGTTTTAATGTGCTTTATTTAGTTCCCGCAGTTTTGGAATTTTACAGTTTCTTTGTTAATAATTTTTAACATCATCTCCTTGTGGTCAGAGGAGATACTTTATGTGATACTGACTTTTTTATAGGTTCAACATATAAATGAGGTCCTATAGTACTTTCTCTGAGTTATTGCATTTAGCATAATGCCCTCAAGTTTCCTCCACTGTTGCATATGGCAGGGTTTCCTTCTTTTTCGTGGCCAAATAGTATTCTTTTGTGTATATGTACCACATTTTCTTTATTGATTCATCTGTTGGTGAACATTAAGGTTGTTTCCATATTTCAGTTATTCTGAACAATGCTTTAATGAAAATGGGGATGCAACTATCTATTCAAGATAGTGATTTCATTTCCTTTGGATATATACCCAAAAGTGGAATTGCTGGATCATATGGTATTTTCAGTCTTAATTTTTTAAGGTGTCTTCACACTGTTTTTCACAGTGACTGCATCAATTTACATTCCCACCAACAGTGTACAAGTGTTCTCTTTTCTCTAAATTTTAACTAACACTTGATATCTTTAGTCTTTTTGATAATAACTGAGATGTCTAGTCTTTAATGTCTGGTTCTAAAAAAGGGAAAAAAGGGAGAAATTAAGGAGTAAATAAGGGTTCAAAACGCCCAGGCCCTTTAAATTCCCTGGAAGTCATTTCAACCAGGGGAGAGTGGGACTTGCAACACTGAGAGCTGTGCAAGAAGAATGGCCCCTGCTTTTCGTCTGCACTTGTGTGATGAGCCGCAATCAGCCAACAGAGCACAGACCCGCAATATTTGGAGGACAAAGTTCTTTTTGCCCACCCTGCTTCCTGCAAGCTGTGTGCAACTGCCCCAGAAACATGTGCAAAACTGTTTGCCATGAGACTGAAAATGAAGGATGGGTAGCTTCTACTGTGTTAAGAGCTGAAATTAACCACAGTTTACTCTCCAAGTCTTCCTCTGAAAGTTGCAAGCCTTCAATAGACTCCAGAGTTCGCAAAGAGTTACATCAGGTAGATTCTTCCAGAGCAATTGTTGTCCGTGTGGGGAGAGAGATTCCTAGTGCAGCCTACTCTACCGTCTTCCCAGAATCCTCTGGCAGGGATGAGGTGGTGGTGGTAGACTTTTAGGATCTACAAAAGTAAGATCCTATGAACAACCCTAAAGCAGGGGAACTCTGAAACATTACGCTTTATTCTCATTTATAGCGTCACTCTACCCAAAGACAAATAATATTAATAGCTCCCACACACTGAGCTAGTGCAGTTGTATTCAGAGTGTTATAAGTATCATCTCATTTAATATTCACAACAACAAGGGTGAAGTGGGTAATGTTAGTTATTTTTACAGATTAAGTTGATATGATTAAAGCCACACAGCTTGTAAGAGGTAGAGTTGGGTAAATGATATATGGCTCTCCATTTACTTGGTTTGGCAGTCAGAAGCCTGCTTGAAGCAGCGCAAGTAGCTCCAGTACTTTGGCCTGATATGAAGAGCTGACTCTTTGGGAAAGATCTTGATGCTAGGAAAGATTGAGGGAAATAAGAGAAGGCAACAGAAGGTGCGATGGTCAGGTAGCATCACTGACTCACTGGAAATGAGTTTGAGCAAATTCCGAGAAATAACGAAGGACAGGGAAGCCTAGATGTTCATGGGGTCACAAAGAGTCAGACGCAACTTAGCAACTGAACAGCAACAGATTGAAATTCAAAGGGATGAGCCTTTCAGTGCACCAAACAAGGAAGAGTCAGAGAATGGATCCAAGGGAATAGTCAAAAAGAGAATAAACAGATATTAGAAACAAAAGTCAAAATAGACTAAGCAAGATTACTTTGGAAATGGTAAAAATAATCAACACTTAAGAAAACTAAACTAACTTGACAATATAAACTATTAAAAATCATAGATATAAACTACAGAAACATGTCTACATATAGAATGAATAAATAAGTAGAATCTCAGATGGCAAACGTTGATGCTAAAGATTGAGAACTTATAAGTGGTGGGGACTTTCTGTGATGAACAAAGGTGGTGGTTCTGTATTTCTCTTCCTGGCACATTGTAACTCTCTACTATAAATGAATGAATCAATACTGAAAATAGTAAGAATAGGAAACCAAAATTGATAAGACACTAAATTTTTAACTGAAAGCGAAACCAATAATAAAAGCAAAAACACGTCTGGATTATTTGAAGTAGAAAATGTAAATCAATGTTAAAGGCACAAAAGAATCAAGCCAACCTTGGTTTTTTCTCTAATGCAACAAATAATATCACATATTGTTTTAAAGAACCTTTGGAGAAAAAGGTTACCTAAGAATCTGGAGCCAATTCAACCCAGGTGGCTCAGTGGTAAAAACTCACCCTGCCAAAGCAGGAAAATGCAGGAGACGCAGGTTTTGATCCCTGGGTCAGGAAGATCTCCTGGTGGAGGAAATGGCAACCCACTCCAGTATTCTTGCCTGGAAAATCCCATGGACAGAGGAGCCTGATGGACTACAGTCCATAGGGTCACAAACAGTCCAACACGACTGAGCAACTGTTCACGCACAACTAGTTGTTCATAGGCAAAACCAACAGAAGAATGTTATAAACATATGTCATCAAATATGAGCTTTATTGAGTGTAAGATACACTTGGTTCTATTCACACAAAGAAACGAATAACTCTTCCAGTTAAACTTTAACGCCATGTTTTAATAATTATCATGGGTGATGCATGGATTTTGCTGACATTATTTCCCCAGCTTGGTGTATGATAAGGCAATAATTTCATGTGTATCTTCACAGTAAAACATGTAATTTCATCTACTTATAGGCTTCTTTCCTCTTAGGTCATATAAAACAGTTGGTGAATGTTCTACAAGAAAATGTGGTAGTGTGGTAATTCTTTAGTGCCATTTGCTTTTTTTGATGAATATAGGCCTTGCTTTGTTTTCCTCTCTTGCTGAACCCACAGTTATTTTGTTTCAATACCAAATTATAATGTAATATTTTAAATCATTTTAAGCAGTATTATAGCTCAACAGGTATTATACCAATGATCCAGGGAAGTAATGACAATATAAAGAACGGAGACAATATTGATATAGCCCCCATAGCTAATTGACTACTATGGCGTGAGTGCCACCTAGTGGACGATGATTATAAGACATCAATTATAAAAACGTCCATTTCCAAGATGTTAAAATATGAAAAAAAGTCTATCTTATGTTTATTGATGAAATACGGCATATTGAACCTCAGTAATTGCAATGGTTAATTTCATGTGTCAACTTGACTGAGCCAGTGAAAGTTGCTCAGTCGTGTCCCACTCTTTCTGACCATATGGACTGTAGCCCACCAGGTTCCTCTGTCCATGGAATTCTCCAGGCAAGAATACTGGAGTGGGTTGCCATGCCCTCCTCCAGGGGATCTTCCCAACCCAGGGATCGAACCCAGGTCTCCCACATTGCGGGCGGATTCTTTACCATCTGAGCTACCAGTTCAGTTCAGTTCAGTCACTTAGTCGTGTCCAACATTTGCGACCCCAGGAACCACAGCATGCCAGACCTCCCTGTCCATCACCAGCTCCTGGAGTCCACCCAAACCCATGTCCATTGAGTTGGTGATACCATCCAACCATTTCATCCTGTCGTCCCCTTCTTCTCCTGCCCTCAATCTTTCCCAGCATTGGGGTCTTTTCAAATGAGTCAGCTCTTCCCATCAGGTGGCCAAACACTGGAGTTTCAGCTTCAACATCAGTCCTTCCAATGAACACCCAGGACTGATCTCCTTTAGGATGGACTGGTTGGATCTTCTTGCAGTCCAAGGGACTCTCAAGAGTCTTCTCCAACACCACAGTTCAAAAGCATCAATTCTTCGGCACTCAGAAGGCAATGGCACCCCATTACAGTACTCTTGCCTGGAAAATCCCATTGATGGAGGAGCCTGGTAGGCTGCAGTCCATGGGGTCGCTAAGAGTCGGACACGACTGAGTGACTTCACTTTGATTTTTCACTTTCATACATTGGAGAAGGAAATGGCAACCCACTCCAGTATTCTTGCCTGGAGAATCCCAGGGACAGAGGAGCCTGGTGGGCTGCCATCTAATGGGTCGCACAGAGCTGGACATGACTGAAGCGACTTAGCAGCAGCAGTAGCAGCAGCTTTCTTCCAGTCCAACTCTCACATCCATACATGACCACTGGAAAAACCATAGCCTTGACTAGATGGACCTTTGTTGACAAAGTAATGTCTCTGATTTTAAATATGCTCTCTAGGTGGGTCATAACTTTTTTTCCAAGAGTAAGCGTCTTTTAATTTCATGGCTGCAATCACCATCTGCAGTGATTTTGGAGCCCCCCCAAAATAAAGTCTGACACTGTTTCCCCATCTATTTGCCATGAAGTGATGGGACCGGATGCCATGATTTTCGTTTTCTGAATGTTAAGCTTTAAGCCAACTTTTTCACTTTCCTCTTTCACTTTCATCAAGAGGCTCTTTAGTTCTTCTTCACTTTCTGCCATAAGGGTGGTGTCATCTGCATATCTGAGGTTATTGATATTTCTCCCGACAATCTTGATTCCAGCTTGTGCTTCATCCAGCCCAGTTTTTCTCATGACGTACTCTGCATATAAGTTAAATTAGCAGGGTGACAATATACAGCCTTGATGTACTCCTTTTCCTATTTGGAACCAGTCTGTTGTTCCATGTTCAGTTCTAACTCTTGCTTCCTGACCTGCATACAGATTTCTCAAGAGGCAGGTCAGGTGGTCTGGTATTCCCATCTCTTTCAGAATTTTCCACAGTTTATTGTGATCCACACAGTCAAAGGCTTTGGCATAGTCAATAAAGCAGAAATAGATGTTTTTCTGGAACTCTCTTGCTTTTGCCATGATCCAGCAGATGTTGGCAATTTGATCTCTGATTCCTCTGCCTTTTCTAAAACCAGCTTGAACATCTAGAAGTTCACGGTTCACGTATTCCTGAAGCCTGGCTTGGAGAATTTTAAGCATCACTTTACTAGTGTGTGAGATGAGTGCAATTGTGCAGTAGTTTAAACATTCTTTGGCATTGCCTTTCTTTGGGATTGGAATGAAAACTGACTTTTTGAGTCCTGTGGCCACTGCTGAGTTTTCCCAATTTGCTGGCATATTGAGTGCAACACTTTGATAGCATCATCTTTAAGGATTTGAAATAGTTCAACTGGAATTCCGTCACCTCCACTAGCTTTGTGCGTAGTGATGTTTCCTAAGGCCCACTTGACTTCACATTCCAGGGTGTCTGGCTCTAGGTAAGTGATCACACCATCATGATTCCAAGAGGTGCCCAAATTAAACATATTTCTGTGCATGTCTGTGTGGCTGTTTCTGGACCAGATTAACATTTGAATTCTATAGACAGCCCTGCCCAGTATGGGTGGGTATCATCCAGTCTGTTGTAGACCTAAATAGAACAAAAAGGTGGAGGAGAGAGGAATTCACCCCTTCTGCTTCTTGTTGCACCTGCTCAAGTTGGGACATCTGTTTTCTGCTCTCCCACCCAACAACCCAGTTCTCAGGCCTTTGGGCTCCAACTAGGAGTCACACCACCAACTCTCCTGGTGCTCACACTTCTTCTCTACCTTTCAGACAGCAGATCATAGCACTTCTCAGCCTCCATAATTGCATGAGGTAATTCCTCATAAATTTCTTAATAACTAAATGTATATATTGGCTTGTCCAGGGTGATTCTGGTGAGAGAGACTGGGTTTTATACACATACCCCTTGAGGCTAAAGTCAGTAGGATTTCTTGATGGATTGGATACAGGGTGTGACAGAAAGAGAGGTGTTAAGAATGGCACCATGGTTTCTGGACTCAGCAGCAGGAATAATGCAGTTCCCTTAATGGAGATGAGGAGGACGTCCCTAGTGGCTCAGATGGTAAAGAATCTTCCTGCAGTGCGAGAGTCCATTGTTTTATCTCTGGGTTGAGAAGATCTGCAGATAAGGGAATAGCTACCCACTCCGGTATTCTTGCTGGAGAATTCCATGGACAGAGAAGCCTGGTGAGCTACAGTCCAGTTCAGTTCAGTTCAGTCACTCAGTCGTGTCCGACTCTTTGCGACCCCATGAATCGCAGCACGCCAGGCCTCCCTGTCCATCACCGACTCCTGGAGTTCACTCAGACTCACGTCCATTGAGTCAGTGATGCCATCCAGCCATCTCATCCTCTGTCGTCCCCTTCTCCTCCTGCCTCCAATCCTTCCCAGCATCAAAGTCTTTTCCAGTGAGTCAACTCTTCACATGAGGTGGCCAAAGTATTGGAGTTTTAGCTTTACCGTCAGTCCTTCCGAAGAAATCCCAGGGCTGATCTCCTTCAGAATGGACTGGTTGGATCTCCTTGCAGTCCAAGGGACTCTCAAGAGTCTTCTTCAACACCACAGTTCAAAAGCATCAATTCTTCGGCACTCAGCCTTCTTCACAGTCCAACTCTCACATCCATACATGACCACAGGAAAAACCATAGCCTTGACTAGATGGACCTTAGTCAGCAAAGTAATGTCTCTGCTTTTGAATATGCTCTCTAAGTTGATTATAACTTTCCTTCCAAGGAGTAAGTGTCTTTTAATTTCATGGCTGCAGTCACCATCTGCAGTGATTTTGGAGCCCCAAAAATAAAGTCTGACACTGTTTCCACTGTTTCCCCATCTATTTCCCATGAAGTGATGGGACCAGATGCCATGATCTTCGTTTTCTGAATGTTGAGCTTTAAGCCAACTTTTCACTCTCCTCTTTCACTTTCATCAAGAGGCTTTTCAGTTTCTCTTCACTTTCTGCCATAAGGGTGGTGTCATCTGCATATCTGAAGTGATTGATATTTCTCCCAGCAATCTTGATTCCAGCTTGTGTTTCTTCCAGCCCAGCGTTTCTCATGATGTGTTCTGCATGTAAGTTGAATAAGCAGGGTGACAATATACAGCCTTGACGTACTCCTTTTCCCAGTTGGAACCAGTCTGTTGTTCCATGTCCAGTTCTAACTGCTGGTTCCTGACCTGCATACAGATTTCTCAAGAGGCAGGTCAGGTGGTCTGGTATTCCCATCTCTTTCAGAATTTTCCACAGTTTATTGTGATCCACACAGTCAAAGGCTTTGGCATAGTCAATAAAGCAGAAATAGATGTTTTTCTGGAACTCTCATGCTTTTTCCATGATCTAGCGGATGTTGGCAATTTGATCTCTGGTTCCTCTGCCTTTTCTAAAACCAGCTTGAACATCAGGAAGTTCACAGTTCACATATTCCTGAAGCCTGGATTGGAGAATTTTGAGCATTACTTTACTAGTGTGTGAGATGAGTGCAATTGTGTGGTAGTTTGAGCATTCTTTTGCATTGCCTTTCTTTGGGATTGGAATGAAAACTGACTTTTTGAGTCCTGTGGCCACTGCTGAGTTTTCCCAATTTGCTGGCATATTGAGTGCAGCACTTTGATAGCATCATCTTTCAGGATTTGAAATAGCTCCACTGGAATGCCATCACCTCTACTAGCTTTGTTCATAGTGATGCTTTCTAAGGCCCACTTGACTTCACATTCCAGGATGTCTGGCTCTAGATGAGTGATCACACCATCGTGATTATCCGGGTCATGAAGATCTTTTTGTACAGTTCTTCTGTGTATTCTTGCCACCTCTTCTTATTATCTTCTGCTTATGTTAGGTCCATATCATTTCTGTCCTTTATCGGGCCCATCTTTGCATGAAATGTTCCCTTGGTATCTCTAATTTTCTTGAAGAGATCTCTAGTCTTTCCCATTCTGTTGTTTTCCTCTATTTCTTTGCATTGATCACTGAAGAAGGCTTTCTTATCTCTTCTTGCTATTCTTTGGAATTCTGCTTTCAGATGCTTATATCTTTCCTTTTCTCCTTTGCTTTTCGCCTCTCTTCTTTTCACAGCTATTTGTAAGGCCTCCCCAGACAGCCATTTTGCTTTTTTGCATTTCTTTTCCATGGGGATGGTCTTGATCCCTGTCTCCTGTACAATGTCATGAACCTCATTCCATAGTTCATCAGGTACTCTAGCTATCAGATCTAGGCCCTTAAATCTATTTCTAACTTCCACTGTATAATCATAAGGGATTTGATTTAGGTCATACCTGAATGGTCTAGCAATTTTCCCTACTTTCTTCACTTTGAGTCTGAATTTGGTAATAAGGAGTTCCTGATATGAGCCACAGTCAGCTCCTGGTCTTATTTTTGTTGACTGTATAGAGCTTCTCCATCTTTGGCTGCAAAGAATATAATCAATCTGATTTCAGTGTTGACCATCTGGTGATGTCCATGTGTAGAGTCTTCTCTTGTGTTGTTGGAAGAGGGTGTTTGCTATGACTAGTGCATTTTCTTGGCAAAACTCTATTAGTCTTTGCCCTGCTTCATTCCGCATTCCAAGGCCAAATTTGCCTGTTACTCCAGGTGTTTCTTGACTTCCTACTTTTGCATTCCAGTCCCCTAAATGAAAAGGACATCTTTTTTAGGTATTAGTTCTAAAAGGTCTTGTAGGTCTTCATAGAACCGTTCAACTTCAGCTTCTTCAGCGTTACTGGTTGGGGCATAGACTTGGATTACTGTGATACTGAATGGTTTGCCTTGGAGACAAACAGAGATCATTCTGTCATTTTTGAGACTGCATCCAAGTACTGCATTTCGGACTCTTTTGTTGACCATGATGGCTACTCCATTTCTTCTGAGGGATTCCTGCCCGCAGTAGTAGATATGATGGTCATCTGAGTTAAATTCACTCATTCCAGTCCATTTTAGTTCCTAGAATGTCGACGTTCACTCTTGCCATCTCTTGTTTGACCACTTCACAAACAGACATGACTGAGTGAGTAACAAGGCTGAACATGGAGGAAGTTTGTGTGAGGGTTAGGAGTGCAGTATGGGATCAGTTCCGTGGGAGATACTTGGCTGACATGCATATGGAGATGTCATTAGACAGTTATAGATAAGTCTAGAGTTCAGGAAAGAGTGAGATGGGAGGTTTTAATTTGGGAATCATCCACATAAAGATGTATTTAAAAACCTGAAACTGGACCAGGTATCTTGAGAGAGTGAGAGAATAGATCTAAGAACTGAGTCCCGGGTCACTCCAGTATTAGGGGTTAGGACAGGAGAGTGGGCCAGGAGACGCTGGCTAAACTGGGAGGATGAGAGGGCTTGGTGGCTGGGGCTTGGAAATCAGCTTTTCTCATACTGAGACGTCTCACACTGAGACGTTCTCATACTGAGACGTTCTCATACTGAGCGTTCATCGTCCATCCAGGAGAGAGCGCACTCTCTTTCAGTGGATCAATGTCTGGTCCAGTGACTGTTGCTGCACCACCAGATTACTGCCAGGACACAGGAGAAGCGTGAGATAACCAAGTCTGGTTCAACATATTAATCCTATTATAGCCAATGACCCAGTGGTCTCTACTGATAATTCCCCTTGCCTCCCCGAGGGTTATTTTCTCACTGCCTTCCACCTACTGCTGCTGCTAATCCGCTTCAGTCGTGTCCGAGCCTGTGCGACTCCATAGACGGCAGCCCACCAGGCTCCTCTGTCCATGGGATTCTCCAGGCAAGAATACTGGAGTGGGTTGCCATTTCCTTCTCCAATGCATGAGAGTGAAAAGTGAAAGTGATGTTGCTCAGTCATGTCCGACTCTTCGCGACCCCATGGACTGTAGCCTACCAGGCTCCTTCGTCCATGGGATTTTCCAGGCAAGTGTACTGGAGTGAGTTGCCATTTCCTTCTCTACTTCCACCTACTGGGGAGTCTGATTTCAGTATTATGAAGAGAACTCACCGCCAGGGGGAGCTAGCCCCCTTTCCTCCAGACATCTGCTCACTCTGTCCACTTGCTTCAGCAAACAGGTCCAGTAATGAAATGGAGCTTGAAAAAAAAACTTTCCGTGGACTTAACAAAAACTAACATGAATTTTCTAATTATTGAGTCTCAGAGCACTTCTCTCACCTCTTGGTTTAAATAGAGTTTTTATAAGGTAGAGTTTTAAAAGTTCTCTAGTTGTATCATCCAATACATTGGCCACCTGATATGAAGAACTGACTCACTGGAAAAGACCCTGATGCTCGGAAAGATTGAAGGCAGGAGGAGAAGGGGACGACAGAGGATGAGATAGTTTGATGGCATCACTGACTCAATGGACGTGAGTTTGAGCAGGCTCCAGGAGTTGGTGATGGACAGGGAAGCCTGGCATGCTGCAGTCCATGGGGTCGCAAAGAGTCAGACACAACTGAGTGACTGAACGGAACTGAAGTGTATCATATCAATATCAAGCGATATCCATTTCTTTCCTAACAGGGTTAGGAAAATATAGTAAAATTGGATCTATTTCTGATAAAATTTTCACTTTATACTATGACCACATGGGATTCATACATAAACTGACTCCAGACCACTTTGAAGCTGGTGGATCACTTGCTGCCTTTGGAAATTCTAAAGGTATTTTTGGACAGGTCAGTGATCTAATGCGTTGAAACTGTTTACCTTGTTTTAATAGATGTCATATTCTATATACAGAGAAATAGGGAAAGCGTTTTCCTTGGGACAAACACTCTTAATATTCTTTGCTATTTTTAACTAAAGGAAAAACTTCCATATATCAGGGAACATCTCCAAAATCTTTCAAGTCCCATACAAAGCTTTATAGATTTCCACACACACCTGGAATATTTTCATATAAATGTTTTCACAGCAAACCACCAGATGTTCTAAACTGGATCCAACCCAGGTTTATGGTGAGTCTGACTCTCTCAAGGGTGACCTTAAAGAAACATGAGTTCTGTTTTTTGTTGTTTGTTTTTTTTTTAATTTTTTCCATGGACTCTTTTTTTTTTTTTTTTAGTTTATTTTACTTTACAATACTGTATTGGTTTTGCCATACATTGACATGAATCCACCACAGGTGTATACAAGCTCCCAATCCTGAATCCCGCTCCCACCTCCCATCCCATATCATCTCTCTGGATCATCCCCATGCACCAGCCCCAAGCATCCTGTATCCTGTATCGAACATAGACTGGCACTTCGTTTCTTACCTGATAGTATACATGTTTCAATGCCATTCTCCCGAATCATCCCACCCTCTTGCTCTCCCTTAGAGTCCAAAAGTCCGTTCTATACATCTGTGTCTCTTTTGCTGTCTCATATACAGGGTCATCATTACCATCTTTCTAAATTCCATATATATGTGTCAGTATACTGTATTGGTGTTTTTCTGGCTTACTTCACTCTGTATAATCGGCTCGAGTTTCATCCATCTCATTAGAACTGATTCAAATGTATTCTTTTTAATGGCTGAGTAATACTCCATTGTGTATATGTACCACAGCTTTCTTATCCATTCATCTGCTGATGGACATCTAGGTTGAGAAACATGAGTTCTGTTTTTTCCCACTGTTGACTTTTTTCTTTCTTACTAACCCTCCCCACTTGTTTCTTCCTTTTCTAATGCTAACAGAGAAAGGAATAATCATCTGCATCATAGATGATACTTCATGCAGATTTTTCTAATAATTTTAATGTATAATGGGCTACTTATAAAGATAAATAAGTAAGTGAAGTCACTCAGTCGTGTCCGACTCTTTGTGACCCCATGGACTGTAGCCCACCAGGCTTCTCTGTCCATGGGATTCTCCAGGCAAGAATAGTGGAGTGGGTTGCCATTTCTTTCTCCAACTTATAAAGATATTTGAACCTACAAACTCATCACAGAACACATAATCATGATAATGAACTCTCATCAAGGTATCAGCAAATAAACAGATTTTTAAACTGGGATCTAATAAAATCTGCACTTTATATAGAATAAAGGGTGACTCTAGTTTTAATAAATCACTCAAAATCACCAGGCCAAGACTGCGGTTCAGAACACGGTGCTTTAACTTCCCTGTCTTCTGAGATACTGACAGAGAAAAAAGTGGAATTTCCTAGTGACAGTAAGATGCCATCATGTGACTCCCTGTTTAATTTATTCACCAGTCTGTTGTGTGGCGCTACATAGAAAGAAATCAAATCCTGTGATCAGCAGGGTAGCCCTAACCAAAAAAGCAGTTACCTCAATTTTCACTAACTTCACAATTTGTAGAAAATGTTCTCTTAAGTGAAAGTTTAAGTTATTAAAATCAAAAACCAAAATGGGTTTTTATACTCAAGGTGAGTGCATTCAAGGAATTTGCACTCAATATTATCACCTCCCTCTCCCAAAACAAACTATATCTGTGTCCTCTCTGAATACACATGATCCGTAAACCTTGTTTGGCTCTGAGTAGGTGCCAAAGGAGAAGGAAATGGCAACCCACTCCAGTGCTCTTGCCTGGAGAATCCCAGGGGCGGGGGAGCCTGGTGGGCTGCCGTCTATGGGGTCGCACAGAGTCGGACACGACTGAAGCAACTTAGCAGCAGCAGCAGCAAGTGCCAAGTACTGTCGTGAACACTTAATCTTTATAACAATTACTTATCCTCATTTTACCCACAAGAAAAGTGAGGCACAGGGAGGGTAAATAATTCACCCCAAATTACACACACCACTGGTTAGTTCCTGGAATCAGGCATCAAATCAGTTTGGGGCAAGAGGTTCAGGACCTGTGTTTTTAGTCACTATGCTGTCTTTGCCGGGATTTGCACATTCTTTCATGGGATGTTCTTGCCACTCCCAGTCTCGAATGTCACACAGAACTCTTAAAGCCTTGTCAGCTTTCAAGAGTCCTTAAGCCATCTGTTCAATACATTTTCAGGCCCATGTGTATTCTCCTGGCATCTGTTTCCCATTCTCTCCCTTTCTCAGTGAGTTCCCAAATTTCAGAGACCAGAGGAAAAGGCATGACAGAACATGGGTCTGTCTTGATGGGGACTGTTCCATCTGACTGCAGCATCTACCCCTCCGTCCTCATGTCCCAGCAACCAGGGCAACTCCAGCATCCCCTTGGGACTGGTCCCCACCTGTCTTCTCACTCCTACAATTTCTCAAAGCTGGACAAGGTCAGCATCAGAGAAGTGTATGTTGGAAAGATGACTTGCAGATCAGAAGTCTGGTCCAAAGTTGTCTGTGTTGAGAGAGAGGAAAAGCCTTGTGAACCACCAGCCTCGAGGACTCAGCAGCAGCAGTACAGAGTTACCAGCATGACATGGTGGGAGTAGCTGTTAAGTGTCAGGAGGTGCTTCTCAGCCCCTTGCTTACAGAATACTCCAAACTGGAACCAACTTCTAGAACCTGCACATCTAAACTCCTCCACCACATATGAGACAAGACACTCCTGTCTGCCATTGCAGCCTTCTATACAGGAATGTTAAACTGAACTTCACTCTTCAGAATTTCCTCTCCTCCTCAATAGAACAGTGTGTTTTCCCTCCCATCTGCATGGATATTCAGCAGATGAGAAAAGCAATATTGTTTTGATGTGAAATGGAAGCAAATCCATTATTTGCATTTTGTCATAATGGAATTATGCTGTTGTTCAGTCGCTAAATCATGTCTAACTCTTTGCAGCCCCATGGACTGTAGCATGCCAGTCTTCCCTGTCCCTTCACTATCTCCTGGAGTTTGCTCCAGCTCATGTCCACTGAGTTGGTGATGCCATCCACCCATGTCATCTTCTGTAGCCCCCTTCTCCTCCTGCCCTCAGTCTTTCCCAGCATCAGAGTCTTTTCCAAAGAATCAGCTCTTCGTATCTGGTGGCCAAAATACTGGAGCTTCAGCTTCAGCATCAGTCTTTCCAATGAATATTCAGAGTTAATTTCCTTTAGGATTGACAGTTTGTTCTCCTTGCAGTCCAAATAAATTCAATATTTTCTTTTTTCATGTTCCAGGCTTGTGACATGGGCTTTGACACTGCCCTTGCTCCACAGTATCTCACCTTAAATGAAATGATATTTTATGCATATGTGCCCAAGGATGAACCGAAGGATAGAATATACACCAAGCAATTCTATGACATTCACTTTGGAAAATTGATACACTCCAGGTAGGTACTGATTAGCTTCACATTTTACTTAGCTTGCACACTGGTATCTAAATTCTAAATTTTGAGCCTACTTTTTGGAGTAATTTTCTTAGTCAAGGAGAGTAAGTCTTTTTTAACACCTTGCGAGGTCAAATACATTTGTAGACTTCTAGGTGCTTTGCACAGTGCCCCAGTTTTAGGAACATGGGGCCAAGTATATCAGCACCATTAAGCCAAGCTAAGGAAATGAGTGCTTGTTGTCCCGAGTATCAAAAATGTCTGGGCTACACTGGGTACTGCTTATCCTCAGAGCTCACTCCCACGGCAGTTGTCATATGCCCTACGACAAGCAAATCTAACACAGAGGAGACCATCCTGCATGAAATACTGCCTGACAGGGTACGCAGAGTTCTCAGGAATGCTTTCTTCCAAGATATTAGCAAGAGCCAATGACCCTGAACGCTGCCTGTAAGGCTTAAAATCTTTGAAAAACAATATGAATTCTACAACTACCCCCTCCCACACACACACACATCTAACAACCAGAAAAGGAATAGTCTCAGATTACCAGAAACTCACCTGTTCCCAAACTGGTGAGCCCTGTTCCACCAGGTTGAAATGTCTCTATTATATATCCATTGAACTATCAACTAGATAATGTCCCATAGCCAATAGCTCCTGGAGAAGGAAATGGCAACCCACTCCAATATTCTTGCCTGGAAAATCCCATGGACGGAGGAGCCTGGTGGGCTGCAGTCCATGGGGTCGCTAAGAATCAGACACGACTGAGTGACTTCACTTTCACTTTTCACTTTCATGCATTGGAGAAGGAAATGGCAACCCACTCCAGTGTTCTTGCCTGGAGAATCCCAGAGACGGGGGAGCCTGATGGGCTGCCGTCTATGGGGTCACACAGTGTTGGACACGACTGACGCAACTTAGCAGCAGCAGCAGGAACAGCCAACAGCTCCATGCTCTACCCAGTACCTCCCTCAGCGGTAGATATGCAGACAGGAAGCAAACATAATATAGCAGATGTTGGCATTAGGTTTTATTCCACAATGATTGTAGAACTTCTGTCTCAAAGAAAAGTGTCCGTGATCATTGAGAACTATTTGTTTTTGATGGCTTTCGTATGTATGATATTACAGATCCATTAATGCCTGTTTATATAGGTATGTCTTTGTAGAAAACATAGAGAATCACTGTTTAAAATTAACATATGATTAGTATCATCTCAATATTAATATCAATTTTTATGCTAATTATTTTGAAAGCATATGATAATTCTCTAAAAGATCAGAATGTTTAAAAAGCAGCATAGCATGTTCTATGTTCAGTCAGTAACTTTGCTCTACTTGCACAAAACTAGAGAATGGGCATTTCTGAGAAAGGACATGGTAGCAAAGAGCCAGATCTGGGAACTGGACACAGGTGGGACTTCAACCAGAAAGAACAAGGATTTGGGAGCCGGAGTCATGAGGCCAGCCATAGGCCAAAGGAAGATGCCTAGATGGTCAGGGGTGAAGCAGGATGAGCCCTGTATTTTCCTCTTCCCACAAATAGTTTTTTAATACTTACTACCTGCAAGGCACTTAGGGAGGTGCTGTGATAGAGTGAGGAAGACATTCAAGCCCATGTACTCCTGGAACTTGTGTTCCAGCACAGGGCGTAAACAGTTGTGAAATTACAGGTAACGTGAACCTGCAACAGAGGAGCATGGAGCATTGAGAGAGTGAGTTCTCAGGGGTGAGTCCTCGTTGGGAGGATTTGGGGAGGTTTTGCAGAGGCGGTGATGCTTAAGGTGAGATCAGAGGAATGAGGGCGAAGGAAGGGGGTGGGGGAAAGGCTCCAGCCAAGACCACAGTGTGGAAAAGGGCCCCAGGCCCAAAGAAGTATGATGTGTGCCTGAGAAACTCAAGAAAAACCAGAGTGACCTAAGTGTTGTGAACCGAGGAGATAAGTTATTCGAGACCAGATGGGCCCCTTTTAGTCTCAGTAGGGAATGTGAATGTTATTCTAAGGGAGCAGAAAGCTTGAAGGATTCTAATTAAATGAATGACCAGATTGATTATGTGTAGTTTGTTTACTCAATCAGCTAGGTATCAACTGTACTTTTCATCCTGTCTTTTCAAACCACCTCTGTGGACCTATTTGCTTTCTGCCTCTAGATGAAGTATCTGCAAGGCCTATAGCTTTTCCATTAGAGAGTAAATAATTGTTTCCTTAGCTTAAAAATATCTAAGTCAGTCAATTACCACATGACTCCATTCCTGTCCAGTGTTTTAAGAAACTTCAAACCCTTGTTGGATTTAAGTCTGTTTTCCAACTCCCATTTGAGCTTGACCCAGTCTGAGGAGCCTAGAGTATAGGGGGTGAAGAGTTTCTCATTATTTTTAGACTCATATCCTCCCTCCCTCTTAGCTGATGGTTTCCAGCCCCTTCTGGAGTTTGATTGAGAGTGAGGTGAGATAAAGGGGCAAGCGGTCTGCTGATGGGGGTGACACTTCTACCTGAACACCACCACCCCCTCACTTCTAGGTGTCTGAAAGTCTTCCCCTGTGTTGAGGGCCCTGAACTCTTCCGCTATTGCTTCTGGGCAACTTTCCTTTTCTTTCCTGCCTCTCCTCCCCAAAACCATGCCTCCCCAGAGATAACCATTATCTTAAATTTTGTATGAACATTTTAAGAAATGTTTTTTTAAAGGTTTAACAGACATGTGTATCAAACTATATTGTTTCATCTTGCCAAATGTATTACTTAGCAATGTATACCCTTTCCTATGATTTGCTTTTTTCATACAAAAAATTATTTGGTATTGATGTATGTGTCTATATTTACTCATATGAATATATCACAGTCTTATTTGGCTATTCTCCTATTATGTCTTGTAGTTTTTTAACTTTTGCTGTGTCCTTTTACGTTTTTAATCTAGAATAGATGTTGAGTGTAGTATGAAGTATAATAGAAATCAGATTTCTTTAGTTTTTTATGTTTAGACTACCAATTGTGCAAACACGGCCCTTCTGACCTACAGTGTCACCACTGTAACATATCCTAGTTCCCCACGTGCATCAGTCTCTTGGTCTCTCTTCTGTTTCATTACTTTATTTGACCTTCCCTAGGTCATGCTGACAAATTTTCTCTAACCAGGTAACGTGTGTGAATAGCACCCTGTCTTGGATCTTCTTGGCTTTTGTTCTTGCACTTAAATGTTAGATTCAGCTAGTCAAGCTCCATTAAGGGGAAAAAAAAAAGCATAACAACCTGTTAATAAAAATTACTTCTTGCAACCAAATTCTGCTTTATAGCTGCAGTTAGATCCTGGGTAGAGATTCCTGACTCTTCTTGCAGTAGGATACTCCATTTGCACTCCTAGAATTTTAGGCCCAGGACAACTTCCTGACTCTCCATAAGGATAGAGGGTTATTATTTAAGTCTTCCCTTACTCATAATGTGTCTTTGCCTGTGCCCCAGTGACAGGTGGCTTTGCTTCCTCTCAGTAGTTTAAAGCTTCTGCTGTGTCGGGGAGACGAGGGTGGGAGGAGAGAGGGAGGTGGGAGTGAAGGGGAGGGAGTCGGGGCTTCAATGCCAGCACCCTCCAGGCCCTGCTCCCCAACCAGGATCACCTCTTTTGAGGCCTATGTTTAACTGTTTAATGCCCAGCCCAAGGCTTTTGCTTCTTATGAAAGAAGGTTCAGGGAAGTGAATGAGACTTCCTCCCTGTTTCCTCCCACCCTCTCCAGCCTCCCTATAATGACCTTGCCCCACACTCCCTTGCTGCCTGCACCACCAGCAGGGACTCTCCCTGGTCCACTCTCTGCCCCAGTCTTTCTCCTGAGGCCCATGGGAAGGAGCTTGCAAGTGAGTGCAGCTCCCTTTTGAAAGGTGCCCCAGCATTTCCAAACTCACGTACCAGCACATCTTGGCCTTTGACAGTTTTTTGTTTCTGTTTTTTCTATTTTTAGACATTTCCTATTTATTTCTTTTGTGGCCAGCACCATGTTTCTCCCTTCTATGCTCTTCCACAAGTGAGACTGTTGCCGTGTTGAGACTCTCCTTGGAATGGCTTGGATTTCTGGTTAGTTCTTGGATGACTTAAGCAAAGTGACAACTTTGTGATTTATCCATTTTGTTTCATTGCTTGTTGGGCTGCTTCTTTCTATATCAAAAGCCAAAGCAGAATGCCTTATAATGGACTTTTGTTGTTGTTGTTGTTGTTTTAATTTTTATTTTTACTTTATTTTGCTTTACAATACTGTATTGGTTTTGCCATACATTGACATGTGGCTGATTCATGTCAATGTATAATTGACTTTTGTGTAGCAATCTCAAGTGTTTCAAATTTGCTAAACTCATTTGCTTATTCTAGTACTTTTTCTATATATTCTTTTGGATTTTCTGAGTAGGGGTGAATATTTTTTCTAAGCAGATAGTCACATCACCTGCAGATAATTTGTTTCTTTTAACACCTTTTAGCATATTATATATGTCTTTCTGTTACAGTATCTAGGAGCTTATTAAATATAAATGAAGTTAATGGGTGTCATTCTGTTCAGGCTGCTCTAATCAAACATAAAAAAACTGGATGGCTATGTGTTAAGCCACTTCAGTCGTGTCCAACTCTTTGCGACCCCATAGGCTGTAGCCCACCAGGCTCCTCTGCCCATGGGGATTCTCCAGACAGATGGCTTATAAACAAATGTATTTATCACAGTTATGAAGACCAGAAGTCTAAGATTAAGGTACCAGCATGGTAAGTTTCTGGTGCAGGCTCTCTCCTGGGTACAGATTGCCAACTTCTCGCCGTGTACTGTCATGATTGAAAGGGGCAGGGTACTAAACTGATTCACAGATGCTTCACCTGCATGACCTGAATCACTTCCCAAAAGCTTCATCTCCAAATATCATCACTTTGGGCATTATGTTTTCAACACAGGAATTTTGGAGGGATACAAATATTCAGACCATTAGCAGTGGGCTTCCTTGTTCCTGACTTAAAAAAATATATTTTAAACATTTCACCATCACATACTATCCTTTCTATACATTTTAAAAACTTTTTTCATTTACAGTTACCTTTTTTTTTTTTTCAGTTTAAGAGGTGTTTTCTTTTGGTTTTTAACTTAAATGTTTCTCCTGTATCTATTGAACTTAGATATATAATTTTTTCCTTTGAACTTTTACTTAATGCTGTGAATTACATTATGGACTTAATGTTGAATCAGACTGAAAGTCATGGAATAAACCTATCTTGGTCATTGTGTATTATCTATGTTTATACCTTTCATACATTGTTGTGTGCAGTGTTAGTATTCACTTGTTAGATTAATCGTGTTAATTGTGATTTTCCAATTTTCTTTATCCTTAACTGATTTTTTTCTTTTGTGATCTATCAACTATTGAATTATGTTAAAATTTTCTGATGCGATATTGAATTTGTCAGTTCTTCATTGTAGTTCCGTCAATTTTGCCTTATATATGTGTGAGGCTGTTGTTAGATATGTATACGTTTAAAATCATTACATCTTCTTGGACTTGCTTATGATGTTGATTTCATGGGTATATACTTACCCTTAAACTCATCAAGTTGTTTATATTAAATATGTAAGGCCTTTTATGTGTCAATCATAACTCAATAAAGTAGTTTAAAATAAGACAGCTACTTGCAGTGTTACAAAAAAGAATTGTTACATCTTCTTGATGAGTTGAACATTTTATTGGTATTTAATGACTATGTTTATATTTATAATGCTTTTTTGCATTACAGCCTAGCAGGTATAGCAAAATATCCATAACATAAAATTTACCATTTTAGCCATTTTTAAGAGTGCAGTTCTGTGGCATTAAGTATATTCACATGGTTGTGCAACCATTACCACTGTCCATCTCCAGAACTATTTTTTTCTTTTTTTTAGAACTGTTTTTTTTTTAAATTGGAGAGCATAGTCCAATTATACTTGGATTGCTTGTGTGGGTAGTGCAGAGTGAGATGGTGTGTTGGAAGGTCAGTGAGAAGGTAGGGAAGTACCAGAACATCTAGGGAACTGTAGGCTGCATAGGGGTTTATATTTTATTCTTTGTGCCAGGGGAAGCCATTGGAAAGTTTTATATAGGATAGTGAAGTAATTTATATTTTTTAAAAGATCATTTGCTGTGAAAAGTATAGGACAGGGTGAGAGTCAAAGTCTCTAGGCTCCTTGGAAAGCTACTGAAATAATACAGGTGAGAAAAGAAGATGGTCAAAGCAGTGTACTTGTGAAAAGACAGGATCTGATGGTGGATTGCCTGTTGTGGGAATGAGCAAGAGAGCCA
Source organism: Budorcas taxicolor (assembly GCF_023091745.1). Lineage (NCBI taxonomy): Eukaryota > Metazoa > Chordata > Mammalia > Artiodactyla > Bovidae > Budorcas > Budorcas taxicolor. Next base: position 60,192,217 of record NC_068930.1, on the reverse strand, counting down.
TCAAGAATTTGCTAGGGTTTTAGTTTGTAGCTAGGTAGAGGATGCTGTTCTTTTCTGAGATTTGGAGTGCAGGGTTAGGCAGGGTGAGTGAGATTTGCACATTGGAAATATTAAGTGTGAAATACCTATTAGGTACCTAGGTAAAGATGTGAAGTCGACAGTTGCCTGGATATATGAATGCATACCACAAAAATAGCAGGAGCTCTGCATTTGGTAGTTGTTCCGATATAAATGGATGTATGTAGAGAAGAAAAGGCCTGGGGCACTCCTGGAAGAGAGATTAGGCAGAAGAGGAGGCCCCAGCCAAGAAAACGAAGAAGGAATAGTCAATAAAATAGAAAAAAAAAACGGGGTAAAGCGGGGACATGTAAGCCAAGGGAGGCGGATGTTTTGGAAAGTATGGAGTAAACCACTGTGACCCATGTGACTGAGAGACTGAGTAACCTAAGAACCAAGAAGACCTTTGGATATGGCAACCTTCCAGGCTGTGGCAACCTTCCAGGCTGTAGTGACCTTGATTAAAGCAGCTTCATTGGCTTGGGATGAGGGCAGTGGGCTGGAGAAACAGCACGGGTACTGGAATTGGAGTTTATCAGGTATAGGTAGTTACATTTGATGGCGATTGCCTTTTTGTAGTGTTTTTCCCACTCAACGGATATTCCTCTCCACCTCAGGAACTTCCCGACTCCTAATTTTAAGCTCATCCTTCATTGCCCAAAGTCTCTTCTCTCCTTTAAAAGCTGAATTCTTACCTCTCCTGTAAGAGTGGAGCTTGATTGCCCCCCAAGAGCCATCCTGGACACTTCAATACAAGAGACTCATTTACTTCTCTAGTGGTAGAAGTGGGATGGCAGGGTCAATAATTAAGGTGTCTGCCTGGCTATTGGTCAGTGACTCAAGATGCAAAGAAGTTAATAGTTTTTTTTTTAATTATGGGAATAAGCTTTATTTTTTAAGAGCAGTGTTAGGATAGCAGTGTTAATTAGCAACATGGATCAGAAAGTCCAGAGAGTTCCCATGTGCCTCATCTCCACACATATCTCCCTCACTTTGTGTCTGACACTACAGTGGTTTTTTGTTCCAGTCCATGAACCTATACTGACACATCGTCAATCACCTGAAGTCCATAGTTTACATTAGGATTCACTCTTGGTGTTGTACTTTCTATGGATTTTGACAATTCTATAATGGCACATATACATCTTATATTATCATACAGAATAGTTTCATTGCCCTGAAAGTCCTCTCTGCTCTTCCTGTTCATCCCTGACATCTATACTGTCTCTATTTGGCTGTTGTTGTTCAGTTGCTAAGTAGTGTCCTACTCTTTGTGACCCCGTGGACTGCAGCAAGCCAGGCTCCCCTGTCCTTCACAATCTCCTGGAGTTTGTTCAGATTCATACCCATTGAGTTGACGATGCCATTCAACCATCTCATCCTCTGTTGCCCCCCTTCTCCTTTTGTCTTCAATCTTTCCCAACATCAGGGTCTTTCCCAATGAGTCAGTTCTTCTCATCAGGTGGCCAAAGTATTAGAGCTTCAGCTTCAGCAAGGGTCCTTCCAATGAACATTCAGGGTTGATTTCCTTTAGGATTGACTGGTTTGATCTCCTTGCTGTCCAAGGGACTCTCAAGAGTCTTCTTCAGCACCACAATTAAAAACCATCAGCTCTTCAGTGTTGAGCCTTCTTTGATGGCTCAACGGGTAAAGAATCCACCTGCAGTGCAGGAGACACAGGAGACATGAGTTTGATTCCTGGGTCAGGAAGATCCCCTGCAGAAGGAAATGCCAACCCACTCCAGTATTCTTGCCTGGGAAATCCCATGGTCAGGGAAGCCTGGTAAGCTACAGTTCTAAATTGTTAATATTTTATTGTTAATATGGCTTTTGTCAGTTTAATTTCTAGGGTCCCAGGCACACCTGGGAAAGGTATGCCTCCTAGAAGGGTAGAGGAAAAAGAGATTCTATTCTTCCCCAATAGTTTATTTTGGATAACAGTCCTTGGTCAGATATGTTTTTCATAACTATTTTCTTCTATTAACTGAGCGGCTTAGCACACACACACACATCTTAGCTTAACATTTGAAGGTTGTTTTTCCTGCTTATAAAGCACATGCTCATTGCAGAAATTTCCTAAAAGGCAAATATAAAGAAGACAGTTAAAATCATGACTGTTAACACTCTGATGAATTACTGATCAGTCCTTTTCAACATTCATTTCAACATTTTTCACTATACTTCTTTATTTTAGACATTATAATGTGACCACTTTCCTTAGGTAATGAAAAACTCTTTGTAAGAATCATTTTAATGGATGATTTTTTTCTAGGTAGATCAGGTATTATCATTTAGTTAATTTTCCTATTGTTGGCATTTCTATTTCTAACTTTTATCATAATGCTGTGATGAACATCTTTGTGTGGAAAGCTTTTCTTCCCCTCTATGTTTCAAGTTATGTCCTTAGGATAGAGACCTATCAGTAGATTTATGGAATCAGAGGGCAAAAAAAAAAAAAAAAATAGAACTCAATGCATAGTTTCAAACTGCTTTCTAGGAGGAGTGTATCATTTTACCATTTCATTAGTGTCAATCTCTCTCAGTTCTTACCACTATTACATCCTGTCTTTTAAAAACGTCCTTAATTTGATAGGTGAAAAATCACATCCCATTGCTGTAACTGACATTTCATCAATTACTAATGAAATTGAATAAATGTTACTCAAATATTCATTTGTTAACTGTTTGTGGTATTTTTTATTTATAAATTATATGTTTATGAACTTGCTAATTTAAACCACTGTTTTATCCAAATTGCTTGACATTTGCTGGTTTGTTTTTAGGAAAACTGGAACAGCTTACATAAGGAAGGTATTTCACCATAACACTCCTGAAGGATTTTTGTCCTCAGTCATTGCAGAACTGATAGACCCTTTTGGAATAGAGGAAGTAAATGAGAGCTCTTGTTTGTCTAGTTCCCTTTTCATTAGTGAAGCTGGAAATCACTCCTATAAACTTAGTCTTCAGTTACAAAGTAAGTGTAATAATATTTCCAATGTCTGGGAAAAATGAAGAATTATCTTTTGGGATGAGTGTTCATGCTCTTTTATAGAACAATAGATTTCAAAATTTAAACCAATTGATAATCTACAGAAGTCTACATATACTTAAATTCCTAGAGGAATTCTTTATTTTTAATATAATAAAACCTGATTTCTCCACTGGGATGAATAACAGGCATTTTACATTTAATACATTCTCTCACTTGATTATTGTAATAGTCTCTCTCTTTCTTTTTTTTTTGGTCAGGTTTATTAAGGTATAACTTATATACAGTAAAATTCACTCTTGTCAGTGTATGTCTATGGATTTTGATAAATCCATTCATTCAATGATGGAGCCACCATTGTGATCAGTCCCAGAAAACTCTCTCCTAATTCTTTGCTCTCCCAGCCCTGGCCCCTGGCAACCAATGATCTGTTTTCTGTTCCCCCAATTCTCTCCTTTCCAGAATGTTACATAAACGGAATCATACAATAGACAGAATTTTGACTCTACCTTAAGTATTTGTGTACAGGTTTTTGTGTATATGTATGTTTTCACTTCTCTGGAATAAATGCCCAGGAGTGCAACTGCTGGGCTGAATAGTACTTGCATATTTATTGAGTTGGCCAAAAAGTCCGTTTGGTTTTCCTATAACATCTTACAGGAGAACCTGACCAAACTTTTTGGCCAACTCAATAGTTTTTAAGGAAACTAATTTCTCTGCTTTCCTTCTTGCCCTTTCTCTGTCACATGCCCAGTCTATTCTCAACAGAGCAGCTTAAGTGATCTTACTAAAACATAAGTTCAATCATGCCCCTTGTTGATTTTCTGTTATGACCTATCCATTGATGAAAGTAGGGTATTAAAATCCTTTAGTATTTTTGTGTTGCTATCTATTTCTCCTCAAAGTCTATGAATATTTGCTTTATTATTTAGGTGCTCATTTGTTAAGTGCATAAATATTTACAAATGTGATATCTTTTTGTTTGACTCTTATTATATAATAACCTTCAGCCTTTGTCTTAAGGTCTACTTTCTCTGATATAAGTATTGGTATCCCAGACTTCTTCTGATTTCCACTTGCATAGAATATCTTTTTTCATCCCTTCACTTTCATTCTGCACGTCTCCTTACATCTAAAGTGAGTCCCTTGTAGGCACCATATAGCATATCTTGTTTTTGTTTCTAAATCAACTCAACCACTTTACATCTTTTGGCTGAAGAATTTAGTTCATTTACATTTAAGTAGTTATGGATAGGTATGGATTGGTCACCACTTTGTTAATTTTTTTTGGTGTTTTATACCAAAAAAATACCAAAATACCGAATCATGTTGTACACCTGAAACTAATATTATGTATCAATTGTATCTCAAAAAGTCAAAAGGTGGAGGGGAAGTGAGTGACCAGCATCATGCACGTGTACTCAGTCATTCAGTCGTGTCCAGCTCTTTGCAATCCCATGGACTGTAGCCTGCCAAGCTCCTCTGCCTATGGGATTTCCCAGGCAAGAATACTGGAGCAGTTTGCCATTCCCTCCTGAAGGGATCTTCCCAACCCAAAGATCAACCAGCATCTCCTGCATTGGCAGGTGAATTCTTTACTACCGAGCCACCTGGGAAGCCCAGTGGTCAGCATATATGATAGTTAATGCTGCTAGATTAGATGAAATCACTGGGAAAGCAGGTGTAGATAAAGAAAGGAAAAGGTTTGAGACCCAGTCTCCAGTTTTCCAGCATTTAGTGGTCAGAGAGATGGGGAAGACTGGATGGTCTACTAGGAGAAGAGAGTATGTCTCAGGAACCAAGTGAAGAAGTTACTTCAAGAAGGAAGGAGGGATGCTCTGCTGGATGCTGCCAAGAGGTGGGTTTAGAAAAGAGGTCGGGAGAGAAAACTGCCCGATGCATCTGTGTCAAAGTCACTGGTAAAGTTGACAAAAGCTGTTGTTGTGTGGAATCATGTAGACAAAAATGACATGTCATTGGATTAGGGTCAAAAAATTACAAGAGGCAGAGAATTGAAGACAGTGAATAAGGCAATCCTTTGGAGGAATCTCACAGTGAAGGGGAAAAGAGAAATGAAATGGTAGTTGAAGGGAATGTAAAAAAGGGTTTTTTGTTGGTTTATTGAAATGGGAAAAATTAGAACATGTGTGCATAAAGGAATTATGAGGTTCTCTTCAGACTACTTCTATTTATTTTTTTCAGAACAAGGTGAGTATCATTGTTGATGTGTTTCAAAAACATTTTAAAATAATGACTTTCTTCTCCTTCAAACAGCCATCTTTCGACTTCTCTCACATCCACTCTGATGGATTTTCTCCAATCTCTAGGTTATTAAGGCTCTTACTACTTCTATAGAAAAGAAATCAACTTTCTTATAATTACTTAACCCTGTGTGGGTTGTCTTTTGCTGAGAATTTTATAGAACTGGTTTCACAGTAGATATTGTGTTTGGCATATTTGTGATAACACTTTCAACAAAATAATTTGAATTATGACCAGAAATATGACAAATATGTTCTCTAGTTAAGACCATAGTTTAAAAACTCAAATAATGTATTCCTCAGTTGGGTCCACCAGTATTGCTTGGAGAACATTGGCTGTTCTATTTTATACCAAATCATTCTTGTTTTAGCTCCAGGTGTTATCTCCTCATTTCAAGATTCTGATATAGAAAAGACTGTGGTGATTCCCGGTTATAGCAGCTTCCTGATCACAACGATATTAGACAATGAGAATGCTTTAGCTGTTGCTACTATGCCTGAAATAGTACCCCGTAACATGACCTTTCAAAAAGATTCCTGGTTCTTATACAACTTTGGAAAAAGGAATGGACAAACATGGAACATATATGCAAAACCATGTAATTACTGGTTTCAACAACATGATGATTCACTATCCCTCAGTGTCCTGAAATACATTGATCTGGGGAAATCTCACACTTTAAAAATGAAGGTCATACCTAATACAAATGGTAAGTTTATTTTTATTGGGAAATAACAAGAGGAGATATTATTGCTTTTCTTGCATGTAAAATACACTCAGATATTTCCTTTATCTTTGGTTTCATTAGTAGGTGGCATTCTATCACTAATAGTATAAGCTTCTAATTATTGAGCACTTATGCAAAACTCTGTATTAAATGTTTTTATACATTTAAAATTTATGGTTTATGACTATCCTAATGGGCTAATTATAATCCTTATTTTATAAATGAGAAAAATGAGGTTTATAGTATCAGCCCAAATTTACAGAGGATTTTAAACTTTAGCTGCCCTCTGAAAAGAAAACCTTTTAATTACCTTGTTATGGTTATAACCATTTCAAGTATTTATTTTAAGAAAAAAAAAACCTTTTAAATAGAATTCTATACTTTGCTCCATTTTCCAAGTATTTATTTATTTAAAAATATAAAACTTACTAAAGATGATGGTAAAATAGCATGCTGGAAAAAAGTAAAACAAAAAACTTTAGTAAATAACTTAGCTAGAAAGTGAGGAAAGAAAGATGAAAGAGAGGAGAGAGAAAAAGGAAAATCTTGTCATTAGAAATGAAGACGTTAGCAAAGTATTGCTCAAAATTCTCCAGGCTAGGCTTCAACAGTATGTGAACCAAGAACTTTCAGATATTCAAGCTGGATTTGGAAAACGTAGAGGAATCAGATATCCACTGGATCATAGGAAAAGCAAGAGAATTCCAGAAAAACATCTGCTTCATTCACTACACTAAAGCCTTTGATGTGTGGATCACAACAAATTGTAGAAAATTCTTAAAGAGATGGGAATACCAGACCACCTTCCTTGCATCCTGAGAAACCTGTATGCAGGTAAAAAAGCAACAGTTAGAACTGAACATGGAACAATGGACTGGTTCCAAGTTAGAAAAGAAGTATGTCAAGGCTATATATTGCCATCCTGCTTATTTAACTTATATGCAGAGTACATCATGCAAAATGCCAGGCTGGATGAAGCACAAGCTGAAATCAAGATTTCCAGGAGAAATATCAATAACCTCAGACATGCAGATGACACCACCATTATGGCAGAAAGCGAAGAGGAACTAAAGAGCTTCTTGATGAAAGTGAAAGAGGACAGTAAAAAAGCTGGCTTAAAACTCAACTTTCAAAAAAATGAAGATTGTGGCATCCAGTCCCATCATTTCATGGCAAATAGATGGGAAAACAATGGAAACAGTGACAGACTTTATTTTATTGGGCTCCAAAATCACTTCAGATGGCAACTGCAGCCATGAAATTAAAAGATGCTTGCTCCTTGGATGAAAAGCTATGACAAACCTAGATAGCTTATTAAGAAGCAGAGATATCATTTTGCTAACAAAGGTCCATCTGGTCAAAGATAAGGTTTTTCCAGTAGTCATGTATGGATGTGAGCATTGGACCATAAAGAAGGCTGAGTGACAAAGAATTGTTGTTTTTGAACTGTGATGTTGGAGAAGACCTTGAGAGTCCCTTGGACTGCAAGGAGATCAAATCAGTCAATCCTATAGGAAATCAATCCTGAATATTCTTTCAGAAGGGACAACAGAGGACAATATGGTTGGATGGCATCACCGACTCATTGGACATGAGTTTGAGCAAACTCTGAGAGTTGGTGAAAGACAGGGAAGCCTGGTGTGCTATAGCCCATGGGGTCGCAAAGAGTCAGACACCACTTTGCAACTGAGCAACAATAAGAAATGAAGAAGGAATTCAAAGTCAAAAGAGTTAGCTAATGTGTAGCTCCTACAAGGTTATGAGGCTCAGATGTAGATCACTTAGACAGTGGAATGTGTTTTAATGCCCAGCCATTGGTTTGAAGATGTAGACCTTTAGACATTTCTACCTTGTGGTATGAAGTTGGAACTGAGAACATTAAGTAAGGCTGGAACCATCAGATAGTGGAGCAGTGAAGAGGCAATAAGAACAACACTACCCAACAACCCAAAGAAGGAGATGGGGGACTATGATCTCCATGGGACTCTCAAAGAATTTCTTATAAAAAACCCAAACTTCTAGACTGTGTAACACCCAGAGACTACACACCAGAAACAAGAATATCAAACTGAGAAATCATTACAACCCTAGGCCCCAGCTTAAGGAAGCACAAAACCACCTGTATGAATACTTTCATAATCCAGGTAACATGGACTTGCACAAAAAAGTCAATCTTTCTGACTTACTTCACTCTGTGCATATGTTTGGAATCTAGAATGATGGTACTAATGAACCTATTTGCAGGGCAGCAATGAAGACGCAAACATAGAGAACAGACTTGTGAACACAGTGGGAGAAGGAGAGGGTGGGACGAATTGAAAGAATAGCATGGAAACATACACATTACCATATGTAAAATAGATAGCGAGTGGGAATTTTCTGTGTGACACAGGGAGCTCAAACCAGTGTTCTGTGAACCTAAACGGGTGTGATAGGGTGGGAGATGGGAGATGGGTTCATAAGAGAGGAGATATATGTATACCCATGGCTAATTCATGCTGATGAATGGCAGAGGCCAACACGATATTGTAAGGCAATTATCCTCCAATTAAAAAAATACTATCTACATTGACCATGTATTGAGAAAAATAATTTTAAAACCATGTAAGGAAATGACCCAACATAAGAAAAAGTCAACAAGCATAGAAAACAAAATTTCAATCTTGAGTTGATGGAAAAACAAGAAAGACATTATAAAAATAATTGTATAATATATATATATATATAATATATATATATATATAATAGAGGAAAACAATAGAATAGGAAAGACTAGAGATCTCTTCAAGAAAATTAGAGATACCAAGGGAATATTTCATGCAAAGATGGACTCGATAAAGGACAGAAATGGTATGGACCTAACAGAAGCAGAAGATATTAAGATGAGGTGGCAAGAATACACAGAAGAACTGTACAAAAAAGGTCTTCACGACCAAGATAATCATGAAGGTGTGATCACTCCCACTCACCTAGAGCCGGACATCCTGGTATGTGAAGTCAAGTGGGCCTTACAAAGCATCACTACGAACAAAGCTAGCGGAGGTGATGGAATCCCAGTTGAGCTATTTCAAATCCTGAAAGATGATGCTGTGAAAGTGCTGCACTCAATATGCCAGCAAATTTGGAAAACTGAGCAGTGGCCACAGGACTGGAAAAGGTCAGTTTTCATTCCAATCCCAAAGAATGGCAATGCCAAAGAATGCTCAAACTACCACACAATTGCACTCATCTTACATGCTAGTAAAGTAATGCTCAAAAAATCTCCAAGCCAGGCTTCAGCCATATGTGAAAAGGCAGAGGAACCAGAGATCAAATTGCCAACATCTGCTGCATCATGGAAAAAGCAAGAGAGTTTCAGAAAAAAACATCTATTTCTGCTTTATTGACTATGCCAAAGCCTTTGACTGTGTGGATCACAATAAACTGTGGAAAATTCTGAAAGAGATGGGAATACCAGACCACCTGACCTGCCTCTTGAGTAACCTGTATGCAGGTCAGGAAGCAACAGTTAGAACTGGACATGGAACAACAGACTGGTTCCAAATAGGAAAAGGAGTACATCAAGGCTGTATATTGTCACCCTACTTATTTAACTTATATGCAGAGTACATCATGAGAAACGCTGGACTGGAGGAAGCACAAGCTGGAATCAAGATGGCCGGGAGAAATATCAATAACCTCAGATATGCAGATGACACCACCCTTATGGCAGAAAGTGAAGAGGAACTAAAAAGCCTCTTGATGAAAGTGAAAGTGGAGACGGAAAAAGTTGGCTTAAAGCTCAACTTTCAGAAAACGAAGATCATGGCACCTGGTCCCATCACTTCATGGGAAATAGATGGAGAAATAGTGGAAACAGTGTCAGACTTTATTTTGGGGGGCTCCAAAATCACTGCAGATGGTGACTGCAGCCATGAAATTAAAAGATGCTTACTCCTTGGAAGAAAAGTTATGACCAACCTAGATAGCATATTAAAAAGCAGAGACATTACTTTGCCAACAAAGTTCCATCTAGTCAAGGCTATGGTTTTTCCAGTGGTCATGTATGGGTGTGAGAGTTGGACTGTGAAGAAAGCTGAGCACTGAAGAATTGATGCTTTTGAACTGTGGTGTTGGAGAAGACTCTTGAGAGTCCCTTAGACTGCAACGAGATCCAACCAGTCCATCTTAAAGGAGATCAGTTCTGGGTGTTCATTGGAAGGACTGATGCTGAGGCTGAAACTCCAATACTTTGGCCACCTCATGCAAAGAGTTGACTCATTGGGAAAGACCCTGATGCTGGGAGGGATTGGCGGCAGGAGGACAAGGGGATGACAGAGGATGAGATGGCTGGATGGCATCACTGACTCGATGGACATGAGTTTGAGTGAACTCCGGGAGTTGGTGATGGACCGGGAGGCCTGGCGTGCTGAAATTCATGGAGTCACAAAGAATTGGACTGAACTGAGCGACTGAACAGAACTGAACGCATATATATGAAATTTAGAAAGATGGTAATGATAACCCTATATCCGAGACAGCGAAAGAGACACAGATGTATAGAACAGTCTTTTGGACTCTGGGGGAGAAGGTGAGGGTGGGATGATCTGGGAGAATAGCATTGAAACATGTATATTATCATATGTGAAACAGATCGCCATTGCAGGTTCAATGCATGAGACATGGTGCTCAGGGCTGGTACACTGGGATGACCTTGAGGGATGGGATGGGGAGCGAGGTGTGGGGGGTGTTCAGGATGGGGAACACATGTACACCCATGGCTGATTCATGTCAGTGTATGGCAAAACCCACTACAATATTGTAATTAGCCTCCAATTAAAATAAATAAATTTTTAAAAATAAAACAATAAAATTTTTTCAGAGGTATTAAAGTTCCCTAGCTATATTTGTGGCCATTATGCAGCCTTCATAATAGATTCTGTAGATGTTCTAGAATTCTAATTGACCAATCATTATGAAACTGCTTAAATTTTTCTTAATTTTATGTTAACTCTTGGTTTTGTTTCCATAGTTCTTACAACGCTTAAAATACCACTACTGCAAGTAATTGTTGGAAACCCAAATTTGTTGGAAGTTAAAGTTGAAGGCTATTTTGATGAAACTGATAGTTATATAATGGAAGTTTCTACAGCTAGCAAAACTTTACACCAAGTAAATTTTTCTTTAATTATTTTTTAAAATCTATTGATTATAGAAAATTTAGGGTATAAACCAAGAAAAAGAAGGAAAAATTATGCATAATCCTACCTATCAAGGATGATGAAACACTTTTAACATCTTGGGCATTACAAAAAGGCTGTATGTATGATATGTATGTATGTATGATAGACATTAAAAAATTGAGCTCCAGAAAAGACTGGTACTGCTGCGACTGCTTTTGTGGGCTTCCCAGATGGCACTAGTGGTAAAGAACCTACCTGCCAATGCAGACGACTCAAGAGAGATGGGCTTGATCCCTGGGTCGGAAGATCCCCTGGAGAAGGGCTCAGCAACCCACTCCAGTATTCTTGCCTGGAGAATCCTATGGACAGAGGAGCCTGGCGGGCTACAGTCCATAGGGTCCCAAAGAGTTGGACACGACTGAATCGACTTAGCACACATGCAGGCAGTGTTTTTGTGAGCTTGAGAAACATACTTTGACCGAATTTCCTCATCTATAAAATGGAAGTGATAATAATAATACTTCATAGGATTGTTTTGAGAGTTAAATGTGATAATTCATGTAGGCCATTTCAATAACTCTCTGGCACATAGAAAATGGTCAACAAGAAAATAAACACTGAGAATTCATTGGAAGGATGAGTGCTGAAGCTCCAATACTTTTGCCACCCGATGCGAAGAACTGACTCATTGGAAAAGACCCTGATGCTGGGAAGGATTGAAGGCAAGAGGTGAAGGGGGAGACAGAGGATGAGATGGCTGGATGCCACTGACTCAATGGACAAGAGTTTGAGCAAGCTCCAGGAGGTAGTGAAAGACAGGGAAGCCTGGTGTGCTTCAGTCCATGGGATCTCAGAGTCAGACACAACTTAGTGACTGAACAACAAGAATTTTCCATTTTTTCCTTTTTCCCCTGAAACTAGGAGAGCATTATATACACACGTTAAAAAATTTGCTCCTTCTTAGAGGTTGATAATGGTCCGAGGCCCTCAAGGAGAAAGGGAAAAATTTTTTTTTCTACATTCCCTCATCTTACTCACATGAGATGTTTTTTCCTTAAGCTCTGAATTGTTATTGCAACAATCTATTTCTTCTAAGATTAACTTTCTTTAATCCCAGAGCTAATGATTACACAACAAAGCGACTCATTTGCTCAAGGGTATGTTTTTCCTTAAAGTCTATACTAATGATTATATAACAGCAATATATCCTGCTTAAGGCCATGTTTCTCCTTAAGAACCTTCTGACTAATCCTGTTATCTTAAAATGTATGTTGTGGGAGTGTGTCTGGTAAAAGCTTTCTATTGTTAGTAACCAATTGAAAAAGTATATAAAGTTAAGTTGCTCAGTTGTGTCAGACTCTTTGCGACCCCATGCACTGTAGCCCACCACATTCCTCCGTCCATGGGATTTTCCAGGCAAGAGTACTGGAGTGGGTTGCCATTTCCTTCTCCAGAGGATCTTCCCACCCCAGGGATTGAACCCGGGTCTCCTGAATGGTAGGCAGACGCTTTACCGTCTGAGCCACCAGGGAAGTCATCAGGGAAAAAGAATATAAGGCCTTGATAAAACTATCAAGAGTGGGACACTCTTCCCCCTTCTGATGTCTATTTCAGAAGCTTTCTGTGTCTCTTTTTCACTGTAATAAAACTTCTGCCACATGAAGCTCTGACTGCCTGGAGCCTCTTCTCTGGTCCTGAAGCTAAATTCTTTTCTTCGGAAATCACAAATCGGACACCATTCACTGTTAGCTATTACTTCCACTTAATTTTATGGTATAATCCTTTGTGTCAATAAATATTTTTGTATATACTAAAATTTGTCTATCATGAAAATTTTCAGATATAGACAAAAGATGAATTTCCATATACCTATTTCTCAAATTAAACAGTCAGGGTTTTGACACTTGTTTTATCATTCTAATTTTTTTTTTTTGGTTTATATTCTGACCAATGATATTCAGAATTCATTTATATTCTGTTATAATACAATATATTATATTCTGTTAAATGAATAGCAACTTCATGTCACTTCACTCCTATATGCTTCCATGTTGTTGTTCAGTTGCTAAGTCATGTCCAACTCTTTGCAACTCCATGGACTATAGCATGCCAGGCTCCTCTGTCCTCCACTGTCTCCAGGAGTTTTCTCAAATTCATACATATATGCCATCATACATATCTTCAAAAATATGTGTATAATCTCTCACATAACAAGAATACCATTTTCACCCTTGAAATTTTTTAAGCTAAATTTGTTTTGATATTCTATAAAGCCCAATCCATAAGCAAATTCCCCCAATTTTCTCCAAAAAATTGTTCATGGTTGGTTTGAATTGGGATCCAAACAAGAGTCACATAGTCTGTGGTTATTTATTCATCTCTTTTCATCAAAAATAGGTATTGCTCCATTATCTTCCCCTGTCATTGAACTGCTGCTGTTGAGTCAGTTATGTTGCAGAGTCTCCAGTATTCTGGATGTTTCTGTTTGCTTACTTATTTCTTATTGAACTTGGCAGAATTCATTAAAAATTGTTATTTTTAATGGAATACAGAGTTTGGGGATAGGGACAAAACTACCAGAGTTACTATATCTCTACAATTATTAGTATCTCTACATTTTTTAATTTCCAGAAATACTTGAGAATTTCAAACAGAATTTATCAAATTTTGTTGAATGTTTAATGTTGTGCAAGGTGAAAATATGTTTTCTGTACACAAATTTCTACTAAAAACATATCTTTGTGAAATACAGTGATTGCTAAGTGAATATCTTCTTTTCTGAATGTATACCAATGGAAGTTATTTTATTCGTATTATCAAAGCAAATGTCCACAGGCTCATCAATGAAAGAGAAAGGCCTTGCTATTCTAAGTTGGTTTTATATCCAACTACATCCAATTATAGTGTTTATTTAATAATAAACACTTGATCCTTGTTCATTTTCAAATGTCACCCACAGCCAATTAGATTGGGATATATTTCTTCCTGGAAAAGAATATGTCTTCTGTTAAGATTTATTCTAAAACAGATCATTATGGTCAAATTTATGACTCTATTTTTGTCTTCTATTATATTATCATTCTTTTTTATTTCTTTTCATTTTCTATATTCTTTAGTTGATTACTGTCCTAGTTTGCCAGGGCTGCCATAACAAAATACAATGGACTGAGTGGCTTAAGCAACAGAAATTTATTTTCTCACCGTTCTGGAGGCTAAAAGCCAAGAGCAAGGCATTGGCAGGGTTGGTTTCTTCTAAAGTCTTTGTCCTTGGATTGCAGATGGCTGACTCCTCCCTGTGTCTTCACTTGGTCTCCTCGCTGTGCATGTCTGTGTTCAAATTTCCTATTGTTATGTGATGGCCATCATATTGGATTAGAGCCCACACTAATTATCTCATCTTAATTTAATTACAAAGGCCTTAAGTTAATTACCTCCTTAGGCCTTTGAACAAAGAATGTTCAAATTAACACACAATTGCACTCATTTCACACACTTTTTTTTGAGCAAAGTAATGCTCAAAATTCTCCAATCTAGGCCTCAAGAGTATGTGAACTGAGAACTCCCAGATGTTCAAGCTGGATTTAGAAAAGGCAGAGGAACCAGAGATCAAATTGCCAACATCCGCTGGATCATGGAAAAAGCAAGAGAATTCCAGAAAAACATCTACTTCTGCTTCATTGACTACACTAAAGCCTTTGATTGTGTGGATCACAACAAACTGGAAAATTCTTAAAGAGATGGGAATACTAGACCACCTTACCTGCCTCCTGTGACATGTATGCAGGTCAAGAATCAACAGTTAGAACTGGACATGGAACAATGGACTGGTTCCAAGTTGGAAAAGGAGTAAGTCAAAGCTGTATATTGTCACCCTGCTTATTTAACTTGTATACAGAGTACATCATGCAAAATGCCAGGCTGGATAAAGCACAAGCTGGAATCAAGTTTGCTTGGAGAAAAACCAATAACCTCAGATATGCAGATGACACCACCCTTATGGCAGAAAGAGAAGAGGAACTAAAGAGCCTCTTGATGAAGAGACATTAATTTGTCAACAAACGTCCATCTAGTCAAGGCTATGGTTTTTCCAGTGGTCATGTATGGATGTGAGAGTTGGACTATAAAGAAAGCTAAGTGCCGAAGAATTGATGCTTCTGAACTGTGGTGTTGGAGAAGACTCTTATGGCAATGATGACCCTGTATGCAAGACAGCAAAAAAGACACAGATGTGTATAGCGGACTTTTGGACTCATAGGGAGAGGGAGAGGGTGGGATGATTTGGGAGAATGGCATGGAAACATGTATACTATCATGTAAGAATCGAATCGCCAGTCTATGTCTGATGCAGGATACAGCATGCTTGGGGCTGGTGCACGGGGATGACCCAGAGAGATGTTATGGGGAGGGAGGTGGGAGGGGGGCTCATGTTTGGGAACGCATGTACCCCCATGGTGGATTCATGTCAATGTATGGCAAAACCAATACAGTATTGTAAAATAAAGTAAAAATAAAATATATATATAGCAAAAAAAAAAAAAAAAAAAGTCCCATGGACTGCAAGGAGATCCAAACAGTCGATCCTAAAGGAGATCAGTCCTGGGTGTTCATTGGAAGGACTGAT
This sequence comes from Budorcas taxicolor, assembly GCF_023091745.1. Classification (NCBI taxonomy): domain Eukaryota; kingdom Metazoa; phylum Chordata; class Mammalia; order Artiodactyla; family Bovidae; genus Budorcas; species Budorcas taxicolor. Next base: position 60,176,399 of record NC_068930.1, on the reverse strand, counting down.
GCTGAAGCTGAAACTCCAGTACTTTGGCCACCTGATGCAAAGAGCTGACTCATTTGAAAAGACCCTGATGCTGGGAAAGATTAAGGGCAGGAGGAGAAGGGGACGACAGAGGATAAGATGGTTGAATGGCATCACCAACTCAATGGACATGGGTTTGGGTGGACTCTGGGAGTTGGTGATGGACAGGGAGGCCTGGTGTGCTGCAGTTCATGGGGTCGCACAGAGTCGGAGATGACTGAGTGACTGAACTGAACTGAACGGATGAAGGTAAAAGAGGAAAAAACTGGCTTAAAACTAAACTTAAAAAAAAAACGAAGATCGTGGCATCCAATCCCATCATTTCATGGCAAATAGATGGGGAAACAATGGAAACAGTGACAGATTTTATTTTCTTGGGCTCCAAAATCACTTCAGATGGCAACTGCAGCCATGAAATTAAAAGATGCTTGCTCCTTGGAAGGAAAGCTATGAGCAACCTAGACAGCATATTGAGAAGCAGAGACATTACTTTCCCAACAAAGGTCCATCTGGTCAAAGCTAAGGTTTTTCCAGTAGTCATGTGTTTGTGAGTATTGGACCATAAAGAAGGCTGAGCACCAAAGAACTGATGCTTTTGAACTGGGTGCTGGAGAAGACTCCTGAGAGTCTCTTGGACTGCAAGGAGATGAAACCAGTCAATCCTAAAGAAATAAATCCTGAATATTCATTGGAAGGGCTGATGCTGAAGCTGAAGCTCCAATATTTTGGCCACCTGATACGAAGAGCTGACTCATTAGAAAAGACCCTGATACGGGGAAAGATTAAAGGCAGGAGGAGAAGCGGACGACAAAGAATGAGATGGTTGGATGGCATCACCAACTCAATGGACATGAGTTTGAGCAAGTTCTGGGAGTTTGTGACGGACAGGGAAGCCAGGTGTGCTGCAGTCCATGGGGTCTCCAAAGAGTCGGACACAACTGAGTGTATGAACAATGACAACAAAAAGGCCTTATTGCCAAATATAGTCCCATTCTGAGATACTGGAGGTCGGGACCTCAACATACGGTATAGGCACAGTTCAGTAGATAACAGTTACTTTAATTAACCTTCATTTATTTGGATATTTCCAGGGTTCAACTTCACTGGAGTTTATTGTCTGGGGAGCATCGACTGAGTGCTATGTTACAACATTCGTGCCAATGTTGAAAAGCAGCTGTAGTTATCTCAAGTCTATGCATCACATTCCTAGTGAAATTATCCCCTTGGAAGACTGGATGAGTGGAGTTTACGTGAACAGTCAGGGTTTTAATATGATCAAAGTTTTGCCGGTAAGAAACCTAAGCAGTTCCAGTGATATGTTACTTTTGTGTGACTAGCTCGCCATTCGGTCTTAGCATTTCTTTCCTGAATTACTCAGAACACTTCAGTTATTTTTCAACCCTCGTGTCATTTTGAGGATATGATGACTAAAATGTGAAATGTTCTGAACTAATGGTTTTTCTTAGTGTAATAGTCTCATCATTATTTTCTACTATATTATGGTGGCATAATCTTGGGCTTTCACAGTATATACAGTTATTTGCCCTTAAGCTGACTCATACTTATCTTGAGCTGATATATCTTACTGGTCCGATTTCAATGTAGTAACAATTTTAATTTTTGTCTCATCAGAACACGTGACTGTTTTTAAAATATTAATTACTGCTCTTTGTTAACTGATTACTTATAATTTTCTTTGTAACAAAAAATCCCAAATTATTACCCAAACCATCAATTATTTAGTAAATAATTGAATTATTTATTAAATATGTCACTAAGACTCTTAATAAGATTTTTAAACTTTGTTGCATGACTTCATGACAGCTACCTTAGTCTCTAAAACTTTTTTCACTTATTTACAAGGTCCAAGTTGCATTAGCATGGTTGAGGGAGTGCTGGGGGAAGAGAAAGTTACTTAAATACATGGAGCTAAAAGTGAAATATCTGTTTTGAATGCTTTTCTGGAAAATCAAGATTTTTAAATTAAAGACTTGGTAAATAACAATGAAATTTACAGTATCTTTGTTTGATCATTTTCAGATAAACTACAGGCCTCCATCTAATATGGGAATTGCTATTCCACTTACAGATAATTTTTATCATGTAGATCCTAGCAAACCCATACCAAGAAATCTATTTTACAAGTCGAAGGTAAATATTTTTTCTGCAGATAAACTAGTATTTATCTTAATTCAAGAAACCATTCAGTAAAATTACAGATGAACAGACCTAGCTGCAGAGATTAGATGAGAAGGTGCGTTAAGCATAATGTGACCTATACAGCAGTGCTGCTCCTTCCCCTCCCCCTCCTCTCCTCCTCCCTTACTACCGCCACTACCTCGGTTACTACGGCTGTCCCTGTTCTTCCTGCTACTACTTTAGCCCTTTCTTCTCTCTTTTTTTATTTATTATTATTATTATTTTTTACTTTACAATATTGTATTGGTTTTGCCACACATCAACATGAATCCACTACAGGTGTACACATGTTCCCAATCCCGAACCTCCCTCCCACCTCCCCCCCAACACCATCCCTCCGGGTCATCCCAGTGCAACCAGCCCCAAGCATCCTGCACCCTGCATCGAACCTAGACTGGCGATTCGTTTCTTATATGATATTATACTGCTATTCCTGGATTTGGTTTTGGAACCGAAGAGTCTAAACGGACTCTTTCCCCTTGACCTCTCCCAAACTCCCACTTGAATTTCAAAGAGCATAAGGGGGATGAGAGTATTGGTTTTTGTTTGTATGTTTTGTTTAATGAAAGAGCCCCAGAGCATCTCATAGTTCGAGCCCTGTAAAAGGAATGATGTCCCAAAGGAGAGAAGAGTGTTTGCTCCAACATAGACTCATTTCCTGCCTAGAAATAACCAAACCCCAGCAGCACTCTGCCTCTCTCAAGTTTGAGTGAACAAAGTAGAGAGAACAGAGAGAAGCCACTAGGTTCAAAAGGAAAGTACATCATGGGGTGGCTGCCCAAGGGAACCTCATAGACACCTGTGAAATCTCCCTCCAGAGAAACACACCTGCGTATATATATGGACACGTGGACATTCATATTCATTCTTGAACGTACATGCACACACAAAGACAGAAAATGGTTGTTCCTTTTGTTCAAAACTCTTCATCTCCCTGTCTCATTCAGAATAAAAGCTTTATTCTTACAATGGTTTATAAGGTCCTCCATTGTTTAGCCTTGGATTTCCATCTGACCTGATTCCCCCCAGGTCAGTCTGCTCTGGCCCTGTTGGCCTCCTTGCTATTCTTCAAACCTACTACATGTATTTTCACCTCAGGGTCTTTAAGCTTCAGAAACTTCCTCTGTCTGGAATGCACTTTTGCCAGATATCACATGGCACATCTCATCACCATCTTCAGGTTTTTGCTTAAATGTTGCCATCATTGTGAGGCCTTCCTTGACCACTCTGTTTAAAACTGTACCATCCACCTCCACTGATACCAGTCTTGCCCCTCTTCCCTGCCTTATTTTTCTTCATTGCCCCTTTTACAATTTTACGTGTTTTACCCGTTTATTTATTAGATTTCATTAAAAGGTAAGCTACATAAGACAGGGTTATTATTGAGGATTTTTAATCAGTTTTATTCTCTCTGCTATCTTTAGTGTCCCTTGAAGATGGCTCAGTGGTAAGGAACCTGCCTGCAAATGCAGGAGATGTAAGAGACATGGGTTCAATCCCTGCACTGGGAAGATTCCCTGGAGGAGGGCATGGCAACCCACTCCAGTATTTTTGCCTGGAGAATCCCCATGGACAGAGGAGCCTGGCAGGCTACAGTCCATAGGATCTCAGAGCAGGACACAACTGAAGCGACTTGGCACGCATGCCTCTTTAGTACCCAGAAAACTGCCAGACATAGGAAGTGCTTAAAAATTGTTCAACAAACTAATAATACACATTTATACACACCCTATTACACACACACACACACACACACACACACACACATATACATGCACAACATGAGACTGACTTGTTTAACCTTAGATTTCAGGGTAAAAATCTCTGTTCCAGGCAATGAGCAACTCAAATACTGAATTCTTCAATTCTAGTCTCTTCCAAAGATGAACTCTGCTATGTCACTAGAATCAAGCCTTCTCCATTGAAATATGAGTTGAATATATTTACATGGAAATCCTTAGTTTGGGTTTTCTCTTTTTTTCTTCTGGATTTTCTTGGGAGTTGAATAGGAAATTATCTAATTTACATACAAGTAAATAACAGATTTCGGTGGACCTTTTCTATATTCAACAAATGTTAATTTCACACTCCAGCATTTCCAGAGTCATCAGACACTGTACAGATATTTTCTAGAGAGACAACAGTGAACTAGATACACATGACATCTTTGAGGATCTTTAATGGGGGAGAATAAGCTTTGAAAACTATACAGGCCATGGGGCCACAAAGAATGGCACATGACAGAGCAGCAAACACTTTCACTAATACTTTCACTTTCAAGTTTTGAAAGCTATACAAATTAAATAGCATCACCTAGTGGGGCAGACTAAAAATGTATGTAATTCTGCCTCTGATCACCTGGGGGAAAAGTGCACCTGGACCAATGCTGTAACTTCTCGTTACACTGACATCATCCCCTTACTAGGCAATCATGTGTAACATCATTCCAGACACACAGTTTACAGTTAGACTCCCCAAGGATAAGCAGACAAATACTTTCAAACTGTGGTGTTGAAGACTCTTGAGAGTCCCTTGGACAGCAAGGAGATCAAACCAGTCAATCCTAAAGGAAATCAACCCTGTATATTCATTGGAAGGATGCTGAAGCTAAAACTCCAATACTTTGGCCACCTGTCATGACACCACCCTTATGGCAGAAAGTGAAGAGGAGCTAAAAAGCCTCTTGATGAAAGTGAAAGAGGAGAGTGAAAAAGTTGGCTGAAACCTCAACATTCAGAAAACGAAGATCATGGCATCTGGTCCCATCACTTCATGGGAAATAGATGGGGAAACAGTGGAAACAGTGTCAGACTTTAATTTTGGGGGGCTCCAAAATCACTGCAGATGGTGACTGCAGGCATGAAATTAAAAGATGCTTACTCCTTGGAAGAAAAGTTATGACCAACCTAGATAGTATATTCAAAAGCAGAGACATTACTTTGCCGACTAAGGTCCACCTAGTCAAGGCTATGGTTTTTCCTGTGGTCATGTATGGATGTGAGAGTTGGTCTGTGAAGAAAGCTGAGCGCTGAAGAATTAATGCTTTTGAACTGTGGTGTTGGAGAAGACTCTTGAGAGTCCCTTGGACTGCAAGGAGATCCAACCAGTCCATTCTGAAGGAGATCAACCCTGGGATTTCTTTGGAAGGAATGATGCTAAAGCTGAAACTCCAGTACTCTGGCCACCTCATACGAAGAGTTGACTCATTGGAAAAGACTCTGATGCTGGGAGGGATTGGGGACAGGAGAAGGGGACGACCGAGGATGAGATGGCTGGATGGCATCACCAACTCAATGGACATGAGTCTGAGTGAATTCTGGGAGATGGTGATGAACAGGGAGGCCTGGCGTGCTGCGATTCATGGGGTCGCAAAGAGTTGAACACGACTGAGCGACTGAACTGAACTGAACTTGGCCACCTGATGGGAAGAACTGACTCATTGGAAAAGACCCTGATGCTGGGAAAGATGGAGGGCAGGAGGAGAAGGGAACAACAGAGGATGAGGTGGTTGTATGCCATCATCGACTCAATGGACATGACTTTGAGCAAACTCCAGGAGATGGTGAAGGACAGGGAAGCCTGGTGTGCTGCAGTCCATGGGGTGACAAAGAGTTGGACATCACTGAGTGACTGAACAATGATGATCAACAACAAATATTTGAAAAAAAAACTTCCACAATAAGAAAGAAGCATAATCTCAACACTTAAAAAACTGCCTCAGAAAACAGTATCATAAATACAAGCAAACTTTAGAATAAGCATAGTAATTATTTCAGAACAATTCAAGGAACCATTGTAATGAGGAAAAAAATGGAGACAGACATCACACACATACACACACACAAAATGTCAAAAATTGAAAATATAATTGTGAAACCAAGAGTTCAAAAAGATTCAAAGAGCCTAATGAACCCAACTAAGCAGCAAATTAGTTCTGAAATGAAATAGTGGTAATGATTGAACAACATTGTGAATGTACTAAAGCCCACTGCATTGTACACTTGACAATGATAAATTTTATCTCAATAGAAAGAAGAAAAAAAGAAGCAATGGGGAAAAGAATGGTAATCTTATAAAAAGAAGGAAGAATAACTTTTTTTAGAAATAGAGTTGATTATCAAAATCAAAAGCCAGTTCTTCGCCAAAATGAATAAACTAACCTCTGGCAAGAGTGATCAAATGAAAAAATGAAGAACATGTGGATGGCTACAGTGGGGATTTTAACAGCATTAGTGACTGTGATGAGGAGAGACAAGTACAAAATAATACGTTTGAAGACTACCCATAGTCTGCAGCACGGCAGGCCAGGTCTGCTCCTTTAGGTCTCAGCTTCCATGCTAGTGATGGGAGCGGCCAAGGACAGGGAGGTGAGCATCCTAGTTAGTGCATTCAGAATGACACGGGCTGGACTTCCCTGGTGGTACAGTGGATAGGAATCTGCCTGCCGATGCAGGGGACACAGGATCGGCCCCAGGTCTGGAGGATCCCACATGCCACGGAGCAGCTAAGCCTGTGTGCCGCAACTACTGAGCCCACGCTCTAGAGCCCAGGAGCCACAACTGCTGAAGCCTCTGCACCCTGCAGCCCGTGCTCCATAACAAGAGAAACCACCACAGTGAGAAGCCCGGGCACCTCAACAAAGAGGAGCCCCCACTCACCACGGCTAGAGGAAACCTGTGCACAGCAAGGAAGACTCAGCGTACCAAATATAAAATGATTTTTTTAATGATACAAGCTTTCTGGTCCCCTGCCTGTCAACTCTAGGGTAACCCTGAGGTAAGCAGCTGAGTGATACTTGGATTCCTTACTAAGCAAGGAGACAAAATTCAGAAATACTGTGCTTTTACCTTATTATTAATGGACTTTTCCCCTTTGACCTTCTCAAAGTTTTATTCATTCAGGGAACAAATATTTATTTCATATTTACTCAGTCTGCAGAAATTCTGCCACCAAAACCAGCACATCAACCTATTTTAATTCTATTTGCAGAGATCTGGTAAATTCAAACAGTGTGCAAATGCAACTACTCGGAAGGAGTGTAATTGTACAAATGATCAGAAGTTTTCATATGCTGTTGCTTTCTCAGATTGTCGAGAAAAGGTAAGATAATCTTTAATTTCCTGAAGACAGAGTGCTTTCATATTAATAAGATTTTGAAATGTGCATTTTGGTTAAACATGAAACCTAAGACGTAGAAATAATGTCTTATTGTGACATAGAATTAAAGATGACATCAAGCTAAAAAGATTGTAATTTAAATGTTCCCAGACATAGTAATTCTCTCGCAAAGAGTCACACACAATTGAGCGATTAAACTGAACTGAGACATAGTAATTAACCTCATCTGTAAAAGAGAATAAAACTTGCATTGCCCTATTCATTTCACAGGTTCTTATAAAGATACACACATGCATATATCTATATGATAGCAATTTATAACCTGTCAAAAACTATACTAGATTGTGGTAAATATTGATTTATTCAAAAAAGTATTGAGTATATAATATGTATCAGGCTCTGGAATATCAAACTTGAAGCTCAAGGTAGTAGTGACAAACTAGAAGACAGTATAATATGCTGGTTAAGAGAGTGGGTTCTATGTCACATAGTTCCTTCTGTTCGTCTCCAAGCATTCAGACATGTATCAGGTTGATGTTGGTGTCTGCATTAGCTGACTCAACCTATGCACTTGGTATAACTTTTAAGTAGATCTGTTTCAAAGTCCTTGTCAGACTACACATGACATTATTTTAAGTGATTTCATTGTTTTGTTTTTATATAAAAATAAAATCATGCACCATAATATTGGGCATAGAGTCAGCATTCAATAAATTGCAAAGGTTGCTATTATGTACCACCACAACGCCACGCTTACTGAATTCCACTATTTCTTGAGCATTTACTTCTACCATATACTGCTCTAAGGCTTCTCCATGACTTATCTCATTTTGCTAGAGGCACACAGAAGCCTGGTAATTTGCTAAAGATCATATCACTAATATGTGATGGAGCTAGATTTCAACTCTAGAGCATGAGTTTAATGAGTATGATGGAAAGATCATGACTGGCAGGGAGAGGGCTTTAGGAAGACCCAGTTCTTACAGCTTTCCTTATAGTCCAACTCTCACATCCATACATGACTACTGGAAAAACCATAGCCTTGACTAGATGGACCTTTGTTGGCAAAGTAATGTCTCTGCTTTTTAGTATGCTGTCTAGGTTGGTCATAACTTTTCTTCCAAGGAGTAAGCGTCTTTTAATTTCATGGCTGCAGTCATCATCTACAGAGATTTTGGAGCCCCAAAAAATAAAGTCTGCCACTGTTTCCACTATTTCTCCATCTATTTCCCATGAAGTGATGGGACCAGATGCCATGATCTTTGTTTTCTGAATGTTGAGCTTTAAGCCAACTTTTTCACTCTCCTCATACAGTACCTTACAGTTCATACAGTACCTTAAGGGATATGGGTTAGTCAAAAAATCATCATAGCAAATTCCTATGGGAAAAAAAAGGTCAGTAGAAAGATACAAGTTTTGCTACCACAGTGTTTGCATATTACTTTTGAAAGTCACACTGATTCTGCTGTAAGACAGATTTTTTTTCATGACCTGAGAAGGCAGAAATTCTCTCAGAAGCACACTTAATTTAGAATAGCCAAATTCTATTCATCCTTTTCCAGGAAATGAAATTAGTATTCAATTTTCCAAATTTATACTCATTCTTGACATTTGAATTTTAGGTTCCTCGTTTTAAGTTTCCAGTTATACAATATCCAGTTTCTTTGCAAGTTTACAGTGAAGATGGGAATTTCCCAGTGGAAACTCCATACCTGGTTACTGTGACTGAAGTGAATAACAGGGAAAACTGGAACCTAAGTAGGATTTGCTTTCTTCTACAATTGTTGCAGCTAAAAGTACTGTGGTTTTTGGGCTTCCCAGGTTGTGTAGTGGTAAAGAATCCACCTGCCAATGCAGGAGATGCAAGAGATGTGGGTTCAAGCCCCAGGTCAGGAAGATTCCTGGAATAGGAAATGGCAACCCACTCCAGTATTCTTGCCTGGAAAATTTCATGGACGGAAGAGTCTGGTGGGGTACAGTCCACGGGGCTGCAAAGAGTCGGATACGACTGAGCACAGCACACACACTGTTGTTATTACCTAGAGAAGTGGTTTACAAAACCTTTTTACCCAAAAGATAATCAAGAGGTCTTTGGAAAAGAAGTTTAATCAGTTATTATATCATTGTTCATGCTACTTCTATCATCTCACACTTTTTTTTAATACAATGCAATGATTCAGTTGTACATATATTTATATATTTTTTCAAATTCTTTACCCTTTATAAATTATTACAAAATATTGAGTAGATTCCCCTGTGCTATACAATAGGTCCTTGATGGTGATCTATTTTGTAAATAGTTCTATATATATGTTAATCCCCACCTCCTAGTTTATCCCTTCTTCCCCTTTCCCCTTTGTTAACCATACGTTTGTTTTCTGTATCTGTGTCTCACACTTATTTCACCATCACTTCAGTGACCTGGATTCAGGGCCATTATCTAGATTAGCAGCAAAAATGATTGATTGAGTTTGTGCCACATGTTGGTCTGGCGTCTCCTTTCATTGCTTGTATGGAGGAAGATATAAAAGGTGTTGCCAGATATTCATAGGATCTATCTTCCAATTATATAAGAAAAGTTTATTAAATAGCTTATGATAAAATAACTGAAATAATGCAGAAGTATTTCTAAATAAGTAAAATGAAATCTACCAAAATTCAATTTTACCTCAAATACATAATTTTTTATTGCACATTTGTGTTTGTTCATGAATGTGTACTTTTAAGGAGATTGATGGGTAGATAGATTGATGGATCAATAAATAGAGTTAAATGAAATTTCTAAATGTGACCAAATATCCAGACATTTCATATTCTGTGAGTCATACTCTGACCCACATATGAATTTTTGAAATGAAAAATTGAGCAAAGAGAATTAGTAAACATTTTGCTTTAACTAACATCCTCATTTTCTGTGGTTTGCTGAAACCTGTTCTCTTTGAGCGCCAATTGTTAAATATTCAAGCATTTTGGCATACTGGTTGTTACACACTAGTTGCTTAAAGTTAGTCATGAAGAGGATATTCACACCCTGTATGGAAAATAGGGAAACCTCCCATGCTGTTGGTAGGAATGTAAATTGGTACAATTACTATGGAGAACAGTGTGGAGGTTTCTTAAAAAAACTAAAGAGAGAACTGTCACATGACCCAGCAATCCCACTCCTGGGCGTCTATCCCAAAAGAACTGTAATTGAAAAAGATACAATGCACCCCTCTGTTCATAGCAGCACTATTTGCAATAGCCAAGACATGAAGCAACCTAAGTGCCCGCGGACAGATGAATGGATAAAGATGTGAGATACATACATATATATATATATGTATATATATACATAGAGAGAGAGAGAGACATATATATAGATGGACTATTGCTCAGCCACAAAATGAATGAAATAATGCCATCTGCAGTAACATAGATGGACCTAGTGATTATCACACTAGGCAAAGTAAGGAAGAAAAAGATAAATATCATATGATATCACTTATATGTGGAATCTGAAATATGTTACAAATGAACTTATTTTCAAAACAGAAGAAAACTCATTGACATAGTAAACAAATTTATGGTTACCAAAGGGGAAAAGGGATGGGAGAAGGAGAAATTAAGAGTTTGGGATTAGCAGATACAAACTACTATATATAAAGTAAATAACTAAACAAGTCTTATTGTATAACACAAGAAACTATATTCAATATCCTGTTATACCCTATAATAGAAAAGAATACGAAAAAGAATATATATATATATATATATACTGAATCACTTTGCTATATACTAGGAATTAACATAATATTTTTTTCTAACATTTAAATCAACTATACTTCAACTTAAATTTTTTTTTAATTTAGAAAAGAATATTCACATCCTGAAAAGTGGCAGATGCTGCAATCAGAGGTTTTTTCCCCCTTTAGATCCCATGTACCGTTACACCACTGCAATCTCTAACCCCTACACTACATATATAGTTTTAGAAAGAATTATAAGAAAACAGGAGTAACTGATCATTTCCTTTGGAAAAGATTTTGGTGATCTTATTGTGGAACTTCTCTGCTACCTTACTGGAAATCATTTACCAACTGCTAAGGTAGTCCTGAAATTATTTCATTGCCAAATATCCAAAATATAGGCTGATCAGGACTAGTCAAGAGCATAGGGCAGGAAAGAAAGGTCAGTCTGGATTAAGGTGGTCAGAGATCTTGTCCTTCTTGATGATGCCCCTGAGAAGATACCCTGTCATATGCCAGGGCTAATTTCCCGTAAATATATTCTCCACCAAGTCAAGAAGAACTAAAACTATGAAAGAATTTAGCCATGTTATAGAGTGGAATCTTTCATTGTACCTTAATGTACTTAAGAAACTTTATGCAGAATGAGAAAATAGCATACATGTGCTTAAAATACACTTGGTGTGATTTTAGGACATACTGTGCCAGAAAACGTTAAAAAAATGAAGGCCTACTTAGAATCGATTCTTTCTGCTCCAGTGTATAATCCTTTAGGCCTCAACTTAAGTATAAAAGTAAGTTGACAACATTTGTATTTTCCCTATTTTGAGTTTAGATAGGACCTTTATGTCTTTGTTTTTAAAGTTTAGTTATCTATGAATGGTGGAAACAGCATCTGAGAAGTGTGTGGAGGCTTTCCTCCATTTCCCTTGATGCTATTATTTCTATAGATACCTTAATGTTGAATTTAACATTAACTTACCATTTTTTGAGCTGAAATACAAGACTAATGGATTATCAAGGTGGAACAGATACGGTGTTTCCCAAAGTTAGTGGAAACGGATTCACCATTCTTCACCTTGACATACACAGTCATGTGTCTTCTGGGTCCGGCTGCGTCTAAGAACACAGCAGGTTGACATAATCTAGGTAATTGTTGTGAAAGCCAATAAAAGTTAGGGGACATATTAAAACCATATATGTGGACTAGCCCAAAGCACTCCTCAAGGCCTTGTTAGACTTCATGTGTCTGTGAACCTGCTGTGTAGCATAGGGAGCTCAGCTAGGTGGTCTGTGATGCCCTTGATGGGTGGGATGGGTAGGGGGGCAGAGAGGGAAGTACAAGAGGGAGGGGATATATATACAGCTGACTCACTGTACAGAAGAGACTAACACAACCCTGAAAAGAAATTACACTCCAATTTTAGAAAAATCTACCCCAAAACCCCAGCACATGTATACCTTAAATGTATATTTTTATTTGCCAATACCACCTCAGTAGAGCTGTAGGGAAAATAAATAGAATGAATATCTTTTCTTCAAAAAAAGTAGAAAGAAAAAGAAAAATATCAGCTATCGAGTCCCTCTGCTTCAAACTCTTGTCCTTCTCCTTCCATTTTTATTTTGTTATATGAAGTATATGCTCAAGAAGCTTAGAAAAGAGATGGGAATTTTTCTATGCAGCATCAGTAGGGAAAGTAACCCCAGTGTATATTTTACTTAAAGGAACACAAATGTCGATGTTGCTAATGCCTGGTGTATTTTTTTCCACAGGGATCTGAGCTCTTTCACTTCAGAGTGTCTGTTGTTCCAGGGGTCTCTTTCTGTAACTTAGTTGAAGAATTTCAGGTACAGTAAAGGCACAGATATCCAGTGGGGTGATGGCTGGGGAAGTAATATGACAGGCATCCGTCCAGGACACAGTGAAGAGAAAAAAAGGACAGAATGTATATGATGGACAAGGCTCAGAGATGGGGGTCCTGGAGACTGGAGGTGACATCATCAGCAAGGGTGAAGTCAGAGTCCTCAATAGGTCTCAGGACCAGTTGATGCTGGGAAAGTTGTAATAATTGCCTGTCTTTGTTTTTGTTCCCTCTTCACTTTCCATATTTAGCTGTTTTCTGATCCCTCCGACTATCTCCCCACAGAGACCTCAGCCTATAACATTTTAGTTTCCAGCATTATCCTCCCTTTGGTTATTTGCATTGTGATAATAGAGTCTTATATGCTCCCAAAGCCATCAAGATCCAAAAGAATTGGAAACCAAAGTCAGTCTCCTCAAATCACCCTCTGATATTCAATGACTCATTTTTGCTTACTTGCATAATGGTATCTGCTGCCTATGGGGGTGTAGAGGAATGTGAATTTAATTAGTTAATGGCTCATTCACTGTCAAATACCAACACAACATTATCAAAAACAAAAGCTCTCAACTCTCTCCTTTTCCTTTTTCTGTCCTGGCCCTGCCTCAGTAATAAGTCTGCACCAGATGGGTGGCCAAAGCAGCAGTGTAGATAAGATCCTGAGAGAAAATCCATCCCACTAGAAAGAGGATCCAGAAAAAGAAGTACCTGTTATATGAGGAGCCTAAGAGAAAATCCTCATTATTTTTCTCTTTTTTCTCACCTCTTTGTCCCATGGTCAGCCCCAGTTTCATGGAAGAGCACAATAATACGGGGAGATAAAACTCTAATGAATTAGATTCATGAATCCACAGAAGCAAGAAGAAAGTTGTACAACATCCTTAATGTACTGAGGACAGTCACAGTGTAGGGAGGAAGGACTGTCTACCCAGAATTCTGTATCTAGTGAAAATATCCTTCAGGAATGAGAGGGAAATAAAGGTATTTTCAGGTGAAGGAAGAATAAAGTAATCTACTGTAGGCAGAACTTCTCTAAAAAAAAAATGCATAAGGAAATTCTTCAGGCTAAGACGAGTCAGCAGAGATACAAAGTTTCAGGAATGAAGGAAGAATCACAAAAATAAATGAAAGAAAAATAGGAAGTGATTGCACAGTTAATAAAGAGAATCATTAAGAAACAATCGAAAAAGATAAAGTTTCTTAAATCATGCTTTTGAAAGTATCCTGAAACAATGGGATGCAAAACAAAATCTTGGCTTTTTTTCTCATCATAAAGGACATTATTGAAATCACTGACAAAATGTGAGTAAGATCTGTAGATTACAAAGTAGCATTGTCTCAGAGTTAATATCTTGGTTTTTATAATTGCACTCTAATATGAGTGAATCCTTTCAATCTGTGTTAAAGAAGCACAAACTGAAGTATTTTGATGATAAAAAGATATCATGTTCAGAACATACTTTTCTGTGATTCTGGTGTTCAACCTTTTTTAAAAACTTCTCATGGAATATTTAGATAATCATAGAAGATTGGAAGGGAAACATTTAAAGAAAAACTGTTTTCAAGAACTTTAGAGACAGAAATTTAGCTGGAGAATACATGATTTCAGGGGCGATAGGGTTTCCACTCTCAGAAATGTATAGAAGTGAAAGTGAAAGTCACTGAGTGGTGTCCAATTCTTTGCGACTCCATGGACTGTCCATGGAATTCTCTAGGCCAGAATACTGCAGTGGGTAGCCTTTCCCTTCTCCAGGGGATCTTCCCAACCCAGGGGTTGAACCCAGGTCTCCCGCATTCTACCTCAAAAGATAGTCTTGCTTCTTACTTCACAGGGAAAACACAAGCTTGAACCATTTTACTCTCCATATGCCCCCATTTCTACCTGTAGCGACATGGCAACCATCCTTACCTCTAGTCTCAGAAGATCCTTGCTTCTGTCAGTGCTCCTGTCTCCCCTCTAGGAACTTGTGTTTATTAATTATCCTCTCAGGCAGAGGAAACATTTTGAACATACAGAAATTTCCCAGTGTTGGCACTCATACTGAGAATTTTCTGAAGAGATGGTAGTCTGGAAGAGCACATGCTTATTTCCTCTACCTTGAATGTACCTTCTCCTCCTCCTCTTATTCTCCAAGGTTCAGATCGGGAAGCACGTTCCCTGGTTACTCTAAGCAGTCAGGCACTTCTCACCATGTTCCATGTTCCCTGATAGCTCAGTTGGTGAAGAGTCAGCTTGCAATGCAGGAGACCCCGGTTCGATTCCTGGGTCAGGAAGATCAGCTGGAGAAGGGATAGGCTACCCATTCCAGTATTCTTGGGCTTCCTTTGTGGCTCAACTGGTAAAGAATCTGCCTGCAATGCAGGAGACCCAGTTTGATCCCTGGGTTGGGAAGATCCCCTGGAGAAGGGAAAGGCTACCCACTCCAGTATTCTGGCCTGGAGAACTCCATGGACTGTACAGTCCATGGGGTTGCAAAGAGTCGGACATGACTGAGCCACTTGCACTTTCACCATGCTCCAATGGCACTTTGCCTGTTCCTCTGTAACTGAACACAGAACGTTTTCCTACCGTGTAAGTGTTCTGTCTGACCACCTCTGCCATTAATGACAAATGATAGGGCTTTCCTGGTGGCTCAGTAGTAAAGAATCTGCCTGCCAATGCAAGAGACATGGGTTCGATCGCTGGTCTGGGAAGATCCCACATGCCGTGGAGCAAGTAAGCCCAAGCATAGGAAAAAAGATTAAGAAGAAGAAGAAAAAAGATGAAAGATAAAGATACAGGATATAAATCGAATTATTATTCCCTATGTAACATGTGCACATTGTTACCTGTCAGATTGCCAAGAGACTGCTGAGGCTGAATATCTATATTGGTCTGGACAGAATACTGCTATATGAGTAGTAGTGTTTCCACCATTGTGTGAATCATGTCAAGTTCAATGTTTTGAATTGCTGAGCTCAGAAAACTTAAAGACTTTGCTTTCTCTGTTGCAGATTTATGTTGACGAAGTCCCTCTGCCATTTCCAGGACACACACTTATTGCTGTTGCAGCAGCTGTACTGCTAGGGGGATTAATTTTTATAGCATTTATGTTCCAAATACGTAATATCCACCCATGGGATATGTTCAAAAAACTGATTAGAAGAAACAATGTGAACCCCACAAATATCACTGCCAATTAGCTAGTTCATAGATGAAACTCTGAACAGTGAACAAATGTTAATCATAATTTTCTCAATCCCTAGGGAAAAAATGTATTTTAATGTTAATGTAAAAATTAGATAAAATACTATACAATTAGCATTTTAACTCAAATTACACTCTGTCAACATGTTTACCATTCCATTCTCTTATTTTGGATACATAGAAAATTTCTTAGTTAACACTTAGAAGATTTTCCTTGAGATTTTTAAGAAAATGAAAAATGGTAACCATCTCTTGGGGAACGGGTTTTCTGTATTTATTCGATAGCTTTTGTTGACTGGAGCCCATTCTGAGCCTTGTCCTTTTCAGATCAGAATGAGTAGAAGGCAGTCCTGGCAGGGAAAGACAGGCGATAAAGGAGGCTCCTGTCCATGTGTGCATTCAGAACCTCACGGGAACGACAGGTGAAGCCATCTGGGTTTTCTTGAGGCAACTTCCAAATCAGATTGTAACACCCAATGAGGAGGAAATGTGACCCCATCACGGGGCTGAGTCTGGGGGAGGAACTGGTTTACAGAACTACATGTGACATGTAGAATTCCAAAAGATGCACCTCTGTGTGCTCTCAGAGCACCCGCTCCCAGGTCGTCAGAAGATGGCCAGTACGTTTGGAGATCAGAGAGTTACACCCTCCTGGAAAAGCCCAGGAGGAGCCACAGTCTGCTCTCGACAACGTGGGGCAAGGCTATGCATCCAGTCCAGGTGAGTCCTGTTCTGGGAACCACAAACCAGGGCCGTGCCGGTGTATCCTGCAAGTTCTTCTGAGAGGACAGTGGGCAGGGTAGACCCAGCAATCAGACTCAGGAGCCAGACATTACAGGTTTGCCACTTCCTAGATGTATGACCTGAGAAAATCCTTTAATTTCTTTGTGCCTGAGTGTTTTCACCTGTAAAATGGGGTAATATTAATACCTACCTCATAGGGCTGTTGTGAAGGCCAAATGAATTTATACATACAAAGTAATTAGAACAGTGCTTGGCTTTGTGAATACTCTTAAGTGTTAGCTGTTGCTGTTCTGTTGCAGGTAATAGAAATCCATCCTGTCTAATTACAATGAAAGGGAAATTTATTGGAAGGATACTACAGGAAGCCAGAAAATCAAAGCAAAATCTGGACAAGGAGTGCTTGTCTGTGGGGAGGAAGGAGACTCATTCTGGGGACTTAGGAGACAGGAGTTTGTCAGCTCCTTAGAGCATCACTTGGGCTAGGGCTCCAGAGATTAAACATGGCACAGAGATTAAAAGTGTAAACTACAGAGTATGACAACCTGTGTTTCTTCTTTTAACAAAATTTTTTAACTACTTTAACATTTACTGAAAAGTTATTACAGTGGTACAGAGGATTCTCATATAACCCACACTCACTTGCCCCTGATATTAACATTTTTTTTCCAGTTAAATAGATAAAAATGCCTTTATTTCTAACATGTGGCTTAACTACACCCATGGTGTGCTAAGCTTGTTTTGGAATCATCTTGCAGCTCCAAGTAAAACCAGGCCAGAGGAGGAACAGTCGGGGCTATTGGTTCCCGGCACCAAGGTGTCACTACTTCAGCAGTTCAATCCACACAGTTATTATCCACATGTTTTTTTGTGACGTATGGAGAGTCGTTTTGGATTCCTCCGTACGACAGAGAGGTCCGACCTTGAGGAAGATTGGTAGCCCACATCCTCTGCTTTGATAGGCTTAATGATATGGCCTGGCTTGGTGACAACCTTGGGCATGGTCAGCTTTTGGAAGGCCCTCTGGGTGTTCCATGTAGATCCTATGGGGGTCTGGATGGTCCTTTCAAATTGTTGATGGTGCGTGAATGGATGTGGAAACAACTGCACCTGATGAGCTGCTGCATGGATGTTCCGCTTCTCACTGATAACCACGTTTGGCAAATCCTTGTCTTTTCTTGGAAGACCCTCAGGGGCTCTAATGAGAAACCGGCGTCTCTTCTTGGCACTGGGCTTCAGGCCCATACCACCCCACTCGCCCCAGCCAGGCAGAGTCAGGTCCAGGTCCTTTGGCTTACTCGCCTCCACAGCTTCCCTCTTCTCTTTCAAGAAGTCTCTGATGACATCATCCCCAGCAAAAGCTTCCTTTATCATATGCCTTTGATCTCTCTCTTCTTCATCTTCCAACTCCTGTACAGTCGTGGGAACTGCCAAGGACTTCACGGAAGGTGATTTTGTGGTAAGGAGGTTCTGGAGATCAATCATTTGCTCCTTCCTTTTCTTCTCCTTGGGGGCTCCAATATGATTACTTCGATTCTTCTCCAACTGCAGCCCTTCCACTGCAGTTCTGGGAAGCTCCTTGTTTTCAGCACACCCTTCTCTGCCCAGCTCCTCCAGCTCATCCAGAGTCCGAGCTCTCTTTGGCCTCTGCAGCAACATGGGCTCCTCTTCCTCCCTGGCAGATTCCTCTCTCTGAGCTGTCCTCACTGAACTCAGTTCTTGCTTGCCTGACTGATGGTTCTCCGTGATGAGTTTTTGAGACAGTGCTCTCAATTCGGACAGCACCTCCTGGCTGCTGGGATCCTTTGTTACACGTCTGTGCACTGGCTCCGCCATGTGGTTGAGCTTAGACTTCTGTCTAAGTGATCGCCTTTCCTCAAATTCTTTCAAGAGAGTTTCTTCCTCCACTACTGCTCTTTCTTCCTCACTTTCAGAAGTCTCCTGGGCTTCAGGCTCAGCAGGGTCTTCCAGGTCTTTCTGGACCTCAGTCTCTTTGGCATCAATGAAGTGATTCTTGGACATCCAGGGGTTCAGTCCACTTGCCTTTATCTGCACCTCATTCACCATGTCAGGAACAAGAGTTTCTTCCTCTTCCTCCTGGCCTTCCTCCTCTTCCTCACTCTCAGAGGCCGCCCGGACCTTCTGCGTCAGCTCTTTGTTCCTGGACAGCTGTTCCTGCATAGCCTGGCGAGCCTCCAGGTCATACTTGGCCATAATTGCCTTTGATCTTGCCCATTTCCCACTGTTCTGGTGCTTAAGGCTCATTCGCTCCATCATTCTGGCCTTGTCAAGTTTTTCTAGTTCTTCCAATGCCGCAGCAGGATTGACCTTCTGCAGCTTCTCGAAATCTTTTAAGGCTTGCTTGGCCTTTCCTTTCTTCAGAATTCTGTGATACTTTTTGCTTTTGATTCTCTTCTCTCTTCGAGCCCTGGCCTCATAGTAGGACTGCAGGGCCCGGGCCCTTTGAAGCTCTGCTCGGCGCATCTTTACCTCTTCCAGGCTCATAGCTTTGAGAGAGGCCTTTTCCATGGGAGTCAGTAAAGAGTCTGTCACAGGCAGCTTGTTCTTATGGAGAAGATTAAAAATCTCCTGCTCCAGGGGAGTTCCTGCCTTCCAGCCACTGACCACATGTTCGATGGGAGCAAAGGCTGATTGGGGCTTGCTCAGGGGAAAAATCAGCTGTTCTGCTTGCCGGTTCTTCAGAACGACAGGATCCCATTTGGAGAGGGTTTGGGAGCTTTTATTGAATGCCACTTCTCTGTGGATCCGCTCAATCTCTTCTCTGTGAAGTGGTAACTCCACAGTCTTCTTTGATTTCACTCGGTTCAGCTGCTTTTTCACAGCAGCCAATGAGGATGAAGTTTTAACAGGCTCAAGCAGATCTGAAAGGACTAGCTTTTCTCCTGATCCTTCAGAACTTACACTGAACTCTGACACCTTCAGACTAGCCTCAGACCTCTCAGCCAGTTTCTGCCTATCCTTTCCATTAAGTGAATTGATTGATTCCAGAAGCTTCTGATGCTTTCTCTCTCCATCATTGTCCCCTTCATCTTCACTGGTGCTCAAGGGGTAGTCTTTTGGCAAATCCTCTAGTTCTTTCTGTTGGTTCAAAGCCAGAAGTTTGCTCTCCGCAGCCTGGTTCGTGCTCATCTCAGCAGCCTGTCTCTCACATGGACCAGGAGTGGAAGTCGAGAGGTGATATTAACATCTTATAGCCTGGTTTTTATCTAGCTCCATCACCTACAAACTGTGTGACCTCAGGAAAGTTATTAAGATTCTATCCTGTGGTCTACACTTTGGCTGTTTGAGCTGTGGATGCCATGTATGCATCTGTATTCCTGTGTGTTCAAAGATACCCCTGCTCAGCTAATTCATTCTTCATGTGACCACAAATTTATTCACCTCTTCCCTGAAAACAGTCCATCCAAAGTCATAGCTAATGATGGGATTCCAGAGATAATGTCACAGAGCCACTGTTCTTGGAGTCCAGAATCTCTAGGTGCTATCAATTTCTCTTAATTTCTTGTCAAAAAGGAAGAAAATGGTGATAATTAGTACACTTCAGCAAAAGACAAAAAAAAAAAAAGTGACTCTTTTATGACCCTGTAACTAAGCCCCTAAAGCTGACTTAGTTTATCTTAGGTTTATCTCTCCACCACACATTCCACGTGCTGCCTTGCCTCTGAAGTGTACCTCATTTTATTAGGACCCTTTGCCCAAAACAACGAAATGTCTTCATTCATGAAGGATCTGAGGCTTTGGCAATCAGATACCTACCACTCTGTAAGTTAGTTTTTTTTTTTTTTTTTTTTTTTTCAGTTTCTATGGATTTTTATCTTGGAGTATCCTTGGTAGTAAAAGTGTGTGGCCCAGAAGCCACCCAATTAATATTGGTCCTCACTGTTACAGGCTTCCCTTGTGGCTCAGCTGGTAAAGAATCTGCCTGCAATGTGGGAGATCTGGGTGCAGTCCCTGGGTTGGGAAGATCCCCTGGAGAAGGGAAAGGCTACACACTACAGTATTCTGGCCTGGAGAATTCAATGGACTGTATAGTCCACGGTGTTGCAAAGAGTCGGACACAACTGAGAGACTTTCACTTTTCCCTGTGTTGGAGCATCTCTATTTTTTCTCAATAAGATTGATGATCCCCTCTTATGCCTGTTTTCCTAACACACAAAAACGGTTACGCGGCAGTCTTGGTGGGACCAGTGGGATCACTGTTGTGTTCATTGGTATTTTTACACTGGTTAGATAGGCCGCTTGATTAACAGAGTTCAAAAAGCAAAACTGTTGGCAGTGGCTTAAGTGAAATCTAAAAATAATCACATTCACTCTCCACCCCTTATTTCCCATTTTATTGTGTTCCAGCTATTGCAAGCATCCCTGTATACTGGGGATCTCCAACATGGAACATACATTTCATCGAGCGGGAGAAACCACAGTGTCCCCAGGACCACTGTGCATGAACCTTCGGTAGACTTCCTTATGTCATAAGACCATCCACGTGTCTGGATGGCAGAGTAGCAATCATGCAATGGGGCCTTCCCTGGTGGTCCAGAAGTTAAGGGGGTGCAGCTTCAGTTCCTGGTTGGGAAACTAAGATCCCACATGCCTCATGGCCAAAAAACCAAAACGTAAGACAGAAACAAAATTTCAAAAAAGACTTAAGAAAAAATAATGCTATGAATCCCCATCTACCCATTACCTCACTTCTTTTTGTGATGTGAATGACGTTAGGGCCAGAGGCAAATTGCGAGGGATTAAAATGTCTAAGGTTCCAGTGTGCTGAAAAGATTGTTGTGTCTCTCTATGGGTAATTAAAATTTTAAGTGTTTGATTATAATACAACACTGAAATGTACGTGGAAATTAAATTAACTTCTTTCCAGATTTTCTGACTGGAAAAATTCCAAATTCATCAGAGCCTTACTATTCTCATTTTTTATTACCTCATTCCCTGTGTTGGTACATAAAGTGACAGAAATGGAGGAACACATGGTAGTAGATAAGACATGCTGAGCAAATGGGTACACATGCCTACTGTAAATAAAGATAATTCATCTTTTTTATGGAGCAAAAGGCAGCATGCTTACTGCCCATGATAAAAGACTCAGGTTCCCTAAGTTCAGGGTTCCTATCAGGTAATGCAACTCATCATGTGTGCACAAGTCATCTAGCCTGCTTTGTGTCACCCTAGGCAAATAGATGGGGAAACAGTGGAAATAGTGTCAGACTTTATTTTGGGGGACTCCAAAGTCACTGCAGATGGTGACTGCAGCCATGAAATTAAAAGATGCTTACTCCTTGGAAGGAAAGTTATGACCAATCTAGATAGCATATTATAAAGCATATTACTACTTTGCCAACAAAGGTCCATCTAGTCGAGGCTATGGTTTTTCCAGTGGTCATGTATGAATGTGAGAGTTGGACTGTGAAGAAAGCTGAGCGCCAAAAAATTGATGCTTTGGAACTGTGGTGTTGCAGAAGACTCTTGAGAGTCCCTTGGACTGCAAGGAGATCCAACCAGTCCATCCTAAAAGAGATCAGTCCTGGGTGTTCATTGGAAGGACTGATGCTAAAGCTGAAAGTCCAATACTTTGGCCACCTCATGCGAAGAGTTGACTCATTCAAAAGGACCCTGATGCTGGGAGGGATTGGGGGCAGGAGGAGAAGGGGACAACAGAGGATGAGATGGTTGGATGGCATCACCGACTCGATGGACATGAGTTGGGTAAACTCCGGGCATTGGTGATGGACAGGGAGGCCTGGCGTGCTGCAATTCATGGGGTCGCAAAGAGTTGGACACGACTGAGCGACTGAACTGAACTGAACTGAGGGCTCAGGTGCAAAGTGCGGTACAAAGATACTGATACTCTGGCTACTGCTGTTGTTGAAAGTAATGAGTTGTTTGTTTTGTCCCAGTGTCTTCTGTCCTCACCAGCATCACCACAACTACACTGTTACTTAGCAAGTAGGATAATATCTCAGATCCTTCACAGTTCTTGACACAAACAAGGCTTAAATTTGTTCACGGGTCTACTGGGTCATGAGAGAAGAGTAACCAATTTGTACTGCAGCTGGAACTGGGCTAGATCCCACTCAAAGCTGTCCATTTTTTTGAACCAAAATTATTAGAGCAGAAATTCTAAATGGTATTCAGCCTCCCATTTCCAGGCATCGTTTTTCTTGGCAGTAGGAAACGTGCGGTTCTCTAACCTGTTCTTTACTTTGGAATGGGACATCACTATGGGATCCAGAATACTGAATTCATCCAAACTTTGCTAAAGCGTATTCTTAGTAAGTTTGATTTTCTATTTCATCATTGAATCTTACCAAGAGACCTTAGGAAATTGTTTCTTTATGATCTTCAGGTCCTATTACATTGCAAGATGGTCGCCTGGCTCCCCACTCGATTGGGGCACAGAGTCACAGTGGCAGAAGTTACAGTGTGCCACTAAATGGCCAGGGGAAGGCCCATACTCGGCACGGAAGCAACATGCCAGGTCCCAGGGCCCTCTAGGCACCATGGCTACGGTGCCCACTTGGCTGTCATTATAACGAGCACAGCAGATGTGGTCATCTTCGGCACCTCTCATTTCCATCAATATAAGGGATCCGTGTCTAAGTGCAGCACTACCTGCCTTCATCCAGTCCTACCAGGATGGCAGTCAAGAGCTTGGACGCCAGAGCAGGATCATCTACTTTGGAATGCTGTCTTTGCCACTTTCTAGCTGTGTCATCTTGAGAAAGTGACTTAACTTCTCTGTGTCTCAGTTTTATTGCCAATATAAAAATGACATTACTTGCCTCATTTGATTCCTTGGGAATTGAAGGAGCTAATAAATGCAAAGTGCTTAGAACAGAGCCTGGCATCTAGAAAGTGCTGTTAGACGTGTTAGCTATTGTACAGGGAGTGTCAGGGAGCATATTTTAAAAGACTCAGATGCTTCCCTTATCAATCTGCTCTTAATGATGAAAAAAGGGAGAGACTTCTGGGTGTTATCAGTCTTTGAATTCTTCTCTCTCCACTGTATCAGATGCTTTCGGCCTTTCAGCATCACCTAACATAGTGCAGGTATTGGGCCCAATTTACATGAGTCAGTCCAATCCCTTAGAACCCCAGCCAGCAGTCTTAGCTAGCATAACAAATACAGTATCACTAGGACAATGAATTAAAAATAATCACAAATTAGGTTCTTCAATTTTTTTTCAACCATTTCAAAAATTCCTGGTCCATAAACATTTCCTCTGAGTTTTAACAATAAAATGAGCATACTCTATAATTTGCAATTCTATGGTATAACTCTTTTCTTTTCTGATAGTGCTTAACACTCTCCTGTTTGAGTCAGAATCCACCATTTGACAATGAGTAGGGAAAAGGAGGGATTTTTAGGTTTAGTCTACAAGGGAAGCACAGCAGAAACTGGCATAGGTTTCACTGAAGAAGAATTTAGATCTAAATAAGAATTTAGGTGACCTTTGCATCCGTGGGATCGCAAAGAGTCAGACACAACTGAGCGACAGAACAATAGCAACAAAACCACCACCGTTTTATTTTCTCAAGATGGTAGCCTGGGCTGGACTCAGCTGGGTGTTTCTGCTGGTCTTACCAATGACCCTCTTGTATATCCTCAGCCGGAGGACTGGCTGGAGGCTCGGCTCAGCTGGGCCCCTGAGCTTCTTTCTCACTCCATGTAGTAGTCTCTGGACCTATTTCTTTTCTACCTGGCCCCTCTATGTGGCTTCTTTACCAGGTTAGTTGGACCTCTTACACGGCAGCTCAGGTCTCCTAAAAATGCGAAAGAGGAAACTGCCACGCTTGGGCCTAGTACTAGCATAACACCATCTACATTCTATTGGCTAGAACCAATCACCAGCCTAGCCCAGATTTAAGGGAGGAGGACTATGCACAATCATAAATATTGAGAGATGAGGTTCACTGAAGGCCACCAAAGGCAGGAGACTTATCAGAGAGCACCGTCCTCCAAAGGAACAAGTTTAGGCTTCTCTGTGTGCCAGGGCTACGATGCCCAAGATGTCTTCCTAACTCACACATCTGGCTCCTCAGCTGGGTTGACTGCAGCAGCTGGGTTCTGGCCAAGAGGCATCTGTCTCTCCATGTGGCATCTCCATGAAGCTATTAATAGCTTTGGCTTACTTACAGACTTGCAGTGTTATAGTAATTCGACTTCTTACATGGCAGTTGGCTTCCCCCAGAACACTAAAGTGGGCACTGCCAGACTTTAACACTTGAGACTTCAAAATCTCAGAGTATCACTGCTTCATTCCACTGGTCAAGGTGGTCCCAATGCCAGCCCAGGTTCAAAGGCAGGAGAAACAGACTCCACCTCTTCTGAGTGGCAAGGTGACATGGCAGAAGAGCCTATATGGTTAGGAGGGAGTATTTCAGTCATTTGTGGAAGTATAAAGGGCTCCCCAGGTGGCATTAGTGGGAAAGAACCCACCTGCCAATGCAGGAGATCCCGGAGACAAGGATTCAATCTCTGGGTCGGGAAGATCTCCTCCCTGGATGAGGGCATGGCAATCCACTCCAGTATTCTTGCCTGGAGAATCCCATGCAGAGGAGACTAGCAGGCTACAGTCCACAGGGTCACAAAAAGTCAGACACAACTGAAGTACACACTTGGAAATATAATCTACCACTTTGATGTTCACTAGCAGTATTTCCCTGGGTTGTGAATTCAACTGGAAGTGTACTTCAGAAATCCTCAAAATCTGTTCTGAACTGGGTTTTCATCATCTCAGCTTTGGGCCACAGCCATAAGAGCTTCATTCAGAAGGGTCACAAGACCATTCCAAGGAAGGCTTTTTTGCTAGGTCAGTAATACTGGGATTTGAGTCTCTGAGCACCATCAGAAGCAACCATTCTAAATTACAATATTCCTCTTTCAGTGTTCAACTAATATCCACCCCCTCTTCCTGTCCACCCCCATCTCATGTCACAGCCAGGCAGTCCATGATTATACAAGTAGCTCAGGCTACAGTGTCAGGAGTTCCTGAGCAACCTCACGCTTTGCCATCGTGTAACTAAACTCCCTGCACATACACACAACTAGAACTTCCATTGTGGGGCTCCCAGTTCAGGTTAAAAGTCCTCAGCAGGAACCTGATTTGCTGAAAGATCAGATAGTTGTTCCTAGATCAACCAGCTATGGCCAGGGACAAAGTCAAGCAATGCAGACCTCACCCTTCTGTTCACTGGCACCATTTCCAGAAAAGAAAAAACCATTATTTGACTTGGCAATCCCTCTAACTGGTGAAGAACAAAAACTTGATGCAGCCTATGGAGAGAAGAGAAGAGAACTGAGCATGGTGAGTATCAGTGACTGAGTGTCAATGGCTGAGGGCTCTGGGCAAACTGCAGTGCAATTCAGATGGAAGGGAAGGGGGAAGAGCGGGGATTGGTAGGTGACTGGACAAGACTGGAAAGGTCAGCAAACAGTCCTTCTACCTCCAAACAAGGATGTGTGCTCCAAGCCCATTGACCCCCTCCATGCCTTTCTTGGTAGATGCCAGCCAGTGTCATTAGAAACTCTGCCTGCTTTGGAGTTGGGAGCCCTCCCTGCTGCCCCCAGCTTGCCCCACAGAGCCTCCCAGACAGCCTCCACCTCTCTGCCAGCCTTCTCCTCTCTGCCAGTCTCCTTCTCTCTCATCCATGACCATTTGACCCATCATTCAAGGTCCAGTTGAAATGTCTCCTCTACTGAGAAATTCTCTCCCAACTTTCTTTGATAATGAGTTTTTCTTTCCTTTGAGTAGCGCAACATTGTGCACAGTTCTATATTATCACACCTCTTAGCCTGGTTCTGCTCTTTACATACTTGTCTCTCCTGTTCACTAGGTGTGGTGCTAATTTTCTATCACATTTCCTTTTAATGACTGTCCAGGGTAGTGACTAACACATGGTTGATGTTCAATAAGTGAATGAGGAATAAAAAATATTTTATATCAAATTTGGGGATGAACAGGAGAACATAAATATGATATGAGAGCCCCTTTCTATGAGAGATGTTCCGATGAAGCAGCACAATATGTAACATCCCACAGGCACATTAGGCACATCCCACAATTTACTGAGTAGGCACTCAATAAGTATTTGTTGAAATGAATAAGCAGATGAAGAAAAGGACTCAGAAGAAGAGGTTTTGAGGATCATTATGTATATAATTATAAGTGTTTCTTTTTCATCTGTCTTTGATTTCTTAAGAGTAGTAATAGGGGAATTTAGAAAATAAAAGTACGAGGAAGAAAAATTAAAATCAAACCACCTGAAATTTTGGTATCTTTTCTTAGTCTTCTGTGTTTTTTGTGTGTCTGTCTGTGTGTGTGCATATATAAGCATACCTAAAATAAAGTAATCGTCTTGGAAAAATGGTTTTGGGTCAGACTGTGGTTCATCCTAACTTTCCTTTGGTCCCCAACCTAGATCAGTTTACAGGAGAATCTGTCATGTTAGATCCTGTCTCTGAATAAATTGGTTGTATCTTGTGAACATTTCTCAGGATCAAATTTTAAAAAGAGATCACTTTCTGATTTGCCATCATGCCATTCATAAATCTCAGAGATTTTGGTTGTGATAAAATTGATAATCATTCTGGTCAATTTTTTTTCTGTTTTAATCATATTTTTAAGAACATGTAGTTTTCCTTTGGAACTTAGAAGAAAAAATTAACCCTCTGATAACAAATTGATCTTTCTAAAATGAATTATTGCAAATTAACAGTGATCTTAGGAAAAAATTAATTTTGTTAATAGAGAATTATCACAGTCTCATTCCTGGGAATGTATTTTTTTGAAACAGGAGCTTAAAATAATTCTTTCTTTATCAAGAACTTTTTATATTTCTTTTCCATGTTATCTTTTCTTTCAGCAAATTGTTTCTTATATGTAGTCATTACTAAGTATCTGTTGAATAAATGAAAAAAAGATACTTCAAATCTGTTTATCTCTAGCAGAATTAATCAGGGAAAGAGAATTAGATGTTAAAAATTAAAAACCAAAATAAAAAGTACCAAGTTAAAGATTTTAAGTAATAGTAAGCATTTTCCGTGTGTGTGTATGTGTATGCATGGGGCGGCCGGATGAGAGGGACCATTTGAACTTAAAAAAAAATTCCTGTAGGGGAAAATGCTTAATCCATAGACCACTGTAAGAAGATGTAACTCATTTTGTGGTAGTAATTTAGGAAGAACATCAGAAAAAACAAAGGTTGGTAATATAGAAATGATTGTCAGTGGAGAAGTTCTGTTCAGCAAGTTGGTCTTGGATCACACAACCCCGCTACAACTGGGGGAATCAAGGCCTCCTAACTTCCCTGAAGTTCCATGACCCAGGTAACGAACTGTGGGAATTTATAGGTTTTCTTATAAATCTAAGAGCTAGTTTCAGGGTTCTGCTGTAGCTTCCAAGATGGCACCTGATATGCCTGAGAGAATGAATGAAGAGAGGGGAGGGAACAGGAGCCCGAGAGCCTCCAGTGGAAGGAGAGAGGAAGAGGAAGGGTTGAGGGAGAGGAGACTCAGGCTGCATGTCATCCTAAAAAAGTCTCAGCCAGGGGTGAACCTAGGAACAGGACTGTCTTTAGAAGAGTTTCATGTCAAGCAGAAATGGCCAGTTCTAAGTCCCTCCTGGCCTCCCTTGGTTGAGAGCAGCTGAGGGAGGGCATTGCGCCCAGGGAACACTGCAGGGGAACGAGGTGGGGAAGCTGGAGGCTGTCTACCGACCCCATCCTCAGTTGCAGGTTCTCCAGAGCAGAGACCTGAGCTGATACCTCCGTGGCTACCATTCCCCACGGGCACCTGGAAATACGATTTCATGCTGGATTACTTGTATAGGATCCAACATCTCTCTAATGGACGCTCCCTAGAAGCACAGCTGTTGCCAGTCACTCATTAGACTGAAAGCAGATTAGAGAGGAGAGAAACCTCCCACACCCCACCACTCCTGATGCAGACTGTGTGCAGGACGTTGTGTTGTCCGTATTCCCTCCTTTATGTCCATGGGATTCTCCAGGCAAGAATATTGCAGTGGGTTGCCATTTCCGCTTCCAGGGGATCTTCCTGACCCAAGAATCAAACCTGTATCTCCTGCATTGCAGTCAAATTCTTTACGATCTGAGCCACCAGGGAAGCCCTTTGGTGTCAGTTAAATATTTATCCCTTTGGTGTCAGTTAAATAAGACTTCAAACATGTTTTCTGGAAGGAGGATTCAGAGGAGGAGGAGTCTAATGTTGGATAAATAAGACACAATTAGGTCCTTGGATACATGAATCTGAGAAGTTAGTAGTAGGTAGGTAAGTTCTTAAAGCATGATGAAAGTAATATGTGAGATATCAACTTAACTAGTGAGAAGAGGACAATTTGAAAAGGCAAGAGCAGGGACTTCCCTGGTGGTGCAGTGGCTACGACTCTGCACTCCCAATACAGGAGGCCCAGGTTCAGTCCCTGGTCAGGGAATTAGATCCCACATGACGCAACTAAGACCTGGCACAGACAAAAAGAAAAGACAAACTAGAAAAATAGTTGTTAGGATGCTATTGTAGCAATCCACAACTGAAGTAGTGAGGCCCCAACTTGAGGTGGGTGGTGAGAGTAGAATCTCAAGGAAAGGATGAATCAAAAACTATGACATCCACATGAAAATTGATTAAATGCAGGAGAAGAAAGAAGTCTGAGGTAATGTCAAGATTTTGAGTCTGGGAGAATAAGAAAATGGGAGAAGTGAAAGATGAGCGGGTTCCCCGGTGAATTACGGATCTGCTGTGCTCAGTGAAAATCTATATTTTGTGTATGAATTAACAGTTTTTAAACATTTAATTGGACTAAGTAGGATTTCTTTGGAAGGAATGATGCTAAAGCTGAAACTCCAGTACTTTGGCCACCTCATGCAAAGAGTTGACTCATTGGAAAAGACTCTGATGCTGGGAGGGATTAGGGGCAGGAGGAGAAGGGGACGACAGAGGATGAGGTGGTTAGATGGCATCACTGACTCGATGGACGTGAGTTTGAGTGAACTCCGGAGTTGGTGATGGACAGGGAGGCCTGGCGTGCTGCGATTCATGGGGTCGCAAAGAGTCGGACACGACTGAGCGACTGAACTGAACTGAAGTGGTAAACAATCCACCTGCCAAAGCAGGAGATGTGGGTTCAATCCCTGGGTTGGGAAGATCCCCTGGAGAAGGAAATGGCAACCCACTCCAGCATTCTCGCCTGGGAAATCCCATGGACAGAGAAGCCTGGCAGGCTACAGTCCATTGGGTCACAAAAGAGTTAGATACCACTAGTAACTAAACAACAACAAAGATTTAATAGATTTAAATAATATCTTGGGCAAGATGGACTGCAATATGAAACTATATCATGATTCTTCTGTTTGAGTTGTATAATTTTTCCATTTGTTTGTTGTTATTTAAAAATGTGTAACCAAAAACATGTGTTTTATATTATTTAGGAGAGAATAAGTTACACTGTTCCTGTTACTCTGATTTTAAAACTGTAAAAGAATAACACAGTCAAGTATTTTCTTACCTCCAGTAACATGGTGAGTTACAGACATGGGATATATTACACATTGTCATTATAATATTTTTAATGCATGCAAGCTAAGTCACTTAAGTTGTGTCCAACTCTTTCTGACCCTATGGACTGTAGCCCACCAGGTCCTCTGTCCATGGGATTCTCCAAGCAAGAATACTGGAGTGGGTTGCCATGCTCTCCTGCAAGGATCTTCCCAACCCAGGGATTGAACCTGAGTCTCCTAAGGCTCCTGCATTGCAAGCAGATGCTTGACTGCTGAGCCACGAGGGAAGCCCAATATTTTTATTATTTATAATCGATAGAATGTGCTCCTTTCACTTATTGTCTACTATTTTCAGGATAGTGTCTAAAATAAACAAAGACTCACCTCTCTCATACCCATGCTTTAAACATTTTGTACAGATTTAACTTTTCTTTTTAAAGGATTTTTCTTATCTATTCTCTACCAGAGTCTATATTATCTTCTTTATGATTTGGATGCTTTTTCCCTAAATAAATTAATTTCACAATAGTTTATGAACACCTTCTGAAAATATAACAGATCAGTTGAGTTCAGTTCAGTTGCTCAGTCGTGTCTGACTCTTTGCAACCCCATGAATCGCAGCACGCCAGGCCTCCCTGTGCATCACCAACTCCCGGAGTTCACTCAAACTCATGTGCATTGAGTCGGTGATGCCATTCAGCCATCTCATCCTCTGTCGTCCCCTTCTCCTCCTGCCCTCAAACCTCCAAGGATCAGGGTCTTTTCCAATGAGTCAACTCTTCGCATGAGGTGGCCAAAGTATTGGACTTTCAGCCTTAGCATCAGGCCTTCCAATGAACACCCAGGACTGATCTCCTTTAGGATGGACTGGATGGATCTCCTTGCAGTCCAGGGGACTCTCAACAGTCTTCTCCAACACCACAGTTCAAAAGCATCAATTTTTTGGCGCTCAGCTTTATTCACAGTCCAACTCTCACATCCATACATGACCACAGGAAAAACCATAGCCTCGACTAGACGGACCTTTGTTGGCAAAGTAATATTTACTCTGCTTTTTAATATGCTATCTAGGTTGGACATAACTTTCCTTCCAAGGAGTAAGCATCTTTTAATTTCATGGCTGTAGTCACCATCTGCAGTGATTTTGGAGCACCAAAAAATACAGTCTGACACTGTTTCCACTGTTTCCCCATCTATTTCCCATGAAGTGATGGGACCAGATGCCATGATCTTCGTTTTCTGAATGTTGAGCTTTAAGCCAACTTTTTCGCTCTCCTCTTTCACTTTCATCAAGAGGCTTTTTAGCTCCTCTTCACTTTCTGCCATAAGGGTGCTGTCATCTGCATATCTGAGGTTATTGATATTTCTCCCGGCAACCTTGATTCCAGCTTGTGCTTCTTCCAGCCCAGCGTTTCTCATGATGTCCTCTGCATAGAAGTTAAATAAGCAGGGTGACAATATACAGCCTTGACGCACTCCTTTTCCTATTTCGAACCAGTCTGTTGTTCCATGTTCGGTTCTAACTGTTGCTTCCTGACCTGCATACAGATTTCTCAAGAGGCAGGTCAGATGGTCTGGTATTCCCATCTCTCTCAGAATTTTCCACAGTTTATTGTGATCCACACAGTCAAAGGCTTTGGCATAGTCAATAAAGCAGAAATAGATGTTTTTCTAGAACTCTCTTGCTTTTTCCATGATCCAGCAGTTTGGCAATTTGATCTCTGGTTCCTCTGCCCTTTCTAAAACCAGCTTGAACATCTGGAAGTTCACGGTTCACGTATTGCTGAAGCGTGGCTTGGAGAATTTTGAGTATTACTTTACTAGCGTGTGAGATGAGTGCATTGTGCAGTAGTTTGAGCATTCATTGGCATTGCCTTTGGGACTGGAATGAAAACTGACCTTTTCAAGTCCTGTGGCCACTGCTGAGTTTTCCAAATTTGCTGGCATATTGAGCATAGCACTTTCACAGCATCATCTTTCAGGATTTGAAATAGCTCAACTGGAATGCCATCACTTCCACTAGCTTTGTTCATAGTGATGCTTTCTAAGGCCTACTTGACTTCACATTCCAGGATGTCTGGCTCTAGGTGAGTGATCACACCATTGTGGTTATCTGGGTCATGACAATCTTTTTTCTACAGTTCTGTGTATTCTTGCCACCTCTTCTTAACATATTCTCCTTCTGTTAGGTCATACCATTTCTGTCCTTTATCGAGCCCATCTTTGCATGAAATGTTCCCTGGTATCTCTAATTTTCTTGAAGAGATCTCTAGCCTTTCCCATTGTGTTGTTTTCCTCTATTTCTTTGCATTGATCGCTGAGGTAGGCTTTCTTATCTCTCCTTGCTATTCTTCGGAACTCTGCATTCAAATGGGAATATCTTTCCTATTCTCCTTTGCTTTTCGCTTCTCTTCTTTTCACAGCTATTTGTAAGGTCTCTTCAGACAGCCATTTTGTGTTGCATTTCTTTTCCATGGAGATGGTCTTGATCCCTGTCTCCTGTACAATGTCACGAACCTCCGCCCATAGTTC
The DNA here is from genome assembly GCF_023091745.1 of Budorcas taxicolor. Lineage (NCBI taxonomy): Eukaryota > Metazoa > Chordata > Mammalia > Artiodactyla > Bovidae > Budorcas > Budorcas taxicolor. The sequence continues at coordinate 60,143,475 of NC_068930.1, read as the reverse complement.
ATCAGGCACTCTATCTATCAGATCTAGTCCCTTAAATCTATTTCTCACTTCCACTGTATAATCATAAGGGATTTGATTTAGGTCATACCTGAATGGTCTAATGGTTTTCCCTACTTTCTTTAATTTAAGTCTGAATTTGGCAATAAGAAGTTCATGATCTGAGCCACAGTCAGCTCCCAGTCTTGTTTTTTTTTCTGACTGTATAGAGCTCCTCCATCTTTGGCTACAAAGAATATAATCAATCTGATTTCGGTGTTTTTATTATTTATAATCAATAGAATGTGCTGGTGATGTCCATGTGTAGAGTCTTCTCTTGTGTTGTTGGAAGAGGGTTTTTGCTATGACCACTGCGTTCTCTTGGCAAAGCTCTATTAGCCTTTGCCCTGCTTCATTCCTCATTCCAAGGCCAAATTTGCCTGTTACTCCAGGTGTTTCTTGACTTCCTACTTTTGCATTCCAGTCCCCTGGAATGAAAAGGACATCTTTTTCGGTTGTTAGTTCTAAACGGTCTTGTAGATCTGCATAGAACCATTCAAATTCAGCTTCTTCAGCATTACTGGTTGGGGCATAGGCTTGGATCACCGTGATATTGAATGGTTTTGCCTTGGAAACGAACAGAGATCATTCTGTTGTTTTTGAGACTGCATCCAAGTACTCCATTTCAGACTCTCTTGTTGACCATGATGGCTACTCCATTTCTTCTAAGGGATTCCTGCCCACAGTAGTAGATACAATGGTCATCTGAGTTAAATTCACCCATTCCAGTCCATCTTAGTTTGCTGATTCCTGGAATGTCGACATTCACTCTTGCCATCTCCTGTGTAACCACTTCCAATTTGCCTTGATTCATGGACCTAACATTCCAGGTTCCTATGCAATATTGCTCTTACAGCATTGGACCTTGCTTCTATCACCAGTCACATCCACAGCTGGGTATTGTTTTCGCTTTGGCTCTATCCCTTTATTCTTTCTGGAGTTATTTCTCCACTGACCTCCAGTAACTTATTGGGCACCTACTGACCTAGGGAGTTCCTCTTTCAGTATCCTGTCATCTTCCCTTTTCATACTACTCATGGGGTTCTCAAGGCAAGAATACCGAAGTGGTTTGCCATTCCCTTCTCCAGTGGACCACATTCTGTCAGACCTCTCTACTGGTGGCCCCACACGGAATGGCTTAGTTTCATTGAGTTAGACAAGGCTGTGTGTTCCGTGTGATCAGACTGGCTGGTTTTCTGTGATTATGGTTTCAGTGTGTCTGCCCCCTGATGCCCTCTCACTACACCTACTGTCTCATTTGGGTTTCTCTTACCTTGGACATGGGGTATCTCCTCACAGCCGCCCCTCCTGATATTGAATGTGGAGTAGCTCTTCTTGGCCCTCCTGCACCCATGCAGCCACCGCTCCCTGGATGTGGGGGTACTCCTCTCAGCCACCACCCCTGACCTCAGACGTGGGGTCCGATATCAGATGAACCTGTGTTAAATTTTATAATGTAAATGTAGATTTTCCATTATTAGGAACAGAAATCTTATTATTCAAGTAACTGAGTCTGTCTCCAGCATCTAGGTACCATTTACTGAGCCCACTTTGGGGGAGACATAATTCAAATAAACTATAACTTTTTTCCTTTAAAAATATTTTTATAAACCTATAAAAAATAGCCCCTAGAGAAGGAAATGGCAACCCACTCCAGTATTGTTGCCTGGAAAATCTCATGGACAGAGGAGCCTAGTGGGCTACAGGTCATGGGGCTGCAGAGTTAGACATGACTAAGTGACTAAGAAGACATAAAAATAGCTGATCATGTCATCAGTGACCTTGGTCAAAATGTATCCGACCTATACTGAAAAAACTAAATGTGCCTCTGGTCGGTAGAAGCCTTATTTAAATGTTGAATGAGGTGAAATCAGTCTGGCAAAAGGTCAACAGGGGCTGAGTTGTAAGCAGGGATATGGGGCAGACCAGCAAGGAAAGGTTTGTGAAAGAAAACTTCCTCAGGGAACTCTGCAAATGGCAGCACTTCTTAGACCGAGTCATTGTATGGTAAAGAGTTTGGCGATTTACTCAGTTGGCCCCTGATCGGGGAGGGGCAGGACGTTGTTCAACAGCCCCAAGATCTGCATCTGTGGTCCTCCTAGAGAACTTGTTCGCTTACTGACCCAGAATCTTTCACTGTTGGTATTTGAGGAGGAAGCCACATGCTCTGGCAAAATTGGATTGATTCCTGAGTTGGAGGATAAAACATTTAATGAATGCCTACTGTATTCTTGGACTGCAAGGAGATCAAACCAGTCAATCCTAAAGGAAATCAATCCTGAGAATTCACTGGAAGAACTGATGCTGAAGCTCCAACACTTTGGCCGCTTGATGTGAAGAGCCAGCTCATTAGAAAAGACCCTGAAGCTGGGAAAGACTGAAGGCAGGAGGAGAAAGAGACAACAGAGGATGAGATAGTTGAGTATCTTGCTTACACAGTAAATGGCAGAGTGGAAATTTGAACTCACGTCACACCTGCTCAGAAGCACGTGCTTTTTCCATCATTCACATCAACCTCTCTGGTTTGTAAGTGGAATTTGGAAGTAGTAGTGTTCTATTCCTATTTCTGCAATGGAAGAATTTGAATTTGTCAAAAATCCATTTACAGCTTTAAGGACTTATTTAACCATGATGTCGCGGGAAGAATATTGGACTAAATGTCTAGACATGGGTGTTCCATGATGCCCTCGGGGCAGTCTTAGGTTTATCTAAAGTATGGATTCTTAACATTCAGAGTCACAAGACCCCCTAGTCTGGTGAGAGGATATAGGACAGGATCGCCCTCTTACCAGGCGACAGAGTCAGGCATGGCTCTCAGAGGGCTTCTGGTAGCTGTCCATACAGCCCTGCAGGCATGGTTCTCTTCCACCCCCAGTAAAGGGCTCGGTTCAAGGACATGAGACTCACATCACGGGGAGGGGAGCTGCCCTACTTTAGAAGCCCCACTTCCTAGAGGAGTAAAATCGCTTGTGACAACTTTATAGGCATATCTTCCAGGTGACTAGACTCAGCACACTCAGCGAAGCCCAAGGGAGATCAAGTATTTATAGTTCTCACAGCTTCCCAGTCAGGAGTCATTTTTACCACAAGCAGTACTGCCTGGTAACACAGTCAACACACCTTATTGATCAGGTTACCAAAGAAACAGAGTTAGAACGTTAACAGGAGTTCCAACACTCTTGCAGAAGTTCTTTGTTAACCTAATGAAAAGAATTTTGTTAACCCTTAACGCACTGGTTCTAATCTAGTTCTCTGCCAAGAACTAAGTATATGTTTTAAGCAATCACTTTCTGGGTCTCTAGCCCATCGTCTATAAAATGAGGGCATTTTAATACAACTTCCATTCTTCCATTCTGAATCACATTGTGGTAGAGTGAAAGGAGTCCTGTATTAAAATTAGAAAACCTAGCTTCTAATTCCTTTAACTAGCTCTCCTACTTATTAGCTATCTAACCTGGGAATAATATTACCTGCTCCCAATGCCAGGATAAGGATAAAAGATTAGAATACACATGATAAGGCTTTGAAAACTACATATTATTATAAGATATGAATGAAGAAGACTAACATTTACTGTATACCACTTATGTTACAGACATGTAAGCTACTTTCAACAGAATATCTGTTAGTTTTAATCTTTACTATACTAAAGTTAACTATTTTTCCTGGGATCCTCACCCTGACTATTGCAGAGCCCAAATTCACACAAGATTGCCTTGTTCTAAAAGCCCATGTCTTTTCACTGTTAGCAGTTTTAGTAATATAATCTGTAATTCTGAAACTATAAAGATTTTTTTTGTTAACCTGAATTAGACATATTAATACCAAAAACTGTCTCTTGCTTATATGTGCTTTAAAATCTCTCCCTTATTTAAGGTTACATATAAGATATCATCCCTGGTGGCTCAGATGGTAAAGAATCTGCCTGAAATGCAGGAGATCCAGGTTCAGATCCCCTGGAGAAGGGAATGGCAACTCACTCCAGTATTTTTTTTTAAATTATTTTTATTTGACTTCGCCAGGTCTTAGTCAGAGAATATGGGATCTAATTCCCCAACCAGGGTTCGAACCCAGGCCCTTGCACTGGGAGCTTGGAGTCTTAGCCACTGGACTACCAGGGAAGTCCCAACTCCAGCATTCTTGCCTAGAGAATTCCATAGACAGAGGAGCCTAGTGGGCTACAGTCCATGGGGTTGCAGAGAGGGACATGCCTGAGCAACTAACACTTTTACTTTTTTCACTTTCATGATGTACTTTTCTCTAATTATTTGACTTTTCCTACCCTTCAGAAAAGTTTATTGTTATTTCTTCGGACAAGATACATTTCCAAAGGAAAAACAGAAGCTTATAGCACTGTTTTACATCAAGTGGACTTCCTCTCAGTTTGACATCATGTATAGTACTTATTTTGATGTCTTCTATTTTTACTTGACTCTTTGTGACCCCGTGGACTGTAGCCCTCCAGGCTCCTCTGTCCATGGGATTCTCCAGGCAAGAATACTGGAGTGGGTTGCCATGCCCTTCTCCAGGGGATCTTCCCAACCCAGGGATCAAACCCAGGTCTCCTGCATTGCAGGCAGATTCTTTACAGTCTGAACCACCAGGGAAGCACTTTGGCAATTATTTTTCAAAAGCCTAATTCTCTGGTAATTTATCTTTATCTATGAAGGTGTTTTCTTGGCTGTAATATAAGGAGACCTTTAATGGGGAATTTTTTAATTTTCAACTTTTGAAGCAAAAGTTGTGCAAATGGTTGTGCAACATGCAGTTGGGCACTGTCATGGAGAATTGGGCCCATTCTGTTGACCAGTGCCAGCTGCAGACACAGCAGTTTTCTGTGCACCTCATCGATTCACTGAGCATACTTCTCAGATGTAATGGTTTTGCTGGGATTCAGAAAGTTGAAGTGGTTCAGGCCAGCAGCAGACCACCAAACAGTGACCATGATTTTTTTTGGTGCAAGTTTGGCCTTGGGAAGTGCTTTGGAGCTTCTTCTCAGTCCAGTCACTAAGGGTCTTTGCCAGCGGTCATATAAAATACACATTTCATTGCACATCACAAGCGGATGGTTTGCCATTGTCGCGTAGAAGACGACACTTCAAAATGACAATTTTTTTGACTTGTGGTCAGCTCATAAGGCACCCAATTATAGAACTTTGTCACCTTTTCAATTTGCTTCAAATGCCAAACCACCATAGAATGGTCTATGTTGAGTTCTTTGGCAACTTCTCATGTAGTTGTAAGAGGATCAGCTTCGACGATGGCGCTCAGTTGGTTGCTGTCGACTTCCGATGGCCGGCTCATCTTCAAGGCTTTCCTCTCCTTTACAAAACTTCTTGAACCACAACTGTACTGTATGTTCATTAGTAGTTCCTGGGCCAAATGTGTCGTTGATGTTGAAGTTGTCTCCACTGCTTTATGACCCATCTTGAACTCAAATAAGAAAATCACTCAAATTTGCTTTTTGTCTAACATCATTTCCATAATCTAATATAAACATAAAAAATGGCAAGTAAAAAAAATGTCATTAGCAAAAAAAAAATAAAGTGAGAAAAGTGTGTTGAAATTATATATAACATAACCACATTTATTTAAAGAATGTATTCCAATATCAAAGGCAAATTTCAACAATGCAAAAGACACAATTACTTTTGCACCAACCTAAGAGTTAATTGGAGAAGGAAATGGCAACCCATTCCAGTATCCTTGCCTGGAGAATTCCAGGGACAGAGGAGCCTGGTGGGCTGCCGTCTATGGGGTCGCACAGAGTTGGGCACGACTGAAGCGACTTAGCAGCAGCAGCAGCAAGAGGTAATTATGCTGACTGTAGACTCTTGGTATGTTGAAGTAAAGGTTTATTTTTCTGAAGATTTCTTTTCTGGCAGAGGAAAAGTTATAACCAGTCTTTCTGCCTTGTAGACTTGTATTTGACCTTTCTTGAACCCTTCTTGATTCCTTGATCACTAATACTGATGAATCTGGCTAGTTAATATTTTATTCTAGATTTTCACAGCTATAAATATAAGTGAAATTAACCTATTATTTTCTTTTCTGGTACTGTCTATATCTGGTTTTGACATAAAGCAGTTCAATCATAAAATGAGTTTGACAGCTTTTCCTTTATTATGGTGTGTTCATTTAAGGTATGAATTATCTATTCCATTAAGAATGTATGCAGTGAAATTGGTCAGTCATGTCTGACTCTTTGCAACTCCACGGCCTGCCAGTTTCCTCTGTCCATGGAATTCTCCAGGACAGAATACTGGAGTGGTTAGCCATTCCCTTCTCCAGGAGATCTTCCCAACCCAAGGATTGAACTCAGGTCTCTGGCCTTGTAGGTGGATTCTTTATCATCTGAGCCACCAAGGAAGCTTAGACTGTATTAGCTCACTAATAAAATATCAATGGTAGGTCTCATTAGGCATCACTCTTTTTTCTGCTTTACATAACTTCCTGGATGGATTGACTGATTTTTAATTTTACTAAGTAAACTATTTTTTTAATTTTCATTTTCTACCATAGTGCCTTCTAGCAACGTTTCTTCTCTTGATCCCACAGCTTACCGCTTTCTTGAGCTATCAATTTGATTATTTATTCTCATATATTTCATTTCTTTCTTTGGAACTGGAATGAAAACTTTTTTCAGTCCTGTGGCCACTGCTGAGTTTTCCAAATTTGCTGGCATATTGAGCATAGCACTTTCACAGCATCATCTTTCAGGATTTGAAATAGCTCAACTGGAATGCCATCACCTCCACAAGCTTTGTTCATAGTGATGCTTTCTAAGGCCCACTTGACTTCACATTCCAGGATGTCTGGCTCTAGGTGAGTGATCACACCATCATGATTATTTGGGTCATGACAATCTTTTTTGTACAGTTCTTCTGTGTATTCTTGCCACCTCTTCTTAATATCTTCTGCTTCTGTTAGGTCTATACCATTTCTGTCCTTTATCGAGCCCATCTTTGCATGAAATGTTCCCTTGGTATCTCTAATTTTCTTGAAGAGATCTCTAGTCTTTCCCATTGTGTTGTTTTCCTCTATTTCTTTGCATTGATCGCTGAGGAAGGCTTTCTTATCTCTTCTTGGTATTCTTTGGAACTCTGCATTCAGATGGGAATATCTTTCCTTTTCTCCTTTGCTTTTTGCTTCTCTTCTTTTCACAGCTATTTGTAAGGTCTCTTCAGACAGCCATTTTGTTTTGCATTTCTTTTCCATGGGGATGGTCTTGATCCCTCTCTCCTGTACAATGTCACGAACCTCCATCCATAGTTCATCAGGCACTCTGTCTATCAGATCTAGTCCCTTAAATCTATTTCTCACTTCCACTGTATAATCATAAGGGATTTGATTTAGGTCATACCTGAATGGTCTAATGGTTTTCCCTACTTTCTTCAATTTAAGTCTGAATTTGGCAATAAGGAGTTCATGATCTGAGCCATAGTCAGCTCCCAGTCTTGTTTTTTTTCTGACTGTATAGAGCTTCTCCATCTTTGGCTGCAAAGAATATAATCAATCTGATTTCAATCAATCTGATCTGATGGTGTTGACCATCTGGTGATGTCCATGTGTAGAGTCTTCTCGTGTTGTTGGAAGAGGGTTTTTGCTATGACCACTGTGTTCTCTTGACAAAACTCTATTAGCCTTTGCCCTGCTTCATTCTGTATTCCAAGGTCAAATTTGCCTGTTACTCCAGGTGTTTCTTGACTTCCTACTTTTGCATTCCAGTCCCCTAGAATGAAAAGGAAATCTTTTTTGGGTGTTAGTTCTAAAAGGTCTTGTAGATCTTCATAGAACCATTCAGCTTCTTCAGCATTACTGGTTGGGGCATAGGCTTGGATTACTGTGATATTGAATGGTTTGCCTTGGAAACGAACAGAGATCATTCTGTCATTTTTGAGACTGCATCCAAGTACTGCATTTCGGTCTCTTCTGTTGACCATGATGGCTACTCCATTTCTTCTAAGGGATTTCTGCGCACAGTAGTAGATATAATGGTCAGTGACGGTAGGGACATTTTATTCCTTGATTGAGCCTGTTTTATATTAGAACAGATATGTTTATTTGTGGTCTCTAAGTTTATTTTTATTCCATACTAAAAATCTGTTTTTTTCTAATATAGTAAGATACCTTTCAGGTATTAGTGCTCTTTTTTTTTTCATTTTGGAGTTTAGAAATAGCATATATATTATGAAGTAACAAAACTTTTGGATCTTGATTACTTTAATTTTGTAAAATAATTGTTTTTTTCCTATACAATTAAATATGACTAATTATTAGTATATATATTCCCAACAATGTATATATACAATATTGTATATATATGCATTTTATATTTTACATTTTTATTTACATGATGTAGACAAAATGCTGATGAGTATATTTTCGTGATGCTTGTTATGAACGCTGATATTTTTTATTCTATTTTGCTTCATTTTCTAAAGTTCTGCTTGCAACTAAATTGAATTTATCACTCAATAATGATCTGCAAATCATTATCTAAAATCAATTGTCCTTGCTGTAATCCCTAGTCAGTTATAGATTTTCAAACATCTCCTGGTCTGTCATGTCTCTGTTAATTTTGTCAAATGGGTACACTGCTTATAAATTTAAGTTTGATGCACTCACATTTCTTCATTATGTTGAGTCTTGGTTACGAAATTTCTTTCCACTTCTAGTTCACTCAGATATTCTTCTACATTTTCTTCAATTAGATTTATAAATTTAATTTTTGAATTTAGGATTTCAGTCTGATACCCATCTTTTTATTTGAATACGGTAAGGATTCAACTTTACTTTTCTCCATGAAAATCAAAGTGTTAGTTGCTCAGTCATCTTCAACTCTGTGACCCCATGGACTGTAGCCCAACAGGTTCCTCTGTCCACAGAATATTCCAGGCAATTTGGCCAGTAGCATCAATTAAAAAAATTTTTTTTTGCCATTCCATGGTGGTACCTTATTTATCCTACATGGAATTCCCTTGTAACATAGATTGATTTCTGTTTCTTGGTCCATTTGATTTTTCACTAATACTCCACTGTCTGGTCACTTTTAAATCACACTAAAAGCGATCAGACAATACAGTACTAGTGAGTCCCTTGGACTGCAAGGAGATCAAAGTAGTCAGTCCTAAAAGGAAATCAACCCTGAATATTCATTGGAAAGACTGATGCTGAAGCTGAAGCTCCAAAACTTTGGCTACCTGATGCAAAGAACTGATTCACTGGAAAAGATCCTGATGCTGGGAAAAATTGAAGGCAGAAGGAGAAGGGGATAACAGAGGACAAGATGTTTGAATGACATCACTGACTCATGGACACGAGCTCTGGAAGATGATGAAGGAATGGGAAGCCTGCAGTTTTGGGGTCGCAAAGAGTCGGACAAGACTGAGTGACTGAACAACAAATATCAAAGGTCAGTCAGTCAAGTAAGGAGATAGGTTGTCTTCAGGCAATAGCGACAGCATCTAACATCCAATGGTGAGAATGTCTCCCCAGGGTGATTCTGCCTTAGACTTTTATAGGGAGGAGTAAACAAGTTGCAGAGGTGGTGATTTATAGTTTTGTTTTTTTTCCAGCAAGAAGTCACGTCAATTATGTGAACAGGAAATGTCTTTTTCTGTGGTTAGCTAGTTTCTGGGGACAAAAAACTGTAATCTTAGCAAATCAGTTGTGAGACAGAGAAGGACTGTTAGAGGGTCAGTATCTGGCCTCATCTGCAGGTTCAGACAAAGAGGGAAAGGTCTGTATTTGGCCTTAATCAGGGCCTCCTCTTGTTGAATACAAACATCATCAGTCTTAGAACAATCTCATTAATTCCTGCAGGTTTTGGTCAAGGCTCAGTAATATTGTCCATGGAGTCAGCAATTTCTTGTTGGCTCCCCGCTTGGAGCATGGGCTTAATCATCTGTTGAGCTCTGACGGTGGTCTAAGGCTGAGAAAGGATTCTGGAGAAAAGGTGCTTAATTAGAAGAATAATTACAAAAGAAAGCAGAAAATTGTTTATCAGAGGCTGTAAAAACGAGTAAAACCAAGACCCAAGGCCAGTGAGAACCAGTCTAGTGGATTCCAGGAAATTAATGTGGAGATCCTTCGAGGAAGGGGTCAGGATTGTGACTGCATTGTGGAGGCAATGCAGTGAATTTCTTGGTTAGCATCTCACATGTTCCTGCTTATGATGTAGAGGTCAGAGAAGTTGGGGGATGGGGCAAAGGTGAAAAAAAGTACACAACTGTGGATAAACGAGGAATAGAGAAGGAGGGCAGAAATGGAAAGGAATAGGAAAGACATGACTCAGGAAGTTCTAAAACTAAAGAAAAACAGAAAAATTAAAAAATGATGAAGATACAAAGGAGGAACATGAAGGACACTGGAGAAAGGAATCCTAGGCAATTGTGCTCCAATATCGTGGGTGGAAGTTGACCCCATTGTGGTGCCATCTGCTTTTTCCAAAATTCATGAGAAAGCAGTTTGTCTCACGTCATCATCTGCTTCTGGGAGGTCTCAAGGAGCCTCAGCTTAGGGTCTGCTGCTCGGGTGACTTTTCCCAACTTCAAAATAAGACTTTTGTTTTTTAAATATTGAGACATAAAAGATGTATTCCTAATGGTTCTGCTGCAATACCAGTGGTTAGAAAGACAGTGTAAGTTTCCTTGGCTTCCCAGGTGGCTCAGCGGTAAAGAATATGTTCACCAGTGCAGGAGATGAGGGTTCAATCCCTGGGTCAGGAAGACCCTATGGAGAAGGAAATGGCAACCCACTCCAGTATTCTGGCCTGGAGAATCCCATGGGACAGAGGAGCCTGGAGGGCTATAGTCCATATTGTCGCAAAGAGTCGGACGTGACTGAAACAACTTAGCACAGCACAGCACAAGAGACTCGGGTTCGATCCCTGGGTCGGGAAGATCCCCTGGAGTAGGAAATAGCAACCCACTCCAGTATTCTTGCCTGGAAAATTCCATGGACAGAGGAGCCTGGTGGGCTACAGTCCATGGGGCTGCAAAGAGTCAGACATGACTGAGTGACTAAACAACAACAAGTAAGGTTCCTTCCATTTGGCTTCAGGATTGGTCTCTTGATGGATTTTTTTTTTTTTTTTTCCAGAAGACCAGGTCTTCAACATAAAGATCATGTAAGGGCTGAGGTAGGATATCTCAGGGGAAAGTACTGAATGCATTTGAACTATCAGTAATAAGTATGAGTGTATCGGATAAGACCTTGGCAATATTTAAGAAAACCAAATTGGATCAGATCTGAACCTCCTATGGTCTAAGAGTAAGGGATCTTCATGGGCCTGCCAGTGACTACTTCTCAAAGGGAGAATCATTGTTGAGGGGAAAGTGAGGATTACAGGATCCTCAGGGCTAACAACAAGACTTAGGAGTTGAGTCAGGTTGAGTTCCTCAGCATTTGACTAACTTGTACTTCTGGCCCATTCTATTTCTGAGGATTAAGGATGGTTAAGGACTGTTGTTTTTGTGGAGGTGGAAGTACTTAGCAATGTGGTGATTTCCTCTATCACTAGAGAGGAACAGAGGGATTCTCCAAGTGTGAAAAATTCTAGTGACTAACACTATGTTAAGTAAAGTGTCTTTAAACAGAAACATAACAAAAAACAAGGTCATGTATTAGTCAGTTGGGACCAGAAGCTCACAGGAAACCATCCCTGTATTTCCCCTAGAAGTAATAGTTCAGTATTCACTAACACGGAGTCTGGCAACTTTATAGAACTTAACTACCACATATAACAAGACTTGCTGTATTTAGTACATATTTTTAAAAAGATGAGGTGAGGGAGAAATTATCTTATTTTCCATGCTGAAATACTAGAGCATTATTAACAGCTACATTTATCTATTCACAGTCATTTTATTAAATCCTCTAATTCTGATAGTTTGCTAATTTATTTGGATTTAATACTCACACAGTGATGTCACATTTTGGCCTTATCATTTCCAACAGCTACTTCTTGTGTCTGTGTGTGTTTCCATCAATACTTTCTAAAACTAGGAATAAATGGTGAAAATGAGTCTCCTTGTAATACATCTGAACTGAAAAAGAATAACTGTGGAGCACAGGTCACAAACTCTTAATGCCTATGGGCCAGGCATGTTACTTGATCTGGTCAAGTGTTCTGGCAGCGCCCCCTTGTGGAAGCTGCACTACAGCACCGTGATTTTCCAAGTTTGCAACTACAGTAATTCAAAATTTTTGAATACAATGTGTGAGACAGATATAGGAGTAGGGCTACTAGTTTATGGTCTCTGCTTTAGGATTTTGAGCATAACTTTGACTTTTTTAAAACACAGTTTTTCATTATCTTACCAGGTTAATGTAAATAGTTCTTGGTTCCACAGCAGTTGCCAATGTGTTGTTTGTAACATTTATTCAGGTGTTAGCTGGAAATCTGAATGTGCTTAAAATGGAAATAAAAAATTATTGAGATAATACGTACATCTATATATTGGAAATAATAGCTTCTAGTAAATGCCATCAGGAAACATGCTTCCTTGGTTCACCATTCAATGTTTTAGAGTAACTATTATTAATCACTTTAGAAAGAAAAAATAGCCCTGGTAATGTTTTTTTATTAATTTGGTTTAAGTCTTAGTTTCAGTTAAATTTTCTAATGTCTTTAGCAAAAGAAAAATCAGATATATTGAGAGATAAATCAACTCATGAAAGAGTTAAGGAACTTCAAAAGGGATACAAATCACATAACCTGGGAAATGTTTTTCTTTTCAAGTCTGTTGAATATGTGGTACTTAACTTTTTTTGCAGCTACACTGAAAACACACACACAAACTCTCAAAAACTGTTCTGCTGACTCATCTACAACATAGCCGACTGTCTCCTAGGCAGCAAGGCATTTACTGATCTCCTAAGAATAGTCAGAAACTTAATGGGCTCACAGGAGCCAGGAATCAATAAGGAAGCAAGAAAAGAGAAACCTGTAGCCAACTGGAGTTTGCAGGTCCTCTTCAAAGCTAATTTCTACCATGCATCACCAACACTTTGTTGTCCTGTGGGAATGTAAGCAATGTGGTTACAGTTCCCAGTCCCTCAAGGGAATCACAAATCAAGATTTTTATGTAAAATTTCCCAACTTTTAAACTATGCAGCCAAAGGTAACAGGCCAATCACCTGGATTTGATCCTCAGATTAGCAGTTTGCAACCTCAAATCAGAAGACAAAAAGTTCCTCCTGCTAAGGGACCTAAGGGGGTTCCCTGATAACTCAGTTGGTAAAGAATCTGCCGGCAATGCAGGAGACCCCGGTTCGATTCCTGGGTCAGGAAGATCCGCTGGAGAAGGTAAAGGCTACCCACTCCAGTGTTCTGGCCTGGAGAATTGCATGGACTGATTAGTCCATGGGGTTGCAAAGAGTCAGACTGGACTTTCAGTTTCACGGGACCTAAGAGGCTAAGTATGCAGAAATCAAAAGCATGTTGATTACTAGAAAGTTAAGTGATACTAGCAGTCCAACACGATGAAATCTCTGTTCATTTGTCTTTTAAAATCTTTTGAAAATGCAGCTCTCAGCCAAGCATTCACACATGCAGTTTATCAAATGAGCCAACATTTACTTAGTGCTTGTTATATTATTTAGTGTTTTAAAACTCAAGAAGTGAAGGCCATTATGAATTTTCAGATGACACCACACTTAGGACAGAGCGCGAAGAAGGACTAAAGAGCCTCTTCATGAAAGTGAAAGAGGAAAGTGAAAAAGTTGGCTTAAAACTCAACATTCAGAAAACTACGATCATGGCATCTGGTCCCATCACTTCATGGCAAATAGATGGGAAAACAATGGAAACACTGACAGACTTTGTTTTCTTGGGTTCCAAAATCACTGCAGATGGCGACTGCAGCTATGAAATTAAAAGACGCTTGCTCCTTGGAAGAGACGTTATGACCAACCTAGACAGCATACTGAAATACAGAGACATTACTTTCTCAACAAAGGTCCATCCAGTCAAAGCTATGGTTTTTCCAGTAGTCATGTATGGATGTGAGCATTCAACCATAAAGAAGGCTGAGTGCCAAAGAATTGATGATTTTGAACTGTGGTGTTGGAGAAGACTCTTGTGAGTCCCTTGGACAGCAACAAGATACAACCAGTCCACCCTAAATGAAATCAGTCCTGAATATTCATTGGAAGGACTGATGCTGAAGCTGAAACTCCAGTACTTTGGCCACCAGATGCAAAGAACTGACTCATTGGAAAAGGCCCTGATGCTGGAAAAGACTGAAGGCGGAGGAGAAGGGGACGACAGAGGATGAGATGGTTGTATGGCATCACCGACTCGATGGACATGAGTTTGAGTATGCTCTGGGAATTGGTGATGGACTGCGAAGCCTGGCGTGCTGCATGCAGCCCATGAGGTCACAAAGAGTCGGACACGACTGAGCGACTAAACTGAACTGACTCCCTAATTCCAGCAGAGGGCATTGAACCTCTCAGGTCAGGATAGAGAGAAGTGATTACTCCCCCTTGTGGCTCAAAAGAGAAATGCAACAGAAAACAGTAGAGGGAAACACTTTTGTGCCTAAGTGTCGCACATGACACTTTATCATGTCGCACATGGCTGAGTGAGTAACCGCGGGCGCGCGGGCGTGCACACACACACACACACACACACACACACACACACACACACACTCAAGGATTGAAGTCTTTCTGAACTGACTAGAAAATTGGAATTTCAGTAGGTATCCATCTTGACTAACTGCATACATAAAGAGTTCTGAGGATGGATGCTTGCAATATCTCATGCAGGGGGGGTCCTCAATGTATTCTGAGTGTACAGCCAGTTCTCCCTTGAGCTATCATTGCTAACAAGTCAGAGTTAATATGCCCAATATCCGTGCAGCTTTAGTTATTTTTGTATGTATGCACATGTAATCACTCTTTTTTAGGTGACTGGATGTGAGAGGAAGATGTGACTGTCACGATTTAACCAAGAGAAACTGAGGGAAGGTGGAAAAATGAAAGAAGGTAGAAAGAACGACCTACCTGGAGCCTCCGATTTGACCTAGAGCAGCCGTGATCACATCATACAAATTATCTCATGGGTCTTTTAGCCGCATGTTTCATTAGCTGTCAATTGCTATTAAAAAGACAGAAGATCAAGTAAAGAATATCCAACTATTGTTCCATGCTTATAATCCTATGATTTTTTTCCTCCAATTTTATAGGATATGTGTGAGGTTTCTAGCTTTTCATGTAGCATGAGTAAAATCTGCACATTAAACACTTGGTAGATAGCAAAATTGTCATATTGGATCCTTCTTCTGTTAACACATAAATCTGTTGCTAAACTATACGGTTGGATAATACAAACTTTTAACTTTTAAAATAAAGATTTGACATTTGTACATCATGTTTACAAGCAGCAACAAACTATGGCTTTTTTAAAAAATTAACAATATACTTAGCACTATGTAATATAATATGCTGTTAATAATATGACTCCTATAGAATTATTGTATTCATTGTATTTGGGGGTGGGTGGGACTGCTTTGCAAATGTGATTAAGTTAAGGATTTTAGGATGGAGAGATTATCCTACATTATGTGACTGAGCCCTAAATGCCATCCCAAGTGTCCTTATAACAGAAGGGCAGGGGGAGATGTGCTAGAGACACGGAAGAGGAGACTCAGGAGAGAGGGAAGACACGTGAGTATGAACATGAGCATGAGGACACAAGCCGGGACACCTGCGGCCACCAGGAGCTAGAAAAGCGAGGGACAGATTCTCTCCCTTAGAGCCTCTGGAGGGAGCACCGTCTTGTTGACATGTTGGTTCCACACTCTGGCCTCCAGGGTAAGAGGTGGCTTTCGGTTGTTCTAAGCCTCTACACATGGACGTCACCAGATGGCCAACACCGAAATCAGATTGATTATATTCTTTGCAGCCAAAGATGGAGAAGCTCTGTACAGTCAACAAAAACAAGACCTGGAGCTGACTGTGGCTCAGATCATGAACTCCTTATTACCAAATTCAGACTCAAATTGAAGACAGTAGGGAAAACCGCTAGACCATTCAGGTATGACCTAAATCAAATCCCTTATGATTATACAGTGGAAGTGAGAAATAGATTTAAGGGACTAGATCTGATAGACAGAGTGCCTGATGAATTATGGAATGAGGTTCGTGACATTGTACAGGAGACAGGGATCAAGACCATCCCCATGGAAAAGAAATGCAAGAAAGCAAAATGGCTGTCTGGGGAGGCCTTACAAATAGCTGTGTAAAGAAGAGAGGCGAAAAGCAAAGGAGAAAAGGAAAGATATAAGCATCTGAATGCAGAGTACCAAAGAATAGCAAGAAGAGATAAGAAAGCCTTCCTCAGCGATCAATGAGAAGAAATAGAGGAAAACAACAGAATGGGAAAGACTAGAGATCTCTTCAAGAAAATTAGAGATACCAAGGGAACATTTCATGCAAATAAAGGACAGAAATGGTCTGGACCTAACAGAAGCAGAAGATATTAAGAAGAAGAGGCAAGAATACATGGAAGAACTGTACAAAAAAGATCTTCATGACCCAGATAATCATGATGGTGTGATCACTAATCTAGAGCCAGACATCTTGGAATGTGAAGTCAAGTAGGCCTTAGAAAGCATCACTACGAACAAAGCTAGTGGAGGTGATGGAATTCCAGTTGAGCTGTTTCAAATCCTGAAACATGATGCTGTGAAAGTGCTGCACTCAATATGCCAGCAAATTTGGAAAACTCAGCAGTGGCCACAGGACTCAAACAGGTCAGTTTTCATTCCAATTCCAAAGAAAGGCAATGCCAAAGAATGCTCAAACTACTGCACAATTGCACTCATCTCACATGCTAGTAAAGTAATGCTCAAAATTCTCCAAGCCAGGCTTCAGCAATATGTGAACTGTGAACTTCCTGATGTTCAAGCTGGTTTTAGAAAAGGCAGAGGAACCAGAAATCAAATTGCCAACATCCGCTGGATCACGGCAAAAGCAAGAGAGTTCCAGAAAAACATCTATTTCTGCTTTATTGACTATGCCAAAGCCTTTGACTGTGTGGATCACAATAAACTGTGGAAAATTCTGAAAGAGATGGGAATACCAGATCACCTGACCTGCCTCTTGAGAAATCTGTATGCAGGTCAGGAAGCAATAGTTAGAACTGGACATGGAACAACAGACTGGTTCCAAATAGGAAAAGGAGTGCGTCGAGGCTGTATATTGTCACCCTGCTTATTTAACTTCTATGCACAGTACATCATGAGAAACGCTGGACTGGAAGAAACACAAGCTGGAATCAAGATGGCCGGGAGAAATATCAATAAACTCAGATATGCAGATGACACCACCCTTATGGCAGAAAGTGAAGAGGAACTAAAAAGCCTCTTGAAAAAAGTGAAAGAGCAGAGCGAAAAAGTTGGCTTAAAGCTCAACATTCAGAAAACGAAGACCATGGCATCCGGTCCCATCACTTCATGGGAAATAGATGGGGAAACAGTAGAAACAGTGTCAGACTTCATATTTTTGGGCTCCAAAATCACTGCAGATGGTGACTGCAGCCATGAAATTAAAAGATGCTTACTCCTTGGAAGAAAAGTTATGACCAACCTAGACAGTATATTCAAAAGCAGAGATATTACTTTGCCGACTAAGGTCTGTCTAGTCAGAGCTATGGTTTTTCCTGTGGTCATGTATGGATGTGAGAGTTGGACTCTGAAGAAAGCTGAGCGCCGAAGAATTGATGCTTTTGAACTGCGGTGTTGGAGAAGACTCTTGAGAGTCCCTTGGACTGCAAGGAGATCCAACCAGTCCATTCTGAAGGAGATCAGCCCTGGGATTTCCTTGGAAGGACTGATGCTAAAGCTGAAAAGTCCAATACTTTGGCCACCTCATGCAAAGAGTTGACTCATTGGAAAAGACCCTGATGCTGGGAGGGATTGGGGGCAGGAGGAGAAGGGGACGACCGAGGATGGGATGGCTGGATGGCATCACCAACTCGATGCCCATGAGTTTAGGTGAACTCCGGGAGTTGGTGATGGACAGGGAGGCCTGGCGTGCTGCGATTCATGGGGTCGCAAAGAGTTGGACACAACTGAGCGACTGAACTGAACTGAACTGAACCCTGGAAGCAGCTGGTAAAGAATCTGCCTGCAATTCAGGAGGATTCCTGGGCTGGGAAGATCCCCTGGAGAAGGGCACGGCAATCCACTCCAGTATTCTTGCCTGAAGAATCCCCATTGACAGAGGAGCCTGGTGGGCTACAGTTCATGGGCGGTGGGGGGCGGGGAGGTGTCACAAAGAGTCACACTCGACTGAACAACTAAACACAAAGCACAAACAGGACAGGATGATCAAGAAGTGGAACAGCCCCCATGGAAATATGGCCAGTTTTCAAATCACCTGGGTTGAAAAAGTTAAACTTGCTTTAAAGTGACTCGGAATTAGCAGGAACCCCAAAACCTGGCAGAGGCAAATGCAACTCTTCTCTGAAGAGAGTTCAGTTCAGTTGCTCAGTCGTGTCCAACCCTTTGCAACCCCGTGGACTGCAGCATGCCAGGCTTCCGTGACCATCACCAACTCCCAGAGCTTGCTCAAACTTATGTCCATGAGTCAGTGATGCCATCCAACCATCTATATCATCCTCTGCTGTCCCCTTCTTCTGCTGCCTTCAATCCTTCCCAGCATCAGGGTCTTTTCCAATGAGTCAGTTCTTCACATCAGGTGGCCAAAGTATTGGAGCTTCAGCTTTAGCACCAGTCCTTGCAATGAATATTCAGGATTGATTTCCTTTAGGATGAACTGGTTTGATCTCCTTGCAGTCCAAGGGACTCTCAAGAGTCTTTTCCAACACCACAGTTCAAAAGCATCAATTCTTTGGCATTCAGCTTTCTTTGTGGTCCAAGTCTCACATCCATACATAACCACTGAAAAAACCATAGCTTTGTCTAGATGGACATTTGTTGGGAAAATAATGTCTCTGCTTTTTAATATGCAGTCTAGGTCAGTCATAGCTTTCCTTCCAAGGAGCATAGCTTTTCTTCAGAAAAAGTAAAGCACCTCAATTCTTGGCCTCAGGCCATTTCTACAAATACTTTTCCAAGTACAATGTTCAAACCGCAGCTGAAGAATAACAGGATCCCTCCCTCAAAAAAAAAAAAAAAAAAAAAGGGACTCTATCAGCAAAAGTAAGCAGCAATAACAAACCAAAACAGACCCACAAAGTCTTCAGGCACTGGATTTATCAGATACATGCTATGAAACAGCTGTGCAAACTAAGTTTAAGTAAATGGAGAACAAGAGTGACAATATTGCTAGAAAAAAAAAGGGTTAGTTAATTGGATTATAGGTTGTTACAACAAAGAAATCCAGTAAGAAAACAATGTCAGACTAGAAAGAGAAATGATGGAGAATACAGAAGATATGGTAGACTTAGATGAAGATGAAGCAATACAAAAATCTAAAATACAATCAGATGGAGTACCCCAAGGAGAGGATAAGAGGGCAGAGGGCAATATTAGAAGAAATGATGGATAATGTCAAGCATATGATGAAAAACAGCAGTTCTGACTCCAGAAGCTCAACACATTCCAAGCAATACAAGTAAAAGTGAAATAAATAGTGAAACTAAAGAAAACCTAAATATAAAGAATTAAAAAGCAGGCAGGGAAAATAAAATGTATCATCCTCAAAAAAGGCAAACATTAGTAGCAATTAGAAATAATCTGATTTCTTCAGAACAACAAAAGAAGACAATTGAAAACATCTTTAATATATTTAAAAGAAAATAACCACCAACCTAGAATTCTATAGCAACCAAAAATATCTGTCAGAGATGAGGAAAAAAATAATTTTCAGACAAGAACTAAGAGAGTTTCGCCAAGTGCACAGTCTCACTACAGGAAACTACAAAAAGGTATCTTTCAGGCAAAAAGAAAATGATCCCAGATGGAAGGTCTGAGCTGGCAGAAAAATTAAAGGGTAAAAAGTTAACAGATTTTTGTTCAGTCGCTCAGTCGTGTCTCTTTGAGAACCCATGGACTGCAGCACACCAGGCTTCCCTGTCCTTCATCATCTCCTGGAGCTTGCTCAAAATCATGTCCATTGAGCAGTGATGCCATCCAATCATCTCATCCTCTGTCACCCTCTTCTCTTCCTGCCCTCAATCTTCCCCAGCATCAGGGTCTTTCTAATGAGTCGGCTCTTCGATTCAGGTGGCCAAAGTACTAGAGTTCACTTCAGCATCACTACTTCCAATGAATATTTAGGAACTGATTTCCTTCAGGACTGACTGGTTTGATCTCCTTGCACTCCAAAGGGACTCTCAAGAGTCTTCTCCAACACCACAGTTAGAAAGCATTCATTCTTCAGCGCTCAGCTTCATTATGGTCCAACTCTCATATCCATACATGGTTACTGGAAAAACCATTGTTGTTCAGTCGCATCCAACTCCTTGTGACTCCATGGACTACAGCATGCCAGGCTTCCTTACCCTTCACCATCACCCAGAGCTTGCTCAAAGTCATGTCCAGTGAGTCAGAAAAACCATAGCATTGACTGTATGGACCTTCATTGGCAAAATGATGTCTCTACTTTTTAATACACTGTCTAGGTTTGTCATAGCTTTTCTTCCAAGGAGCAAGTATCTTTTAATGTCATGGCTGCAGCCACCATCCACAGTGATTTTGGAGCGTAAGAAAATCTGTCACCGCTTCCACTTTTTCCCTATCTATTCACTGTGAAGTGATGGGACCAGATGCAATGATCTTACTCTTTTGAATGGTGAGTTTTAAGCCAGGTTTTATGGTTCAAGTGTGGGGTTGCTGATAAGGGTAGGGTGTGTGCAGGGTCTCCTTTAATCTGGCCTCAGGTGGTCTCTGCAGTGAAGAATCCAACATCTTCCTTTTGTTGGGTGTATTGACAGAATGTGGTCCACTGGGACCACATTCCCTGAGAAGGGAATGGCAAACCACTTCAGTATTCTTGCCTTGAGAAGCCCATGAACAGTAGGAAAAGGCAAAATGATAGGATACTGAAAGAGGAACTCCCCAGGTCAGTAGGTACCCAATATGCTACTGGAGGTCAGTGGAGAAGTAACTCCAGAAAGAATGAAGGGATGGAGCCAAAGCAAAAACAATACCCAGTTGTGGATGTGACTGGTGATGGAAGCAAGATCCGATGCTGTAAAGAGCAATACTGCACAGGAACCTGGAATGTCAGGTCCATGAATCAAGGCAAATTGGAAGTGGTCACACAGGAGATGGCAAAAGTGAATGTCGACATTCTAGGAATCAGTGAACTAAAATGGACTGGAATGGGTGAATTTAACTCAGATGACCATCATATCTACTACTGCGGGCAGGAATCCCTCAGAAGAAATGGAGTAGCCATCATGGTCAACAAAAAGAGTCCGAAATGCAGTACTTGGATGCAATCTCACAAATGACAGAATGATCTCTGTTCGTCTCCAAGGCAAACCATTCAATATCACAGTTATCCAAGTCTATGGCCCAACCAGTAATGCTGAAGAAGCTGAAGTTGAACAGTTTTATGAAGACCTACAAGACCTTTTAGAACTAACACCCAAAAAAGATGTCCTTTTCATTCTAGGGGACTGGAATGCAAAAGTAGGAAGTCAAGAAACACCTAGAGTACCAGGCAAATTTGGCCTTGGAATGAGGAATGAAGCAGGGCAAAGACTAATAGCGTTTTGCCTAGAAAATGCACTGGTCATAGCAAACACCCTCTTCCAACAACACAAGAGAAGACTCTAAACATGGACATCACCATTCAGTATTACGGTAATCCAAGTCTATGACCCAACCAGTAATGCTGAAGAAGCTGAATGGTTATACGAAGAAGATCTACAGGACCTTCTAGAATTAATACCCGAAAAAGATGTCCTTTTCATTATAGGGGACTGGAATGCAAAAGTAGGAAGTCAAGAAACACCTGGAGTAACAAGCAAATTTGGCCTTGGAACACGGAATGAAGCAGGGCAAAGACTAACAGAGTTCTGCCAAGAGAATGCAGTGGTCATAACAAACATCCTCTTCCGAAAACACAAGCAAAGACTCTATACATGGACATCACCAGATGGTCAACACCAAAATCAGCGTGATTATATTCTTTGCAGCCAAAGATGGAGAAGCTCTATAGTCAGCAAAAACAAGACCGGGAGCTGACTGTGGCTCAGATCATGAATTCCTTATTGCTAAATTCAGACTTAAATTGAAGAAAGTAGGGAAAACCACTAGACCATTTAGGTATGGTCAAATCCCTAATGATACACAGTGAAATCAAATCCCTAACAATATACAGTAGAAGTGAGAAATAGATTTAAGGGACTAGATCTGATAGAGTGCCTGATGAACTATGGACAGAGGTTCGTGACACTGTACAGGAGACAAGGAGCAAGACCATCCTCAAGAAAAAGAAATGCAAAAAAGCAAAATGGCTGTCTGAGGAGGGCTTACAAATAGCTGTGATAAGAAGAGAAGTGAAAAGCAAAGAAGAAAAGGAAAAATATTCCCATCTGAATGCAGAGTTCCAAAGAATAGCAAGGAGGGATAAGAAAGCCTTCCTCAGTGATCAATGCAAAGAAATAGAGGAAAACAACAGAATGGGAAAGACTAGAGATCTCTTCAAGAAAATTAGAGATATCAAGGGAACATTTCATGCAAAGATGGGCCCAGTAAAAGACAGAAATGGTATGAACCTAACAGAAACAGAAGATATTAAGAAGAGGTGCCAAGAATACACAGAAGAACTGTACAAAAAAGATCTTCACGACCCAGATAATCATGATGGTGTGATCACTCACCTAGAGCCAGACATCCTGGAATGTGAAGTCAAGTGGGCCTTAGAAAGCATCACTATGAACAAAGCTAGTGGAGGTGATGGAATTCCAATTGAGCTAATTCAAATCCTAAAAGATGATGCTGTCAGAGTGCTGCACTCAATATGCCAGCAAATTTGGAAAACCTAGCAGTGGCCACGGGACTCGAAAAGGTCAGTTTTCATTCCAATTCCAAAGAAAGGCAATGCTCAAACTACCACACAATTGCACTCATCTCACATGCTAGTAAAGTAATGCTCAAAATTCTCCAAGCCAGGCTTTAGCAATACATGAACCGTGAACTTACAGATGTTCAAGCTGGTTTTAGAAAAAGCAGAGGAACCAGAGATCAAATTGCCAACATCCACTGGATCATCGAAAAAGCAAGAGAGTTCCAGAAAAACATCTATTTCTGCTTCATTGACTATGCCAAAGCCTTTGACTGTGTGGATCACAATAAACTGTGGAAAATTTGAAAGAGATGGGAATACCAGACCACCTGACCTGCCTCTTGAGAAATCTGTATGCAGGTCAAGAAGCAACAGTTACAACTGGACATGGAACAACAAACTGGTTCCAAATAGGAAAAGGAGTACATCAAGGCTGTCTATTGTCACCCTGCTTATTTAACTTCTATGCAGAGTACATCATGAGAAACACTGGGCTGGAAGAAGCACAAGCTGGAATCAAGATTGCCGGGAGAAATATCAATAACCTCAGGTATGTAGATGACACCACCCTTATGGCAGAAAGTGAACAACTAAAAAGCTTCTTGATGAAGGTGAAGAAGGAGAGTGAAGAAGTTGGCTTAAAACTCAACATCCAGAAAACTAAGATCATGGCATCCGGTCCCATCACTTCATGGCAAATAGATGGAGAAACAGTGGTGGACTTTATTTTTTGGGGCTCCAAAATCACTGCAGATGGTGATTGCAGCCATGAAATTAAAAGACACTTACTCCTCAGAAGAAAAGTTATGACCAACCTAGACTGCATATTAAAAAGCAGAGACATTACTTTGTCAACAAAGGTCCATCTACCAAGGCTGTTTTTCCAGTAGTCATGTATAGGTGTGAGAGCTGTACTATAAATAAAGCTGAGCGCTGAAGAATTGATGCTTTTGAACTGTGGTGTTGGAGAAGATGCTTGAGAGTCCCTTGGACTGCAAGATCAAACCAGTCCATCCTAAAGAAAATCAGTCCTGAATGTTCATTGGAATGGTTGATGTTGAAGCTGAAACTCCATACTTTGGCCACCTGATTCGAAGAGTTGACTCATTTGAAAAGACCCTGATGCTGGGAAAGTTTGAGGGCAGGAGAAGGGGACAACAGAGGATGAGATGGTTGGATGGCATCACCGACTCAATGGACTTGAGCCTGGGTAAACTCTGGAAGTTGGTGATGGACAGGGAGGCCTGGCCTGCTGCAGTCCATGGGGTCGCAAAGAGTCGGACAGGACTGAGCGATTGAACTGAACTTAGTTACAGAAGGAGCTTAGAGAAATTTTGTGTATGCCTGAGGCAACCCTGCCCCAGGGCTGCACTAATGCTTTCTGGGCTTTCCCCCCTCCCCTCTGCGTCTCCGTACCCCTTCCCTTCTCTGATGAGGAACCGTTTCAATGTGCCCTTTATGACACAGGGAAGGTGATGGAGGTTGGAATCTACTCCCTGAAAACAAGGCACAGGGAACACAGAAAGTCTTCTGTGCCCAGAAGCCCCACAGGGTCCTGCTTGCTTTCAGAACTAAGCCCTGTAGACTTGGCTAATGGGACTGAGGAACTAAATTTTAAATCCTACTTAATTTTAATTAATTTGAACTTTGGTATTGGAGAAGATTCTTGAGTATCCCTTGGACAGCAAGGAGATCCAACCAGTTAATCCTAAAGGAAATCAATCCTGAATATTCATTGGAAGGACTGATGCTGAAGCTGAAACTCCAATACTTTGGCCACCTGATGCGAATAACTGATTCACTGGAAAAGACTCTGATGCTGGGAAAGATTGAGGGCAGGAGAAGGGGACAACAGAGGATGAGATGGTTGGATGGCATCAATGACTCAATGCACATGAGTTTTAGCAAGCTGCAGGAGTTGGTGATGGACAGGGAGGCCTGGCATGCTGCAGTCAATGGGGGTCACAGAGTCCGACATGACTGAACTGAATTTTAATTAATTTTTAAATTAAAAAGATACTTTATTTTTGGGAAAAAAGTATATTTGAGGTAACTTTAGTTTGTGAATCTACTTTTTCAGCTGTTAAATTTAGTGAAACCTAAACCCACACGGAGGAGGCCTCAAAGAGTTGGACACAACTGAGCTGCTGCTGCTTCAGTCACGTCCGACTCTGTGCAACTCCACAGACGGCAGTCCATCCAGGCTCCCCCATCCCTGGGATTCTCTAGGCAAGAATACTGGAGCGGGTTGCCATTTCCTTCTCCAACGCATGACCAACTGAACTGAAACCCACATCATATATTTCCAGTGAAAATTCAGCATCCATATAGAAATCGACACTCAAGGTAAAGCACATATCATATTTTGAACTTAGCATGAAAATAATCATTCAAAATATCTCATTAATTTTATACTGAATATTCTGCATTCAACTGTCAACTGAAAAAGACACCGTGTAAAAGTTGTGAGTTAAGTTCTATTCAGAGACCTTACTGATATATAGCCCTTGCAACAGGCTCTTAGCGCTAAGGTACTGCTCCAAAGTAATAAGGGAGGAGCCAGGAATATATACAAACTTTTTGCTAGGAAAAACATTCCTAGTGAAGCATAAAAAGATTACTGTAAATCACAAATAACAGACATCTTGGGTTAATGATTTTAGTGCTTTTTTCTACTTTGGGGAAGATGTTAGAATCTGGTGGTCATAGAAAATTTTCCATAGATATGTATATCTTACTTCTCTTGGAGCCAGTGAATCCAAAGCACACAATACTTG
Source organism: Budorcas taxicolor (assembly GCF_023091745.1). NCBI lineage: Eukaryota > Metazoa > Chordata > Mammalia > Artiodactyla > Bovidae > Budorcas > Budorcas taxicolor. The sequence continues at coordinate 60,117,664 of NC_068930.1, read as the reverse complement.
CCGTTTTTCCCCATCCTGAATTCCCCTCAGGGTGCACTGTCTTGGGTACACTGCAGTGGCGAATGCTTGGAATCTTGCAGAACTGGCATGGCAGGTATTTTTTTCTTAACACATTAAAAACACATGCTTCAGCAGTTGCTTCATACTTTTAAAGAAGTGGCTACCGTAAAGCTACATATGAAACTCACATTTTCCCCCCAGCGGCCAGCAATGACCTAGACGGCCCGGCAAATAGTAAAAAGCCCTGTAAAATGGTGGCTATTGTTTGTATCATAGGAATGAGAACGTCATTCTTCCGTGAAGATTAACAGATTCAACATTGAACGTTGAAAATTACTCAGTATGATTATACAGTACCCCATTTGTCTCTGTAAAACCGTTAAGTTCTTTTCGCAACATGAGTTAGAAAACAATTCTGACAAAGGACAGAGGAACAGAGGTAGCAGCTATTTTAAGTGGAGGGTCTAGACCTGTGATTTCAAGCTTGGTCCCACAACCAGAAGTAGAAAACTGCCCCAGGGCCCCAGATTCGCACCGCAGTGTTTGCCCCACAGCAATGCCCAGGACCGGCGGATGACCTCCCGGCCTAAGAACTTCTCTATTTCTTCCCAAAGGAAAAGGGCCCGAGGCCAGAAGGCTCCGGCGCCACCGACCTCTGCGCGCCGGGTGCCCAGTCCAGCCCCAAAGACGGCTCGGACAGGATACTCGCGGAGGCGGGCGGGCGCGGGAGGACCCCAGGCCTAAGCCGCCTGATGCCCGCCGGGATCGGCGTCTGGACCGCGAGCCACCGGTGAAGACAGCTGTCCAGAACCCCAGACCCAGAGCGCCCCGCGGGCAAAAAGCCTGGCAACGCGCAGCAGCCAGAGGCGGCCTCCACGCCCTTTCGAATCCCGAGCGGCTGATGACGAACACAGGGCGCGACGGACGCACACCCGCCCTGCGCTCGCACGACGGTGCGTGCGGGGAGCGCGAGGGAGACCCGGCTCGTCACCGGCGCGACCAGCGTTCCGCCTCCTCCGCTCCCTGCGCTCCCGCCACCTCGGCAACCCGGGGCCCGCCTCCCACCTCCATCCGAGGCCTCCGCCGCTGCGAGACTCACAGCTTCGTTCCTGTCTCTTTAAATGGTGGGGCCAACGGGCCGCCCCTGCAGCCGCTGCCTGGGTGGCCCCGCGCGCCACTATTGAGGGGCGAACCAAGATGGCGGCGGCTTTGGCTCGGTGAGGAAGACGGAAGAGGCGGCGGCGGCGGCGGAGGGATAGGGACTCCCAGTAGCCAGAAGCGCTCGTGTGCTTGGGAGCTCTCGGAGTCTTCCGCGCAGTGGTAGCAGTTGCAGCGGGACCGGGCTCCCGTCAGCTTCGGACATTTGAAGCAGACGAGCGGAGCACAACCTCCGGCTGCGGTGGCAGGGCCAGGTATAAGGAAGGAAAACATGGCGGCGGCGGCTTGAGGAGGCGGCGGCGGCGCGGGAAGCGGCTTGGCTGAGATCATGGCGGAGGCGGGAGCAGGGCAGTGACCGGCGCCCCGAGTTCCTAGCGCGGCGGGGCGGGACGCTGCGAAGCGCTGCGCGCCCCGATTGGGGCGGCAGGGCTCCCCGGGCCTGGACAATAGCGCCGAGGAGCCAGAGGCTAGGAAAGGCGGGGACCAGAACTCGGCCCCGCGGCGGGCCATGCGTGCGGCAGCGCGGCTCCGGGGCAGCCAGCAGCGGCAGTGAGGCCGAGGGGCCCTCGGCTCGCGGGCGTGCTCCCGCCTTCTCCGGACCCCCTTCCCGGGCGACTCCGGCGGGGCCCGGCCCCCAGGCGGCAAGATGACCGACACCCGGCGTCGGGTGAAGGTTTACACCCTCAACGAGGACCGGCAGTGGGACGACCGGGGCACCGGACATGTGTCGTCCGGCTACGTGGAGCGCCTGAAGGGCATGTCTCTGCTTGTCAGGGCCGAGAGTGACGGTGAGTGAATCCCTCGTCTCCCCGGCGTCCCTGGGCCACCTCCCCGGTTCTTTGGAACCCCTGGGCCGCTCCCTGGGAGGACGAAGGGGGCGGCTGGGGCTGCAGCTGCCGCCTTCTCGGGGCAGAGCGGGCCCCGGCACCACTGCCCTCCCGGACCTGCCTGGAGAGTGTTTAGGTCTCTGAGCTCCCGGGCGCACTTGCGGGCGCGAGCGGACCGGGCGCGTTTGAGCGGAGCCGCCTGGGAGTGTGGCGAGATCGGGGACGTGGGCGCGGGAGCCCGGAGCGGGCCGTTCCTGTGCACCAGAGTGACCTTGAGAAAGGTACTGATTAAACCGATTTCCTGCCTTAGTTCATCCATCTGTAGAGCAGGCATGAAACTTTTCTCGGAGCTAAGAGAGTTCTTATCAGTTTCGCTTTTTGGAACAGGAATATTTTGTTGTACTCCCCCCGCCCCCCGCCCAAACACGTTACTCCTGCATCTTTCCGATTCTGTTGCAGGTTGGCAGCGCTGGTTCATGGATCTGGCAACTCTGCACTAGGCAGAGAAAATATTTCTTTGCGTAAGGGGATAGATGGGTGTTTGCCCAGTGCTAGTTGTCTTTTTCATTAGAAATGAAGATTTTTGTGTGTAGTTTCACTGTGTAAACGTTCCGCAAGTGTGGAGTCATATTATCGTAGCTTTTTGATTGCTTAAATATGTGTTCATAGTTTGGTTTAGTTAACAGGTGGGGAGAAGTTGGCAAGTCTCTGTAGAACCTTTCGATTCTGCCCCAGTGGTGCGTAAGCTTCACAGATTTTGAAACAGCCCTCAAGGTTCAAAGACCAAGTTGTTTGAAGATAAGCTTTTCACATTTTTAAAGACTTAACTTTTCAGGGATTGCCCCTTCCCCCGGTGTTATACCGTGAATTTCCCTTAAAGAAAAAGTTCACATGGGGTAAAACTTTTTTCAGAATTTTTCCTCTCAATTTGAAAACCTGTTTTGTAACAATATCCCATAGTTTTATGGTAGCTAACTATCTTAGTTTATGATTGTAGTTCTGTAAATAAATTACTACAAACTCATTTTAAGGAATTTTAATTGGACTTCCTAGCCAGAACTCTAGTTCCCTGGAACAGATAAGGCTCACCATTCTATAATTGACTGCAGGGACATTGCTTTTCAATTTGAATTGAAAGAAAAACGGTAACTTGGAGTATATTGCCCACAGGTTTCTTTATAAGGCTCCCCCAAACTAAAAGCGGAGAAAAACTTTTTTCTTGGAGGCGTTTAAAGGGTTTTGAATTCATTGGGTATATATTTCTGAGGCCTATGTTACTTGCCTCTTAAAATACAAGTTTGAATGTGGAGTGTTAGTTTACTTTGGTGTATGACTATCACATAATAACCAACTATTCTAAGTTCTGTGTTTTTGCTTGTTTGGAAAACTTTTTATGTGATGAGTTGGAAAGTATAGGCTTTATAGGTTTGGTTAACTTAAGATGAAAGCATGTGTAGATTCGAGATGAATTCTTTGAAATCTCATAATAATTTAAAATAAGAGGTGACTTCACATCCTGTGTTTAATTGTACTCATACAGAGTCCTTTGTTTAAAGTACTTTAAAGCATTAAGTCCTATTGTCATATTATAGGGAATCATACTCTTTTAACACAATAATATAAGAATCTTTGTGCCCTTGTTCAATTTATAAGTTATTAGGAAAACTAAATCCAAGAGTAGGCTTACAAAATCCCAAGATATTTGTGAATCCTTTATAAATAACTTTTACTTTTGATCATTCTTTTTTCTAACAGGAAAACTCCAAATAGGAATAATAGTCAAATTTTATTGAGTGTCTGCTGTGTGCCACATGTATCTTCTGGTGTTTTCTGATGTAGGTACTATTTTTAGCCATATATACAGATTGGGAAACTGAGGCCTAGAGAAGCTAAAGAACCAAAGATCACATAGCTAGGTTAATTGAAAAGCAAGGAAGATCAGTGTTCAAACTGAGGTCGGGGAGAGGTATCAGATTGAATGAGATTTCTAGACTATGACTTCGTATTATCAATTATTTAATTAACATCATTATCTCTTTACAGTGTGTTTGAAACACCCATATTATTGTCTACTTGCATTTGCTGCTTTATACTTAGACCCAAGTTTTATCAAAGGAAATGAAGACAAATTTTTAGCCTAACGATATTTCAAGTTGTAGTTTGTCTTCAAGCCACATGTGGGAATTTTTGCATTGGCTGCTAGCTTAGGTTATCCATTATTGTGGGCTTCCCTCATTTGCCATACGGGATAATTCAGAATTTTCTTTTTATGGAAAGTTATTTCTGGTTTTCCATATGAGTCATTTATCTTGTTAGAGGAGCTTATAGACTTACCTGAAAATTAAGAAGGCAGCTTTTGAATGGAAGTACTTGTGTCTTCTGTCAGTCCATGTCGTTCTGGGCAAATGTGCCTTTCCCTTGTGAAGCTGAGTTGGCTTGATGATCTGTAGCTCACTTTCCCTTGGAGGAGAGATATCCCACTAGCTACTGAGCCCATTTTCTGATTTGCATCCTTATTTAATAGGTTCCTACTAGCAAAATAGGTTGTTGGAATGTATCCTTTTTTAAAAACAAAGATAGATTACCTAATTTCTCAGGTTTTATCATAGCCATGTACTTGTAAGTTTTCATCTTCAGTAAAGATTAGTGTATTCTCGTCCAGTTTATGCTGTACCTATTAGCTTGTTGCTTACTCTCTCATTTTATGTTCAAATCATTCTTTTTTGCCATTATGATTTTTACCATCTCCTACCAGTTTTAGAATTGATAAAGAAATGGGAATTTCTTCACATACTGAAGGATGTCTTTCAACATAAAATCACATCAGTACTCTTTGTTCTGGATTACTTGCCAGTCATCAAGAATAGTGTTCTTATGTTTTTTACTTTAAGTTTTATGTTTTTTTACATCCAATAATTTAAATTAATATTTAAATAATTGTAATTAATATTAATAAAATCAATGACGTTTATTAATTTTTAATAATTTATATTAATAGTTTAAATTCTGATTTATTTATTCAGAGTTACAAAGATTTAATTTTCACTGTTACTTGAGGCCTGAAGAAATGAGACATAAGGAAATGTTTTGTTCAGGGTAACACTGAAATGGTGAAATGGTGAAAATTGGAATCCTGTGCTTCTACCTTGATAGAACTTGGTTACAGATAGACCTGCCTCTTCTCCTATAAATAGGAGAAGAGGTCAACACTTTGGGTAGGAAAGTCTGTTTTGTTTTGGCTGCTGTGGTGAGAAATGAGCAGAGATAGAATCAGCATTTTCTGTGTTATTCTTATAAATCAGTAAGGTAGTATATGGTCTTGCAACAGGAAGCATTTCAAAATTTAGCTACCACGAAGAATCCAGTGGGAGAACTATTTCACTTTGAAAACGTGATTTAAATGCACTTTCTTTTTCTCTTGTGTAGGTAGTCCTGCATTGTGGAAAATTAATAGGCTTAGGATAATCAAACCTTTAGTTATCATCTGTTGCATGTGATAACTTTTGAGTTCAGGGCATCAGCTATGTTGTATATAACTGGGGTGGAGAGTGTTGAAGGCTGACAGAGGTGTGAGACCTCTTAATGTAACACTACTGAGTTTTTTTTCCTAGACCTTTCATTTTAGTTTTTAAGTGCCTTTGCAGTCCACAAAATTGAGTGGGAGGGACCTGAAACACAGATCTACTATAGGTTTAAAGCATTACACTAATCTCCTATCCAGGTGAGATTTTTGGTCTTCCTTTTGATACCTTTTGAATTTTCCAGCTAAATTGAGCTGTATAACAGAAGATTTGAAAGTCTTCCTAAATATTGTATACTAGAATGTTTTTCTTAAACAGTACAATGAGCCTGTGATGCTTAGTCTTTTGTTCATAATGTGTTTCTAGATCATTGTTATCAATACTAATTTTTCTACTATTCAGAAATAAAGTGATGCCAGGGAAATGATATTCTGATGATGCTATTAAAAAGAGTATTGAGTGCTGGTTATGTGTTAGGTTCTGGTTCAGGCACTATATATTCAGTTAATATTCAGAAGCAACCCTGAGAGGTATTATTTTTCTAACTTTAAGTCTTGGTGCATTGATTCTTTGATTGAATAGTTTTGGGGTCTTTTTTTCCTGTACCCAGCCAAAAACCTAGATTTTTTTTTCTAATATAAAATCTTTCTGTTTTAAAAGATTTGCATGAATTATTCCCCAGTGGTTAAAGAATCCTGTCTGTAATGCAGGATACATAGGCGATGCAGGTTCAGTCCCTGGGTGGGGCCAGTCCCCTGGAGTAGGAAATTGCAACCTGCTCCAGTATTCCTGTAGGGAAAATTCCATGGACAGAGAAGCCTGGCGACCGAGCACGGACATATTGTGTGAGTATGTTTCTAGAACTGGGGCTTAAACAAGCTGTCCCGAGCTGGGTCCACACTGCAGGCACCAGTTTTGCGTTCTCTCATTTCAGTTCTTTCGCGTGTGCTAACTGCTCTCCCCTATCCCTGAAGGTGTGTGTTTCGTTTTGATAGGGTTGTGTTGGGAGTTTGCAACAGAATACTAGAGAAGTTACCAGATTTTATTTTGTAGGAGACCCAGGATGTGGAGTAGAGAGGGAACATTTTTTAATGACTTAATTATTTATACTCATAGTTGTACTGTTCTATGGTCACTTTTTCTTGCTGTCAGTCCATGACAGCTTTACCTGTGATTGTCTTGGTTATGTTATGAGTGGGCATTTCCCCTTCCTATTTCCTGAGTGTATAGATCTCCTTTTTATCAGTATATTTGGGGCATCTGTTTGTGTCAGGATATACAAATTGACTAACACTTTCACTTTTTCATACAGTTTCATCTCATCTAAAATCAGCATAGTATTCACAAAGTATAGCATTATTGACACAGTAGCATTTCTCAAATTTTTTCCCTTAGGATACCTTTAATGTATTAAAACTGAGGACCTCTAAAAGCTTTATTTATGTTTAAACAAAAAATATCAGTATTTACCGCATTAAAGCTGACTTCAAAAGTCTTTTCTTTTACATTTTTACATATCTCTTTAATGTCCAGCTTAATTTTTTTTTAAGGGTTCTTTTCTACTTCTGCATTCAATGTGTTGCAGTATCAGTACAGACACACTGAGAGAATAAGAAAGAAAAAGGCAACTAATCTCTTAGTAATATTATGAAAATAGTTTTGATTTTCTAGGCCTTTTGAGATCCCCACATTCTGAGTATAGCTGGCACAGACATTGTTTCTAGTTTTCTTTAACCTTTACAAACACTGCTAATGACATCTTTATTCATATGCTTGGCACTTGTATCAGGGTGTAGGATAATTTCCTAGAAGGATTGTTGGACTAAAGAGTAATATGTGTTTAAAAAGCTTCATAGATAAAGATAAATGACCCTCCAAAAGGGTTGTGCTGATACTCAGTTTTGATAATAATAAATGAGAGTTAAGGATCCTCTTTTATTTTTTGAAGTATATATATGCATAAATATCGACTTGCGTGTGCATCAGGACTTTGGGATGGACTGGCAAGCATTTGCTGTGCAGGAGTATTCTTTAGTTCACCTGAGGGTAGTTAATTTTGCTGGATAGATTCTACAATGACAGGTTTAATTGATGCATTCCCCTTAGCTTCATCCATCTCTTGTTTTTGCATTTCCCTATTTCCTTCTGAGTCATTCAAGTGGGAAGGCCTTTTTCAAGTCTTGATATTGGGGTTTGCTCTCTAGGCTTGTCTTTCTCTTGTCTGTGTAAGAGTGTCTTTCTCAACTATGTAAGGTTTCTCAGATGTGTGGGGAGATGGTATCGTAGTGGGGTGGTGAGAATGAAATTTCCCTTGGAGGATAAAGGAAGGCATCTGTTTCATTGGAGAGGATGAATATGTTTCCCAAATTGGGGTGAGGAGCTGTTTTGCGTATGTGATTCAGTTATTAAGATATATATGCTGAATCTATCCATTATCAAAAGCACATGTCTCCTTTAACTCCCTTGATCTTGCTTAAGATCTCCTGTTAAGGATTATTCTCTTCTTTTTCCCCTTATTATTTCTGCTACCATGATAAATACCTCTCACCTACAGTTGAACTCTGCATCCCCTTCCACACTCATTTATTATTAGGATGGAACTACTGTTCTCACTAACTTACTAACTACTAACACCTGAAGCTTCTGGTATGTGCTTATCCTTGTTTTAGCCAGCACTATGGGAGGGAACACTTCAAACTACAGATAATTTGTAATTGTTTTTTCCTTTCTAGTCCTCCTAACGCTGTAACATTACTGAGAGTTTTGAAACAAATGAAAAGAGGCTGGGGATGGAAACTGGTTCTTAGAAAATAATGGTTTTACCAATGCTGGGTGCTTTGTTTTAGCAGCTGCCAAGTCAGGTATGTGTTTCTTGAAATCACAACTTGAAGTGCAGCCTCCATGCCATGTGTTGTAGCAACTGGTAGCAAACTTGTTGAGGGAAAGATTTTGTAAGTACCTGTTGACACTCAGCTGGTTCTTTTTCAGTTGATTGGATAAGTGCTTGTAACTTGATCCAGTAGGAACTGAGAGATGGGGGTGGGGAACCTAATAGATGGGCTAGGAATAAAACTAGAAATATGTCTTTCTGAGTTCTTTTTTAATTTATTTTTATTTATTTTAAATTGAAGGATAATTGCTTTACAATATTGTGTTGGTTTCTGCCATACGTCAGCATGATGTCTTTCCATTTTATCTTGCTTAGCCTCCCAATTAAAAGGTTGCTTTCCATGGTCCAGCCTCTACAACCTACTGACATCTTAGGGAACATGGTACTTGGGGACCAGAGCTGGACTACGTAAAGTTGTATCTTAGACTGAAACCATGAGATATGGCTGAAATGGGTTTTAGGAGAGATACTTCCCCTGAATCTTGAATGCCCCAGAAGAAAGAAAAACTTACTAACACCTGAAGCTTCTGGTATGTGCTTATCCTTGTTTTAGCCAGCTCTTTGGAAGGGAACACTTTAAACTGCAGATAATTTGTAATTGGTTTTTCCTTTCTAGTCCTCCTAATGTTGTAACATTACTGAGTTTTGAAACAAATGAAAAGAGGCTGGGGATGGAAACTGGTTCTTAAAAAATAACGGTTTTACCAATGCTGGGTGCTCTGTTTTAGCAGCTGCCAAATCAGGTATGTGTTTCTTGAAATCACAACTTGAAGTGCAGCCCCCATGCCATGTGTTGTTTTACCCCTTCTCTTAAAAAAAAAAAAAAAAAAAAACTTCATACCCAGCACTCTGGAAGCCTGATTCATGTCTCTCTCCAGTCATCATCTCTCCCACCTCCCTGCAATAAACCTAACTTCTAACACCATAGATTAATATTTGGCACTTTTTAAACTTTATGTAAATGGACTTATGGGATATACATTTGTCTGGGGCTTCTTTCATTCATGTTTGTAAGATTCATATACATTATTGCATTTACATATATTTGGTTCATTAACAATGCTATATGGTATTCCATCCTATGAATATTTACACTTTAGGGGGTTTTTTGGTAACACAATTCACATGCCAGCTAATTGACTCATTTTAGATGTATAATTCAGTATGTTCTGGTATAGTCACAGGGTTATGCAACTATCACCACAGTGAGAGAACATTTTGTCCTCTAAAAGAAATCATGTACCCATTAGCACCCATTTGTTCCCCCTTCCTCCCAGTCCTAAGCAGCCACTAATCTGCAGATCCACTAAATTTGCTTATTCTGGACAATTCATATAAACACAGCCCTAAAATATGTGGTCCTTTGTGACTGGCTTCTTTCACTTATGTTTTCAAGGTTCACCTGTTATAGCATGGGTCAGAACCTGATACCTTTGTATAGCTGAATAGTATTTCACTTTATCCAGTCATCAGTATTTGGACCGTCGGATTGTTTCCAGTTTTTTGCTATTATGAATAATGCTCCTATGAATGTATGTACACGTACTTGTGTGGGCATGTTTTCATTTCTCCTGTATATACCTAGGAGTGGAATTGCTGGTAACTCTTAACATTTTGAGGAACTGCCAAACTTCAGTAGATGCCTTTTTATATACCCACAAGAAAAATGTTTGAGGTTCCAATTTCTCCACACGGTTGCCAGCTCTTGTCATTATCTGTCTTTGATTGTAGGCTTCCTAAGTGATGTGAAATGGTTCTTTTCTTGGTTTTGATTTGCATTTATCTAAGGAATAATGATGTTGAGCATCTTTTCTTGTTACTGCCATCTTCTTTGGAGAAGTATCTATTCAGAACCATTGCACATTTTTAAATTGGGTGTTTGCAAATTAAGTCACCACAACTTGGCAAATGCTGATATTTTACTGTATATATTCAGTACCATTTAGCACCATTATGAGTACATGGCAGTGAAGGGTCAGTAAATTACTAACACAGGACAGCATCAAAATTAGTAAATGAATTTAAAGCAAAGGTAGTTCAGTTTGGAAATGTTAGCGTACCTGTTTCTCAAGTGTCTGGCCACTATTTAGAATGGATAAAACAATTGTTAAATGTAATAGGAGATGAAAGCCTTGGATGAGAGACAGCTGCAGAGAAAATGCTTCTTAAGTATTTTGGGCCAGAACTTGTCTTTAAACTGGATTTGGTTGATTCCAGCTTAAACACAGTTTATACCTCTCCAGGCGGAGAGGTAGAAATCTAGTCTTAAATTTTCTTTGTGAAGACGTACAGATGGCCAACAGTCACAAGAAAAGATGCTCACATTGCTAATTAGAGAGATGCAAACACACACCAGTAAGCTACACCACCTTACACCAAGCAGGATGGCCATCATCAAAAATCTACAAACAGTAAATGCTGGGGAGGGTGTGGAGAAAAGGGAACCCCCTCCACGGTTGGTGGGAATGCAAATTGGTGCAGCGGCTACTGAAGACAATATGGAGGTTCTTCCCAAAAAAGTAAAAATGGAGTTGCCATATGATCCTGCAATCCCACTCCTGGGCATGTAACTGGAGAAAACTATAATTGGAAAGGATATGCACCCTAGTGTTCATTGCAGCACTATCTACAATAGCCAAGACATGGAAACAACTTGTTCGTAGAAGGGTAAATGGATAAAGATGTGGTCGTATATACAATGGCAATACTACTCAGCCATTTTTAAAAAAAGGTGAAATAATGCCGTTTGCAGCAACATGGATTGAAGAGATTATCGTAGTAAATGAAGGTAACTCCAACAGAAAGACAAACACCATATGATATCACTTATATGTGGAATCTGAAATATGATACAAATGAACTTTTCTATGAAGCAGATTAATAGAACAGACTTTTCTATGAAGCAGATTAATAGAACAGACTTGTGGTTGCCAAGAGAGGGGAGGGAGAGGAGGGATGGGCTAGGAGTCGGGGGTTAGCAGATGCTATTACATATAAAATGAGTGAACAGCAAGGTCCTACGGTATAGCAGAGGGAACTATATTCACCCTATGATTAAATCATGATGGAAAGGAACTTGATAAAGTGTGTATGTGTGTATATATTTATATAACTGAACACTTGGTCTAATACCCTGAGTCTTATGATACTGTGATACTGCCAGGGGGAAAACAGATATGTGCAAATTCGCTTGTTCTGAGAAGTAAATTGATAGTTTGAAGATGGAGAAGTTTGGTAATTCCTGTATTAAACAAAAATATAAGATTTTCTGAAGGTGAATCACAATTTGGGGATGTACTTGGTCAATGAATCATCCCTGATGTTTTCAGACTTTCATCAGTAAATTCTTATTTTAGACAGATTTTATTTATAATGCTAATTTGCATGTTTTATTTGCATTTCTCTCAATATTGGTGTATATCAGAGGTTTAATCCCAGATCATCTGGCTTCACATTGTGCTGTTTCACTACCTTTGCTGCTCAGGAGTTTGTTAGATCTCTATTAGCATCCAGTACTCATTCTTTAGTTGATTGTGTCTGTCTTGTTAAAAGTAAACATGTTGAAGTGAGCATTTCTTGGGTTATAGGCTATTACATTTAAATTCGTATTTTTTTTAAGTAATATTTCCTGTACGAAGTTGTATGCGCATCAGACCTTCAAAAAGGAAATGTGTGTGTATGTAAGGGAATAATACAGTGTTGCTGCTTTGCAGTTACATAATGGAATGTGTTTTTTTTCTCCTCTTTCCTAGGTTCTCTACTTTTAGAATCCAAAATAAATCCAAATACTGCATACCAGAAACAACAGGTAAAATTTTGAAGATGTTGTGCTGTATCTTGAATATTATCATCTCAGTTTGATGATTAAATGAAAATTTACCATCTGATTCCTTACCATGAAAAATTGGAGCAGTTTACATGTTTTGCCTATCTAATTCCAAAATACAGTTCCAGATATTTGAGCCTTATTTCTCACAAGTTACATCTAAAATAACTCAGTTTTCTCTCCTAAAGAGAATTTAAAAAGTGACCACTGGTAGAATAATCAGCTCCTTTCTTTGCTGTTGTGAATGCTAGTAGTGCAGGAGGAACATTCGTATCTCTATATAGCGACTTGGTATAAATATGAATCTGATTTCTTACATAGCCTGAGCAGGACCTTATAATGATGTAACAGTTTTTTAAGAACTTTCAGTTTGAGTAAACTGTCTTGTACCCTTCTGATGCAAGAGATATCTGAAAGTAAATCTCTCAATGCCTACAAGCACTATCACCAAAATTGGTATGTATTCAGAATATACAGATAGATAATACTGAGTTCTCTACAAAGCCACTGAAATTATTATCAGTCTTCTCATTGCTCTGAAGGTACAGATATAAAATAACTTTAAAAATATTACCAACACATTTATATATATATATTTATAAATGAATTATATAAAGTGCTTTTCATTGACCATTAAAATACTATTAGAGGGAAGTTAGTTTTACTTTACACATTAGATGATGCCTAAAGGTTGTGACTTGCTTGAGGTCACACAGATAATACACAGGAAATTTGATATTTATTCCTAAATTTATTTAATGGTGTTTTATTTGTCCAACAAGCATTGGTACAATATGAAATATTTTCTTGATGGTTTAATGGTCTATTAACACTATTGTATTTGTTGTTCTTAAGAAAACTTTCAAGTTCTATGGGAATGGCTGGAGGCTAGAGTATTTGATTTCGATGTTCGATACTTAAATTCACATTTTGAGGTTTCAGTCAGCTGAAGAGTAAAAGCACATCCTTAGAAAAAGAAAAGACTGAATCTGTTTTGAGGATGAATGAACAAATCTATATGTTTTAACTTATAGGTTGTTGGATGATAAGCAAGATGATTTGGTGAAAATTAGGCTCTTCAAGGAAAACAGAGGAGCAGTTCCTAAAATTTTTCAAACTTAAAAATTTGTTAAATGGATCATTAAGGGCATATTTCTAGCTGTGCCCTGATTACGCCTCCAGGTGATTCATAATATACACTGTAGCAGAACAGTTGCTTCTAGTTGTATTAAACTCATTCCTAATGTGGTAGTGGTTTTAGACTTCTTCCAAGAACAGTTGCTTCTAGTTGTATTAAACTCATTCCTAATGTGGTAGTGGTTTTAGACTTCTTCCAGTGAATCTTATGTTATTACCAATTTTCAAAACAGTATGTATTGTCTCATTTATTTAAAGACAAACTGAGGTTCAGGGAGGCCACCCAACTGAGTAATTTCTTCCATGTTGATCTTACACTGTTAATGTAAATTATTTTGAATTTGAATAGCTACTCAGTCACTGTGGAACAGACTGCTTGCCTGGGATCTCTAGAAGTTCTTGAAGGTAGAATAAAAAGGGCTCTTTGAGTTCTTTTTTAAAAAATTCTGAGTAAGACTTGTGGATTTATCCTGTAGTGATGCTGCACAACCCAGTTAGAGGCTCATTTATCTACTTCTGGCTGGCATCACTTTAATTTAGTAAGAGATTATTGGCCTCATGATTGATAGTTAAATGATTGAATAGAATTTATATGAAGTTTAGCAGACAGATTTTTGAACATGGGATCCGTTTGTGTACAATAAAGTGCCCTTGCCAAGGTAGTAAAAAGTATAAGAAATAATAGATCCTCTAAGATACCTTAAAATACAGTTGGGTTTCCTCTTCAATACGGGAATCTTAATCATTCCAACCAGATGCTCAGCTCACCTTGGCCTGGCTTTTTTCAGTTACTTATTAATCACTTTGAATTATTTTTCTTTATATAGTCAGTAAGTTTGAAAGGGCTTCCCTGTTGGCTCATATGGTAAAGAATCCACCTGCAATGTAGGAGACCCAGGTTCGATCCCTGGGTTGGGAAGATTCCCTGGAGAAGGGAATGGCAACCCACTCCAGCATTCATGCTTGGAAAATTCCATGGACACAGGAGCCTGGCAGGCTACAGTCTGTAGGATTGCAGAGTCAGACACAACTAAGCGACTAACGCAAGCTTGAAAAGATACCTTAAACCGCATCAGTAGTATACCATGCGTACTGTAGAATGCATCCTGTACTGCAGCAGATGCCGAGTGGGCTTGGCATTGGGATTGTAGTCCTGCTGAGATGACATCTTTAGTAAAAACTGTTCATTAAACTTACTCTCATAAAAAAGTCAGTATGAAAAAGAAAGGGGTGCTAGGGTCAGACACAACTGAGCAGTTTCACTTTCACTTTTCACTTTCATGCATTGGAGAAGGAAATGGCAGCCCACTCCAGTGTTCTTGCCTGGAGAATCCCAGGGACGGGGGAGCCTGGTGGGCTGCCGTCTGTGGGGTCGCACAGAGTCAGACACAACTGAAGCGACTTAGCAGCAGCAGCAGGAACATCTTGCTTCTTGAATGTTGGCAAAAGTTGAAAAAAAAACAAGCCTCTGTCCAGCTAAATGCTCACATATTACAAATTTAACTGATCATGTCAAGGATGTTCTGGGCCTCAAGTGCCCCAGGTAAAGAACACTGGATACTGACAGTTAGGAGGAGGAGCTATGTTTATTTTATTAATCCCATCCTCCTAACATAGCCTTGTTATTAAAATACTCAGACTTTCTCTTTGGGCGTTTTGACTAGAGCATAAAATGTGACCGAATGTGCAAGCAAACTGATGTAATTTTAGTTTATATCTTTTGATACATTTGGATTGTGTGCTCAGTTGTAGTGCCTTTCACATATGGGTTCAACTTTTCCTTAAGGAGAACATTGTTTTCATTTTATAGATTGGATAAAGTGAAGTGTAAAAGAACATTGAAAATGACTGATATCAATGTTGCAAAAAGTAAAAATGAGTACTGTTCTCATTTCCCTGTTGTTTTGTTCATTTGCCTTTTACTTTAAAGTAGTTTGTGATAATATATGTTAATCATTCAGACTTCTTTTTTTCTCTTAAGGACACTTTGATTGTGTGGTCTGAAGCAGAAAATTATGACTTGGCCCTCAGCTTTCAAGAAAAAGCTGGATGTGATGAAATTTGGGAGAAGATATGTCAGGTAATTTAAAAGTAGAAAATCAACATGCTTTCATTTTAAGCATTTTGTTTTTTGCTGTGCTTTAAGCTAATGCCTTATACTTTAAAATGCATAGAGACACATTGCATATAGATTAGTGCTGTCTATGAAAAACTTGATGTATAGAAAAGCACAATTTATTGACACTAGTGTACCCAGTCCAGACCTTTGCTGAACTCCAGAGTTTTATATTCACCTGCCTTTCAGAGCTGTCCTCCATGAGTGCTACTAGCATCTCAAATTCAGTAGTCTAAAACTGAGCATAAACTCACTGAGATTTGTTCATTCTCCTCTCTCTCTCGTCTCAGTAAATGCCATTCAGTTGCTGAAGTCAGAAACATGTTTATCCTTCCTTCATCCTCTCTGTCCATTCAGTCCTTAAACTCTTAAGTCTTCAATGCATTCATTTATCTTCATTTTCACTGCTGTTGGTTTACTAAGCTCCCATCATTTCTTGCTTGGTTTATTGCATTCATCCCAGATCTACACAGCTAGAGTATCTTTTTTTAAAATGGAAGTCTGATCATCTTACTCTTTGTTCAGTAATTTCTTGTGACTCTTGACTATCTCTTCAGTTTCATCATTTTTGTTCTCGGCTGATTCCAGAATTCCTTAGTGGTTCTAGTACCTCAGTCTAGTGGTAACATCTCCACAATCTTTTGTGAATGGTCATTGATAATGCACTTTAGTTGCTCAAGCTGTTTTCTCTTCTTAAAGACTCATAGACCATTATATTCTAAGGACACTTTCTCTATCCTCATGTTTATTTTATCTGGAGAAGAAATAACTTTCAGCAGATTCTTTAATTCATTGGTTCTCAAGGTGTGATCCTTAAACCAGCAGAATGAGCATGACCTGGGATCTGATAGAAATGCAAATTATGAGACCTCCATCCCAGATCTGCTGAAGTAAAAACTCTATGAATAGGTACCAGTAATTCTGTTTTAGGTAGGTAGCAGTTTTAATAAGCCTTCTGGGTCAGATTTTCTCTGTTTAAAGGGCAAGGTAGTAAATATTTTAGGCTTTGTGGACTGTGCTGTTTAGCTACTGTTTAGCTCCTCAGTTCTGCTCTTATACTGAGAAAGTAGTCATAGATGACAAATGGACATGGTTCTCTTCCCAGTGCATTTTTATTAACAGGCTTGGCAGTTGTCTGTCAGTGCCTGCTTCAGGTGACTCTGGAGAACCATGACATTTGAGAGCCACTGCCTTAATAGACTGTAGAAGCCTGTGTTCTTGAGACACAGGTTTTCCTTATCTTGCAGAGTTTATTTCCGCTATACTGTTCTACTCAGTTGTGTTTCATAAATTAACCTGTTTAGTTGTCCCTTTCCTTCTCTTAACAGGTGAAAAACTAACATAGATGTATTTATGCCTTCTTCATGTTTTCTTTGCTTTCTGCCCCATACAGTTGTTTCTACGGCATATTCCTCTAGATTTTGTCATTTGGAGTTCTCCCGTAGAAAGAGATGAAATTAATGAGCTCAGGGTGGTGCTGAAAGTATCTGTTATTCACACAAATCTTGTTTCCTCTTCACTTTCCTGAGATGAACAGCCCCACCCTGCACACAGTCTTTCATTAGGCTAGTATTTAACTCAGACCTGGATTCAGTCTGTTACTGTCAGGCCTGGGTCGTCTTTAAAATTCTCAGACCTTTATTGTACTTTTCCTTAGTCTGTAACACCATAAATTCTTCATTTTCTCTTGGGACACTAGTAGTACTTGTATACTTTTCTCTATAGTAACATTCCTGGGAATCGTGCCTACTTTGTTGTTCTTTTCTGATATAGTTACATGGTTCATGTTCAACATGTCATTTCTCAATGACTAATGACCTTGACTGCACATCTTTTACGGTCTTCACATTCTCGTTTTCTTTATATCCAGATTGACTTCTGAGATTTACCCTTTCTCCAGGAAAGCTCTTTGTTCTAGCTTTGCCTCGTTTCCTTTTAAAATTTTCATTCTCAAATTGCTTCTGTTCTGAAAGCAAGACTGAAACGTACTTGTCAAATATTTAAGAGTTTCACCTTGTTTCACTAAGCAGATCAGATTCCTAAACACAGGCATTTTTGGATTACCTGTTCAGTCTTCATATTTGTGAGTTCACTCAAGAAGATATCATTTTCAGTACAGTTACAGGCTCTCATCCCTTTTCATTTGATTTTGTAATCAGATGCCTACCATGTTTCTATAGGTAAAGCCATAGCTTGAATATTAGGAGTCTAAAGCTGTGGTGAGATCTTATGTAATTTCAAAAATCCAGAGCCAACTTGAGACCATGCCAGGTACAAGCTGTGAATGTGCCTGGCCTCCTTTTAGTGTTTCTGCCCAGTGGATTAAGGTCAAGATGGTGTCACCTTGCAGCGTATTTCAAGACTTAGTTCAGGTCTTCTTCCCTTCTGATATCCATCAACATCTCTTAACCATTCTAAGCAGTTTAAGTTTGTTGGTCATTTCACATGAGGCCTATTTTTTCCATCCCTTTGCCTTTCAGTTCGGCCTTTTGAGCTGGTTTAATGCCAGTGTCAGATTATAGGGCCAAGAGAGCAAAACTCATTTCATTCCGAAATATATCTCTGACCTTTTGTAAAAAGTTTCTTTTACTTTAAATTATATTTAATTGTGAAGACTTATAAGTTAACTTTTTATAATTAGAGTCCCCTACACTGACATAAGGTTGGGATTTATGACAAACTTTAGAGCTTCTAGGGGATCATGAAAGGTAAAGGTCTGGATGTATAGAAAGAAAAATTTCATGGTTTGGTTACTTAACTTTAAGCAGGTATTCTTAGGGCATAGCTCTACTACATATAGGTTGCAGTTACTTTTTGTGTGGTTTTATTTTTATGTGGGTGCACTTGTTTCCAGCTCAGTTTTTCTTAATCATATTTTTGGGCTGCCAACCAGCATTTACACCAAATCAGTGACCCCCTTTGGTCCAAAGCCAGTTTGTGCATGCTCTTTTCCCTTGGTTTCTAAATTAACTGATATTAAATATTTTTCTTATTGCTTACAATGATACACATTTTCTATGGTCACAGCATTTGTTTGAATTTTACTTAAACTTTGAAGAGTTTAATGGATGTACCGTAGCATAATGTTAGGAATGTTTCTGGGGTTTGCCCTGGTCTGTTGATGAATGGGTGTTTTACCATCAGGCCTCTTTATTATGGGTCTGCAGGGCACTCTTAAGTCACAGTCACCGATACTTCAGCAGGTGTTAGAATGTTTCCATTGCTGATAAACCTTGTATTTATGAGGAAGCTCATTACATTTCTGAACTTTGAACTTCTTTAAAATTGAAAGTGTATTATTTATAGAATAATGTGTTTAGAAAAGCAGGCATTTGTGTCAAGTTTGAAGAAAGTTCTAATCTTGGAAATCATTATAGTTTTGTTATACGTTTCTTATATCTAGGAATATCATTTAGATTTGCTTTGATTACACTTCTTCAGCTGTTACAAATATTGTTTAACAGGTTCAAGGAAAGGACCCGTCAGTGGACATCACTCAGGACCTTGTGGATGAGTCTGAAGAGGAGCGTTTTGATGACATGTCGTCACCAGGTTTAGAATTGCCGTCTTGCGAATTAAGTCGTCTCGAGGAAATTGCAGAACTTGTGGCGTCATCCTTACCTTCTCCCCTGCGTCGTGAGAAACTTGCACTAGCACTGGAAAATGAGGGTTATATTAAAAAGCTCTTAGAGCTTTTTCATGTGTGTGAGGATTTGGAAAATATTGAAGGACTGCACCACTTGTATGAAATTATCAAAGGCATCTTCCTCTTGAATCGAACTGCTCTTTTTGAAGTTATGTTCTCTGAGGAATGTATCATGGACGTCATTGGATGCTTAGAATATGATCCTGCTTTATCACAACCACGAAAACATAGGGAATTTCTAACAAAAACAGCCAAGTTTAAAGAAGTGATTCCCATATCAGATCCTGAGTTGAAACAAAAAATTCATCAGACATACAGAGTTCAGTATATACAAGATATGGTTCTACCTACCCCTTCAGTCTTCGAAGAAAATATGTTGTCAACACTTCACTCCTTTATTTTTTTCAATAAGGTAGAAATTGTTGGTATGTTACAGGTGAGTTAGATCATTCTTTTTTTTTCTTTTTTTCTGCTTAAAAAAATGCCCATTGCCTTCAGCAAAAATTTTCTGTTCCTTTAGGCACATGAGTTGAATTTTATTTTTTGTCTAAAGGTATTTACTTTGGTGATATTGCAAGAGATTATAATATATAATACTGCAGAACACAGAAGCTTGTGTTTGGATTAGGGATGATAAAGGTGGTTTTTTAAAAAATCTAGCTCAAAGAAATTAAAGAGAAAGGATCTGAATGAAACAATTGAATGTAGAATTTTAGGGATATTAAACTATCAATTAGGCATAAAACGGAATAGATTGGAACAAGAAAGAAAAAATAGAAGCCAAAAAATATGTCATTAAATATAGAATACAAATTCTATAAAATTTGGAGAACTCGGGGGTAATTATTTACTAAAGGTCTAGCTTTAGGGTCAAGAGAATATAGCAGAGGTTGGCAAGTTACAGCTGTGTCTCTCCCTTCCAAAAGACATGCTTTTGTAATGGATGAGAGTGTGGGGAGGTTAGACTTGTATTTGAGTTTCAGCTCTGCCTGTTACTTAATAGCTGTGTGACTTGGGCAACTTTCTTAATCTCTTAAAAGTTTCAGCTTCCTAATCTTAAGGTTGGTGATATTAGTATCTACCCTATAAGGTCATCTGAAGATTAAATAAGATGCATGCTTGTAAAGCATTGAACATGATACAAGACTCTTGAGTATTATTTTAAATATCTGTTAATCGCCTATTAAACGTAAACTCCAGATTTTCTTTTTATAGTATGCCCAGTCTCTTGGGTGTGGTGTGTTAGGGTGCTTGCATCAGAATTACCTAGGATGCATCCTGGATTCTGCACAAAACACACAATCCAGATCTCTGAGCTGGCTGGTAATCTGCATTTGTAGCAGCCCCAAAGTCAGAGAATCTCTCAGTAAATTATCCCATGGTGCATGAATTAGTCTAGTCCAACTGAAATATGTCTTCATAGTGCCAAGATTTGTGAGTTGCATACCTCCTGTGTGCTTTGTTCCTACCCAGAATATTGTAACAGTAACATATATGTGATGTGGTTTGAAAGCTATAAGACCTTACCCCAGATCTATAAATAAAATAATTATTTGGAACCTGGATTTGTTATATTAAAAAATGAAGCAAATAAATGTCAGCAAGAGCTTCTTGGTAGCATATGTTATGAATAAAACTGTAAATATAATTTTTGTCTATTCCTTTTTAGAAAACTATATTTTCAGTGATCTGGTTTTGTCTATATATATATATATACATACATATACATATATATGTATATAATACAACATACACACACACACCCATGAATTCAAATAGAAAGGTCAATTTTACCAAAACTGCTTTTCTGAAGCTAGTGATAAGTCCAGTTCATGTTGACTAATTTGACCTATCTTTCATTCATTTAAGAAAATGATACAGGCAATACAGTTTGGTAACTACAACAGTATTCCTCTACATAGTGTATTGTGATTGATAATGGAAGGAGGAGGGTTCTGGTACTAATGTTCATTTGTTCTTTGCTAAGGAACTAGTTCTTGCCAGCTACCTAACAGATCCTTTGTTCTGGTGTAGTTTTGATTCCTGGTTTCCTTGGATAGTCCTGAGTGCTGTTGGTCCTTCTATTTAGCTCCACATGGTTCTCGTTTGTTTTGTTTCACAGGGATCTGTCACTTGTTTTTCGTGGGCTTCAGACCGGTAAAATGCCAGTTTTACTCATTAAGTATGAATAATTTCAAGTTAAGTTTTGTTTCCTTACAGTATGCTCTGTAAAATGCTGGCTGCCAGCGCTGTAGTCCTGTTCTCTTGTTGCTGAGCATTTATATCCAAAGTGCTGCTGTGAAGAAAGAGTTTTACAAATTTTTTGACAAGGAGTAATTAAAGCAGGTTCTTACCCATCTTTTACATGGTCATAAGCCTTACCATTGACTGGTTATATTCTGTGTAATACTGTGGAGCATGCTTAATTTTCTATACTTTGCAGCAGTGCAGAGATTGTTTTTTAATCATTAGATTTTTATTTGGGATATATTATATCTGAGTTGGATCTTGATAGGATGCCATTTGAGATATGGCGTATGTATTGTAGAAGTAAAGGTGGGAATAACTAATTTAGTATCACAAATGTTTCTTGAGCACTTACAGTAGTGAATATGGGGTTTATAAACTAATGGGAGATAACTCATAGGCCTAACTGTAGGGCGTGTATTATTGAATTTGCTTCTACTTGATGTGGTAGTATGGAATTAAAACAAAATTTTAACTAAAAATAGTGGCAGAAAAAATTGAACAGGCAGTCAGGAAGGCTCTACCCACCTCCCTGCTAACTGTGATTGAGCTTTGGGTAAATTTCTTAATCGTGTCTCAGTTATAAAGAGGTAAAAATAAGACAGCATATGTTATTTCCAAGTTCTGTACTTTTTAACTTTTACATGCTCAGATTAGTATCCTATAAGAGTATCATTTGACTCATTTTCAGAATAATTTGATTATGTGTTAAATTATTGTGTATGTGCAAATCTTTAAATAATGTTTCTTTAAAAGTTCTGAATTTAGCTTTTTAAGTAATTGAATCATTTCTGTTTTTAAAATGTGAAGGAAGTTTTATCTTCATTTGAGAGGTTATAGAACCTTAACTTCTAAGGTTAAGTAAGGTTATGAAACCCTATGAAAACGATGCGTGTATAAACCATGTTTGTTTTTGTAAATAAAGTTCTATCTAAACACAGCCATACTCATTCACTGACATTGCCTATGGCCGCTTCCTATGGTAACAATTGAGTAGCTGTGGTAGAGAATGCAAAGCGTAAAATATTTATAACGTGGCCCTTAGAAAAATATAATGTGGCCCTTAGGAAATAGAGCCTTGCCGAAATACAAAGGATATCCTTATAAATGCCCAATTTATCCTTTAATAGTTTTTTACTTTTCTTTTAAAAAACAGCATTGTCAATACCATCTCCCCTTTTCTAGTTATTACAATTTATATCTTCTATAATAGTATCTTAAAAGTATATTCTTACTATTAGCATGACTAAATTTATCCTTTGATTTCACAGGAAGATGAAAAATTTCTGACAGATTTATTTGCACAACTAACAGATGAAGCAACAGATGAGGAGAAAAGACAGGAGTTGGTAAGAGATTTGATAAGAGATTTGACATTGCGGAGGGCGTGAAGCTGGACCGCACACCTTTATGATTGCTCACCCTTTTCCTTAAATTTCAGGTTAACTTTTTAAAAGAATTTTGTGCATTCTCCCAAACGCTACAACCTCAAAACAGAGATGCTTTTTTCAAGACTTTGTCAAA
The DNA here is from genome assembly GCF_023091745.1 of Budorcas taxicolor. NCBI lineage: Eukaryota > Metazoa > Chordata > Mammalia > Artiodactyla > Bovidae > Budorcas > Budorcas taxicolor. Next base: position 60,094,772 of record NC_068930.1, on the reverse strand, counting down.
TATGGGTATATTACCAGCTTTAGAAGTCATCCTTGTAAGTTTATTTCTCCTTATACTTAATTACCATTCTATTTTTAATCCACAAAATACTGTATTTTTTATGTAACATGCAACTATTTGATTATAGCCAATATTTAATATAAGTTGTGTATTACATAAAGTTAAAAAGCTATAAAGTCCTAGTATTAGATAGCCTGTAACACAGTACTAAAAGGACACTCACGGGAATTTTCCATATTTTTAATAATTCGTTAACTTTGCAGTCTATTCATTGAAATGTTAAAGTAGAAAAAGAAACAGGAATAGAAAGTATAACTGTCCACAGAACAAGAACGTTACATATGGCAGAATTTCCTTGACCTCCCTTTTTTTTATTATTATTGTTAGATTTTGGATTTATATAGGTGCAAGTTCCATCTTTTTATTAGTATAGGAGAAATAAGTGGTTTTTTTTATCTGCAGGGCATGGATGATACACAGGTGCGAAGTGCTGCTACTGATATATTCTCATACTTGGTTGAATATAATCCATCCATGGTACGAGAGTTTGTCATGCAGGAGGCACAACAGAATGATGATGTAAGTAAGAAGTTAACAGAGCAAAAAATAACCAACAAGGTAAATATTATTTGCGCTAACAGTAAGTATACATGGGGAGCTATAACTATATTTATTATTCATCTTAAAGATTTAAATAATTAATGTTTGAGAAAAGTACAGCCATAATATCATGACTTATTCTCCTAAATTGACTCCTGTCTCAGTCTATAAATTGTCTTACAGCAGTTATTTGATAATGCTCAACTTAAATTTCTTTAAAAGTTTTTGAGATGAAGTTTCTTAATTCTGAAATTAACCTGCTATATTGTGTTGTCTAAATCATTTAGTCAATAAATTGTTCTTCTCTTTGTTGAATTATGAATAGGAAAACATTGGCTTTGTTAGGGAGAGAGTCTCAAAATCAACAAGAATGAGGAGGAATGCACACACATCCCACCTCCATCCCCTGTAACACCCGTCAGTTTCAGAGTCAGTGAGAGTGTATCCTGGTGATGTGAAAGGTGCTTCCAGAGTCTGTGGTACATGGTGTATCTGGAAGCACTAAGTGTGTGCGCTCTGTTTTCAGATAATTAAACCAATGATCCTGAGTTTTTATTTCCTCCTTCCCCTATAAAATCTGGAAAGTACTTTGTTACTTAAAAATAATATCCTGCCCTGAATTCCTTCTTAAGGGATGAGGTAAAAAAGATACCTCTTAGAAGAAATATGTATGCAGAATTATACCCTATTGTATTTTTACAAAATAGAAAATACTTTTTACTTTTTAAAAAGATCTTAATGTGTTGTGATGTCAGAATGAAGTGGAATGCCTAGAAACTTGTATATTTAATAATTTTAAAAGAAAATTATAATGTAGGTGCAGGAAGTGCCAGATTGAACTGTTGAATATTATATTTTGCTTTTATAAAATAGTCCTATCTTGAAAACCTAAATAAACATATAGGTTGTTTTTTTTTTTAAGGACTATTGTTGTTAGCCCTGTAAGCCACTAGTTGAACACACATCAATGTGCTTTATTCATGTGCTGTAATCTTCTTGATTCCCAGTCTTGATCATCATTTTCATAGACTGTCTGCATTTTCTCCTTGTCTGTCCTGCTACTGCATATATAGGCATGAGCAGAGATTTCCTCACTGAATCCCTCAGTTTTTATTTACTCCCTGAGCCACAAAAACCAATCATAGTAGAGGATCAGGAAAACTAACAGTCAATTTTCTACGTCATTTGGAATATCTGTATTTGTTCTCCTGTGTGCCCTCTAAATAACACAGTCTTATTTCCTCCAGTTTTAGACATTTAGGTATCAGCTATTTTTTCCTTAAATTTGTTTTAAATGGAAACTTTACATCATTTCCATAAATGGAGAATAGATACAGTTACTATTTGCCATAAATAGAAGGAATCTATAGCAGTGAAAGAACAATATTACAGATTCTAGCTAAACATTCTTTTAATCAAGGGGATTTAAAAGATAATAGAAAAAGGAACTTTCTTTTCATTTTGGTACTGTTTGTGTAATGTGCCTATACCACACTTAGGGAACCTGCTCACTATCCTATTCTAGTCTAGTGTTTGGTTTGCAGTTAACAAGATCCAGGCGTGATACAGTAGCATGTGTCATAGTATGTGCTCTTTTCCATTCTCTCCTATAATCAGTGATCCTTATTATGTGCATTTTTCTCAACAGGATATTTTGCTCATCAACCTCATCATAGAACATATGATTTGTGATACAGACCCTGAACTTGGAGGAGCAGTCCAGCTTATGGGCCTGCTTCGAACATTAGTTGATCCGGAAAACATGTTGGCTACTGCCAATGTAAGCCACGGGCATTTTTCTCTTTTTCATGCTAGTATAATTTTTATTGCTGGTAGGAACCAGTGCAGTTAAAGTTCACGAAAGTGTTTTTGATTCCTTAGAAAACAGAAAAGACTGAATTTCTGGGTTTCTTCTACAAGCACTGTATGCATGTCCTTACTGCTCCCTTACTGGCAAATACAACTGAAGACAAACCTAGCAAAGGTAAGATAATATAGGTCGGTAGTTAAGTTCTTTGTTTTGAATTCTGAAACCCAAAAAGTTGGTGTTAATGTGTATTAGTCGCTCATTCGTTTCCAACTCTTTGCGACCCCATGGACTGTATGTAGCCTGCCAGGTTCCTCTGTTCATGGAATTCTCCAGGCAAGAATACTGGAGTGGGGTAGCCATTCCCCTCTCCAGGGGATCTTCCCAACCCAGGGAACAAACCCAGGTCTGCTGCACTGCAGGCAGATTGTTTACCATCTGAGCCACCAGGAGGTCTACTAATACATTTTCAAAAGAGGTAATGTCAAGCTAAATTTCTTTTTTTTTAAGTGCTATAATCAGAGGTGGTAGAACTCTGAAAGGAAATACCAGAGATAATTTGTTGCTCTCAGTTTTAAAACAATTTTTTTGTTAAAGCAATATTTGTGTTTAGTTTGTATTTACATATATGAAACAAATGGAAGTAATTATTAGAGGATTGATTTTAAGTTATTTGTACTTCACATGTGTAGCTAGAGCAAAGCTTGTCCTCAGTATTAAACTTTTTTTTTGGCATTGAGGATTATTCCAAGTTAGGATTATTTATTTCTCCATTTTATTCCTTTAGCTTGTATGTGTCTGTGTGTGAGATTTAGAAAATAACAGTAGTTTTAGGGTCTGCATTGAGAAATTCCTTATTGAAGCTTTGACAATAAGTAATTTTGTCATATAAGTTAAATATGTTATATTGATAATTCATAATACCACATAAAAACATGTTAATTTACCCTTTTTTATGACTCTGGAAATAAGTCTTAGGAACACAATATATAGTAGGTAAATCTTGAGGCTTCCTTCCAAACCTACGTGTTTAGTTCATCAAACATTTATTGTTAGCCCTCTGTGGGAAAGGCACTGTGCTAATCTTTAGGGGTTATGTGAAGGAAATTTTTAAAAAATGTGTGAAATACTTTTGGAGGCTTGCTGCCTGGTGAGGAAGATAAACCAGTGATTAGATTATAATGCAGTGTGAACTCAGTAATATGGAGTGAAAGGAGGCACAAATCAAGCACACAAAGGAGCAGAGAGAGCAGTTCATTAAAGCTGGGTGATGTCTGGTAGGACCTCCTGTGATACCTGCATCCGCTGAGGGACATGGTAAGACATGGTAGAGCATTCTCACGCTTCGGAATAAAGCAGATCTAATAAATTTGTGTCTCAGTTGCCTTAACATTTCACACCTGGGTCTTATGACGCTTAATTCTTCAGAGTTGTTTAAATTAGATGTGAAAAATGGGAAGCACAGTTCTTAGCACATGGTAGGCATTCAGTAAATGTTAGTTTCCTTTTCCTTAATTTGAACATATTTGGGTTAATGGAAAGGATTTTATTTGATTGAAATTTGGGGGGGAAATGAATATAAGCCATTAAGTATAATTGTGTTTTGTTCAGATGATTTTCAGACTGCCCAGTTGTTGGCATTGGTATTGGAATTGTTAACATTTTGTGTGGAGCACCATACCTACCACATAAAGAACTACATTATTAACAAGGACATCCTCCGGAGAGTGCTGGTTCTTATGGCCTCGAAGCATGCTTTCTTGGCATTGTGTAAGTGTTGCTTCTGCTGGATTACTTATTGTCTCTGTATTATTGTGTTATCTTTCAGTCTTGCTGCCTGAGAAGAAAAGATCACTGATTTCAGGAAACCTAGGTTCTAATACTAAACTATACTGACAATGTACTTTTGCCACATTTTGAGCAGTGATTTTCCTAATTCTTTCTCAGTATACAATAAAGATATATTTTAAAGTATTACATTATTAAAATGACACCTTAAATCATTTTATTACCTTATTTATTTTTTACTTAGTATATATGGCATGATAGTCACAAATTAGACACTCTTGTGAGACTAGAATCTCACACTGTCATGAAGAATATATTCATAATTTGGAAAACATAGCTAATAGTACTAAGTTTCCAAAATGCGTTTTTTTCCTAAGTTACAGACTGCCTAGCACAAATGTCTACAGATGGTCCATTCATTAATTCCACAAATGTTTTCCCCCATTGTGTTACCTCAGATATTTTAGAGCAGGGGTAACAAACCACAGCTGTGGCCAAATCCAGTCCGTGGTCTGTTTTTGCACAACTTGAAGCTGAAAAATAGTTTTATGTTTTTAAAGCATTGTTGAAATAATAAAAAAAGCTACAGAGACCATTTGTGCCCACAAAGCCTAGAATATGTATTCTGTAGACCTTTATGAGAAAGGTTTGTCAACTCTTAGAGCAACAAGTTCTTCTAACAAGGCTGTTTTAGTTATACGTTTTTCAAAAATTGACTTTAACTGTATTCATAAGACCCTAGTTTACTGAAGTGATACATGTTTCTGAATTATAAATTTTGAAAATATCCTTAAATTTAAAAACATGTTATAAGGATATTCCTAATGTTAACTTACCATGTGAACATTTTATCTTTAAAACAGTATTAAAAATAGAAAGCTTAATGAATTTTTCTTAGAAGGAAGCCTATCGGGGTGACAGTTGTTAGAGCTGAATTATCTGGTGTGCATGCTGCAGTGTGCACTGAGAACACACGCGGCGCGTATAAAGAAGGGCTTTCAAACTCAGGCCCAGTTTCCTTACAGACCTACGACAGGAAGAGGGAGAGTCCCAAAGCAAGTTGAGAGGGAGTTAGTAACAAACGCTCTTTGAATTTTTCTTTCACGTCTGGAAGGTCTTATTTGAGTGTGGGAAAGGGAGTTTGAGCAGATGGGACAGAATGGAAAAACTAAATAAATGAATAAATTGATTAGTTTTGTTTCAGTAAATTTAACGCCTATTACCACATTTTATTGATTCTAAGATATGTATTGATACTCATATCAAGTTGAGTCTTAAAATTAATGACGTTACGATTGGTAGTTTTTTTGTTTTGTTTTCTTAATAGTAGAAAAGGTTTTCTGTAATCAATGGCATCTTAGATTTGAGGGAGTATGGTACATACCTGATATTGGGATAAAGATGATTAAGACCTAGACTCAGCTGTCAAGTGGCTCAGAGTTCATTAGGAGGAGTTAAAACCAAAGCAACAGCAGCATTCTATCAGGGTGTCTTTGGATGTATAGTTAAGATGACTTATTCTACCTGAATGAGGCAGATGAGGGAAATCTTGCAAAAATGAGTAAGATAAGTTGTGTCTTGATCATGAGAGAGGGTGACATTCCTGGTTGAATACATAATTCCGATGAACAGATGTTAAGTGTGGTGTGTTAAGTGGTTTGGTATAGGTGGGACACGTGAGCCTAGTGGAGGAGTGGCAGAGAAGGAGAGGCCTTTTCTTTCGTCTTGCTATTTGCTTAGAGTACTGCAAAGAAAATGTCTCACAGTTTGATGAGAACTATGAAGAGAAAATGAGTCTGTATTTTAGGAAACTAAGCATGCTTGCAAAAATCTAAGTTTTGTTTTATTAATATTTTCCAAACTAAGTTAGGCTATCATTGATTAAACCTTACTCTTAATATGAAAATCTATATGAAGAATGAAGTAAAGAAAAATTTCGTGGTAGATGATTTAGTCAGTATCATTAGTTACATGTGAGGCAAAAAGTTTCAAACTTATATATAAGATCTCATGTTGTATAAGGTAAGATTTATTATTTCAGAGATGATTAACAGCGTTAAGAGATCCCTGGCATGCTAATGAAGGTTAGAGATGTGAGTGGAAGCAGAGTGGCACTTTTGCATTGAAAATCCTACAGTTGTGCTAATTTGACTTATCCCAAAAGCTTTCTCTACTCTCCTTTGAGCAGCTTGACTTCATAGAACTCACTGGTTAATTTTTAAAAGTAAGTTTTTATTCAAGAACAAGAATAGTGTTTGGATATTTTTCATACAAGTTTCTTTTTGGGGAGAGGTATGGGTGGAAATAACACAATTCTTAATATAAATACATAAGGGCAATGAGGAGCAAAACAAAAAAGCCCATTAGAATCACATTCTATCCACCTTAGCAGTTTCTGAACAAAACTGCTGTTGAGGAGATGGCAGTGGCGCCATCTGCATACTCTATCTTAGTGAATTCTAGAAAGGGAGTTCTTTTCACTTACCCAGGAGATGCATGCAGACCACGGGGTTTGGCTAGTGTGTGTTATGGTAGGACACAAGTCTCCAAAAAGCCTGCAAAGTTGGAGTAACAATTTTTAAGATAATAGCACTTGCCTTATTTACTAAAAGCTTAAAATTTGGCCTATTAGCATGAGTTCTGATTTTTATTCTGACAAATGGAACTGCCTAAGTTCCTCTGTCAGGCACCATTTAAAGAAAAAAAAAAATAAAGGCTCTCAAAACTCATTGTTAGGCTTTGACTTATTGTCACAAAGAAAGATGACGCTTATTGTTTAAAATGTTTTATTTCACCATGCTTTTGTATTTGAAAATATTCAGTAGTTTAAAAATACTTTTAAACTATTTTGAACTCCCTGCCCAGTGTGTCTCTTTAGTAAGAGACACTCTTAAATAAGCTGGACTGTTAAGGCAGTTTATACTCAACTGTACCTAATTGGGCATTCACTTGTGGACCTCTTTTCTGCCAACTAAAGAAAAATTGAGCTGCTTTACTCCTCTGCCTTCCTACCCAGAAACCGTGTCAGCATGGTTGCCTGGCTACCTGCTCATGAAGGACTTGATTAATAACAAATTGGCAATTTAACGAGCCACTTCCATGATCTCCAAAGAAACCAAAATACAAACACAATATTTAATCTTGCCAACCGAAGACGATGTGACTGCATGAAGTGAGTATGCTTTTTTGAACTGTTTACAATAACTGGGGCATTAACTTACTGATAATTACGTTTAGGTGAAGAGGGCTTTGTTGAAGTCTAGCTGTCTGAGTATATTTGGATCTTGATGAATGGTGACTTAAGTAACTCCCCATACTTCAAGATGTAAATATACCTTTTAATCTGTAAGTTAAAGCCTAATTAATTGTAAAAAGGAAAACTAGGGAAAAAAAGCATACTCGCTGCAGCAAGCATAGAGGACCACATTTTAAAAGCATCCTCTAAATTGATTCCTAATCTATGGGAAGGCAAATTTGGGGTCCTGCAGATTTCTGTGGGTTTATGGCATTTCTGCAAACACATCGAAATACAAACCAATGTAAACCCATTAACCCTGATACAAAATAATAAGAGTGTCCAAAAATAAGATCAAATTATAGAGTGGATTGCCCTAATATTTCTTCTGTTGTTCAAAAGGTTACATTTTGTATATACAAAAGGTTACATTTGGAATTTTCTCATCTGCAGTAGTATGATAGGTTGATTCATTTATTAGCCCAGTCTTATTTCTTCAGATATAAAATACATCTTGGTGTTATTAGTAACTTAATTCCAGAATTTTTCTGGCTAAGACTTGCGTTCTATGATGACATACACTACTTTTAGAATACATTTTTCTGATAACCCTTTTGTAATCTTTTAGGTTCATACTTCTGGAAGCAGTAACTTATTACTGCACGAAGAACTATGTTTATTAAATAGTTTTGGTTTTATTTTTGTAATTCTAAAATACGGTATGTGATTTGAACAACAATACCTCTGTGTTTCAGGTGCTCTTCGTTTTAAGAGAAAGATCATTGGATTAAAAGATGAGTTTTACAACCGCTACATAATGAAAAGTTTTTTATTTGAACCAGTAGTCAAAGCATTTCTCAACAATGGATCCCGCTACAATCTGATGAACTCTGCTATAATAGAAATGTTTGAATTTATTAGAGTGGTAGGTTCTATGCTTTTTAGTTAGAATTTTTATTTTGTTTGAGAAAATCTAATAAGCATTATTGGTATTTTGGCTTTTTCGAGAGTATATTTGGAGAGAATTTCTGAAAGGAAACCAATGTTACCAAAAGCTTATGAGAGATTCAATTCCGACTAAGAAAAAAATGAAATAATCTCTCAGCAGCTATGAATCCTTTGTAGAATAGTTTGAAAACTGATATAATAGTGTCATATTGGTCATTTTAAGAAAGTGAAATTATAGTTGACATAGTATTTGGATATGTTTTTATTTATTTAACGTTGAGGTTTTCTGGCTTTTTCTCGACGTTCCTCCACGTTTCTTAAGAGCAAAAACTTGATTCTTTTATGATATAGTATGTTTGCAGTTCTCAGACACTGGTGTGTGTCTCAATTATCTGTGGCATGCTTTTTTAAAACATTATGGTAAAATATACATAACAGAATTGGCCCTTTTAACCATTTTTAAAGGGTGCAGTTCAGTGGCGTTAAGTGCATTCCCATTGTTTTGCAGTCATCACCGCCATCCATCTCTAGCACTGTTTTGTAGTGTGATTTTAAAATATATTTGCTCAGCCCAGACTTAACTGAATGAGAATCATCTAGAGTGGAACCTGGGCATTTACTTTGGAAAGAGCCATGGATAATTCTGAGGTGCACCAAAAGTTGGGGGATATGGAAGTAGCCAGTATGTTATGCCCATTTTCATTTGTCCCTAAGATTGGATAACAATTTTATGAAATTACTATTCTGGGAGAGTTTATGAGTTCACTGCAGTTAAGCCTCATATTTTGCTAAAATAACATTTTCCCTATCATTTTGTATTATAATTCTTTTTTTAGGAAGATATAAAATCATTAACTGCTCATGTAGTTGAAAATTACTGGAAAGCACTGGAAGATGTAGATTATGTACAAACATTTAAAGGATTGAAACTGAGATTTGAACAACAAAGAGAAAGGCAAGATAATCCCAAACTTGACAGGTAGATTACCACATATTTGAACCTATTCAGGTTTATGGTGGCAGCTCTTTTTTATTATTTAGCTTGGCAAGGGAGGGGGAAATAAATGGAAGTTGTATTTTTCTCTAATGATCAATGTAAATGTTTTCCTGGTAATGTTAGGTGGATAGCAATATGACCTATAGACCTCTCTCAGGCATATATATCCAGTTAGTGCAAAAGAAAAAAAGCAAAGCAAAACACTGATATGACAGTAAGGCTGTTTTTTGTGTCCAAAGTGAAATCAGATTATTAGTTTTTCTTTAATGTTACAAATTATTTTAATGAAGTTGTGTATCTTTTTCCAAACTACCTGAATTCACATACTTGTGATATATTTTTAAATCCATAAATTAAGACTTAGTGTAATAACTGATCTGTAACAGTACAATTTTGATAATAGGGGTTTTGATTCCACTAATTAACACTAGATATGGTAGAGTGTACTGTTTTTTCTGTGCTGGGTAAAATCTGTTCTTTTTTGTTTTTTTTCCCACGGCCTGTATGTCTGTGAATCTATAATATTCCATTAATCCATTAAGACTGTAATTTGGGACAATATCTGAAGACTAAAAAAGTCATTTATGAGTCTGTTCATTCTGTTTTCTTCTCTTTGCTCACAGTATGCGTTCCATTTTGAGGAATCATCGATATCGAAGAGATGCTAGAACTCTAGAAGATGAAGAGGAGATGTGGTTCAACACAGATGAGGATGACATGGAGGATGGAGAAGCTGTAGTGTCTCCATCTGACAAAACTAAGAACGATGACGACATTATGGATCCAATAAGTAAATTCATGGAGAGGAAGAAATGTATGTTGAAAAGATGGGCGGAGAAAAATGAAGGCTTTCTCACTCTAGGTTTATCCTTTTTTTCTTGACAGTGATTAGTATCTACTTTGTGTCACAGCAGATTTTAAAAGACTCTTGCTTTTATAGACTGTGGATTAAATAGCTCTGTTGTGAAGGTATAGACTAAATTTCCTTCATCTGACTTGCATAAGATATTTCAGGAAGGGTAGAACAATGAAGGTTTCTCCTTCCTTTCCTGGATAAGGATGCTTAGTATTTTGCTAAGCTTTGTTTCTAAGCTTTGTTCATAAACTGAACTTCAGTGTTGCTCTTGCGAAGGAGTAAGCTAGTTAATTACTGTGTTTTAGTGCCACCTCACTTGGAGGTATTTTAAAAGACGAGTACGGGTGACAACTATTGACAATATTCTCATTTTTAGTAAAAGAAAGTGAGGAAAAGGAGGTGCTTCTGAAAACGAATCTTTCTGGTCGGCAGAGCCCAAGTTTCAAGCTTTCCCTTTCTAGTGGAACAAAGACTACCCTCTCCAGCCAGTCACCTGCAACAAATCTGCCTGGTTCTCCAGGATCACCTGGATCCCCAGGGTCTCCAGGCTCTCCTGGATCCATCCCTAAAAGTACATCTCAGACGGCAGCTATTACTACCAAGGTATGTTCCAGCTCTCTCAACACTAGTTGTCATGACTAGGACTCCTTTCAGTTACTGTCTTTTGGAACTGATTTTAACATTTGTGATAGAGAATAATTCTCCCACCGGCAGCTGAGAGATTTCTGAAAGTGTTTATGACCTATATAGAAGTTTGAATATATTCTTATTTTGGCTGTTTGCATTTTAGAACCTTAGGCTCATACTTGCATATATCAAAACATTTACAGAAATTTTAAAGTTTATTTTCAATTTTCCCAATTAATACCCAGGTAAAGACTTCGTGCGGAGAAGATAATTTAAATATCTGGACGCAAGGTTTATAAAAAAGAATTAACTGTCTACTATCACATTTCATTTAGGAAGGATCAAAATTTTACCACTAAAATATGGGACAAACATAATCTCTGAATAAAAAAAATATTTTTGGCCACCTTATGTTTCCCTGGACTAAGTAACACAGTGGCATTTGGAATTCATTGATCTACATCAGGTCTGATGTGAGCCATGGTGGTTTCTGGTGAAGGAGCAGGGCCTGGATGAAATGAGGAAGGAACAGGGCAGAATCACTTTCCTAGCCTCTGAGAGCCTGTCTGCCCTTATTTCTAGTGGTCTGTTTATTTTCTGTGGTTTTAATTTTGATACTGTTGAGACTGTTTAAAAATTTTAATGCATTAAGTCTTAAAACTAAAACTTAAATTTTAGTATTTATCTCCCGAGTGATTTCCAAGGATCATGTGAAAGTGTTAAGTTTATCAGTCGTGTCTGACTCTTTGTAACCCATGGACTATATAGCCTGCCAGGTTCCGCTGTCCATGGGATTCTCCATGCAAGAACACTGGAGTGGGTTGCCATTCCCCTCTCCAGGGGATCTTTCCAACCTAGGGATCCCGCCTAGGTCTCCTGTATCGCAGGCAGATTTCTTTACCATCTGAGCCACCAGGGAAGTTCCGTCAATATGCTAAAAATTTATCATGGAAAACTTGGGAAATACGTAATAAATTTCAGCCCCATACAGTCTCACCTCCCAGAAATAACCAATTTGTATATTGGGGTGGGGGGGTGTCCTTTGCTCAGACTTAAAACACGAGTATTAAAAAATGTAGTCTTTTCTTGAAATAATCCTTATTTCTGAACAGGGAGGCCTCGTGGGTCTGGTAGATTATCCTGACGATGATGAAGATGATGATGAGGATGACGACAAGGAAGACACTCTGCCATTGTCAAAGAAAGCAAAGTTTGAGTCATAATAGTGGCGACTGCCTGTGATCAGCACCTGTCGAGAAAACTGGTTCTCTACCCCTCCCCACTACAACATCTCCAACAAAGCAGTGGTTTCTTGTGAATGACTGACACACCGATCAGCTCGCACACTTGACTTCTGCTCATCAAGTGCCAATTCAGTGGAGCAGGAGGAGGGGATATTACACATTTAGGGGAAAGACTTACGCCTTTGAGCTCTCCAGCTTGGACCACACATTGCCCTTTTCTCAGGGAAGGAAATGGAAACAAAAAGCCAACAGGGCAGGGGGTTTTGTAAGTGGAACTCTGGTTTGACTGGTCAGTTGCTACAATCAGAATATGCTTTCTCGGACCATGTTTGAGACTCAGAAGAATAGGCTTTTCTGCCGTAATTCTTCACCAGTTAAGAATGCCAGCAGTTTCTTTGTATAAAGAGACCTGCCTTTAAAATCATACATTCTGAACATTTTAGTCAAGTTACAACAGGTTTGGAAAACTTCTTTGGGGGAGGGGCGAATATAAAGTTTCCTCTTTTTTATCTGTTCCCTTTGCCCTTCAAACTGCAGATTTTTTTTTAAGTGGGGATTTGTCCCTACTTGATTAAAGATTGAGTGGAATTCTAGATGTGGTCATTTGTGTCATAATTTTTTTGTTTCATTTTGTTTTTGATTTTTTTTTTCTTCTCTGAGTGTATGCTTAGTTGTTGAGTATATATATTTGGGACCATTAAAATTTTTTTTGATGTAATATAACCTAACGTTGTGCTGGTACCTGTTTTACCATGTGTAATTTTTGTTCTACATTTTTTAATTTGTTTAGAGTTTTATGAAAGATGGTATAGTTTTTATTGACAAAAGCAAAGTAATCTTACAACTATGTGCATACAAAAAGCAATACTATTTTGTGACTAAATATTTTATATTAAAATTTACATCAGCAATTGTCTTGAGAATTCAGGGAAACAGAATGGCATTTAAAATTTCAACAGTTTTGTTAAACCTAGAAACGTGAAATTAGTATTCCAAAGAGATTCTGAAATTTCATATCTTGGGAAAAAATGATGGTACATTAAATCAAAATTGAGGATGAATGATTTAAGAATAACATACTGACTTTTGAATAATAAAAGTGAAGAGTAAGAGAAATTGTATTAGTTGTATTTTTCTTTCTTTTTTTTAACCGCTCCCTTTGGAATACCAGTTGGAGTTGTAATTGATGGTTCCTAAATAAATACCTGGCCAGAGGACCATCAGATACCACTTTATTAACAGTATTTTTTAAATAGGTTCTTTTTATTGTCTTAGGTGTGCTAAAATTTTAAGGAAACATAAATATCTCAGTTCCACATACCTTCACTTTTTTAAAGTGAAGATTTTAGAACTTACGGAAGAATGTATTTGCAAATGTGAATAAAAATTCATATCTAGGAAAAGGATACTATTTTAAGTATCGCATACTTTAACTGGATAATCTAGCGAGCACTGTGTGCTTCTACCTTAGCTCCTTTGCCAGCACTCAGTACATTGTGGTGCCAAAAACAAGGCTCCATGGAAGAGGCGAATAGAAAACCAGAAATCAGCAACTTGCTACAGTCATGAGAGAGTCTTACTGTTGACTAATTTTTTTTTTTTTTTAGTGAAACTGGGTGCATTATTAACTATAAGAGTTAAGTGTATTTCACTACAGTATAGAGATACTTCTGGGTCACAAGTTCTGGCAATTAATAATTTTAATTTATGTTGTAAATAAAGAGAACAAAAACTTAATAGGATCTAACTTAATTATATTATGTCTTCCTTTATTACCTAGAAAGTCCATGTGAAATGTCTGTTCCGTAAACATACAGTTTAAACTGACCTTTCTAACTGACTCATGCAACACTTGTATAGGTATTCTGGGAGTTCTTGGGTAATGGGAAGAACCACCCCTTATTTTCATGAATTGTGGTCCAATATATTAAAAAAACAAACAAAAAAAATAGGTATTAGCTATTGACCTTCAACATTTAAGAGATGCCCTTTCAATGATGCACAGGTTGGTTACTAAAGCAGAAACTTTATACAAGTTGCTATAATAGGAGAAAAAAGTTTCATGGAGGAAGACTATTAGCAATAAATTACTAGAAAAACACTTGAATTGACACAGTTACATCTGACTCAAAAATCCATGCTTTTGAGTGTAAATACTATCTTGATAACCAATGTCAGTATAATGTAAGTATTCACATATTTTAATGATACCTGTTTGTTCTTTTCCTCATTTTATAAAAGGAAAAACACATTTCACCTCTCAGTGATTACCTAGCAATTTGTGAGAAAAAAAAATACATAATTGTTAGAGAAAACACCTTGACATCCATCTTGTCAAGAAATGTTACTCAGCATTTTTTTGATAGACTGAAGCCTGATGGGTTTTCTCTGCCTGATTGTACTCAGATTCTGCATGTCATTTTCTTTGGAAGGCCAATGTGCAAGTCAGTTTTGGGAATGAAGGGAAGGCATGGAGCAGGGAGGAATGTGTCTCTTTTAATTCTTAATTTAAGCATTGGCCTTTGCAAAGCTTGCCAGATTAGAATAGCAAGGAGTTTACACTGGAAGGTTTCTTTTAAGAGGAGAACTTAAGTTACCAACCTCTAGTTTTTACCATATCAAAAATTCCTCTGGGGGAAAATTTAAGACCTTCAAAATTCTTATATACGAGGTTGTATTAACTGCCGTAAAATTTCGAGCAAGAGGATTATAAAAACGTCTATGGGATGGAGTATTGTCTACCATTATATGGAACATTGACACATGAGGAAATGTGGCAGTCATCAGTATACTGGGGTACTCAATGCTAGATTAGTTGGATTTTTCCCTTTGGCCTTAATGATTTATCTTGGCTCTTTTGAAAGGAAACTAGAGACTCTCTTCAAATAGACAAATGTCCTAACTGCTGGAGTCAGATGTCTTGGTCCTTAAAATAACTCTTGTTGGAGACATAACTTTCCTTGACCTTTTTGCTCTCATAGGTTAAGATCGTTAATGGCGGAGTGATTCCTTCAACATGATGCTAAATGGGCTTAATTTCTTTATGTTCCCACCGTGGTGTAGGTCACATCCTATCACAAAGTCAGTGGACCCTATCCAGTTTATATTACTTGACACCTAGGCAGCATTGGCTACTATCCATTGTCTTCTTGACACCTTACTCTTGGCTGCTCTAACGTCATGTGCTGTAACATTACTGACCTTTCTGCTGTTTGATAGCTCCCTACTTGACCACCGCTGCGACTCATTAGGGACTCATCTTCCCAATTTCCATCAAGCCACGTTACTTTTATGTCCCTATCCATTTGTTCTGTGCCCTAAAAGACTGCCTGTCATGTGCCTTTTTTTTTTCTTTTGAACTTTTTATTTTGTATTGGGGTATAGCTGATTAACAATGTTGTGATAGTTTGAGGTGAACAGTGAAGGAGCTCAGCCATACATGTATTTCCTCAAACCACCTTCCAAACCAGGCTGCCAGGTAACATTTAGCAAGAGTTCCATGTGCTGTAAGCTGGGTCCTTAGTGACTACTGATTGATTATGTATTTTAAATATGGCAGTGTGTGCGTATCATGTGCCTCTGAATGCTCTTGCCTTGCCCGCTGATGAACTCATTCATCATTTGGAACTGTTCCCCTGACACTTAGGGACTCTGACCTTGAAGGAAGAATTGTACCTTTTTCAACTTAGTGTCTAACATGATACAGAGCCTACAGATGAATCTCCAAATAGTTTACTGGATAAATGAAGGAAAGGCTGAGTAATGTACATACAATATACAGACTGGGAAAGTCTTAGCAGACACCCCTACACAGTCAAGTTTGACTCATTCTTAACCATAAAATTCTCTTTGAGGATATAAAGGGAGAGGGATCAAGACCTTTGTCCTGTCCTTCATGCCTGTAAGCCTTAGATTAGTCACAAAGGGAGTATTTTAGGTTCATGCAATTAGCCTATCGAGTCATTTTAACAACTATTAAAATTGTACTTCAGGTCTGTTCATCCTGAACTCCAGCACCTCGAATTCTCTTCCTGATGTGTTGGTCATAGTTCTTTAGATGTACATACAGACCCCTGCCTTTTATAGCTAGACTTAGCCAAAGGCTGTAAATTTCACGTCTATTGGTCTGCTTGTTTATTTATCTAATGTACTTAAACGTTTGTATCTTGGTCTGTTTCTTGGGTGTGAGTTCCCAGAAGGAAGACCAGATTTATATGATCAGATATGTAGGTAGATTGGTTGGGTAAGTAGATTTTCTGTGTCGACTCAATGAGCCCTTTACAAGGATGATAAAACGGATGTATTTCATTTCTGAAAGAATAACGTTTCTGATAAAGAGCCTGAAGAATGATCATTCAAATTGTAGTACAGCATTCTATAAAATACTATTCTGGAAGAAGAGTAAATAATGAAATAAAAGAACCTTCTAGATGGTTCTTTTTTGGCTCATATTGTGGGAAGTAGGTGCCCCATCAAAACTAAGAGCCCAGAAAAAAAAGTGGCTTTTAGAATACTCAAGCAGCTTTCAAAAGGGTCTGAATGTGATTTGAATTATTAGTGAAAACCTTTCATCCTAAGCCCTCCCAATTGAAGTTCTTTATGGACCTACATTGGAAGACTAGAATGCGCTGGGGGAGGCTGGGGACAGAACAAACGAGGTTGAATGAGACTCAAAAAACAGTATGTGCTCCACACATGTTGACTAATCAAGTTGACTAGAATGTTCAAACTACCACACAATTGCACTCATCTCACACGCTACCAAAGTAATGCTCAAAATTCTCCAAGGCTTAAACAGTACACGAACTGAGAACTTCGAGATGTACAAGCTAGATTTAGAAAAGACAGAAGAACCAGAGAGCAAATTGGCGCTGGACATAACATCCACTGGATTATAGAAAAAGCAAGATAATTCCAGAAAAACATAGGCTTCACTGACTATGCCAAAGCCTCTGACTGTGTGGATCACAACAAACTGGAAAATTCTTAAAGAGATGGGAATACCAGACCACCTGACTTGCCTTCTGAGAAATCTGTCTGCAGGTCAAGAAGAAACAGAACCAGACACGAAACAGACTGCTTCCAAATCAGGAAAGGAGTGCGTCAGCGCTGTATACTGTAACTCTGTTTCTTTAACTTACATGCGGAGTACATCATACGAAATGCCAGGCTGGATGCAGCACAAGCTGGAATCAAGATTGCCAGGAGAAATATCAATAACCTCAGATATGCAGATGACACCACCCTTAGGGCAGAAAGTGAAGAGGAACTAAAGAACCTCCTGATGAAAGTGAAAAAGTTGGCTTAAAACGCAACATTCAAAAAGTGAACATCATGGCATCCAGTCCCATCACTTCATGGCAAATAAATGGGGAAACAGTAACAGACTTTATTTTGGGGGGCTCCGAAATCACTGCAGATGGTGATTGCAGACATGAAATTAAAAGACGCTTGCTCCTTGGAAGAAAAGCTATGACCAACCTAGACAGCATACTAAAAAGCAGAGACATTACTTTGCCGACAAAGGTCCATCTAGTCAAGACTATGGTTTTTCCAGTGGTCATGTATGGATGTGAGAGTTGGACTGTGAAGAAAGCTGAGTGCCGAAGAATTGATGCCTTTGAACTGTGGTGTTGGAGAAGACTCTTCAGAGTCCCTTGGACTGCAAGGAGATCCAACCAGTCCATCCTAAAGGAAATCAGTCCTGAATACTCATTGGAAGGACTGATGCTGAAGCTGAAGCTCCAATACTCTCGCCACCTGATGTGAAGAACTGACTCACTAGAAAAGACCATGATGCAGGGAACATTTGAAGGCAGGAGGAGAAGGGGACGACAGAGGATGAGATAGTTGGATGACATCACCAACTCGATGGACATGAGTTTGAGCAAGCTCCGGGAACAGGAAAGCCTGGCGTGCTGGCCCATGCGGTCGCAAGGAGTCAGACACAACTGAGCGACTGAACTGACTGAATCAAATTGATGCCAAGAACACATTTCCTTGGAGGAAGTGGTGAACAACTGCAGAAACAGGTATAATAGCAACAGCCCAGTCAGAATGGCCTGCGTGAATTCTTTCTCCGCTACTGAGTACCTTAGACAAGTTCCTCAAGGCTTGGTTTCCCCATATGTGATGTGAGTAACATTACAAGTGTGAGGACTGTAGAATGTGTGTGTGTGTGTGTGTGTGTGTGTGTAGATAAAGCAATTATCCCAGTATTCACTAGATGGTAGCTATGTAATATATTAATATAGTCCACAGTGGAGGGAAATGGCTATGATGATTTTTGTCTTTAAAACTTAAAACTATCCATTTTCATGAGTCAATTCAGTCTATACAGTGGCGGGGCTTGTCAATACCCAAAATATTGGGTAAAAATATACATTCAGCACTGGCAACATGATGAACTTGGCAAATCTCCCCCATGAAAACTAATTTAAAAACTGAATATCTAAAAATTTTAAAGTATTTAAAAACTGACAATTTAAAAATTGTCAAAACCAACTATTTCAGCACTCTGGAAATTAGCCAAAGGCATATAACAAATTGAGAAGAGTTCATTCAGGAATCTTTGCATTAAAAAGTGAGAGTCTGACATTTGGGCCTGGGGTCGCTCCCATGCCCACTTTTCTCTGCTCCCTCAGCTGAACCACCTAGGAGGTTCTACCGATGCAGAACAGCTGTGAAACCAAGCAGCTCCACTACTGGAAGTGGCAAACTTGACTACAGTGGAGGAAAAAACACACACACGCTTGACAGAGGATTCACATTACAAAAATCAGAAATGCAAGATATTTGGTCGGGACATTGTTATAGGAATGAAAAGGATTATAAAGGAATAATTACCAACATCCATTGGATCATCAAAAAAGCAACAGAGTTCTACAAAAACATCTGCTTTATTGACTATGCCAAAGCCTTTGACTGTGTGGATCACAACAAACTGGAAAATTCTTAAAGAGATGGGAATACCAGACCACCTGACCTGCCTCTTGAGAAATCTGTATGCAGGTCAAGAAGCAGCAGTTAAAACGACATGGAACAACAGCCTGGTTCCAAATCAGGAAAGGAGTACATAGAGGCTTTATATTGTCACCCAGCTTATTTAACTTCTATGCAGAGTACATCATGAGAAATGCTGGGGTGGATAAAGAACAAGCTGGAAACAAGATTGCTGGGAGAAATATCAATAACCTCAGCTATGCAGATGATACCACACTTAGGGCAGAAAGTGAAGAAGAACTAAAGAGCCTCTTGATGAAAGTGAAAGAGGAGAGTGAAAAAGTTGGCTTAAAGCTCAACATTCAGAAAACGAAGATCATGGCATCCGGTCCCATCACATCATGGCAAATAGATGGGGAAACAGTGACAGATTTTATTTTCTTGGGCTCCAAAATCACTGCAGATGGTGACTGCAGCCATGAAATTAAAAGATGCTTGCTCCTTGGAAGAAAAGCTATGACCAACCTAGACAGCATACTAAAAAGCAGAGACATTACTTTGCCAACAAAGGTCCGTCTAGTCAAGGCTATGGTTTTTCCAGTGGTCATGTATGGATGTAACAGTTGGACTGTGAAGAAAGCTGAATGCTGCAGAATTGATGCCTTTGAACTGTGGTGTTGGAGAAGACTCTTGAGAGTCCCTTGGACTGCAAGGAGATCCAACCAGTCCATCCTAAAGGAAATCAGTCCTGAATGTTCATTGGAAGGACTGATGCTGAAGCTGAAACTCCAATACTTTGGTCACCTGATGCAAAGAACTGTTTCATTTGATAAGACTCTAACGCTGGGAAAGATTGAGGGCAGGAGGAGAAGGGGACGACAGAGGATGAGATGGTTGGATGGCATCACTGACTCAATGGACCTGAGTTTGAGCAAGCTCCAGGAGTTGGTGATGGACAGGGAAGCCTGGCGTGCTGCAGTCCATGGGGTCTCAAAGCGTCAGACATGACTGAGCGACTGAACTGACTGAATAATGGACAAAATCATAGCAAGACATAAACTCTGGAAGATCAGACAAAAATTTGAACAGACCAATTATTAGCAAGTAGGTTGAATTGGTAATCAAAAACTTCCCAGCAAAAGTCCAGGACTTTTGTGAACCCAGATGGGTTCACTAATGAATTCTACCAAACATTTTAAAAAATTAATACCATTCTTTCTTAAACTGGTTCAAAGTTTAGAAGAAGAGGAAACATTTCTAATTCATTTTATGAGGCTAGCATTATCCTGATATCAAAACCAGAGATGGATACCACACACACAAAAAAAGAAAATTATAGATCATATCCTTGATAAACATAGATGCAAAAACCCTCAACAAAATATTAGCAAACCAAATCCAACAATGCATTAGAAGGATCACATCCATGGTCAAATGGGATTTATTCCTAAGGTGCAAATGGTTCAACATCTGTAAATAAATGTGTTAAGTCACATTAATGAGGGATAAAAATCATGAGAGTATCTCAACAGATGAAAAAGGATTCAACAAAATTCAACATCCATTTATAACTTGGGCTGCTGTGTGCTAAGTCGCTTCAGTCGTGTCTGACTCTGTGGGATCCTATGGACTGTAGCCCATCAGGGCCCACTGTCCATGAGATTCTCCATGCAGGAATACTGGAGTGGATTGCCGTGCCCTTCTCCAGGGGATCTTTCCGATCCAGCGATTGAACCCACGTCTGTTATGTATCCTACACTGGCAGGTGGGTTCTTTACCACTAGTGCCACCTCGGAAGCCCATTTATGATCAGTTCAGTTTAGTCCCTCAGTCGCGTCCAACTCTGCGACCCCATGGACTGCAGCACACCAGGCCTCCCTGTCCATCACCAACTCCCAGAGTTTACTCAAACTCACGTCCATTGAGTCGGTGATGCCATGCAACCATCTCATCCTTTGTCATCCCCTTCTCCCACCATTTATGATAACTCTCAACAAAATGAATATAGAGGGAATGTACCTCATCATTATAAAGGCCATATATGACAAGTACACAGTTAACCTCATACGCAATGGTAAAAGCGGAAAGCTTTTCTTCTAAGACCTGGAACAAGACAAGGATGCCCACTCTAATCATCTTAATTCAATATAGTATTGGAAATCCTAGCCAGAACAATTAAGCAAGAAAAGAAGTAAGAGCCATCCAGATCAGAAAGTAAACTAAACTGGCACCATTGGCATATGAAATTAAAGACCCAAATGAATGGAAAGATAGGCCGTGTTCATGGACTGGAATAAATAATATTGTTAAAATGTCCATACTACCAAAGTAATCTACAGACTCATTGTAATCCCTACCAAAATTCCAATAGCATGACTGAGCGACTTAACTGACGTATACCTGAAACTCATATAATGTCCTGTGTCATTATACCAATAATAAAAAAGCACTAGACTGTTTGAACAGATCTATATATTAATACACGAAGACACTGGATTAGTGATCAAAAGACTACCCATAAAAGAAAAGTCATATGGCCCAAATGGTTTCAAAACTGAATTCTCCAATTTTTCACAAATTCTTCCCAAAAACAGAAGAGGAGGGGTCACTTCCCAACTCATTCTATGAGGCCAGTATTTATAAAGGCCAAATACAGATAAAGATATCACCAGAAAACTATAAAACAGTATCTTGCGCATATGGTCATAAAAATTCTCAACAGAATACTAAGAAATGAATCGAGCAATAAATAAAAAGAACTCGACACCATGACTAAAGGGACTTTACCCAAGGAATGCATGATGGTTTACCATTTGAAAAATCAGTGTAATACACCACATCGAAAGGACAAAACACAAAACCTACATGATCATCTTCACAGATGCAGAAAAAAAGCATTTGGGAAAAATCAACCCACTTTCATGACAAAAACCCTCAACACTCTGGGGAGAGGAAACTTCCTTAACCTGATAAAGGACATCTACAGAAAAATATAGCTTATTTTTTCACTTAATGATGAAAGAATATTTTCCATCTAAGATCAAAAAGAAGACCCAGATATCTGTTTTTGTTACTTCAACATGTACTTGAGGTTCTAGCCAGGGCAATTAGGCGAGAAAATAAAAGGCATCCAGATTGGTAAGAAGCAAGCAAAACTATCTGCAGATGATACAATATTACATATAGAAAATACTAAGGAGTCCACTATAAAACTGAACTAATAAATGGGTTCAGCAAAGTGTCAGGATACAAAACCAACAGACAAAATCAACTGTTATTTCTATACATTTGCAATGAACAGTACAAAAGGAAACAACTCCGTTCACCACAGTATATGAAATTAGGAGCAAATTTAACAAGAGAAAGGCAGAGTGTATAACCTGAAAACTATAAAAACACCATAGAAAGAAAGATCTAAATAAATGGGAAACCTCGCACACTTAGAATTAAAAGGCAATATTGTAAATTCTGCAATACTCTTCAAACTGATCTACAGAGTCAATGCAATCCCCATCTGAAACCCCAATCTGACTTCCTTATAGAAACTGAAAAGCTGCTTGTGAAATGTATATGGAGTTGCAGGGGACCCTAACTGGCTAACCACAACCCAACGTGCACACTTAGTTGTGTCTGACTCTGTGACCCTTTGAACTAGAACCCGCCAGCCTCCTCTGTCCATTGGATTTTCCAGGCAAGAATACTGGAGTGGGTTCCCGTTTCCTCCACCAGGGGATCTTCTGAACCAGGGATCAAACCTCTGTCTCCTGCATTGCAGGCCGATTCTTTACCCTTTGAGCCATCAGGGAAGCTCCAAAAGGCTAAAGCAATCTTCAAAAAGAAAAAATAAAATAGGAGGACACACACTTTGAGATTTCAAAATTTACTAGAAAGCAACAATGATCAAGAGAGTGTGGTATTAATACATGGACTGCCGCTGCTAAGTCACTTCAGGCGTGTCCGACTCTGCGACCCCATAGGCGGCAGCCCACTAGGCTCCTCTGTCCCTGGGATTCTCCAGGCAAGAACACTGGAGTGGGTTGCCATTTCCTTCTCCAGTATATGGAAATACAGATCAATGAAAGAGATCCAAGAGTTGAAGAGTAAAACCATCTCTCTATGGGCAACTGACTTTCAACCAGCATACTGTCATTAGCTGAGCCAAGGTCTCCAGACCTGGAAAATAAAGTCTTCAGCCCGAGTATCTCAGACTGCAGCTGTCTGGCTCTTTCAAAAGATAACTAAATTAAAATGAGGTTTTAGGGTGAGTCCTAACCCAACATATTGTTTTTGCCTTTTCATACTGTTCACGGGGTTCTCCAGGCAAGAATGCTGAAGCGGTTTGCCATTCCCTTCTCCAGCGGACCATCTTTGGTCAGAACTCTCCACCAAGACCCATCTGTCTTGGGTGGCCCTACATGGCATGGCTCACAGTTCCGTTGAGTTAGACAAGCCTGTGACCCATGTGATCAGTTTGGTTAGTTTTCTGTGATTATGGTTTTCATTCTGTCTGCCCTCTGATGGATGAGGATAAGAGGCTTGCAGAAGCCTTCTGGTGGGAGGAATTGGCTGTGGGTAAAACTGGGTCTTGCTCTGGTGGACAAGGCCACGCTCAGTAAATCTTTAATCCAATTTTCTGCTGACGAGTGGGGCTGTGTTCTCTCATACTTTGGCCTGAGGCCAAACTCTGGCAGGGGTAATGATCCAGCTCCTCAAGGACTTATGCCAGCACATCATGGCTCCCCAGGACCGCTGCAGTCAGTGTCCCTGACCCCACAGCAGGCCACTGCTGACCCACGCCTTCGCTGGAGACTCCTGTGAGGTCACTGCTCCTTTCTCCTGGGTCCTGATATGCACAAGTTTTTGTTGTGCCCTCCAAGAGTCTGTTTCCTTTGGGGTTCTCAGTCCCTTTGCCAGATCCCCAGGTTAGGTAATCTGTTGTGGGCCCCAGAACTTTCGCAACAGTGCGAGAACTTCTTTGGTATAATTTTTCTGCAGTTTGTGGGTCACCTGCTGGCGGCTCTATGGTGGGGCTAATGGAAACCTCCTCCAAGAGGACTTGGGCCACACGCCATGCCTCCCAGGTCTAGCTGCAGCCGGAGCCCCTGTCCCCGCAGCAGGTCACTGCCAACCTGTGCCTCCGCAGAAGACACTCAAAGGCAGGGTCACTGCTCCTTTCCCTCGGTCCTGGGTGCTCACAAGGTTTTGTTTGTGCCCTCCAAGCGTCTCTGGCGGGTCTGAGATTTGATTTCAAATGCAATTGCGCCCCTCCTACCATCTTGTTGGGGCTTCACCTCAGCCTGTGGACATGGGATATCTTTTTTTGGTGGATCCAACATTCTCCTGTTGATGGTTGTTCAGTAGCTAGCTGCTATTTCGATGTTCTTGCAGGAGAAGATATTAATAATAATGAGGTGGCAAGAACACAGAGAAGAACTATACAAACAAGATCTTCATGACCCAGAAAACCACGATGGTGTGATCACTCACCTAGAGCCAGACATCTTAGACAGAGAAGTCACGTGGGCCTTAGGAAGCATCACTATGAACAAAGCTAGTGGAAGTGATGGAATTCCAGCTGAGCTATTTCAAATCCTAAAAGATGATGCTGTGAAAGTGCCGTACTCAATATCCCAGCAAATTTGGAAAACTCAGCAGTGGCCACAGGACTGGAAAAGGTCAGTTTTCATTCCAACTCCAAAGAAGGGCAACGCCAAAGAAAGTTCAAACTCCCAAATAATTGCACTCATTTCACATGCTAGCAAAGTAATGCTCAAAATTTTCTAAGCTAGGCTTCAACAGTACATGAACTGAGAACTTCCAGATGTACAAGCTGGATTTCGAAAAGCCTGAGGAACCAGATATTAAATCACCAACATCTGTTGGATCATATAAAAAGCAAGATAATTCCAGAAAAACATCTACTTCTTGACTATACTAAAGCCTCTGACTGTGTGGATCACAACAAACTGTGGAAAATTCTTAAAGAGATGGGAATACCAGACCACCTTACCTGCCTCCTGAGAAATCTGTATGCAGGTCAAGAAGCAACAGTTAGAACCAGACATGAAACAATGGACTGGTTCCAAATTGGGAAAGGAGTACATCAAGGCTGTGTATTGTCACTCTGCTTACTTAACTTCTATACAGAATACATCGTGTGAAATGCAAGGCTGGATGAAGCACAAGCTGGGAGAAATATCAGTAATCTCAGATATGCAGATGATACCACTCTTATGGCAGAAAGCAAAGAGGAACTAAGGAACCTTTTGATGAAGGTGAAAGAGGAGAGTGAAAAAGCTGCCTTAAAACTCAACATTAAAAAAAATGAAGATCATGGCATCCGGTCCCATCACTCCATGGCAAATAGATGGGGAAACAGTGGAAACAGTGACAGACTATTTTCTTAGGCTCCAAAATCACTGCAGATGGTGACTGTAGCATGAAATTAAAAGACGCTTACTCCTTGGAAGAAAAGCTATGACAAACCTAGACAATGTATTAAAAGGCAGAGATATTAGTTTGCTGACAAAGGTCTCTCTAGTCAAAGTTACAGTTTTTCCAGTAGTCATGTATGGATATGAGAGTCAGACCATAAAGAAGGCTAAGCACTGAAGGATTGATGCTTTCAAATTGTGGTGTTGGAAAAGACTCTTGAGAGTCCCTTGGACTGCAAGGAGAGCAAACCAGTCCATCCTAAAGGAAATCAATCCTGAATATTCATTGGAAGGACTGATGCTGAAGCTCCAATACTTTGGCCACCTGACGCGAAGAGCTGACTCACTGGAAAAGACACTGATGCTAGGAAAGACTGAAAGCAGGAGAAGGGGACGACAGAGGATGAGATGGTTGGATGGCATCACTGACTCAATAGACTTGAGTTTGATCAAGCTTAGGGAGATAGTGAAGGACAGGGAAACCTGGCGTGGCGTGCCTCTGTCCACAAGGTTGCCAAGAATCGGACAGAACGGAGTGACTGAACAACTAACCTGACATATTTGGCGTCTGGGAGCCTGGTGGGCTGCCGTCTATGGGGTCGCACAGAGTCGGACACAACTGAAGCGACTTAGCAGCAGCAAGAAGACAATACTAGGACGCAGATATACACAGAGGGAAGAGAACTATCTTTAAGCCAAGAAGAGGGGCCTCAATAGGAACCAAGCCTACTGACACTATGATCTTGGACATAAGCCTCCAGGACTGTTAGAAAATAAATTTCTGGTGTTTAAGCCACTTAATTTGTGGTACTTCATCATGGCAGAGCTAGCAAACTAATAAAGGTTTTGGTAGCAAGAGTCATTCTAGAGAACAGAATCTTAAGGATAAATTTTCTAATCTAATCCTTCTAAGATTTCTGGAATTGGTTCTCTTACCTGATTAAAGGCATTAATGACTCAATTTCCAGAAGTAAAGAATGCACAAATAGTCCATGGTATGAGGTGGCATGGAGATTTTCAAAATGTCACCAATGGACACTTCTAATCACATACCTGTAAGAGGCAAGGTTCTGGGCAATCATGTATATGATACCTTGGTTGGAACATTTTCTGTCAAACGAAGAAACATCATGAAGATTGGCTGCTTGTTCCTAATTTCGCTGAACAAAGTAGGCAAAGACAAAATTAAGCTCAGGAATTCAAATTTCCAGTTCAAATTCCACATAAGTGACTCAAATGCTTTTATGTCTGCCTGAAAGAGATCATTTTCTCCTATATCTGTAAAGCCAACATTGCAGAAAATAAAACCCAGACCCTTGTGCTGTGAGAGGCTGAATTACAATGCAGATTAAATTCTGAACCTCACAGAGCATATACCATTAAAGCTTGAGCATTGATTGGTGTTGAAGGTTAGATTAGGTAACATAAAGTGGAAGTTGCTTCAGTCGTGGCCGACACTTTGCAACCCTATGGACTGTAGCCAGCCAGACTCTTCTGACCATGGGGATTCTCCAGGCAAGAACACTGGAGTGGGTTGCCATGCCCTCCTCCAGGGGATCTTCCCAACCCAAGGATTGAACCTACGACTCCTGGATTGCAAGCAGATTCTTTACCATCTGAGCCACCAGGGAAGGAGACTAGGTGGTCTCCCCTCAAAATTCACATGGTAAAGCCTCACCCCCAGTGTGACTGCATTCGGAACTAGGGAGGTAATTATACTTAAATGAAGTCATAGCGGAGGTCCCTGACCTGATTGGGCTGATGTCTTTATAAGGGGAAATGGTAGATCTCTCTCTGCACGTGTGAAGAGGAGAGGCCACAGTGACACGTGGCCACCCGTGAGCCGGTAAGGCGTCAGCACACACCAGAAATCAAATTTGCCTTGGTGTCTTGATCTTGGACTTCTGGACTCCAGAACTGTGGGAAAATACATTTCTGCAATTTAAGCCACCCAGTCTGTGTTCTTTTGTTATGGCAGCATGAGCAGACGAACACAACTGGGAAGGAATGTGATTCTGAAAGCTGTGATCAAAGATATTCTCACATATTGAGGTATGAGGAAGTCATTCTGGCTCACTCATGAGTTAACTTTAATTTTACGCTGACAAAAACAGCCTGTTTGTGGCCTGTCAAACACATCCTGGACCTCTGCTTCAATTATTAAAGAAAAGGGGGCACTGAGCAGAAGAATGTCTATGTTGAAAATAAAGATTAAATGCCCCCATTCTTGAGAAGCCCATGCTGCCCCTCCTTCCAGGATGAGACTCCCTTTCCCAGGTGCCAAGGCCGCACTGATACACTGGGTGTGTGCCTTTGCTTATTTGGCTGTGCTGGGTCTTAGTTGCGGCATATGGGATCTAGCCCCCTGACCAGGGATTGAACCTGGGTCCCCTGCATTGACAGGACAGGGTCTTAGCCACCGGACCACCAGGGAAGTCCCCTGATGTGTTTTTCTTTGAAACCCTGAAGGAACGTATCCTTAACATGTGTGATGTTCTTTGTTCTGACAAGCCATAAAACTGCTGAACCGGGGCTTCTCTGGAGCAGTCCTCAGTTATCTGAGAGGCTGTCTTCCAGGCTATAGTCCTCGTGTGCATGCGTGTATGCTAAATCGTTTAGTTGTGTCTGACACTTTGTGACCTTATGGACTGTAGCCCACCAGGCTCCTCTGTCCATGGGATTATCTAGGCAAGAATACTGGAGTGGGTTGCTATGCCCTCCTCCAGGAGATCTTCCTGACTCAGGGATTGAACCTAAGTCTCTTTCGTCTCCTGCACTAGCAGGCAGGTTCTTTACCACTAGCGCCACTTGGGAAGCCCATAGTCCTCAGTTTGGCTCAAATACAACTCTTTCCTTCTATTCCTGTTATAGACTGCTTTTTATTTTTACTGAGCGCTGGAGTGGGGATATATGCAGAGATCTGAACGAGGCTGGGAGCAGCGAACCCCTTGGTTCTGATGAGTCTTCTCTGCCAGACTACCTAAGATTAACCCTAAGAGAACTCTGTAACGGCCTCCCTCGGGTAACTGCAGCCTCACCTCAGTGCCCCGCCCACCTTCCCTTTGCTTCTAGGGGTATAAGGCCCTTCAGGCTCCTAAAGGGGAGGGAAAAGTGTGGCCCGTGACGAGGTGCACTCTTCCAAAAAGGGCCACATACATTTTCCAAATACAGAATCTGGGAATGTGTATAGGAATGGATATTAGAGTATAGGATAACGGGTGGAACAAGTTGAATCAAGCCGAATTTATCTCTAGGGGCCCGCTAGGCAGAGGTTCTGAATTGAATGTGGTACTGCAGGGGGATTAAAAAGGGTTCTAATGGTTTGGCTGGCTGAAACCCAACCAAAAAGCAGCTACAGTAAGGGAAGCTGAAATGCCAGATCAGCCTTGAGCTGCTATAGAGGAAAGGATCCAAAGGACTGCCAGGGACATTTGCCGTTTAAAATCCGCTCACTTGGGACTTCCCTCGTGGTCCAGCGGTTAAGAATCCGCCTTCCATAGGACACGGAAGCAACCTAGATGTCCACTGACGGGTGAATGGGTAAAGAAGCCATGGTACATATATACAATGGAATATCACTCAGCCATTCAAAGGAACACACTTGAGTCAGTGCTAATGAGGTGGGTGAGCCTAGAGCTTATTATCCAGAGAGAAGTAAAGCCAGGAAGAAAAATATAAACATTGTCTATTAATGCATATACATGGAATCTAGCAAGATGGTCCTGATGAGACTATCTGCAAGGCAGCATTGGAGACGCGGGCATAGAGAGCAGACTTGGGCATGTGGGTGAGGGGCAGGGAAAGAGAGAGGGCGACGAATGGACAATGGAAACATATACACGACCGCATGTAAAATCGACAGCCCGGGGGGAATCTGCTGTATGACTCAGGGAACTCAGACCGGGGCTCTGTGACAACCTAGACGGGTGGGATGGGGTGGGAGTGGGGTTCAACAGGGACAGGACATATATGGCTGATCCATGTTGCTGTATGGCAGAAAGCAACACAGTACTGGAAAGCAATTATCCTTCAACTAAAAATGAATAAATTTTAAAAAAAAATCTGCCTTCCAATGCAGGGGGTATGGGTTCAAACCCTGGTTGGGGAACCAAGATCCCACATGTCACAGAGATACTGAGTCCATGCATCACAGCTAAGACCTAACACAGCCAAATAAATAAATATTAGAATTTTTAAAAAAGATCTGCTCACTCACCCTGGGTGGATATGATACTACACCCAAGGACTTTACTCTTTTCTGTAGGTCAGAAATTTTGGTGGGAGCTGCTGCCACTAAAATGGGCAATCTAAGTGAAATAGGAGTCACTGGATCCCGGAGTGGTGGCGGCCAAGGGAAATCCCCACAGTGGACAGAACCTGGAGCAGTGAACCGAGCCGTCCATTCTGTAACCAGTGTGTGGCTGGATGGCCAGGCACTTGAGAGGAACATGACTGGAGCACTGGCAACAAGGAAGTCTGCAGAGAGGGACCTGAGCAAACCTCTATGAATGAGCAAAAGCCACAGGGATATCCCCCGGGAACGTTCACCAATGACTGACTTCAGCAGAGAGAGATGTAATCAAGGGAATAGGAGGACCTATTCTGTGGATAGGGCTTCCCTGATCACTCAGTCGATAAAGAATCCTCCTGCAATGCAGGAGACCCCGGTTCGATTCCTGGGTTGGGAAGATCCTCTGGAGAAGTGATAGGCTACCCGTTCCAGTATTCTTGGGCTTCCCTGGTGGCTCAGCTGATAAAGAATCTGTCTGCAATGCAGGAGACCTGGGTTCAGTCCCTGGGTTGGGAAGATCCCCTGGAGAAAGGAAAGGCTACCTATTCAGGCTAAGTATTCTGGCCCGGAGAATTCCATGGAGTGTTTAGTCCATGGGGTCGCAAAGAGCCAGACATGACTGAGCAACTTTCACATTCTGTGGATGCCTGTCAGCTTCCTTCCCCCATCAACCTTGTCATCACCAAGTGGGCTCATGAGCAAAGTGGTCAGTGTGGCAGGGCGGGGGTTACGTACAGGCTCAGCAACATGGACGTCTACTCACCAGGTCAACCTGGCTACAGCCACTTCTGAGTGTCTAATTTGTCAGAGTGTCTCCAATCAGAGACCAACAGTGAGTCCCTGATGAACAGAAGCACCATTCCTTGGAATGATCAGCCAGCTACCTACCTCGCAGTCAGTTAACTACTCTGGACAGCTTCCACCATGGAAGGGGCAATGTCTTTTTCTTGTTGGAATGGACATTTACTCTGGATACAGACTTGTGTTCCCTGCACACAATGTTTCTGCCGAAACTGCCATCTGTGGTTACAGAATGCCTCATCCATGGTCATGGGACTCCACACACATTGCTTCTGATCAAGGAGCTCACTTCTCAGCAAGCGAAGTAAACACATAGGCGAGTTGCTCTTTTCAGTCGCTCAGTCGTGTCCGACTATTAGTCACTCCATTCACTGCAGCACACCAGGCTTCTCTGTCCTCCACTGTCTCCAGGGGTTTGCTCAAGTTCCTGTCCTTCGAGTTGGTGATTGCTATCCAACTATCTCACCCTCTGCTGCCCTTTTCTCCTTTTGCCTTTAATCTCCCAGCATCAGGGTGTTTTCCAGTGAGTCTTTTGGTCTTCTCCAAATGCATGGGTTTGTAATCACAGAGTTCAGTGCTCTGACCAGGTTCCCCACCATCCTGAAGCAGTTGGCTAGATAGATGCTGGAATGGCCTTTGGAAGACTCAGTTACAGCATCAGCTAGGTAGCAGTACCAAGTAGGGGTGGGGCAAAGCTCCCTAGACAGCTACACATGTTCTGAATCCGAATCCTTGCTGTTTCTCCAACAGCCAGGACTCAAGGCTCCAGCAATCAAGGGCTGGAGATGGGGGTGGCACCACTATTACTCCTAGTGACTCACCAGCAAAATTTTGCTTCCTAAAGCTTCCTAAAACCTTATGCTCAGCTAGGTCTTAGTTTCAAAGGAAGGAGGAGTCCATTAAACTGTTAAGCCTGCCACTTGGCCACTTTGGGCTCTTCATGCCTCTGGATCAACAGGTAAAGAATGTTTGTGCTGACTGGGATGATTGAACCTGACTATCTGGGAGAAACTGGATTATTTGTCCACAATGGAAGTAAGGAAGAGGGTATCTGGAATAAAGAAGAACCCTTAAGGCACCTCTTAGTTGTATTACTGTGCCCTGTGGTTAAAGCTGATGGAAAACTACTAGCACACAATTCAGGCAGGACTTCCAAAGGCCTGGATCCTTCCGGAATGAAGGTTTGAGTCGCTTCACGCAACTAATGAAGGCCAAGAGCCCCTGCCAAAGGAGGCACTTGCTGACAGCAAAAGGCAACGGTACTGGAAGAAGCTAGTTATAAACACCAGCTATGCCCACGTGATCAGTTACAAAAACGAGGACTGTGACGGCCATGAGTATTTACTCCTTCCTTATTTTGTTAAGTGTGTATCCGTGTGTATGTTTGTGTGTATACACACACACATATATAAGATACATGTATATATATACATAGACATATGTGTGTTGGTGTGTGTACTGGCTAACTGCAAAGAGCCGACTCATTGGAAAAGACTCTGATGCTAGGAAAGATTGAGGGCGGAAGGAGAAAGGGACAACTGAGAATGAGATGGCCGGATGGCATCACTGACTCAGTGGACATGAGCTTGAGCAAACTCTGGGAGGCAGTGGAGGATAGGGAACCCTGGAATACTGCACATAGTCCATGAGGTGGCAAAGAGTTGGACATGACTGAGCAACTGAACAACAATGTTTGTATGTGTGTGTGTATTTATATATATATGTCACAACTATCTGTGTTTTCCCTTTTGTTATTTCCTTATCACATAAGATATTCTGACTTTTAAGTGTTGTTAACTGCATCATAGTGTTTTTTTGTTTTTTTTTTTTGTTTTTGCATCATAGTATTTAAGTTACAGGATTTCAAGGAGAAGAGTGAATATCACCCAAGAATTCTGCATCCTCTTCTGGGGAAATAGTACATTTTTGATTGTATGCAGAGTGACTGTTAGCATGTTAGGTATTGTCTTTATTCAGAGATCAAGTGTGGTTTAAGGAGATGTGTCTGGGCACCAAGTTGATAAGGGTTACATTTGTGATGGTTAATTGTATGTGTCAACTGAGCTAGGCCAAGGTACTCAGAGATTTCATGAAATGTCTGAATGTTGCTGCAATGATATTTTTTAGATGAGATTAATATTTAAATCAGTTGACTCTGAGTAAAGCAGATTACCTTCTACAGTGTGGGTGGGATTGATCCAACGAGTTGAAGTCCTGAAGAGAACAGACTGAGGTCCTCCAAGGAAGAGGGAGTTCTGCCTCCAGTCTGTCTTGGGACCCGGGCTGCCACATCAACACTCCTTTGAGTCTCAAGTCTGCGGGCCCGCCCTGAAGATTTGGGCTTGCCGGTCCCCAAACTGCATGTGCCGATTTCTTAAATCTCTCTCTCTCTTTCTCTCTCCCCACCTTGTCTCTCTATATACTACAGACAGACATAAGTAGACACACATACATCTTATTGGTTTGGATCTCTGAAGAACCTTGATTAATACAGACATCAAGATCACTCAGTGGGAAAAGGACAGTCTTTTCAACAACTCGTGCTGAAATGACACATAGCCACATGCTAAAGAATGAAACTGTGCCTCACCTCATACAAAAATGTACTCACACTGGATTGAAGCCTTCAGTGTAAGAGCTAAAACCATGGAGCTCTCACAAGGAAACAAAGGGAGGATCATATCCATTACTGAGTGGGGTCATTCCAGGGGTGCAATCACCGTTCAGCGTCTGCAAATCAATGAGTGTGATATGCCACATTAACAAAATGAAGGATCAAAATCATATGCGCAGAAAAAGCATTTGACAAAATTCAACATCTGTTTATGAAAACACTCTCAACAAAGAGGGTAGCGAGGAAATAACCCTCAACATAATAAAGGCCACCTATGACAAGGCTGGGCTTCCCAGGTGGCGCTAGTGGCAAAGAATCTGCCTGCCAATGCGGGAGACACAAGAGATCCTTGGGTGAGCAGGATCCCCTGGAGGAGGAAACGGCACCCCACTCCAGTATTCTTGCCGGGAAATCCCATGGACAGAGGAGCCTGGCGGGCCACAGTCCATGGGGTTGCAAAGAACCAGATTCGACCAAGCACAATGACAAGACCACAACTAACGTCATACTCTATGGTGAAAAGCTGAAAGCTTTCCCCCAAAGATGAGCAAGGAGATGCCTTTTCTCACCACTTTTTTTCAACATGGTATTAGAAGTCCTAGCCAGGACAATTAGGCAAGAAAAAGAAAAAGGTATCCAAATCAGAAAAGAAGAAGTAAAACCATTACTGTTGGCAGATGACATACATAGAAAATCCAAAAGAGTATTAAAATAATAAATGAATTCAGTAAAGTTGCAGGATACAGAATAAATAAAAATCATTGCGTTTCGACACCTCAATAACTATTAGAAAGATAAATTAAGGAAATAATCCCATTTAAAACTGCAACCAAAGAAAAAAAATACTTAGGAATAAATTTAACCAAGGAAGTGAAAGACCTAAATGCTGAAAACTATTAAGACATTGATGAGGGAAATCAAAGATACAAATAAAATGGAAAGATATTCCATATTCATGGATTGGAAGATTTAATATTGTTTAAATGTCCAAACTACCCAAAGCAATGAACAGACTGAACGGAATGCCTGTCAAAATTCCAAAGGCACTTTCCACAGAAATAGGAAAGTTTCTAAAATTTATATGAAACTACGAAGACCAGGAATAGTTAAAGCAATCTTGAGAAAGAACAACAGAGATGGAGGCATGATGCTTCCAGATTTCAAACTATATTACAATGCTGTAGTAATCAAAATAGAATGGTATTGAATAAAAACATCACATATGTCAATGCAACAGAATAGAGAGTCCAGAGATAAACCCACCCATATATGGTCTATTCTTTTATGACAAAGGAGCCAAAACTATGCAATGAGGAAAAGACAGCCTCTTCAATAAATGGTGTCAGGAAAACTGGACAGCTGCGTGCAAAAGAATGAAACTAAACTCCTCTCTTACACCATCGACACAAATTAACTCAGAATAGATTTAGTTGAATGTAACACCTGAAAACAAAAAGATTCTCAGAAGAAAATGTTGCCATGTATGGTTCTTGACATCAATCTTGGCCATGATTCTCTAGATCTGATACCAAAAGCAAAGGCAACAAAAAGTAAAATTCAGGCTAAAAAGGTTTGGCACAGTAAAGAAAATCAACAAGATGAAAGGCAACCTATAGAATGGGAGAAAATACTTGCTAACGATATATCTGATAATGGGGTTAAAACCCTATATATATATATAAACTCACACAACTCACAGGAAAAAGCAACACATAATCCAATTTTAAAAATGGGCAAAGGACTTGAACAGACATTTTTCCAAAGAAGATATATGAATAGCCATGAAAAGATAGTCAACATCACTATCATCATTAGGGAAAAGGAAATAAAATACCCAAGTGATCACATCACACCTGTTAGAATGGTGAAACTTAGAAAGATAAGAGATAACAAATGGTGGCAAAGATGTGAAGAAAAGGACCCTCGTGCACAGTTCGTGGGACTGTAAACTGGGAGAGCCACTATGCAAAATAGTACGGAGGTTCCAACAAAATATAGATTAAGCAAATGATGAAGCAATCCCACTTCTGGCTATGTATCCAAAAGAATCAGAAGCAGGGTCTTACAGAGATACCTGTACACCCATATTCACAGTAGCATTATTCACAATAGCGAAAACATGGAAGCAACGCAAAAGTCCATCCACTGATGAATGGATAAGCAAAATTCAACACACTCACACGAGTATTATTCAGCTTTAAAAAAGGAAAGGTATTCTGTGAATCTTAAGGACATGATGCTGAGTGAAATAATCCGGTTACAAAAAGACAAATACTGTATGATTCCACTTAGAGTAGTCAAAATAATAAAGACAGAAAATAGAATTAGACTTGCCAGGGGCCAGAGCAGGGAAGAATGGAAAGTTATAGGTATTGTCAGGTTTACAAGATGAAAAGGGTTATGGGGATGGATGGTGTCAAGGACTGCACAACGAAGTGAGTGTACTTAATGCTATTGAACTGTACACTTAAAAATGTTAAGATGGTAAATTTTATGTGATGTGTATTTTAACACAAACATTTAATTATGAAATTAATACATGCTCCTTATAACAAGTTAATTACAAAGACATTAACAAATAGCCACTCCCCCCTCCTTAAAGTTGCACGAATTATTTAAAACTCCTATCAAATTACAGAGATGCCATTAGATTACACAGCTGAGCCAGCATTTTCTGAGAAAGGGAGAAAATTTCTTTATCAGAATGAACAACATAATTAAAGTACTGCTTCTGTCTAGGAGGCAATGCACAAAGCAATTACTTTTCATGCAGAAATCAACAAGAAAAAAATTGTAAATAAATAGTTAAGTTTCCAGAAAAGGCAATGGCAAACCACTCCAGTACTCTTGCCTGAAAAATCCCATGGATGGAGGAGCCTGGTAGGCTGCAGTCCCTGGGGTCGCTAAGAGTCAGACACGACTGAGCAACTTCACTTTCATGCATTGGAGATGGAAATGGCAACCCACTCCAGAGTTGTTGCCTGGAGAATGCCAGGGACGGGGGATCCTGGTGGGCTGCCGTCTGTGGGGTCGCACAGAGTCGGATGCGACTGAAGCGACTTAGCAGCAGCAGCAGTTAAGTTTCAGATAAGAGTGAAACCCAAGGGTTGGTCTGGATGGACAGGGGACGGAGGGTTACTGCTTAGTGGTTAACAGACGGTTTGTGTGTTTGCTTCCTGAAGTTTATGGCCAACTCAATGGAGACATAAGGGAAACAATTCTTATTAAAATAATGGCAGATGGGGGTCGGGGGGAGAGTGGCAACAGATGAGGAGGAGATAGTGAGGAAGATTCCTTTATAGACCTTTTTACACCCCATCAACTGAACTTCAAATTACCCTGTGAAGTCACCCAGGAAGCTCCTTATTCTGATCTTCAGGAGTGAGAGGATTTCTAGGAAGTGCCTTGTCCAGTTCATCCAACCCTGTGAAGCCTCCCACTCCTGCAACCTGGGCACCATCCAGTTTACCTGACACCCTGCACCCCCAGGAAACAAGGATGCTCAGGCAGCTCGCTCCCAACGGAATAAAATGGTGTTGAGCCAATGAACTGCGGATACATCAATGACAATGAACCAACACAGCAGCTAACTGACCCCCAAACAGAAATTCCTGACATATTTGTGGCCCAGGAGGTGTCAGTGTCCTCAGCAACAACTGTCAGAAAAGCATTTGTCCAATGTATTTCCTAGTGTGAAAGACTATGCTTATCTAATAATTTTAAAGATCGCCTCCTTGTCTGTCCAGAATAGTTGGGATCAACATGAAAAAAAAAAAAAATCCCAGCCGCACAGAACAGGGGCCTTTTAAACAGAGGTGGGCATAAATACATATTTTATCTATTTTCCAACTGATTTCATGATATAGGCAATTAGGAATTATTGCATTTCTGGTGCACAAAGAAACCACATAAGCTCGAAATTTTAGTTCTCAGTCTCCCATTTTCCCTTCCATCATCCTGAATTCGGCACTTCTTTTTAGGGGTGCCCTGCATTGGAGAAGGAAATGGCAACCCACTCTAGTGTTCTTGCCTGGAGCATCCCAGCGATGGGGAAGCCTGGTGGGCTGCCGTCTGTGGGGTCGCACAGAGTTGGACACGACTGAAGCGACTTAGCAGCAGCACCAGCAGTCGACTTGGCTGACATCCCGGGTGGCTCAGTGGTAAAATATCTGCCTGCCAAAGCAGGAGACCCAGAAAGACCCAGAAAGATTTCCTCCTGGAGGAGGAAACATGCAACCAACTCCAGTATTCTTGGGAATTTCCATGGACAGAGGAGCCTGGCAGGGCCACAATCTCACCCCCTCACCCGCTCAAGTACCACGGAACTCGGCTGCAATTCCACATTTCACCGGCAGATGCCGCAGCCCCAACGCTTGACAGAGTCAACTTTCACATGCAAACCAGCAGCCATTTAGCGCCTACTGTATACTTGCCACCAATTATGCTAGGCGCTTTCAGGCCAATACAGCATCGGTGGGCTCAACTGGGAAACTCTTGAGGATTCGACTAGTTAAACTGTGTAAAATGTTTTGAACAATGACTGAATCGTAGTGTGAAATTATTACCAGCCCAAGGTGAGGCAGAGACCGCCCGATCCACCGCAGCTGTCTCAGCAGGGAGGTTGTGGGTCTGGGCCCAGGGCTGGCTTTCCATCCAGCTGGGGCACTTGTCCTCTTTCCTGTCGCCTACCACCAAGCTGCCGCTACGTCCTCCAAGTAGGAATCCGGAATCTGGCTTCACTCTTGGCAAAGCGGCGGTGGTGTTGGGGTTGGAGGGAGGGGGTGTCCCAGTTGGGCCGGGTCCAGGTCGGGGCGGCCACAACACCCGTTTTTCTGCGGGAACTTCTAAAAGGCTAGCAGCCTGGGAGGTGGTAAGGTGGGGCGCAAGAGGTCGCACTCCTACGGCTTAAACTCAGCACCAACTTTCCTCCTCTGACTTCCGGGCCTGCGCCCCACCTGCCCACGAGGCCGACCCCAGCACCTGAGGCTGGCGGGCTTGGGCCTGTCGTCACGGAGCCCAGCGGGGCCTCGGCAGCACCTGGGAGGCTCCGCGCGGCCGATGGGCTGCACCTGCTTGGGGGCCACCAGCCTGGCGGTGGTGGGCTCCGCTGGGCCTCCAGCGTGCGGTGTGCCCGAATCGACCTGGGTGGGCAGCGCGCTCCGCTCTCCTTCCGTCTCCCACGCGCGCACCCGGGGAGGCAGAGGCCGGGACCCACGCTCTCTTGCTCTCGGGCCCGCAACGGGCTCCCGGGCTGGTGGCCGACGCACGCGCGCAGCGAGGAGCCACGTGTTGGGGCCCCAAGCCCGCCGAGGCGGCGCTCTCTGCATCTGCGCGCGGCGGCAGCCCCACGTGCAGGCGGCCGGGACGCCCCCTCCCCCTGCACACGTGCGGGCCGCTGCCCCCTCCCGGCGCCCCCGCGCCGCCGCGCCGCCGCGCCCGCGCCGGGACTCCCGGCTCCAGCACCGCGAGGCGGCGCGCCGACCGCCCAGGGCCGCCAAGGGGCGGGGCCGCCGCCCGCATTGTTCCTCCCCGAGCGGCGGGCCCTCCCCTTCCCCCAGCCCCGGGCGGGGCGCGGGGCCGCCGAAGCCGCGGAACGTGGGCTCGCGCCCCGCCTTTGTCTCCCGGGCGCGAGCCGCCGCAGCCCCGCGCCCGCCGGTCGCTGCCAGAGCCGCTTTGTGCCTCGGCGCGGGGGACGGGGACGCGGGGCGCGGAGCCGGCGGGCGCAGCCTCAGCATGGACGTGACGGTCTCGGAGCTCATGGAGCTCTTCCTGCAGAGCCCGCTGGTGACCTGGGTGAGTGTGCCTGGCTCCCCGCCCCATTGTTGGGGCACCGGCTCCTCTCCCGCCGGCTGGCGATCGCAGTTAAACCCGCCCCAGCCGGGGCCCGGGTAGCCCCTAGACCCAGAGGACTCATCAAGTGCCCTCCGTCCCCCACCCCCCACCCCCAGCCAGGGTCGGGGTCGGTGTCCCGGGGTCTGGGGTTATTTCCAACTCTGGAGACGGCGCTCCGGGTGCAGGACCCCGCCTCGCTCTCGGCCGGGCGGGGGTGCTGAGCCGGTACACCTGTTCCCGCCAGGGCGTTGGGCCGGCGGCCCTGGAGCGACAGGGTCCTA
Organism: Budorcas taxicolor; assembly: GCF_023091745.1. Lineage (NCBI taxonomy): Eukaryota > Metazoa > Chordata > Mammalia > Artiodactyla > Bovidae > Budorcas > Budorcas taxicolor. The sequence continues at coordinate 60,055,475 of NC_068930.1, read as the reverse complement.
GTGGTCACCCTGGGCGCATGGCTTGACCGCTTGGAAAAAGGACCCACTCCCTTAAGATATCCTTGTGTAGTTTCTGAACCCCTGAGGCCAGCGGGTGGAGAGCAGTGGAGATTTAGGGAGTTTCGAGTAAGAACGTTTACGGCTAGGGTGGGCGTTGTGATTTCCAATAGATCTGAGACGTGAGAAATTTATTGAAAAGTACTCTTTATTTTATTTTCTTTCCACTCTGAGACGCCGCAAAAAAGTGGCGAGGAAGTTTTCTTTCTGCTGTCTCTCTTCTGTTGCCTGGCACGGGGAGGGGGATTGAGGCCCGGGAGAAGCGTGCTGTGGAAGGGTGGGTGGCCGTGGGTGACTCCCTTCTGCCCCCAGGGGCTCTGCCCGCCTGGAGAGCTTTAGACTGAGCGCGTGGGGGTGACTTTTACTGCCTTACTCTCCGCGTTCCCCTCCCCGCAGGTGAAAACTTTTGGCCCATTCGGAAGCGGCAACCAGGACAACCTGACCATGTACATGGATTTAGCGGATGGCATCTTTCTGAACCAAATCATGTTGCAAATGTGAGTTACCTTCCGGGAGGAAGGAAGGAATGATGCCTCGGAAAGTCGAATTTATGGTTGTAGAAATGGAATGTGAAGTTGCAGTGTTCTCTGCATGTGGGCCCACTGGTATTTCGGTATTAATGGTGTCTTTTCCTGGTTTGTTGGGTGTGAAGAACTCCAGGACAGTGGTTTGGTCAGATGTTTGGTGAAAGGAATTTGAAATTGAGTGACTGTCCTCCACATGTTGCAGTTGACTTGGAACTCAGGGACTTAAGTGTTGTTTGACAATGACAAGGAAAAGAAAAGAAAAACAAACCTTTCTTTTGGGGGGCAAGGAGCTGTAACGGAGAGTGTCTGGTTACAGGAAGTGTCGGGTGGGACCAGAGCATCCGCGAGTGACTATAAAGTTTCATTTGAGGTCAGGACGCCTGTGTTTCTGCCTCCCTTTCATCTTGTGTTTCCAGTTGCCCCAGAGCAAGTGCAATTGGTTAAGGTTCCTTCTTATAAACTGGATTGAAAAGTCACTGTGTTGGGAGGGGCCTGGGGAGCCAGGATGCTTTGGTGCTGTTTGTCTTGAGGCGTGGGTTTAAACGGAGTTTTGGTGGAGGTTACACCTGCTAGCATGTTTGACCGCATCCTTTCCTGTTGCTGCATTCTGCCGCGCCTGTCTGATTGACAGCCTGCCACAAGTAGGTGTTGGCTCCTGCCACTGCGTTCTGTTTTTAACTCAGAAAGTGCAGGGAACATATTGGAACTGAGTGTCTGTATGATTCACAGGCACTTGGAGCAAATGTTCTCTGTGGATCAGGCCCCTGTGCTCACCTACTCACCTGCAACTAAGCAAGTTGTCATCTTGAGCCAGGAACTTATTAGCTGATGAGAAGCAGCTGCATTTGTGGCCCCTGTGGGAGGAGGAGCAGTCAGCTTTGGTATATTCCAAAAGAGGTTTAAATAGATCTACCTACAAAGATCTATTTTAAACAGTTTCCTGAGGTCATTGCTCCTGTGGCATAATAAGTTACTTGATGTCATGCTGTGGCAGAGACATCTCAGTCTTAATGTTTTTTAAGACGCTACCAACGTTACCTGTTTTGAGTTTGATTAGAGTCTAAAATGACGACTCTCTTGTCAGCTTGGCAGTACTTCTTGGTTCACAAGAAGGAGTTTTCCTGGGGTTGTCTCATGGCATATTCAAGTTCTGGCATCTATTTCCCCTCCTCATCCTGTTAGACCCCCCAAAATTACTGGATTCCAATTGGTGCAGCAACCAGTGAAATTTCAACCTGTCCTGTTTAATTAAAAAAACCAGCAGTATCCCCGGCTTTTTCATCAGGGTTTTATACCCAGGCGAGGTGGAGAACAAAAGCCCTGGGACTGTTTCTCTTTCTTCCCTGACCTTTGGAATTCCTGAAGCGTTTACCACTTGCTTGTAAATCAGGAAAGCCTGTTGGACCATTCCTTTGAGAAATGCCAGCTCATCACTTGTTCACACTTAGCCCCGAAGCTAAATGCAGTTTGAAGGGCTTCTCCCTTCCCCTTGACAATTTTCAGTGTTCCTTTCTCCCCTGTGATGTGCCACGGTAATGGTCCTGCAAGTGAGAACTGGTATGTTTGCAGCTTCTCAGGCCTCAAGCAATGGTTCTGGGTCCTCTGGCCAGAGTTAGGCACCAAGAAAGAGAGCAGTGGGGAAGCTGGGTGGCTTTCTAGAAGGACATAAGGAGGGAGAGGTGCCACTTTCATGCGGTTTACTGAGTGGGTGATCAAAATAACCCTGCTCCAGGTGACAAATCAGCATTGTCTGCTCTTGGAAGTAGGTAGGGGTTGATCGGAAAGGGGGCACAAAGGGACTTCTTTTCTTTAATATTTATGTATTTATTTGGCTGGCTTGTCCAGGTCTTGGTTGTGGCATGTGAGATCTAGTTCCCTGACCCTGGGGTCGAACCCGAGCCCCCTGCATTGGGAGCATGGAGTCTTAGCCACTGGACCACCAGGGAGGTCTACAGGGGAACTTCTAAGGGTGGTAGAAATGGTCCATGTATTGACTGGCGTATATTTCAGTTTTCAAAACTCATCAAGCTGTAACTTAAGATACATGCATTTCACCCTGTGTAAAAAGGACCTCAATTTAAACAGAAAGTTTTAGCCCTAGTGTCAAAAGCCTGTGTAACCTTGCTTGTTCAAACCCTACGTCTCATGCAAGCCCTGTGCGGCTGGGCACATCACTACCGTGTCAGTTTCCTCATCTGTAAAATGGGCAGGAAAGTACCTCCCTTAAGAGATGGTTGTGAGGATGAAATGAGTGATGTATTAGCAGTTAACACAGTGCCTGGCACTTAGTAAGTGTTGGTGTCAGTTACATAGTTATGTCTCCCTTCTTAATCCAGAAAGGATTTGCGTCACTGCTTGAAAGTTGGTTTTTTTTTTTTAGTCTACTTTCCCCCTATGTTCTTAGTCTCTTAATAATTCTTAAGTTCTAGCCCTCTCCTAATAAGACGGAGGGCACACATCCTAGCCCCACATCTAACACAGTAGTTAAGCCAAGCCTGTTTTCACTTCTGCCAAGTGTCAGGCTAACTAGTGGGTAAGCGATAAGGCTGTTCTGCCTTATCTCCCATGCTGGTAGCCCCTACTGTGTGCAGTTTGCCTATTTTGATAAATTCTCTCCGGGTTGGTAGGAGCTGAGAAAATTGCAGAGAGCAGTGTGCTAATGTGTTGCCAGAGCTCAGACAAGAGGGGTGTTACCTAACACTTGAGAGCCATATGGAGGCTGGCTGGGGTCACGTGACTGCACCTGGGCATTGTCTCCGGCAACTGAAGAAGGCTGGAATGGTAGTCTCTCGGCCAGGCCTCTCGGTGACATCAGTGCCTGAAAGCAGGAAAGCCCTGTGGGCTCAGCTTTCAGGGGAGGCCCAGGTCCAGGAGAACTCCTGAATGAAGTGAGGCATTGAGTGGTGTGGATGGAGCGGCTTGGAAAACTTGCTGAATAGCTCCTCTGTGCATGCACTTTCCCTGGGTACCTACTGGTCCCCAAGGGGGAAACAAGATGTCTAATTCACTTTGGACATGCTTTTCACAGTCTCATAGGAAAATTAAGAGCTCTAACTCCAGGGACTTCCCTGGTGGTCCAGTGGTTGAGACTTTGCCTTCTAATGCAGTGAGTGCAGGTTCGATTCTTGGTCAGGGAGCTGAGATCCCACATGTCTTACAGCCAAAAAGCCAAAACATAAAACAGATGCAATACTGTAACAAATTCAGTAAAGACTTTAAAGTGAAAGTCGCTCAGTCCTGTCTGACTCTTTACGACCCCACAGTCCATGGAATTCTCCAGGCCGGAATACTGGAATGGGTACCCTTTCACTTCTCCAGATCTTTCCAACCCAGAGATTGAACCCAGGTCTCCCACATTGGAGGCAGTTCTTTATCAGCTGAGTCACAAGGGAAACCCAAGAATACTGGAGTGGGTAGACTATCCCTTATCCAGGGGATCTTCCCCGATCCAGGAATCGAACCGGGGTCTCCTGCATTGCAGGCAGGTTCTTTACCAACTGAGCTATCAAGGAAGCCTGAAAGAAAATACTCAAAAAAAGAGAGCTCTGACTCTAGCATCAGGCAGACAAATTCAAATCTTCCCTCTGCTATATACTGGTTCTGTTACGTTGGGCAAATTACTTAAACTGTCTAAGCCTCAATTTCCTGATCTGTAATAAGCGGGATGGTATTTTATAGATTTAGGGAAGATTAAATATGATTATGCATGTATAGGAAATGCCCAACAAATGTGAATCATGTCAGTCATCTTTATTGTTAGGCCTGAAGCTGGCTTTGTGTGTGTGGACACATGCGTATGCTGGTGTGCATCTGTCCCCATGAGGGTGGACACCTGCGTTGCTGCAGTGGCTGTTGAGTGCAGTTAGAAACTGGAACTGAAAGCTTGTAGCTAGGCAAGGCCTACGTTAAATCCAATACTATTTGCTTTGTTCAGACTCCTTTCTAACCCCTTGTGCTAGCTGCAGAATTACGAATAATATATTCATTATTCAAAAGTTGGAAATATCCGCAGGCCAATGGAAGAGTTTCTTAAGCTTCTAAAAAGCATTTGGAGTATTGTATATTAATGCATATATATGGAATCTAGAAAAGTGGTTCTGATGACCCTCTATGTGGGGCAGCAGTAGAGACACAGACATAGATAACGGACTTGTGGACACAGCGGGAGCCGGGTGGGGCGGGGAGGAGAGAGTGCGATGAATTGAGAGAGCAGCATTGAAACATACACATTACCTTATGTAAGGGAAGGAAAGGTTGGGGCGAACTGAGAGTGTAGCATTGCCACACATACATCACCATATGTGAAACAGATAGCCAGTGGGAATTTGCTGTACCGCACAGGGAGCTCAGCTTGGTGCTCTGGGACAACCTAGAGGGATGGGGTGGGATGGGCGGTGGGAGGGAGGTTCATGAGGGAGGGGATATATGCATACCTACGGCTGATTCATGTTGCTGTATGGCAGAAACCAACACAACATTGTAAAGCAATTATCCTCCAATTAAAAATAAATAAATCTTTTAAAAAGTGCTTTTCTCAGGAGAAAAGAAAGATAAAAAGCACTTGAAGGATAAGTTTTTTCCTTAGAATGCCAGAAGAGGAGTTATGGTCCCATTTTGCAGATATTGAAGCTGAGGATAAAGCGGCAAATACTTGTTAGTTGAATGAGTTTGTGTTGGTGCTAAAGTCTTGGGGCAAAAAGAGTTTTTACTCATGAACTTCAGTGATATTCTTTCATGGCTGCAGCATGTGACACTCTTCATGGGGCCTTGATTCTGTAAAAGTTAAATGAAAAAATTAATGTTTGTAGTAGGAAGGTAGGAACATATAGATGTGTATGCATGCTCAGTCGCGTCTGCCTCTTTGCAACCTCATGGGCCGTAGCCCACCAGCCTCCTCTGTCTATGGGACTACTGGAGTGGATTGCCATTTCCTCCTCCAGGAGGAACATATAAATGAGCAAAGCAAACATTGCCTATAATTTTACCATGTCAAGGTTGCTGCTGCTAAGTCGCGTCAGTCGTGTCCGACTCTGTACGGCCCCATAGACGGCAGCCCACCAGGCTCCCCCGTCTCTGGGATTCTCCAGGCAAGAATGCTGGAGTGGGTTGCCATTTCCTTCTCCAATGCACGAAAATGAAAAGTGAAAGTGAAGTCGCTCAGTCATGTCCGACTCTTAGCGACCCCATGGACTGTAGCTTACCAGGCTCCTCCGTCCATGGGATTCTCCAGGCAAGAGGACTGGAGTGGGGTGCCATTGCCTTCTCTGACCATGTCAAGGTAGTAGTATTAATATTCTGGTGTCTCCCAGATGTCGTCTGTGGTATATACATATATCTTCCTAATGTATTTTTATACAAAGTTGGGCTCAACCTTTTTTTTTAATCTATGATAGATTATCAGTATCTCTATCATCTGTATCAAACATAATTTCTTCTTTATTTTTAACATATTTTGGCCACACCACGTGGCATGTGGGATCCTGGTTCCCCGACCAGGGACTGAACCTGTGCACCCTGCATTGGAAGCCTGGAGTCCTAACCGCTGGACTGCCAGGGAAGTCCCCAAACATGGTTTCTTGGTTCAGTTTTTTTTTTTTTTCTGGATTCACTTTTAAATTTAGGAGTCATTGGAATATGATGAAAAGTTCAGGGCTGACCTTTTCTCAAAGGAGGGAGGCAAAGTTACTATAGGTCTCTTTGAAATTTTAGGGAGAGTGATTTTTTCTTTTTTAACGAGAAGAAAGCCCGCAGGGCCCCGCACTTTGGCCTTGTTTGTCTCCGAGTTTGGACGAGCTCTTAGACACTTCCTTGCCGCCGTGTCTCTCTCCTGTCCTCTGCGCCCCACGCATCCCGGCGGGGGACTGGCAGCCTTTTCTGTTCTAGGACTGTCATGTAAAGAAGATCCTTGTTGCTTTTGATGGCTTTCGGGGAGGCAGTCTTGCAGTAGTTCTGTGATCTTCCTGGGATCAAGAACCACGTTGGCCAGTACAGCCCTGGCCTTCCTAAAACAGTAGGGTTTTAGGGCCGGAAGGGCCCTGTAGTCACCTGGCAGATGAGCCTAACAGGGGGTAGAGAACTTTGGCCCATCCTGGGCCGTTTCCAGACCAGAGTCAGTGGCTTCTGACCCATTTCCTGCTAGGACGGGAGGGGGTTATGCAATGCTGGGCCAAGTGGGGATAGGCCTTTCTTAACCAGAGTTGACTGCTGTTCGATTTATTTCCTTAATCTCTCTTTACCTTGAGAGCCATAGTTAAAGGAAGGAGTGCTAATATAATGATCATGATAATTAGTCTAATTATTCATGTACTAAGCATGAGCGCTTTTGGAATGTTGTTTCCATTAGCTGTTGCTTCCTAGAACTGGAGGTTAACAAGAGTGGAGATGGTCAGAGGCTCCCCCGTCACCTGACGGCTTTCCAGGCCCAGACCTTGGGTGTGTGTTTTGCCCTTGTTCGTGCAGTGAACATCCGCGTGTTTGCTAAGGTCCTCTGGCTCCTGGTACTCTTCAGGTGGTCTGACTTAATGGAAACTGGGACCTGCATCTTCTCTAAGTTCTGTTTTTTAAAATATGTATTTATTAATGGTGCTGGGTCTTAGTTGTGATGCGTAGGCTTCTCATTGTAGTAGCTTCTCTTGTTTCAGCTCCTGGGCCCCAAGGCACAGGCTCAGTAGTTGTGGCGCATGGCTTTAATTGCCCTGCAGCGTGTGGGATCTTCCCTAGGGATCGAACCTGTGTCTCCTGCAGTGACAGGCGGGTTCTTTACCGCTGAGCCACCTGGGAAGCCCTAAGGTCTCCTGTTGTAAGAAGCACATTCCTCACTTTATGAGATTGCCTCTCATCTCTTCAGGTCTCTATAGTAAAAGGAGGAGAATTGCACCCTTAAGATCAATTATTTTGTCATGCTAGGTACACTTCTGTAGCTAAAATGCCTTTGTAGTTTAAATTCTGAATGCCTCCTCTGTGGCTAAAATTAATTTCCACGCAACTGTTAACCTTTATTTTCTCAGTAATGAATGGCTCCAGAAGAGATGTAAATGGCTTGGCAGGACTCTGTACTGTGTGGGGACAGTAAGAAACGTTGTCCCAGGAAAAAAGTTGGGACAGTTGCAAAGAGGTCTTCTGGTTGCACCAACGTGCTCATATGACTGTTTTAGGGGAGGCAGGATGATTGAATAAAATCCATGGCTGATTATGGCAGCGTGATTCATAAAGGGGTTTGCACACACGCAATACAGTGTCGGGACTCATAGTGTTTATATCAAATATTTACTTAATGGTTGAATTTTAAACAGCTTGTGTTATTAAGACATTATGCCTGCAGTGATATTTGAAATAATTTCAGTTTGTAGATTTTTTTTTCTATTGGTTAATCTTGTATAAATTATTGGCTTTGAAAGAGCCAAATGGCATTGAGATTTATTTGCTTTACTCCCCCAAATTCCCCTTCCTGTGCTCACACTATCATCATCGAGGGGTGTGGGTACCAAGGAAGGAGGAAGAGACCTGTTTCTCTTCCATCACACCAGCCCCCAGGAGGCTCAGCACCCTCATCACAGGGCTCGGATGACAGATGAAACCATGAACACAGCCCTCATTTGAATGAGACATCCTTTATGGTGTCTTGGGACGGTCAAATGGGCGGGAGGACTTTGTTAGGAAAAGAAAGCAGTGTGTGGTATGTGGAGGGCGGGGGAGCGAAAACCCACTCTTGTCGAGTCTGTTCTCCAAATAGGAAACATCGTTAACGCTGAGAATTTTCGAGAAATGTCCTGTATGTAGATGAGTGATATTATAAATCACTTGATTCAGATTTTTAATTTCATCACAACCAGACCTGCCTTTTGCCTGAATTTGGAAAAGAAATGACACTTTGGGGATTTCCCACATCAATTATCTGTGTCTCTTAGCATTTCTCGTAGGGTGTGGCATACACGACATAGTGTCACAGACTCACAGTGGCGGTTTTTTGAGCCATCACAGGCATGAACACTCGGTGACACACACAGGAAACCCATGTGAAGTGGAACATTGATGATTTTACTGACTTTTATGAAGTCAGAAAATGTACCATTTTCCCCCCTTTCTTGATATTTCACATAGTTTGCTTTGTTTGGCTTTTAGCTTTTAATCCTTTTTTATCTTTTATTTAATAAGTTAGCTCTCTCGATTTTTTAACAATATTTGTTTATTTCTGGTTGCGCTGGGTCTCTGTTGCTGCACTCGGCCTTTCTCTGGTTGCAGTGAGCAGGGGGTGCCCTCCATTGGGGTGCACAGGCTTCTCACGTGTTGACTTTTGCTGCAGAGCGCGGGGCTCTAGGTGCACGGGCTTCAGGAGTTGGGGCACAGGTGCTTTAGTTGCCTGCGGCATGTGGAATCTTCCCGGAATGGGGATCGAACCCATGTCCCCTGCATTGACAGGCAGACTCCTATCCACTGTACCACCAGGGAAGTCCTGTTCTCTTTAATCTTGAAATATATTTTGGGGTAGGTTATTGGTGGCTCAGTGGTTAAAAAAAAAAAGAAATCCACCTGCCAGTGCTGGGAGACATGAGTTCAATCCCTGGGTTGGGAAGATCCCCTAGAGAAGGAAATGGCAACCTGCTCCAGTATTCTTGCCTGGGAAATCCCATGATCAGAGAGGCCTGCCAGGCTATACAGTCTTAAAAGAGTCGGACACTACTTAGAGACTGAGCAACAGAAGCTGGCTTTTATACAGGGTCACTTTGGGGTCTGCATTGACACTTGGTCGTTTATGGCCGCCACCAGCAGTGGGGGCAACAATAATATTGATTAAGGGCAGGTGCTGGGCTTGGTGCTTGGGGAGGGAGAACAGAAAGTGATGGATCTCCCTTGAGGGTTCCACGACTTGGCGGTAGCAGACTTAGGATTTGACCTGAGCCACAGCTGCATAGTGACCTAGGCTTGGGGAGGACTCAGCACTCGGGGGTAGGACGGGGTGTGGCAGGGGCTGGGAGGTGCAATTTCCATCCTCATCATTTTTTACCCCCCACCCCGCCCCGCACTAGAGATCCCAGGCCGACAAATCAGCGCATCAACAAGCACGTCAACAACGATGTGAACCTTCGCATTCAGAACTTGACCATCTTGGTGAGAAACATCAAGACCTACTACCAGGTAAGGCGGTCCTCCCCCCTCTCACCCCTCCAGAGTCCTGCTGTGCGTCGGCAATACCTTCATTTGAACGGTTTCCCCACAGGAAGCCGAGAGGAAGTGGTGGCCAGGCAGCTAGCTGCCTGTTGACACTTGGCGTGTTTGCACACGCATCTTTCCTCTGGCATTGTGAGAAGGTTCAGAGGTGGGATCGCTTTTCTCTGCCCAGGGAACGTCATTTGAGCCGTGTGCACTGCAGCGTGCCTGGTGCCGGGAGGGCCCCGGAGACAGCCTTGGTCTGCAGCCCCAGCTCACAGTCGCAGGGGGCCTGGCTGGTGAGGGCTCTGGGAGGGGCACCCTGCACAGTTATCACCCACAGCTCGGCGAGTCTGTACAGGAGCGATTCAAGGGGTTGAGGGAGAGAAGGGACCACAGAAGGGTTGTGTTCGGGCCAAATATGAAATCAACCAGCCCCGAGCTGGCACACAGGAGCACCAGGGTTCAGGGTTGGGGTGTCTGCCTAACATTCTGAGATATGGAAATGCTCCCCATATCTCAGCTTGCCGGTGGGTGGGTCAGGCAAGAGGGCCCGAAGGGGAAAGGGCTATGAAACCCCCATCCCAGCCTTGGGCCAGTTGGGCAAGGATCTTTGATGTTCATGATCTTTTATATAGAGGCATTGATGGGAAGTAGATTTAAAGTGTGGACTTTGGAGCCCGGGCTTGTCAGACTTAGCCATGAAACTTTTTTAGCCCCATGTGAATTTTCTTGAGCCCCCAGGGGAAGCCCTGGCAACTCTGAGTGACTTGGGGCCTTGAATGCCCTCTGCTCAGCCCCCTCCTCGCCCTCCAGGGCATCTCTAGGGGGCTTCCCAGAACCCCAGGGCACGCAGTTTGAGAATCACTGCTCAAGAGCCCATCCCTTCCGGATTCGTGCTGGGGTTTCACGGAGCCCTCTGCCTCCGAGACCTCTCTTAGCCCTCAGTTTCCTGGGCTGTAACTTCGTCTTGGTTCTGGGGCTTGGGAGCATCTTCAGAGCCATAAGGTCCCTGTCGCCATGAGGAAGCCCTCTGGCCAGCTGTGGCTTCTCTCTCTGCCCTCACGCAGCCGTGGGGGTTCTGAGGTCACTGAGGTCGCTGGCCAGGCGGCCGGATGGAGTTTGCGCCGTGGCGTCGGGCCGTGTGCTTGTCCGCTTCCTGCAGAGGGCTGTAGGTGCTGCTGTTTGAGGAGATGGGTGAAGGAGGGAATGGACATGTCATGGGTTTTCTGAGATGATAGTTTCCATTTTCCTCCCTCTGGGGTTGGGGTGCTGGATGCCTTTGCTTTATGGCTAATTCAGCCAGCCCCCTGTGCTCATTCCAGGGTCCGTTGGAAGCCCAGCACCGTGGGCAATCTGAGCAGCCTTCGGGTGGCTGAGCAGCAGGTCCATGCTTTTAGTAACAGATGCTAGTTGTGCTGAGGAAGGGCTGGTGGGAGCCCTGCGCGAGCTGGATCTGGGGGCTGGCGGAGGTTTGTTTCCTCTCTAGGAGAGCCATGCCCAGGGCCAGGCATGCTGTCAGCAAGTGGGTCTCAGCTAGTGCTTCCCACATGACAGCCACATTCTGCGGAACCTGCTGCTGCCCATGAACTTGGGCCTGGGCGTGGAGCAGACTGTCTGGTGGCCATACTGGCTGTCGGGCAGTAGATGTAAGAGATGTGGGTTCGATCCCTAGGTCGGGAAGATCCCCTGGAGAAGGGCATGGCAACCCACTCCAGTACTCTTGCCTGGAGAATCCCATGGACAGAGGAGCCTGGCGAGCTACAGTCCATAGGGTCGCACAGAGTTGGACATGACTGCAGCGACTTAGCACTCACCCAGTGCTGTCATTGATGCGTGCAAGTGCCAGGGGAAGTGGATGGTCCTAACAGTTGGAGACGAGATCCCCAGCTCTGGACAGGTGTGTCTCCCGCCCCAGGTGTGGCTGGGAGGTGGTAGCCCTCCCTGATGGCCGTGGTGAAGGGTTGGGATGGAGGTGAGATTTCTGGGTCTGTGTGTAGCTTGCAGCGCTCGGGCGCTTACTGCAGGCTGCTTGGCCTGGCAGGTGCTGCTCCGGGCTTGCCGGCCCAGGAGCACACATGCCGGGGGTGCCCGCCAGCTCTGACAGTCCAGTCTGGGTTGGCCAAAGGGCTTGAGACCCTCTCCAGTACTTGGAGGCAGTTCACTGCTCTTGGGGTCACTCAGCCGAGTTCTAGAAGATGGGCAGCAGTCTCTGGAAGGAGATGATCGCTAGTCCGTTCTCAGGGCCCCAAAGGACTTACAGGTAGAAAAGAAGAACCCTGCATCCTTGTTCTGTTTCTGAGCTCTTAGCTCTTTGAGGGCAGGGCTGGTGTGCGTGGACAGACTCAACCCCAGCCCGGAGCAGTGTTTGCTGAAAGCGCTTGCTGAAGGCCGTGAGCCGTCCCTGCCCCTTGGACAGCCCCGTGCACTTGGAGGAAGCTGGCAGGACCCTGCCCTTTTGCACTGACACAGCTGAGGTGTGGGCAGTGTTCTGCTGTTTATTCCTTCCAAGTTATTGTAAAATAAAGCTTAGTTCTGGTTATGTAAGTAATATGTGTTCTTTATAAACAACCCCTTAGAAAACAAGTCGCAAGAAGAAAAGAACCGCTCAGAACCCCAGCACCCAGAGACAATCACTATTAACATTTTTAGTGCTTCCTTCCAGTTTTTGCATGAATAGTTTTTGTGTTTTATTCCATGGTAGTCATGCCTTATACACAATTGCATATCCTGCCTTTTTCCCCCTCCCACCTGACAATTGTAGCGTAAACATAATCGGTTATTATTGTCAAGTGACATTCAAGAAAGTTTTCCAAAAGAAGTACTGCCCAGCGTCCCCCTTTGAGAGAGGCCCTGCAGATTGTGAGGGCTTGAGGTGGCGTGAGACCAGTGAGGTTCTTACTCTGGCCAGGGTGCCTGGGGAGGGTGGGAGGTCCCCCTTCTGGGATGGGGACTTCCTCTTGCCATGGCTTTTCAGTAGACGCAGCGAGGTCACCGAATCCAGCCCCGGGTCTTGTTTGCCCAGCGGTGATTGTCCCCTTCTTTTCTGAGCCACATGGGGCAGGGAGAGTCAGGAGGGACGGGGCCTCTCGTCAATAGCATGGGCTTCTTTCACAAGGAAACTCAAGTTTTGTTCCCGAAAACCTGCGGAGACAAAAAAAGGTCTTTGACCTTCTTCTGGCGCAGAGGACAGACAGTGAGTGAGAACCAGCGTGGCCCGGTTCAGTCTGACCTCCGGTGTCTGGGGCCTCCCTCTGACCTGCTGCTCTGACTCTTCTGGGGTTGGCACCTGGAATCTGCATTTTCAGAAGTTCCCAGGCTGTTTTAAGTCTTATGATCCTTCCAACAGGAGGGGCAGTCAGTGGCCCAGAGAGGTGGTCCTCACAGTGTGGTCCCAGACCAGCAGCATCCGTGTCACCTGGGAACTTGTTAGAGGTGCAGGTCAGGCCTCTTCCCCAGACCTTCTGTGGAGGTGTGGCAGTCTGCAGCTTAACAAGCCCTCCACATGATTCTGATGCATGCTTGCGGGAACCTAGTGGTTTAGAGCCTTTCTAGGGATGTTAGGGAGAGGCCCCGTCAGCCAGGCCTCCAGGGGCAGAGAGAGCTCAGTGAGAACTCGGTGACTCCTGTCCATCACATAAAACAGAGGCACGTCTCGTCTGCCCCAGCACAGGTGGAGGAGAGGCTGCAGTGATGAGAAGGTGACCAGGGGGAACGGGTGTCACTGAGGGGGTTGCTAGCAAGCCAGAGTTGGACAAGCCCTTGGGGACAGCACCTGGGTCAGTCTCTGAATTTTAAAGAAGGAGAGGCGGATCAGGATGAGCATCCGCAAATGGTTCAGCTGCAGAGAGACCTGGAAGGAAGGCGGGCCTGGATCAGACGCGTACGCTGCCTCGAGCCCCTGGGCCGGTCAGCACTGAGCCCAGCCTCGTGTGTTATTTTACTGTTTAGTTGCTAAGTCGTGTCCGACTCTTTGCCACCCCATGGACTATTGCCTGCCAGGCTTCTCTGTCTGTGGGATTTTCCAGGCAAGAATACTGGAGTGGGTTGCCATTTCCTTCTCCAGAGCATCACATGAGGCTTGTTTGATACACTCAACAGCCAAACTCTTTCTCGTCTGAGTCCTTTTAGGTTAGAACTTGGATGTATAGGATGGTTCGTTTGTCACATCCAGAGCCTTGAGTGTGGATGTCGAGTGCACGTTCATTTGATCGCAGAACCTGTAGGAAAACACAGCCAGTAGTAGATGCAGAAATCCCTGGTGCGGCAGGTGGCTGATGCGTGTTTATCCTCTGGGGGTTGTGCGTGGTATCCACGGCCCTCCCGTGCCCTGGACACCTGTGAACCAGCACCTTCTCACGACACCTGGGGCCTAATTGTCACGTGAAATTTCTGAGGTTTCTTTGGCTTTCTGCAAGTGGGAAGTACTCCACACCACGGCCCGGACGAGTTCAGCGAGTGTTGGTGGAGATGAACGATGTACGACTTCACTGTTGTGTCCCACGTGGCTGTCGATCCTGAAATGCACACCCTTGGGTGAACGTGGGGACCCACCCGCAGGGCTGACTCCAAAATGGGGAATTGGCCGAGCTGCTCCGAGTGCCTCCCCTCGCTGGCCGAGCCCTGGGACGTGCGGCTTTCCTGCTGTGGGCCTCCTGAGTGTTCATCTGTCCAGAAGAGGGTGGGCCCTTGTGGTTCTGAGATTCCACAGTTGCATGGGGGCCAGAGATTTTAGAGTTTCAGATCACCTCGAGGAAGTTCTTATTGCGAGTTCTTGGAACTTGGCTCTCCTGACTTCTGGTCTGTCACGTGGTTGGAAGGCCAGAACAGACCCACAATATTGGTCTTTGTCGCAGAAGCAACAGTCCCGGGTTGTAATATCTTCTGTAATCTCTTTTTTCCTTCATTGGTTTGAAAAGATTAAAAATGAAACAGTACAAATGGTTTTAAGGAACACCTGTGTATCTACTCAAAATAAATATGAACATATGTGAATATTTTTCATATTTGCCTCAGACCTTTCTTCTAAGAGGTTTTTTCTGACTGAAGTCCCCAGTGTTTCTCTTACTTCATCCAGTTATCTCTTACCTGCCTCCCTGGAGGTAATTCCTGTGGTTAATTTCTCTGTGTGTGTGCATATGGTTTTGTGTCACATATTCAGATTAAACCTCCATATTACTGCCTGTACCTTTTGCCCACTCCACCTTACTTCGGGTATCTGTTGGTTTTCTGGTATTTGTATTAGATAAGCATGGGCTGACTGCTAGAATTATCTTTAGAAATGTGCACAGTTTGAAAAAATGAAAGACTTTCATCAAAAGTAAAAATAGAAGGAAATGTATATTTGACACTGTTGGTGGGAACAAAGTGAAATCTAATTCATGTGGTCTGGAGGCTTTTTAGATAAAGTGAAGTCTCTTTAGGTAGATGTGATGTGCTTTGGTGGATGGAGACGGTGTTCAAGGGAACTTAACTCTGCTTAGGCCCTGTCTACAAGTACCAGGGGAATCTGCTTTATGAATAATAGTGTACTGAATTTGTAAGGGAGAAATTGCTTTCTCCGCTCTATTTTATTATTGGAGTATTTGTTGTTGTTCAGTCACTCAGTTGTGTCTGGCTCTTTGTGACCCCATGGACGGCAGCACACCAGGCTTCCCTGTCCTTCACCGTCTCCTGAGCTTGCTCAAACTCATGTCCCTGGAGTTGGTAATGCCATCGAGACATCCCATCCTCTGCCACCCCTTTTCCTCTTGCTCTCGGTCTTTCCCAGCATCAGGGTCTTTTCTGATGAGTCATCTCTTCACATCAGGTGACCGAAGTATTGGAGCTTCAGCTTCAGCATCAGTCCTTCCAGTGACTATTCAGGACTGATTTCCTTTAGGATGGACTGATTGGATCTCCTTGCAGTCCAAGAGACTCTTAAGTCTTTTCCAACACCACAGTTCAAAAGCATCAATTCCTCGGTGCTCAGCCTTCTTTATGGTCCAATGCTCACATCCATACATGACTACTAGAAAAACCTTAGCTTTGACTATATGGACCTTTGTTGGCAAAGTAATGTCTCTGCTTTTTAATAAGCTGTCTAGGTTGGTCATAGCTTTTCTTCTAAGGAGCAAGCGTCTTTTAATTTCATGGCTGCAATCACCATCTTCCGTGATTTTGGAGCTCAAGAAAAAGTCTGTCACTGTTTCTGTTGTTTCCCCATCTATTTGCCATGAAGTGATGGGACCAGATGCCATGATCTTAGTTTTTTGAATGTTGAGTTTTAAGCCAGCTTTTTCACTCCCAATGCTTCAGAATGTTGTGTTAGTTTCTCCTGTACAAAAGTGAATCAGCTACAAGTATACGTATATCCCCTTCCTCTTGAGCCTCCCTCCCACCCACTTCCCTCTCGCCACTCATCACAAAGGTCATCACAGAGCACCAAGCTGAGCCCTCTGCTATACAGCAGTTTCCCACTAGCTAGCTATCTTACACATGGTCCGACTCTGTGACCCCACGAACAGGCTCCTCTATCCACGGGATTTCCCAGGCAAGAATACTGGAGCGGGTTGCCGTTTGCTCCTCCAGGGGATCGTCCCGACCCAGGGATCAAGCCTGGGTCTTCTGCGTTGCAGGCAGATTCTTTCCTGCCGAGCCCCAGGGAAGCCCTAGTGTGTATATGTCCATGCGTCACGCCCTCCCTTTCCTGCCCTTACCCACAGGTCTGTTCCCTACATCTGCTTCTCTATTCCTGCCCTGCAAATAGGCTCATCTATACCGTTTTTCTAGATTCCACATATATGCGCTAATATACGATATTTGTTTTTCTCTTCCTGACTCATTTTACTCTGTATGACAGACTCTCCACTCTTAAAAGAGAAAGGCTGTGAGATGGTTTCTTTTTTCTTTTGCATTTTTTCTTATTAGAAGGTGGGTATTCTTGATGTAGCTTATCTCTATGTTTTGAGGAAATTAAAGGTAGGTTTTTTTTTTTTATTGTGTTTACTGATTGCAGACTGGGAAATGCAAAGAAAATTAAATCTGCCCACTATCTTACCACCTAGGCATGCCATTTTGATATTTATTCTTTCTAACTTTGTGTCTGTGCCTATGTGTGTTTCAAGGTGTGGATTGTATGAAACCTTTCTTTTCATTTACTGTGCAGTGAGCATTTCCTCATATCCTTTCCCACGTTCTTTCATAAATGCATTTTAGTGTCTACATGGCACTTCGTCATGTGGCTATCCCACTCTCATTGATACTGAGTTATTTCTGTCTTAGAATTATAAATATTACCACCACGAACAACCTTGGTCCATAAATCTTTCAACAACTGTTTTTATGTCCTTAGGATAAATTCCTAGTATGGAATTCCCGGGTCAGAGGGCATGAATATTTTGAGGACTTTGGCTACTTCTTGCCAAAATTGCCTTCTTTATGGGCCTTTTGTTTTTCTTTGCTGAATTGCCCCTTTGTGTCCTTCACCCATGAAAAATGCTGCGTTCTGTGTTGCTGCTGAATGCTGAAGATTTCTGTTTCTCTGCCGTGCGAATGGAGGTCTGAGATTATTTATACCGGACATCTGGGCAAACTTCCTTGTTGGTGTGTCACTGGATGCTGGCTTGGAGTCTCCAGCAGGGCTGTGACATGGTGACCAAATGCAGTGGTGAGGCCGGGCGGTCCAGCCCCAGGCCTGGGAGGCCTTCATCAGAGGGGTCCCAGCACCCCAGCTCCCTTTCGGAGCTGAGTGCCTTTGTCTGCCATGGACTCGACCCAGGAGATGACCGACTTCCCTGTGAATGTTTGCTCTCGGTCTAAAGTTTAAGGGAGACACTTCCAAACCATGTTGGGAAGTGAGGCGGGGGAGGGCGGTGGTCTGCAGGGGAGGGCGGTGGTCTGCGGGGGCTCCTCCTTTCCTCTTTCCTTCCTCTCCCTTCCTGTCCCCTGTTCTTTCTGGTATCGGGTGATGAAACATGGGACATGGAAACGCTGGTGGCCCAGAGAGGTGGGTGTGCCCCTCCAGGAGTCCCCCGGTTCTTGTGTCTGTTCCTCCTCCTCCTTCTTAAGGCCGATCTCCATGCCTGAGAGGCTCGTGTCTAGCGGGGTGGGAGACAAGCCAGGCAAACCAGCCGCTGGGACACCCGTGCACAGGACATGGATGTCACAGGACACGGATGTCACAGGACACGAATGTCACAGGAAACGGGCAAGAGTGCTCCAGCCAGGGGAAGGCCAGTGCCTAAGGAGAGCTTTGCGAACGGGGTGGTGCTTGGCCTCAGTGCTGAAGGATGGGCATGGAGCTAGTCTGGCAGAAAATGGGGTGCATGGGGGGTGTCCTGGGGGAGCAACAGCGCTTGCAAAACCAGGAAGGCACAGAGCAGCCTGAGGGCTGAGCAAGTCACCTCTGAGTGGCTGGAGGTTGGGGCTTCGGTGGGGAGTGGTGATGGGTGAGGCTCCAAAGGTAGGGAGGTTCCCAAGGGCGGATGCCAGGCTCACGAATTTGAACTTCATCCCAGAGAGACTTGGGAGTGTTTATAGCCTTTTGAAAGAGGAAAGTTTAAAAAAAGAGAACTCTTTTGATACTCATATTGAGAGTGGGTTGGCTTCAGGAGGGAGCTGGGGAGTCAGGACAGGTCGTGGAAGCCTGGACCAAAGCTGGGGCAGAGGGGAGAGGGAACAAGCCCGAGAGGCTCGGGGAGCTGTGGGCGGCAGTTGCTAGGTCCCCTGCCCGGAGGGAACAGCAGGAAGAGGATAAAATGCTTTCTCAGGCCTGGGAGAGCGGAGCCCTGCAGCAGGGTGCTGGCCCCCCGGGCTCCAGGGCAGCGGCTCCGAGTCAGCCTGTCTGGGGCTGGAAGTGGGGCGTGGGGGCTGCAGGACAGCAGCTTCAGGTCCACCTGAATTCCCTTTCTCCACACCAAGCAGAAAGCACGTGCTCCTGACCTGCTGCTAGGGATGGAGCTGACAGGGCTGTGGACACCTGGTCACGGGCCATGCAACCTCACGTCTTCCCAGAGGCAGGATTTTGTTTTTGCAGCACATGAGACCAACTGCTGGTTGGACTTGGTTTTCTTTTTTTCCCCTTCTGCTTTTAGAAGAAATGCTATAGAGCCGTATTGAATGGCAGGCAGGAACTTTGGGACTCAGCCCTGTGCCCCTGTCAGAAGGCTGAGGGAAGATAGCTGGATGGCTATAAGCTTGGCACTGCGCTAGGAGCTTTCAGCTCTGTCACTGTGAGGACGAAACTGCTGTCCCCATTTTACAGATTAGGCAAGTGAGGCTGGTGGAGCTCAAGCTCTCGTGGTCATTGGCTGCTTTCTGCAGTCCTGGAGGGAGGTGGCTTGCTGTGGGCAGACTAGCCGTGTGTGCAGGTGGGCCAGGCCATTCCACGGTCCTGAGCCAGAAGCCTCCTCCACTGGGAGGGCCAGGCTGCCAGTGCTGCTTCCCCAGGGTCTCCTGCTTGGGCTCCCCCATGTTAAGCTGACTTCACACCCTCTGGGAGCCCCAGAGGAAGGGGCTGTATTGCTTCAGGCACCTTCTGAAACCAGCACTTCCGGGCTTGGGCTGTGGGTGGGACTGAGGGAGCAGCTGGCCTCAGACTTCACCCTGCACCCCCGCCCCTCCTCCCCCAGAGCAGCAGGAAGCAGAGAATCTGGGCTAATTGCGGAGGGTGAGGAGGGGTGAAAGGTGGGTCTGATGCAATTAGCAGAGCTGGAATTTGGCCAGGCCGTGGAGGCTTAAGGCCACGAGGTAGGAGTGTGTGTGTGTGTATATATATGCACACACAGGTGAACACGGTCTTTCTCTCTTTTTTTTTTTGCTTTTTATTTTGTATTAGAGTATAGCCGATTAACAATGTTGTCATAGGTTCAGTTCAGTTCAGTCGCTCAGTCGTGTCCAACTCTTTGTGACCCCATGAATCGCAGCACGCCAGGCCTCCCTGTCCATCACCGACTCCCGGAGTTCACTCAAACTCATGTCCATCGAGTTGGTGATGCCATCCAGCCATCCCATCCTCTGTCGTCCCCTTCTCCTCCTGACCCCAATCCCTCCAAGCATCAGGGTCTTTTTCAGTGAGTCAACTCTTCGCATGAGGTGGCCAAAGTATTGGAGTTTCAGCCTCAGCATCAGTCCTTCCAATGAAAACCCAAGACTGGGCTCCTTTAGGATGGACTGGTTGGCTCTCCTTGCAGTCCAAGGGACTCTCAAGAGTCTTCTCCAACACCACAGTTCAAAAGCATCAATTCTTCAGCACTCAGCTTTCTTCACAGTCCAACTCTCATATCCATACATAACCACTGGAAAAACCATAGCCTTGACTAGACTGACCTTTGTTGGCAAAGTAATATCTCTACATTTTAATGTGCTATCTAGGTTTGTCATAACTCCCAAGGAGTAAGCGTCTTTTAATTTCATGGCTACAATCACCATCTGCAGTGATTTTGGAGCCCACAAAAATAAAGTCTGACACTGTTTCCACTGTTTCCCCATCTATTTCCCATGAAGTGATGGGACCAGATGCCACGATCTTCGTTTTCTGAATGTTGAGCTTTAAGCCAACTTTTTCACTCTCCTCTTTCACTTTCATCAAGAGGCTTTTGAGTTCCTCTTCACTTTCTGCCATAAGGGTGGTGTCATCTGCATATCTGAGGTTATTGATATTTCTTCCGGCAATCTTGATTCCAGCTTGTGCTTCTTCGAGCCCAGCGTTTCTCATGATGTACTCTGCTTAGAAGTTAAATAAGCAGGGTGACAATATACAGCCTTGATGTACTCCTTTTCCTATTTGGAACCAGTTTGTTGTTCCATGTCCAGTTCTAACTGTTGCTTCTTGACTTGCATATAGGTTTCTCAAGAGGCAGGTCAAATGGTCTGGTATTCCCGTCTCTTGAAGAATTTTCCACCATTTATTGTGATCCACACAGTCAAAGGCTTTGGCATAGTCAATAAAGCAGGAATAGATGTTTTTCTGGAACTCTCTTGCTTTTTCCATGATCCAGCGGATGTTGGCAATTTGATCTCTGGTTCCTCTGCCTTTTCTAAAACAAGCTTGAACATTTGGAAGTTCACGGTTCATGCATTGCTGAAGCCTAGTTTCAGGTGGATGGCAAAGTGACCCATCTATATTTTACACATGTATCCATTCTCCTGCAAACTCCCCTTCCACCCAGGCTGCCATATAACATTGAGCAGAGTGCTATATACAGTAGGTCCTTGTTGGTTATCCATTTAAAATATGGCAGTGTATATACACATCCGTCCCAAACTCCCTAACTATCCCTGCCCCCCATTCAGCCCCCTTGGCAACCTTAAGTTTGTTCTCTAAGTCTGTGAGTCTGTTTTGTTTTGCAAATAAGTTCATTTGTATCATTTCTTTTTAGGTTCTGCACATAGGGATGTCCTGGGATATTTCTCCTTATATATTTCTCTTTGTTTAGTCACTGAGTCCTGTCCAACTCTTGTGTCCAGCTCTTGCAACCGCATGTACTGGAGCCTGTGAGCTCCCTGTCCATGGGATTTCCCAGGCAAAAATACTGGAGTGGGTTGCTCTTGCCTGCTCCCAGGGATCCTCCTGACCCAGGGATTGACCTGCATCTCCTGCATGCAGGTGGATTCTTTCCCGCTGAGTGAACAGGGAAATCCCGTTTCTCCTTCTGGGCTCCGTGGGCTCCTCCTTCTGACCTTGAGTCCAGACTTTGAATTGCTGGGGTTTCCCTTCTATCTCTGAGCTGCTGGGCTCTCCTTTGCCTTGAAGGAAAGGAAGCAGTGTACACTTGGAGTCTCCCCTTTGCGCCTGCGATGGTTCCCGAGGGCTGCCGCCTGGCTTTGATCTGTTCTGCATGGAGCTGAGCCCAGATGCCGCGTTCACAGTGGCCCTAAGACCTCCTCAGGCTTACAGATCCGGACTTTCTCAATGTTTCTGATGTGTGTTTTCTCACTGTGTGTTTACTTTTTTATTGCTTGCTTGACGTTTATCTTAATCCATGGCCATTCCTTAAAGCATTCAGTTTTCGAGCCCTTCATGGAAGGTCTATGTGCAGAGAGCGAGTCTGTGTCAGGGTGGAAAGCTGGGCGGTCACCTGGTCGTTGGGCCTGAGGTCCAAGCCTGTGCCTCTGGCAGAAAAGGAGTGAAAACCTCCTTGTGCAGCCCTCAGAGGCCGAGAGGGAGCCACGCTGCTTTCCAATGGAGGGGCCCGGCCTCGTTTTTTGTTCGTCGCGGAGTCAGGACCAGCATGATTCAGGGTGTGAGAATCACGGGTTGAGCATGAATGAGTTTAGAAACACATCTTATCACAGGCTACTCCACACCCCAGAAAGGTAGGAAGTGGTAAGAGGTACCAAGTCCTTTAGCAACAGAAAGGAGGGAAATGAATTTCTCAAACTTTAAGAAAAGGAGTCTCTCCCTTGCCTTAGGTTTTGGGGTTAAATGCCAAGATCAGCGTGTTTGATGTTATAACTAGTTTGTGAGAAGGACTCATGGGAGAACTTGCCTGGGCAGGCTCTGCACTCCATAAAGCCGGCTGCATGGCCTGCGTCCAGGGCTAATAACAGTCTTTCTCATTCAGCCTGTTCTTTGTGGAAAGGCAGCTTCTCTGCTCCTTTGCCGTGGCATTCGGGGCCACAGTCCTTTCCAGTGTAACTTCAGTCCTGTTTTTCTAGGAAGGAGACGATGAAGTCTGAGGATGAGGAAGCACTTGTCTGAAGTTGATGGGCTCAGCCGGAATTATTGAGGAGGCCGCACCCTGGACCCCCAGTTCTGAGTCTGTTGGTGGTGTTTTGAGAGGAAGTGGAGGTTTCAGAAGCGTAAAGAGGCTGCCGGCTGAATGCTGCAGGGGTCCCATTCATTTAGGATTGGGTTTCATCAGGTTAGGCTTCCCTGGTGGCTCAGATGGTGAAAAGGATGAGCTGGGTGGTTTCTCCAATTCCCAAGAACAGAGGTGCCCAACCTCCAGGATCTAATGTCTGGTGATCTGAGGTGGGACTGGTGTATAAATAATAACAGAAATAAAGTAATGCAGTGCGGGAGAGCCAGGTTCGATCTCTGGGTCGAAAGATCCCCTGGCGGATGAAATGGCAACCCACTCCAGTATTCTCATCTGGGAAGTCCCATGGACAGAGAAGCCTGGCGGGCCACAGTCCATGGGGTCAGAAAGAGTCAGACATGCCTGAGTGACTAACACTTTCACTTTTCCAGCAAATTACGGGGAGAGGTGCTCTGAGTATGGGACTCGCCATGGGAAGAGAGGGTACAGGGCAACTTCAGGGAGATACCTGCCATTGCCCCCCTCGCTACGGACCCCCTGGGGCTGGCCCTGGCCTCGGCTCCAGCTTCGCAGGGAGAAGTCGGGTTTGCTTTCTCAGCTGGGGGTAGGAGCTTCGCCACTGCCCTGTGCAAGAGGGTGAGCTGGGTGGTTTCTCCAATTCCCAAGAACAGAGGTCCCCAACCTCCGGGATCTAATGTCTGGTGATCTGAGGTGGGACCGGTGTATTAATAATAGAAATAAAGTGATGCACTTGAATCATCCCGAAACCATCCCCCTCGACCTCTGCCCCATCCATGGAAAAGTTGTCTTCCACAAAACCGGTCCCTTGGGTACCACTGCCCTAGAAGGTCAGGAAGGTAAAGCCGGAGGAGGAAGAACAAGATGGGAAGTGAGAGGGCAGCAGGAAGGACAAGTCCTCTCATTCTTTCAAGGATCTAGAAACTTGTGTGTCGTCATTCCAGCAGTGTGACTTTGGTGTATCATTTGATTTCACCTGTAAAATATGGGTAACACCATATTATAGGTTGGCATGGGACTCAGAATCGCACTTAGGTTTTGAGTCAGCAGGGCATAGTAATAACACTAGCTCATCCTGAGGGCTGACTTTGCAGGGCTGACTGTTTGTGTGTCCACGCTCTGCAGGTGGAGGGGCCATGTCACTTGTGTAGGCAGAGGATGGGAGACACACACATCCAAGTACAAATAGGAAGAGAGGAAGAAAAGCAGCTGCAGGCCCCTTTGTCTGCAGAGGCAGAAGACAAGAGTCGTGAGCTCCTTTGAGCTCACCTCTCAGAGCTGTGGCCTTGGGCAGTCTCATCTCCGAGAGTCTTTTTTTACCTGAAAAGTGGGCATGTTATAGTGTTGGCCTGAGTATTGCATCAGGGGTGTTGGACTTTTCCTGCTGGCACTGATAAGATGCCCACCAGATGGTCTAGTAGACATGGGGGTCTCTACACAGACCCACCTCTCTGGGCCATGCTTACTTCATTTATTACTGATCGGGTTATAGAGGGGCCCTTCCAGGAGTAACACTCTGAATTGCTTGGATTAATCCAGTACATGTGCACATACATGCTTCACTCTTGCCCTGCCCACTTTCTCCTGTATGATTTTTGGAAACAATTTTGGTTGCACTGGGTCTCGGTTGCATGCAGGCTTTCTCTAGCTGTAGAGAGCTGGGGCTGCTCTAGTTTCAGCGCTTCTCATCGTGGTGGCTTCTTTTGTTGCAGAGGACGGGCTCTGCGTGCTCGGGCTTCAGCAGTTGTGGTTCACGGGCTTAGGTGGTCCACAGCATTTGGTATCTTTCCAGACCAGGATCAAACCCGTGTTTCCTGCATTGGCAGGTGGATTCCTAACCACTGTACCACCAGGGACGTCCTCCTGTATGATTTTTTTAATTTAAAGCATACGGTGCGCTTCCAGTGAACTGAGTGTCTTAGGCACGCTATCTCATGGCAGCCTCTTGATTTTTCTCTCCCACCAGCAATGAAACTCCGTAAAAGCAGGTTCCGCATTTCTTTCTCTGTTCACCTCTCACCCCAACGGCACGGAGACATGCCCGCCAGAGTCAGTGTGTGTTAGTGACAAGACACAGGGCAGCAGAAGCCATGACTCAGAGTAGTTCAGAGAGGAGAAGTCATTGCCCTCAGGGCGTGTATTACTGGCCTGGGCCCAGGATCCTGTCTCTAGGCTAAAATAACCCTGTAAAGACCCTCGGCTTGTTCCCCATTTTCAGACAGTTGAGTAGTTGGAGGACAGGGCCCTCCTCTACTCAGTCTGTGTTCCTTGAGTATCTGACACACCAATCAGAGACTCAGGACCTGATTTGTTTTAGGGGATCAGTGGGGGCAAACCAGGGTGGAGATGTAGGGCAAAGCGGAGGGCTGGAGCCTTTGAATCTCGCCCTTACAGAGGTCTTCCCCCCTTCTCTCCCCCTCCCCCCAACTCCTCCCCGCTGCTTTCACGCCAACCTGCAGGCTTTTCATGTGGTGTTTGCTTTGTTGCTGGAAAAGCCATATGTCAGGTACCCAGGAGGCTCAGTCCCTAGGGGGTGGAAGTTAAATTGTTTTCAACTTTGTCTAGCCAGCTTGGCTCCCTTGAGCTTGCCAGTGTTTTGGCTTAATGACTTCAAAACTTTAAAAATAAATGCCTCCTTTTCCAAAGCACAGTAACCAAGCAGGCTGTCCTGTTCTTGGGACCAGTCAGGATAGTTTTTTCCCCTTACATTGTGAACTTGTGGCTGCATGAGATAGCAGAGACTCTAAAGCAGTTCTCGCATTTTTGTGCAAAGTTGGTCTGTCTTCTCAACCAGCGGTCCCCAGCCTTTTTGGCCCCAGGGACCGAGTTCGTGGGAGACAATTTTTCCACAGACCAGGGGTAGGGAAACGGTTTCAGGAAGATTCAAGCACATCACTTTAATCATGTGCTTTATATCTAATATAATGCCCCAGCTGAGCTGATAGGATACCAGTCCCCGGCTCAGAGGTAGGGGACCCCTGTTCTCGCAACCTCCTCCCGCCATTGTTGGGGTGAGAATTTGTGACATTTGAGCTCTATAGAACAGAGCTTCCAAAACTGGACTTTTCCATTGGAAATGGACTGAGTCGCAGCCGAGGCCATCCTAAGCTCAAGGTGCTGAGAGAAGAACTGGCGGTTGCTGATAACTCCAAGCTCGTCTGGACCCACCTGAGACTGAAGCTTGTCCAGACTTTTAGAGCAAAGTGGAGGAGGACCGAGGGGTGGGTCGCCTTGGAGGATGGCCGTGCGCGGGTCTGTCCTGCTTCTCTCCTCCTCACCCACCGTCACCCTGGTTTCTTCCTGGGAAGGAGTACTCGTCTCAGGCTGCCTCCCCCATGCCAGCCCCTCAGCTGCAGCCCAGGGGCGCCTCGGGCCAGCGTCCTGCCCACCGCTCAGGCGCCTGGCCTGCCCGCCTCTCCTGCCCGCCTCTCCTGCAATCCTCTTGCCACCCCTCCCAGTACCATGCACACCACCATGACCTGGGGCAAGCGGCCTGACCCCTCCGAGTTATCTCCTCCTTTCTCCAGTGGGGTTAACGGGTGATGACAGATGATGCCCTGGGTAGTGACGATCCAGAGAGAGAGCGTGCGTGTGCAATGCCCGGCGTGGGGGCACTGCAGAGCTGGAGCTGGTGCGGTGGGCACTGCTGGCTGCCGGGCTGCAGTGCTGGGTGTGCTCTGCCTTCCTCTGCAGTCATCCATCAGGCTGGGGTGCTTTCTCCCGCCTGAGCACCTTCGCTTCGTCTGCCTCTGTGAAGCCTGTGGGATGTTCTGAACCCGAGTTTAATCATTGTCATCATCACCATCATCACACCTTTCAGCTCTCTTCTGCTTTCTCTGGGTCCTGCATCAGATTTGCAGGCTCCCTCAGGGCCGGGACTCTGGTGCCCTTTGTCTTCCCAGGGTCAGGGAGCAAAGGGAATGCAGGCTGATGGGCTGCCCTGGTGCTGTTTGTTGTGTTTGTCCGACTCTTTGCAACCCCATGGACTGTAGCCTGCCAGACTCCTCAGTCCATGGGGATTCTCCAGGCAAGAATACTGGAGTGGGTTGCCATGCCCGCCTCCAGGGGATGTTCCCAACCCAGGGATCAAACCCAGGTCTCTCGCACTGCAGGGGAATTCTTTACCATCTGAATCACCAAGGAAGCCCATGGATACTGGAGTGGGCAGCCTACCCCTTCTTCAGGGGTTCTTCCTGACCCAGGAATTGAACCAGGGTCTCCTCTCCTGCATTGCAGGTGGATTCTTTACCAGATGAGCTACCAGGGTCTGAAAGAGGCGAGTGTGACTGGCCCAGCTGTGCCTGCCTGGCCTGGGGGTCCTCCCGGGGGCAGGTTTATGTGATGGGCTGGACTCTCAAATGTTCCTACTTTAATGCACTGCCTGTATGGAAACCCTGGGTCTTTATCGACGCTGGAGTTCAAAAGGTGGGATAAATTGATTTCTTAAGGCAAAGACACTTTGATTAGCCTAGCCTTTTGTTGTTGTTCCGTCACTAAAGCGTGTGCAACTCTTTGCGACCCCATGGACTGCAGCACGCCAGGCTTCCCTGTCCTTCACCATCTCCTGGAGCTTGCTCAAACTCATATCCATTGAGTTGGTGATGCTATCCAACCATCTCATCCTCTGTCGTCCCCTGCTCATATCTTCACTCTTTCCTAGAGTAAGGTCAGACCCCAGGGGCCATGATGGGCCGCCCCTCCTCTCCCTCCTGCTGGCGAGAAAGTCCCTAACGGAGGATCCTCCCGGATCCCAGGGACCAATGACAGCACACTCCGCCAGCTAAAGCCGCCCCGCCCCAGCTGCAGAAACTGCGCCGCCTCAGCTGCATAGAGAAACCTATCAGCTCGGGACGCCGCGAACCAGCAACCTATCCAAACCCCCATCCACTAGCCCAGCCATCCCTCACAGCGTGCATATATAAACAAACTTCCAACACGGCCCCAGGAGCGTGGATTTCCTCGACCTGCCCCGTTCGGGTCCGGGAACCCTGCCCAGGAGCACTTCGCCATTAAAGCCTGTTAGACATTTTTAGGTGTACCTGGTCGTCTTTTACCTAACACCTAGCATCAGGATATTTTCCAATGGGTCAGCTCTTCACATCAGGTGGCCAAAGTATTGGAGCTTCAGCATCAGTCCTTCCAGTGTTTATTCAGGGTTGATTTCTCTTAGGGATTGACAGGTTTGAGCTCATTGCTGTCCAAGGAACTCTCAAGAATCTTCTCCTGCACCACAGTTTGAAAGCATCAGTTCTTCAGTGCTCAGCCTTCTCTATGGTCCAACTCTCATATCTCTACGTGACTACTGGAAAAACCATACTTTGACTAGACAGACCTTTGTCAGCAAAGTACCGTCTCTGCTTTTTAATACAGGCAGATCCTAGGCAATCCTAGATTTGTCATAGCTTTTCTTCTCAGGAGCAGGTGTCTTTTAATTTCATGGCAGCAGTCACTGTCTGCAGTGATTTTGGAGCCCAAGAAAATGAAGTCTGTCACTGTTTCCACTATTAGCCTTTTAATCTCACCCTTTTAAGAATAGAAAGTAACTGGACTTGGCACCAGTGAAGCCTTCCTCTGTTCATTCTTCCCTTTGGAGGTATTCTCCTGTGGTTCTGACTGAAGTATCCTCCCCTGCTCTGGGAGGTTGAAGTCAGGACCTGGGAGTCACATGTCCATGACCATCCCCAAACTCAGAGTTACTGGGTTGGGTTTTTGGGTGACTTGGGGGATATGTTTGCAAAAGGGTGATCCAGTGCCTACATTCACAGATCATTTAAATTCCCAGGTGGTTCTGAACTCCTCCTTGGTACAGTCTTGGGAAGGGAGGGCTTGAACCCCTAGGAGATGGCCAGGTTGGTGGGAATAGGGTCTGCAGGACAGCGGCTGTGGTGGCCTCAGTGGCCGCCACCCTGAGAGGTCCCGGAAGGCTTGGGTGCTGACACGTGGAGTTGGGAGGTGAATTCACCACGTGTTATTAAAATCCAAGTGCATGTTCAGATCTGGTTGGAAGCAGTTTAGAAAGTGTGAGGAGGGATAACTAGACTTTATTCCAGAGTAGACCAAAAATAGATAAGTAAAGAGGAATATGGTATGCTTACAAAAACTTAACTTTGGTCTTTTAGGAAGCTGCCTGATTTGGAAATCATGTTTGACTTTAAAAAATAAAGGAACTGCAGCCATGTTCATAGCATTACTCACAGAAGCCAAAGGTGGAAGCACGCGAGTGTCTATCTGTGGATGAGTGTGGTACATGCACACAGTGGAATATTATTCAGCCTTAAAGAGGAAGGGGATCCTCACACATGCTCCAACACAGATGGACTGTGGGGACATTATGCTGAGTGAAATAAGTCGGCCACAAAAAGACAAATCCTAGAAGGTTCTACTTCTGTGAGGTTCGTAGGTCAAATTCAGAGAGACAGAAGGTAGAATGGTGACTGCCAGGGGCTGGGGGAGGGAGTGGAAAGTTATTGGTTAATGAGATGGAATTTAGTTTTGTAAGATAAAGAGAATTCTAGAAATTGGTACAGTAATGTGAATGCACTGAATCGCACGCTTAAAATTGGTTAGGATTGTAAATGCTAGTGTGTATTTTATCTGGTTTTCTGTTACGTGTATTCTATCATAATTTTACCCAAAAAAGGGACTGAACCCTCACACGTGGCTGTGTGCCAAATGCTGGTCTCGAGTATTTTCTTAAGGAATGAAAAGGGCATCCAGTAAGAATGTCCGTGATGTTAATCAGTGAGGGCGTGGAACCCCAGCCCCAGCTTTAAAAGTGGCGAGTCTGTCCCACTTAGTGGCTGAATGACCATACATGGCTAGTTGGACAGAATAACTCAGCATTTCCCCTCTCCTCCCTCTTCTTTTTTTGCTCTTTTTGCTTGTTTGTTTTAAAGAAAAATCCTTTTCACTCTTGGAGTCAGCATAGAGGTTTTTCCTCAATGAAGCACTTAAGTCCCAGCAACCAGGACACTCCTGTTGGTGAAGGGTAGTCTTAGGGCATGAGGACCTCTTAGCTGTTTCATGCTTTAAATCAAACCGGGATTAAACTGTCAGAAACAGAAGCATCCCTTTCTCTCTCTCTTTTTTTAATGCTCAGTAAACTTAATTTTTTAATTTGACTCTAGTTGACTTATAATGTGTTAATTTCTGCTGTATAGCAGTGATTCCGTTATACACACACACACGCACTCTCTCTCTTTTTAATGCTTTTTTTTGGATGAAGCAGAAAAGGATAGCTTTATCACTTTGCCAGGCAAAGGGGCACACAGCAGGCTCCTGCCTCGAAAATGATGTGTCCCCTGTTTTTTCCATTATGGTTTATCATAGGATGATCATAATATAATTCTCTGTGCTATACAGAAGGACCTTGTCGTTTATCCACTCTATATATAATGCTTCACAGCTGCTAATCCCAGCCTTTTTCCTCTTCCCCCATGCCTTCCCCTTGGCAACCACAAGTCTCTTCTCTGTGGCCCTGGCCTTGTTTCTGTTTCATAGATGTGCTCATTTGTGTCATGTTTTAAATTCCACACGGAAGTGATATCATGGGATGTCTGTGTTTTTCTTTCTGATTTACTTAGTGAGAGAATCTCGGGATGCATTCAGGTTGGCACAGATGGCGCCGTTCCCGTCTTCTTATGGTTGAGTAGTAGTCCTCTGTACACACGTGCCACGTCTTTACCATTCCTTTGTTAATGGACATGTGGGTTGTTTCCATAGCTTGGCTCTTGTGAATAGAGTTGCTATGAACGCAGGGACGGCCTGTATCTCTTTTGGATTAGAGTTTTGTCTGCATACACAGATGCATCCCTTTCTTCTTGAGGTCCTTGGGTCTAGGTCAGTAATGTCAGCTTTGGACTTGGAATCATATCTGTCTAGAAGAGCACGTGATGACTTGCCTCTGGTGAAGCTGGGGAGGACGAAGAGGAAGGCGGTGGCAGAGGTCAGGATGCTCAGTGCCCCCGTTCCCATTTTAGTGTCTGTACTCCGAGAGAGGGCTGATGGAGGCGCTTCTTCCTCCTTACCCGCCCCTACCTGGCCTGTAAAGGCCTCACTCTACATGACTGTTAGCTGCTGAGGCTGTAAAATGCAGTGGAATGGAGGATGGAGGGAGGCTCAAGAGGAAGGGGATATCGTTGTTCAGTTGCTCAGGCGTGTCCTACTCTTTGCGACCCCATGGGCTGCAGCACGCCAGGCTTCGCTGTCCTTCACCATCTCTTAGAGTTTGCTCAAACTCATGTCCATTGAGTCAGTGATGCCTTCCAGCCATCTTATCCTCTCCTGTCCCCTTCTATATAATGATGATTGACTCTTGTGGATGTATGGCAGAGACCACTACAACGTTGTAAAGCAATTATCCTCCAGTTAAAAAAAAAAAAAAAAACTAAGCTGAGGACTGGAGCATTTCCTGCACACTCGGTTTTCCTAGAATTTGGTGCTATCCTGGCATCCCGACATATCCTGCTCGGGCTGCTGTGCAGTCGCTGGGGGAGAGGTCGTACTCTCTCTGGAAATGAGCTTCCTCCGCCCCGTGAAGGAGTCCTTGGCCCACAGTTGCCGAATCAGGAACCTGGATATTTTCGTTTCCGCCTCGTGTTTTTATCCCGTAAATGATAGTCATCAGGATCAAACTTGACCTCCGAAGAGAGAAGGCACATGTTCGGCGTCCCCCTCCATCCTGCCACCTCAGCACATTAAAGTGGTTCGTGGTTCAGTGTCCTTTGGAGCCTGTGGCCATTCCCTGGGAAGGGAATCTGTGGCTTTCGTGGGGACAACTGATGGCTATTAATACCCTGAGGAAGTCCTCCGCCGACCCTGAAGGGGTGGGGTTCACATCTTCCTCCCCACTGCAAGCGTGCTTCTGGGCCACGGCCCTCTGTGAGAACACATCTCTGCCTTCGTTTGGCTGAAACGTCACGTGTTAGAGTGTTTTGCTCCATGATGTTTTGCTTCTGCGTGCCACGAGTGGCTGATGACTTTGCCGTGTGTATCCTTTGTTGACAGACCAATCTGAGGGCTTCCTGTGAGCATCCAAGCCAAGCCTGAGCCCAGGCACCGTCTCGGGCTGTTCTTCGAGACTGCCGTGGCCCTCGGTCAGGGTCTAGAGACCTGCTGCAGAGGCGACAGACACCCTGGCCTGGGGCGTCTCCAGAACAGGTGCCACCTGCTCCTGAACCTCAGAGGGCAGGAGGCCCCGGGGGTTAGAGCAGGCATCCAGAGAGGCGGAAAGCTGGGCTGAGGCGACCCAGGGCTGCAGGGAGGGGATTCGGTGGGGGGAATGGGGAGATGGGCTGTGGCCACGTGGCGAGTTAATAGCAGAGCTGGAAGCCAGTTCTCATGCGACGTGACAGAAATCTGGTCATAGCTGGGGCTCATTTACCGCTCAGTCCTCTCCCTCTTGCTGGCCAGGGGCACAGTTAGGACATCCCTGGGGCTCGGTAAACGTTCCTCTGTGTTGTTAAGGCTCAGGTGATTCTAATGGAGGGTTCAGCCGATGGCATGTGGCTGGTGGAATGTTAAAGAAGTGGCCGTCAGGTGGTTCTAGCCTCTCAGCCCCCCAGCCAGACCCCCGGGAGCTCCTTCCATGCAGCATGTGGCCCCCTTCCCAGAGAGTGCAAGATTCTGATGTAACTGGTTGAAGGGCTGGAATACCGGCGTCATTTAAAAGGTCTCTGTTGCTGTTGTTTAGCCGCTCAGTCACGTCCGTCTCTTTTGTGACCCCATAGACTGTAGCCCTCCAGGCTCCTCTGTTTCTGTGGGATTCTCCAGGCAAGGATACTGGAGTGGGTTGCCATTTCCTTCTCCAGGGAATCTTCCCGACCCAGGGATCGAACCCGCGTCCCCTGCAGTGATTGGTGGTTTCTTTCCCGCTGAGCTGCCAGGGAAGCCCAAAAGCTCTCTTAGGAGCTTCTGATGAGATGATGCTGATGTGCAGCCGGGCTGGTAACCCCTTGTCCTCTTCCTCTTGCTCCTCATTGCTGCTGCTGCTAAGTTGCTTCAGTCATATCCAACTCTGTGCGACCCCATAGATAGCAGCCCACCAGGCTCCCCTGTCCATGGGATTTTCCAGGCAAGAGTACTGGAGTGGGGTGCCATTGCCTTCTCCACTTGTTCATCATTAACAAATGGAAAAGGAGAAAGGCCACTGAGGGGTTTCCTTTGTTCCTGTCAGTGATTCCAAGTCGCAGGCAGCTGAGTCTAGGACCCGGGGGCTGGGCTCCTGGCCCCTGCGGTCACTTCATCTGCTTCTGGCCTTGCCTCCAGGGCAAGCATCTAGACATCGGCCAGGGATCTTCATGTGGCTGTGAAAACCTTATGGAAAGTCGCTGGAGGGGCTCTGGCTTGTGTGCCCGGTGTGAGCAGGTGGCCCGGAGGACACCTGAATCTGCTTCCTGGTGCCTTTACCAGCCTGGCAGGTGGGGCGGGAGAGCCCAGGGCTTTCTGTTTGCAGCAGGCTTTGAACTCTGGGGAGAGCACACAGGATATGTTGCCCTGGAGGCTGGGCCTGAGCGGGTCGCTGGGAGAAAACCTGTGGAGCCCACAGGCCAGGCCTCCCAGAGCTGGAACCTGGCTCCTTCTGCCTGGTGCTCCCAGCACGGCGGCAGTCATGAAAGTGTGGGCCGCCACAGCCACCCCCAAGGGCTCACCTTCTCAACATGGGCCTTTGAATCTGACTGGTCCATCCTCAAGCCTCCAGCAGTGAGGACGGAAAAGTGAAAGTTGCTTAGTTTTGTCTGACTCTGCAACCCGTGGACTGTATAGTCCATGGAATTCTCATGGCCAGAATACTGGAGTGGGCAGCCTTTCCCCTCTCCCTTCTACAGGGGATCTTCCCAACCCAGGGATTGAACCCAGGTCTCCCGCATTGTGGGCAGCTGAGCCACCAGGGAACCTCAAGAATACTGGAGTGGGTAGCCTATCCCTTCTCCAGTGGATCTTCCCGACCCAGGAATTGAACTGGGGTCTGCCCATTGCAGGCAGATTCTTTACCAACTGAGCTATCAGGGAGGCCGGAAAACACACGCTGTTGTTGCAGACTGGTGCCTCCTGGTGCCTTAGTAGCTTTTCAGGCCCCTGGGTGGTCTAGGGGGCTAGCCCAGACAGCAGAGCCCTGGATCCCTCAGGTCATCCCGCCTCTGGGCGTGAGGAGGAAGGCTGCTGGCCTCAGGAATCAGCGAGGACTCCCTCCCATTTGAACCGTCATGTCCCACACCACGATGCGGATGTCACGGAACGCCTACAGCATGCCACTGGGGCTGCATGGGCAGAAAGCACGCTGGTTAGCCTCCCAGGCAGGGTCGGGCGGGGGGGTGGGAATCCTGCTGTGACCACGACGAGGGTGTATGTGTGCCCACGTGTGCAGAGAGACACAGGCCCTGTGGTCCTGACAGGAGTCTGCTGCTGCAGTTACGTTTGTAATTGTCGGTTCGTCATAGGAGAGAGAACGCTCAGACATCAAGGGACCTATAAAAAGTATGAGGCAGACAGTTCAGGTGTTATTACCCCCAGTTGTCAGATGAGGCAGTGAGGCCCTGGGATGTTAACTGCCTTGCTCAGGGTCACACGCAGCTAGTGGGTGTCAGGCCTGAACTTGGCACCCAGGCCTTTTTGCTCCTGGTGCGGTGTTTTCTTCTGCACCGTATAGTCTCTGAAATAACACATGTGGGTAGTTTTCTCGGTGGTGAGGAAGTGATGGAGATGTGCCTTAAGCAGTGAACTGTGTACCCCATCCAGGACAAACACGGATGGATTTGAAAGCCCCAGAATATCCAGACCCCTGTTTGGTACACCCTGGAGTACCCCGAAAGAGCACAGCTCCCTGCCTTCAAGGCCACCCACCGCCTGGTGACATGAAGTCTGTCTCCAGGCGCAGGTTTTGTTCCTGCCTGTTGGCTCACTTGCTTGTTGAGTCTGCAGAAGGTTCCTGCCTTCATGATGCGCGCCTGGGTACCACTGTCTTTCAGAACTGGAGGTGGTGGGGGCTGTGGGCCCCTGGGGTGGGGGTGACAGGAATGCAGCCCTGGGGTCTTTTCCCCTGTTCAAGTTCGTTGTTTCCATGGAACAGCAGAACTCTGAATACGGGAGAGATGGAAAGGCGTGTTGGCCCCTCTCTGTGGTTGGATGACGTTTGTTGGTAGACTTCTTTATTTCCCAAGATTGTTAGAAATCTCCAGAGTCCTATGGATCAAATCCCTGGCCAACACCCTCCACTTTTCGCCTAGGCTCCTGAGCTTTGGGGTCGTACTGACCTGTGAACCTGAACCGCAGAGCAAAATCAGCCTGGGGTGCTGTGGTCCTGGTGATCCTTTCCTGGGTTAGAAAGGGAAGATGTGTGGACACTTGAAGAGGCTTTTTGGGGTCTAGGTGACCGCATTGCAGTGCTTTATGGGGAGATGTTACTTTGAAAGAAAAATTTTGTCTTTTTAGAGTCCCTCCTCTAAAAGAGAGTAGGGACTGTACGGTCCATTGCTGGTGGATGGTGACCTAAGAGCCACTCGCATGCTGTGGATTTGAGGGACAGGATTCAGAGCATCAGATGCAGCCACGGGTCCTCCTCTGGTGACCAGGGGTGCACCAGTGGCCCTGGCTCTACCAGGGGCTGTCTGTGACCAGGAAAGCAAGGATCTGAGGTCCCAGAATCCAGCATTTGGCTCTTAACACCACACTGACCAGCCTAGGTCACCAGCTGGCTCGTGGAGCAGCCAGAAGTGCAGGAGAGATGGGCTGATGGGGTCTGAGGTGTGCAGTGGAGGGAAGCCACCCTCTTCCCTGTTCACAGCATAGTAGTGAAAGTTGGGGTCTTTCCTCCGGAAGATACTTGGATGGCCTCATGGCGTGGGCTTTGACGCTTTGATTCTCTCACTTCAGTCTTCCTGGATGCACCAGTGCATGTAGTCCCCAGTGTGGGATGTCTTCCCAGGATGCACAGGGCACCGTGGTCCCCAGATGCGGGATGCCTTCCCAGAATGCACAGAGTGCTGTGGTCCCCAGGTGTGGTGCCCTTGGAATGTCTTCCCAGGATGCACCAGTGCACATCCTCCCCAGGTGTGGGATGTCTTCCCAGGATGCACAGGGCGCTGTGGTCCCCAGGCGTGGCTCTCCAGAAGGCCTTTCCTTCACATGGGATGCATAATTGGCCTTCATAGTTTGGAGAGAGGGATCTGCTTTTCTGCCGGTTTCAGAGCATCACCTGTTACTGGAAAAGTTTACACACAGAGAAACGTGTTTGCCTCGCCATGGGGAAAATGGGCCTTGTGCAGTTTGAGGCGATCACATTTCGGGGGCGCGTCCTCTCCACTGGTGACTCCGGCTCCCTGTCCCAGCACGCAGCCGACAATAAAATGCTTTACAACCTGCCAGAGTGCTTGTGTCTTTTCGCAGCACTGCATTTCCCTAAGGACAGCGCTGTTCCCAGGGGTGTCCAGTTTCCTCCTGCCATTCACCAGGCCCCACACCGTCCTTAAGCAGCAAGAACTGGTTTTACCAAGTAAACCGATACCTCGGCGGGTATCCAGGGTGAATAAGGATGGGGCGGCTTAATAAGTTACTGGCGGACCTTTGAGGAGGCCCAGTGGCCCTGGCTCCTCACTCCTCCTGCTCCTTAACGCTTGAATGGGCAAGCAGGAGGAGGAATGGCCTCCCCTTACCTCTGAGTGGGGAGGAGGGCTCACGCCATCAAACAAAGCCAGTCATGCCTGGGGCTCACTGTGGCCCCTGAAGTTCCTGGCTGGACACCCCACACCCTCCCCGGCCCCGCCACTGGAGCAGGGCAGGCCTGGGCCTTAAGCAGACTCCTTGGGAGATGGGCCTATCTGTCCACTTGACTGCTCTAGGCACAGGGGGGAATGTTTCACTCCCACCTCCAGCTCTGCAGCTGATGGCGAGGAGAAGGCTCTTGCTGGCGGCTGTGGGCTCGTTAGTTTTTGCTTGGTTTGTCAGCAAGGCCCTCCTGGGGTTCGGGAGCCTGACAGGTGCTGAGAAGGGACTGCAGTGGAGTACGGGAGCCAGAGCCCCTGGGGCCCTTCAAGGGGGCTCTCAGCCTCACGTCGGAGGCTGTGGTCAGGATCTGACGGGGCTGCGAGGAGAGAGGATAGCGCCAGCCTTGCAGGGGGCAGGGCAGGGGTTTCGGGGGACAGGGCCTCCTCTCCCAGAGTGCTTAAGGGGGACCACAGGCCTGTATACCACATGGTGTTAGAGAGACCCAGTCTGGAGGATGCTGTGTGTCCTGAGTGGTGTTCAGTTCAGTCGCTCAGTCATGTCCGACTCTTTGTGACCCCATGAACTGCATCACACCAGGCCTCCCTGTCCATCACCAACTCCCGGAGTTCACCCAAACCCATGTCCATTGAGTCGGTGATGCCATCTAACCATCTCATCCTCCGTCGTCCCCTTCTCCTCCTGCTCTCAATCTTTCCCAGCCATCAGGGTCTTTTCAAATGAGTCAGTTCTTCACATCAGGTGGCCAAAGTATGGAGTTTCAGCTTCAACATCAGTCCTTCCCATGAACATTCAGGACCGATCTCCTTTAGGATGGGCTGGTTGGCTCTCCTTGCAGTCCAAGGGACTCTCAGGAGTCTTCTCCAACACCACAGTTCAAAAGCATCAGTTCTTCAGTGCTCAGCTTTCTTAATAGTCCAACTCTCACATCCATGCATGACTACTGGAAACACCACAACCTGGACTAGATGGACCTTTGTTGGCAAAGTAGTGTCTCTGCTTTTTAATATGCTGTCTAGGTTGGTCATAACTTTCCTTCCAAGGAGTAAGCATAGGTCCAACTGAGTGGGGTAGGTCAGGATGTAAAGCCGGTGGTGGTAGGGCCAGGTTTGGAGGGCAGGGCTGAGTCTGAGCCTCACATCCAGGAGGGCTGTGTTCTCCCCCCCTGAGTTTCCTGTAGGCGACCAGACAGTGTGTGGGACCCAAGGACCACCCACTTGAGCTTGTACCCACTTCTCAGGCTGAAGTCAGATTTGGTTTTATTCCCCAACCTTGGGAACTGTGTCTTTCCCCCTCTTCTCTCTCTCACCTGCTGGATGGCTTCCTCGGGGCCCAGCGTGGATCAGTTTGGCCTGGGGCCCCGAGGTGAGATGGGCAGATGTCCTCCTGGCCCTGGAGGAGCTCAGGGTTAAGACACTGCAGGATGTAGCAGAGGCTGGGCTGGAGATGACGCCGCTTTGTAAGGACCTTGGTTCCCCAAAACCAATTCCGAGTCCTGAGAGGGATGAACTGTTCCTTTCTGCATCATCTTCTAGGTGCTGTGTTTTGGGGCCACCGTATTTACAGTGTTGTTGTTGTTCCGTCACTAAGTCGTGTCTGACCCTCTGTGACCTCATGGACTGCCGCACGCCTCCCTGTTCTTCACTGTCTCCCAGAGTTTGCTCAAATTCATGTCCATTGAGTCAGTGATGCCATCTAGCCATTGCATCCTCTGTTGCCCCTTTCTCTTGCCCTCAATCTTTCCCAGCATCTGGGTCTTTTCCAATGAGTTGGCTCTTCACATCAGGTGGCCAAAGTATTGGAGCTTTTAGTTTCCATATCAGTCCTTCCAGTGAATATTCAGGGTTGATTTTCTTTGGGATTGACTGGCTTGATCTCCTTGCTGCCCAAGGGACTCTCAAGAGTCTTCTCCAGCACCACAGTTTGAAAGCATCAATTCTTTGGTGCTCAGCCTTGTTTATAGTCCAACTCTCACAACCATACATGACTACCGGGAAAGTCATAGCTTTGACTAGACGGACCTTTGTTGGCAAAATGATGTCTCTGCTTTTTAAATAGAAATCACCTAGTCCAGGGCATGGCAGGTGGGTGTACTCTTGGGTGCAGGTAGATTCGTTGTGGCTGCTCAGGGTGCTCTGTTGAGAAGGGCTTGGAGGCCTTGCCCTGGACCTGGGGGCAGGGGTGGGTAGTGCTGTCTGCCATGGAGGCGGGGAGTAGAGGGGAGCGGTGTTCCGTGCGCAGTGTGTGTCTCTCTGCGTATACACATGAAGAAACTGAGGCCCAGAGAAGTTGTGGCCTGTCTGTGTGTTTGGAGGGTCCAGGACCGGAACCTGAGGCTGCTGCTCCCCACCCAGTGTGCTTTCCACGGCGCTGATGCGCAAAAGCCCAGCTTTGTGAGAGGCCAGACAAACAAGCGTGAAGCAGCGAGGAGCAAGTATCAGACTGGGCTGTTCAGAAAAGACACCATATGGGCTTCCCTGGTGCTCCAGTGGTCGGGAATCCGCCTGCCAGCGCAGGGGACACAGACTTGATCCCCAGTGGGATCAGGGAAGATCCCACAAGCCACGGGACAACTCAGCCCAAGAGCCAGTGAGCCCACCCGCTGTAACTGCTGAAGCCTGTGCGCCCTAGAGGCCATGCTCTGCAACAAGAGGAGGCACCGCGATGTGAAGGCTACTCACGGCAGCTGGAGAGTAGCCTCTGCTCACTGCAACTGGGGAAAGCTTGTGCACAGCAGTGAAGACCCAGCACAGCCAAAAATAAGTCAATAACTTTAAACAAAACACACCATACACCATAGAAAAGATCAGCATGGAGGCAGAGAGATGGGCTTTGACAGAAGAGAGGAGAGGGTGGGGTCTTGCACAAAAGGTCTGATTTGGGTGAAAGGCAGTTCTTACACCCCTCCATGAGGAGCTTCCCCGAAGGCTGTGGGTAGAAAGTACAAAAGCCGCCACTTTCGGCTCCTGATGTGTCAGGTTTTAAAGCCCTTTCCTTCAGGAGCAGGAAGAATGGGGTGACTGCCTGGGCATTGAGAATGCAGAGGAGACGAAATCCTAACCCCCAAGGGTTCTTTCCATGTTTGCTGTTTGCTGGCTTGTTGCACCTGCTGTGTGCCCAGCGCCTGTGCACTGGTGGTGTTTAGACTTGGGGTGTGCTCCCCTCTCAGCCCCTTGGCCAGCCTGTGATGGGTCTTGTGGGTCACAGCCCGCATCACAGGGCAGGCTCCCCAAGGAGTAGCCACTGCACCTTGAACTTCCGCCAGCCGGTGCTTCTCTGGGAGCCACTGTGTGATGCAGGTGTGGCATTTTCTGTGATGGGAGCAGCTGCTGTCAGCGGGTTGAACCAAGGGTGGATCCAGGCGCACACTGCTTCATGTCTTAGTTCTTAGCTCATTTCTCCTGCTGGATGAGGAATCCGTTTGGCTCTTACAGGAGTTGCTTGATTTTTTTTCCCACCAGCCACTCCTGCTTGCCTGTCATCATTCTGCCAATTTCACGGTCTCCTCGGCCAGTGGTTGGAGTCACAGAGACCCGCTCAGGGTGAGGAAATCACAGACCTTGCCTGGAGCCTCTGCAGGTTCACCAGTGGGAATGCTGTGTTCACGCCCTGCCCGCCCCTTCTCCAGCTTCCCCCCACTACCCTTCTCTCCCACTTCTGGGCTGGCCTCCAAAAGCGTACAGAGAACTTCATTTTAAGAAGCACATAGGGAAAAAAAAAGTAAAGCACGTAATTGTGGGTTATGTAAGAAAAACCCCAGTATTCTTCAGAGATGCCTTCTGATGGAGGGGTGAGATGACAAGGTGCTAGAGTTTGCTTTAAATCCTTTCTTGGTTTTACATCAAAGGGAAAAAAAAAAGATGGACAAAGCAAATCGTGCTCACTGTCGAGCTGGCGTGTGGGGTCGTGGGGGGTTATCGTGCTACTGTCTCTCCTGTTATTTGCATCTCAAGTTTTTCACGTTAACAGTGTTTAAAGTGTACAGGATTCTGCTGAGAACTTTGTGTATAATTTTGGGTGCTCTTCGTAACACTGCTTAAACCTGCTTAGAGATGCGTCCAACTGACATGTGACAGGTTTCCTCCAGGCCCTTGCTGCTTCGTCCTGCTCGTTGAAACTAATACGCTCCTTTGTGTAATGTTTTCTGAAAATTTGCAGTACATTCAGCCACCCCAACATGGCCAGAACTCTGTCAATACCGTTTTACAAAGGTTTGGGGTATTCTTGTCTAAATAGTTGTGTGAGTTTTGTTTTTGTTGGATGGACATTTATTGAGCATCTACGTATGAAGACGGAACGCATATGAGGAGATGAATGTTGTGGGGGAGGGGCCCTGTCACTCTCAAGATCAACCAGGAGCTGGGAGTTGTAGGTCCTTTTAGGACTCACCCTGTAGCAGGGAGGTGCTTGGTCACAGTGGGTCCAGGTCATAATATCTCAGTTTATTACTTTAATTCAGTTCAGTCTCTCAGTCGTGTCTGACTCTCTGAGACCCCATGAATTGCAGCACACCAGGCCTCTCTGTCCGTCACCAACTCCCGGAGTTCACTCAAACTCATGTCCATCGAGTCGGTGATGCCATCCAGCCATCTCATTCTCTGTCATCCCCTTCTCCTCCTGCCCCCAATCCCTCCCAGCATCAGAGTCTTTTCCAATGAGTCAACTCTTCACATGAAGTGGCCAAAGTATTGGAGTTTCAGCTTTAGCATCAGTCCTTCCAATGAACACCCAGGAATGATCTCTGTGAGAATGGATTGGTTGGATCTCCTTGCAGTCCAAGGGACTCTCAAGAGTCTTCTCCAACACCACAGTTCAAAAGCATCAATTCTTCGGTGTTCAGCTTTCTTCACAGTCCAACTCTCACATCCATACATGACCACTGGAAAGACCATAGCCTTGACTAGACGGACCTTTGTTGGCAGACTAATGTCTCTGCTTCTCCATATGCTATCTAGGTTGATCATAACTTTCCTTCCAAGGAGTAAGCGTCTTTTAATTTCACGGCTGCAGTCACCATCTGCAGTGATTTTGGAGCCCAGAAAAATAAAGTCTGACACTGTTTCCACTGTTTCCCCATCTATTTCCCATGACGTGATGGGACCGGATGCCATGATCTTCGTTTTCTGAATGTTGAGCTTTAAGCCAACATTTTCACTCTCCTCTTTCACTTTCATCAAGAGGCTTTTTAGTTCTTCTTCACTTTCTGCCATAAGGGTGGTGTCATCTGCATATCTGAGGTTATTGATATTTCTCCCGGCAATCTTGATTCCAGCTTGTGCTTCTTCCAGCCCAGCGTTTCTCATGATGTCCTCTGCACAGAAGTTAAATAAGCAGGGTGACAATATACAGCCTTGATGTACTCCTTTTCCTATTTGAAACCAGTCTATTGTTCCATGTCCAGTTCTCACTGTTGCTTCCTGACCTGCATATAGGTTTCTCAATTAGATTTTTAAGAATATTTGTGTGTGTATTTATCTGGCCGTGCCGGGTCTCATGGCACACGGGATCCTTGACCTTTGTTGTGCCCTGCGGCACCTAGTTGCAGCATGCGGACTCTCATCTGGTGTGTGGGATCCAGTTCCCTGAGCAGGGATGAAACCCAGGCCCCTTGCATTGGGAGCACAGAGTCTGAGCCACTGGACCACTGAGGAAGTCCCCTCACTCTATCTTGATTGATAGACTGTAACACCTATATTCAACCACACGC
The DNA here is from genome assembly GCF_023091745.1 of Budorcas taxicolor. Lineage (NCBI taxonomy): Eukaryota > Metazoa > Chordata > Mammalia > Artiodactyla > Bovidae > Budorcas > Budorcas taxicolor. The sequence goes on along the minus strand of NC_068930.1, from coordinate 60,013,557 downwards.
AAGCCCCTTTGCCTTAAGTTTTCTCATCCTGTTCTCAGGCTAAACCCATTCTCCAGTAATTAAACTTCTCAGGGGCAGAGAAAGCTGATTTTTTTTTTTCATGTTGGTTTCAGGTGGGCCCAGTGGAAATGGGGAAGGCATAAAGCAGTCTAATAGGAGGCACAGGCGCTGGCATAGGTGCAGACCTGGCCGTGGAAGCCCCCATTGCGGGCACTTGGTGCCAAGGAGGGACTGTGCTGGAAGGGAGTGGAAGGAGGTGAACTCACCAAGTCCACTCTTGGGGCCGCCGTTGGCATCCTGCTCAGATGGGCTCGCCTCGAGGAGGTGATGGAGTCAGGGGCTGTGAAGGGTGGAGTGGGAAAGTGCCAGCCATACGAGGAGGTGATGGAGTCAGGGGCTGTGAAGGACGGAGTGAGAGAGTGCTGGCTATGTGAGACCAGGTCAGACCTCCCCGTGGCTCATCCCGTGGGCCCGAGGAAACAAAGGCCGGATCCTGTACACAGACGGGCCTGGAGTGTCTGTGCTTCAGCCCTTGACCCCGAGGTTGACTCTCCTGGGGTGTCGTCCTTGATGTAATCCTCTGACTGCAACGTCATCCTTGTCCTTCCAGCCTCCTCCCTCCAGCAAGAGTCGGCCTGTGGAGTGAACGGCCCCGGTCGGAGAAGCGCCAGGTTTGAGAGTCACATTGGCCTGGGGCCAAGATCCGGCTTCTGCACAGAATAGTTTGTGGTGCTGGGTCATCGTTTGCGCCCTGTGTAGGGGCCACTGACCCAGGGAGAGGAGAAGTGAAGCTCTTGGTGGCTAGTGTGCCCCAAGCGTTCACTGTTCCGTTTCTCATCCACCATGATGGGAATGCAAACTGACGCAGGCATTTGGGGAGACAGTCTGTCATTAAAGGCTAAAGTCCCACACCTGCATGCCTGACAGCCCAGCTGATTTCACGCTGAAGTGTATATCCAAGAGAAACTCCTGTGCGTGGACTCCGGGAGATGTGTACAAGAATGGTCGCGGCATTTCTGTGCACAACAGCAGAAGGCTGGAAGCAGCCCAGATGCCCATCAGTAGGGGAATGGATGAATACGCTGAGACGTGACCACACAATGGAATATTATACAGCTGTCCAAACAAATTAACTGCAGCAGCACTCAACGATGTAGATGAATTTTAGCAATGTCATAAATATTAGCTAAAAAGAGGCTGTGCGTCCAAAGATTACATACAGCACTAATCCTTTTCTTTGTGAAGTCAGAAGGAGCTAAAATAAATGTGCTTTTTAGGAAGGTTTTACAGCTGCAGTAAAGCTGAAAAAAAAAAGAAATGTGGGAAGGGGCAAGAGAATGTGCATTTCTGATTGAGGTTGGGGGTATCTTGGATGGAAAGGGGTGGGGCATGGGATGGGCACCATCTAGATAGATGCAGGTTTTGGTCCAGGGCCCAGCCTTTGTTTGGGGTGGGCGATTTGCAGGTGGTTATTACATTGTGAAAAGTAAGCGAAAGTGAGTCATGGGCGACGACAGATGAATGTCAGGAGCCAAGGACTATGGTGAATAATTAACCCTGTTCTGTGCATGTTAGGTCCAACACGCCCCCATGCCCACCCTAAGTTCATTTCAGCAGAAGCTGTGATGCCTCAGTGTTTACTGAGCCTCCGTTCCTGTGGCTGACATCCCTACCACCCTCCCCAGCCCTCCGGCCTTATCTGTCGGCCGGCTGTCCATCCAGCTCCAGCCTCCCTCCTCCACGGTGCCCGCCGGCTGGAGCAGCCTTTGCCGGCTTGTGGCTTTGCTCGTCCTTAACCACTTGCTTCCTATCCATGTTACACAATCAATGCCTTGTAATAAATGGCCTCACCTAGTAATCGGTTCCACATGTGTGTATCTTTCTAAGGCGATGGTAGTTTCCCCCAGGCCAGGGGTCACATTTTATCTCCTCTTATGTGGCAGATTACTCCCCTGCTCCCGTTCACACGCCCTGTCTTCCTTAATCAAAGAGCCCCCAACCTCCCCTCTAGCTGGGCCTGGCCTCGCTACCCAGGGAGACGTCAGTGGCAGTGTCGGGCACCACTTCTGACAAGTCTTCCTAAGAGGAGGTGGCAGCGTGCCTTTCTTCCCCCTTCCTCCTTCCCGCTGCCCAGAGTGCAGCGCCCAGGTCCCTGACACCCTTGGGTGGGGGCTTGCATGGTCTGCTTTTCTTCTGATGTCTTAGCCCCCTCGGGAGGTCCTATCTATGTCCAGGTCTTTGTTGCTCACAGAAACTACAGTTCTTAGGGGTATGGCATGTGAGCTACCCGCCCCCGTGGTTCTGAGCACTGTGAGTGCATAATACTTGCTCCGCAAGTCCTGTGGATTAAAAAGGTCAGCTGTGCCAAAATGGGCACCTGGACTCCGAGGAGTTGGTGTTGGGTCCTGTGCGCTGCTCACCTGCGGGTGACCTGGGCAAGTCACCTAACTCCTCTGAACTCCACTAGGTCAGGGAGTTGGGAACCCTGCCCGTGACAGCAGAGTTACAGCAGCGTGAATGGTCAGCTACCCAGTCGATGGTCAGCCGTCCCGGGCCGTGTGCCCCAGACACTGAAGGCTCGCACTGTAATTTTCACAGCCATCTCTACTACAGGCTCATGAGCTCTCCTTGAGGCCTGCCCCCTACAGCAGCCTCACTTTCCAGGAACAAACTTGCGATCCCCACGGCACATCTGTGCCTATTGAAGGTGTCCCCAGCCTGATGCTGCTGTCCCTCTGCCTCGGAGGGGACACTGTGACCCCTCTTTCGGGAGGAAGCTCGGGGTGGACAGTCTGTGATGAGCTGAGCTGGCTTTTTCAGCCAGTGGTGCTTTATTGTAGCGTCTGTTCCTCTTTACTTTTGTTTTTCTCCTCTAGCACGCTGCCCTCAGTGGACCCAGGGTGAGAGCCACTCTGTGCAGGGGCCTAGGGAGGTGGCTCTGCTGGTGAGAGGTGAGCAGTGAGCGGAGGGTGGAGGGGGCCACTCTTGTGCGTGGGCTCATGTGTGCGGGAGCTCCAGCCAGAGCCAGGCCTGCCCAGAGAGGTTCTGTACCACGTCTGGCATTCGGCTTTGATTTCCTGGGTCTGAGTGGCCAGGGGACAGGCTGTGTGCCTGTTAGCAGAAGAGGCCTTTCCTATCTCAGCAGACCTGGGGTGCCTGGGGGCCATCAGCCGTGGCTTATCCTGCGGCCATGGCCAAACCCCGGCTCCTGGCCCCAGCTAGGGCACCCCACGTACCCTGTTTTCTGCATCTTTCCTCTCTGCTCCAGCGTATTTATGATGACCGACTGCTGGCTTTCCAGCAGTCATTCTCTCCTTTGCATTCATTCAGGAAGCATGTATTTAGAGCCTGTCCCATGCCCGGCCAGAGTCCTGTTCCTGAGCTCGGTAGTGAGGATAAATGCCTGTCTCCGCCACAAATCTGAATTCCAGGGGGCAGAGGTCCTATCTGCTTTCATGCACCATCACACCCGACTCCTCGCACGCTGCCTGGAATAGACCCAGGCTTGTTTACTTATTATTTACTTATTCGGGATGAGATGGTTGGATGGCATCACTGACTCAATGTGCATGAGTTTGAATAAGCTCCGGGAGTTGGTGATGGACAGGGAAGCCTGGCGTGCTGCAGTCCATGGGATCACAAAGAGTCGGACCCACGACTGAGCGACTGAACTGAGCTGAGCTGTTCACTTTTGGCTATGATGGGGTCTTCACTGCTATATGAGCTTTTCTCTAGTTGCCGCAAGTGGGGGCTACTCTCTCGGTGCAGTGCTCAGGCTTCTCATTGCGGTGGCTTCTCTTCTTGTGGAGTGCAGGCTTCCGTAGTTGTGGCCCCCGGGCTCTAAAGCACAGCTTCAGTATTTGAGGTGCACGGGCTTAGTTGCTCCGCAGCATGTGGGATCTTCTCGGATCAGGGATCAAACCTGTGTCTCCTGCATTGGCAGGTGGATTATTTACCACCGAGCCACCTGGGAAGCTCCCGGGCTTGTTTTAACAAGTAAATACTTACTGAATGTATGGATGAATGAAGGAGTGATTATAAGATCAAGGCAGTTTGTGAGAGTACAGAGAATCATGGCTCAGTTTGGGGAGATAGGTGCAAACAGAGAAGCCCCCCCAAAACCAGCTGTGCAAATGCCCTAAGAGAAGCACTTAGGTATTTTGAGGCTCTGAGAGGGCAGGACAGGTCGCTCAGGGTGAGAAGCCTGATGTGTTTATCGACAGCGTCTCCTGGGGCCTGAGTGACCCATGAAGCCTTTCCTGGCGGCTGGAGCCTGCAGGGACCGCTCCACTTCCCAACTCCTCGGGGTCCCCCTGAGGATGCCCTTGGGCTGCAGACTCACCGTGTAGGTGTCTCTTCTCGCAAACCATGCTGTGAACTCCCTAGGTTCCTGCCCCAGCTTGCTCATCATTTGCCACCGGACCCAAGGTCCAGCCAGGCATCTCAGTGCATTGCTAGGCCTCAGTCAGACAGATGCCCCACTGGACACAAGATGACGTGGACATGCCAGAGAGTGTCGGGCCGGAGTGAGATGTCCTTCATGCATACACCTGATCCCCCAGTGCCTCGCGGGACTTTACATATGACTGTGTGCTCACTTGATGTGCAGAGTTGAGCCTCTTCTTTTTCAGCTTGGCTTGGAAGAGTCCACTCGCTATGGCGGCAAGATGGGGCCCAGAGTGTCAGTTTGGGCACAGGGACAGCTGGTGAGGGTGCCTGTTATTTACTTGAAGTGTGGATTGTCAGCTGGCCCTGCAGGAGGCCGGGCAGCTGCCCGCCTTGTGCCCAGGTGCCGGGGCGGGTCTGCATGCCTTCATTCTTTCTCCCGCCTTCTCTGGTGTGTTCTTTGAATCTGCCGGTCCGCACACCCACCTTGCTCACATCTGAAGAAAAGATTCCCTTTTCTTTTGTTCAAAAAAATGCAAGTTAGCAGGTGTAAACTTTATGTTCAGGAGGAATGAACAATAAGGTCCTCCTGGATAGCACAGGGAACTTTATTCACTGTCCTGTGATAGAGACTTCCCTGGTGGTCCAGTGGTGAAGACTCTGTGCTTCAAGTGCAGGGGGCCTGGATTTGATTCCTGGTTGGAGAACTAAGATCCCACACACTACATGGTGTGGCCAAAAAATAAACAAATCCATAAATAATTGCTAGATACTTTAAAAAGTTACAATTTTAAAAAAAATCCTGTGATCAACCATAATGGAAAAGAATATGAAAAAGAATGTTTATGTGTATAACTGACTCACTTTGCTGTATAGCAGAGATTGTCATAATATTGTACTTCAATAGAAAATTTCAAGTAAAAAATTTAAATAAATGGGATAAGTTTAAAGAGGATAAATAAGTGAAAGAGGATAAAATTAAAGAGGATAAAAATTTTTTAAAAGAACCAAAGAAATAAAGGGCGACTTTTTTCCCCCCATCTTCAGATCAGAGCCTCACCAATAGGGGCCCTGTGTTCTAATTGTGGAGCGTTGTTACTGGATCCACATTTAAAGTCCACCCTGTGAACACACGCACCAGTCTGGGGCTCCTGGCCCTTCATTAGCTCATCTGACAAATGCCAAGTGAGCCCCTCCTTGTGCCAGACGCTGCGGGGCAAAGGGGAAGGGGACAGTCCAGGTGCTCACCCTGGGCAGCCCACAGCCTGGTCAGGAGACTTGAAAAGTGAAGCTGGCTTCGCAGAGGACACCCAGGCTGCACCTTTATAACTAGAGGCAGAGGGTTGCTGGTCCTTCCCTCACACCCTCGCAGCATTTTATACCCTAAACATGTTAGCAGCACTTATCACGCTAGGTTACCCGAGGGCGCGCCATCGCAGCTTACATCCTGGCTAAGGCAGACATCACAAATCTGTGTCTGCTTCCCTGCCTCTGAGCCCAGACCTGGCCTCAGAATCCTTCTAACACAGCACTCCAGAGGCTGTTAGTTCTACCAGTAGCCTGTGCCTGGCACCTGGGCCTAAGCCCTTGCTCTCGTGGTGAGTTACTCATGTGAGAGCTCCCTGTTTTAGAATGGGCCGTCTGACCGTGGGGGCCCACTGCACTGCTGGCGGTGGTTAGGCTGGGCCGCCCCCAGTTCCGGGCTCTGTGGGGCTGCAAAGCGTTCTCCTGGCCCAGACCTTCCCCTTGCTGCTCCCTCTGCCCGGCGGTCTTCTTCCACGTGTCCACCCGGCACGATTGTTCAACTGTTCCTCAGTCGGAGGACCCTCTTTGACCACCTGTCTGTGACAGTTTCATTTTCCTTGTCTCCTGGGTCGAGCCACCCTTATTTTTCTTGTTAGCATTTCGTACTTCCTGGTACATCACACGGCATATTCTTTTACCTCTTTGTCTCTCTCCTTTACTATGGCATCCCGAGCCATCAAAGACACTTGTGGATCAAATGGATCTTGCGGTCGCAAGTCCTGGTGGGCCAGGCATAGCCCCTCCAGTTAGGATTAAATGAGATAGTACAAGAATGAGATCGTACAGAGTGTCGCGTCCAGGCTCTGCTTTATCATCGTTCCAAAGAAAGGGCTTCTTGCACTCTAGCAGGGGGGCAGGGCGTGTTCGGTTGTGGCCCTTCCTCCTTGTGGTCAGTGTCTCTGTTTAGCCGGCAGCTGGCGAGCGTCTGCTGTGGGCATCGCATGCGGAGGCCAGGGGTGAGGGGATTCAGATGCGAGCACATGGCAGGGCCTACGCCCGGACCTGAGGTTCCTAGTCACCTCGGATATGGGGTACACTGTGCCAGGGCTCAGGGGGCACAGATGCAGTAACTGTTTCCAACCAAGGGATTTGGGCAGGGAAGAAGGTGCTGGGGTTGGGGATGGTGGGCGCTAGGATTGGGTCAGGTGCATCCCCCGCCCCCCCCCCCCCCCCCAGCATGGACAGCTGCCCAGGAGTCGAGACCATCTGTTGAGACTCTCACTTCCTGCTGAGATGGTGGTTATTACAAACGCGTCATTTCTTAACCTTCCTCCTCCTCGGTTTTTCAACTGTCTCCTGAGTTGCCCTCCCCTGTTTCCTGCTTAGAGAATTAAGTTATTGGTGATAGAACTGCAGAACCCTCCAGAGCTTCTTGCTCTCTGGGTGCAGTCTGATCATTTGTTGCCAACTTCCATGACAGTGAGTAGTAGCTGGTTTGCAGGGCTTGTTTGCTTGCTTATTTCATGCGTAGCTTTTTCAGGGGATCAAGTGGGAGTGAAGGAGGCGGCAATACAGTCTAACCTCGCTCGCTTATTTATCCAAGATTTCACTGCTCCCTGCACACTCCCACAGAACTTGCCCCCCACTTTCCAGCCTTTTCTCAGGCTCAAGTGCTGTCGCTGTGCCCAAGGCAGGCATCGCTAATCAACCGCGCACACTCCACCTCACCCCAGCACAAACCTGCCCTTAGAGCTCTCAGCCTGGCGGCCCGCCAGCCCTTCGAGGTTGAAACCTCCATCACCCTTCACAGTACAAACTGTCCTGTGTGTGCTTCTCCTGAGACCAGAGGAAAAAGAGTTTTAAGCAGGCGGTGTGGGGGGCCAGGCATTCAGAGGTTCCCGCTCAGCCCCTCCTGTCTTGCTCTGAACCCCAACGGTTAGGGCAGGAAATGGGTATGGGTGAGCCTGAGGGTGGGGTGGATTTCCCCAGGCCTGGGGACCTCCGGGGCAAGCCCCCACACCCCAGTCGCTGCGGCCATCTCCTTTATGAGTTTCCCTTTCAAATTGCTGCAGGACTCCTGCCTGTGTGCACCGCAGGGCTGTGCGAAGTTGGGACCCCTGAAGCCGGGGGCAGGCATGCGTGTTCTCCCTGAGCGTGTCTGGGGCAGTACCCACCACAGGCCTGAGTAGTGCCAGGCGCCGTGCTGTCTCCTGTGGGTTAGGTGTGATGCCCACCTGCCCAGCCACCTGGCAGGGCTCAAAGCAGTGACAGGCTTGTGGTGGACCCTGCTGGGGGACCCCAGAGCCACTGCTGCCCCTGGCGAGATAAGCCCAGAGCGGGTGCCAGGCCCCGCCTCCCTGTGCGGGGTCCTGCTTCTCCACCTTGAGACTGCAGTGGGGGTGGGGTGTGATTCCATCGCCTGTGGTGGGAGACAGGCGGTGGAGGAGGGCCTTCTGCTGCTGCCTTCATCTTTGTGGCCTCCCAGACGGCACCTGCTCTTTGTTTCCATTTTAGCTCAGCGCCACCTCCTGGAAGCCTTTCTGGATTAGTCCTCCCATGGGCTCCCATTGACACCCAGCTCAGATGCCTCACATCCCCTCTGTAAGGGCATCAGACTTGCCAACAGGCCTGTCTCCTGCCAGGCTGCGGGCTCCCTGAGGGCCCGGCCCTGTCCCACGCACACACCCTCAACACCCGCTGCTCCCTCTCGGTTTTGTTGAGCTTGTCTGTCTGTCTGCATCTCTTAGATTTGAGGACACAGATCCTGTTTACCCCACCGCCTGACACCCCATAGGTGCCCAGGAGTTACCTGTGGTGGCTGTTTAGCTGCTCAGTCATGTCCGACCCTTTGCGACCCCGTGGACTGCAGCACGCCAGGCTCCCCTGTCCTTCACTTATCTCCCCGAGTTCGCTCAAGTTCACCTCCGGGGAAACAATGTGGTGTAAGTCTAAGTGTGAATGGCTGCCCTTCTGCTCTCCCTGCCCTGGGGAGACGGGCGTTAGGCCTGGCGGGCTGACTCAGGAGCAGCGATGCCCTGTGGCCTGTGGCGGCCGGCCTCTCCCTGCCCTCACAGATGCCAGCAGGCTGCCACCTGCCGCGGGTAGCTCCCAGGCACACTTGGCCCCACCTGCTCCCACGTGTCCCCTGGTGGGAGCAGCACTGGCAGCTAGCGGGTGAGGGGCTGCCAAGGGTGGCGCCCGCCCCGGCCCTGCCTGGCCTGAGTGGTGGGTGGAGCACCGGGGGGCACAGCCGTGGCCCAGACACATGCTCCCAGCCCAGCTGCTTGCTGGGACTGGGGCGGGCAGGGGGCGGGGAATGGCCACGCCTCTCCCGCTGAGCTCTGTGGGCGTGCCCGGGGCAGAAGGTGCCAGGGCGCCAGTCTAGAGTCCCCAGCTGGCGAGGGTGCAGGGAGCAGTTTGGGGCCCACGGGCCTGGGGAACCTGGTATTGGTGGCTTCGCAGGTGTCCCCACCCTTGCTGTGATCCCGCACGCTAAGCTCTGGCCGTTGTGAGCCGCACACCCTCCCTTGCCTGCCCATCGCCCAAAAGGTTGACTTTTGCAAGAAGCCCAAAGAAAAGAACTCTGCAGCTGCACGATCCCTCGCCACCATAAAGATAGGGTTCTTTGCGTCACCCCCAAGCACAGATGCTGCTGCTCTGCCGGGAAGAGAGGACAGGGCGGCCCTGAGCCACCCCAGGCACTGAAGTGCGAGAACAGGACCACCCCTGCCTCCCCAGCCTGCCTAATCCCCTAAATCCTTCTTGGTTGCGTGTGTGCTAAGTCGCTTCAGTTGTATCTGATTCTGTGCGACTGTAGCCCGCCAGGCTCCTCTGTCCATGGGATTCTTCAGACCTGAATACTGGAGTGAGTTGCTGTGCCCTCCTCCAGGAGATCTTCCCAACCCAGGGATGGAACCCGTGTCTCTTCCATCTCCTGCACTGGTCCAACTTGCCCCCCACCCCGCCCCCTCACTGCACCTGTGGCTGCTGGTGGCCTCACCGCAGACATTCAGGCCTGGAGCCCAGCTTTAGCTGCTGCTGGCCGGGCTCGTATCTGCCATGTAATATGGTTCCTGGGATACCATTTGTGGGCAGAAGTTCTTCTCGGAAGAGTTGAATGCAGCACCCTGTCTGTGCTCCTGGGGCTGCCCATACCACTTTCCTTGGTGCAGGGACTCGGAACAGGTGCTTCCTAGCATCAGATAAGTCCACCCACAGAGCAACACAGTGGGAAGGTGGCAGGCATTCTCGGGGACACTTGAGGTGTCCTCCAGTCCCGCCCCTGCGGGTTTTCCCGGGTTCTTCAGGGACGTGTGGGCACTTGCCTGTTTTCAGAGTTGGCAGCCCTGAGTTAGTAACTGTAGCGATGTGCTGTGAGTCTGTGTGCCAGCCTCCACCTAAAGGAGCCAGACATCCTTTGGAGATGATCCTCTTCTGTTTACAGATGGTGTGGCTCAGAGAGGGCCTGCGACTTGCCTGAGGTCACACAGCAAGTAGCTTTGCCCTCTCTTGGTGGTGTTTGCATTTCCGGGTGCTCCCTCCCACGGATCTCCCTCCTCCTGGGTCAGCTCAAAGGAAATATTTGTTTTCCTTTCTGAGAACAAAGGCTGGGCTTGGTTCATTTCTGTGAACACAGCCACGAGGACAGGCAGTTGCCAAGTGTTCAGGGGTGGGGGTTTCTGACAGTCTGGGACCCGCAGGTGGACTGAGTTGGTGGCCTTCAGTTGCTGAGTCCAGAGACACAGTGTGGCCTCATTAGGGGAGCTGGTGCTCCTGGGCTTGTGCAGACCCGAGCTGATTTCAAGCCCCGGGGACCCCGGGATTAATTGAAATGAGGTGGAACAGATGGATTGAGTCTATCAGCAGCTTTACGTGACAGCCTCTTAACATAAAAGCACTTCATTACCCACTCCTTCCGCTGGGGCTCCCTGCCTGAGTCGGAGGGAATGTGGCCGAAACGGGAGTCCCCCTACCCCGTCCAGATGGAATCACAGGCACGTGGCCGACGGCCCGCCTCTGAACGGGCGGCCGGGGATAATTCATCAGGCTTGTGTCTCTGCACAGTAGCTAAATTTACAGAATCATTCTCCTGGCTGTAACGTCACCAAAAGTGAGCAGCGCCGCGGGGGTTGGGGGTCCAGTCCCTGTTGCTATCAGACGCGGTGACATCGTGGGCGTTTTGATTGGTTGGGAATGGGGTCAGCAGGCTGTCACTATGGAAGGTATGAAACAGGCATCACCGTAGAATTGCCTCGGTTTGGGGTCTCAGGGAAAGCTCACCAGCCCAGAGCACCCAGCTTGGCCGTTGCTCTGCATCCTGCCGTTAAACCCCGTTACAGCATGTGCCATGGTTCTTTCCAGTTGAAAATTCTGGTAATTCTTGTCCTGGTCCCCTCATGTGATGTGAGGAGGAGGGAGGAAAAGGGGAGAGGGGACCTTCCCATGTGTTTGGGTATGTGTTTGCCATCTGGGTTGTCAGGCAGTTTTTGTTTGGGCCAAGATGCTATTGAAGGGAACCCCTCTTGGCCTTATCAAAGGGGGAGCTTTGGAGGAGCGCTAATTGATGGCAGGAGCATAAGCCCCCACGATGTGTGCAGAGGCTGCCTGGAATACTAGCCCTGACTTCCTGAGTCTCTCCATGGGGTGCTCTGTGAGTGTCTCAACCTTTCCAGATCCCAGAGGCACCTCACTTGCGTGAACCTTAGCTGTGTTGTTTCTGGAAAAGTTAGGGCTCTGGGGTTTGCACTCTTGCCTCCTCTCTTGGGGTCCTGGGATAGATGCTGGGGTCCTTGAATACGTGTGCAGCCTTTCCCGTCTGAGTCACTTCTTGTGTTTAGGAATTTTATTATGTTTTAATTTTAAAAATAATTTTATTTTTTATTTTGCTGGGTCTTCTTTGCTTCATAGGCTGTTCTCTAGTTGAGGCAAACGAGGGCTCCTCTCTTGTTGAGCATGTGCTCTAGGTGCATGAGCTTCAGTCGCTGCACACAGGCTCAGTAGGTGTGGCGCACAGGCTCTAGGGCACAGGCTCAGTAGGTGTGGCGCACAGGCTCTAGAGCACAGGCTCGGTAGGTGTGGCGCACAGACTCTAGGGCACAGGCTCAGTAGGTGTGGCGCACAGGCTCAGTAGTTCTGGCAAATGGGCTTAGTTGCTCTGAGGCATGTAGGCTCTCTGGACCAGGGTTCAGACCCATGTCTCCTTTGCTAGCAAGTGGATTCTTTTCCACTGAGCCACCGGGGAAGCCCTGTTGAGGAATTTTTAATTCCCCTTGCTTTTCTTCACTTGCTCATAAAACAATCACATTTGGGATTTTACAGTTGGAAAGCCTGATGTATTCAAGCCAGCATTACAAATTCACCGTGAGGTGTTTGTAACTTTGGTTTTCATCTACCGGCATGTTAAATGTGGCATCTTCAGACATGTGGTGGCCGATTTTGCCAGGTAAAATACTTGAAGGCATAGGAAGGAACTTAACAGGGGACTAAAGTAACTCATGGTAGTGGAGCAAAGTAGTTGCTTTTCAGGACTCGGTCCCTTTGTTCATGTGAGAAAGAGAAGACACCACTTCCAAGAAAAGAGATTTTAAAAACAATAAAACCAAGCACATTGCCATAAGCTGAGTCAGTCTCATTTTGTCAGCGGTCACTTAGCTGCTGCCTCTTTGCTGCCTCCTCACGGGGGGAGCTGACTGATGAGGCAAAATGTGAAAGTGCCGCAGGAGTGGGCAGGTGAAGCATTAAGAGTTGAGGGGAAAGGCAGTCATGTGTGACTAAAGGCATCAAGGCAGGCTTCCTGGAGGAGGTGGCATTTTCACTGAGCTCTGGAGGATGGATAGGGTTCTGATCTGGTGGCACCTGGGGCTGGCATTGTGTGAGGCAGAAACAGCGCCCAGTGGAAAATGTAGTGTGCACAGAACAGGGTAACCAACGGCTTGACTCGCTGGCCACACGTGGTAGCTAATGCATTTCCTGGCTCCCACCTTTCCCTGTGGGACTCCTGAGCATTGTCCTCAGCCCAGCTCACAAGAGCGCCCCTCTGGGGAGTTTTCCCAGCCTTGTCTGGGCAGAGTTTGGCAGTGTACCTGGTGCTGTGCTGTGTGACCTGTCAGTGCATGGCAGGGTGCTCTATGTGTGGTTTTGAACCCAAGATTTAAGGTGTGCTCTGTGTGTGTGCGCGCACATGCGCATGCTGGATGCATACTCAAAGCAGCCATCACTCGTGTTTCTGATTCCCAGTATTCGATAGGTCTTTGTGTTTCTCTGGCTGTGTGGAAGGCACATTTTGCTGTCTGGACCATCCTGGTCTCCTTGGAAACCATGAGCATCATCTTCCTCCTGGATGCCTCTCAGGAGTGTTTGTCTTAACTTCTCTGGGATCTCTCTCTTATTGGCTCTGAATTAACGGCTCCTTTTCAAACCCTCATGGAGGGTCATTCCATGGACCTAAACTCATGGCATTTAGCAGCATTTGTTTCTCCTTCCTGGCGAAATGTCAGACCATAAAATTGTTTCTTTCATTTGGCAAGAGAAAAAGATTTCTTTCTTCATGAAATCATTGTCCTCAATCCAATAATCCCAGTGTTCTCACTGGAAACTGAAGATAACCTTTGCCGCAGACACGGAAAGTGTTTGCACCCTGCAACTTTTCTGGGACCTTTTGTTTCTTCCATCAGCGGAGAAAGTGACCTTTCTATTTGAGCACGCACAGAGATTGACCGGAGCCTTGGCAGCATTTTAAGCCTTTTCAGTGAGGCCCCTACGTTGCCGCAGGTGGTGGGTGAAAGTCTCTGGGATTCTTGAAGCCTCTGTTTTCCAGGGCCTGATGCTCTCGGAGCTGATCCTCCACCCCACCCTTCCCTTCCCACAGGGCTTCCTGCCTCTGGCCCCAGCACAGGCACCAGAGCTGCAGGCCAGCCTCTGCCGTCATCCCTGGGTTCCTCTGGCTCATATCTCTTCCCAGCTGATGGAGGCTTTGTACTTCCTGATGGGGGGTGATGGGGTACTGTTTGATTTGGAGTGGGTGATTTTTAAGAAACCAATAATCTGCATCATTTTTCATGTTGCATTGTGAATTGTCTCAGGAGAAAGGAGAATTTTTTTTGGTGGATCTGTCTTGTTCACAGTTCCATAACTGATAAAGAGATACTGCTGATCATACATTCTTTGTGGGACGCCATGCCACAGGGTTAAAATGATTTAAGGTGATAGAACCGCATTTATGGAACCTTTGTTTTAATTCATTTCTGGTTGTGCTGGGTCTTCATTGCTGCGCCGGCTTTCTCTAGCTGCAGTGATTGGGCTGTATACTCTTTGTTTAGGTGCACACGCTTCTTATCGCAGTGGCTTCTCTTACTGCGGGGCACAGGCTGCAGACACTTGGGCCTCGGTAGCTGTGAGTTGTGGGCCCTGGAGCACAGTCTCAGTAGTTGTGGCTTAGTTGCTCTGTGCCATGTGGGATCTTCCTGGACCGGGGATCAAACCCCTGTCTCCTGCATTGGCAGGTGGATTCTTACCTTCTGTGCCACCAGGGAAATCCCAGAATCTTTTCAAAATGTTGGGAAAGCTTGCTCTTGGCCTGACCACTCTAATAAAGAGAGTTCTGTCATTTTGGTATATTTTTCTTTGAAGATTTCTTCCCTTTGGCATATCTTTAATTTTCTGCACCCAGTTAGGTATTGTCTTATTCATTTAAGCATTTTCTGCCATCTTCCCAACCAGGATAGTCGCTGAATCTTCCATTACCCAACCACTCCCCAGTGTCCGTTTGTGGCCTAATTATTAAAGTGCAGCTCCCTCATCGTGCTTGGGGGTGAAGCTTTGATGGGGGTATTTTAGAGCTTCTCTTGACTATTCTGCTGTTGACAGTTTTATGGCAGACAGCTTACTAAGAGTGTGTGGGTACACACACTTATTCTCAGAGGTGAGTCGAGGGGGTCATTTTGCGGGGTGGGGAGCTGAGCGAAGCTGAGTCCTCCTGTTCCAAGCCAAGGAATGAGATCCTGGAGAAAAGCCCAGGCTCGTTTTTTGAGGGCTTCCAAGATGTTCGTCTGCCATGACTGAGTGGGTGCACTATTTATAAGTTCTGGATAGAGACTGGCTAGAAAGGAATTAGGAGGCCTGACCCCACAGGGACCTAATGGAGCCCACTGAGTGACGCGCTGGAAATGAGCTTCACTGAACACCAGCTCCGGGAGCCACCGGTCACCTTGGGCCCGAGGGACAGACCCCGTAGACTGAGGCATCCAGGCCTACCCTGGGGTCCCTCCAAGCCCCTGCTGTGCTGCCCCTCCACCTCTGCCACCCCCACCTCTCTCAGAGCACCCCTCCTCCAGAGGGCAATGACGGAGCCCCATCTTGTTATTCTAAGACTTAGCACCGCCGACATCCGTAAAGTGCAGCATTCAGGAAACTGCAAAGCTCCCTTGGGAGGAGTGAGGTTTGAGCAAGTTTGGGAAGGAGGACGTTTGTAACTTGAAGCGCTGGCCCGTGTGAAGGCTGGTGACAGGAGGGATGACGAGGGCTCAGGTGATCCCTGGAGCCAGCCTGGAATGGCAGCCTGGGCCCTGTGTTGGGAGCAGTGTTCACTCGTGGGGTCAAGCATCTGGCATCGTGGGCTCAGTGAAGCCATGAGCCCGGGTGCTGGTCTTATTTGCTGTGGGGACGCCAGGAGGTCCCACCGCCACCATGGCCACTCGCATAGCTGTGATCACATCTGAGTTCTGTGCACGCCAGGTGCCTCTGGAGTCTGTCGTCCCCGTCTTGTATCGTCCTTCCTGCCACACGGCAGAGCCCCTGTCACCTGTGAAGCCTGGAGCGGGGCATCCTCTCCTGTGTCCTGGGTTTTCCCCACTGGGTACATCTGTACTTGTCCTAAGAGGATTCTGGGAGGAAGGGAGTGTCTTCCTTCCCCTTGGCTTCCTGGTTCTGAGAGCTTCTCTCACCCGTGACCCTTGGGAGCCAGTGCCCTAGCCTCCAGATGGCCCCTCGTCACTCCCTGTATCCCCCCCAGGTGGTCTCTGATCAGGAAACTGGCAGTCCAAGGGTAGTTGGAGTCTCTGAGCTCATTGACATGGTGTGAAGCCAGATGCTGCCGCTGGGACCCCAGCTGGGGTGCCAGACGCTTCCTGGAAACCGTCCTGCTCAGTTGGTCCTTCCCCCAGGTGTCAGGCCTTGTTTGTGTCGACACAGCCCTGGAAGGAGCTTCGGAGTTGATCAGTTCAGTTCAGTCGCTCAATCGTGTCTGACTCTTTGCGACCCCATGGACTGCAGCATGGATGCCATGGATGCCAGGCTTCCCTGTCCATCATCAACTCCAGGAGCTCGCTCAAACTCATGTCCATTGAGTCGGTGATGCCATGCAACCATCTCATCCTCTGGCATCCCCTTCTCCTCTTGCCTTCAATCTTTCCACCATCAGGGTCTTTTCCAGTGAGTCAGTTCTTCACGTCAGGTGGCCGAAGTATTGGAGTTTCAGCTTCAGCATCAGTCCTTCCCATAAATATTCAGGACTGATTTCCTTTAGGATGGACTGGTTGAATCTCCCTGCAGTCCAAGGGACTCTCAAGAGTCTTCTCCAACACCACTGTTCAAAACCAGCAGTTTCTCCTAAATTTTAGGTTTGCAGCCTGGATGAGGTCCAGTGGGCTCTTTCCCCTTTTACGTTACAAAGCCCTTTCTAGCCCAGCCCCTTGCTGCTGAGAATCCAAGTGCTGCCGCCCTCCTCTGACCTACTTTTGTGACTTTTCGTTTGTTTAAAGTGGTTAGCAATGAGGGCCTTCCAAGATGCAGTTAGTGCAGTTTCACTTAGGAAACGGGAAATCTGGGGTTTCCCTCACATCTTATCCAAGCATCTCAGACCAAATCTAAAGGAGATGCAGGGCAGAGAAGGGAGGGGTGTACCAAGTCTGCTCTGGATCTCGGTGCTTAAATCCCCCTCCCCTGCACCCTACCCCTTCACTGGCCCTAGCCCAGTTCTCTGCGGAGGGAGGGGGTCTCTGTGATGGCGGCGCCCCAGGCCTGACTCTTCCCTCCCGCTGTCAGGCCACAAGAAGGATGGGGTGACATGAGAGGCCGCAAGGCTTGTGTGTGCCCTCGTCCCTCATCGCGGCCTCAGGATGCGACAGTGGCCTTTGTTTCTGCCTTCGCAGAAGCCCGTGCGGCACCAGGAAGGCTCGTTGGCAAATCTGAGGACTGCTCAGAGCACATCTCCATACGCGTCCACCCCTGCAGCCAGCGGGGGGTGACCATCGCCCGCCCAGCAGGCCAGTGTCAGCTGCGGCCTCCACAGTGGCCTTCTGTTCTGAGTAGCAGGCGGGAGGGTCCATTCGTCAGCAGCCTCCTCACGTCCCCACTAGATGAGGGCCTGGCCCGTTGCCCTGGAGGCCCCGCCACCCTGAGGAGACGCATTTGCTTAGCTCCCCTGTCTCTGGTGTTGTGGAGCATGACGGCCACTAGCCACGTGTGGCTGGTGTGTGACAGAGGAAGTGAATTTTTCATTTACTTAGATTGAAAAGCCGATACTGGATTCAGTTATCGG
Source organism: Budorcas taxicolor (assembly GCF_023091745.1). Classification (NCBI taxonomy): domain Eukaryota; kingdom Metazoa; phylum Chordata; class Mammalia; order Artiodactyla; family Bovidae; genus Budorcas; species Budorcas taxicolor. The sequence continues at coordinate 59,996,390 of NC_068930.1, read as the reverse complement.
AAGAACTGCAAGTGTGTTTGGAACAACTTGGGTGTGCGAATCTACTTATTCAGATCGTGTTTCCAATGACAGTTTGGCATTCAAATTCCGATGTGCTGTGAGTGTAAACTACACAGTGGATTTCAAAGGCTCAGTGTGAAAAAAAGTGTGAAATCATCTCTTTCAGGGTTTTATGTTGATTCGGTGGCGAAGCAATAATATTTTGGAAATGTTGGTTGAACACTTGTTTCTTTTTACTTTTCTTTTTTTCAATTGGGGGATAATAGCTTTACAGTATTGTGTTGGCCTCTGCCATACATCAACATGAATCAGCCTCAGGTATACAGAACATTCGAAATGAACGTTTCTCGTGTCTTTCTGCTAGACAATTCTCACCGTGGTACTCAAACCTCCGAGGCTGTTTTTGCTGGAATACGATTAATGGTCCTTCGGGGGGAACAGTTAAGATCTTAGAGGTATTTTGGGCCACAGGATTAAATCTTAGGAGACCCATGAGGCTTTGAAAAGAACATGTCAATAAAATATTGTTCATGAAACATTACTTCCTAACTGTGCAAGTGATACATATTGTGGGAAAATTAGAAAGCCCAGATTAGATAAAATTAAACATCCAGTTTTAGAAGGAGAATACATGGATTTCCCAGCAGTATTTTCCAGCAGTGTTTCCAGCAGTCTTTTGCTTAGGTTATCATTAATGTAAAAATTCAGCTTTACGTTATTGCAGAGACCCTCAAGGTGATTTCACTTTCTGTGTCTGCTTCATAACAAACTGTGGAAAATTCTTAAAGAGATGGGAATACCAGACCACCAGACCTGCCTCCTGAGAAACCTGTATGTAGATCAAGAAGCAACAGTTAGAACTGAACATGGAACAACAGACTGGTTCCAAATCGGAAAAGGAGTATGTCAAGGCTGTATATTGCCACCCTATTTATTTAACTTACATGCAGAACGCCAGGCTGCATGAAGCTCGAGCCGGAATCAGGATTGCCAGGAGAAATATCAGTAACTTCAGATGTGCAGATGACACCAATCTAATGGCAGAAAGTGAAGGGGAACTAAAGAGCCTCTTGATGAAGGGGAAAGAGGACAGTGAAAAAGCTGCTTTAAAACTCAGCATTCAAAAAACTGAGATCATGGCATCCAGTCCCATCACTTCATGGCAAATAAATGGGGAAACAGTGACAGACTTCAATTTGGGGGGCTCCGAAATCACTGCAGATGGTGACTGCAGCCATGAAATTAAAAGATTCTTGCTCCTTGGAAGAAAAGTTATGACCAACCTAGACAACTTATTAAAAAGCAGAGACATCATTTTGCCAACAAAGGTCTGTCTAGTCAAAGCTATGGTTTATTCAGTAGTCAAGTATGGATGTGAGAGTTGGACCATAAAAAAGGCTGAATGCCAAAGAATGGATGTTGTTTTTGAACTGTGGTGTTGGAGAAGACTCTTGAGAGTCCCTTGGACAGTAGGGAGATCAAACCAGCCAATCCTAAAGGAAATCACTCCTAAATATTCTTTGGAAGGACTGAAGCTAAAGCTCCAATACTTCGGCCACTTGATACGAAGAGCCGACTCATTGAAAAAGACCCTGATGCAGGGAAAGATTGAAGGCAGGAAAAGGGGCCGACAGATAATGAGATGGTTGAATGGCACCATCAACCCAATGGACCTGAGTTTGAGCAAACTCTGGGACATAGTGAAGGACAGGGGAGCCTGGGGTGCTGCAGTCCATGGGGTCGCAAAGAGTCAGACACGACTGAGTGACTGAACAACAAATTTCCTTTATAAACATGTGTACCTTCTTCAAGCACCCTGATAATAGAGCTGGTACTCCAGACAGTTGCACCACAGCAGAGCAGAAACCAGCCAAGACTCTAGAAGGGAATGTAGTTGGTTGACAGTGATAACAAGGAAATCTAGAAGTTGGGCTGAACACTTGAGTTTAGCATTGAGACCAGATAGGGACTCCATGACATTGCTAGCAATGTTATTATTTATTGAATGTCCCCAAGTTAAAGTGACTTAGTTTTGATGTGACTTAGAAGTTCTTGGTGGTTTAGTCTCTAAGTTGATCTGACTCTTGGCAACCCCATGGACTGTATACTGGAGTGGGTTGCCATTTCCTTCTCCAGGGGATCTTCCCGAATCAGAGGTTGAACCGGGGCTGTGGCACTGCAGACAGATTCTTTGCTGCCTGAGCCACCAGGGAAGCCGTGAGAGAACGGCTGACTTGGCTGGGAGTCCTTCCTTTTGCTGGAATTGGATTTATCTGATTTTACTGGCTGTGTGTGTTTTGCCCGAGGGTGCTACTGCGGAATCCTTTGGTGAGCACATCCAGTATGAGAGACTGCGTTGACTTCTCCAAGCCCTGAAGGAAGGCTGAGGCTGTTACACAACTCAGACTCTGCCCAACACTGAGACTTGGCTTGAGAAAACACTGGCCATCTCAGATGCAGTGACATGTGACCTCAGATAGTAAAGAAAGGTGTCCTCCAGCACTGAGCACAGAGGGGCCCAGAGTGGTTGGGAGTGGGGTACACCTCCTCAATTTCTGGTGCTGTGGGAGCCATGGAAAGATAATAAGGAGGGTGGAGCAGTTCATTTTGCACATTCTGTTGTTGACTTTAAAAACACGCATTGAGTCTGATAATTAACTTTTTCTTGGGGCAGAGTGAGGACTGCAGCCCGGGAGACAGCACCTCAGATGGCTCTGAGAAGCTGCTCCGAAGAGGCGGGGCGGTTGCAGGGGAGGTCAGTGTATGCGTGATTTGGATGAAGGCAGAGTACACACAGTCAAGCACATATTTTTCCAGAAGGCTTCTGCTAGTCTGGTGAAGCTTTCTGTTAGTCATGAGCAGTTGTTACCATGAAGGATTTTTGTGCTTTTCTAGACCTGGGGAGATACAAGAATTGGGCTCAGAAAATCAGCTCCTGAAAATACCTAACCAGTTTTTCCCCCAAGCACAGAGTGCCTCCCTTCTCCTCCACCCCGAATGCCTTTCAGGGGGTGCTGGAAATCAGCAGCTGCAGCAGCACGGGATTCAGTCCTTGTAGAGGTCAATGGCAAGCGCCAGTGTGTAGCTGACACTGTGAAGGTGTCGGCCTCTCCTGGCGAGCTTGCCAAGGCCGCCATTCCCATCTGAGGACTCAGAGAGCTCTGAGGTGATCAGCTGGGCCCTGCGGGATTAGCTGATTGTGTTCACTGTCCCCTTTGAATTCATCAGCGCTGGTTGGCAGTGTCCTGAGTTCAGAGAGTCCTCACGCCGTGCAGTAGAGTGACTGCTGGAAAAAAAGTTGTCTCTCAATGGAAACATTCTTTTTTTAAAGGCATAAGCGGAGCTTTGTTGGTCAAGAGTTTCTATGGTGACCACTTTTGCAAGACCAAGAATATTACTGAATCCTACTGCCTTGCTTGTCTTCTGTAGAATTAGATGTTTTATCTTCTGGGTTTGTGAGAAACAAGGCACATCTGGGCAGGGAAGACCAACCTGCCCTGAGAAGTACTCTGGGAAATGTGAGCGGAGGGTCAGCACACTCGGAGGGGAACTTGTTAAAACCCCCATGACAGGGGCATGTCGCTGGCTGTTGCCTGGGCCTTCCTTCAGGGGCCCTTGGTGTGAGGGCAGGAGGCTGGGCATCTCCTGCGTGCCACGTCTCTGGGGGTGTGTGTGGGGGGCTGCAGATTAGCTCTGACTTATCCCTCCCCCAGGGAAGGACTGGGTGCTCCAGTCCATGGGGTCACAGAGAGTTGGACACGACTGAGTGACCGAACAACAGCAACAGGGAAGTCACTGCTGAAAAAAAGAGAAGTCTCTTTATTTACAGCTCGTACCAAAGACCTACTGAGTGCCAGAATCCTGAATTGTCAGCTTGTAAAGACTCAGTAACATCTCTTTTAATGGTTCAAAGTGAAAGTGAAAGTCACTCAGCGGTGTCCGACTCTCTGCGGAGTGGGTAGCCTTTCCCTTCTCCAGGGGATCTTCCCAACCCAGGGATCAAACCCAGGTCTCCCGCATTGCAGGCAGATTCTTTACCAGCTGAGCCACAAGGGAAGCGCTTTTAATGTTTATTCTGCATGTTTTAGTTGCACAAGCAAATCATACAATAAAAATAAAGACATCCTTTAAAAGAAACTCTCTGCTAGTCCTCTAATATAACATCTAATATATCTTCTTTTCCCCCGAAGTCTCTGTACACATGCAGACATAATTTTTATTTAGTAATAATCGAGGCAGAAGCACAGTTAGCTGTTTTGACTTTTCATTTATTTATATCTTACATTTTCCTTCCTATTATATAATATAGTATTTTCATAGCAACTGTTTTCATAATGGCTGCACAGTCCTCCAATTGCTTGCTACACTGTAATTTTCTTAATCAGCCTTTATTTTGTTTTCTGTTCTTAATGGCATCCTTTCCCCTTTGTTTCCATAGGAAGTTCTCCAGCAGCTGATCGTCATGAATTTGCCTAATGTCTTGATGATTGGCAAAGACCCGCTGTCTGGTGAGTGGAGGCCGCCCTCACCCTCTGTGGAGCCTGGGCTGTGCCCTGGGCAGCTGTTGGGGGCAGAGCTCTGGCTGCCAGCCTGGAGCCAGCACAGTGAAAACATGTGCTCATTTGGGTATGATTGTAAAGGGTGGGCTTATAACCCCAAGGCTTTACGCCAAGAGCACGTCTCTTCCTTAAGAATATACCCTCATGACCCCTCAGGTGGGAGTTCCAAGGCAGGTGCGGCCACTGCTTCCTTGGTCTGTGGGGCTTAAGTAATACGGTGCCCCCCACCACCACCCAGGGGTCTGTCCTCGTACCATCATGGGCTGTGGTCCCTATTGACAAGAAAAAATCTTTGAAAGGGAAAGTGTTAGTCGCTCAGTCGTGTCTGACTCTTTTCGACCCCATGGAATGTAGCTCACCAGGCTCCTCTGTCCATGGAGATTCTCCAGGCAAGAATACTGGAGTGGGTTGCCATGCTCTCCTCCAGGGGATCTTCCCGACCCAGGGATCGAACCCAGGTCTCCTGTTTTGAAGGCAGATCCTTTAGCCTCTGAGCCGCCTGGGAGAGAATCTTTGGAGGGAACGAAGGTCCCTTCCGCTGGCGTCCGGTGCTGCTCAGTTTGCCCCATGCACATTTCACTGGGACCCCCTGTCATGCGTCCGCTCTCACATCTCCCACTGGTCTCTGGGGCCCGAGTGGGTAAGTCCTAAGTCCTGGTCTTGGACACTTGGTATGACTTTGAAAGACTGAAATGTCCTCCCGGACACCTTACAGAAAGCCAGAGCTTAGCTCCAGTCTGAGGGTTAACGCACCGTGAGTTGAACGGGGTGCTGCCTTTCCTCCGCTCCACGGTCTTGTGCGTTGACCTGCACCTGTGGCTCGTGGATGGAAACTTGTGGGCCCCAGGGACAGATGTGCCTGCTGGCTGGGACTCCCCTGGTTCCCGTGGAGACCTTGGGAGCCTCCTGGACTGGGTGTGGGGTCAGGGCATGCGGGAAGGATCCCACCAGGAGAGGCTTTCGCGGGAGGAGCGGAAGCTTGCCTCGCGGGTACCTCCTCACCCTGCTCTCACGGGAGCCTGTCCACGGGAGCTCAGGTCGTCTGGAGCGCAGAGGAGTGGTACACCTGGTGCCCCGCCGAGGATGTTCCTCATCGAGGAGCCCTGGCCCTGGGCTGGGTCAAGGGAAGCTGAGCGTGAAATCACTTTGCTCGTGGGGAGCACTCTGCAAGAGCCCAAGGAAAGGGTTTCTTTGATCTCCTGTTTGTCTTCAGCGCCACAGGCCTGTGAGCATCACATTGGCTCTTCAGGATACACCCCGACCCACCTGGCGGCCCCTGGCAGTAACGCCCTTCTCTACTTGATGTGTTAGTAACAGGGAGCCCTTGGTTTGTGCTGTCCCCGGCTCTGCCCTGGGACCGTTTGTTTTCTGGCTTTATTTCATGGTTCCCCCAGGTAGAAGGAAATGGCAGTCCACTCCAGCATTCTTGCCTGGAGAACCCCATGCACAGAGGAGCCTGGCAGGTTACAGTCCGTGGGGTTGCAAGAGTCAGGCATGACTTATGATTAAACCACCAGGTAGGGGATGCCAGATACAGCCCCGGGCACCAGGGACAGCTGGGACTCTCTCATGTTTCAGCAGTAGCATGAGGAAAATGAGGGTCTGCTTTGCTTAGCAGAACTGTGCTGCTTGTCCTGCCTTATTTGGGACACTGGTATTGAGAGAGGGGCGCCCAGAGAGGTTGGTGGTTCAGGCGTAGTTCTGCTGTTCCAGCTGCTCTAGAGACAGCGTTGTCAGATGAGGAGAGGAAAGCAGAGGAGCAAGAAAGAAGGACCCTCCCTGCTTGAACCCTCGGGACCCAGCATGTGCTGGACACCGGACATGTATTTAAAAGTGGAAGTGAAAATGTGCTTCTGGGGTATGGCCGTGCTGTCGAATTTATAGATGAGAGAATGGCAGGTCACAGGGTGGAAGGAACAAGCCCTCAGCCACTTAACCCATGAGCAGAGAGGAGTTTGAGTGGGAGTTTGTTCCAGCTGAACCCTGGGCCTGAGCTCTGGTCCATATCACACAGGAACAAGTGTCAGGCAATTGCCAGTGCTTAACCATTGTGACCTACAAAAATGATAGTGATGTATGAGTTAATCTGGTGGCTCAGATGGTAAACCGGGTTTGATCCCTGGGTTGGGAAGATGCCCTGGAGAAGGGAATGGCAACCCTCCAGTATCTTGCCTGGAGAATCCGCATGGACAGAGGAGCCTGGTGGGCTACAGTCCATGGGGTCACTAGGAGTCGGACACAACTGAGCAACTTCACTTTCACTTTTCACTTTCATGCATTGGAGGAGGAAATGGCAATCCACTCCAGTGTTCTTGCCTGGAGAGTCCCAGGGACAGGGGAGCCTGGTGGCCTGCCGTCTCTGGGGTCTCACAGAGTCGGACACGACTGAAGCGACTTAGCAGCTCATGCTAAGCACGTCTTGCTCCCCTACTGTGTCACCCTGACACCCTGTCACACTGTGTGGTTTGCCACCTTCCTGCATCGGCCCCTCCCTTCCTACGCTGTCTGGAATCCTTCCCTCAGGGGGGCCCCTTCTCCAGAAGGCACTTCTGCTCACCAGAACCCTGGCTCCAGCCCTGCCTTCAGAGCCTCTCTGTTCCAGCCTCTCTGAACCACACGGGGAGAGAGACTGTCCACGTGCAGGGAACCCAGGTCCCACCTCGGGTCTGGCAGTGAACACCTGCGAAGATGTGGACAATGATTTTTAAATAGCTTTATTAAGGTATAATTTGCATACCATGAAATTAACCTTTTTTTTTTTTTTGGCTACTCCACATAGCATGTGGGATCTTCCCCCACTGGGGATCAAACCTGTGCCCCCTGCTTTGGGAGCGTGAAATCATAGTTACTGGACCGTCAGGGAAGACTGAAATTCACCTATTTTAAGTATACAGTTTCGTGATTTTTTTTCCCCCATAAATGTACAGAGTGGTGCAGCCTTCCTCACAATCCAGTTTGAGAACACTCTCGGGAAGCTGATTTTAAACTTAGTTTAAAATTTAAACGGATTTTAAACTCAGTCGTGTCCGACTCTTTGCGACCCCATGGACTGTAGCCCACCAGGCTCCTCTGTCCATGGGGATTCTCCAGGCAATACTGGAGTGGGTTGCCGTGCTCTCCTCCAGGGGATCTTCCTGACCCAGGGATGGAACCCAGGTCTCCTGCATTGCAGGCGGATTCTTTACCGTCTGAGCCACCAGGGAAGCACTTTAAACTGACAGGTGAATGGGATGTCTCCAAGTCCCTAGGGCCGTATGGAATCAATGTATATCAGTCGAAGAGGTTCCGGCCCCAGTTCGATGGAGAAGTTAAGATGAGACGGGGACCTCTGGGAAAGTTAAGGACGAGAATTCCACCCAGTGCGGCCATCTCAGAGGGCCCCGGGCAGGCAGGGCTGACTGCCAAGAGGGAAGGGGCCACCTCCCCCCGAGCGAGGCTGGAGGGATGAGAGCTGGGAGCACGCATGGGTAGGTTTTGACAAGAGTCTCAGGGGGACTCTGAGAGCAAGAAGGTTGTCAGGGGATAGGCACCAGCAAGAAAACACAAACATGAGTGCCCGAGACACATTTGTGGGATGGTGTTTTCTGTTTTAAATTTTAGAAATAGGTGGGTGAAGCATTTGGGGTTTCATTTAAAATAAAGAACAAAGTTGGTTTCTTTCTTGTATGGTTGGCTAGAAGGGGTGGATGGGGAGGCTTTTTTTTTTTTAAACAAATTTTGTCACCCAGCTCAGGAGCACACCTGTGTTCTTTTCAGCTGATGGTGACACTGTACCGTCATTTATAACATTTCAGTTTGGGGTTATTTTTTGGTTTTGGTAAAGGCACCTCAATGGAGAGACACACACACAGTCTCTCTCTCTCTCTCTCACACACACACACACAGAGACACTGAATGATTGGGGTTATTTTTTGGTTTTGGTAAATGCACCTCAATGGAGAGACACACACACAATCACACACACACACAGACACTGAATGATTGGGGTTAGTTTTTGGTTTTGGTAAATGCACTTCATGGAGAGACAGACAGACAGAGACACACACACAGTGACACTGAATGATCCCAGAACACCAATCACTTGTCCCCCTCCCTCTGACCTAAAAAAGGGAGATGTCACGACTCACACTATGAGATGTTTCTGTATGTCTGTCATCCCACACCCACCAGACAAAAGATGTTCTTTTTTCCTACCTCAGGTGGGATTCAAGGGCAGTTCAGTGAATATGAGAAAACACTCCATATATTTAAAATCTGTCCTCAGTGGCTGCCCTCCTGGCCTCCAGTCCCCATTTTCTGTGTTCCTGTTTGTACCTCGAATCATCTCTGGATTTCCTCTCTGACTGTGCGCAATTTTGCTACCATCTCCTTGGATTCCTGTCCCTGGGGAAGCATCTTGTCTGGTGCCTCATTACTGTAGACCCCACTTCTTGAAGCCTGGCCTGGGGTCCCATGGACCCTGCTGTAGCCCTCTCACATTCATCCACGGGTGCCCAGCAGAAGAGCCTTCCCCAGCGGCTGGGCCGAGTGCAGACTGCCGGGACTGGTGTTGCAGGCTGTCCTTCGTCTTGTTTCCAGGTGGCCACGTCTGATCCTTCTCTCCGACCCCACTCCCATCCCTCAGGCAGGTGTCCCAGCTCTACATGCACCAGAGCCGCACTCTTCTCTCCTCCTGCCCCGCTGCCCCCTGGTTCCAGCCGCCACTATCCTTCTCCTGGCTAGCACCTGGGTGGCCTTCTAACTCTGTTCCCTTGGCCTGGAATGCTTTTCACAGGTATTCACAGGAATCACTTCAGTTCAGTCGCTCAGTCGTGTCCCAGTCTCTGCAACCCTATGGACTGCAGCACGCCAGGCTTCCCTGTCCATCACCAATTCCTGGAGCTTACTCAGACTCAAGTACATTGAGTCGATGATGCCATCCAACCATCTCATCCTCTCTTGTACCCTTTCCTTCCTGCCTTCAATCTTTCTCAGCATCAGGGTCTTTTCAAATGAGTCAGTTCTTTATATCAGGTGGCCAAAGTATTGGAGTTTCAGCTTTAGCATCAGTTTTTCCAATGAATATTCAGGACTGATCTCCTTCAGAATGGACTGGTTGGATCTCCTTGCAGTCCAAGGGACTCTCAAGAGTCTTCTGCAACACCACAGTTCAAAAGCATCAATTCTTTGGCGCTCAGCTTTCTTTATGGTCCAGCTCTCATATCCATATGTGACTACTGGAAAAAGAAATAGATCCTTCAAGTCGTTGCTCGAATGTCACCTTCTCAGTGCACCCCATCCTGATGACCTCCCTGTGTGTAGCTGTATCCCCCTGGGACTTCCTGTTCTCTCATCCTGCTTTGCCTTCTTTTCTTTCATAACATTTATCACCCTCCATGATGCTCTCTCATTTACTTATTTTTCCCTGTCTGCTGCATTGCTTGTTTTTTTCCCCCATTGCTTGTTTTTTCCCCCTCTAGGATGTAATCTGTCATGAAGGCAGGAATCTTAGTGGATTTGTTGTTGTTGTTGTTGCCAATGTTTTGTGTGGTTGGGGTTTTTTTTTTTTAATAGTTTTTATTGATTGATTGATTGGCTCTACCATGTCTTAGTTGTGGCACGTGGGATCTTCAATCTTTGTTGCAGCATGCAAAAATCTCAGCCACTGGGCCAGGGAAGTTCCCGCCAGTGTCTTCTAAGTATCTAGAGCAGTGCCTGGCACACAGTAGGTGCCAAATAAATAGAGTATAAGTGCTGGAAACGGGCTTTATCTACTTGTCTGTCCTGTCCCCACTTCCCTCTTCATCAAGCTAGTGCTCCTTATTGATGTTAGCCACACACTCCCACAGATAAAACTGTCAAGTGTCAGTAGTCAGGGTCAAATGAGAGTCGACCTCTGCTCAACACCACGTGTGCGGCTGCCCTAGGCTGGTGATGCTGCCCTGGAAGCTGCTCGCGCCCTTGCCTGACTGGCTATGCTTCCATGAAACATATTTACCTGGTGTATTGAAGAGTGTATTCTACATGAGAACCAAGGGACCCCAGGGTCTGCAGCATCTGTGAAGTGCTTGCCAGAGCGCCACGCCCTGATTTCTCTGCAGCCAGGCTTGTCACCGTGCCACGCACATGAAAAAGACTAGATTGCTCTGACAAGAAGCCAGAGTGTTAGCAAATTAATTTCTGTGATGAATCATAGAGCAGTCGTGCTGGAAGAGGGCACTGTGTTGTCTTCCAAGGTTTGTATCCAAGCGCAGTAGTGGGTTTCAGACTTGTGAATTGCTGGTCGCTCCCAAGCTGTTTAGAATGGAAAGGCGGGAGCCACGTAGGTACAGAAACCCAGCCCAGAGAGGGGAGGGAACTCATTCAGAGGCACAGAGCGTGGCAGTCCGATAGGTAAGGGATGCAGAGATGTGTGTATCACCATAAGTCATGCAGATGGTTATATATGACCCGCCATCGTCATTATTCTGCCTGGTGTTTCTCAAGTTCTAAATGCCAGGCAAGAACAGGGACCCACGAATTCACGGGCTGACCCTGTGTTTGCACCCTGTAGGGTCCTGTCTGTGAATACGGCTGGGACCTTGGAGGGTAGCCTTGGGGAATCCGTTCTTTGCTGTTCAGAGATCTGGTCCTCGTCCTCAGTCTTTTCGCTCTCACCACAGTTACAGAAGGGGCTTCCAGAGACAGGGGAAGCCCCTTGAGGAGTCAGGGAGTTTGTGCCCACCGATGCTGTGAACGTGCTTCCTTCACAGCTCGTGCAGGCCTCTCTTCTGCTGCTCCAGCCGAAGGAACCAGAAGGCTGATTTCTGACCCTCCCAGATAGAAGATGAGAGCGCCCTTGCTTTCTTCCTCCTCCAAGTGGCACCCCTAGGCCAGAGGCTCAGAGGAGCTCAGCCCAAGCCCGCCTCAAGCTCTCCCTGTAAAATGCCCGCTGTGGGTCCAGGGGCTGCGGAGATGAACAGGCTGTGTCTGCTCATGGTGCCCCCAGTCTGCGTTGGGGCAAGAGGGGAGGAAGATGGGGTCCATCACTAGCCTGCTCGAGGGCGAGAAGTAGTGTGAGTGTGCTTCCCGCAGAATACACGGCGGATAATAAGTTCTTCCCTGGGCAGGTCAGGAAGGCTTCCTGGAGGAGGCGGTATGTGGCAGAGCCTCAAGGAATTCTGAACAGAGCAGCGGAGCGCGAGTGTGCAGGTGGGACGAGCTTGGAGGAGGGGGAATGTGCCAGCAGTCCCAGGAGGAGCAGCGAGCCCAGGGCGCAGGGAGGAAGCGTTCTGTCACAGCTGAAGCTTAGGTTTCAAAGGCCAGAGGGAAACGGAACTCCTGAGACTCCTTGGAATTTAATATTTAACCCTCTCAGTGTTTACTTGCTCGCTTGTCAAGGACGTCCTTGAAGTGCTTCTCGGATCCCATAGAAACCTTCCCTCAAGGCACAGCTCCGCCTTTGATGACAAGCTGGAACCTCCGAGGGCCGGTGCGCCAGGGGGCTGGCTCACCTCCAGCCCTGCGACAGGGAGAGGGCTCCAGGTCTGGTTGATTATGAGCAGTCTTCCTGCCTCCGAGATTGTTCTTTGAGAAAGCAGGCAGCTGTCTTCCCTCCCCAGCCACCACCACCCCTGGCCTGCGCCCAGCACCCTACTTGCCAAGCAACACTGGGGAGTCAAGGGTCTGCCCTTAGAGGCTAACGAGCAGCGCAGTTCTTGTGTTCTTTCTCCCAAACTTGAGCTGTTTTTTTAGTTCTCCTGAATTCTTACCCCATGGGTGTATTTTTATGTTTACATTTGCAAAAACCGTAGGTCCCTTAGGATTTCCCGGGTGGCGCTAGTGGTAAAGAACCCACCTGCCAATGCAGGAGATGTGAAATACAGGCTCGATCCCTGGGTCGGGAAGATCCCCTGGAGGAGAGCATGGCTACCCACTCCAGTGTTCTTGCCTGGAGAATCCCATAGACAGAGGAGCCTGAGGGGCTACAGTTCATGGGGTCACAGAAAGTCGGACACAACTGAGTGATTTGACGCACGCACATAGGTCCTGCAAATGAGGAGGGAACAAGTTAGTAAATAAAAGTTCATCTTGTGGGCCTTCATCCTGTTCGTGTTTCCTGTTCATTCTTGAGGGAACAGGTTCAGAAAAGTGCCCACGCGCGAGTTTACATGGCGTGGCTCGCAGCCTGCTTCTTCAGCTGTGTGCTGCCCTCTGGACTCAGAAATGAGTCTCCCTCCGGTCCATCCAGAGCGAGGGGGCGCTGGGCGCTGGAGCCAAGAGCCAGCACTTGGCTTTTCCAGGAACGTGAAGTGCTTGAGTAATGCTACCAAGCCCAGCGAGCGTTCAGGCGCGGCCGGATGCTGGCCTTTGGAGCAGCCGCAAGACCTGCCTGGAAACCAGACTTTGTTTGGTCGCCTCCTAGCGATGGGCCATACACAGAGAGGGACTCCCCAGCTGCGTGAGCACGCATGGCATCCACCGGGTCTGCTCTCTGTGGCTGTGGCCGTCCGAGGAGGAGGGATGAGCTGTTATTTGTCAAAGGTCTCTGTGTTCCCCAATGATATCTGGGCTTTGTGTTTTCTGCCTGGTGCACGGTGGGGGGACCCTTTCTCTGATTGCCTCTGCCATCTCCTCACCTCCAGCCAGTGCAGACTCTGCTTTCTTGGGGTTCATTCTGCCTTTCTGATCCTCAGTTGTTTGGTGCTGGGAAATGAATTAGCTCTCAGCTTCTGTGCCCCGGGCAGGCTGGGCTCGGGAGTCATTTCTGGCGGTGCTGATCTGAGGGGCTTGATGTGGCTGTTTCAGATTGTCTCTGTGACCAGGGAACCCGGGCAGAGGTTCTCGTTACCTACACGAGGTGGTGGGGGGATCCCTGTGAATAGGGGCAGATTTGGGCCAGGTGTAGGAGAGACGTGGGGATAAGGGGGGGGGGTCACTGGTCAGGGTGCACTCTGGAGCACTCCTGCAGTATTTCACACGGATGTGCAACTCAGTGCCTGCAGAGTCCACCTGTGATAAACATTTGTTGAATGACTAATAAATGGGGGCATGCCTGATGGGTGTCACAAGTGTAATGTTCCAGGTGTAAGAGATCTCGGTGAGGGTTTTGCAGGAGTCGCCCTCCAGGCTGTGAGGTGGTATGTAGAGGTGCCCGTCTCCTCCTACCCCATGACCCAGGACAGGTATTAATGGAGGGTCCCCATGTGCCCATACCGTTGCTGTGGAGCCCAAGGTAGCCTGGTTAAAGTAATAACAGGTCTTCTCAGTGTAAGCAGAGCCCCCAGGAGGGCCCACAGAGCTGTACCCTTGTGGGTGAGTCTTGAGATGTCATTACTCTCTTGAGGAGAAGCAGGGTCATGTTGAGTGCAGTGCTATTTTCAAATCAGTGAGACAGCCCCCATAATCATCCGTATGAAATGACTGGTTTTAAACTGAGAAACCAGGGAAAGCACAGTGAGCGGTTCACCCCAGCACATAAGGTAGGAGAGAACAGAATGTAGAATTATTAAGAAAAATGTGTGTGTGTCGGGGGGTCTCCATCCCAACAAGAAAGCAAATGGAAGCTGTGTTCTCTTTATTCTTCTACCTGGACGTGATGTTCACAGTTACCTGCAGACCCTGGCTGAAATACCTGCCCCGTGGCACTGGGATCAGAAGCTAAGCCAGAGGGAGCCCCGCTCTGCAAGGAAATGCACAGAAATAGCAGCGGTTTCGGGGAGGGGCCGGTAGCGAGTTAGGAGCGAGCAGGTGGTGACCAAACCTCAGATCTGTAGCTCAGCCTGTCTGAGCCTCTTCTTGTTTGTAAAACGCAGATGATACCAGCCTTTGGGAATTGCTCTGGGGATTAAGTCAAATGATAGAGTGCTATATGAAAGGGCTGGAATGGTCTGTAGGTGCGAGAGCACACGGGGAGGTCAGGATTAACTCCAGTGGGCCAGTCCTTCCAGGTTGTGAAGGGTTCCGCCCTCAGCCTGGCTCAAGACTCACGGACCCGGGGGTCTTTGTGGGTAAGTCACTGTACCTTCCAGCCTCAGCAAGACAGTGTGGAGTTTGCAGCAGGAAGAACTAGCTGTTGGAAGGGGTTGTTTGCCTTCCTTTATCTAAATCCCTGTCTTCATACCCAGGTGATCACTGACACAAAAGATTGGTTTTCCATAGCTAGAGGATGTACGAAGGTTCAAATGACGGCATCTTGGGGCATCAAAGACTGGCACCAAAAGGACCCTAGAAATTAGGTACCAGGCACGGAAGACAGGTTTCATTTCCTATGCCAATGTTTATCGATTGGCACTGGCTGTATGGAGAGTGCTGTGTTCAGAAGGGTTCCGAGGCTTCCTTCCAGGCTTGGTTAAAAAAAATAAATAAATAAAGTGCGATCGACTAGTCATGTCTGCCACAGACATGAGATTAGAAAGTCAGGGAATTTTCCGACCTTGTTCTTATTCAGCCTCCACATTTTAAAGGTTGGTGTACTTTAATCGTTCCACTGCATTTCTGTCCCCAGGCCCACCTTTACCCCATGTGCAGTACTAGTTTCCCTTCTGTTTTGGAAGCTGATGGCTGCACACACATCTGCCGCTTTATTTATAGCTTAGGTCAGCCTGCGTGCATTCCGTTTCTACTAAGAAAGGCAGGAGGGAGTTTCTCTGTGTCAGGACTCCAGGAAGCAGGTAGTAAAGTTAAGATTTTTCGTAGACTCAACTATTAGCTCAGCCTGTCCTGGGGTTTCCCCTGGGTTTGTGGGTTGAGGCAGAGGGTGTCGGATGTGTTCAACCCCTCCCCCACCCACTGGTTGCTTATGACTCACCAGGTTGTTTCCTACCCTGCCTCCCATTCCTCATGAAAACCCACCCCCAACTTAAGACCAAAGCGTTTATAACTTGACAAGCACCACTTTCTCTTACATCTAGGCCTTTACATATGCTGTTCCCTGAAAAGCCCCCATACCTACCTCTCCTCTTCCTGGGGTCTCAGCTCAGAAGTCATTTCCTTTTGGAAGCCTTGTTGTTGTTGTTCAGTTGCTAAGTTGTGTCCAGCTGTTCGCGACCCCATGGACTGCAGCACGCCAGGCGTCCCTGTCCTTCATTGTCTCCCAAAGTTTGCTCAGACTCTCGTCCATTGGGTCAGTGATGCCATCCAGCCATCTCATCCTCTGTCGTCGTCTTCTCCCCCTGCCCTCAGTCTTTCCCAGCATGAAATCTTTTCCAGTGGGTCAACTCTTCACATCAGGTGTGATGTGACTATTGGAGCTTCAGCATCAGTGCTTTCAGTGAATATTCAGGGTTGATTTCCTTTAAGATTGACTGGTTCTATCTCCTTGCTGTCCAAAGGACTCTCTCAAGAGTCTTCTCCAGCCCCACATTTCAAAAGCATCAATTCTTCAGTGCTCAGCCTTCTTTGTGGTCCAACTCTCACATCCATATATGACTGCTGGAAAAACCATAGCTTTGATTATATGGACCTTTGTCTGCAAAATAATGTCTCTGCTTTTTAATACGTTGTCTAGGTTTGTCATAGCTTTTCTTCCAAGGAGCCTTGCCTGATCCTTACTGCAAACGAGGTGTTCCTCCCTTGGGTTCCCATAGCATTTATCAGCTTCTAAAATTGCTGGTTTTCTTGGTTTGAGCCAAGCTTTCTTGGGCTTCCCAGGTGGCGCTGGTGGTAAAAGAACCCGCCTGCCAGTGCAGGAGACTTAAGAGATGCGGGTTTGATCCTTGAGTCAAAGATCCCCTGGAGTAGGCAATGGTGACCCACTCCAGTATTCTCGCCCGGAAAATTCCATGGGCAGAGAAGCCTGGCAGGCCCCAGTCCATCGAGTCACAGAGTTGGACACGAGGATCACACTTGGGCTGAGCTCAGAGAACTGTGTTGACTATGAAATGTGCTCAGCAAGGACCCAGCACCGAGTAGGTGTTTGGAGGGAGTTGTCTGTAGGGCTCCTCCTTCTTTGCCTGCATAACTGTGTCACAGAGCCGCCCTTGCTGGCAGGGACCCAGCAGAGAGTCTTCTCTGTTATGTTGTGAAACTATTCAAAACCCACAATCTGGTAGCTATTGAAAATAGCAGAAATCCTGAGAGAAATTGGGCATCAGCTTCCCATGAGAAATGAGTGAACTTCTGCTTTTCTCTCTTACTCTCTTCTTCTTTTTTTAAAGTTTGCTGGAAATCTGTGTACGGGTAAAAATCACAGGATACATTTGTTATAGCAAATGTTTTTATTCACTTAGCTTGGTGAGAATGAGCACAGCTCTGCTTCCTGTGACTGAGGGCAGGGGTGAGTTTCCCTAGTGCCCTGCTCACCACCAAAATGCCTATCTAATTTAATTTATTTTATTACTTTTGGCTGTGCCAGGTCTTAGTTGCAGCATATGGAATCTTTAATCATTATTGAGGCATATGAAATCTTTTTATTTTTCTTCAAGTTGCAGCATGTGGAATCTAGTTTCCTGAGCAGGGATTAAACCTGGGCCCCCTGCAATGAGAGTAGGAAGTCTTAGTCACTGGACTCCCAGGGAAGTCCCCCCAAAGCTTATTTTAAATAATTATTCCCTGACCGTATTTCTAAAATGAAGAAATGAATTCTCTACTTTTAAGATCTTTTTTTTTTCCCTTTGTTGTAAAATTAGCCCACTGGAATTCCGTACTCTCCCAGTAGGTCTCTGGATCAGATTGAGATTTTTCTTGGTGTGTGATGGGTGTGACTGAAGAAAGGAAGGAATGAACGAGTCGCAGTTGCCATTGTGTGCCACTGCAGGAGGCTGAGGGAGCAGAGGCCTCATCCTTTCCCTGAACAGCCTCAGCCCGTGGCTCTCGTGGATGTGTGCAGCGCCTCCTGTTTCTTCCTTGCTCTGCTTACCCTGTAGCTCCTCATGGTGGGTCT
Organism: Budorcas taxicolor; assembly: GCF_023091745.1. Lineage (NCBI taxonomy): Eukaryota > Metazoa > Chordata > Mammalia > Artiodactyla > Bovidae > Budorcas > Budorcas taxicolor. Next base: position 59,978,990 of record NC_068930.1, on the reverse strand, counting down.
GTCTCGCGTTCCTGCCCACTTTGAATTTGCTGTTTTTATCTGCTGTAGGCTGGGAGAATGGATCATCCAAGTTGTTTAAGTTATCCAAAGTATGATATAATTAGGTCCTCTGGGGCCTTAGCTGTGAGCAGTATATAAAGATCCCCTGAACCCTGACTTCTGTTTGAGCTGCTCCAAGGCTCTTAAAATGCTTTCTTCCTGTGTGTCAGCTCCGCTGGCTTCAGCCCCAGGTACATGGCCTGTGAAAGCTGAGTTAATGCAGGAAGAGGAGCCCGTGATGGCTGGAAGGGGTCTGTCCTTATTATATCCACCAAAGGGCTTACGAAGGGCCGTTGCCAGGCCTCTGGGGACTGATCCTAAAGACACAGAGGTGAGGACAGCCGCAGGGGCTGGTGTGAGCACTGAGGCCGGGGGAGATTTTGGTGAGACTCTTTGGGGGTTTTTAATACCCAGGTGAGCGTCTCCTTTTCTTTTTTATCATAACTAAAATCGTGACTGATCACCACCTCAGCTTTAATAGTGAGTCATTGTAGAGTTCCATGTACTTGTGTCTATGGATTAGAGTCTCTCAGGCCAAATTAAAGGCCTCAGGTGAAAAAAAAAAATCTACACAAGTCTTTGAGAATTTTTTCATTTTAAACATGGGTGAAATTCTACACTTACCAGCAAAGAGAAGATTTGGTCATCATGACTGATCTGCAACTCCAAACCTGATTCTTTATAGACTGTGAAGTCTGGGCTTCCCAGGTGGTCCGGTGGTTAGGAATTCGTCTTGCGGTGCAGAGGACACCGGTTCCGTCCCTGGTCCAGGAAGATCCCACATGCCTAAGGGCATCGAAGCCCGTGCACCACAACCACTGAGCCTGTGCTCAGGCCCGAGCCTGTGCACCTTAGACCTGTGCTCCGCAATAAGAGACACCAAGACCAAACACCACCAGTGAGAAGCGTAAGCACTGCAGCTAGAGAGTAGCCCCCCTTGCCACAACTAGAGAAAGCTTGCGCACAGCAGCGAAGACCCAGCAGAATAAATAAAGAAGCTTTTTGAAAAAGGTGTGTGGTATCTGAGTACTCTGCAGGGACCCCGTGGTCCAGCCCATCCTGCCCACCTCCAGCTTGGGAGGTAGGAATGCCCAGCCCCTGCTTGTGAGACTTGACCATCATGCTATCATCTCAGGAAAAGCTGTTTTGAGCTGTGTCTCAGTTGAGAGGCATTAGGATGAGGTCACAGGTTACTATGTATATACCTTACACCCCAGGACCCGAAATGAACCACAGCACTGGCGCTTGGACACGAGTTTGGTTTTCTTCATCCCAGGGTTATTGATGATGCTTTGGACCATTTTAGCCCAGTTTAAGTGGGTGTTGGCAAGTCTTTCAGGAAAATGATGCTTTTTTCTGGCATGTCACGTCTCCCCTAAATATCAGTGGTGGGGGTGGTTTAGTCGCTAAGTTGTGTCCAACTCTTGAGACCCCGTAGACTGTAGCCCGCCAGGCTCCTCTGTACATGGGATTCTCCAGGCAAGAATACTAGAGTGGGTTGCCATTTCCTTCTCTACTAAACATCAATAGAATAGAGTATATAATGGGAAAGGCAGAAAACTGTAGAATTTTCCACTTGAAAACCACCCTGTAAGTCACCCAGGCTGGCTGCCTTCCTTTCACAGATGTGGAAACTGAGCCTGGGAGAGTACAGCTTGCTGGGATCACAGGGCCTCCTGGTGAGCAAATCAAGTCTGGAGCGTCTATATTCTGACTCTGTTTAAGCGACTGAAACGATAGATGAAGGCCCACTTGGCCTTGAAAAATGGAATCTTTTCTGTCTTATCGGTAAACAAGGATGTCATAGTCATCAGCGATTCCAGCCCTCCAGGGCAGCTAGGATACCTGCTCTGTCTGATGCTTTCAGACTGCAGCCCCTCCCTACAGTGAGCACTGAGGAACTCGGGATGTGAAAAACACAGGATACTGGCCCCAGATAGCCGAGATGCATTTGAAAGCAATGACTGCAGTGAGCCCAGGCTCTTGCATCTTCCCATACATAGAAAAGCACTAGATCCCTTGAGATATCTGATTTTCTTTAATTCACAAAAATACTTTGGATGTTCAGACTGCCTGCCCTTTGTTGCAGACTTCTATATGATCTGACTCCTGCCCTCTCTTCCTTGGGGCAGTTCTCTCAGGGTCACTTGAGATGCTGTCTCCCAGGCTTGAAGTCCTAAAAGTTCCCACCAGATAAAATATAACTCTTCAGCTTTTAGGTTGCAGCTATTTTTTAAGTCGACAGCCTCAAGCATAGTGAAAGAGACATGATGTAAAATGATGAAATGTGATTTTTGGGGCCTGATTGGCAAAGCTGAGGAAGAGCAGTAAGACTGTCTGGTTGTGGGGATGTGGGGCTTATCGTATATTAGTTGTGAGGGAGTAAAATGGCAGAGCCTTTCTGCAGGGCTCTGTGAAAGCGGAAAAACCTTGAAAGGCGAGTTTATCCTAAAGAGGGAAGTATGGATGAAAGAATTAGCCAAAAGATGTTCTTTGTAGAATCATTTAGATGAAAATATCAAAAAATCAGATCTCTGGAAAGGGGGTAGTTGAATTCATTTGTGGCTTTTGTACAAAGTAGGAGACCATCAAAAATGCTGTGTGTGGTGTCTGGGACTTGCTTTGCGGAGTGCTCCAGCCAGTCATTGAGAACAAAGGCAGGGGTCGGGGGATGGAATAGATGTTTAAAGTGTTGATGATGTGAAGTGGGTGATGAGCGGAGGGTTCACTTTACTCTTCTGCCTCGTGTGTTGGAAATTTTGTGTGGTGAAAGGGAAGGGTTAAGTCCAGTTTTATTTCAGGGTCGACTGAGTGTTCCCTGTCGGGGGATGGTTCTCTTCCATTGTACTTGGCTGACCACACACACTAGAAAGGGATGCTCATATTCACTGACCATCACAGAAAGAGTTTATGATACATCTGAATGGAAAAGGCCCCAAGTAATGTGGGACGAGAATTCTTATTTGGTTTAAGAAATAAACAAACCCACATGAAGAAAACAGATGAAGTGTGTACACCCTAAGTGGACATCATTGGGCAGAGAGCTTTGTTTTAGTGTATCTGATTTTCGCCCCCCCCCCCCCCGCCCCCTGCAGCAGGTGTGTGTACATCATTGGTGAAATTTTTCAGACAGTTGAGCTTAGTTAACTGTGTTGCTCTTTTGATCTAGGGAAGAGCATGGAGGAGATTAAGAAGGTGCTGTTGCTGGTGCTCGGCTGTGCTGTCCAGGTAGGGCTCGGGCAGGTGGGTGGAGAGGGCTGCTCTTGTGTTTGCTTTGTGGGGATGATGCCCCCGCTTCAGTGATGGAGGAGGAAGCTACTTTCAGCCCAGCGGGACAGAAGGTCAAAGGGTTCCTGTGAGCGACGTGACAGAATCTTGGGTAGCAACCATTTTTAGCCCCGGGCATCTTGGGCAAGAGGTCAGGTGGGGATCCCCGGGGCCAGGTGTCCTTAGCAAATTGTCCCCAGTGTAGGGACATCTAGAGCAAGGATCAGCAGACAGTCTGTGGGCCAAATTTGACTTGCCACCTGTTTTTGTAAACACAGTTTCATGGGGACACAGCCATGCTGACTCCTTTACATAGGACCTGTGGCTGCTTTCTTCCTATGGCATGAGCTTAGACGGATGGCCTCTCCAGACTAAGATTTTTACCATCTGGCCCTTTACAGATGAGGTTTGCTTCCCCAACCCTCCACTGGCCTAAACCAGCTGTTCTTGGTCTTCACTTGTTTAAGAACCCCCTGGAAAGCTTGTCTGTGTCCCACCCACTGGTGTTTTTAAAGACAGCCCCCCCCCCCCGCCCCCCGCCAGGTGATTGTGATACAGGTAGTTTGAGCCACTAACAGAGAAACATCAGTGTGAGGGCTGGTGGGGGGTGTGCAGAGCATTCTCCATTATAAAAGACAGAGTCAGGGGTGGGGCTCCTTTTGAAACTGTATTTCTGTGACTCTGGTGGCCTCAGGTGGCCCTCATTGTTAAATGCTTTCATTAACACTTGTAACCCTCCGCAGTGTGAGAGGAAAGAGGAATTTATTGAAAGGATCAAACAGCTGGACATTGAGACCCAGGCAGGGATCGTGGCTCATATTCAGGAGGTAAGTGGGGGGCTCTGGGGAGGTGCTTAGCTGTGGACCGTTGTTCCTGGGTCACCCAGGAGGCAGGTTCTCTCCCCCTGAAAAGGCTGAAGAACACATCACCCATGAATGATTTTGCTAATTTAAGGTTTCAGACACCATCGACAAATGGATCCTGTTTGGAAAGGTAGCTGTCAGCAAGCTAAAATGGGGGTTTGAAACAAAAGAAAAAAGAAAAAAAAATTTTTTTTTTAAAACTTCAATCAAGTCTTCTTTTGCCTCTTCTTCTTGCCTAATATGGACTCAGACTATTTTTAAGAGCTGTCAAGCAGTTTAGGCTCAGAATTTGATTTACAGTCCCTGAAAATGTATTCTGGCAAATGTCACCCCGTTTCGAATGGCTGATCTTTATGGAGAGAGAGAGTCGCTGCTCCTGTCAGTGATGTGGCAGAGAAACAACCGCCACCCCTTGGGAAGTTGAAAACCAGCGAGTCCCAGAAGGGCTATCTCCAGACCCCTGGGTGGGGTTGGGAGTGGGGGGCTCTGCGCTGAGGGCACCCCCTGTGCCGTTGACCTTGGCAGAGGTGGTGTCAACTGAGGGGGACAGTTTCCCTGGAAACTTACTGCCCTGACCTCCACCCCACCCTCCTGCAAAAGAAGCGTTACGTGTTTTAATTATTTTAGGAGATACAGTTCAGCCTTCCGTCTAATTGGACAGCTGAGATAAATGCATGAAAAAGACATGAGCAGAAGCACGTAGGAGCAGGTGCGTGACTGGCAGAGGCAGCTGAGCACGGAGCTCCCCTCGCGGGGTGCAGCTGCCGCCGGCCGGGGCACTGTGGGTGGCGAGCTCCGAGTCAGGGTTTGAATGCAGGAGACAGGGCTGTGGCTTGTTGTGGGAAGGACAGCCAGCAGAGCCAGTCAGGTGTTCTAGGAAATAGTCTCAGCCGTTCATGTCAGTGACCTGCTAGCCATGGAACCATTCTGCCTTTTGATTTTCCTCGTGTGTCTCTGTGTTTTGAAAATATATCTGGGGACTAGGTCCTGGAGACTAGCTAGGACTTTGCCACTCACTGTCTCCCCCATCCCTCCAGCAGGATATTAAAAGATACAAAGGTATGCGCCCAGAAAGAAGTCCTGCATGATTATCAAAGTCGGTGGCTCGCCTGGGGACTGGGTTTTGGAATTAGTCAGGTGTTTCTTAAACATTCAGGTGCCCCGGCCTCATGGGAAACCCCGTGTCAGAATGGGGAGGAGAGACATAAGCCTTTCATTACAGGCTGCTGGGGTTACTGGTGTGCGGCTGCGGTTGTACCCCTGAACCCCCTTTATAGAGGCCTTTCCATAGCCGTGGTAGAGAGCAGGCCTGGAACCCAGCCTCTCAATCCCAGTTCGTACTTTAGGACGCCCTGTACTATGGGGTAAGATTCTTCCTCATTCTCTGAGACTCACTGAATCCCCAATTTTTTAAAATTAACTTATTTGGCTGTGCTGTGTCTTCGTCGTGGCATCCAAACTCTTGACGGCAGCGTATGGGGTCTAGTTCCCTGAGCAGGGATGGAACCCAGGCCCCCTGCCTTGGGAACTCAGAGTCTTAGCCACTGGACCACCAGGGAAATCCCCAAATTTTCCTTGTAAGGTGGGGAGGGGTAAGAAAACGGGTGTCTTTTGAGAAACTGAAGGGCTCTGTCTTTGTTTTTTTTGTTGTTGTTGTTATTTGTGTTTGAACCATTCCTTCTCTCTCTTTGTTACTGAAAAATGTAAATACTTGGTGTGCCTGTCTGAGTGCATAACCCCTGGTTTCTTTTTGTTTTCTCCCCTGTTGAGGCTTGAGTGTGCTAATACTTATCTTTCCAAATGGAGAGGGTAGGGGCTCAAAATAGATCTTCTACCTCCTTTGGCAGGTTTGGGGGTATCAGGTTGAGAAGGTCAGGTCGGCAGAGTAGTTGAAGGTTGACGAGGCTGCCTGTTGTAGGCCTGGCTGTGGGTTTCCACTCACACCTGACAGAAAGGGAAAAACCACCAATCTTATGCGGCCTGTGGGGATGAGACACAAGCTTACCTGCAAATTTTTTGTTTTTTTGTGACTGCCCCATGCAGCATGTGGGATCTTAGTTCCCCAACCAGGGCTTGAACCTGTGTCCCCTGCAATGGAAGCAGAATCTTAACCACTGGTCTGCCAGGGAGGTTACCCCCCACCCGACCCCCACCAACAAATTGTTTTAAATTAGGAAATATTTCCCAAAAAGCAATGTAAGATTGTTGCATACTCAACATTTCAACATAAGATTTTTAACGTATGCTGTACTTGCGTTAGATTGTAAGAAATAACACACCATTCCTCTCTTTACCCTTGGCATCCCTAGGACTTACTTTGTTTATGTTGTTAATTGATGCTACAGTAAGAATATCTGAGGATGGTTTCTGTTAGGGAAGTTCTTCTGAGTTGTAAGCTCTCTGTTATTTAAAAAATAAAAATATAAAAGTCTGTGTCCTCTAGGAGCTGGTGTTGAGAGCAGGCCTGACTCACTAGTGGAGCTTGGCTAAGGGGCGTCGGCGCAGACTGGAGATGCCCCCTGCCAGCCCTGAGAGATCTGTCCGGAGGACCAGACAGCGGGGGCCCTGCCCCCCGGTCATGGGGAGGGGTTGCTCCCGGGACCCCCAGCTATGCCCTGCCTGCCTCTGCAGCACCTGACCTATGCCCGCAGGTGACCCAGAACCAGGAGAACGTGTTCGACCTGCAGTGGCTGGAGCTCCCGGACGTGGCCCCGGAGGAGCTGGAGGCCCTGTCTCGGAACATGGTGTTTCACCTGCGGCGGCTCATCGATGAGCGGGACGAGTGCACGGAGGTGCGTCTGCAGGCGGCCTGGCGGGTCCAGGAGGGACAGCTCCTCGTCCTGACTCTTCGTCTCCAACCTGAGGCCCCCCTGGTCCTCTCTGTCCGGTTTTTGGTGGGGATGGTGGGGCGCGGCGCTTGCCCTGCAGTGAATGAACGGCCACTTCTGAGACCCCCGTGGGCAGGGGGAAGTTCATCAAAGTGCAGAGCTCCGAGCCCCTCCTGGTTTCTGTCCCACTCAATACTTCATCTTTTTTCGAAAACTTACATCCGGTGCCTCCTGCTTCCTCCTGGTTTCTGGTTCTCGGCCAGCTTCTCTTGTCTGCTGACCATTGTGCGCTGAGTTCGGGTGTAAGCTCTCCCTTCCCTCTCCCGCCCACCCCCCTTTCTGCAGCTGATCGTGGACCTCACCCAGGAGCGGGACTACCTCCAGGCACAGCATCCCCCTAGCCCCCTCAAGTCCTCCAGCGCCGAGTCCACCCCCAGCCCCACCAGCAGCCTCTCCAGCGAGGACAAGCAGCATCTGGCCGTGGAGCTGGCAGACACCAAGGCCAGGCTGCGCCGTGTCAGGCAGGAGCTGTGAGTCCTCCGGTTGGCTGGGCTGTTGGTTCTGCTCTTGTGCCGTGGGCTGCGGACACGTTTCTATCAGCTTGTGTGGTGCAGGGAGCAGAAGGGCTCTGACTCCACGCTGAGCACCCTCAGCTAGCCTCCCGGGGCCGGCACAAGGAGGGGTTCTCCCAAGAGGTTAGGGTTCCTGCCAGTCCACACCCAGGCCCCATCTGGACTCAGGTGACCACACACTGGTATGGTTTGGGGCTGGAGGGGGGGATGTGGCTTGCCCCATCTGGTGTTCCCCTCTCCTGCAGCGGGGGAATGCCACTTTGCCCATCATCTCAGGGACTACCTGCCTCTCACCAGTGGGCGCTGCTGCCTGCTTGGCAGTGCGGTGGTGCTGATGTGCCCAGTGTCTCCTTAACTTTCTGTACCCTCCGGGGGAAGCCCACCAGGTGCCCAATGGAGGTAGTTTGAGGGTGGTGGGCATTGTAAACTTAAAAATGGAAAAGAACAGAAATCAGGAACATTTTTGCCTACATCACGTGTCAGTTTCACCCCTCCCCGCCGCCAGAAACCCAGTTCCCTTTCCTTCTTCCGCTGGGGTCTTGCGGGGTGGTGGGCTACTCCGCTGCATGCCTGGCAGGCCCTCTTACTGTTTTCCGATCACTCTGATCACCCCCCAGGGAGGAGAAGACAGAACAGCTGGTGGACACCAGGCATGAGGTGGATCAGCTGGTGCTGGAGCTGCAGAAGGTCAAGCAGGAGGTGAGCAAGGAGGTGTGTGTGCGCGCATGTGTGGTGTGTGTGCGTGCCAAGAGGGCAGGGTGTCTGGGACACCCCAGTAACTGTGGATGCCTGTGCTTGTGTGTATGTGTGTAAACACATGCCAAGAGGGGGTGACTGGGACGCCCCAGTAACTGTGTGAATCTGTGTGTGTGTGTGTGTGTACATGTGTGCCGAGAGAGCAGGGTGCCTGGGATGCCCCAGTAACTCTGTGTGTGTGTGTGTGTGTGTGTGTGTGTGTGTGTGTGTGCGTGCGTGCCGAGAGAGCAGGGTAGCTGGGATGCCCCAGTAACTGTGTATCTGTGTGTGTGTGTGTGTGTGTGTGTGTGTGCTGAATGTGTGTGTGTGTGTGTCTGTGTGTGTGCGTGCCGAGAGAGCAGGGTGGCTGGGATGCCCCGGTAACTGTGTGTATCTGTGTGTGTGTGTGTATCTGTGTGTGTGCTGAGAGAGCAGGGTGGCTGGGATGCCCCGGTAACTGTGTGTATCTGTGTGTGTGTGTGTATCTGTGTGTGTGCTGAGAGAGCAGGGTGGCTGGGATGCCCCAGTAACTCTGTGTGTGTGTGTGTGTGTGTGTGTGTGTGTGTGTGCGTGCGTGCCGAGAGAGCAGGGTAGCTGGGATGCCCCAGTAACTGTGTATCTGTATGTGTGTGTGTGTGTGTGTGTGTGCGCTGAATGTGTGTGTGTGTGTGTGTGTCTGTGTCTGTGTGTGCGTGCCGAGAGAGCAGGGTGGCTGGGATGCCCCGGTAACTGTGTGTATCTGTGTGTGTGTGTGTATCTGTGTGTGTGCTGAGAGAGCAGGGTGGCTGGGATGCCCCAGTAACTGTGTGTGTGTGTGTGTGTGTGTGTGTGTGTGTGTGTGTGTGCGCGCGCGCGCCGAGTGTGTGTGTGTGTGCATGCCGAGAGAGCAGGGTGGCTGGGATGCCCCAGTAACTGTGTGTATCTGTGTGTGTGTGTGTGTGCGTGTGTATGTGCACGTGCATGCCGAGAGGGCAGGGCAGCTGGGACGCCCCAATAACTGTGGCCCAGGGGCTCAGGAATACAGCATTGGGAGCTCCTAGCAAAGGCTGTCGTTTCCTTCCCACTCAAAGTGACGCTGACGTTCTCGTCCTGAGAACGGCCATGGGGGTGACTGTTTCTTAGTGGCAGCAGGTGGACCACCCATGTGGTAGCCTGCGCGGAGAGCCCCTCAGCCACTGGGATGTCCTGGAGACGCAGCACTTCAGAGCCGTGGCTGAGTCTTCCCTCCCCAGAGGGGCGCCCCCATGCCAGGCTCCCCTGTCTTTGCCTGTCTCCCAGAACATCCAGCTGGCGGCGGATGCGCGGTCTGCTCGCGCCTACCGGGATGAGCTGGACTCGCTGAGGGAGAAGGCGAACCGCGTGGAGAGGCTGGAGATGGAGCTGGTGCGCTGCCGGGAGAAGCTGCATGACGTGGACTTCTACAAGGCCCGCATGGAGGTAGGCGCCCAGCCTCGGGGTGGGCTCGCCGGACCGGTCCTGAGAAGGACCTGCTGATTCTCTGTCCTGGTGGTTTGGGATGAGGAGCCAGCAGGTTTCGGCAGCTGTTACCATCCCTGCCCCTCACCTGCCTGTTCCTCCCCAGGGGCCTCCCACTCTGCTTCTCCTCCATCTCGAGGTGTCAGATGGGTGTGAGGAAGGAGTGTGATTTGTAACAAAAGGGTCCTGATTTCTTTCTTTCTCCCATGTCGTGTCACAGTGATGGGCTTCAGTTTACCTGTCTTTTTTTAGACTTCTCTCATGCTTCTATGGCTAAACCTTGCCAAGACCAACCCCTTTCTCCTCTATAAAGTAGAGACAGTGGTGCTACTTCATGAGGCTTCTGCGATGAAAGAGGTGAAACGCCTGGTGTTTGAACAGATGCCATAGTAAGCCCTCCATGGTGGGCCCTCCTTTGATACCCAGGTTGCGGGGAGCTGCAAGGGAGGGTGTTGAGACTGAAGGGGGAATAGAGACCAGGATCCAGGTGGGGTCACTGATGCTTTGACCTCCCACCCTTCACTCTTTTGCCTTCCATCAGCAGCAGCTTCCAGAACCCTCTTTTCTGAGAATTGAGGAGTTTTTGCCCCCACGATAAAGCTTGGCGTTTAGAGGTGGTTTTAATGAGCAGGGTCTTCCCCGGTGGCTCAGACGGTAAAGTGTCTGCCTGCAATGCGGGAGACCTGAGTTTGATCCCTGGGTCAGGAAGATCCCCTGGAGAAGGAAATGGCAACCCACTCCAGTATTCTTGTCTGGAGATTTCCGTGGACAGAGGAGCCTGGCAGGCCACAGCCCTTGGGGTTGCAAAGTGTCAGACACGACTGAGCGACTAACGCTTTAACGAGCAGGGTGAGATCTGAAGGTCAGCGTGTACGAAAAGGTCCTCAAGTTTCTTCTTGCCGCCAAGGAGGCTTCAGAGAGACTGAACATAGGTCTCAGGGGAAGGTGTTGCCCTCTCCCTGCCTATGGCCTCCTGCTGAGCTGCTGGCCAGCATGCGTGGGGATGGCTCTTTTCCCCAACCTGCTGTACCATGGAGACAGGCCCTGGGGTCCCTGGGGTGCACGGAAGTGGGATGGAGAAGCCTGTGGTCCAGGGCCCATTTGCTCCTCAGACCTACTCAGGGAGTGTCTGTTCCCTGACAACTGTCAGTGACACAGGGCAGGCACCGACTGCTCCGGGAAGGCAGCCCTGGCCCCAGTGACAATGGGGGTGGGAGACCAGCTCTGGGCTTTGTCCTGAGATGGTCCACCGGCCTTGCTGTGTTTGAAAGGCGTGAATCCCAGCACAGACAGGTTCCAGGACACATCGCAGGGCTCCCACCGCTGGCTGGACGTGCCGCCCTCAGGGGAGCCGGAGACAGTCATGTGTGAGATCCTCGGACTGCTGCCCCAGCAGCCCCTCCAGCCCCGCCTGCACAAGGGGTCCTCACGCAGCCTCCGAGTGGGATCATGGATGGAGCGCGGTTCCCACAGCTCACCCCCACAACCAGCCTCGGAGGGGATGGGCTCCGGTGTCCTGTCTTTAGTCTTGTGTTCATTCCTGGCCTTGTCAGAGCAACCTCGCTTGGTTCAGCAGACACAGGGGCTCAGCGCCTGTGTGGGGCCAAGCGCTGCACCAGGAGCAAGGGATCCGGGCACGGATGAGACTCGCTCCCTGCGTTCAGGGTGCTTCCTGCCTTTCGCGGGGGGTTGGTTTCACATGGGAACCCCTTTTCCGTATTCTCAGATGTTATGCCTCTGTGTGGTGACAGCAGTGTTTTCCGTTTTACTTTATAATTTATTTACATCTCTGCTGGCTCTTCATTGCTGCACGGGCTCGACTCATCAGTTGCCGTGTGGGGGCTTCTCGTTGCAGTGGTTTCTCTTGTGGCGGAGCGTGGGCTCCGCGGCACTTGGGCTTCGGTAGTTTTCATGCGTGGGCTTGATCGTTGGGACTCCCAGGCTCTACAGCACAGGCTCAGAGGTTGTGGCACACGAGCTTAGCGGCTCCACGGCCCGTGGGATCTTCCCACATCAGGGATTGAACCCATGCTTCCTGCATTGGCACGCAGATTCTTTACCACTGAGCCACCAGGGAAGCCCCAGTATTTTCATACTGATGAACAGTTTTCATAGTAAAGTTTACCATGAGGTTAGCAGTGCCTCAAATGGTGCACGTGTTCATTGTCACAAGAATAAGTCCTGTAGTGTCTGTCTGTGTAGGGTGCTTCTTTGGAGGGCAGGCAGTGGCGCACGTGAATCTGCAGAGAGCTTGGTCCGGGGAGTCCAGGCTGCTAGAGAGAGGATGAGCCGTGCTCTTTTTGGATGCCCATAATGTTGGTGTCTCGAGAACGGAGAAAAAGAGCACCTGTGCATGCCTCCTTGAATTGGAGTCGATGCAGTGGCCTTGCAAGCCGTCTGCAGACCTGCCGTCTGCCGTGCATGGCCAGACGCTTCATGTGGACCACGAGCCCTGAGGACAGGGCCTGGCTCTTACCTGACTGTGTGCCCAGGGCCTGGCACACACAGAGAAATTGGAAATCACTGTGTAAGGCAAGTGAAATAGCATTGCTCAGTAAGGAACAGACTTGTGGTCTGGGGAGAAGGATGGAGAAGAAGCATGAGTTTTTGTCTCTGGAACAAGGCAGCATTAGGTGTGACGGCGCATGGTCATGCTCTCCAGCCAGCTCACGTCTGTGGACAGCTGCCATGCGAGGGGGATGCTTCTCTGGGCACAGGGGCAGCAACAGGCAGCCAGGTGCCCTCCCCTGGCGTCTGTCTAGTCTCACCGCTGAGAAGGCTTGACATCGCGGAAGAGAGAATGTGTTAGTGCCACATGGGCGGAAACATAAAGAACTGGAGCTCAGGGTGAGGACAAGGTCAATTTTGGTTAGAATAATATGGAACACAAATTTCCATGTTTTGGTTTTCAACCTCTGTCTGCTTTTATGTGGGTCTGTGATGGCTCAGATAATAAAGAGTCTGCCTACAAGGCAGGAGACCTCGGTTGGGAAGATCCCCTGGAGAAGGGAGTGGCAACCCACTCCAGTATTCTTGCCTGGAGAATCTCATGGACAGTTGAGCCTGGCGGGCTGCAGTCCATGGGGTCGCAACGAGTCGGACACGGACTGAGCAACTAAGCAACAATATGGAACACAAATTTCCAGGTTTTGTTTTTCAGCTTCTGTTAGCTTTTATGTGGGTCCTAGTCTATTTATGTCAGGATTAAAACAGCAAGGAGAGGAGCACACCCTAGGTGCAGTGGGACGTGTGGGGTGGATGCACAGGGCGACCCTTGAGTGCTTTTGCAGAGGGTGGTGGTGCCTCACTGCCATCAGGGCCCAGGGATTGCTGTCCAGAGGGCCACGTGGGAGGAGGACAAAGGCAGAAAGATTGCCTGGGAGATTCCTGTTGTCCCACGTTTCATTGTCTGAAATCCCCGACAGCAAGGACGGATGCATAGTGTCATGTGCGTCTGGGCAGGGTGAAAACCAGGCAGACCTGTCTCCGCTCCTCTCTGAGATTTGTAGCTTCCTGGTCCGTGCTGACTCTGAAATGAACAGAAGCTTGAGAGGCGGAGACATAGTGCACAGCTGGAACAGCTGCCACATCAGCTTGTTGGGTGTGGAGCAGGCCTTGTCCCCATGCAGGGGACTAAGATCACGTTACGAGGGCAGACCCTTTGCTCCCATTGGGACTCTGTTTCCTAATGACTTCTGGGAGTTGTATTAACGTTTGGTGCCTGGAGAAGTTAGCGCAGGACAGACCCGATGCTTGCCTTATGATTCAGCCCACCACGCTCCTGAGTCGGGCGAAGTTTAAAAGCAGGCAGGTCCTCGGTGAAGCCTCAGGGCCTCCAGTGGAATGAGATGGGTGGGCAGAGACTATTGAGGGGTGGTCCTTGCTGAGTGGGAGGCCTCTGCTTGCCCCAAGTAGGGTAACCCGGGGCTCCCTCCCCTGAGGACCCCTCGGCGCTGGCTTTCCATTGCTCTGGACACCTTAGGGATCCGTTGGGTGCTTGGGGATCCATTGGGTGGTCCTGAGGGCAGTGGGCAGGAGCTGGTGGTTGCTTTGATTTTTACCCCTCCTTTTGGATTCTGGTGCTTTTTGGGAGGGGGGACATAAGGCATCTCTGAAGCAGCTGTTGGCTTGATGCTGGGTGATGTTCACTGAGTGCCGGCCTGAACAGCATTTCATGGGGGCATAAAGAGACAGTGGTCAGCAGCTGGCCTGCTTACTGGGCCCCAGACACCATGCGCAGACCATTTCGCATGCCTTATCCTAGCTGACCCCCACCTCAGCCCTGTCTCCTGTCCAGCAGAGGAAGGCAGGATCCACGGTGAGAGAAAGGAGTCTGCTCCAGGCCCCATGGCTGGCAGGACGCGTGGCGGCCCAGGGACCTGAGCCGTCAGCCCACGTTGCCGGTCACCTCACACACGGGCAGGGGCAGCTCTCGAGCCACGTGGGGCCCGACCGCCAGGCCTGGACTGTGGCTTCCTAAACGTGGCCCCTCAGCTGTGTGCCGGGCTGCGTCAGGCCGCCTGCTTCACTTGGGGTCCTGTCCTCAGGAGCGGGCTGGCCTTGACAGCTGCCCCAGAGGTGGGGAGGCGGGCGTCTGCCTGGGGGCCGAGCCCTGGGCTGTGTGAGAGCGTGGACTTAGCTTCCTGCAGGCGTCTCACTTCTGAGGCGAGGACGTGCGCAAGGCTCGTTATTTCTGTCGTCTAATGTATGGTCGAGTGGTTACCATCAGGAGATTGAGACATTTTTGAGTAGTAGTTAGAAGTTATCCTGTATTGTATTCTGTTCCCCTGGTCGCCCTTGTTTATCCCTGCCTGTCAGAAATCAAGGCCATCTGGAATGCCACCTGTGATCCCCCCACGTGACATGATTCAGCTGACAGGTGGTTGCTGAATACTCCTGTGGGGCCCACAAGAGCAGAAGTGGAATAGGCCTGCCCTGAGGAGTGCACAGTCTGGAGAAGGAGGACAGGCCAGCACACCGTTGTCGCACAGTGTACCCAGGGCACTCTGGGAGCCCAGGTAGCTGACTCAACCAGTGGAACAGTGGGAATCTGCAAGCACTTCTCAGAAGGGGCGGCTCAGGCTGGGCTTTGGGGATGGAATAGGAGTTCGTTGTGAGGATGAAGGGATGGCCTGTGTTTTGGAACTCAGGGCTGGGAGTGCTCGTGGGCAGACCTATTGGAATACAGGTGAGAACAGTGGAGGCGGTGGTCAGAGAGGAGGACCAGGTCTTCTTCCTGCTTGAAATCCCTCTTTTGCTGTGCTTCACATTTTTTTTGGTAGTCTGAGCTTCTTACCCACATGAGCCCCTTGAGGATGGGTTGCAGGCAGTCTGAGCTCTCTGGCCTGTGTTCGAATCCTAGTTTCACCCTTTGCTGGCTTTGTGATTTGGAATTTATTCCTTAATTTACCCAAATCGGCCTCTTTCTCCTCCCCCTCCTGACTGTGATGAATAGTGAGTGGGGCGGGGGCAGGGAGCCCCTGATGCAGGGCTGACCGCACGGTGGATGTCATCTCCAGCAGAGAGAGTGCCCAGGGGAATTTAGAGTTTTGATGATTATACCTTTTATGGCTGTCAGGCTTTGATCAGAACCGTGTCCACTGAGCGGAAGGCTTGCAGTTTCCCCTCTACCAGGAATCTTGGATTCTGGCCCGTGCAAGGCGAGTGGACATGCAGTGGGTAACACAGCTCCCAGCCCAGCTCTCAATGGTTAGAATCCACATGTGGGGCCTTAGAACACTGCCCACTGGGAGAAACATCCCCTGTGTGCATGTTTGTGAGATGAAAGCATTCAGGGGGCTCTTGGTCCCCCCGAGATGCTGAGTGGTGCTGGGCTGCATGACGGACTACCCTGCAAGGGGGCAGCCATAGTATTCCACACCCAGCGTGTGCCCGGAACTTATTTTGAGTTTCACGTTTGTTTGTGACTTCACTGTCTTAAAGACTCCCCATTTCCAGGAAACGGCTGAGAACAGTTGTTTTTCCAAGAGCATATGTGTAAAATGCTTACATACAAGCTGTTGATTGAACGAAAGAACAGCTTCCCCAACATCCTGATCAATGGAATGAATGTTGAGCTGAGAGGATTATTAGACTTAGCCCTTGAACTGGGACAGACTCTTAGCCCCACCCTTCCTTGTAAAGGAAATGGAGGCTCAGCAAGGGCCCAGAGCTGTCAGTGGAGTCCACTTGTCCAACCAGGTGAGGTTATAGATGTCATATGCCTGTGCACCGTGGCCAGCAAAGAAAGTGTTACCTTCCTGGACTGATTTCATTTGTTATTATTTTTTTAAACTGGAGTATAATTGCTTTACAATGTTGTGTTAGTTTCTGCTGAACAACAAAGTGAATCAGCTATTAAGTATACATATATCCCCTCCCTCTTGGACCTCCCTCCCACCTGCACATCCCACCCCCTGGGTAATCATAGAGCACCAAGCCGAGCTCCCTGCTATATAGCAGCTTCCCACTAGCTCCCTATTTTACACTGGGTAGTGTGTATATTGGGCTTCTCTGGTGGTTTAGCAGCAAAGAATCCGCCTGCCAAGCAGAAGATCTGGGTTCGATCCCGCACTGGTTCAACCCCTGGGTTGGGAAGATCCCCTGGAGACAGGAACAGCAACCCACTCCAGTGTTCTTGCCTGGAGAATCCCTTGGCCCAGAGGAGTGTGGCGGGCTACAGTCCATGAGGTCGAAAAAGAATCGGACCCAACTTAGTGACTAAGCAGCAGCAGCAGTGTGTGCACATGTCAGATAATTCATGGATATTTTCTTTCAGTTGAGAAAGTCCATGTGGCCTGACCTGATGAAAAAGGTGGCGATGCTCAATAGTGGGGACAGAACTCTCTCAAGGCAGCAACCTTTCCCCTGGATTGTTTGTTTTGGTCCAGAGACCTGGATGAGCTGTCATCACGAAGCAGGTGCCTTTACCTGATGGTTCTCATGTATGTTTTTGCTGCTTAGGAGCTGAGAGAAGATAATATCATTTTAATTGAAACCAAGGCCATGCTGGAGGAACAGCTGACGGCTGCTCGGGCCCGGGGCGATAAAGTTCACGAGCTGGAGAAAGAGAACCTGCAGCTGAAATCGAAGCTTCACGACCTGGAATTGGTATTGCAGGCTGCTGCCACACAGACCTGTCTAAACAGATTGGGGTGGTTTCAGGTTGTGCCATGTCCTTCTCTGATTTTTTTCCCCTCACGATTTTGGTGCCGCTGCCGACACGGTAACACGCTGACTGCGGAGAGTAGCTCGCTCAGCTCGGCGGCTGGGGTGGGCCCCACTGGGCGCCCACAGACGGACAGAATGGGACTACCATGCTGGACTGCTCATGTATGGATGAGCTCATGTGTGTGTCTTTTGCAAGAGCCTCTGCTGGCTTTTATGGTGAGGTCTGAGCTGAGATCCCTGAGTTCCTTTCCAGGCTTCTCGAGGCATGTTAGGTGCCCTAGAGCCACGAAGACGCCTGTCACCAGGGTTCTTGCTCTAAAGCCCTGGGTTATAAGTCACTTTGTTCAGACAGCATTCAGTTACAGACCTGGGCGCTCCCATCACCCTCCGTTGCCAGCCAGTGTATCTTTCAGTGGCCGTAACTCCCAGCTGGGCCCTGGGCTAGACTCGTTTCTCTTCGGGGAAGCGAGCAGGTGCCTAGAAGGCCTTCCATCCTTCAGGAATGGGGGTGGGGGTGGATACACGGGGGCCGGGGCCTATCCAGAGGGGTCCCCCAGCCACATTCTCATTCCGTCTTTCTTCCCGTACTAGGACCGGGACACGGATAAGAAGCGAATAGAGGAGCTGCTGGAGGAGAACATGGTCCTGGAGATTGCTCAGAAGCAGAGCATGAACGAGTCCGCCCACCTCGGCTGGGAGCTGGAGCAGCTGTCCAAGAACGCAGACCTGTCAGACGGTAGGGGGCGCCCGGTGCCCAGGAGCCGCCCAGCCCGCGGCCGCTTCCTCATCCAGGGAGCCGAGCCCTGGGCTCTAAATCTTCCGTGTCAGGCCATCCATTCACCCCGAGTAAATAGGATTTCCTTCAAGTGCCATTTGGAACTGTTTCATTACCCTTCTCCCCAAGGAGAGCAGGAGGGGTCTGGCAGCCTTGATGTCAGGACATGAAACACAAATTAAGTGTTGCCAGCTTTCCCAGTTCCCATATGGACAGTCCCAGGAGCTTGCAGGTTAGCTCGCGCTGACACCCGGAGGGCATCAGAGCCCTGTCTGTGGACGGTTGAAAGCCCTGCATGGCAGGAGACATCCCCAGCGGTCACTCATCCCCGCTATGAGTGTACCCTGGGCATTATTTTCTCGTTCATTTGCATAATTGGGCAAGACGGATGCCGTCTGTTCTCTGTCTCCCCGGGCAGGGGCTGCTAAGTGGCCGCTTCTCCCAGGACCCAGGCCTCTTCTGGCTTGCACCGCTGCCCCTGCTCGAGACAGACGGGGCGCCTCGGCCAGGGAAGGGTGGGTGGGGCAGCGGTCTGCGCTGCAGCAGGAAGCTTCGGTGCCCAGCAAACAATAAGCCAGTTCCTGTGTTCAGAAATAGCACACGTGCCTGTGATGGAGCGAGTTATTGTTTACTTAGAGCTGCGCAGAGCGAGGCAGGGCTTTCGGCTGGGCTGGGAGTTACTTTTTTCAATTCCCACAAGCATCCCCCCAAACAGTAGAAAATTTGTTGAACAAAGCTGGAAAACATCTTCTCTTCGAGGGGTGTCCCATCAGTTCCAAACCAAACATCAGTTTGTTAAACTACCAGCCTGTGAGGGGAGTTAGTTTTATCTGTGCTTTGGGGCCTGTACCCTGTGCTGGGGTCTGAGGATGGGATCTCTCTGATTCCTGGCCCTAGGGGGAAGAGTAGGTCCATTGGGGAGGACCACTGCCCCCTGGTGGAGCAGAGAGGTGGTGCAGGCTTCCGGGGACAGTTCCAGACCTAATGAGAGTATTTCTATAAGAGACCAGGGTGGCCTATGGGGGTTGGAAAGCCTTGCTCTTTCAGACTACTCAGTATAGTGTATGAGCCCTTTCAGATCAGTGAGCGTGATTTATTCTTAATGTTCCCAACTCCTAATGCTTCAGTTCAGTTCAGTTCAGTTCAGTCACTCAGTCGTGTCTGACTCTTTGCGACCCCATGAGTCGCAGCACACCAGGCCTCCCTGTCCATCACCATCTCCCGGAGTTCACCCAGACTCACGTCCATCGAGTCAGTGATGCCATCAAGCCATCTCATCCTCTGTCGTCCCCTTTTCCTCCTGCCCCCAATTCCTCCCAGCATCAGAGTCTTTTCCAATGAGTTAACTCTTTGCATGAGGTCCCAAAGTACTGGAGTTTCAGCTTTAGCATCATTCCTTCCAAAGAAATCCCAGGGCTGATTGCCTTTAGAATGAACTGGTTGGATCTCCTTGCAGTCCAAGGGGCTCTCAAGAGTCTTCTCCAACACCACAGTTCAAAAGCATCAATTCTTCAGCGCTCAGCCTTCTTCACAGTCCAACTCTCACATCCATACATGACTACTGGAAAAACCATAGCCTTGACTAGACGGACCTTAGTCGGCAAAGCAGCGTCTCTGCTTTTCAATATGCTATCTAGGTTGGTCATAACTTTTCTTTCAAGGAGTAAGCGTCTTTTAATTTCATGGCTGCGATCACCATCTGCAGTGATTTTGAAGCCCAAAAAAATAAAGTCTGACACTGTTTCCCCATCTATTTCCCATGAAGTGATGGGACCAGATGCCATGATCTTCGTTTTCTGAATGTTGAGCTTTAAGCCAACTTTTTCACTCTCCTCTTTCACTTTCATCAAGAGGCTTTTTAGTTCCTCTTCACTTTCTGCCATAAGGGTGGTGTCATCTGCATATCTGAGGTTATTGATATTTCTCCCGGCAATCTTGATTCCAGCTTGTGTTTCTTCCAGTCCTTAGCTAGGAGCTATTGAACATTAGGTTGAATGAAGGCATAATGCAAGTAGAGCCTGAATGCACTTTTACATGTGTGGTTTGGTGGCTTCTTGAGTCAAGAAAGACCTGACTTAAAGTCCTGGCTCCTCCGCTTGTTAGCTGGGTGACCTCTTTTAGAACTCAGTTTCCTTATCTGCAAAGTGGGGATAACGAAGCTGCCTCACAGGAGGCGGTGGTGAAGCTCGATGCCATGCCTGGCCCACGGGCACAGTAAAGGATGCTGTTCTTACGGCCACTGTCTCACTAAAATAGATGCCATTACTCTGCTTGGGTGCTAATGAGCATAGCACTCAGTAATGAACTGTTGTGTCATCGTCATCGTCTGTGAAGCACTGGCTTTCATGGAAGAGGAGAGGAGGCTTGTGGTCAGCTGTGTTGTTGAACTTGTAGACCCTTAGGGATTATTCCTCATGGGTACAGAGTTTCAGTCTGGGATGATGAAAAGGTGTGGAGGAGGATAGTAAAGATGGTTGCACATCACTGGGAATGCATCTAATTCTACAGAGCTGTGCACTTTAAAATGGTGAATTTTATGTTATAATGTTTTACCCCAATAGAAAAATGTTCATTTTCCACAAATGCCATAGTACCATCCAAATGATCACAGGCTCTGAATTAGTGGAGTTTCAGTTGAGGTTTGTTTCATTTGTAGCATAGTTTCGTGTGTGGCGAGCGCATGTGCTTCTGTGTGTCAGCGCTGGACCTGGGCTGTGGATCTTTGTCCACCTCCCCTGCTGTGCTGCCTGTTGTTGCTTGGGGTCTTGAGGACGTTCAGGCTGGCGGGTTCTGAACTGCTGTTCTTGGTGGGAGATGAGAACTCAGAGAGGGTGGCAGATGCCTTTTAGACCTTAGGATATCCGCCCAAAGGATTTGAACACACACGTCTGTGTCCGGTTCGATGTGGGGGACGCCATCGCCCTGCCTGTATCCTTGCCCCTGGGGGTGATGAGTAAGAGGCAGGTAAGGGTGCAGCCCTGTTTTCAGATCAGGCTCCCAGAGCCCAGTATGTGACACTGTTGAGACAAGTGAGGACAGTACAACCCCAGCCCTTTCTTTCGAGGGCTTTCATTCACATTCCTTTCTCCTCCTGGAAAAGTCCCATGACTTACCTAAAATCCCGTGGCTTACCTAAAGTCATGCACCCGCTGGTGGCAGGGAGAAGCTAAGAACTCCCGTTCCTGACTCTCAGGTTTGTGCCCACTGCCCCCCTTCTCCATATGCTGAGCTATTTGAAAGGAACCCGCTCAGGGGTCCCCAGCCCCCAGGTCGCAGACTGGTACTGGTCCACATCCCCTCCCCAGCCCTGGTCTGTGGACAAATTGTCTTCCATGAAACCAGTCCCTGGTGCCAAAAAGGTTGGGGACTGCTGGAATAAATAATCTTCCTCTTTCTAGCTTTAGCTTGTATTTTCATCACATTTAGGTGTTTTGTTTTTTTTTTTTAGAAAACAACCAAATATTTGGAAATGAATTAATATACCCTTAAGAAACCCCTCGATCAAAGAAAAAAATGAAATAGAGATTAGGAAGCAATTGAATCATACGTAGAAAATTGGTACTATGGGTGTATCCGTTTGTGGCAGGAAACTTACACTAGAAAAGTAGAAAGTAAAATTAATAATATTTGCATTAATTTTATTTTTTATACTTATAAAGGGTGAGATTTTTTTAAATTTTTATTGGCATGTAGTTGCTTTCCAATGTTGTGATAGTTTCTGCTGTACAATACAATAAACCAGCTATACGTATACATATATCCCCCTTTTTTAGATTTCCTTCTTACACTTAGAATTTTTAAAGCAGTTTACATACACTCTCTCATTTCTTCCCCCAATGTAATCATGAAATTACAAAATGAAATCTCCATTCAGGGGACCTTATCCAGGGATGGCAAATACTGGGCATATGTACCCACGGAGCCTTCTGCCACCTGTGGCAGACATAACTCGTCGATTATCGTGCCCCTCCTGCTGAGCCACCCAGACTCCCGTTGCTCTCCGAGCTGGCACAGAAAATGTTGTCTGTTTTCCATCTCTCTTAGTCTCTAAGCTCCTTGAGTTGTATGGTCACGTGAGCCGCTTGGTAAAAAATGGTTCCCAGCAGTTGACACGATCTTTAACTTTTGCACTGGCGCCTTCGCTGCAGCCTGCTTTCCTCTGAAGCTCTGGGCCCAGCTGAGCTAGCAGAGGACTGTCACTGTCTGAGGGACTTTCAGGCACTGACTGTGACAGTACCATGGAGGAGACCCCCTTCCCGGCCCCTCAAACCATGGCATGGGGCACCAGATGCCCCTGGCTTGCAGCTGGAGCCCGGGGCTGACTCGGCTCTGTGCTTCAGCCTCCAGGAAGTCGTTTGTGTTCGAGCTGAATGAGTGCGCCTCCAGCCGCATCCTGAAGCTGGAGAAGGAGAACCAGAGCCTCCAGAGCACCATCCAGGGCCTGCGCGACGCGTCCCTGGCGCTGGAGGAGAGCAGCCTCAAGTGCGGGGAGCTTCAGAAGGAGAACCAGCAGCTCAGCAAGAAGGTGACCCGGCTGGGGGCGGGGTGGGGGGGTGTCGGGCAGGTGGATGCCCCTCCCCTGGCCTGGTCTGCCGTCTGGAGGCTGGTGGGGGGGCAGGTGTAGGTGAGGATGCGCAGCGGGGAGGAGAGCAGGGGCCAGTGCCGAGGAGCAAGCAGTCGGCAGACGGCGGGCTTGTGGCTGCACAGCCTTGAAGGTGTGGCCTCTGCCTCCTTGTCTTCACCTCTGAAATGGGGTTCGTGGGCTTCCCGTCTACAGATGTTGCGAGGACTCGATGGGTTTGTGTATGTGAGGGGTCTGGTATGTAGTAAGTGTTCAGTGAGAGGAAACCAGTGGACTGTTGTGGGGCACAGGGGAGAGGAAGCAGTGATGTAGGCCGTGCACACGTACATGTACGGGGGTTAGGGACCGTTGGTGGACATTTTTGGGTGCTGCTGATGGTGAGCAGGACCAGTGCCCACCCCTCCCTCTGGGTTTATGGGATGGAGAAGAAGAGGGGGCCAAACTGCATTTGCCTTTCAGGACAGCTGCTGGGTCTTCCCAGGAGCACAGCAGAACCCAGACATGTGGGAGGGCAGACAGGGGCTTACAGACCGGTCTTTGTTCTGTGGTTACAGGGACCCCCATTTGCCCTGGGGATTCAGTCTCAGGCACAGGAAGGGTCATTGAGAGGCTAGGGATGGCTTCCGTGGCTTTGGCCACTCCAGGTCAGTGGGCATCAGCACATCACACTGCCTTGGCGCAATCATATTGAGTACAGTAGCTGTCAGCGTCCAGCTGAGGGTGAGAGCGTGAGCACGCTTGCTTGCCAGCCAGCATGCAGGCCTGGTGCTTTGAGCCGTCCCACCTGCCAGTGAGTCCTGCCAGCATCATTTACTGAGGCCGCATAGGCAATGGGAGGGCCACCAGCCACAGGCAGAGACCTGGGCACCACTGGTCCTGACTCTGCTGGTCCCTTATCTCTGGACTAGGCTTGGGACAGCCCCTCCTCCTGTGACTGGGTCTCTGGAGCCCCCTCATGGGACCCCCCAGGCTCAATTACTCACTCTTCTTATCCCTTTGAAGCCTTGTGTGCCTTGCAGCATTTCGGCCAACAAATATTTTGTCCTGGCTTCATAGGACGATAGATAACCCCCACCCCATCTCATGCCATGTCTCAACCCAGAATGTTTTCCCAGCCCTCGTGGTCCACCCCGGCCCTGCACCCCTGCACAGAGGAGGGGCAGTGGGTATGCCCACCTGGCCGTACTCCTCAGCCCCCACCTCTCGGGTCCCATCCTCCCGGTTCCTCTGGGGTCGGTTCCCTGATGGGACACCAGCCCTCTCCTGCCACAGTCCTAAAGAGACAGGGCTTTGCACAGAGTCCCTGGCAGGAGGGAGGTGCCACAGTTCCCAGACCCATCCTATATCCGGTGCTGGGAGCCCTGGGAGGCGGCCTTCTGCCTGCCAGAGTACCTGTTGTCATCTTACTTAGTCTGCCCTCCGTCTGACTGACCCTGTCCTGGCCCAGCAGTGTGGCTTCACGTTCTCCTCCTCCCCCCACACACACCCCGAGTCCGGCACTGACAGGTGCTCCCTGATGATGGATGGGCAGACACCACAGCCCCGGCTGGAGGACTCACCCCCAGGCCCCTTGGACCCTCATCCGGTTCAGTTTCTCGGAATTTCCTTTCCCTGGCCTCAGCCATCCCACTGTCCCGATCTTCCCATGCGGTGTGTCTGGGCACCAGCTGGCACTCCTCAGTCAATCAGTGAAGCCCCAGGCCCCATGGGGGCCAGCCTGGCTCTCTCATTCCCCACCCGGGAGGTCACAGGCCCAGAGGAGCTCAGTGACTTGCCTGAGCCTCACAGTGAGGACATAGCAGGGCTGGAATACACCCCCCCAGGTCGACCACTGCCTCGCACTCCTCTTTTGAGGACGACTCAGATGCATTTTCCTGTCGGCCCCAGCTGGGCCAGGCTCCCCCATCCTGGGGTCCCCGACTTGGGGCACGGGGCTGAGGTGCTGACAAGGGGATGTGACGACACGAGTGTGAGCCCCACTCAGCCCAAGTCTCCCCACTGGTAGGGGAAGAAGCATGCCTGCTGCTCCCTCCGTGGAGGTTTGCGAGCTCCCAGACCCATGAGCCAGGAAGGAAAGCACGACAAGTAGACAGAGCCTGCCCATGGGCAGTGATCCTTCCAAGAGCTTTGGACACCCCTCCGTGCAAGGCCCCAGTTCAGACAGGCTGAACTGCAGCAGCTCCAGGCCTGCTGCTCACAAATGTCACTGGACATCTCGGGGTCTTACCCCAGAGGCTGATTAATGGCCTGGGGTCCGAGATCTTTCAAAGCTTTGAGACCCATCTGGTCTTTGCAATCCATCTTTTTAGAAGAGCTGTCCCAAACCAGCACATCAGGATCCCTTATTGGTTAGTCGCTCAGTCACGTCCAGCTATGTGTGACCCCGTGGACTCTAGCCCACCAGGCTCCTCTGTCCATGGGACTTCGCAGACCTGAGTCCTGGAGTGGGTTGCCACTTCCTCCTCCAGGATCCTTTAGGACCATGTCAAAATGCAGACAGAAGGTCTGTAGGTGGTGAGGCCGTGCTCTCGTGGGAAGGGGCAGCGAGCACTGCTGCACCTGCTACCTGCCAGCACGTGCCCAGCACCATACGGTGACAGGCTCACGAGGATGCTCACTGCCGATCCTGCGTCAGTTACAGAGACTTGCTCGCGGTCACGTCGCTAGTAGGGAGGGACCGGAATCTGAACCCTGTCCCTGTGGCACCAGAGTCATGCCTCTTGCTGAGCTCCAGCCCCCGCCTGCCGAGGGGTTTGGTGTCGGTGGGAAGGGGACCAGCAGCCTGGATGCCCTCCCAGTGCAGGCAGTAGCAGGGGCTTCTCCTAGGAGCCCAGTCTTAGGCGCTGCCCTGGACCCACTGAGTCAGAATCTGCGTCCACCACCTTAGCGAAAGTGAAGTCGCTCAGTCGTGTCCGACTCTTTGCGACCCCATGGACGGTAACCTACCAGGCTCCGCGGTCCATGGGATTTTCCAGGCAAGAATACTGGAGTGGGCTGCCATTTCCTTCTGCAGGGGATCTTCCCAACCCAGGGATCGAACCTGGGTCTCCTGCATTGCAGACAGACACTTTACCATCTGAGCCACTAGGGAAGCCCATTCCAGGTGTTAGGCACCATGAAATAGGAGTTCCTGTTTTAGGAAGGTCAGGCTGGTGAATCTCAGCAGAAGAGCTTGGTGTCAGGGAGGTGATGGGGTGGTTTTCCAGGCCCAGGGAAGGTGGCCCAGCCCCGGGCAGGCAGTGGCAATAGAGAAGCCTGGGTAGAGAGGGCGGGGCTTGGGGACAGAATTACTGGAGGGTGAAAGAGGAAGGAGGGGCGTGTCCGCAGACCTCTCTGAGCATCTGGGTGAACTGGAGTTGTCACTAAGCGACGTCTGCGGGGCGTCCAGTGATGGTGGCCCCAGGCATGTGGTCTTACCCTCGGGACAGTGGATAAGGCCTGAGATGGGAGCTGGGGGCACTTGGACCCATAGCATTGAGAATGAGGAGAGGTGGGCTGAAAGAAGCTGACCGATGGTGCCCACGGCCTTCCACTTCCACGAGCTAGAAATGCAATCAGTGGGAGGGAGCTGAGGGTCGAGGGTGTGCAGAGGTCCCTTCAGAGCAAGGCTGGGCTGCTTTCCCTTGAGAAAAAGGCCCGTTCAAATGTTGGATGGGGCTGATGGGTTTTGACTTGATTTTAAAACATAGATCACTTTGTGAGGCTCACTGCTGCCCGTCTGGGTCTTCTGGCTCCGCAGATTGAAAAGTTACAGACCCAGCTGGAGAGAGAGAAGCAGAGTAACCAGGATTTGGAGGTCCTGAGTGAGGAGCTCATCAAAGAGAAGGAACAGCTGCAGAGTGACATGGAGACCCTGAAGGCCGACAAAGCCCGGCAGGTAGGCCCTCTGGGAATGGGCGCCTATCCCGGAGCGCCTGCCTGCAGGAGGGAGAGTAGTCCAGGATTTAGCCATCTCCTGGGAGTCTGTAGGGGAAACGCTGGTGACCAGGCATCTGGCCTAGCTGCAGCTCAAACCAGCCGCTCTTGTTCAGTGGTGAGGAGGGGACACTGGCAGCACCTAAAGGCGGGTGATGCTCTTGGTGTGTTGTGGGCGAAGCTAAATGTCCAGCGTCTCACAGGACAGCCCCACGTGACCGAGAACAATCCGGCTCCCGACGTCCATAGCACCATGCTAAGCCCCTGAGGTTTATTGGTGGGAGGCAGTCCAAGGCTGGTGCTCTGTGATGCTGAGCAGGAGCCAGGCTCTCCTCCTCTGCCAGCCTTAACTGGGGCTGCCGCGTGCCCTCAAGGAATGGGAGAAAGAACTGGAGGGCGAAGAGCAGAGGGCCACCCCCCCACAGCCCCCCTCCGCTCTGGGACCTTCTGTCGCATTCATTGGTCACACTCAACACGTGACTAACCCCTACCTGCGAGGGGAGGCCGGGGTTTCAAGTATTTGAGTTTTTCAGGCACTGAGCTAGAGCAAAAAAAAGAAGGGATGGGACAGTGCCATGTTTGGAGAAAAGACAGGCAGGGTCTCTGGCAGGATGTGGCTTACATGGAGGGCAGAAGATGACAAGCAAGGCGATCCCAGACGTGTGCTCTGGAGGGAGTAAACGGAGAGAATCCTGCTGGGTGCAGGTGCTGAGGAGTCGAGGTGCAAGGCTGTCCTTGAGGGGCTGCCATTCATACGCGGAGCCCTGGAGGATGGGGAGGAGTCAGGATGCTGAAGGCCAGGGGAGGGCCGTCCAGGGCAGAGGGAAGACTGTGCAGGGTCTGCGGGTGAGAAGTGGCCTCGGGAGCCCACAGAGGCAGGCGGCCAGGACGAGCATACCAAGGGAATCAAGTTCCATCATTTTCAGTAAGAGGGAGAGATGGGTTTCTGTTTCTACATCTTCCTGGCTGCCCTGAAGGCATTTTAACTTGAAGTGTCTTCCTAAGGGTCTCCATGCTGTTCACCTCGTGTCCATGTTTGCCCCTAGGAACTTTAGGGATTTTTGTTTTTGCAATTGAACTATAGTTCAGTTCTGGCATACAGCAAAGTGATTCAGATATATATGTGCATGTGTTCACGGGTCTCCGCTCAGTTGCTTTAGTCATGCCCGACTCTTTGCAACCCTGTGAACCATACCCCGCCAGGCTCCTCTGTCCACGGGATTCTCCAGGCGAGAATACTGGAGTGGGTTGCTATGCCATCCTCCAGGGGATCTTCCCGACCCAGGGATCAAACCCGGGTCTCCTGCGTCTTTTGCATCACAGGCGAATTCTTTACCGCTGAGCCACCAGGGAAGCCCATATGTGCGTGTCTGTATAAAAATATATATGTACACATATATGCATATGCTTTTTCCATCATAGGTTATTACAAGTTATTGGATATAGTTCCCTGTGCTGTTCACTAATACCATTAGGACTTCGGCGGGGAAGGGTCTTTTAGGGCCTGGGCTTTGGTCACCAGATCAAACCAGACTTCAGCCCCAGATCACGACAATATGTTTGTGTAACAGCCAATGTCTCTCCCATCGTGTTTTCCCCCAGATCAAGGACCTTGAGCAAGAAAAGGACCACCTCAACCAGGCGGTGTGGACACTGCGGGAGAGGTCGCAGATCAGCAGCGAGGCCCGCGCCAAGGACGTGGAGCAGGAGAACAAAGCCCTGCATAGGACGGTGGCGGAGACCAGCGGCCGGCTGAGCAGGCTGGAGCTGGAGCAGCAGCAGCTACAGCGGGCGCTGGAGCAGGCACAGGAGAAGGCGGGCCGGGCCGAGGCACTGGAGCGGGAGCTGGGGCGGCTGGAGGAGGAGAAAGGGCGGCTGGAGGAGGAGAAGGGGCAGCTGGCGCAGAGGGCCAGCGCTCTACAGGCGGCGGGCGAGCGGGCGGAGGCCGCAGAGCGTGAGAGCCACGGGCTGGCGCTGGAGAACCGGCAGCTGCGCAAGTCCCTGGACGCCCTGCAGAACGTGTCGGTGCAGCTGGCTGGCCTGGAGCAGGACAACCGGCAGCTGGACGAGGAGAACCTGGAGCTGCGCCGGATGGTGGAGGCCATGCGCTTCACGGGCGCCAAGGTGGCCCAGATGGAGCGCGAGAACCAGGAGCTGGAGCGCGAGAAGCAGGAGCTGAGGAAGAGCGTGGAGCTGCTCAAGGCGCTGGGCAAGAAGTCGGAGCGCCTGGAGCTCAGCTACCAGAGCCTGAGCGCCGAGAACCTGCGGCTGCAGCAGAGCCTGGACAGCGGCGGCCAGAAGGCACAGGCCCTGGAGCGGGAGCTGGGGCAGCTGGAGGCCGAGAACCAGGGCCTGCGGCGGGACCTGGAGGCCCTCCGGCTGGCCCACCGGCAGCTCGAGCGGGCTGAGCAGGAGCGGAAGGCGCTGGAGCAGGAGGTGGCCCAGCTGGAGAAGGACAAGAAGCTGCTGGAGAAGGAAGCCCGGCGGCTGTGGCAGCAGGTGGAGCTCAAGGACGCCGTCCTGGACGACAGCTCCGCCAAGCTGTCCGCCGCTGAGAGGGAGAGCCGTGCGCTGGACAAGGAGCTGGCCCGCTGCCGGGATGCGGCCGGCAAGCTCAAGGAGCTGGAGAAGGACAACAGGGACCTCACCAAGCAGGTCACCATACACACGAGGACGCTGACCACCCTGAGGGAGGTGAGCCGGGGCCGTCAGGCCACACCGTGTGCGCTGTGGGATAGAGGTGGGACGGGGGGAGGCCCCTGGCGCGTGCTCCCTGCTTTGAACCAGAATGACGCCTGAAAGCGTGAAGAGGAAGTAGACGTGACCTGTTAGGATCTAACAGCCCAGAGACAGCCAGTGCCTGGGGTATTTTATTCCATCCTCTTCCTTGGGCATTTGTGTATCCACACACTTGCTCCCCCACTTTGTACACCTTAGCTCTGTGCTGTTTTCACTTACTTTACCTTTTCTCATTACACTAAACAGCTTTCGAGCCACAGTTTCTAATGGCTGTGAGGTAGATTTACTGTGACTAATTCTGTAGATTTACTGTGACTACTTCCCTGGCTGCTCAGACAGTAAAGAATCTGCCTGCAAGGCAGGAGACCTTGGTTCAATCCCTGGGTCACGAAGATCCCCTGGAGAAGGGAATGGCGACCCACTCCAGTATTCTTGCCTGGAGAGTTCCATGGACAGAGGAGCCTGGTGGGCTGCAGTCCATGGGGTCGCAAGGAGTCAGACATGACTGAGCAACTAACACACGTTTTTTTGGACAATCAGATTATTTCTGAGTTTTCCCACTATTTTGTTTTATTTTTTTAAAGTCTTTATTGAGTTCATTACAGTATTGTTTCTGTTTGTGTCCTGGTACTTTGGCCGAGAAGCATGTGGATCTTAGCTCCCTGACCTGGCAGAGCCGGGAACCAGGGAAGCCACATCCCCTGCACTAGACCACCAAGGAAGTCCCTCCTACTATTTTAAATAACACTGGACATCCTAACATACACCTTCACAGATACCTATTTTCTTAGGATATACACCTCGAAGTGCAATTACACTTGAAAGGGTCCAAATTTTTAAGTCTCTTGGTGAACACCTGTCTTACTTCTCCCTGGTATTTTTTTGCATGGTCGTCTGGGCTTCCCTGCATGTGTTAGGGTGAGTCACTCTGGTAAGTGACTTCAGCATCTGCCTGGCCCATCACAGAAGCTGGGTCTCCCCACGCGTGGGAGTTCACTGTGGCTATTCACGGGCACCCAGCTTCCTCCATCCTGTGGCTCGGCCATCCCACAGTGGACCTACCTGCAGCAGGTGGATGTGGAAAAGAAGGACCACACTTCTTGGGGCAGAATTGGGTCACAGAGTTGCACCTAACTGCTGGGGAGGCTGAGAAACGTGCTAGCTGTGTGCTAAGGAAGAAAAGGAAATTTGAGAACTCAGAAAGGTCTCCATGTTAAATATATACATATGTGTATACATTACTGACTGTCAGCGCAGCAGGTCACCATACTGTGGGGAAGATACAAGACACCAACTCAGGCAGTAGCCCCTGCCTCCATAAGCATTGGTTAGGGTTTGCTGCAGTAACGCTCGACCCCAGAGTCTCAGGGGCTCATCCCATCGAAGGCTGGTTTCTCGAGGGAGTCCAGGAGACTCTCCAGGGAGCCTGTCCTCTGTGCTGGGGCTCAGTAGTCCAGTCTGCTTTGACCTTATGGCTCCCCCATCTCAACATGGGGTTAGGGCGGTTCCCGCAGCAGAGGTGAGGCTGCTGGAAGGTCACGCACCGGCCCTTCCGTACCACACCTGGGGAGCGACCCCGGAACGTTCGGCAAACATCACCAAATGTGGTAGGGGTTCCAGGCCTTGGGGTGTGGTAGGGGTCCATGTGAGGGCATGTAGCTATGTCACCGGGCAGAAATTGGTGGCTGCCTGGAAAGCTACAGAAGTGTGGACCAGAGTAAGCGAACTCCTAGGTGAAGTCAATGTCCGCTTTTGAAAAGTCAATCAAAACCTAAGTCTAAAAGTAAAATCTTTCTCCCCTTTATACTTTTTTCTTATGTTCTAAATTCCCTGCAATGGGCATTTAATTACATCAGTTCATAGAAAAGGCAGTCGTGTTGGAAGAATTCAAACCTGTTGCTCAAAGGTCACCATAAATGGTATCTCAGACGCGTCTCTGGATGTGTTTGGAGCATGTTCAGTCCTTCCCGGGCACACTGCTGGTGTCCTGAACCCCAGGGCCTGGGAAGGTGTGTTCATCCCTTTCCTTCAAGACATTCCCAGGGTCCGCTGTGCACACACAACCACCCGCTTGTCCCTCAAGACACCTGAGCCGGCTGTGACTCGAGAAGATGGTTGCTCTGCCCTGAGATGGGCCTGTGTCTGTCTCTCTTGCTGCATCTGCTGGGCTCCTGGCCCACGCTTGTCCTCACTGTCCCCACAGGACCTGGTGCAGGAGAAGCTGAAGAGCCAGCAGCTGAGCAGTGAGCTGGACAAACTGAGCCAGGAGCTGGAGAAGGTCGGCCTCCACAAGGAGCTGCTGCTGCAGGATGACAGCAGCAACGGTGACCCGTGAGGACACCCCCCCCTCCCCCGGGCGGCTGCAGGAGCCTGTGCACCCCACCCCCCGCAGGCTCCACGCCCCACCCCCCGTGAGGACTCCCCCCACAACCCCCCGGGCGGCTGCAGGAGTCTGTGCGCCCCACCCCCCGCAGGCTCCTCGCCCCACCCCCTGTGAGGACCCCCACCACCACCGGACGGCTGCAGGAGTCCGTGCACCCCGCCCCCCGCAGGCTCCACGCCCCACCCCCCCAGTGCTGCATTTTCTCTCCACACCCAACGGCCTCTTGTCACGGGGGGCTTTCAATCCCAGGCCTCCTTCCTGGAGATTCCAAGCAGGGAGTGGAAGGGGATTTCTTTTGTCCAATAAAAAGGCTTCCTGATTTTTTTTTTCTAGTTAGGCTCTTTCAGGCCAGTTTTAAATTCACAACAAAACTGAGGGGCAGGTACAGAGATTTCCTGTAGACCCCTGCCCCTGACATGCATACCCTTCCCGACCATCAACACCCCACCCTCCACCAGAATGGTACATGGGTTAACGCTGACAGTTCATCACCCAGAGTTCACAGGTGACATTGGGGTCACTCTTGGTGTTGCACATTGTGTGGGTTTTGACAAATATATAACGACATGTATCCACCCCTCTGGGGTCTTACAGAGTGTTTTCACTGCCCTAAGGATCCTCTGTGTTCCACCTGTTTGTTCCCTTCTCCTTCCCCCAGCCCTTTAGTTTTTTTTTTTTTAAACCAGCCTGCAATTCCTTCTTTCTCTCTCCTTCTCTCCCCTCCTTCTCCTTTTCTTTCTTTCACTCTCTGCCCCCCAACCCTCCATGCTGGGCCTTTCCTGGGGTTTCTCTAGCTGCAGTGGACAGGGGCTGCCCTCTAGCTGCCGTGCGCGGGCTTCTCAGTGTGGTGGCTTCCCTCGTGGAGCACGGGCTCTAGGGCAGGCAGGCTGCAGTAGTTGTGGCCCACGGGCTTAGTTGCCCCTGCGGCATGGAAGATCTTCCCAAACCAAGGACCTAACTGGTGTCCCTTGCACTGGCGGGAGGGTTCTTAGCCTCTGGGCCCAGCACTTTGATTTGAAAGTTGAGCTGTTGCTTCTTTGCCTGCACTGTGTTCCTAAATGATCTCGCTTTTCCAGGAAATCCAGCATCTTGGACTTTTCTTGGACTTGTAACCAACATGATGTCCTTTCAGTGTGGTTACAAATCCACAGAGATTTACCACTTACCTAGCACTATGGATGGATTCGTTAACCTTTCTGAGACTCAGTTGCCCCATCTGTAAAATGGCCATAATAGTACTTCTCTAAGATGGTGCCTGGAACACTATAGCCGTGATGTTTCATTTACAAGTGTCCCAGATGTGTCTACACTAGGAGTCCAGGGAAGGGCTCTGGGTGACGGTGTTTGGCTCCTGTGGTCCTTCTGGGCCACATCCTTCAACAAGATGAAGAAACCAGCTTAATGCAGGAGGGCCTTGTGGGCAGCTGGGAGACTGGGAGCTTGTGGGAGGAAGAGACAGATAAATACTATCGTGTATTTTTATTTTTTCAGGAAATACAAGATTTTGGAGAGCATAAATGAATCAGCTTTAAAAACAACACTCGCCATGAAAGAAGAAAAGATTGCTTTCTTAGAAGCGCAGGTAGAAGAGAAAGCCAGCCTGAATCACCAGCTGCAGAATGAGATCCAGGTGGTAAGAGCAGTGTGCCCCCCACCCGCCCCGAGACGGGCCAGGGGTCATGGCTGTGAGATGCCCGCCTCACCTTTCCCAGGCCCTCCACCTGGGTGGCAGAGGGGCGGCCTGGATGCCTGTGTCCTGGAGCAGATGTTTGTGGAGAGGACACCCAAGGCTCAGGGGAGGGAGGAGACTGGCCACAGTCATGTAGCTGAAGTTGGGGCTGGGTCCTGGCGCTGCCCTTCAGTCCCCTCTACAGGGAGGGGGTAACACGCAGGATGGAGGTTGTGTGTGCTCCCCGCAAAAGCAAAGGCAGGTGCCTGGTGGGTCCGCGCCAGTGCTGGGCGAGGGGATGGTTTGGTGCGGGGGGCCCCCAGCTGGGCCCCTTCCTGCCCCAAGTCTGCTCTCCTGTTCCCACAGCTGAAGAAGGAGTGTGAGGTCCTCAAGCAGAGCCAGGAAGGGGGGACGCAGGCGCAAAACTCTTTCAAACACCCCATGGGGACGTCGGTCGAGGGTCACCCGGGGAAGGAGCCCTGGGCGCCCAGCCACAGGGAGGCCACGATGGAGCTGCTGCGTGTGAAGGACCGGGCCATCGAACTGGAGCGCAATGTGAGTAGGGAGAGGCCGTCCGTGAACCGTCACGTAGGTGGAGCGGGAATTCCCATCACCAGGAAGGACCCTGGGCAGCAGGAGCTGTTGAGATTGACGCAGGTCTCATCAGCCACTTCTTGCATTTCCTGGCAGGTCCTGTGAGCTCCTTTCCACTTGAGATCCCTTCAGCCTTTTTTTCTTTTTTTTTTTAAGTGAGCATTTTATTTATTTATTTTAAATTGTTCGTTTATTTCTGGCTATGTCAGATGTTAGTCATTGCACACGGGCTCAGTAGCGGTGGTACATGGCTTAGTTGCCCTGCAGCACGTGGGATCTTCATTCGCCGACCAGGGATCAAACCTGTGTCCCCTACATGGGAAGGAGAATTCTTAACCACTGGACCACCAGGGAGGTCCCCCTTCGGACTTTCTAACTAAAAGGGTGTGTGCACGTCTTCCCTGAAGACGCGTTCTCTGCATCCCAGCACATCCCTGGGCCTAGAGCGTCTATACCTGCACCGTTTCCACGGGGTTCTGTGTCTCAGTGCTTTGCAGGGGGTCGACTGCCCGTCCACCACGGTCCCCCACCTGTTTTCATGAATAAGATGTTATTGGCCCATAGACACACCCTCTGCTTCCACGTTGTGTGGAGCTGCCTTCCCACGGGGATGGCGGGGGTTAGTGTCGAGGTAGAGACCACACGGCCGGCAGACCCCCAGATATTTGCTGTCTGGCCCTTTACAGAACAAGCTTGTCCATGCATGTCTAAACACTTGACGTCCTTTGATGTCCCCCAGTAGCCTTATGAAGTAGATAGTGATGGTTTTCATTTGATGGATGAAAAAGGTGAGATAGAGTGTAAGAAACTCGACCCTAAGCCCTATACTGGTAAGGGACAGGCCACAACCACCACCCACACGTCCTAGTCCAGTCGGTGGCGTATTTTGCTTGGCCTTTATTTGCCTCGCAGAGCATGAACCGCCTTAACCTACCTGCTGTCACCCCTGAGTGGGATGAGGCTGTGGCCACAGGCCCTGACTCCTGTCCTGTGCAAGCTCACAGACATGCATTCTCAGGGTGAGCGACAGAAAACAGAGAGAAGCATTAAAGACAGAAAGCTTTAAAGAGAGCAGCTGTAATTCCCGCTCACCCGTCTCACACTCACATGCTTGGGTTCCTTGCAAGATCCCCATCATGTGTATTCATTCCTATCATGAAAACATGGACAAAAAATTTTTTTCTGATTCTATTGTCTTTCTAAGAGGGAAAGTGTTACTTCTCTTACTTAATGGGTTCTGGCTTTGGCCCCCATAGCATCAACTCTTGAGGGTTCTCATTCCCAACAACTCAGGTCCCCGCTGCCAGTTAGCAGGTACAGAAGGAGTGAAGTGAAAGTTGCTCAGGCATGTCCGACTTTTTGCGACCCCATAGACTATATATATACAGTCCATGGAATTCTCCAGGCCACAATGCTGGAGTGGGTAGCCTTTCCCTTCTTCAGGGGATCTTCCCAACCCAGGGATCAAACCCAGGTGTCCCTCATTGCAGGAGGATTCTTTACCAGCTGAGCCACAAGGGAAGCAGGTACGGACCTGGCGTCTGATCAGTCCCATGCTTTTCCCTCCCCCAGAATGCGGCCCTGCAGGCTGAGAAGCAGCTGCTCAAGGAACAGCTGCAGCACTTGGAGACCCAGAACACGGCCTTCAGCAGCCAGATCCTGACGCTGCAGAAGCAGAGCAGCTTCCTGCAGGAGCATAACGCCACACTGCAGACGCAGACGGCCAAGCTGCAGGTGAGGGCCGGGCGGGCGGGCCCCGCGGGAAGGATGCTCCTTGTCTCCTAGAGACTGGCCCAGCGCGCGCACGACTCCCAGTCAGCAAGACGAAGCAGAGGGAGAGTTTGGGGCTTTTTTTTTTTAGCAAATGCATTGTACACCATGGTTACTAATCTCAGGATCTTTGAAAGTGGTTTTCAGTGATTGAACACATGGCTGCCCAGGCTGAAAAAAAGTTCATTTCCCTGCTTTTACTTGCAGTCTTGTCTGTTTCCCAAAATCTATTTCTTGAGATGTTCTTAGGAATTTCTTGGGAAAAGAGATTCTGGAATCAAATAAGTTGAGTTCAACCAAGTCAAGCACATTTCTTCACCGTAGGACCTGGTAGAGTCTTTCTGAAGCAAATGTGAATTTTTCATATCCACGAGTGAAATGAAGTATCGTCTATTGAGAGCATCTAGCCAAATGAGAGTTCTGGACCGTGCATTTTAAGATGTGGATATTTATTTATAGTTAATAGATTGTGAAGAAAATTAAGAATTATTCGTTGCAGTTTCTGAGAAAGGGGTTTGAAAGTATGTAACTTATGGGTCAGGGATGATGAACAAGATACTGGCAAAGATGTTGGAATTTGTTCTAGTAAAATAAGGAAATAGGGTATTGGTTTGTAGTTTTGTTTTGTTGGGGTTTTTGGTCGTGGCTGTCATATCTTGGTCTCATCTTGATGTTAAGGTAATTAATTCTGACTTTAGAATGGGTTAGGAAGTGTTTCCTTCTCTGCAGTTCCTCATAATTTTGGATGTTGGGTGGGTGTTCTAAAGCTATCAATTAAGTTAAGGTAGGTTGTTCAGGTATTCTGTATCCTCAGTGATGCTGTTTTAAAACTAGGCTTTTAAGAGTATTGAAAGATGGTATCCAAGGAGCTTATTCGTAGAGAGGGCCTCATGTGCCACCGAAAGTCACATCTGTGGAGAGGCTTCAGGACCAAGCACCACGTGACAGTCTATGACACCGTCTGGCCTCCCCCAGCCATTCCTCAAGTCCTGGTAGAACTGTCCTCAGTCCCAGCTGGGTCTTTGCCTGCCCCAGGGGGGTCCCCGCTCCCTCCGTGTCAGCCTCCATCCCCGTCTCCCTCTCGGCAGGTGGAGAACTCCACGCTGACCTCCCAGAGCGCCTCACTCAGTGCCCAGTACGCACTGCTGCAGAGCCAGCAGACGGCCAAGGAGAGCGAGAACGAGAGCCTGCAGAAGCAGCAGGAGCAGCTGACGGCCGCCTACCAGGCGCTGCTGCAGGACCACGAGCACCTGGGGGCGCTCCACGAGCGGCAGTCCGCCGAGTACGAGGCCCTCATCCACCAGCACAGCTGCCTGAAGACCCTGCACCGCAACCTGGAGCTGGAGCACAAGGAGCTCGGCGAGAGGTGCGGGCCGGCGGGCCAGGTCCCCCGGGTTTGTGTCCCTCCGTGCCCCTCGAGTCTCCTCTTGGCCTGCGGCTTCAGACCATCTGGGGCACTGGAACTTTCCCCAAAGGGAAGTAAATCAAAGTCTCCCTCAGCGGTTTGGAGTGAGAGCAGCTGGAGAGCGGGTGGCCAGGGGATCCCCAGGGAAGAAGGGGTGTCGCGGCCAGTCCCGGCTGGGGAAACTGCTTGTTGGTGTGGGGTCCCTGCTCCCCTGAGGAGTCTCTTTTTCCCTCTCTCTTCTCTCCAAACCAAGAATAAGGAGGAAGTTCCCCACAGCAGCTCATGTACACTGATGCCCTTCACCCCGTCTTCTCAGTTCTTTTCTGGCCTTTCAGGGTCTGAGCTGCATTTTGTTTTTAACCTTTTGTTGTTGGGTTGCTCAGTCCTGTCCGACTCTTTGTGACCCCGTGGACTGCAGCACGCCAGGCTTCCCTGTCCTTCACCATCTCTCAGAGCTTGCTCAAACTCATGTTCATTAAGTCAATGATGCCATCCAACCATCTCATCCTCTGTTGCCCCCTTCTCTTCCTTTCGTCAATCTTTCCCAGCAACAGTCTTTTCCAATGAGTCAGCTCTTCACATCAGGTGGCCAAAGTATTGGAGCTTCAGCATGAATCCTTTCAATGAATATTCAGGGTTGATGTCCTTTCTCCTTGCTGTCAAAGAGACTCTAAAGAGTCTCCTCCGGCACCATCGTTTGAAAACAACTTTTAATTTTAAGTATATAGAAATTAAACAGAATGGTATAGTGAAGCCTCTGTAGACCCATGACTGGCTTCGGCAGTGAGCGCTATTTTGCCATCTTTGTTTCATCTGTACTTTCCCCGCTCTAGCCCTCTACACATTGAGATAGAATTTACATACATTGAAATGCACAAGTCTTCACTTTGCACTGTTGACAGCTCGTGGGTTCTGGGTTTTGTGTACATTCATTCAGTCAGCCAGCATCGCCTGAGCACCTGCCCCGGCAGGTCAGCGACTGTCCTAGGCTCCTGGGCAGGGGTGGCAGGACCCATCACACCTGGGGACAGGGGTGCTATGCACGTGGCTCTAATGCAGGAGGGAGAGTCTCTCTAACACTTGGCGAGGGTGGGTGGGTGGGTGTGCGGAAGCAGTTGTCCTCGTCATCTGCTTGTGAGATGGCCCCGCTGGCAGTGCTTCCCTCGACTCAGCCTTACGATGCTCAGTGAAGCTGCAGTGCAGGGGTGTTTCATCACAGACCAAAGGGAAGGTGTTGAGCCAGCAAAGCTGCATGAGGGTGCCTGATGGTGCTGTGGGCCTGGGCTGATGGCGTTCATTCATCCGTTCACCTGGTGCTTCCTTTTTGCCTCTGTCTGGAGTCCTCCGCTCGCTTGAGCCACCCAGATTGCCACCCTTGAGGGCCTGCTGAGACGTCTGCTCCTGTAAGATTGCTCCTTCCAGCCACACTGAGCATCTTGGGCCTCCTCTGCGCCCTTCCATACACACGTGGCCCTTTGTGCACACCTGCAGTGTGCTTGGTGTTGCATCTAGACTGGTAGGGGAGGCACCCTGCTTACTAACAACATGGCGTGAGAAGTGTTCACTCAGCTCTGAAGCTAGTGCTCACCTCTCCGGTTATATGTTATAATATCTTATGGTAGTCTTTATGTGTGTTCAGCGGGGGAAGGCTTTTGCAGGTGGAATTTGGACGGGAGTTCGTCGTTGCTTTTCCTGTAGCCCTTGGCTCAATGCAGCACGGAGCCACTGTGTTACCCAGCGCTTGTTGGACAGGCTGGAGGCCCCTGGGTCTGTCTGCGGCAGGGCTCCAGGTTCAGGAGTCTGGGTACCTGGCGCACAGGGACAAAGGCTCTACATTCATTTCCGTTGACACTAAAATCAGACACTTCGTTCATTCTCTTAACACGTATTTATTGAACATGGTGCCTCCTTCCACTGGGGACTTGGTGATGAGTCAGACTCGCCCGGGCCCTGTCCTGCAGCGGGGTGGTGACTGACGGTCAGAGAGATGCTGGATCAGTGCGCTGTCCCAAGACGCTACAACAGGGAAGTGTGAGCCGGGGATCCTAATGGTCAGCCCATGGCCCTGATTTGTCAGACTTGGGATGACTTTTCCCAGAATCATTAACCTGCCTGAGAAAGATCACCCCGGAAAGCCAGGCAGAGTCGCATGCCCAGCACCGCATCAGGGACCCTCTGCCTTGCAGCTAAAGGCCACATAAATGTCTGCCTCTTAACAGCGGCCCAAGCAGATTTCGAGCTTGATTCCCACACAGGCACAAGTCCGAGCTCCAGTCACATGGTCCACATACCGCTGATGGGGTGGGGGTGGGCAGTCTGGAGACGAAGACTGGAAAAGCCTGGATGTGGGGACTCTTGAGTCTTTGTGAGCTCAGAAGGTTCCAGCAGGTAGAAGGAGCAACTGGGGCTTATCAGGAACTCTGTCCTTGTGCTCTGCTGAGCTCCAGAGATGGCTGTGCAGTGTGCCCTATGCAGAGACAGAGGAGGAAGTACAAGGAGGCACGTGGAGGGAGAGGGTGAAGTCGGTCAGGGGAATGTCTGGTGTGTGAGTGTGAGAACAACTGGCCTCTGGTGGCTGCCTGGATGCTAACCTTACCCCGGGAAGCCTCTGCTCCCCGGAACCCAGGGCAAAGCTAGACAGCGAGAAGGGCTCCCCACTCCACCCCCGTCTCCAGGGATTCGCTGCTTTATTAGCTGTTACCTGTACTGGACTCCAGCTGTTTATTTTGTGGTTTCTTTTAAATCTATTTGTGTTTAGTGAGCCTAGCTGAATAGGTGGCTCAGACAGTAACAATCCGTCTGCAGTACGGGAGGTTGGGGCTCGATCCTAGGGTCGGGAAGATCCCCTGGAGAAGGGAATGGCTGCCCATTCCAGTAACCTTGCATGGAGAATCCCACGGACAGAAGAACTTGGCGGGCTACAGTCCATGGAGTCACAGAGAGTCGGACACGGCTGAGCGACTACCACTTTCTTAGTGAGCCACCTGGTAGCTTATTTATAATCCCTAAGAGAAGGGCGTAGGGTTCAGAGGACATAGTTCTGGAGTTCCAGGTGACCCAAGGGAGGAAGGCTGTGGTGACGGGGACCGAGGGGACTGTGGAGGCGTGTTGGGTGGGAGGAAGGGACCTCCTGGGTCCGGGGCTGGAAGAGACCCCCAAACCGCCTCACCCAGGCACTGCCTCCCTGGCTGCTGGCTTGGACGCTTCTCAGCCACCACCCTCGCGATTGCCTGCCATCTAAGCCTCGCTCCCCGCAGAGGAGGCTCCAAGGTCTTCTGGGGTGTGTGTTACCTGTGGGGACAGATGGCTGGGGAACGGGCTGCCAGCAAGGTGTCCCCTCCCGCAGGCACAGCGACATGCTGAAGCACAAGGCGGAGCTGGACGAGCTGGAGAAGGTTTTGAGGGCCGAGAGGGAGGCTCTGCAGCAGGAGCAGAGGACGAGCGCCATGGCCGCGAGCGAGAACCAGAGGCTGCAGGAGGAGCTGGACAGGTAAACGCTGGGGCCCCAGGGCCCACCTGCCCATGGGCAGCGGCATCTCACCCACTCAGCGCCCCCTGAGGTCAAGGGTGTTCCTGGCCATCATGTGTTTTACAGCCCATCATGCTAACAGCTGGTTGGTAATGAAGTCACCAGGAATGGTGCAGGGATGGAAGGACCAGTGTGGTACCTGGGACAGCGCATCCAGTAAGCTGGCGGTCCTCACCTCCCACCCCGAGATGACGATTATGTCAGCCACAGGCACATTCCTCATCTCACGGATTCCCTGTTTATGAACTCACCTCCTTGCTCACATTCATCTGTAAGCCCCCAATCAGTGCTCGTGGCGCTTTCGAGGACATGCACAGGGTGCTGGGACATTCGAGGTGCCTGACACACACATATCCAGCTAAGGATGCCCAGGGTATTCGGTCCCAGCAGCCCATGCTGCAAATGAGCGTCCTTTTCGTGGCCTGTTTAGAATCATGGTTTTCGTGGTTTTGTACTTTTTGGTGACAGTTTTGCCATTCAACAACTTTTAACGTCTTTCATTACCTGAACATTATTGATCAGAGACGTTTCGGTATTCACTTACATAACAAATCACCAGCCACAGGCATTAGTTTCTGCAAAACTCCCCCAGGCAATAACATGAATGGCCCCCAGGCGGGATGCCTTCTCACGTTCCCAAGTGCGGGGCTGTGATGTACACTACAGAGAATACAGGTGTGGTAGATAAGCTTCCTTCAGGCATGAGTACACTGGTGGTGGCTGTGAGCACATCACAAGCGGAAGCCACACTGAACGAGGTGTGTCTTGACCAGCTGACACAAACATGTGACCAGATTCACGGAAACACACCCCCACGTTTCTCCTTAAGAGCTGGTTTAGTGTCTCAGGGACCTTAGACTGTTACCACCGAGAGTAACGGGAACTACAGAATCACCGTGTATCTTAGTCGCTCAGTCGTGTTCAACTCGTTGCGACTCTATGGACTGTAGCCCGCCAGGCTCCTCTGTCCATGGGATTCTCCAGGCAGGAATGCTGGAGTGGGTTGCCATGCCCTCCTCCAGGGGACCTTCCTGACCCAGGGACTGAACCCAGGTCTCCTGCATCGCAGGCAGGTTCTTAACCGTCACAGAATTATTATCATCCATTTTTTAAAAAACAGATGAGGGAACAGATTGAGATTAAATGCCTCGTCTGGGGCCGATGCTTGCAGTCAGTGGCAGAGACAGGATTCGAATCAGGTCTTGTCTCTGGCAGGGCCACATGATGCCGCTTCCTCCCCATGTCCTTGTGTTCATGAGTAGAGGACTGCAGGCTCGGGTGCCAGGCAGGTCAGGCACGTGGGTGATGAGTGCCAGCTGTAGACCAGACAGTGAAATGGAGAAGCCACTTGGTCTCAAGGTAGTCAGCTGGGAGGCAGGCCTGGGGCTGCCAGATTATCCCTTTGTTTGTGCTTGGTGTCTTAAGAGAAGTTGGACATTTGAATGTGTGTTTTTTTTTTTTTTTTTTTTGGACGTTTGAATGTTGATGTGAAACTTTCACAATTTTAAATGTCACCCCCCTAATTCATTTAATCAGTGAGCCAAACGACTCATCTGTGTCAAAATCAAGTCCATGAGCCCCTGGTACTTTGAGCTTTCTGTTATACATCCTCCCCTGAGAAAGCCCAGTTAGATAATAGTTATGATGATGATGATAATTTTAGCAGATTTACATAATACCCCAGCATCTCATACTTTATTTATCTCGAGAGTTGAAATTAGAAAAGGAGCTTGGAACTGGGAAGAAGAGCTGAGCAGAGACAAAGAGTTTTAGAGCATCTTGTGGTTCAGTGTTTAAAAAAATCTTTGAACAGTAGAACCCTTTTTTCCAAGGAGGCACATATGCCAGAGCCTTAATACAGAAGAGATCGTAACAGTGATGCTCTGTCGGAGTGGGTGCCTGAGCCTGCCTGTTGTCTGCCCTGGTGCAGGGTGGGGGCACCAGGGGTACCTTCACAGGACCCCAGAGAACCCGGCTTGAAAACCACTGGTTTTGTTCAACTCCCTCGTTTTGAGGCACAGAGAGGTTGTGGTTTGGTCTAAGGTTGCACGGCTGGGACAAGGCCTGGGAGTGCTCTTCGGGCCTGAGCCCTGTGGTTCTCTGCGCAACCCCCCACCCCCACCCCCAGGGTCAATTTCCTGCACCACCAGCTGAAGGGGGAGTACGAGGAACTGCACACCCACACCAAGGAGCTGAAGACCTCGCTGAACAGCTCACAGCTGGAGCTGAACCGCTGGCAGGCCCGGTTCGATAAACTGAAGGAGCAGCACCAGAACATGGACATCTCGCTGACTAAGCTGGACAACCACTGTGAGGTGAGGCCTGGGGCTGGGCGGCGGGGCCCCGGGACGCCAGAGCCAGTGCCCTGGGGTGACAGCCTTCCGGCTCAGCAGGGTCGAGATGGGTCCTCCTTGGCACATATGCTCTGAGGACGTGTGTAAAGGTGGTCCAGAGGCCAAGAGGAGGCCAGAGCTGTCTGGGTGCGGAATGGACTCCTCGACTGGTCAGGATGCATGCAGAAGCACCATTGTATCTGATCTTTGCCTTTTGCAAAGGGTCGGAGCAGGTGCAGCGATACAGCCGCGTGCTGTGTTCCTCATGCCCTCTTGGCTGTGTCCATGGTGTTCTTCCATTTCTTTTCATGTAGTAGCTGCACTCTTCTAGAGAAATGTCACAGGTTTTTCTTGGTTTTTTTTCCTGTGCTGGGGTTTGTCTGCCTGGCTCCTGATCCCGGGATGGTCAGGTTGGAGCTTACACAAGCATTCCCCTGGTTCTCAAAGGAGCAGAGCTCTGCCTTCTGGTGCACTCGGGTGGAAAGTACTGTGTTCAGCAGCAGACCTCTCCCCGGGACAGCAAGACAGAGTAGACAGGGCAGGGAGGCGTGGCCGGGTCCCGCCCCAGCCCCGGGATGGCCAAGACAGCCAGGACCCCGGACACAGCTCCTCTTGCCCTTTGTTTGTTGAGAAACACTCCGGAGGGTCTTCTCCTTTGAGCTCACGGTAACCCGCGGGGCATCGCAGATGAGGAAGCAGAAGCCAGGGTGCCAAGACGCCCAAAGACACTCCGGGCTGGGACTGGGGCCTGTGGAGGAGGTGGGGGCCACAACACAGGCAGGCACTGTCCCGGGGAGTCCCGCCACCACGGGCTGTGCTTCAGGGTCTCCGTGGGGGCTTCAGGCCAGAGCCTGCTGCCACCCAGGCTGTCTGAAGCCAAAAAGCTGGTCGTCTTGCTG
The DNA here is from genome assembly GCF_023091745.1 of Budorcas taxicolor. NCBI lineage: Eukaryota > Metazoa > Chordata > Mammalia > Artiodactyla > Bovidae > Budorcas > Budorcas taxicolor. Next base: position 59,935,447 of record NC_068930.1, on the reverse strand, counting down.
TACACCAACCATCATAGACATACTCTGGAGCAAGAGCTCGCCATCCTCAGCCCAAAACTCAAGTCCAGCCCCTAAACCTGTTCTATATGGCTGTGAACTCAGAATGATTTTTGCATTTTATAATGGTTGAGAAAGTAAAAAAAAAAGATTTTTTTTGTGTGTGGCAAGTTCAAGTGCTGTGACACTTAAATGTCTGTAAGTCAAGTTTTCTTGGAGGGTGGGCACACCTGTGCGTGTAGGTCTTGTCTCGCCTGTTGCAACAGCAGAGTTGAGTGGTTGCAACAAAGACCACCATCTGGCCTGGAAAGCCTGAAATATTTGCTCCCTGGCTCTTTATAAGAGAAGTGTGCTGACCCTCAGCCAGAACGGAGTTGTCCCCTAGAAATAATGATGTGGCCACCAGAGGTAATTTAAAATCGTCAAGTTAGCCACATTTAAAAAGTGAAAGGAAGCAGGTGGGATTAATCCTAAGTAATATATTTTGTTCACACAGTATACCTAAAATATTATCATTTCCACATGTAACCGCAAAAAAGATCTCATTAATGAGATATTTCACATCCGGTTTTTAGTTAAGTCTTTAGGACCTGCTATATTCGCCCTGCTCGTCTTGGCAAGGACTGGCTGTGTTGTTTTTGCTTTTTTTTCTGGCTGCATTTTAAGTGCTCAGCAGCCACATGTTGCCCACAGCTGCCAGACAGGGCAGTGGCCCTTTCGGTCCTTTCAAATTATCACGAGGTGGATAATACTGAGATGGGTGTCTGTCTTTTTTTTCTTTTGGCTGTGCTGGGTCTTCACTGGTGCTCCGGCTTTTCTCTAGTTGCAGTGAGCAGGGGCCGCTCTCCACCTACGGTGCTCGGGCTTCTCACTGTGGTGTTTTCTCCTGCTGCAGAGCCCGGGCCCTAGGGCGTGCTGGCTCAGTAGTTGCAGCTCCCGGGGTCTGAGTAGTTGCGACCCACGGGCTCAGTTGCTCCACGGCATGTGGGATCCTCCTGGACCGGGGATCTGCATTGGCAGGTGGACTCTTTACAACTGAGCCACCAGGGAGGCCTGAGATGGACGTCTTGGTGCATGTGGCGTTTTCCTTCTTTCAGAAGCTGGACTCCCAGCAGCAGACTCAGGGTTACACCGTTTTTAAGACACTGTTGATCTGTATTTCAGCTGCTGTCCCGACTCAAGGGGAACTTGGAAGAAGAAAACCATCACCTCTTGAGCCAAATCCAGCTGTTGAGCCAGCAGAACCAGATGCTTCTAGAACAGAACCTGGAGAACAAGGAGCAGTACCACGAAGAACAGAAGCAATACATGTAAGGGACCCGGGTGATGGGGCGCCTGTCGACACCAGGATCCTGGCTTCCCCGTGCTGAGCCAGAACAGCCCCGGGGCCCATCAGTGTCCTGAGGGCAAGGGCAGGCCAGCTTACCAGCCTGTCCTCCTCTCTCTTGCCCTGGAGTGGTTCTGGGTTTCTGCAGGTAGTGGCAGTTGGCTTTCATTAGCTTTTTAAAGGCACTGCCCACCACCAGAAGCTTCTTACTCTGCTTTTGGAATTAAATGCACTTCTAAAAATACAAGCGTGCCACTGAGGAGTAGCTCAGGGAAAGAATTCACATCGAAGGCTGAGCAGGGCTCTTTGTCACTCATGTCTGTGTTTGATGAGCGTCTGGAGGGTTGGTGACCAGTGTGCCACGGTATTTATTTCTCCCGGCTTTACAAAGGCCCTGTGAGGTGCACAGCAATCTGGTGAACGGGAACTGGTGGGACTGATGGGATATGACTAGAGCTGTGTCCGTACCAGAGGTAGAGGAGCTTCAGGGAGATACAGAAGGAAGAGATGGGGTTAGTGCTGCTGATGCAGGACGAGGACCAGCAGGGCAGATGGGGGGATGTGGAGGTGGAGCATGGCAGGGGCCTGGGTGCAGGGAACCTGGAGGAGCCCCAGCAGAGGAGGCGCCGATGCCTGGCTCACAAGTCGGGATACACCAGGAAGTGCCACAGGATGCTGGTCCAGCCAGACCTAGGAAGCTGTCAGAGATGAGCTCAAGAGGCTTGGTACTGAGATGTGGTACAGACGTGAAGTAACACAGGATGGGTCCATGGATTCAGGGGGTTTCCACCGCTCTGCTGTGGTTGGACCATCCTTGCTGTGGGCAGGAGCGCCTGGCCGACTTGGGGAAGGTAGGAGACGGTTGTAGAGGGGCATGGTCTCGTCCCAGCTCTCAAGTGTCCTGAGGCTTGTTTGTTACCCTCCCGGTTTCATCTCCACGTTCAGAGGTGGCTCACCACCTACCAGAAAATGCTTTGCATCAAAAACCACACCATAATTTTGGGAGTAGAAACAACCGTTGCCTGAAGTTGGCCCTCTGTAATCCAGTGGATGGATGATAATCGCTGCAGACGCCGGGCAGGTGCTAACTAGAAGAGGAGGCGCCTGGACCCCAGGGGGATGGTTGGATGACAGTTCTGCATTAGAGAGTGTCTGCGGAGGGCCAGGGGTTGGCAGGCTTCCCAGAGGCTGCTTTGAGCAGAGCAGAGCACTGTTCCAGGGGCCGGGAGGGGCCTGGGCCTGCTCTCTGACTTTGCCTGCAGCTGTGGGGGGCGGACCCAGCCACAGAAGCCCTCCAGGCTTAAGGCCACGCAGCAGGGCCATGAGGACAGAGGAACAGATCACAGGCATCGAGTCAAGGGGGCTGACTCAAACAGCGAGGGGTTGGGGGTTGGTGGTCAGGACCCAGTGGTTCCCGAAGCTGCCTCTCTTCATGAGGAGCTCCCTTTGTGGGGGAACGCTTGGGAAAGTCCCTGGTTTGGGTGGAACCTTGGCAGCGCCTTGACAGAAAGAATCCTGAGCCATTGCCTCTGGCCCAGAAGCCTCATTTTCCAGTGAGAAAACTGAGGGTCCGAGCTGTGAAGAGACCACCCAGGAGGTGAGAGGCTGGAGGGGACAGGAGTCGGTGGCCCTGTGGGCAGTGCTGTATGGAGTCTGCCCGCGGGGCTCCGTGAGATAAAAGCACACCCTGCGAATCAGGAAGGCCAGCGTCTCTGTCCCAGGAAGCAGAGGTGCTCTCTGGCAGCCCGAGGCTCAGGAGGTGTCTTTCTGGTCTTTTCTGCATTTTTGGAAATAGCAACTGGTTTCCAGCATGTATAAGCTGGGAGATTTTGCTTCACGATCTTGAGTTTCTGGCTTCTCTGGGAAATGAGAAGATCCACCCCATCCCCCGACCCACATCTGCATTCATTCCTGCTTCTGCTGCTAAGTCGCTTCAGTCGTGTCCGACTCTGTGCGACCCCATAGACGGCAGCCCACCAGGCTCCCCCGTCCCTGGGATTCTCCAGGCAAGAACACTGGAGTGGGTTGCCATTGCCTTCTCCAGCATTCATTCCTACATGGCAGCAATCCCAGGTGGCTCACCATGCTTCAGGCTGCCCCGCCCTCCCTGGTCTTTCCAGGCTCACTGTGCTCCTCATCTTTTCTTTCTGGCCCCTGGGAGCTTTCAAGTTTGTTTCCACAAAAGTGTTATCAGAAACCCAATGTTGGAATAGGTCCGAGTCAGAGGTCTGCTTTTGCTAAGATGACTTTTTCCACCTTGATGCCCACCTAGCATCTGAGGGCACACTTCACCCCACCATCAAGGTCTGGTTGATATGCACGCCCAGGAGCTGGCCCTGAGTGTGACCCTGGGGTGTCCCATGTCCTGAATGACCAGGCTGGAAAGTCCTTGCTTCTGAGCTGGGTTTTCAGACGGTCAGGGGTTTGCTTCCTTGAGGTCACTCACAGCTGGATCCTGGGTGCTTGCAGGCTGCCTCAAGGCATTAGGACTTCCTGGGCCTGTATCCCGTGTTTCCATTCACATATTCCTGACTCAGTGCCCAGGGTGGCCCACGTGACGTGTGCTGGGCCACGTCCCAGGCCGACCTGAGTGACTTCATTTGTCTGACTTAAACCTAACTTGATGGTCTGTCCCCTCTCTCCACAGAGACAAATTAAATGCGTTACGGAGACACAAGGAAAAGCTGGAAGAAAAAATCATGGATCAGTACAAATTCTATGATCCTGCTCCAAAGAAGTGAGTTGACTTAAGCTTCAGGGGCTGAAACACAGAACAGCTGGCATTCCTTGTTCACGCTCAGGGCGGAAACGGTAGCTGTCCAGGAGCAGCCCGGTCGTAGGGCCGGTGTCTTCCATGCTGGCAGGCCACCTCTGTGCACCTCCCTCCCACAGAGGGAAGAGTTTAGAATTTCTTTCAGCCCTGTGCTGGGTTGTAGGGCTGGCTCCAGCCCCCGAGGCTGCTGGCTTCGTCCATCAAGCACCGCTTCTCGGGGCCTGGGCTCCAGGAGTTGGGCCCTACAGATAGTCCTGGCCCAGCCCAGCCTTGACGTCAGAATCGCTGTGATCCCTAACGGCCTCTCTGTTAAAGTCACAGAAGCAGAGAGGTTCAGAACCTCAGTCTCAGTGTTCCCGGTGGCAGATGGACACTGAGGCCCAGATGCAGAAGTGGAGCGAGTTGTGTAAACACAGTTCAGTGCGGTTCAGCACAGGAGGAGAATCCGGACGTGGTTCTCTTTTCAATACAGCAGAAGCCTTCTCCGTTTCCTGTTAGCTACAACTTTTATCACTTACTCATTATATTCCCTGTTTTTCATTCACACGGCCCGCTCTTCACTGCCCTCTGCCACCACGCCCAGACTCCTGGGTGCCGGGAGTGGTCAGGGAATGCCAGCTTATTGTTAACACTTCCTGTGAACCTTAGCAGGGAATGAGGAGGAATGTGAAGCTGAAAATGGCATTTTGGCAGAAAAATGGCCACCTGATAGATCAGATTAGCAGAGCACTTCTTTTATTTCACAGAGGTAATCAAGAGTTAATGAGCTGCTGCTGCTGCCAAGTCACTTCAGTCGTGTCTGACTCTATGTGACCCCATAGACGGCAGCCCACCAGGCTCCCTCGTCCCCGGAATTCTCCAGGCAAGAACACTGGAGTGGGTTGCCATTTCCTTCTCCAAGGTGGCTCAGTGGTAAAGAATCTGCCTGCCCATGCAGGAGATGGGGATTCGATCCCTGGTCAAGAAGATCCCCTGGAGAAGGAAATGGCAACCCACTCCAGTATTCTTACCTGGGAAATCCCATGGACAGAGGAGCCTGGCAGGGGCAGTCCGTGGGGCCACAAAGAGTTGGACACGACTTAGCGACTAAACGACTTCGCTTATGGTCCAGTGCCTTCCAATACAGGGGTTGTGGGTTCAGTCCCTGGTTGGGAAGCTAAGATCCTACATACCTCCTGGCCAAAAATCCAGAAAATAAACCACAGAAGCAATATTGCAACAAAGTCAAAGACTTTTTAAATGGTCCACATTAAAAAAAAAAAAAAGGGTTAATGGACGCCCTTGAAGTTCTGTTTTTGCAAGAGAGTAGTGTGGATATCTGCACCCATACATGGTTCCGCCATCCCTGAGCTGTACCTGATTGAGAATTCCATTCTGTCTCCTGAGCCCCAAATACAGTGCCATTATTCTAAACCCGTTACTGGCCACCTTCCCAGGCTGGTGATGGGGACACCAGCCCATGTTAGGACACTGTACCCAGCGACCTGCTGGAGCAGGCAGTGAGGGTTGACTGTGTCCTAAAAATCTACTTCTCATTAGGAAAAACCACTGGATTGGAGCCAAAGCCTTAGTCAAACTCATCAAACCAAAGAAAGAGGGTTCCAGAGAACGCTTGAAGTCAACCACAGACAGCCCTCCCCGGCAGCTGGAGTCCCCAGACCCGACCTTGCCATCTGCTTCTCAGCCGCTCAGATCTCAGCCCGAGAACCCCGAGTCCACCCCATCAGGCTCAAGCTGCCCAGAAGAACGTGATGCCCATAACGGGCCCCTGGGAAAAGGTAGGCGTGCTGACCTGGCTGGCGGAGGTGGGCCTAAGGGACCCTCTCATTGGATGGGGTAGAGGGAGATGGCTTGTAGATGTGCCCATGTGTGTGTAAGAGCCTGAAAGGGGTGTGTTAATAGCCAGGAAAGTATAAACCCATGTCAAATAAGAAGCGTCACTAATCCCGTAGATGATGAGAGGCACTCAAGCCAAAAGTGGCCCTGCAGGCACCAGAAGCAAGCTCAGTAGCATGGGCTTGGGGGTTTCCTTGTGCAGGTTAGAGATTTAGAATAAGCTGTCTCTGCAGGGACACCCCAGGCACATTTCGGGGGTAATAGGCACATATGAGATCTCAGCAAGTCCGTGTGTGGTCTCAGTCTTTTCTTAACTTGGAAAGGCAGGCAGGTTTTCTTCTCAGCCTGACCTGGTCTTCAGTCCTGCCAGCCAGGGCGCTTGGCTTAATCTTTCCATGAAGACTGTCATGAGTTTGCCAGAGGTTCTGAAACGGACTTCTCGTTGAATATGCTTCATGTCATCAAATCTAAGAGGCTATCAATTATAAACTGCACAATTACTTTACCTACCACTGGCAATCCAATGATGCAGAACTTTACCACTTAGAACTTCTACCATGTTCTGGTTGACAAGCTCTTCTAAAGGACTTAATTAGATAGATTTTTGTTGTACACACATAAAAGGAAAATATAAACAAAATATATTGGTTGCGGCAGCAACAATTTTGTCACCGTTTCGTCTGGACCCACCCCCCCCAAGTGGTGACTCTAAGATACTGTGGGAGCTTCACCCTGATTTCAGTGATGTTAAGATTTGGGGGTGGAAGATGTACATCTTAGAACTGATTAAACACGGCAGTTACTTCAAACATTGTTCAGCTTCCAAATTTACTTTCAAATATCATTGCTCGGATTATTTATACCGAACCTACAGCCTGAGTAAATTTTTATGAAAGACACCAGGACTTTCTGAAGATCAGGCCTGTGCCTGAGACCCCCACATTCTCGGGGGTAGGGGCTGACACTATAGCACTAACAGCCAGTGACAAGCCACCCTCTGCTGAGTGGGACATGCACAGGCCTTTCAGGAGGCCGCACTCACCACTTCAGGTACTGTCTTGTCACTTTCAAATGCACAGAAGCAAGTGCTTTCACACATTGTTTGGGGACTAACGTTTGCACTCCCATTCTTCGCAGGAGGTCAGATTATGTAAAAGGCTCTTGTTCAGGTCAGTGATGATGAAACTTAACGTTTGTTTTCATCTAGACGGGTTCTCTGGCCTCTAGTTTTCATATTGGCTATTTAATTATTTTGACATTCATCACCTCAACTTGTATTAAAGTTGGCTTAATGAGCTATACTGGAGCAGGTTGCCATTTCCTTCTCCAGGGGATCTTCCCCACCCAGGGATTGAACCCACATCTCCTGCATTGCAGGCAGATTCTTTACCACTGAGCTACCAGGGAAGTCCTCAGTTAACCATAATCAGCCCGATTGAGTCAGGGAAACGTTCATGGGAAAAAATTGCTTGTACCAATCCATGAGTGAGCAAGTCAGCGATAATTATTAATAACAGCAGCCATTCACTGAATGCCTTTTTGGGGGCAGTCAGCACCTTTTTAATTTACTTTATCTCCCTCATTTAGTCCTAACTGCCCTGTGAGATAGACATGACTAATCGTCCCCTTTTCAGAGCTGAGAAAGCGAGGCTTAACAAGGTGAGACACTTGCTGCTGTAATAAGTGACGGAGCTTAGATTTGAACACAGGCCTATTAACCCTGGAATCTGAGCTCTTCGCCACCAAGTGCACATTCTCCAGTGAAAGCTGATCAAACATGTTGCCTAAGAGAGATGGTTGGCATCCCCCCAGCAGAGCTAAGGGCCCCAGTATCACATCAGTCCCTTACCTATGGTGTGAATATTGACCACCAGGTGGCGCTATGGAGGAAGAAACAATGGAGGTTCTGGTTCCAAATTTAATTCTAAGTCAGAAATTGGATGTATTGGTTATGTTTCTGTATGACCTATTCAAAAAGTTAGACCAATTGTCTGCTCCAATAATTTTTATTTCTGATAAAAATTATAAATAATTTAAAAGTCATGTATTAGAAGAAAAAAAGTGAAAAAAAGAAGTCACTCAGTCGTGTCCAATTCTTTGCGACCCCATGGACACCAGGCTCCTCCATCCATGGGATTTTCTAGGCAAGAGTACTGGAGAAAGGGTATAGTAATTCTTAGTGTTGAGGGCTTTGGAGTATGAAAAAGAGGTATTTCCATTATTTTTTTTAACTCATCCTGCCAAAAAAGGTTATTTCAGATGTATAAGAATTATTGGTGAGTAATAGTCAGTAGACTGTTTCATTACAGCAGGCCAGAAAAGTGTTGTTTCCAAGGTCTTTGAACAGGAATGAGAGTAACACATGAGCCAAATTGTCAAGGAGTCGGTCATTAAAATGGATGAGTAAGAGAAGCTGGGTCCTAAATTAATGAACATTCTTATTTAATAATTTAACACATTGAAATTGAAAGTCATCTAAGCCCTTGGCTCCTTGAGCAATATGTAATTCTCTTCACGTGCTGAGTAAAGTGTTGGCACTAAGATGCCACTAAATTAATTGAATTGAGGCCGAGCATAAATGATTCACTGAGTCCTGATTCCAGTCTTGTCGTGGTTTTTGTTTCCATCTTTCCTGGGCTGGATTCTGATTTCCAAAGTACATTGAACTAATTTAGAGTTACGTGTTATTATTCATTTCATTTATTTGTTGTTGTTTTTTTTTTTTTTCTTTTTTCCTTCCTCTCTCGGGTTATCCTGGGGATAACGATTTAGCAACTCAGCGCAAAAAGAGTCCCTTTTTGAGAAGCAAAAGCAAGGACAAAGACAAGTCTCCAACGGCCCAGCCGGCTCTCTCTAAACGCCTGCGGTTCTGGTCTTCCTCTGACATCCCATCCTCTCCTAACGAGTCTCTCCCCTTTTCAGAAATTGGAGACTTCTAATCCTTTTCCTTTACCATGTGTCTTCATCGTGTATCCTCCTTCATTTCTGAAATTCAAACAAACGGAAAAAAAAAAAACAAAAAAAGCAGTACCTAAAGGCCAGATGACCCCTAGCGGACCCCTCCTCCCAACCCCAATTCCAGGCCAGACTTTAAAGTAGCCAGCGTGGATTCTGATTTCAAAAGAGAAGATGAGTTGCCACACCCTCTGGACCGTTTCTCCAGCACAGCACAGTTGTAGGGGCGCCTCGGGACATCCGTGCCCAGGTCCTGGGGCCGGGATGTCCGTGCTGAGTAAGTCCAGTGGCCGTGTGCTGCCCCCGTTCGCGCCTGCAGGCTTTTTGTCAACGCTCAAGAATAAAGCAGAGCTGGTCAGTTGTCGCTATGCTTCCTAAAATATATGGCCTCTGTCAAGTGACTTTTTTTTTTCTTTCCTTAAGGCTTATCTTGAAGCAGCTAAATTTAAAACCGCTGCCCTCTTCTCCTCTTTCTTTGTTAGCGCCCCGAATTGATGGCTTTTGCCAAATAGGGTCCTTTCTAGAGGTGTTGTATCTTTTGAAGGATTTCCTGTGCTCCCTTCAAGCGTTTTGAATAATTGCATCGATGATGCCCAGCCAGAGGCCAGCCCAGAATGAAGCTTTATGACTGTGCTGTCGTTCCCTGAACATCTCGGATGCTGAAGTTAAAGCAGCAATGGGCAGAAAGAGCATCAGGAGGCCAGTCACGCCCAGAGCGGCAGAAAGGCTGGTCGAGACAGGCCTTTAGCTACTGCAGTTTCTTTCTGTCTTCAGTCATTCTTGATCCATCTTCATGATTTTTGCCACCTCTGTCCATCACCTGTGTGGTCACTGACATACTTCCCCTTGAACTGACCCACCATTTCCACTTAAATTTATCCTCAAAGGATAGATTATTACCTGTACTGTAAATGGAGAGCCAGTACCATTAAAAACAAGGTAACTATATAAAAAAATAAGTCCACACGTATTGAAATGCTGAAGTTGGCTGATGTGGTACCGACTTCCTCTCTCGCTCGCCGCCTTGGGAACCCTGGACTGCTGTGGTCCCGGCCCCCCGTCCTCTGAGCTTGCTGCTGGAACGGTGCTGTTTCTCTGCTGTTTGTGCTAACTGTTTGGTCATCTCCACCTCCCCGCCACCCGCTCCTCCTCTTAACTTCACCTGTTGGATGTCTGCCCCATGCATCCCACCAGACTTGAATCTTGCTTCTCATCAAGGTTATCTTTCAGAATCCAAATTCTACCCTGATTTCAAGTCATGATAAGATGTAGGCGATTAAAACTTCACCGTGAATCCAGACTTGGAGTGGCCGAGGGGCCGGCAGGGTCAGGTCCATGGAAGAGGGGAGGGGAGGGGCCAGAGAGCCCAACAGTGGGCAAGGCTCTGGGTCTGCAGCCTTGGCGTGCCTGGAGTGAGACGCCATGGGAGACAGCATGGTCCTAATGCTCACAGGAACTCCAGCTGCGTTCATTTCTGTCCCGTATTTGGAGAGCCCATCCCTTTTCTTACTATGAGATAGGTGGAGGGTTGGGTTGTATAAAAATGTTTTTAAATAGGATTTTACTTAACTTTGACAAGAGTATATCTTCATGGTAGAAAACTTCGAGATTGCAGAAAAGCATAAGACAGAAGATAAAAATCCTTCTGGTAGTCTCACCATGCAAACATCAAAGATCTCTTAAATTATTGTTAAGGTGACAACAAACTTTTTCCTGAGTTTATAAGTGAAGCCAGTTGGCAAGATGCACATCCTGGACCTTCAGAGCCTCAGGTTGCAGTGATCCTGAGCAGACATCTACCAGAATCTTTTTTATTTTAATTTCAGATCCAATTTTTACTGGAGAATAGTTGCTTTACAATGTATTAGTTTCTACCGTACAGCAAAGTGAATCAGCTGTATGTATACACATATCCCCTCTTTTTTGGACTTTCTTCTGCCAGGATCTTTTTGCATCAGGGATTTGCATGATATGCAGTGCTAGGTGGCAGGCGTGCCCTGTAATTAATATGTTGGACTTCTACCAACAGTTTCTTTGTTCTCCTGAGTTTTTCCTTTATTGTCTCCCAGCCAAAATTCTAGGGCTTGCAGTATGGCCCATCAGTGGAGCTGGGGTCTCTGATACAGGCCTGTAGCCAGGGCCCTCCTGTTTAAACCACAGCCCAGATGCTCAGCCCAGATGCTCAGAGGTGGGGCGTGGGTAGGGGGCAACTCAGCTTTTCGTCCCTGTGGTCTGTGTGCCCTGCTGCCCTTGCTTCTAGGCCTCCGTGTGGTCGCCCAGCCTGAGCCCAGGATTCTGCTGCCCCGTCTCTCAATGTCCTTTTCTGCCCCAGGCCCTGGGGACCTAAAGCCAAAGCGAGGGTCCCCGCACCGAGGCAGCCTGGACCACAAGGACGCCTCTGCTGACCCAGCCGTGAAGCCCTGGCCCCTGGAGCTGGGCCCCCGGCCCTGTTCGACCTCAGCCATCACTACAGCCCCTTCCAGCTCCAGCTCCAGCTCCCGGCACCCAGGCCGCACCAAAGGTGAGTCATGGGCCTCTCCAGAAACAAGAGGGCTGAGCATCTGGGGTTCAGGGTCCTTCCTAAAGACCCCAGGCTCTCAATGGGAGAAAAGGTCCCAGGCTGAGAGGTAGTGAGCAGGGTGGTTAAGTTGTGGGCAGGCTCTGGCATCATCCAGACATGAGTTCAGACTTCAGCCCCTCCTGCCAGCTGGGTGGGTGACTCTGGACAGATAAGAAGCCTGATCCCAAGCCACTGGAGGGGAAGCCCCGGGACCCACTCCCACCACCACCATGCAGAACTTGGTGGCACCAAGTAGATCTAGAAGGGAGGTAAGCCAGCATCTGGGCTAAAAGGAGGCATCCTCTCCAGCCCACCTTAGTAGAAGTCTGGAGGTTCCTTCTCTGTGGAGGATATACAAGAGGGTCTCTGAACCGGAGGTGGGTTGACAGAGTGGAAGGCAAGTTTCCCAAGTGAAAAACTAGGGGGTTGTAGGGAAGGATTTACAAACTGACGGTCTCCCAGGTTGCCAGTAGCTATGTGTGTTCACACCTTTAGACATGAGATTAAAATATTGTCCCAGTCATCTGATCAACTTAAGATCCCAGCTGAATGTCTCCATCAGATCTTGCCAGGTGAAGCCCAGAGACACCTCTAGAGCCTCTAGTAGCAGAGACCAAAACCAGTGTGAGAGGCAACAGTGAGACATCATGGGAGTAAACAGACATAAGCACGGAGATGGAAGCTTTACAATGCCCGTCATTAACGTAGTCAGAGATGAGCAAAGCTGTTGCACCCATGAAACAAGAATAGGGTGCTAAGAGGGGGGACGTACTGGGAAATTTAAGATACCCAAACAGAGAGGAACAGATAAAGCTTAAAACCAATAAAGACCTTCCGCTGATAATTTAAAAATAGGAGATATCCAAAGAAACAGCTCAAAGGACTGGAAGTAATTGCCTCTGAGGTGTTAGAAGTTGGAAAACTATAAGTGGTTGTTATTTTTCACGGTAATAGCACCCACTCTGCTCTTAAAACCAGGGGCTTATACAACCTTGGTTTGACAAGCAAAGACAGACAGGATCCCTGCCCTTGTCCCGGTTGCTTATAAGTAGGAAGCCCCCCAGGGGAGAAGGTGAGTGGGGTGGACACAGGAGAGGTGGGCAGCCTCTCCCCACTGCTGGCAGTCACTTACTTTTGGGCATCAGTGGAGCTGTGCCGTGAGCTGTCTGGGAGAGCCATGCCCTGAGCCCGCGTGGCAAGGGTGTCGGTTTTCCACAGCCATCAGTCCCCCCTGGTTTCTGGAGCTCTGGGGTGCAGAGGCCCTGCCTGGTCCTGGGGAAGAGCTGGGAACACCATCTCCCCTCAGGGTTTTGGGGCTCTCTGTGGTCCAAGATCCAGCCCTCTGGGCTGACCCACAGGCTATCTCAGCCTGCATCCCATCGGAGCCCAAGCCTGGAATCATCCTGGAATCTCACTGGCCTGCAGAGCGAGCGCAAGGGCCTGTCACCAATGGTGGCCCCGGACTGCCCTCAGCAATTCCTTGGCAGCCTGGCTCTCACATTCTGGGCAGTCACTGCGGATGGCCGTGTAGCCATCATCAAAGTGGAAACTGCCCTCCGCCCCCCCCCCCCCCCCCCCCCCGCCCCAGGACCAGGATTTCTTTAAGTAAATTTAGTTCATTTTTAGAGTAGAGTTTAATAATCAAGATCTGGGCATGACAGAGTTCTCATTGCTTCTGCACCCTTTCAGTAAAGAAATTCTTTTTTTCCAGTTCTATTTTAGTCTTACAGGGGTTTGTTTTCGCTTTGATTTCATGTGTGTGTCCTATTCTTACACAGACGTCTTCTCTCTCAAAACATTTACTTATATTTCCTGAAAATATGCAGTAATGGTTAAAACTTTTAATACTGATACTGCTACTAACAAAATCACCAAGTGATGTTTATTTCCTTTGTAATTCTTCTAGTGCTTAATTCACTGGAATTTTTCTTTTATGGATTATGTTAGTGCGTTCATATACACTAAGGTTTATTTGTTTCTGTCTTCAATTGTAGAGTTTTTCCTTTTTTAAATTCTGTTTTTTACTACATAAAATATTTACATAATTTAAACCTAAATTACATAAAAAGGCATGCTTAGATTTCTAAGCCTCACGTCTCTCCCTTTCTCCTCCATTACATTCCAAAATCACCTTAGAGATAACCTTTTTTATAGTTCCTTATTTATACTTTGTGTTTGTTTTTGCAAAAAATAAAAATATTGCATCTTGGAATTTTTTTTCACTTAGATATATATCATGGAGATCTTTCTCATTCTTTGTATAAGCACACAATAATTAAAATGTTGATATGACGATATTCAGCCAACCAGTCCCCAGATTTGATTCCTAGAATTAGGATTGCTGAGTCAAAAGGCAAATGCAAGTATACTTCTCCTAAATACGATTCCATATTTTTTAAAGGTTCTTCAGAAAATTCTGATAATTAGCCAGGTTTAATGAGCCTACATGTCACTAGCCATATTTTTACTATTGTAATCAAGGCAGCAAGTTTTAATTAAGCCGCTACTTTGAGTTGGGCATTAGGTTGTTTAGTCGCTAAGTCATGTCCGACTCTTTTTGTGACCCCATGGACTGTGGCCCGCCAGGCTCCTCAGTGCATGGGATTTCCCAGGCGAGTTTACTGGTGTGGGTTGCCAATTTCCTTCTCCAGGGGATCTTCCCGACTCAGGGATCAAACCTGTGTCTCCTGCATTGGCAGGCGCTGTCTTTACTACTGAGCCACCAGGGAAGCCCATTGGGCATTAAGGGAGAACACAAAAAGTAGGATTCTCCTGCCTTCGGTGAATTAAAGATAGGAGTCCTGCTGTCATCTCCCAGGAGACAGAACCTGTAGAGGAAGCCATTAGATCAAATCTAACTTCAATTTATTGGAGCATAGTTGATTTACAGTGTTGTGTTTGTCAGTTTCTGCGGTGGGTCAGAATGAATCAGTTATACATACATTCATTCTTTTTTAGATTCTTTTCCCAAATCGACCATTACAGAGTATTAAGAGTTCCCTGTGTGATACAGTAGGCCCTTACTAGTTATCTATAGTTATTTATAGTAGTGTGAAGGTCATACCTAACTTTGAGTGTCTCTCACTACCAGAGATTTTATAATTGGAGTCAGGAGTGGGTTGGAAACCTTTTGCCACTTTGGAGGGACCCAGGGTCTACTGTCGGAAAGAAACTCACAAGTCCGAGGCACAGGGCATTTGAGTCCCTCTCGGAGAGGGCCGTGGATGGCTGGCCTGTGCTTCCAGGTCTATTTCTGGAGCTGCCAGGGCAGGGCTATCTCCGGGGAGTTGGCCTCTCCCGTCAGGTGCTGGAATCTTTCCTTTGCCCTCCTCCTATGACCCAAAGGCAGTGTGGCCCCCAGACCAGAACTGCCGGCACGGCCTGGCCTTGGAGGTTGGGAAGTGGTCCCCAGGGCCCTAAATATTCAGCTCCTTTTGCTGTGTTATCCTTAGGCGAGATCACTGCTTTAGCCTTGAAGCCCCAGTCACTGCACAGGCGGAAAGGGGATTTAAAGTTAAATAGGAGTCAGGAGTATGAGGCTTATACCAGCAGGAGGCACAGAAGAGACCAGGTCCATGCCCCCCTCCCTCACCCCAAGAGCCAAGGGCTGCCACGACCCAGGTGCCAGGCAAGGGTCAGAGGTGGCCGTCTGGCAGAGGGCCTGAGTTTCCCCATGGATGTTCCCGAACCCCTGACTCATTGTCCTGTTTTCACCACAGGTTATAATTCCGATGACAGTCTCTGCGAGCCGTCCTTGGAGCTCGAGTTCCTTCACCCCAGGCAGTACGGTGAGTGGTCAGTGCGACACGCCCTTCCACCTGGATTCTCAGTCTTGTTCTCATCAATAGTGCTTCTCCCTCAAGCTAAGTCCTGCACAGAAGTCCAATACACAGAACAAATGAAAATGGAGTTGTTGTATGAAGTGGGAATGGGTCCGCAGTTCGTCCAATCTCCTTCCTTCCCCTCCCCAGGGGCCTGAGCATCTGACTTCTGCTTATATACCTCCAATGACGAGGAACTCACTACTTAGGAAGCATCCCACTTCTGGAGACTTTAATTTCCCTTGCCTTAAAGCACCCCTCATGTTTGCCAGGATGTTCCAGTGACCCACACAGGGAGCATTGACTTCAGGAGGATCTCTTGCCACCCTCACTTGCAGAATGGCTCCAAGTTACATTTAGTCTTAGAAACTGTTGAAAGTACTTGCCATTTGAATTAGGCGTATTGTAAATTTCTGTGGAAGGGAAACCAAAATTATACAAACTTTCTCAAAAAATTAAAAGTGGATTTTTTTTTTAATTTTGCAAAACAGAAGTCATAGGAAGGTTGGAAGATAATTCTTAAAAAAAAGCCTCAAATTTTACATTTATTTCAGTTTACTTCTGATCAACAGTGTGTGGGAACTAGCTAGCATCTCTTAAAAATTTTATGATACAGATACAGATGTTCCCAGTTTATAGGCTCTGTGGTGACACAGGTTGACACAAGGAGCCCTTAGGTCTTTGCACTGAGTGGTGGGCAACACAATAGCAAGGATCTCCTGCAACGTTGGATAAACTGGAGTAGCCTGATTTATGCTTGTCAGCTGACCAGAAGGGTTTTCTTCCTAAGTATTTGATTCGTTGAGCTTCTCTTATCAGGAAAAAGAAGGGAAAGGGATTTTTGATGCAACACTTAGATGAAAGTGCTTTTGGGTCCCATTGATTTGTATCACAATTTTCTTTAATGAAACTTAATTTGCTTTCTACAGAGGGATGTGCATTTTTAAATTTCAAAAATTCCCTTCTCAACAAGAGGACTTGTTTTGCTTTTATACCATGCACAAAAAAAACGTGTATTTTTTGGCTCGTCCCCAAATGCGGTTTGCTAGTAAGTGTTTTCCAGATGCATGGTATTTGCAGCGAACACATCAGCACTTGGGAACTAGGTGCCCTAAAGACCCAGAAGAACAAGAGCAAACTTGCAGGCGGTGGGGGGAGGTGGCTTGTAAGCAGCGTGTCTTCCGTTTTCAGTGCGCTCAACACTAGCTGTGTGCTGGGAGGATGTAGAGATGACAGAAACACGGCCTTTCCCCCGGGGGTTCGCCGTCCAGCAGGACAAACAATGATACAGGGCAGGCTGATAAGAGCGATGGTGCCCGGTACAACCAGCGGAGGAGACCCAGAGGGGTGGCCTACAGGACTTGAAGGCACAGCCTGCCCTTGGCAGGGCAGGGGGGCACCGTCCCTGGTCCTGGCACTCAGTCTCTGATCCAAGAGCCACCACAGACACGCTCAGTGCAGACGGCAGCCCCAAGGCCTGGTTCCCTCCAGCACTCGTCACCATAAAGGTCACTCTGGGGCAGATGTGAATTTGAGACAGATGGGCTGAAGGACAGCAGACAGCTGGGAAAAGCAAGTGCTCCCTGTCCTGCTGAGGGTCCCAGCTTCTCCTCCCGGGATCAGGGAACTGAGGTTGCACACATGTACGCACGTGAACACACACCACCATTTCCTGGCTCCCGCCCTCACCGAGCTGCACTGTCATCTAGGCAGGAGATTTCACACGTGTTCCAGGAAGATCTGTGCAGGAATAGGGGTGAGGACCTGCACCCAACCCTTGGCTCACCTGGAGCAGCCCTTTTTTCATCTGCTTTTTCAGTTCTGCATGAGAGTTTCTTCGTTAACAAAATTGTTTGAAGCCACAGCCCTAGACCTAACTTTAAAAAACAAAAATCTTCACACTATTTTTTCTGGACGCCCATACCTGGCACTCGAGGAAGTTAGCCACTCTCATGGGAGAACACGGGATGTCCTGAAACCCATCCTTCTGGGGCATGCTCAGCTCCACTTCTGCAGAGTGAATTTGTTCCAAAATTTTTCTCAGATTAGATGGTTCAGTCCAGGCTAGACCTGGTCATGGGCCTTTAGATTGAATGTTGGCATTTCCTTTCAGCATCCCGGCCGGGGAGCTTGGAGAGCAGTAGAAACGCGTCCAGTGACAGCTCACCTCTTAACCTGAAAGGTGAGCCGGCCCTCCTTCTGGGCACTTTGCAGTGTCTGTGGGTCTTTGTGTTTATATTATATTTGTATTTTTTAAAATACAGTTCCCCAAGATCTTCCATGCATTCGATATTAATTGCATTCCAAGGCCACATCATGTGGTTTCAAGTGCAGGCTGAGAGCGTAAATGGATTTTAGTTCAAATCCCTTCACCCCCACTGGACAGTCTGGGCACCTAGGCGAGTCAGCCACCGTCTGAATCTGAGTTACTTCATCTTTAGAAGGGGGATCGTGACACTAGTTCCATTCCACTGTGGTCAGAGAACAGAGTGGCTTTGAGTCTTGGGTTTTTTAAAGTTGATTTTATAGTGCAAAATATAGTCTGTCTTAATGAATGTTTCCTGTACATCTGAAAAGAATGTGTTTGCTGTCCCGGGACCATAAACTCTTACACAGATTTTTTTCACTTGGTATCCATGTGACCATCTGACATACAGCAAGTGCTCAGTAAAGCTTTTAAATCTATGAATGGATGAGAGCTAATGAGTGTGGTGAAAGTCGCTCAGTCGTGTCCAGCTCTTTGCAACCCCATGGACTATAAAGTCCATGGACTTCTCCTGGCCAGAATGCTGGAGTGGGTAGCTGTTCCCTTCTCCAAGGGATCTTCCCAACCCAGGGATCGAACGCAGGTCTCCCGCATGGCAGGTGGATTCTTTACCAGCTGAGCCACCAGGGACCTTAGCACTACTAACAGTATGAACTTTAGCAGAAACTTTCCACGTTTATCTGAAACTATTTTGTTCTGAATTCTAAGCATCCCACAGTATGGGATGCTTAGCACATACTGTTAGTAGTGCTAAGCCTGGGAGAAGTGTGCCCTGGGTTCTCGGGCAGGGTCCTCGTCTAGGTGAGCGGCAGGCAGCACGGAGCCCACTGGAGGCAGAGGCGGTCTGATGTGTGCTCTGTGTCGTGACTCCAGGTTCCTCTGACCAGCTCCACGGCAGGTCCGAGAGCTTCAGCAGCGAAGACCTGATCCCCAGCAGGGACACGGCCACTCTGCCACGGGATGCCAGCACCCCGGGGCACCCCGCCCTCGGCCGCCATGAGTACCCCCCACCACGGAATGGGCCTCTCCCCCAGGAGGGTGTCCAGAAGAGGAGCACGGCCCAGCCCCATGGTGGGGTGCGACCCTGCTCCACATCCCCAAGCAGCGAGATGGTCACCCTGGAGGAGTTCCTGGAGGAGAGCAACCGGGACTCCCCGTCCCCCGTGAGTGGCCCTGGGGCTCAAAGGGACACAGCGAGCCCATCATCCCTCGCACACTCCCTGGATTGGGATAGCAGGCAGAAACTGGCAGCAGAGATACAGGGATGGAGCAGGGGGCACCTTAGATGCGGGGCTCCTTAGATGGGGAGGAAGCCCACGAGCCTGCAGGTCCCGGTGCTGGCAGCCAGCCCCAGACCTCGGAGGCTGTTTGCTCCATCTGTGGAGGGAGTGGGCAGAGGCTGGTGCCAGCATGGAGGGCGGGGATGGTGTGTGCCCACCCCTGCAAGCTTCTTGAGAGATGTGCCCACCACCCACTCTGGGCTTGGCATCTCACCAGGTTTTGAGGCAGAGCTCTGTGTGCCCACTTCCCCTGAGCCCTCACCAGCAGAGATCAGTTTCTTCTATAAAGAGCCAGAGAGTAAATATTTGAGGCTTCCCTGGCAGGACGGTCTCTGTTGCAGCCTCTCGACACTGCCATTTTAGTAGGGAAACAGCTCTGGACCATCTGTCAATGAGTCGGCATGGCTGTGTTCCAAGAAAACTTGACTTATGGACATAGACATTTGAATTTCATGCAGTTGTCTCGTGTCCCAAATGATTGTTCTTTAAGAAAAAGTTTTTTCCAATCATTTTAAAAGTATAAAAACTATTCTTAGCTCACAGGCCATACAAAAAGGGGCCGCACACTGGACCCGGCCCACAGCTCTGGTTTGCTAACCTCTCTTCTGCAGATCTAACCCCAGACACCCCCATTATTAGGATTCCCTCCCATGTCACCTTTTCAGTGTCTCCATTTAGCTTTTCTGAACCTGCACATCTGTTTTTTCACATGTATATATGTGCTTCAGTTGTGTCTGACTCTCTGCGACCCTATGGACTGTAGCCCGCCAGGCTCCTCTGTCCATGGGATTTTCCCAGCAAGAATACTGGAGTGGGTTGCCATTTCTTTTAATATATGCTATCTAAATTCAGTCCCATGAGCGATTGGGTTACTGAACAGATGGCTTATATACTGTCTTCTTGTTTAGTCACTAAGTCACGTCTAACTCTTTGCAACCCATGGACTGCAGCACCCCAGGCTTCCCTGTCCTTTACTATCTCCCGGAGTTTGCTCAAACTCACGTCCATTGAGTCGGTGATGCCATCCAACCATCTCATCCTCTGTCGCCCCCTTCTCCTCTTGCCCTCAATGTTTCCCAGCATCAGGGTCTTTTCCATAATTGAGATCTTTTAAGGTTTAGTGCTTCAGTGATGGCATCTCATTTCCCTTAAATAAATACAGTTGAACTTTCTGTAGCCACATGGTAAACTCTGTGACCCACATTAATGCGTCACATTGACACAGAGAACACAAAATATTTGTCTTAGAGATATTTATTGAGCAGCTGCTGTGTCTTAGGCAATATGTATGTTGCCTGCTCTCAGAAAACAAAGCAAATGGGCCAGTTTTTATAGCATACTTGCTAGATGCTTGGTCTTGTGGTTGGTGCCGAAGAATTATAAAACATGGCCCCTCCCCTCTCTTCATGTATTTGTCTATCAAACACTTACTGTGGGCTAGAATCTAGGAAAACCAAGCTGAGAAGGACCAAAACCTTGCCCTGCAGAAGTTTATGGTCTGATGCAATGGCTCTTAAACTCTGGCGTTCATCAGACTCGCCTGGCAGGATACAGGCTGGACCCCAGGGATTCTGAGATTTTTGCATCTCTGCCGAGTTCCCAGATGGTGCTGTCACTGTCACTGGGGGTCCAGGCATCACAGGCTGAGGACCACGGACCTGATGGAGCAAACGAGAAAAGTCCAGAAATCGAGGGTGCCTGCAATTGGATGGCTCTTCTCCTCAATCCATGTCTGATCGTGTGCCTGTCCCAGTGGGTTTCCTATCCCTGGGCAGATCTCAGGGGTCAGGTCCCCTTGCTCACAAGAGGCACGGCCCCTCCGCACTCAGCTTAGACCTAACAGACACTGTCGCTCAGGCCACTATCAGCACATGTCCTTTTCAGGCTAAATGAGCCCAAAGCTGTCTCACTGCAACAGTCTCTGTTGGAAGCTGATGCTCAGCCTCTGAGAGCCACCTCCTTCCCCCTCCATGGGCCCAGGTGCTCACTCCACGAGCCCCACCTGACACTTCCATCCTCCCCCCGATCAGGCCTAGAGAAGCCACCCACGCCTCCACTCCGGAGTACTGGTGGTGCTGGGAGAGCAGAGTCACACAATGGGCTCCCTGGGTGGCCTCCTGAAAGTGGGGATGAAGAGGCTAATTAGAAGCGTGCAGAAAGGGGCCAGGAGGTACAGCAGACAGCTCCAGAGTCAAACAGCCGTAGGTTCTAATCCTCAGTCTGCCCTTCTTCAGATGCCTAATCTTTGTGACCTCAGTTTTCTTACTTATTTGTTGTTGTTTAGTCGCAACGTCGTGTCCAACTCTTTGCCTCCCCATAGCCTGTAGCCTGCCAGGCTCCTCTGTCCATGGGGTTTCCCAGGCAAGAATGCTGGAACGGATTGCGATTTCCTACTCCAGGGCATCCTCCCGACCCAAGGATCAAACCTACGTCGCCCGCATTGGCAGGCGGATTCTTCACCACTCACTGAACCACCTGGGAAGTCCTTTCTTACATATTAAGTGATGTTTTAATACAACCTTAAACAACTCTTGCACAAGGTTGCTTTCAAATTTAAGTTTTGTGGATTACACCCCTGGTTCCTAGCACGGTGCCTGACATGTGGGAAATACTTGATAAATGGTTCTTGTCCATATTGATGACCCAGGTTCTTACTGCACGCACACACCCAAGAGTAAGGCTTCAAGCTAACATGAAACAGCAGAGTGTGCCTCTGTCAAGTTGAGCATCCAAATGTTTTCAGGGGCCAGGAGTTGTTGGCAGGTGGTTCCCGAGCTCCTGACCCATCCTGCAGGCTGACTGCCCCTGACAGGTCCCAGCCCGCTGGGGTCTGATTGTAGCAGCTCTCAGCCCTGACCTTTCCCCTGCTCCATCCCCAGCCTTGGGAGAAACCTCTAGCTGGGCTCCTCGAGGCTGGGAGGTGCTGGCAGAAGGCTGAAGTTGACCTGAACAGGCCCACTGAGCTTGTTGGCTCCGGGGGCTCCACAAGGATGGTGTTGCCCCCAGGATGGTGACAGAGGACACTGGTTCCTGGCCAGGGGAAGCCCAGCCAGGTGGTGGCTGCACAGGGGAAAGTCTGGAGGGCTGGGCTGCCTCTCCCTTCTCCTGGGCCTTTCTGGTTCCCTCTGCCCCTTGTGCCTGCCTCTCCCCTTCCTAAAATCAGGAGAAAGATCTGAGAGGCAGTGAGGATGCTGTGTGTGGTTGGTTCTGGCTTCTGCGGAGCTGGCCTTGTCTTCCTCTCTGTGGCCCACTGGAAGGCGCTTGCAGCGTGTCTGAGCCTGGTGGGCTGACAAAGAAGGTCCAGTCCTGCCCATCGGCTTTCTGCCACCTGGTAGAAAAGGAGACCCAGGTCAAAACGGTTGTCCTAATCCTTTCATAAAACGGATGAGCTTTGTGGGAAGTCATTTCCTCTCTGAATCGGCTTTCTTGCTTGTGAAGTTGAGTGGTACCTGGGTCGGCTCCCTAATGATCCTCATTTCGCGTTGACCCCCACCTCCGCACCCGACCAGGACAGTGTGTGCAGTGGGGACATTAGGCCCTCAACAGGCCAAGCAAGGAACTTCAGTCCCAGCTGTGTGGGCAGCCCAGGGGGCATCCTGGGTGGGAGGAGGGACCTGCAAGTCACACACCCTCACCCCCCGCCCCTGGACTCATTCAGTTCTTCTTCTCTTGCCTGTAGGATGCTCCCAGTTGCCGGGATGACCTGCTGAGTGATTACTTCAGAAAGGCCAGTGATCTCCCATCCGTTGGAGGCCAGCCAGGCCCACTGCCCAGGAAAGAAGGGGCCAAGATGCCCACCAGCTTTGTGGCCCCCACCATTAAGATGCCTGTCTGCACCTCCGAGGGAAAGCCGCTGAAGCCTGGGCAGTATGTAAAGCCGAACTTCAGAGCCGCTGAGGCCGAGGCCATGCCCAGTGTCCCCCAGAGGCAGGCCCAGCCACCCCAGAGCCTGTCCCTGGGCAGAGCCCGGCAGGCCACGATGCCCCCTGCTTCCCACACGCCTGCCAGCCGGAGTGCATCCCTAAACCGGGCCTTCAGCCTGGCCTCTGCTGACCTCCTCCGGGCCAGCGGGCCAGAGGCCTGCAAACAGGAGCTGGGGGGTCCTGAAGCCTCGGGGGGCAGAGACCCAGGCAGCCACAACCTGCAGAGCTCCACCACCCCTGGCTGCCATGGCCTGGCCCGCGAGCGGACCCCGCTTGCGGGAAAGGCTGGCGGCTCCTGTCAGGGCCCCAGCCCCCGAAGCCGGCCGCTGGACCTGAGGCGCTTCTCACTGGCTCCCCCGAAGGAGGAGAGGCCGGCCCCCCTGCAGCAGTCCGCAACATCCCCAGCCATTGCCACTGGAGGTGGCGGCAGCGGCGGCAGCAGCAGTTCGCAGCTCCAGCACTTCTCACCCGCTGCAGCCCCGGCCGCCAGGACTAAGCCCCAAGGCCCCCTGCACCCGGGGGAGTTGGCCACCATCCCCCCCGTCCGAGGGGGGCTCGGCCCCTCAGAAGGGGACGGGGTCCCAGGGCAGGGCCACAGTGAGGGCCTCCCTGCAAAGGTCCCAGGCAGGTCTCCGGACCTGGCGCCCCAGGGCAGTCGGACCCAAGAGGACTTCGGGCGTGGGAGCAGCTCCAAGAGCACGCCAGCGTCCCCCGAGCCGGGTGGCGACCAGCAGACGGTGTGGTACGAGTATGGCTGCGTGTGACCTGGCTCCTGGCCCGCAGCTCCTGGATCGCACCTGCTGATCACCACGGCCTTTTCCCTGTCTGCCTGCGGCGCCAGGAATGGGTTTGAGAAGGAAAAGTGGGTTCCCGTGAGTGTCTTCTGTTCTGTTGCTAAAAATGCTGTGCCAAGCCCTGAGAGGGTTGCGCCCCGCTGGTATGCAACCTGTCTTCTGTATCTGTAGCCTCCAGCGACCGGTATCTTTTGAACAAATCCACTTTGCCATGGGGACACTCAGAACGCAGTGACAAGGCAGCCCCTGAAGCAGACACTATTTGAGCGTGCCCCTGTAGAACACTTTCGTTTGCAACTTGCTGACCTCCACTGAAGCACGTGTGTATGTGGGCGTGTGTACACACATGTACACACATTCCCAGGGCTGAGCCCTGGTGGGTCTGGAAACTCTATTCCCTGAAGCTGTTTGATCCCAGGAGAAGCTCCCACTGGCCAAACTACAAAAATCTGGAGGCCATGGGTGGACCCCAGAGGCAGGCTTGCTGTCATGCCATTGTAGGGGTCCTGAGCGCTTCCCTTCACCCCAGAGCCAACGCGGCTCTCCAGGCAGGTGGGGGTGGCTTCGGGCATTTGCCTTCCCTGCTGGAGCCAGCTCCTGAGCTCTGCAGGGTGGGGTCCTGGGCCATTATAGCCACCTGCCTTCCCTGGCTCACTTTTCTACAAACACTGGATCTGCTGGTCCTGGCGGGAGGGGCAGGGAGAAACCCCCACCCCAGTCCCCCACCCAGCAAGTGTATATAGTGTAAAGAGGGGAGGCGTGTGCAGCAGTGAGGTGCACCTCAATTTATACCGTGGCTGCAGCACCCTGACCTCCCCATCTCAGGTGAGATGTTGATTTATTATTTCTGAGTAAACTTCTCATGGTAGAAACCAAATTTCCTTTAATATATTACCTATGTATGTACACACTCATGTGAAATGTATGTACTTTGAGGGGAATCTATTTATGTTCCGTTGGGAGTCATTCTTTCCTATCGGGAATCTCACCTGCTGCTTCATCTCTTTGGTCAGATTCCTGGCACGTTTTGTTTCCTGTTGTTTAGTAAAGGTGCTTTTCCTGGGATGTACTAAACGTGGTGATTTTTTTTTTCCCCTTTAGATTCGATATACTGAGAAAAAAATGGGAAGTTAAGATCGCTTTTCAGAGTGCTTCGGGTTGTGTATTAAAAAGCCATTCATTCTGGAACACAGGACAGGATTGTAATAAAAGGACATGGACCAGTACTGAGTCCTGGTTTCCCTCACCATTCATCATGGCATCATCGGCCAGGCGCTGGGAGCTCAGGGTTCCTGCCTTAGCACTGGCCACTGGAATCCACAGCTCCTTTGGACACTAGGTCAGAGAATGTAGAGAGCAAGGTTTTTCTCTTTACGGCAGCCTTTTTTTTTTTTCCAGACTTGAATTTTATTTTTACTTCGAGTAAATTGAATCCTATTTCGATATGGGATTTGTGTCTGGCAGGAGCTCAGCTTACACGGGTCCTTTGGATGTTCCCAAAGCTACCTAACGAGAAAGTATCAGACCTTCAATTTAGACCTCTGGAGGCCTCAGATCAGGTGCTTAAATCAGATGGATGGGTGTGAGGGGGTGGGGGCAGGGGAGAGGGTTGGCGGAAGTCAGAAGGAAGGCGTTTAAATATCCATACATCAAAATCTTTCTTCCAGGAGATTTCTGTCCAGCTGCTGCCTCAGTGTCTCCTTTCCTTTTTCACCAGACTTCTTTAAGAGGATCTCCTCTCAGGACTTCCCCAGCGGTCCAGTAGTTAAGACTCCTAGCGTCCAATGCAGGGGCCACAGGTTCGATCCCTGTTCAGGGAACTAAGAACCCACATGCCTCTTGGTGTAGCCAAAAAATAAAATTAGGCAAAGGGTCTCCTCTTATCTCTCTGCCCATTCTTCCCCCAGCCTCTGTGATCTGTGCATCTGACCACTCAGCGGAGCTCCCTCTAGCATATGAAAAGCAGCCACCTTGCAGGCTTCATGCCGTGTGGCCTGTGCAGGTTTTGACACCTGGCCAAACACCCCTTGGAATCCTCGCTCTCTGTCTCCCAATTCTCCCCACTGTGGTATGGCTCTTCAGCGCTGACTTGCCAGCCCATCATTCATTCACTTATTCCTTCCACAGAGGTTCATCGGAAGCTTCCTGTGTGCCAAGTCCTAGGCTCTGCCTTCCAGACCTCTTCCCCCTTGAACCTCTTCAGAGCTGGCCCCCTGCCCCACTCCAAGCGCTGACTGCCCCTCAGAGGCCCCGCCTGGACACCAGGCTTCCTCAACTTCTCTCCCCGGCTCCTCCAGCAATACCAAGCTGTCACACGAGCACAGCCCTCTGTGATGTGGGCCTGACACCTCGTCTCTTCGCATCCCATGTTTCATGGCTCACATCCTGGACCCGAGAGTGCATGTGCACTCTGGTGTCCTCGTCCTAGCCAGATATTCTCACCCTAGATCACACACACACACACCCCTGACCCTGGGTGTTGGTGGGAGCCTGCCAACTAGTCTGCCAGCCTCAGACAGCTCAGCCCTCATGGCACCTCAGGACATCCACCCCAGGTGACCTCCACACCTGCCACACCCAGCCCTTTGTGGTTTGGTTGGCCCTTGGGCTCACCTCAAGGCATACCCAGCCCTCTTCTCACTCCCTCCTTTGGCCCCAGACAAGTTCATACACATCCACGACTTTCATTCCAATCTGTTCGCAGAGGCTCTAAACTTACCTCCAGCCCCAACCTCTTGCTGGAAACCTCCAGATCTGTTCTCAGCTGGGAAGTCCCAAGACACTGACAACTCAAAGTGCTCAACACACAATTCCCTGTCCTCCCCCCATCTCGTTCCTCCAGACAGCCTTTGATGACCCCCTCTCCTCCCCACACCCTATCCATCACTCCATCAGTTGGCTCCACACCTCACTCATACACAGCCAGCCCCAGGGGATGGTTCTCTGGATGGTACCCTGGGCCCTGTTGCTGAGGGGGGCACCCCAGATCATGCTTCTTCTGTGCTCCTAGGCCCCACCCTCTGTGCACTAGCCTGGGAGACATGACCCAGTGTCTGGGAAATATCCAAGTGGCCACTGGATTTTCATGCCCACTGCTGCCTGGAGGGAGACAGGATCGTCTGTGGCCCTCCCAGGTGGCGCTAGTGATAAATGCAGGAGATGGCAACCCACTACAGTACTCTTTGCTGGAGAATCCCATGGACAGAGGAGCTACAGTCCATAGGGTCACAAAGAATCGGGCATGACGTGCACGTGGGACAAGGGGCTACCCTGTGGAATACGCTTAAAGTGAGAAAATGAGAAAGCCTAGGGCAAAACTTGGGAAGCACCAGCCAACATTAAACATCCAGCCAAAACATTTATCAACCAACCAGGGTGAGGGAATGTACATACACACACACATATTTACAGATATAAAGGACTATGACAATTTACAAATAAACTATCTATAAAATACATATGTTTATTACACAATCCATAGAGTCAATGGATTCTCTTAGAATGCTCTCACTGATTTTTGCCAAGCCTATGTATTTATAGCCAGCCTATGCCTGCAAGAGATGAATGAGTGTAGTTCCAATGTGAATGTCAGTTGATGTTTTATGTTAGCAAGTAAGATGAAAGTGAAACAAGCTTAAAGATGGATATCAGAACTTCACTCACTGATGACATGAGCAATTGCTCACTCAGGTAGTAGTTGCTGAATGCTGGCCAAATTTCCTCAATTTTTTTGTGCTGCTCACATTGTGATGGCTTACAGACATCACATTGAAAAAAAAATAGAAATATAGTCTACATACTATATTCATCCAAGATACACCTCTAAATTTAATCTGCACTCTTCACATTTTCCCTATCACTTTCTCAATCAAGTCTAGAGAGTCTAGACACTGCAGAAGACATAAATCAAGCCCTGATTGCTAACACTCGCCAATTTGTGTGGCGGAAATACTCTGGCCATGGCCAATTTCAAGCTGCAGCCATGGTGTTACTAACCAGAGAGGCGGAAGGAGACGTGCAGTGTACCCCGAAATATATTACCTCTATGCAGATGGAAACAGGTGCAAATAACCTGAAAAGCACAGGTAACAAAGAGTAAACTGATTAAGAAGAGGCACATTTTGAGTGTTTACTACTATGGTTTTTAACATAAATTACTTGCAGATTTACATAAACTCATTTTTAATGATGGCCGTGTTTAACAACTGGCTTGGAAAATTCTGAGAAATTGACTAACTCGCTCTCACAAGTCAGTACAGGTTGGCTGCACCGCGCCACTGGACGCACCGCCTTTAAGGGATGGGCTGAAAAATGGAAGAGACAGAACAACTGAGAAGGGGCCAAGAAGGAGGGACATCCAAGAGCAGAGCAGCTGGTGCGCAGAGCTGAGCGTCCTGGCAGACGCAGGTGTGCGCAGTGTCCCTCCGCAGAAGGGCACACAGAGGCCACTCGGGTCAAGTCTGGAGGCTGCCTCCGGCTTCTCGTTTCTTCCATTCTCTCTTCTTGCCCTTCTCGCCCTTCTCCATGGAGCTAGGGCAGGAGGAGTGGGCCTGGGGAGGCTGACAGCATGGGGGACCTCTCCATCTGTAAAGTGGGGCAGAGTGGGCAACAGGAAGTCGGGCAGGTACCCGGGGGTGGGGAGTGGGGGAAAGGGAGGGGCCTGGCAGGGGCCAGGGAAGAGGTGGGGGTCGGGGCAGGGCTCAGAAATGCCCTCCCCTTCCCAAGCTCGGGCTTTGGGGCCCAGCCCACCGAGGTCAAGTTCACCAAGTCACACGACACACGCATGCTGAGCTCTGGCAGGAGCAAACGGGCCACCTGCTCCCCACTGCTCCTCCCCGCAAGAGCCCCGAAATGAGCAGGTGGAGAAGAAGCCCCGGGGCCCCTCCGCGTTCCCCACGGGAGAGCAATGGCCCTGAGGAGCCCTCCTGGAAGCCGCACCCTGCCCCGGCCGCCGCGAGCCTCCGCCCCCTCCTCCGCCTCCAGGTGGCGGCGCGGCGCGCGGGCGAGCGGGAGCCGGAGCCCGAGCGCAGGGCCTGCCGCACCACGCCCCCGCCGGGCCCGGGTCCCGCCGCCGCCGCAGCCGCGCGGCGGTCCTTTCCTCCCGCCCGCCCGCGTCGGGCCCAGCCGGGCGGGACAGACTCGCGGCCTGGCCTCCGGCGCCCGGACCCGAGAGAGGTGAGTGCGCCCGGATGGCTCGGGTGGGGCTGGGACAGCGGCTGCCGCCCGGCCGAGGGGACCACCGACCTTCACCAAGGCCGGTCCCCCACCCCCCACTCCCCGCCGCCCACCTGGAAAGAAAAATGCAAAATCCAGTCTCCGACAAAGGCCTGGGGGCTGAGGAGGGGGCCCGCCGGAGGCGTAGAGAGAGGAGAAAGGCCAGGAGGGAGGTCCTAATCATTCCAGGGTCCAAATTGATAGTGCTTTCGGGGTCCAGGGTCCTACCGCCCAGAGGGCGTGCCGCGAGGGTGGCGTTTGGGGTGCTGCGGGCCAGAGGGGGTTGCCCTGCCCGGGGACCCTGGAGGCTGATCTCGAAGTCTAACACTGTCCAACTGCCCAGCTCCCTTGGGGCATGGCCCGACCCTGGGTAACTGCAGCTGAGAGGGAGCGGCCGGGAAGGGGGTCGGTTTGAGCCCTGGGAGAGGAGTCCAAGGACCCAGTCCCAGGCTGGGCGCTTTCCTAAGAGGGAGGTGAGTAGGGGCCAACTTCTATCTAGTGACGCCTGCTGGTGCCTGGCTTCAGAGGCCTCATCTCCTGTAACTGTCTCAAATGATCCTTCCATCCATTCTAGTCCAGCACATTGGCTGTCAGCTAGGTGGTAGCCCCAGGTGGAGGGAGCTGGTTCCTGCCCAGACCACTCACACTGTAGCTGGGGAGACAGACTCAAGAAGTGACTGGTGGGAGGTACACCTTGCTTCTCCTTCTTGCCCCAGATGGCTAAGCTAACTAAGGGACACCTGCCCCCGGCAATACACCCCTGGACTGATTAGAAACCGCCCCCCATCCCCACCATCAATACTCAAAGGGCCCCTTCTGTATCCACAGCACCACACATACCAGTCCCTGGGAAAACTCCCAAGATACCTCCTAGTACCCCCTTGCAGGCTTCAGCTTAGAATACACCTCTTCCAGGAAGGCTACCCTGACTGCCTCCTCTTGAACAAATCCTGCTCCTCTTGCCCATCACCCTCCAATCATAGCTGTTATCAGAGTACTGTAGTTGCTGTGTCAGTTTTCCCTTCTGAATCAGAGTTTCGAAAATTCAGCCTTTCAAGTTCCATGTTATTATATGCGTGATGTTTTCCCTTTGAACTTCTTTTTTCCTAGTCGTAGCATGCAGGATCTTTAGTTGCGGCATGCGAACTCTTAGTGGCGCCTTTTGGGATCTAGTTCCCTGACCAAGAACCTAACCCGGGCCCCCTGCACTGGGAGTGTGGTGTCTTAGCCACTGGACCACCAGGGAAGTCCCTTATGCTGTTTTCCTTTGAGTAGTTTACTCTGGAGACTGGGTTACTGCAGAACCTCTATTCAGAGTAATAGAAACTTGAAACTTGCCATTTCTATTTTCAGATCTCCCCTGTGTTCCTCCACAGTTTCTTGGGCAGAGTCCATCACTTTTTTGTTACCTTGGGTCCAAATCCTGATACCTCAGAATAACGCCTAGGGTCCCCAACTGGTCCCCAGCGGAGGACGAAGAGGATCTAAGAACCCACATTCTAGAGAGAGGACAGCCTCCCGCCCTTCTCCAGTCCTCCAGGGCCTGGCTCCCTCAGTGCCTTGGGGACAGGAGAGAGAGGGACAGGCGTCTGTGTCCCATGATGCAGCCTGCCACCCGAGGTCCCCTTGCCCTTGGTCATCTCTTCTCACCGGCCAGCCTGCGCTGGCCCTGCTGCCCCATCAGGGGCACAAGACTAGAGTTCTTCAGAGGTGCACTGGGGCCTCCCTGCTGGCCAGATCCCTGATGTGGGAGCCTCGGCTGCAGCACCGTCTCCTCCATGGCTCCTGGCTCCCACCCTGCTGTCAGACAGTTCTCCTGGGAGATGTCAGCTCCTTTCCTCCTCTTCCACTCAGCCACACAACCTTGCATGACGATTGGAGGGCATTAGGCCACTCACTGTCCACTGGGCCACCTCTTGTCTCTCCAGGTTTCTTCTCTTCCTGTCCCAAAAGGCACCCTGAGCAGATTAGCGTGTCTGCTGCCAGAGCAGACCGCGTCCCCTGGGCTCCTCTCCCTGTGGCAGCCCCACCCCCAGCTCTAGGAGACTTTTGGAGAATCTCACAGCCAATCACTGCTCACCTCTGATCCCAGTTCCTACTCCGCCCTCCCCAGTACTGAGTGTTAGGGGTGGGGATTAGGATGGGGAGGTTCTGAAGGAGGATCAGATCCATCGCTGAGGGACAGTTAGTGCCTCTTTGTCCTCAACTGGACCCCAGTGGTCAACTCCAGGGCAAGAGAAAGAACCCTCAACTCACGGTTCTATTATATTGTTAATACTATTATCCCCCTGCGTTGGGAGTGCAGAGTCTTAGGCACTAGACCACCAGGGAAATTATACTTTACATTTAAGAAAAATTTAATAGAAGTTGTATTCTACTCCCAGAAGTGGAAAATCAGTGCCCCTGGCCACAAAAGGAAGGTAATTATATAAAAAACAGTGGTATTAAACTTGAATTAGCACCTGTTACCTGCAGAATACACCTGAGGCTGACTCTCTAGGTTAGAAAGGGAGATTGTTGTTGCTGTTTAGTCGCTCAGTCGTGTCCGACTCTTTGGACCCATGGATTGTAGCCCTCCAGGCTCCTCTATCCGTGGGATTCCCCAGGCAATGCTGGAGTGGGTTGCCATGTCCTTCTCCAGGGGATCCTCCTGACCAGGGATCAAACCCACATCTCCTGTATGGGCAGTCGGATTCTTCACCACTGAGCCACGTGGGAAGCTTAGCAAGAATTAAAGTGGTGCTTGAGACATAATGGCACCCACCTGAGGCTTTCTCCTTCGTGTAATAAAATGGATTAGGATAGAATTGGACTGGGAATAGCAATCTTTACATGGCTAGATTCCTCAGTCAGCACCTGCCGAGTGCAGGGTATCACACAGAGCCCAAAGATATGCTCGCTTTACAAGGCAGTATTCTCCTGCTGTAGGCTTGCCATGTTTTATCGCAATGGCATATTGGCCTCCACCAGGTCTGTCTGACTCATCCCACTATCCAGGTACCCCCCACAGGGCCAGGAGCACAAGCAGTGAATGAACAGATGAATGAATAATGAATGAATAAGTAGGCTGACCTCTTTGACTTTGATCCCACTGGGCTGCTTCCAGCCTTGCCTTGCCTTTCTCTTCCTCCTATCAAACTCAGCATGCAGCATCCTTCAAGGCCCTGCTGAGGGCTCTGCTTCCCCAGGAGGCAATCCTGTCTCTTAATAGTCCATCCCTGGCAGTGCCTATGCCCAGGGGAAGTTCAATTCCAGAGTCCAGTGTGTTCCCCACATGTCCAAAAGGCGAGAAGAAGGGGGTGATGCCACAGGTGCTCAATAACTACCACAGCGTGCCTCCACATGGTGCCTCCTTCAAGGACGCAGCTGCCCCGGCAGCTGTAAGACTTCCCCATTGCTGCTGTAACAAACTAACCACAAGCTCAGTGACTTCCAACAACACGAGCTGATTATCTTAACAATTCCAGAAGTCAGAAATGGGATTCATGGCTGAGTTCCATTGTGGAGGCTATAGGAGAAAATCCATTCCATTGCCCTTTTCACCTTCTAGAAGTGGCCTGCATTTCCCGGCTCTTGGCCAGCTCTCATCCTTAAAGCCAACAACAGCTGGTCCAGTCTCTCCCACCCCACACCACTCTGACCTTCTCCCTGTTCTTCTTCCATCTTTCACCCTTGTGATTGCATTGGACTCACCCAGATAGCCTAGAATAACCTCCCCATCTCCAGATCCTTAACTTTATCATGTCTGCACGGCCCCCTTCCCCATGTAAGGCAACAGATTTATAGGTTCTGAGGATTAGGACGTGGGCATCCTCGAAAGAGGCCCTTATTCTGGCTACTACAACAGCTGTCCCCTGGTAGGCAGAGGACACAGCGGTTGGTGGTATATTACCAATAGCTGACATTTGCCGAGCATTTAAGCTTGGCCAGGAGCTGTTTAGAGCACATCACCCAATAGTCTGTGAGGAAGATGCCATTCTTATCCACCTTATTTCATGGATGAAGCCCTAAGAGGTTAAATAACTTCGCAAGAGGCTGAGCTGGGGTTTGTACTCAGGCTGTCTGGCTCCAGGGAGCATCTCCTAATTTTGAGGCTACCTTCTCTGGCACCGTGATCAACCCAGGAGACGAGTCGACAGCCTGGGAGCAGCCCAGGCAAGGTCTGAAGCCCAACACTGAGAATTTTCACCAAGATTTTCTGGGTGAGACACCACAGACTATAAATTCTTTGCCAGTTCTCTCTCATTTCAGCCCTTTCTCCCCAACCTAACACCCCCCATCAGAGGCACCTAAGCTTATCCAGGGAAGTTGAAGTACGCTCCCAAGGGTTCCTTTTAGGGATTCCAGACAGGTAAGTCTGGAAGAGTTTTTGGAACCTGAACTGGAGAGGCACACTTAAGCCTTCTACACTGGATAAGAGGGTGTCCTAACATTTATTGAGCACCCACTAAAGGTAAGCATGGTTGTAAAGGATTTTTTCTTATTAACTCATTTAATAGAACAACTCTGTGAGGTAGTGTTATTATCCCCATTTCACAGCTGAGGAAACTGAGGCACAGAAAGGTCATGTAAGTTTCTGAGGTCACACAGCCAGTGTGAAGAGCCAGGATTTTACCCATTCTCCACGAGCAAGAAGCTGGGCAACCCCAGCCTGCCCTGTCTCACCCCGCTTCAGTCAGCCGAGTCCTCTCTTCTGCCGTCTCAGTGTAACCTGCTCCCTTTGCACCTGTGAGGCTGGGCTCCCACTTCCTAGGTCAACCAGATTTCTTGAGAGCACCATTATATTTCATTCTTACAACAACCTTCATTATTAACCCCATTATAAAGAAGAAATGGAACCTCTGGGAGGCTGAGTAACTTGCCAGAGCACAACAGATTTAGGATGTGAACCCAGACATTCAGACGCTCCCAACTCAGCCTGAGCAAGCCCAGCCTGCAGGCCTCCTCCAGGAGTCCACAGCCTTGCTGGGAGGGTGACACGGGTTCCCCGGCTCTCCAGATGTGTGTGCTAACGCTCCAACTGGACGTGAGCTCAGAGTTTCCTCCCTTCGGGTGTCCAGGTTAGTCACACTCTGAGTGCCCACAGACGATCTGAGTGGGAGCAGAAGCAACACTGTGGCGTTAATCAGGCTGGTCGACTGATTAATCAACTCAGGTCCGAGCCTGCTGGCGTGTGGGTGATGCCAGGAAAGATCATTTTCAGAAAAACCAGCCCCTTGTTGCCTGAAACCGTCCTGGAAGTTGCTGGATTCTGCAGTGACGAGTATTTCTCGAAAGGAAAGTTGCCCACCTTAAGGAGGAGCTAGGAAGCTCCCAGCAACAGGAAGCACAGGGCAAGGGAGTCTGCAAGAGGAGGCCTAGGGCGGAGATGAGCCGGTGTCAGAGCCAAGTGAGGAAGTTAGGGACTCAATCCCGTCATCTGGGGGATAAAGAGAGATCTCCTCTGAGGCTGGCCAGCTGTGCTAATTGGAAGAAGGAACTGGAAAAACGGTATAGTTTTGTTTTTTTTTTTTTAAGTAAATAGTCTGTACACATTCCGAAATAGGCACACATCCTTCCATTAGCGTGAGCTCACCATGACGACACATCTAGAAACCCGCATCCGGACCAGCCAGGGTCTTGGCAGAAGGAAGAGGCCACTCTGGCGGGGTGGCTGGGGAGAGGGTGACGCAGGGACAGTTTTCAAGGGATTGGGGAGGGTTAAGGGAACCAAAGAAGGATGGTGAGCACCCCAAGACTAGCGTCTCTGGGGAGCTGTTACTGTTACTGTCCCCAGACCTGGAGGAGGAAGGGGGTGAACAGCACAGGAGAGAGACTCCCACAGGAGCTGATGACTGCAGTAAAGGGCGGCGGCCAGTCTGAAGTGACCCCGACTCCCGTGATCCCAGTCTTCGGCGACCCTCTGACCCCAGTAAGTGCTTCCGCTTGCCCAACCCAACAGAGAAGCCAGAGAGTGAGGGAACCCTGTGATATAATCAGTAGAGTAGGATGGAGAAGGGTGAAGAATGGATCTGCACGGGCCAATAAAAAGTCCTCCACCCACTGCCAGCCTGAGGTGACCAGCTCTTCCATGCTTGCCGTCAGATGCCATTTCTGAGCCCCTGCTACGTGCCTCCTTGGGCTTGACACCGGAAAACTCCAGTGCCAAGACCAAAAACCTACGACAGACGGGAAAAGAAGCCATGGACATAATCGTTACTCGCGCCGGCTATGGGGGAATTCTGACCACGTCTCTGGAGCCCAGCCCAATGGGGGAGAGGATTTCTGTGGGCAAGAAAGACAGTTATTAGCACAGCATCTCAAATCAGCATTCCAAGAGCATGGGCCATAATTTACCATTCTCTAGGTCCCCAAAGGTTCTGAAAAACAACACATGCCTCATTTTCACTAAATGGGCTCTTTGTTGTTTATATATGGCCAATGCCAGATTTTGTTTACAAATTCTGCTGACCCTGCCAAGGTCTGGACATCTTGACACCAAGAAACGCAGTAAAGTCTAGCCAAAAGCCACTGACTCTGCAGGCGGTGCAATGAATCTCTTTGCTTCTCCAAACCTAGCATTTTCTCAGGGAGAGCCAGAGGTGCCCATCCCCCTATTCCACAGGCCTATTCTAGATCTTTTAGTAAGCGGTATAGGTACCATGAAGGCTTCCCTTGGTGGCTCAGCGGTAAAGAATCTGCCTACCAGGGCAGGAGAGGCAGGTTTGATCCCTGGGTTGGGAAGATCCCCAGAAGAAGGCAGTGGCAACCCACTCCATTACTCTTGCCTGGGAAAACCCTATGGACAGAGGAGCCTGGCAGGCTATAGTCCATGGGGTTGCAAAGAGTCAGACACGACTGAGCGACTGAACACAACAACATAGGTGCTGGGCTGTTCTGTCACACTAAAAAAATGAAATGTGAGTTGAAATGGAGTTTGTTTTAATTGAAGACTGTGAAAGCTTCCAGATATGTCTGGACATCTGTAAACAGAGACTGTAGGCTAGAAAAAGAGAAGTAGGGAGACAGGATCACCGAGTACTGCCGTACGGCCCCACTCCAGACGCCCCCACCTGATAGATTACAGTGTGTTCCCACCCCTGGAAATGGGGAATATGGCAGCCCTGGCAGGATTCACTTTGCAATAAACTTTCTACGTCACCAGCACTGTACCCCTGAGAGTCAGAATCCTGGACCTAGCAACTGATGATGGGCTTTAAACCCTGCTTCTACCCAGGAGGGATAGGATGAGGCATAATGTAATTGCTGCGGGAAGCAGCTTCATAGCCAGGCTGACACCCAGAACTGAGTGGCCTTAGGCAATTCACTGAAACTCAGTTTCCTGATCTGCAAAAGGCAGAGAATAAAACCACAATATTCAAAGGGTAAGAACCAAGAGGGTATTTGGAATGGACCATAATAACAGCTATATATAAGAGGGTATTTGGAGTGAACAACAATAACACCTAACATCTACTGAACCCTAGTATGTGCCGGGTACTGAGCTAAGGGCTTGATTTAACTCATGCAATCACCTCAACCTCCTCTTGAAGCTGCGTCCCCATTTCACACACCAGGAACCCAGCACAGAGGAGTCCAGGAATCTGTCCAAGGTCACCCTACTAACAGGTGCAGAGACAGAATTCACACGCTGGAATTCAGGCACTCTGGCTCTCCAAGCCAAACTCTTAACAACCGCTTTCAGTATGGCAATCTTTAAAAAAGTTTATCTGTGCATTTTTGTGGCATGAGTAGGTAATCCAGACGACTCCATTTGTGAAGATTTCACAAGGAGGAGGAATTTCAAAATGAGGACCAGCAGAAGAGCCTGCTGGGCATGTGCCCAACAGGAAAAGCAAAATGCCTGCCTCTCCCTGCTCCCCTGCCAGGGTATCTTCTGCCCTCCTGCCCACAGTTCATTTCCTTCCAGGGCCTCACCTAGCAGCTCAGTTACGAAGTGTGGAACTTTGAGCCCCCAGAACAGTTAGCCGAAGGTGAGCCATCAGTCTGCCTCTATCCCTCCTCTGCCTGCACTCCAACTGCCCGCCATCCCTAAACCCCAACCATCCATCTGACCACCAACCGCACAAGCTTCTATGGACTCCTGCAGCAACCAGTCCCAGACACTCGGTTCACAAACAGAAACAGAGTGCCCTGCTCTCAGCCAGGTACAGGGCAGGGAATGAGGGTCCTGCAGAGAGATGGCTGTGGGCCAGTGACCCCAATGGGAAGTCCAAGGGATGCTGGGAAGGGACCCAAGTGAGCAGAGAGAGGGACTCAGCACAAATTGCCTGGGACAGCCAAGAAGACCTGATAGGGCAGGTGAATTTCCGGTCTTAAAACTGGGGCAAGAGTTCAGGAGGCAGGGCAGACAGGGACACAGGAGGTAAGGTACGCAGATGTGAAAGAGCAGAAGATGCTGAGGGGCCAGCAAAGGGTGGCTTGGGATAGGATGCAGGTGGTGATGAGGGCTCTGGACCCACCTGCCTAGGTTTGGATTTCATTGCCTCTACTTAAAAAATCAGAAACATTATTTTGTCAACAAAAGTCAGTCTAGTCAAAGCTATGGTTTTTCCAGTAGTCATGTATGGATGTGAGAGCTGGACCATAAAGAAAGCTGAGCGCCAAAGAATTGATGCTTTTGAACTGTGGTGTTGGAGAAGACTCTTGAGAGTCCCTTAGACTGCAAGGACATCAAACCAGTCAATCCTAAAGGAAATCAGTCCTGAATATTCATTGGAAGGACTGATGCTGAAGCTCCAATACTATGGCCACCTGAGGTGAAGAGCTGACTCATTGGAAAACACCCTGATGCTGGGCAAGATTGAAGGCAGGAGGAGAAGGGGACGACAGAGGATGAGATGGTTGGATGGTACCACCGACTCGACGGACATGAGTTTGAGCAAGCTCTGGGAGTTGGTGATGGACAGGGAAGCCTGGCGGGCTGCAGTCCATGGGGTCGCAAAGAGTTGGGGACACGACTGAGTGACTGAACTGACTGAGTGACATTTGGCAGGTTACTTGACCTCTCTGTGCCTCATTCCCCCATGCATAAAATGGGGATAATAAGAACAAATAAGAGTATCTATCTTATAGAGCAGTGAGAATCCAATGAGTTCATGCATTTAAGTACTTACAGCAGTGCTTGGCACCCAGTAAGTATTAATACTCAAAAGCCCAGAGTTATGACTATTAATGTTTTTGTCTGGAAGCTTGTGGGGCAAAGGGCCCTGAAACCTCCTTGCATTCTCAACAAAACCAGTAGGAGGTCCTCTGAGCTGTCCCTGGCACCCCCTCCAGCAGGCACACTCAGGCGGTCTAAGGCACCAGTGTAGGGATCCACCAGACAGCAAACCTAAGGGCAGAGCCCTCCAACCCTTCGACCCTTCTGTCTGGGCCTCATTTCTGAGGTCCCTGCGCGGTGGAGAGAGGCCTTGACAGCCAGGAGACCCTGAATCTACTGGATGGCTTCTGATGTCATGGTGCTGGGGACACGGAGGTGAACAGCACAAAAGGTTGTTTCGGGGACTCTCCTTACCTAGGGCTTCCTGGTGTGGCTGGAGAAGGACCCTCGAGCTTTTACAGCCGGGCCCAGGGTGGGTAAGCCCCCCGGTGGCGGCTCGGGAGTCTGTCCCCAGTGAGGGTGGGAGAGAGCTGAGCCTCCAGGACGGGTCTGCGCGACCGACCGCGGCTCTTGCCGGCCGGCGCCAAGCCTGTGGTCGCAGAGAAAGGCAGGGAGCTGGGGCGAGGCTGGGTGTGCCCGACGGGGGCGGGAGGAGGGGTTGGGGGAGGGGAGATCGGGGCACGCTGTGGCTCCAAAGTCGAGGAGGAGGAGAGTCTGGCCGGGAAGCGGGCCGCCGGCTTCCCGCGACCACCCCCATCAGCAGCCCCCGACGCAGTGTCCACCCCGCTGGCCGCGCGCCCGCTGTAAGAGGGACGCGGATGACTGCGCCCCGGCCTCTCGCAGCGCAGGTACGTGCCCCCATCCCAGGAGCCCTTCCTCTCGCCGCCACCGCGGTGGGGTCGCCGGCTCGCGTGCGGGCAGCGGCCGCCCCGGGTTTCCGGCATCCAGCGCCGCGCCGCCCCCCGCGCGGCCCGCAATCGCGCGGAGAGGGTGGGGGGCAACCGGGCCCCACCTGCGCTCGGGGAGGCCAAGAGCGGGGGCCCGGCGGGTGCGTGACGGCGGCGGGCCGGCGCGGCAGCTGCGAGGCTGCCCGGCAGGATGTCTCCGCCTGCGGTTGCCGCCACCCCCTGGGCTAGCTCCGTGGCCACCTGGTAATTACTGCCCTCCCCGGCCGCCTCCCCGCCCCCCCGAAAAAAAAAAAGACAGCTAACCCTTCTCCTAGAGCTGGAAGGCACAGGTGATCCACAAAGGCTTTCCTTGCCTTGCCCCAAATCTACGAGCGGTTCCTCTCCCGCAATGGGCAGCTCCATCAAGCATGCTGCTAAGTCGATTCAGTCGTGTCCGACTCTGTGCGACCCCAAAGACGGCAGCCCACCGGGCGCCCCCGTCCCTGGGATTCTCCAGGCAAGAACGCTGGACTGGGTTGCCGTTTCCTTCTCCAGTGCATGAAAGTGAAAAGTGAAAATGAAGTCGCTCAGTCTTGTCCAACTCTTAGCGACCCCATGGACTGCAGCCTACCAGGCTCCTCTGCCCATGGGATTTTCCAGGCAAGAGTACTGGAGTGGGGTGCCATTGCCTTCTCCATCAAGCATAGGGCGGGATTACAGGGGCCAGAATAAGCCCCCCTGCCACCGAGGGAGGGGAAAACCTGCCCGCGATTGGCCGAATAAATGCCAGGTGGGGTGGCTGGTTGGCCTGGACCGCGGTCGGCGATGTAGCCGGCCCAGTTATTCTGGAGCTGGAGAACAGCGCAGCCCGCGGGAAGGCTCTTTGGGGTTTAGCAGTGGACCGAGGAGAGAGCACTGACTTGGAGCCAGAGGCTGTGTGGTTTTGGGAAGGTCACTTGCTGTCGCTGGGCCTCTGTAAACTGGAGATGACTACTAGCTGCCACTTCACAGAAGGGTTGTGAGGACAAAGATATGGGAATGGTTTGAAATTCTGCAACACTGAGATGATATGGTTAGGGTTTGGCTTCACCCCGGAC
Source organism: Budorcas taxicolor (assembly GCF_023091745.1). Taxonomy (NCBI): domain Eukaryota; kingdom Metazoa; phylum Chordata; class Mammalia; order Artiodactyla; family Bovidae; genus Budorcas; species Budorcas taxicolor. The sequence continues at coordinate 59,895,614 of NC_068930.1, read as the reverse complement.
GCCCACCAACGCACATGAGTTCCCAAAGAAGGAAGGAGGGAAGAGAATTCCTGAGCCTAACAGAGGAAGCAGGGCTGGAGCAGTGTGGATGCTTTAGACTGTACAGATGAGAATATCTGCCCAAAAGAGCCTAGTTTCAGAACGAGACATTGTGAGTTCAAATCTGGAGTCTTCCACTTAGAGCTCTTACCTTGGACGAGTCACATACCCTCCTTTTAAGCCTCAGTAGCACCATCTGTGAAATGGGTATGATAATAAAGTATACTTCCTAGAGCATGAGATCATGTAGGTAAGGATCCTGCCTTGAAAGCTTTGCTGCTGCTGCTAAGTTGCTTCAGTCATGTCCGACTCTGTGCAACCCCACAGACGGCAGCCCACCAGGCTCCCCCGTCCCTGGGATTCTCCAGGCAAGAACACTGGACTGGGTTGCCATTTCCTTCTCCAATGCATGAATCTGAAAAGTGAAAGTGAAGTCGCTCAGTCGTGTGTGACTCTTAGCGATCCCGTGGACTGCAGCCTACCAGGCTCCTCCGCCCATGGGATTTGCCAGCCAAGAGTACTGGAGTGGGGTGCCATTGCCTTCTTGCAGTCCTCCCTAAATGTTAGCTCTGAGTATTCTTCTTCTCCTTTTAAAATATTTATTCATTTGGCTGCATCAGGCCTTCGTTGTGGCCCTTGAGATCTCCCTTGGAGCATGCAGGTTTCTCTCTGGTTGTGGTGCGTGGACTCCAGCATGCACAGGCTCCATAGTTGCCACATGTGGGATCTTAATTCCCTGACCAAGAGTCAAACCCATATCCCCTGCATTGATTGCAAGGTAGATTCTTAACCACGGGACCACTAGGAAGTATTCTTGTTTACTGTGAGTATTCTTGTTATTACTATTATATTGCACCCTTCTGGGTACAGCACACGCTGTAGAGAAAGAAGACTCATCTAACAGCAAATAAAGAGGGGAAGACAGTTTCATCCCTCTTGTTGGGCTGGTCTCAAACAAGATGCCTTAGCTCTCTGAGCCTTAGTGTTGTTCAGTCTGTCAGTCGTGTCCGACTCTTTGCAACCCCATGCACGGCAGCACACCAGGCTTCCCTGCCCTTCACCATCTCCCACAGCTCACTCAAACTCATGTCCATAGAGTCCGTGATGCCATCCAGCCATCTCATCCTCTGTTGTCCCCTTCTCCTCCTGCCCTAAGTCTTTTGCAGCATCAGGGTCTTTTCACCTCTGTCTTTCCCTGAGTCAGCTCTTTGCATCAGGTGGCCAAACTATTGGAGCTTCAGCTTCAGCATCAGTCCTTCCAGCGAATATTCAGGGTTGATTTCCTTTAGGATTGACTGGTTTGATCTCCTTGCTGTCCAAGGGACACTCAAGAGTCTTCTCCAGCCCCACAGTTCAAAAGCATCAGTTTTTCCTCAGCTTTCTTTATGGTCCAACTCTCACATCCACACATAACTACTGGAAAAACCATAGCTTGGACTATAGGACCTTTGTCAGGAAACTGAGCCTTAGTATCTAATGGGGAAAATGGAGATTATTACGCCCACCTCACACACTGTAAAAAGCCCTTTCATGATTTTCAGGGGGAAAAAAAAAAACAGATGTGTTCCATTTATCTTTTGTTACATCAAAAACCACTTCAAAAGATAGTGGCTTAAAATAACTCACCTGTTTTGCTCACGAATCTGCAATTTGGTCACAGCTTGGTGGGTATAGCTTATCCCTACTCCTTGCATTATCAGCTAAGATGGCCCAGCTAGGGATAGAGGGTCTTCTTCCAAAAATCACACACTTGTATGGAAAGCCAGTTGATCCTGGCTGTCAGCTGGGTCTGTCGCCCAGGGTCTAGGCTCCTCTCAGTGGGCCTCTCTGAGGCTACTTGGGCTTTCTCACAGCATGGCACCTAGGTTTCAAGAGCTACTATCCCAAGAGACAGGAAGAGGGAGCCCCCAGTCTCTTTAGACTTGGACTCAGAAGCTGATACAGTGTGGCTTCTGGATCATTTTATTGGTCACTAGTCACAGAGCCCACCTAGATTCAAGGGGAGGGGACTGACATCTCTCTCCATGAGAAGAATATCACATAATTTCTAACCATCTTGAGTCTACCACAACTTGAAAGTCTTTCCTTTGTTTTGTTTTCTCTGAGTGCCATGGTGACAAATTAATTAATCTTTGCAGAAGACATAGGCTTCTCCTAGGAGAAGACCAGCAGGCATACAACCATCCATGACTGGGGCCTTATCCCAGAGGCCATCTGGTCAGGATCAGTTTCTCTGGATCTGATTCTGGGCTGAGGGAGCAGGCATGCTGCATGGCAGCTTCTCTAGAGTCTGTTTCCCTGGACCCTCTGAGGCTTCAGTCATCAGCTCTACCAACCCCATGCCCTTAAAACAAGAGGAAGAAGCCAGAGAGAGAGTCATTTGAATTCAGAAAACTCGATTTTAGCAGGTGGCCCTGGCTGACTGTAATGAGCATCTTTGTAGCTCTTGCTCCCTGGAGAAGCCTGTTTCTCAAGAGGGTTGCTGCCTGGGTGTTTGGAGTGATTGTTGTCAGACATTATTAGGTTATTAATTGATGGGTTGGCGCACTCTGGGGCTAAAGGCAGGAAGCTGGTGGGAGAGGCAGGTGCAGGGAGGGTTGTCATGACAACCTTGTGGCCTGTGGTTTGTGCTCTGGCCTCAGAACTGGAAGGATGGCCCAGACAGCTCAGACCTTCTCAGACCACAAATTCTCCAAAGAGAGACCAGAGTCTGTCTTTCGGGTTGCTGTTGTAATGCATTTCACACACCAACCCACGCACGTGCCCCAGGAGTCAAAACCAACCTTCTTCCTGCTGCCCCATCCCATATCCTGACTCCCTTCCCCAGTTTGCTAGCTCCTAACTTCAATTTCAGCCACGCTGGCCTTCCAAGCGGACTGCAGAAAGAAACGAAGTTTAGATTCATTAATTCATTCAAACGTTCAACACATTTTTGTTGTGCCTTTCGGACTTTCCTAGTGGCTCAGACAGTAAAGCATCTGCCTACAATGCAGAGACCCGGGTTCAGTTGAAGATCCCCTGGAGAAGGAAACGGCGACCCACTCCAGTATTCTTGCCTGGAAAATCCCATGGACAGAGGAGCCTGATAGGCTACAGACCATGGAGTGGCAAAGAGTCGGACACAACTGAGCCACTTCAATTTCTTTTCTTTCTTTTGGACTGAACCATCTTCTCTCTGACAGAATACAAAATAGACCCAGCTCCTCCCTTCTCACGGAGCTTGCTGTCTGGAGGGAGAGATGGGCATAAGACATAGTCATACAAATTCCCATGCACTGCCTGGGGAATTATTAAAATACAATTAATTCAGACCTTGACTTGAATCCCAGCACTGCCCATTGCCAGCCGGGTGATCTTGGGTCTCTTCGGTGGGATAATAATAATTTCCTGGCAGGGTTGCTGTGTGGCATTGTCAAGGCTCCTTATGGAAGCACAGTGCCTTGCACGTTGTGATAAGCTCAAAGCATGTAACCGCCCACGCCAGTGCCCTCGTGTCCATTTACCATTCAGGTCTCACAGGCCACCTTCTGTCTGTATGAGGAGCTCTGATCCTAGCTCCCTGGCAGCCAGAGTGATCAAACACCCAGGCCTCTCCACTCCAAAAGGCAAGTTGGCCAGGGAGGGATGAAAAGAACCCCAGGGAGGCTCTGGCCAATGCCATGGGATGGGATGGGGAGGGAGGTCTGCTCATCTCGTGGGTGTCAGGGAGGGCTGTGTGGAGGAAGTGGCATTTGAGTCACCCTTAAAACAGTGGTTCTCAAATTGGTGTGTGTCAGGAAAACCCAAGGGAATTGCTCAAACTACAGTTTCTTGCGGAGAAGGCAATGGCACCCCACTCCAGTACTCTTGCCTGGAAAGTCCCATGGACGGAGAAGCCTGGTAGGCTACAGTCCATGGGATTGCTAAGAGTCGGACACGACTGAACGACTTCACTTTCACTTTTCACTTTCATGCATTGGAGAAGGAAATGGCAACCCACTCCAGTGTTCTTACCTAGAGAATCCCAGGGATGGGGGAGCCTGGCGGGCTGCCGTCTCTGGGGTTGCACAGAGTCGGACACGACTGAAGTGACTTAGCAGCAGCAGCAGCAGCACAGCTTCTTGGGGGGGTGTCGGGGGGCTTCCCTGGTGGCTCAGTGGTAAAGAACCTGCTTGCCAATGCAGTTGGGGAAGATCCCCTAGAGCAGGAAATGGCAACCCACTCCAGTATTCTTGGCTGGGAAATCCCATGGACAGAGGAGCCTGCTGGGCTGCAGTTCATGGGGTCACAAAGAGTCAGACGAGACTTCATGGCATTTGTGAAGTGCTGCTCACAAGGCCTTAGATACAACACAGGGGTTGTGGTAGACAGAATAATGGCCCCCAAATGATGTCCAGCTGCAGGTCCCTGAAGCCTGTGAATATGTTACCTTACATGGCAAAAGGACATTAAGGCAGCAGGTGGAGTTAAGGTTGCAAATCAGCTGACCTTCAAATAGGGAGATTGTCCTGGATTATCTAGGTGGGCCCAGTGCGATCACAGGGTCCTTAATAGGAAGAGGGGGCTGAGGGGGCAGAGAAGGAGATGTGAAGATGAGAGCAGAGGTCAGTGTGGTAAGATGTGAGATGGACTCAGCCTGCCACTGCTGGCTTTGAAAGTGAAAGGGGGCACAAGCCAAAGGATGCCAGAAGCCTTTAGAAGCTGGAAAAGGCAAGGAAGTGGGTTTTCCCCATACCCTCCAGAAGAAAGGCAGGCCTGCTGACACTTTGATTTTAGCCCAGCAAGACCCACTTTTTTTTTTTTAACCACACCTCACAATATGTGGGACCTTAGTTCCCCTGCCTTTTCCAAGCACAGTCTTAACCACTGGACCACCAGGGAAGTCCCAACTTTTTTTTTTTTTTTTTTTCCAACTTTTTTTATTTTTTGAATAATTTTATTTATGTCTGTTTGGCTGTGCTGGGTCTTCAGTTGCTGTGCGGGCCACTCTCTAGTTGTGGTGTGGGGGCTTCTTATTGCAGTAGCTTCTCTTGTTGCAGAGCGTGGGGCTCCTGGGCTCCAGAGTTCAGTAGGTGTGGCTCATGGGCTTAGTGGCTCCAAGGTATGTGGGATCCTCCCAGACTAGGGATCGAACTGATGTCTCCTGCTTTGGCAGGCAGATTCTTCACCACTGAGCCAACAGGGAAGCCCTCTTTATTTTTTTTTTTAAGACCCACTTTGACCACCAGATGGTAAGAAATGAGTGTTGTCTTAAGCTAAGTTTGTGGTAATTTGTTTCAGCAGCAACAGGAAGCTAGTCTAGAGCCCTGTCTTTGGAGTCAAACCACTCTGCATTTTGCCTGCTGTGTGACCCTGGGCAAGATGCTGGCCCCCTCTGAGTCTCAGTTGCCTTGCCTATTGAAGAGAGTTGAGGTGAAGCTTAAAACGGGAGACATCTGGAAGGCACTCAGCACGTGCTCCCCAAATGGCACTTCCTGTGCTCCCTGATCCTGAGTTGCTCTCGCCTCTTTTCCGACCCCATGAGGGAGGGCAGCAGAGCCAGGCACTATGGGAGGTTCTCTGCTGGTCCTTCTCTTGGTCCTTGAAGCCATCCTAATTGGTACCTGGCCACGTGGAACTTGCAGCAGTGCGAAGCCTTGCATCAGCTCCTCTGATGTCGGTGTGTGCTGCAGTGTGAGGCTGGGAAGGCCAAGACCAGTTTTCAGTGCACAAGTCACCACCCCTGCAGTCAAACAGTAGACATCTCATGATAGACATTTCTTCTATTTTTCAGAGCCCTTGGGGAGCCTCCAAGACCTTTACCCCAACTAGCCCCAAATCAGTAGAGTACCTGTGGGGAATACGGTACACACCGTGACAAGCATCCTACCAAGCTGGCCTGCCCATCCTTCACCCTCTCTAGGGAGACTCAGATGGAGAGGCAGTGGGAGCTCGAGGGAGTGGGGCCATCACCATCACCATCACCACCACCATCACCACCACCATTCTATTCATCACTGCATCCTCACTGCCACTGACCTACTAAGTGCCAGGCACTTGCTGGACCTCATCTTTGATTCTCACAAGTGCCAGCTGGTCATCCGGGAACGGAGTTTCTCAAGGTCACATAGTCAGACAGTAGCAGCACGGGGACTTAACCTCCACAGTCTGGCCCAGAGTTTCTGTTTTTAACCGCTCCGTGTGACTGTCATGTGCTGGAGGAACTTGCATTCTGTCGCCCAGCTCAGTGCCCACTCCAGAACCCTCCCTCTGATGACTCCCAGGCAGTCTGGACCTCTAGGGGGGCAGCAGTAGATGCCCAAAGGCCTTGTGGTCTGGGGCCCTGTTGCGCTCTTGGTGACCTCTAGAGCAGCCCAGAAAAGTCCACCAGCCCTTCCAAGCCTCTAGGTTCATGAAGCAGGTATTTATCCTGAGGACACAATAGGATACCCAGGGTTTATCCTGGGTATCCCTGGTGGCTCAGATGGTAAAGAATCCATCTGTAATGCAGGAAACCTGGGCTTGATCCCTGGCTTGGGAAGATCCCCTGGAGGAAGGCATGGCAACCCACTCCAGTACTCTTGCCTGGAAAATCCCATGGACAGAGGAGCCTGGTAGGCTGCAGTCCATGGGGTCGCTAAGAGTTACACACGACTGAGCGACTTCACTTTCACTTTTCAGTTTCATGCATTGGAGAAGGAAATGGCAACCCACTCCAGTGTTCTTGCCTGGAGAATCCCAGGGATGGGGGAGCCTGGTGGGCTGCCGTCTGTGGGGTCGCACAGAGTCGGACACGACTGAAGCGACTTAGCAGCAGCAGCAGCAGGCAGGAAAGAGCCACTGAGGCAGCCCTAGCATCGCAGAGGACTCAGGCATTCTCACTCCTCACCAGATGCCTGCCTCTCATCTGCCCACTTTGGGCTTAAGGAGAGAAGTCTGAATGGGGAGAGGTGGGCTTCTCCTGAGGTTGTATTTTAATCACAAGCTCACTGCTTTCACTTGGTTGTAGGTTTACTTGGAGAAGTTGCAGGGGGACTGAGGTTGCGATGGAGTCTGCAGGATGCATCAGGCCACTGCTTGGTGCTTGATGTCATCGTGGTTTCTAGTCCTTCCTTCCTGTTTTATATTAAAGAAAATAACATCAGCACCAAAGTAGAATACACACAGGTTCTTTTTTCTCTTCCTGAGCAGGCATTTCACAGAGGATCTGGGCTCACTGATCTGAAGTCAGCATCATCTCTCCATCTGCAGTTCCAAAGGCCCAATAGGAAGGGAGGTGGGGGGGGTCCCTGGCGAAAGCGGGGTACCCACTGCCATCAGTGGTCTTGCAGGTATGGATGCTGATGGTATAGACAGCCTGTGTGTATGCATCCTGTTAGGCTGGGCCACCCTGTAAAGAGAGTCAGGGGTGCTCTCCTTGCTGGGTGTGTCCTGGGGGTAGCCAGACTTTCACCCTTAGGTCAGTCCTGTACTCCTTCCCCACCTGTCCTTCATACGGCATCAGGAAGAGCCCACAGACTTCTGCACTCTGTGTCCACACACACTGCTGCTCTGTGACAAGGCTTCTGCTGTACTGGACAGAGGAGGAGCATTTGCTTGGAGGCCCAGGCCCCACAGAGGGGCATTTTTGCTGGGCCCCCTACCAGTACAACCTCCCGGCAGGACTATACCAGTTCACTTCCTAGAGAAGATGAAATCGCAAATCACCCAACAAAATAGAGAATGCACATCCTCAGTGCCCCCCGACATCCCCCACCCATGGTGGACATTGGTTTTCTGGCCCCAGCAATGTTCTTGCAGTCAGCTTCCAAGGAGACACCACGAAGAGAGGAGGTTAAACTGAAACAGCTCGGCAGACCATTTGGAGAATCATGGCTCTGTCACTTAGTAAGACGTATCTAGAGCCTTTGCCCCTATGGGCCTGAGTTTCCCCATCTGTAAAGGGAAGAGTCTGGGCTAGGTCACCTCCATGGATCCTGTTAGCTCTGCTGTGCTGAGGGAGTTCAGGAAATGGTTCTGAGAGCCAGAAGACCCCATGAAGCCAGAGCCCCATGCTTGCTCCCTGCTCGGGGCCACACTGTTTAAAAACATGGACGTTCGAGAATTCCCTGGTGGTCCAGTAGATAAGACTCTGGGCCCCCAGTGCAGGGCTGTTGTTCAGTAACTAAGTCATGTCCAACCCTTTTCGATCCCATGGACTTCAGCACACCTGCAGGCTTCCCTGTCCTTCACTAATCTCCCGAAGTCTGCTCAAACTCATGTCCATTGAGTCGGTGATGCCATCCAACCATCTCGTCTTCTGTCGTCCCCTTTTCCTCCTGCCCTCAATCTTTCCAAGCATCAGGGTCTTTTCCAGTGAGCTGGAGCCCGGGTTCAATCCCTAGTCAGGGAACTGGACTCTGCATGCCTCAACTAAATATCCCACATGCCACCATGAAGATTGAAGATCTTGAGTGCTTCAGCTAAGATCTGAAGTGAAGTGCTAGTTGCTCAGTCGTGTCAGACTCTTTGCGACCCCATGGTCTGTAGCCCGCCAGGCTCCTCTGTCCGTGGAATTCTCCAGGCAAGAATACTGGAGTGAGTAGCCATTCCCTTCTCCAGGGGTCTTCCCGACCCAGGGATCAAACCCTGGTCTCCTGAACTGCAGGTAGATTCTTTACCATCTGAGCCACCAGGGAAGCCTAGCACAGCCAAATAAATAAATATCAAAAACAAAACATTGATGCCCACCTTACTCACAACCCAGAGGCTTCCTCCAATGCCCTCCTTCTGTTGATCTGCAGAACAAGTTACCCGCGCCCACCCCCCAGCCCTCTCACTCCCACCTCAGTGCTTCTCCTCCTGACTGTGCCCTGGAACCACCCAGAGAGCTTTTAAAAACACTGAGGCTGGTACCTCATCTCCAGAAAATATGATTTAATTCATCTGGGATGGGGCCCAGGCAGTGGTGTCATTTTTTATAAGTTGCCCAGTTTCTGGCTCATGTAGTTGTGCCCCACTGACCCAGATGCTGGCTGCTGAAGGGTGACAGCCCGGAAGTGGGGTGGAAACAGTCAGCTTCCTCCGCCCGTGTCTGCTGTCTTCTCGCTCTTGTGTCTGTGGTGGTGGTTTCATGGTTCAATCATGTCCGAGTCTTTGGGACCCCATGGACTGTAGCCCACCAGGCTCCTCTGTCCATGGGATTTTCTGGGCAAGAATACTGGAGTGGGTTGCCATTTCCTCCTCCAAGGGATCTTCCCAACCAGGGATTGAACCCCAGTCTCCTGCGTTGGCAGACTGATACTTTCCAGTTATCTGAGCGTCAGCCTGTCTGGCTCAAGTCAAGACCTCTGGCTCAGGGGTTCAACATCCTGAATCTCCTGGTGTCTTGCCGGTGCTCAAAGGTGACTGGGTGGGTAGAATTAGCACACCTGGCTCCTCCTGAATCCCCCCAAGTCCTTGAGGTCCCTGCCCCTAATGGAGGCTTTAGCATCCTCGGCAAGGTCGCCCCCTATGTCTGCGGTGTATGGAAGGCAGGCTCAGGGCGCCTGGAGGGAGCTGTCCCGCCGCCTTCATCCTGTGGTGGGCGAGCTTTCCTCACAGCCACCCAGCCTGACACCAGCTCTGAGTTCACATGATCCTGCCTCAGCTCGGGAATGGGCAGAGCCTCCCGCTGGGCTTTTCGAGACTGAGCTGGGGGGCGTGGCCTGTCGGGGGCGTGGCCTTCGGGAAATCGCAGGAGGGGCAGCTTGGGTCCTGGCTGCGGGGTCCTTCCTCTGCAAGCGCCGGAGGAAGCCGGCTGGTGGAGGTTTGAGGGCTGAGCTCAGGCGGGCCCGCAGAGTCTGAGAGGACCCAGATCTCCCGAGGCTGCCGCTCCCTGCCTCGCTGCCTGCTCCTCCCCACCTGGCAGCAGCGACCGTCCCCTTCCTGGGGTCTGGAGCCTGGGCAGACAGGGGTGGGATCCTGACACAACAGCAGGTCAGGAAATCGGTTTATCAGCTCACGACCCTTAGAAAAACAAAATAGAGTAGAAATGATCCGCGTGCATCACAGTGATAAGGTAAGTACTGCTCTGTGTCACGCGCATTCCTTGCTGTGATTTATGATGGAAAGAGCTCAAAGGCAGCGGGTTGGTGCCTAGTGGTCTGGGTTCTAGATTCAGATCCACCCAACTTACTGTGCGGACGTGAGCAACTAGGTTAGCCTCTCTGGGCTTCAGGTTCTGTGAAATAGGTTCACAGTGCCGGCCCCATCGACTCACAGTGCCTTTGTGAGCTCGCGATGGAATTGAATGTTGAAATAGTGTCGAGGGCTTTAGAAGTGAGGTTGTCTCCCTGCTTTTGCTGGAGTGAGGCTATTTAGGGAAAAGCTGGGGACTAAGGGGGAAATGCAGTCTGATTCTACTCCTGCCCCAGAAGGAGACATCAACGACCTCTGAAAAGGGCACTTTTAGGAAGTGTTTAAAGCAGGTGGAAGTTTGACCAGCCAAAGGGAAGAGAAGCTGGGCACGCAGGAAATCCCCCAGCTTGCTGTGCTGGTGGCTGCCTGAGCAGAGCTGCCCAGCCCGTGAGTAACTGTGTGTGTGCCATCAAGCCACCACTCAGAAGAGACGGGTGACAGATTAGACCGCTGTTTATGCACCAGCTCAGCAGCACTAGCACTTTTGACCTGGAACGTGCATGGGGCTCCCAGCTCGAGTCAGAGTCCCTTCCTGCCTTTGGGGATTTAACTGCTCTTGGATGTTCAGGTCCTTGGAGGCCTCTGTGCTGATGGGCATTTGTCTGAAGGTTTACTCTTAGGTGTTGGGTTGCTTCACACGTAGTGTCTCAGTTTCTTGTTGTTTAGTCACTAAGTGGCATTTGATTCTTTTGCGACTCCATGGACTGTAGCCCGCCAGGCTCCTCTGTCCGTGGGATTTCCCAGGCAAGCTCACTGGAGTGGGGTGCCATTTCCTTCTCCAGGGCATCTTCCCAACCCAGGAATCGAACCTGCTTTGGCAGGTGGGTTTTTTTTGTTTTTAACCACTGAGACACCAGGGAAGCCCCTCAGTTTCTTAGCTGAACGGTACCGTGAGGCAGACACAGCGGCTCTGTGTTTTGATTCTTTGTCCCAATCCCCTCCACCTTGGGGATCCAAGGCTTGGTCACACAATAGGTTCATCTTCTTGAGTGGTGAGAAAACGGTTGACATGCCAGGTGCAGTGGGGGTCGGGGGCGGGGGGGTGGGTGTGTGTGGCGGTGGAGCTGGCCCAGGCCCAAGCCTGTTGGCCTCCTGGTGGCATCTGGGGGAACTGGAGCCTGGCAAAGCCTGGAAGTGGGGGGTGGTTGCTCTGTAACAACTGTGATGATCAGAAAGTGTGGTGTAAAGGAAAGTGTGGACCAATCTGAGCTCAAAACCTGGCTTGCGTCATTTGTTGTTGTTTAGTTGCTAAGCTGAGTTCGACTCTGCAACCCCATGGACTGTAGCCCTCCAGGCTCCTCTGTCCATGGCATTTTCCAGGCAAGAATCCTGGAGTGGGTTGCCATTTGCTCCTCCAGGGTATTTTCCCGACCCAGGGATTGAACCTGTATGTTGTGCATTGCAGGTGGATTCTTTACCACTGAGCCACCAGGGAAGCCCTGGCTTACATCACGTAATTATTGCTGAAAGCTCAACTTCTGTATACACTGGTGCTAAACTGAATCTTGGAGACAGAGTTTTGGGTGAAGCAGAAAAGGATAAAGGGCTTCCCTGGTGGCTCAGACAGTAAATCATCTGCCTGCAATGCAAGAGACCTGGGTTCGATCCCCGAGACAGGAAGATCTCCTGGAGAAGGCAATGGCAATCCACTACAGTATTCTTGCCTGAAAAATCCCATGATTAGAGGAGCCTGGCGGGCTACAGTCCATGGGGTCACAAAGAGTTAGACACGACTGAATGACTACCACACACACACAAACGGATAACTGTATTACTTTGCCAGACAAAGAGGGACACTGGGGGCTCTCACCTTGAAAAACTATGTGTCGCAGCCCCAGAGGATTTGATGAAGGGTTTTTTATTAGTGGTTCAAGGGTGAGGTCGCTGATAAGATTAGGTATGAGCAGGGCCTGTTGTCGTTGTTCAGTCATTCAGTCACTCAGTTGCTCAGTTGTGTCCGACTCTCTGCAACCCCATGGACTGCAACACGCCAGGCTTTCCTGTCCTGCACCATCTCCCAGAGTTTACTCAAACTCATGTCCATTGAGCCGGTGATGCCTTCCAACCATCTCATCTTCTGTTGTCCCCTTCTTCTCCTGCCTTCACTCCCTTAACTTCATCTCAGGTGGTCAGTCTCCGAATGTTGATGACCTTCTCTCCTCCCATATAATCTTGCCTCAGGCGGTTTCTCAGCTGCCCCTCTCTTGATTAGCAACTGTTCAAATCTGCCCTCCGGACCTAAGGGAAGATCATAGAGGCTGGAGTCTGGCCTACAAGAAAGGGGGAGACAAAAAAAAGGCTTTTGTGCCTGCAAGCTCCACAGGGCCCCACACGGTTTTAGAATCTTGAGCAGCCTCAGTTTTTTCATCTGGAAAGTGGATGCTGGTGAGAGAGAGGATGAATGTGCAGAAATGTTCCTGGCACGTGGAGGGCTCTTACCTGGCATGACCTGGTCCATCTGTCCCAGTCACATGTTCCCATTTACAGAACACCATGCACCCACTGTGCCTTTCATTTTGGGGAGCAGGCTTTCTGTGGAGAGCAAGTGGAGAGGGGACACTCCTGGCAAAATGCAATTTCCATGGAGGGGTACCTTTCCTCCAGGCAGAAGGGAGAGCTGGCTGTGATGAGGCCTGGGTGACAAAGCCGGATTGTCTGCAACCAGCTCAGGTAACTTAAACAGATGCCGCAGGCTGAAGCGGAGGCCACAATGATTCCTCCTCACTTTTGTGTTTCTGTTAATGAGTTAATGATATTTCCATTGTCCCAGCACCTGACCTCAAAACCCTCCATGCATCCACCCATGCACCCACCCATTCATCCATCTATCCACCCATTACTCACCCACCTGTCTATCTACCCCCTTATCCTTCTATTTATCCGTCTTATTCATCCTCCTACTCACCCATCCATCCACCCAACCCACCTACCTCTCCGTGCATCCATCCATTTTAACAAATAATTTAGGGGAGATTATGAGGGAAGTACTGAGATACATCTCAGATTTGTCCCTGACTGTCCTCAGCTCCTTCTAATTAGTCAGCAGTTCCTGTTCCAGGGAGAAGCTAATTCTGACTCCACGATGGGACTGTTTCTTTGACTTGCTTTTCATTGCTTTTGTTATTATCATCATACATAATGGCCTGCCTCAGAGGACCCTGTTCCTCTGCCTGACTGTTAAACTATAGTGCCTTTATAGTTCACAGGGAGATAATCTGACCTTGCCCACCTCTGAAGGCTGCAGGAAAGAAGAGATTAACACACCCCTTCCCAGAGATGTTTTGCAAGACTGAAGACCATTTTATTTTATTTTCTTACTGCTTCTCCCTCTCTATTCTGCCTTTTGACTTGAGTTCCTCAGCCCTTCCCTCTCTCAGTTCAGTTCAGTCGCTCGGTCGTGTCCGACTCTTTGCAACCCCATGAATCGCAGCGCACCAGGCCTCCCTGTCCATCAAAAACAGGCATCCAGGCCCCGACAAGATGGTTGTTTAGAGACATTAGTCTGCCATCTTCTCGGTCAGCCAGGTCTCTGAATAAAGTCATATTCCTTGTCTCTACACCTCATGTCCGATTCATTGGCCTGTCGTGTGGCGAGCAGAGCCAGCATGGACTCGGTAACATTTCTGTAGCTTCTTGTCCCCTCTCTGGTCACACCCTCCTCACATTCAGTTCCTTACAGGTGCTCGCTCGCTCGCTCTCTATCTGGCGTTTGGCCTGTTGAATGTAGTGTTTCCACAGGCAGAAGCTCCTTTCTTCCCTGGCTGCCTGTCTCTCTTCTCCTGATCTTAGAGTATCATGCTGCTTAGAAAGGCTTTTCTGGCTAAGTCACCTCCTATGAACTCAGAACTTAATGTCTTGTACTCTCCCTAGGAGCTAATCCTCTCCTTTCTCCTCGCCTCTCCCGTAAGACTAAAAGCAACGTGAGCTACCCCAGGGGCCAGTGTCTAGTGAAGTGCCTTCCATATAATAGACACTCAGTAAGTATCTGCTGTGGTCGATGAGCGGAGGGATGATTAGAGAGCCATTGAAGGGTTTGAAGCAGGAGTGATTAGCTTAGATTTGTGTTTTAGAAGATGGCTTTGACGACGGTGAGATGGAGACAGGGAATCCCACAGGAGACCACGCATTGATTCTGGAGAGGAAGCCTTGACCAAGCCAATCTGGGGCACTGGGGAGGGAGCTAAAGAGGAGGAGACGGATGTGGGAAAAATTTAAGATTTGGAAACGGTAGAACTGAGTAATTGAGTGGATGCTGTGGATGAAGATAAAGATCAACCAGCCCACACAGTCATCCAACACAAGAGACTGGGCAGGTGGAGATGCTACCTCCAAGAACAGACTGGTGGAGGAAACAGCGGGAGCAGGGCGGCCTCACTGAGCATGCCCTGTGTGGCAGGAGGAAGCTGGTTCTGTAAGCCTTCCCCCTTGGGTGGGGAGGACATCTGGGAGTCATCAGTACTGGGGAGTCGAAACCATGGAGGAGGTAGTGTGTGTGTGTGTGTGTGTGTGTGTGTGTGTGTGTAGTGAAAAGAACAAGTCAGCTTTAAGTGTGAGTGGGAGGGATGCCCCCAGCACCCGCCACACGGGACCTTGAGTGGTGCTGATTTGTTCCTGCCTTTCAAGATCAGAGGCTCCCTGAGGGTGGGAGCCACTTCTTCTTCTTTATCTCTAAGTCCCCCATATCCAGTCTGGGGCCATGAACCGATGCTCCAGAGATACTTGTGGAACGAAACCAGGAGGTACCAGACTGTTGGACAAGCCACTGTATCCCTCTGGGCCTCAGTTTCCTCATCCCTAAAATGGGGGGACAGTAGGGCTGTTGCAAACATGGGACAGGAGAGCAGATGTGAAATGCTCTGTCAGCTGTGGGAGATCTGGCAAACACCGAGTGTGAGTACCGAGGAGACGCACTCACTTGTCTTGAGGGCCTGAGTCAGGCTGCTGACCTCCCAAGGGCTGCGTCGTGGTTCTGCCCACCGAGTTCTGCTGGGTCTTAAGTTCCCCTTCCAGCCATTCTGTCCTTTGACCTGGGAACTCATGGATGGCACTCAGCCAGGAGTGAACCTCCGGAGCCTCTAGACCTGTGGATGCTTTGCTTCTCAGAGTGTGGCCCCTGGCCCTGCAGCACCAGCACCACCTGGCGGGTGGCTGCCGGTTCTCGAGCCCTGCCTCTGACCCACTGAGTCAGGAACTATGAAGGTGGGGCTCTGTGATCTGTTTCAACAAATCCTCCAGATGACTCGGGTGCACCTAAGTTTAAGAACAACTGCTCTAGAATACCCCCAAACCTCTTTTGGCTCCAAAGTGGACATAGGAGGTGCTTTCACTTAAGCATCGTCTGTAGTTCTGCAGACTTGAATGTTTCTGACTTTGGTTGCCAGAATTTGCTTGTTGTTGTCCTAGGAAATAGGAACTTATCAATGGTCACCCCAGCCTGTCCCACACATGCATACACTCACCACCTGCAAACAATAGGCTTCGGCCAGGTGATTCTCAACAAATTCCTGAGACCAGACAGGACGTGTTTTCCACTTGGTTTCTTTTGCCCATATTTGTGGGTGCCTGGGAGCCTGTGCTGATGAATGAATTTTTATCTTCCTGAGGGTAGTTTTGTGTGAACTGTGGAGAACCTCAGATAAATTCAGAGACATGGACATCCCGGGCCGGTGTCCCTGGGGACCGCTCAGGGACTTCCTCACGTTTGAGCCAGGTGAACCATTTGGACCCTCAGGTGTGGCCCCTGGGATTCACGGACAGGAGAGCTAGCAAGAAGAGGAGGAGTGAAGCCAAATTTTGACTCATGGGACTGTGCAAGGTTCAGAGGTCACAGTCCTCAGCTTCCCCTTTGCCCCAAATCTCACCATCAAAACATATAAACCAAAACATGAAAAGCAAAACCAAGAAAACATCCCTGCACAGTCGGTGGGAATGTAAAATGGTGTAGCCACTGTGGAAAAACAGAATGCAGTTCCTCAAAAAATTAAAAATAGAACTACCATATGATCCAGTGTTTCCACTTCTGGATCTATACCCAAAAAAACTGAAAGCAGGGACTCAAGTAGTATACCCATGTTCAGTTCAGTTCAGTGGCTCAGTCGTGTCCGACTCTTTGCGACCCCGTGAATTGCAGCATGCCAGGCCTCCCTGTCCATCACCAACTCCTGGAGTTCACCCAAACTCACGTCCATCAAGTCGGTGATGCCATCCAGCCATCTCATCCTCTGTCGTCCCCTTCTCCTCCTGCCCCCAATCCCTCCCAGCATCAGGGTCTTTTCCAGTGAGTCAACTCTTCGCATGAGGTGGCCAAAGTATTGGAGTTTCAGCCTCAGCATCAGTCCTTCCAATGAACACCCAGGACTGGTCTCCTTTAGGATGGACTGGTTGGATCTCCTTGCAGTCCAAGGGACTCTCAAGAGTCTTCTCCAACACCACAGTTCAAAAGCATCAATTCTTTGGCACTCAGCTTTCTTCACAGTCCAACTCTCACATCCATACATGACCACTGGAAAAACCATAGCCTTGACTAGACGAACCTTTGTTGGCAGACTAATGTCTCTGCTTTTTAATATGCTGTCTAGGTTGGTCATAACTTTCCTTCCAAGGAGTGAGCATCTTTTAATTTCATGGCTGCAATCACCATCTGCAGTGATTTTAGAGCCCCCCAAAATAAAGTCTGACACTGTTTCCACTGTTTCCCCATCTATTTCCCGTGAAGTGATGGGACTGGATGCCA
Source organism: Budorcas taxicolor (assembly GCF_023091745.1). Classification (NCBI taxonomy): domain Eukaryota; kingdom Metazoa; phylum Chordata; class Mammalia; order Artiodactyla; family Bovidae; genus Budorcas; species Budorcas taxicolor. Next base: position 59,878,726 of record NC_068930.1, on the reverse strand, counting down.
TGATCTTAGTTTTCTGAATGTTGAGCCAACTTTTTCCCTCTCCTCTTTCACTTTCATCAAGAGGCTTTTTAGTTCCTCTTCACTGTCTGCCATAAGGGTGGTGTCATCTGCATATCTGAGGTGATTGATATTTCTCCCGGCAATCTTGATTCCAGCTTGTGCTTCTTCCAGCCCAGCGTTTCTCATGATGTACTCTGCATAGAAGTTAAATAAGCAGGGTGACAATATACAGCCTTGACGTACTCCTTTTCCTATTTGGAACCAGTCGGTTGTTCCATGTCCAGTTCTAACTGTTGCTTCCTGACCTGACATGTTCAGAGCAGTGCTATTCATGATCGCCAGAAGGTAGAAGTCACCCAAATGTCCATTGACAAATGGAAAAATAAAAGGCAGTATATATGTATGATGGGCTATTATTATACCTTAAAAAGGAAGGAGCTTCTGATAACATTCTACAACATGGATGCGTCTTGGAGACATGATGCTAAGTGAAATAAGACAGAAAAAGACAAATGCTGTATGACTCAGCTTACCATCTGAGCCACCAGGGAAGTACATGAGGTGTCTAGAGTGGCCAAATTCACAGAGGCAGACAGTGGACTGGTGTTTGCCGTGGCCGGCGTGAATGGAGGATGGGGAGTTAGAGTTTAACGGGAACAGATTTTCGGCTGGGGAAACTGAAAAAGTTCTGGAGCTGGATGGTCGTTATGGTTGCATGACAGTTTAAGTGTACTTAATTACCACTGAATTGTACATTAGAAATGGTGAACAAGATAAATTTTATATTCTGTATGCGAGTGAAAGTATTAGTCACTCAGTGATGTCCAATTCTCTGCCACCCATGGTCTGTAGCCCTCCAGGCTCCTCTGTTCATGGAATTCTCCAGGCAAGAATACTGGAGTGGGTAGCCATTCACTTCTCCAGGGATCTTCCCCACCCAGGGATCGAACCTGGGTCTCCTGCATTGCAGACAGGTTCTTTACTATCTGACCCACCAGGGAAGCTCCCGTCGTGTATATTAAACCACAACTGAAAATGGCACCAAGAAGCACCTCCCTCCACCACCATCACTGAAATCCAGGCCTGTATCCTTGAAAGGTTGGAGAGGTGGGTCCTCATCTTCAGGGACTGAGAGCTTGGGGCCAAGGCTAGGTGGGGACTGGTTGTGGTGGGAGGTGGGGCTTGGAACAAGAAGACTGGATTCTAATGCCCATACTTCCTTTGTCAGGCTGCCTTTGGGCTCATCACTTCCCTGTTTGAACCTCTGTTTCCTCATCTGTAAGGTGGGGAGGTGGCACCCACTTATTCCTTCCAGAAGTCCTCAGAAGTGCCTGTGATGCACCAGGCACTGTTCACGGTGCACACGGCCCTCTTGGAATTTATTGAATTGGCCATAAAGTTCATTTGGGTTTTTCTGCACCATCTTATGGAAAAAACCAAATGAACTTTTTAGCCAACCCAATGCATCCTCGTGGAGGAGACAGATCGGCAACAAGCAGACAAGTAGACAAACAAATCTCAGATACTGATGGGAACTGCAGAGCCGGCACCTAGGAAGGAGTGATGGTGCTGGGGGAGGGGGCCCCTCAAATGGGATGGTCAGGGAGGGCCTACAAAGGGGTGGTGTTTAAGCTGAGAACTGGCGGCAAAGGAGCCAGCCCTGCCCTAGGAGGGGAGGGGAGGGGTGGGCAGTTGCACTCCTGGAGCAACTGGAGCAAGGCCAGGTGACCAGGGCACAGAAAGCTGGCCATCATGTTGGTGGTGGGAAGGTAGGAGGAGCTGGGGTCGGATCACACTGGGCCTTGTAGGAGTTTGGGGGGTTTTCTGGGGATGTGATAACTCACTGTGAAACTGTCTCAGTGGGTTTTAAACAAGGAAGAGGAGGATGCGGTTTGGATTTTGGAAAGATCCCTGTGGCTGCCCGGGGAATAATGGTCAGGGAAAAATGAGAACGCTGGGATTTAGCTTCCCTGGTAGCTCAGCTGGTAAAGAATCTGCCTGCAATGCAGGAGACCATGGTTCTATTCCTGGGTCAGGAAGATTTCCCTGGAGAAGGGATAGGCTACCCACTCCAGTATTCTTGATGTTCCCTGGTGGCTCAGATGGTAAAGAATCCACCTTCAGTGCAGGAGACCTGGTTCGATCCCTGGGTTGGGAAGATACCCTGGAGGAGGGCATGGCAACCCTTTCCAGTGTTCTTGCCTGGAGAACCCCCAAGAACAGTGGAGCCTGGTGAGCTACAGTCCATGGGATCGCAAAGAGTCAGACACGACTGAGTGACTTAAGCACAGGAGTGGGGGTGGCTTGGCCACGGAGAGAGCCGCAGGGAATCCAGGTAAGAGGGTGCAGCTTTGGGTTGGATCCATCTCTCGCCTGTTTTAGAGACTTAAAAACGCCATGGGACCCTTTTCCAGGAAAAATGCACATGCTTAAATATTTGCAAGATGGAGCATGTGATTTCAGGGGAACCCCTCAAGTTTATCCTCCATGAGCCCCAGGACTGGAACTGCTGGGCTGAGATATCTCTGAGACCCTTCCTAGCAGGCTCTGTGAGTTTTCAGGCTGAGCCCTGGCTCCGGTGCCCACAGGGCCAGTTAGGAGCCCACAGGAGGGAGGGTGATGAGACATTGTCAGTTGTAGCAGGGGTTTCCTTCCTGGTCCGTGAGTCCCAGCTTGACTATGTATGGTGAAGAGAGAGCAAAGGGCAAGACTGATCTGCTAAAACTACAAAACAGCTTGATGAAGACTCCGTTCACTTGGAATTTGCAGCCGTATAGACCATACATTCTCAGGAGGGTGGGGGGAGATTGGTTCTTGGGTGGGGTGAAAATAATCTTATTTAGTGATCTGTCACCCTCCAAAAGGCCATGGTGCAAAAACAGATATTCTGTACATCTAAGGATTTAAGATGTATAGAATATCTGTTTATGCACCATGGGGGGCAGGTGATTAGGAAAAAAACTATGTCTAAAAAATCTCCTTGGGAGGATGATTATGAACAACAACAAGGCTGATTTAGACACAGTGAGGTTTTTCGTCTGAGCCAGGAGTCTTAAATCGATAGAACCGCTCAGGCTTTTCATTCTGGTATATTAATCTAAATGGTAAAGTGAAAGTGAAAGTCGCTCAGTCGTTGTGTCTGACTCTTTTTGACCGCATGGACTCTACAGTCCAAGGAATTCTTCAGGCCAGACTACTGGCATGGGTAGCCTTTTTCTCAGGGGATCATCCCAACCCAGGGATCAAACCCAGGTTGGCTGCATTGCAGGCAGATTCTTTACCAGCTGAGCCACCAGGGAAGCCCAATCTGTAAGGTTGGCCTACAACAAAATTTTTTTATTCTCTCTTGTTCAAATGCATTTGTATATATAGCAACAGCATTTTCTTTTATTCTCTTTTTTAAATTGTTGTGTTTTGGGTTGCTCTGCGTCTTCGTTGCTGTGCTCAGCTTTCTCTAGCTGCAGCAAGCGGGGGCTGCTCTGCACTGTGGTGCACGGGCTTCTCATTGCGGTGACTTCTCTTGTTGTGGAGAATGGGTTTTAGGCCGCAGGCTCAGTAGTTATGGTGCAAGGGCTTAGTTGCCCTGCAGCATGTGGGATCTCCCCAGACCATGGGTTGAACTCGTGTCCCATGCATTGGCAGGCGGTTTCTCAACCACTGGACCACTAGGGAAGCCCAGCAATAGCATTTTCTTAGTTAAATTCTCAACAATATGAACTTTTCACTACTGCAAGTAAGACGATCATCTTTTATTCTGCTTCTTTGCCTCTGGAGAAAGAATGCCATGCGTTTTGACATATCTTATGTGGCCCTGATCTTGACCCTGAGGGCAAGTGTCTTTATCCCCATTTTATAGATGAGGAAACTGAAGCTAAGGAAGGGTAAAGACTTGCACAGCCTGTGAGCTGCTGACTCTAGCCTGGTGCTCATGTCTCGATGCCTTGTGCCCTGTACTGGGTTCCTGATTCCATGGAGGAGAAATAGCACTGCCCTGTGGGAAGGTTGGCCTGTTTTCTTGCCAGAGCACAGTAGTTCAGTTCAGTTGCTCAGTTGTGTCCGACTCTTTGTCACCCCATGGACTGCAGCACTCCAGGCTTCCCTGTCCATCACCAACTCCCGGAGCTTGCTCAAAGTCACGTCCATCGCGTCGGTGATGCCATCCAAACATCTTATCCTCTGTTGTTATCCTCTTCTCTTCCAGCCTTTAATCTTTCCCAGCATTAGGGTCTTTTCCAATGAGTTAGTCAATTCTTCACCTCAGGCGACCAAAGTATTGGAGCTTCAGCTTCAGCATCAGTCCTTCCTATGACTATTCAGGACTGATTTCCTTTCAGATTGACTGGTTTGATCTCCCTGCAGTCCGAGGGACTCTGAAGAGTCCCCTCCAACACTACAGTTCAAAAGCCTCAATTCTTCAGCACTCAGCTGCCTTTATGGTTCAACTCACAACCATACATGACTACTGGAAAAACCATAGCTTTGACTAGACTGACCTTTGTCAGAAAGTAGTGTCTCTGCTGTTTAATATGCTGCCTAGGTTGGTCATAGCTTTTCTTCCAAGGAGCAAGCGTCTTTTAATTTCATGGCTGCTGTCACCATCTGCAGTGATTTGGGAGCCCAAGAAAATAAAGTGTGTCACTGCACAGCAGGATGTGAACAAAGTTGGGTCTCTTTTGTGCTGTCTGAAGAAGCTCCCAGGACGGGCTGTGGCCTCAGTGTTGACTGATCTGGTACATTCCTGTGAGCAAGAAGGAAAAATGTGGATGGTGCTGAATGTTGACAGAAGAGAGTGTCTGGGGCCTGTGCTGTTTTGTGGGTTGAATTTGATCTTCACCTTGGAGAGCCAGCTCGGGATGGGATGGTGTTCACAAGAGCTCCAGGCCTTGCTTGCTGGACTGAGGGACCAGGAAAATAACTAAGGGACAGGAGGCCAGGGAAGGGGGATGGGGAGACAGAAATCGCATGTTGGTGTCTTGGTCTGTGCATTCTGTATATTCAGTGCAGCTGAGCTGGAGGTCGTGGGCTGGGTCATCTTCTAAATTTTGAGGCTCTACACCAATGTGAAAGGCACAAGCATGACCACTCGACTGCCTTCTGCCCTGCAATGAGCGATGGATCCAGCGACACGAATGAGCTGTCAGCTTGAGTTTTTTCTCTGCCTGGCTAACGCTTGTTCTGTCACCATTATTTAAGCTCAGTAGGACGACTGTTATTTCAAGCGCTGTCTAGGTTATACTGACCTAAGGTTTACTCTTTATCTGCATATGATGCCCAAATAGCTCCTCACTAAACAAAGTATGAGTTGTGTTTTGTTTTGCACAGAAATGACAATATCGCCTATCTTAAAGAGAAGTACCTTTTAATAGGAAAAAGAATGCTTGAATGGAATTTGGATGAATGTGTCCTTTTCAGAACAAGCAAAAAATATCAAAGGAATTGATGTTAAGACTGTGCGCATCAAGATAATCATTAGGGAAAAAAATTAAGTGAGGCACTTGGAGCAGTGCCTGACACATGGTAGGTGCTATATAAATGTTAGCTCCTATTAGCCTAAGCTTTTCTGCCTTTGACTTTCAGGGGCTTACGCATCACCAGTGAGGCCGAGCCTTCGCCGCAGCTTGAACCACATCCTAGAAGCAAGATGGCCATAGAGAGACTGGCGTCTTCCTGAGCATATGGGGGGTGAGGCCCCGGCAGGCCCGAAGATGGGGAACATCACGGCAGACAACACCTCGATGAACTGTGACATCGACCACACCATCCACCAGACGCTGGCCCCGGTGGTCTACGTCATGGTGCTGGTGGTGGGCTTCCCGGCCAACTGCCTGTCCCTCTACTACGGCTACCTGCAGATCAAGGCCCGGAACGAGCTGGGCGTGTACCTGTGCAACCTGACGGTGGCCGACCTCTTCTACATCTGCTCCCTCCCCTTCTGGCTGCAGTACGTGCTGCAGCACGACCACTGGTCCCACGACGACCTGTCCTGCCAGGTGTGCGGGATCCTGCTCTACGAGAACATCTACATCAGCGTGGGCTTCCTCTGCTGCATCTCCATTGACCGCTACCTGGCCGTGGCCCACCCCTTCCGCTTCCACCAGTTCCGCACCTTGAAGGCCGCCATGGGCGTCAGTGCGCTCATCTGGGCCAAGGAGCTGCTGACCAGCATCTACTTCCTCATGCACGAGGAGGTGGTGGAAGACGCCGACCGGCACCGCGTCTGCTTCGAGCATTATCCGCTGGAGCCGCGCCAGCGCGGCATCAACTACTACCGCTTCCTGGTGGGCTTCCTCTTCCCCATCTGCCTGCTGCTGGCCTCCTACCGGGGCATCCTGCGAGCTGTGCGCCGCAGCCACGGGACCCAGAAGAGCCGCAAGGACCAGATCCAGCGGCTAGTGCTCAGCACCGTGGTCATCTTCCTGGCCTGCTTCCTGCCCTACCACGTGCTGCTGCTGGTGCGCAGCCTCTGGGAGTCCAGCTGCGACTTCGCCAAGGGCATCTTCAATGCCTACCACTTCTCCCTGCTCCTCACCAGCTGCAACTGCGTGGCCGACCCCGTGCTCTACTGCTTCGTCAGCGAGACCACGCACAGGGACCTGGCCCGCCTCCGCGGGGCCTGCCTGGCCTTCCTCACCTGTGCCAGGACCGGCCGGGCCCGGGAGGCCTACCCGCTGGGCGCCCCCGAGGCCTCCGGGAAGAGCGAGGATCCCGAGGTCCTGACAAGGCTGCACCCGGCCTTCCAGACCCCCCACCCGCCTGGAGTGGGAGGGTCCCCCGCAGGCGGGCTGTCCTAGCCGGGTCACCCCATCACCCGCGTGCAGGGCAGAGCAAGGCCTGAGCCTGCTCCGCGGCTGCTGCCCCTTGGGCCAAGGCAGCTGCCTCTTGCTGCTGGAGGAGACGATGGGCTGGGGCCGCGGGCCCCTAGGTCTGGGCCATAACAGGACCTCTCTGATTTCCAGGGAGCCTGCTGTGACTGCCGAGTCTGACGGGGCTGCTAGCTGAGTGTGGGGATAAGCCCCGACAGCACATGGGGGGTCATCTGCTGCCAGCTGGGCTGCTGGTGGGAAGAAGACTCACCTCCAGGAGGTTTTCAGAGAAGCTCGTGAGGGGACAGAGTGTGAGGACGTGGAGCGAGGGGCCTGGGAGAGGAGGCAGGCACCCAGGTGCTCACCTGCCAGGGCCTTCCAATGCCAGAGGTGACCCTTGTCCAAATGCCCTGGTGTTACCTGAGAAGATGACGTGGGAACGTGTGTTGTCATCCTTACCACTTGAGCCCCACCCCGTGGAGGTTGGATGGGGAGAAGGAATGTGGGGAGGGGTTGAGGCACTGAGCGTGTGTGTGGCGGGGACAGTGGGGGAGAGACAGGCAGAGGAGAGACCCCAGATCCAGGCAACTCACAGTTTTCACCGGCAGGGAGATTTGAGCAGATTCTCCGAGCCCCAGCACTAATGCACAAATCCTAGGGCTCCGTGGGGCTCTGGCGGGTGATGTCTATGATCCTTTAAAGTCAGCACTGAAGTTCAAGTGTCAGGTCAGAGGCCTAAAGCAGTGTGTTCAACTGAGTTCCTGACAGATTCCTCCCAATTCAACTTCTGTTGCTATCTGCCCCAAAGTATACGAGACCCAGAAGTCTGGGGCTCTGTGTGTGCATGTGTGTCCGTGGTTAAAATGCCAGGGTCTCCATGACAGCTCTGCTCCAAGACACTGAGGCTAACTAAGGTCATCGGACTGCAGATAGTGTTTGCCGCCACATACACAGACTGGAGTGCCTAGCAGTCTTTGAGAAGAGCATGGCATTCTCCCCGAGTTCTTAGATGGAGCAAAACAAATACAAGAGATGAAATCTCTGGCATCTTTTACCCCAAAGGGCTGGGGTGAAGCTCCACTATGGTTTAAATAGCCCCTGTGACAAAGAGAGGAAAAGGCCCTGGGCTTGTCTTGCCTCTTTGGTCCTCCACCTCCACTCCTCTGCCCAAGTGTTCCCCTCAGCCACCTGGAGAGTGACGGGATGGCCCACTGGCTACATGTCTCTTGTTTTGTCCTAGTAGCCTGGTTACAGGGCTCATCTCTCCTGAAGCTTCCCACCCAGTCATGTTAAGCTTCTGCCTGAGGAATATACCAAGGACCAGAAGAACATCTTGCTACTCCAGGGACCTGCCCACCTTTCAGAAATGCTAGCCCTTTAGATTTCCTGGAGTGGACCAGCACCAGTTCTGACTTCCCTTAGAGACCTGGAATCTGAGCTCTTACAGCCAAGGATCTTGGTGGGCTCAAGCCTGGGGAGGGACCAGGGATAGGAAGATAGAAACTGGTATCAGTGGGACATTTCTGGAATCTGCTGAAGAGGGACCACAGAGAACATCTTCAGTCTCTCCTGGTGTCTCTCTTCCCCTCTCCCAGAGACAGATCCACCCCGAGTTTCTTAACCCTCTCTTCAGAGGCATCCAGAGGCTGATAGCCCAGGCTGGGTGTGCCCTAAGGAAGTGGGGTTCTAAGTCTATACTTGATTCTGACTGTGTGTAATCCCTGCTCCTGCTCCTTCTGGAGGTTCTTCCATAACCTGGGGAGGTTCTCTTCCCCTTCATAGAGGAGGAAGTGACCAGGTCTGAAGGTGGAAAAAATGACCATACAGCCAAGAAAAACCCAGGATCTGACAGAGGCAGTGGCACTGGTTGAGCCCTCCATGCCTGCTCATTTCAAATTTCCTCCTATTTTGATCTTAAACATGGGCATTCCCACTGGGATAAACTGGCATGAGCTGAAGGCAGTTTCATTTATTATCAAGAGTTGTATTTTTGTATTGTTCTTTCTTTTATGCCAAGTATACGTGTGTTGGACCATGCAGTGGATTTATGTAGCAAACTTGAGTCTGCAAATAAAGCAACCTAACCAGCCACAGTTGGAGTGTGTTTCCGTTCATGTAGGGAGGGAGGGTCTTCCAACACCAGGGACATCTAGAGGGTCCATGAAGTACCCAACAGAGTCAGAAAGGTCCAGGGATTGACTTTCTCCGAGAAAATTCAAACAGGTCAATCAGAGAATTTGCCCTTGATTACCCAGTAGTGGCCAGGAAGGATGAAGCCTTAAAATGAAGGCTTTTCTCTGTCCTCTTGAGATTCATGAAGTGTCCTAAACACTGCAGCACATTATTGCAAATCCACTGTGGGACTTAACTTGGTCACCCCTTGACTCTAGGGATGCAACTCAGTGCTGCAGTTTGGAGACTATCATTCCCTGTCCTTGGACACAGAACCCCCTTCTATCCTACTCCAGGTGGCCCTGGTGGTAAAGAATCTGCTTGCCAGTTTAGGAGATGCAAGAGATGTGGATTCAACCCCTGGGTCGGGACGATCCCCTGGAATAGGGAATGGCAACCCACTCCAGTACTCCTGCCTGGAAAATTCCATGGACAGAGGAGTGTGGCAGGCTACACTCCATGGGGCTGCAAAGAGTCAGACATGACTAAGCGACTGAGTACAGCATCCAGTGAGAGAGAGCTGGATCAGACTGTCCTTTCCTCACTAGTGAAAACTGCCAAAGCAGGAACACCTGTGGTACCCACCTCTTGGGGGCTCGCCTTATCCTCACAGTCTGAATTTTGTTTGAGGAGTCCCCCATTTAGTCATCATCATTTTTAAGCTGGAGCATCTTTTCAACAGTGGTGGGCTGCGTGTTTATCACAGGATTAAATGCATCATGTTAAAAAGTAAATTTGGTTTTAGTCACTTAATCCCTTCTGGGTCAAATTCCTGGAGTTCTGGAGTGCTTTGGAAGAATCGATCCTTCAGACAGACTAAAGGTATTACTGGAGATTAAGACTTCTTCCTGTCTTAAGAGAAGTGGGGGAGGGGAGAAAAGGTCCATCTGGTTTCGACTGGAGATGGCAAGAGCCATTAGATTCCTTTCTCATTCACCAGTGTTGCTTAGCAAGATGAGGGCTCATCTTCCTGTTTACACACACTGGTCTGTGGGTTGGCTAGACAAGTGTGGGAGAAATTTGCAGCACAAAATACATTCCATCTGCTGCTTTTCTCTGGCTGGTACAATCAAGAGAGAGCCAGAATCTGGCCCTTCTTGGTTCAATGCTTTTTTTGAAAAATGTGCTTCTTGCAGCTGGTGATCCTGCAGCTTCCAGGAATTCATCTGGCAAGATGATGGTCTTTGATGGCAATAACCCTGGGGTCACAACGATGCCCAGTGTTCTGGGGAAATGGTGGGTCAACAAATATAAGAAAGACGTTGGTAGATTAACATAGATAACAATGTAGGAAAGTCCCACAGAGGTCATGAGCTCCAGTTCCTTCCCTGTGAATTATCCCCTGTTGTTCAGTCATTAAGTTGGGTCCAACTCTTTGTGACCCCAGTGACTGCAGCATGCCAGGCTTCCCTTCACCATCTGCCCTAAAATGATAGCCCAGTTTCTCTGCAAATAATACCATAGATACCAATTCGCTACTATCCAACACAAGTCATTCCAAGGTTGGGCAGAAAACCTTAACTCTGAATGAGCCAAAGTGGAACCACTTTTCTCACTGGCCTTCGTTCTGGCCTCTGGAGCCAAGTGACCCTTTAGGTCCTGGTGTGTGTGGGCTTAGTTGCTCAGTTGTGTCCAACTCTTTGTGACCCCATAGACTGTAGCCCTCCAGGCTCCTCTGTCCATCAGATTCTCCAGGCAATAATACTGGAGTGGGTAGCCATTCCCTTCACCAGGGTATTTTCCTAACCCAGGGGTTGAACCCAGGTCTTTTGTATTGCAGGCAGATTCTTTACCATCTGAGCCACCAGAGAAGCCCTTTAGGTAACTTTAGATACAACTCTCACATCCTGCTTCTCAGTGTTAAATCTCCAAAGCTTGTATTAGACAAGGCTGGATTATACTACAATAAGAAATATACCCCCAAATCATACTGCCTTAAAACAATAAAAATCTATCTCCTGTTCATGCAAGAGTCAGATGAGCAACTACTTTCCGGAGTGTTTCCCCCCCCCGCCCCCAAGTGATGGCAGTGATTCAGGATTCCTGCATTAAGAGATTCTACCATCTTGGGGTCTTCCTCTTCCATCCACACAGGTAGGGAAAGAAGGACGAAAAGAATCTCACATGGGGGTTATGGGAAATCTGAATGTGGTTAGTATTCGCGCTGCTCACACTCTATTGGCCAGATCTCAGTCACATGGCCCCAACATAACTACAAGGGAGGCTGGGAAATGTAGTTTTTCTGTTTGTGAAGGAAGAAGCAGAATTTGTGAGCATCTGGCCAGTCACAGACATACAGCGTTTCAAGCCACCTCCGCTTAACACCTCCTTAAGCGTTCACCTTCCTGTACCTCATCTGAACAACACCCACGTCTTCAAATGTGATGCTTGGATCTGAAGCGAGATTAGATCTGTCCAACCTGTGCTGAGGAGACACAGATCAGTTACCTCACTATGCTTCTACTGAGGCAATGGCCTCTCTGGCAAGCACATCACATCACTGAAATATACTGAGTTTATGTGAGCAGTACTTTTTTGGTTGGTCTGTCTTGTTTTATTTTTTGGCTGTGCCGTGCAGCTTGCAGTTCCCTGACCTAGGTACGAACCCAGGCCCCTGGCAGTGAGTGCTAAAAGTCCTAACCACTGGACTTCTGGGGAATTTCTGAGCAGTGGCCTTTTGAATCTGAAAGTTAGACTTTGTGGAGCCAGTGGAACCCACATGGAATAGGTGGAGATTAGTAGAATGTAGTGGGCTGGACTAAGGTGGGGCTGGTGGTCAGCAGAGCCTGTGCAATGAAACGTAGGAAATGACCTCAGAGGATTGCCTTGCTCAGTGGAGCAATGGGGTGGCACTTGGTCAGAGGATGGCCAAGGGGACTAAAGAGCCCTGATCCCTTTCCTGGCTCGCTTATCTTCCAATCCCACCTGCAGAGTCTGTGGGGCATGTGCCCCTCAATGTACCCAAGGTCTGAAGTTCACCAGACTACCCTTGAAGACCCACAGAGATCCAGGTATTACTTATCAGGATCTGCCCTCAATACTCTTGCAAATGCCCAGGGATGCTCATATGGCCCAGGAATCCATCCTGGTGGATTGTTGCTGTTGTTCAGTTGCTAAGTTGTGTCTGACTCCCTGTGACCCCTGAACTGCAGCATACCAGGCTTCCCTGTCCTTCACTATCTCCCAGAGTTTGCTCAAACTCTTGTCCATTGAGTCGGTGATGCTATCCAACCATCTCACCCTCTGCTGCCCCCTTCTCCTTTTGCTTCCAATCTTTCCCAGCATCAGGGTCTTTTCCAATGAACTGGCTCTTCACATCAGGTGGCCAAAGTGTTGGAGCTTCAGTATCAGCATCAGTCCTTCCAATGAATATTCAGGGTTGATTTCCTTTAGGATTGACTGGTTGATACCCTAGCTCATCCCTCACCCTGGACCTCCCCATCATTTCTGTAGATCACCTCTTATGCCCCTGTAACCAGCTTCTCCAGGTCATAGCCTTTCTCACCATGCCCCCTCAGATGTGGACACAGGTCCCTCCCCAAAGGACAAAAGATGACTAGGGTGAAACGAGCAAAACTTTACTAAAGGCCAGAGTAGGAATCATATTATGGAACAGAAAAGCATAAAATTGGATCCTAGAACTCAGCGTTCCAATGGTCCCTGGGCTGGATCATGCTAAGTCTTCTCCTGGGCCTTCCTTCCACCTTAGCCCCTACTGTAGGGCCAGAAGCCTGTCTCTCCCTGCATGGGAGGTGGGGGTGAGGGCTTTGGATTCTTCACTCCAGACCTAGGACCTGTACTCTCAGCCTTCTCTGGGCTCCACCTAGGTCTTAGTCTCTTTCCCAAACAACTTAATCATCTCCCCATAAACTTCTACCCACAGGGAATATAACCTATTACACGGTCATGCCTCGAACTTCTCTATGCAGAATAGAATTCTGCTATTACTTTTGCAAAACCAAAGGCCTATTAGTGTATTCCCCTAAAATATGAGTCAGAAGACTGCTGGCAGCCTTAGCCGATGATGTTTCCTGTCTCTCTAGCCATCAGGATTTCAACAATACCAGGGTGCACACTCAGTCAGAGACCCCCATTAGATGGAGCTCTGCAGACCCAGACTCTGCAAATTGTAACTGGAGACCTGGCCAGTGAGGCTTAGAGCTGAGGTGGGACCACTGACCTGAGAAGTCACAGATGGACAGGGACTATGAGCACATTACAATGGCCCTGATGCCACCCCCGCAGGAGCACGGACACATAGGTGGGGACTCCCCAGCAGAATAACAAAGGGACATCAGGACAGCCCTCACCCCAGCTACTCCTGGTCAAAGACTTTACCACATCCTGCATAGGCAGCATTGCAAGTTAACCCCTGATCACCGAACTCTACACTTAGGGTTTACTGTTCAGTGTACAATTTAGAGTCAATTTCTACAGTATGTGTTCCATGCTTTACAACTAATACTCCTAAAAGAATCAAACTTGACATGTTTAAGGAAATAAAACAGACAGAATAAACACTTGGGGCCCTTGCTGGAAGGGATTACTGTTACTGAATTCTAATCTGGCTGCTTATTGCTCAAAAATCAATACTGGACAGGCAAGTGTTGGTAGAAATGCAAAATGTTGCTTTTAATCTGAAAGCCTGCAGTCTGGGGAGAAGGTGGACTAGTGTCCTCAAAACCAACACTGAAGATGCTGCTCAGGATTCAAAGTTTTTAAAGGGAAAAGGGAAAGTAATTTCAGTTAATCATTGAGATAAGGGATCAGACTCATAAGACATCTCCCACTGCGTGAAGGCTCCCAACTCCTGTGATCTTTCTTTAGATGCTATCTCATTGACACAGTTTGTTCTCAGGATTACTCAAAGGGAAGCTGGGAAATGATCGGGTCATCTATTAATTATTCTTCATGTTTACTTCTTTGATCTAGGGAAGAACCAAGAGCTTAGGCAAGGTATTGTGTGAGCAAAAGATCTGAAAGGTGTGCTTGGGGCAGAGATGAGTAGAATGTGAGTGCCTGGTTTAAGTTTACTTACAATATAGTTTTGCTAAAGCGACAAGACAAAAGGGGCCTCTTGCAGAGAGCTCTTTCTTGCAAATAACTGCTTACACCAGCACACCTAGATGAGCCAATGCAAGACACTGTACTGATTCAATATGTGAATGTAATGGGATGTGGTCAGTGACTCTGCTTTGGATTTTCTTGGGGAATGTACGGTGGGAGGTTGTGCAAGAGATAAGGACAAGCTGATGAGTTGTCCAGGACTCTGTGAGTGATCTAAGCCCTGGAAGGTCCTGACCCACTCAGTCCTGGGCTCTCGGAATGTGGTTGCCCTCCTATGCAAGAAGGCTAGAGTCTGGCTCCAGAGTGGGGGGTGAACAGATGGGGAGGAGGCGGGAGATGTGTCAGGCTCTACGGTGGAGTCTCAGGACGTGTAGGGGTGAGGAAAAGGGAGGGGCAGAGGAGCGGTGATGGTGATAAATGTAAGTTTCGAGGGATCTTTTGCCTAAATAAATGAAATGCTGTTTGAAAAAGAGAGCATTTCCAAGGTATAAATATTTTGTCAGTGGTAGTGATGAGTAAACCTTTAGTGAACCCTCGAACTTTGTAATGTACACTACTCGTTTGTACATTTTCTGTTTCTTAATTAACCAGAGGGATTATTCAGGGCCCTCTATGTCTGCCTGGCAGTTCATTGCTTGCTGGCATCCCCATTAGTGATTGGTCAGAAGACCAATTATTTGGTAATAAAATTTTATTATTTGATAATAAATTAATTGTGTACAGTTCCAGAACACATGGGTGGCCTAAAAAAGCTGGGGTGAGGAGGCTGGAATCAAGGCCTCCCAGAACTTGGGAATAAAAGCAAAAACTGGGAACCCCAGAGAACTGTTTTCCTTAGTCCTCATTGCTTGCATGACCCCCACGTCCCCAGGAGGTGAGCATGCAGTGACCCAGGACTGCGTGGACCACGTTGTTCACCCAGAACCAGTGTGTATTTGCATGGCTCTTGTGGAAGGAAACCAGGACCCTCAGGGAGCTCCTCCCTAGAACCAGGTGGGACCACCTGGTACCCACCTCCCACGCCTGTAATGGGCATGGTCACCCTTATGGCAGGGTGATGCCCGTCAGCTTCTAGATCATCTGGGCATGAGTGCCACGCAGGAGCAGCCTGTCCACCTCTGTGCCCAGAGTGCCCGGAAATCTGCTCCAGACTCCGTGCTGCACCAGGATGCCCGGCAGTTTTTCTTCCTGGAAAAAAAAAAATGGGACAGAGATAAAAGTAGTGGAGGAGGAGAAAAAAATGGAAAAAACCACAACATACATTTATAAGTGGAAAAAGAGCATTTGACTTGACATGGTCTGTTTTTAAAAAATAAAGCTTTGGGTTAAAATACTAATGCCACTGGAAGACTCATAGTGAAAAATAAACGTGTCCTACATCACGCCTCGTGGGCCCCCAGATCCACTCCCCAGAAGCTGCCACTTTGAAGAGTTTGGGCTGTTTCTTCATGCAACTAAATAGTATGCTTTTTCTGGAAATCTCCATTTTCTTGACACAACAGATTCATTTCTGCAGGGGCAGCATGCCTACTTCCTGCCAAGCCAGCCCTGCCCAGCTCTGCCTTATCTGCCAATGGCTTTGGTGCCAGGATGGCCCCTGTTACTCCTGTAACCCCACTGTTAGCCTCCAGTGGGGGATGGACCAAGTCCCACTGCCGTCGCCTTCTAGGTATTACCTCCATGTGGCTGAGGGAGCAGAACCATGGAGAAAATGCAGCCCCATCCTGGGCCCAGCAGGGAGAATGGTTTGCAGTCAGCCAGATCTGACTTGGGTCTTTCCTGGCAGAGGTATCAACCTCTCTCTGCTTCAGTGTCCTCATCTGTATAATGGGGAGGTGGATGATAATAACAATGCCTCCTTGGAGGGTTGTTGTGAAGATTAAATGAGATAATGCAAGTAAAGCACCTCCAATGGTCCCTGGCACACAGTAGGTGCTCATGAAATGAGGTGGATTATTGTCGGCAGGGCTGGGGCCCCTGGCCTTCTGCCCAGAATTTTATTCCTTTGACTTATTTGCTGATTTTTTTTTTTAAAGTGATTTGCTTTGCTTCCTTCTACCTCTCTTCAAAAATAAGGTCCCAGAGAATCCCTTGTCTAAGCTATAAACATGTCTGTCCCTGTTGAACACTTCAGGTTCCCCGGAGAAAGGAGGATCTTAGGTAAAGACATAGGAGAGAGGTGCCCCAGGGGAAGAAATCAAGTGCACCCTCCTCCTCCTCTACAAACAAAGGAAGGGGATAAAGGGATCTAGAACAGGAGGATCAGGACACACAGGAGGAAGGGGCTCATCTTCCCACATTCATTCCATCAACCATCAGAGTTTTACTGAGCAAGCTATGTGCCAGGCCCTGAAGCAGGGATACAGTGGTGAACGGGATACAGCCCCCTGCCCCCAACCTTGCCCCCAGAGGTATCACATTCTAGATGAGTGATCAGGCAAGCGCAGTGCGTGGGGATCATGGCACACAGCAGGGGCGCCCAGCCCAATTTATTGGAGTGGCTCAAGAAAGACTTTCTGGATGAGGGACGGCTAGGGCCACAGGTGACAGAAGCAGGAATGAGTCAAGCCAGGGGCCATGGAGGCCACTCACTGAAAGCTTTTCTTTTTAAAGATTTTTATTTATTAATTTATTTGGCTGGGTCAGATCTTAACTGTGGCATGCAGGATCTAGTCCCCGGACCAGGGATCAAATCCTGGGCCCCCTGAAGTGGGAGTGCGGAGTCTCAGCCATTGGCCCACCAGAGAAGTCCCATGAAAACTTTTCAAAACAGGAGGCAAGTGTTGGCAAATTTCACTCAGGACCTGTCTCTCCTCGCAACCGGCCTGAGAACCTGCATGTCCATTCTTCCCAAGGGACCAAGGTGGGAGGGAGGCCCAAAAGCATTTCCAGGCAAGCCCTTTGCCCAGGAGCCCCTTCCCAGGGATACCCAGCCCAGACTGGCATTTTCCGTCATTTGTTTGGACTTTATTCTCCCATTTCTCTTCTCCATTGGATCGTATTTGCTCTTTACAGGTCAGTGCTTCTGGGACCATGGGACCATTTCCTCTCACACCCTGCCTGCCCTCACCATTCACATCTTTCTGGTCCAGAGAGGGCCCTGGGGATCCTCAGGGTGCATGCAATCAGTAAGCAGTTCAGGAACTGGCTGGCACTCAGCCTCTAAGAGCTGTGGGGACCAGCTGAACCAACCATGATGGCCTGCAAATTCCCGGGAATCCCTGAATGACCACACCATCTTTAAGAGGCCCTGCCAAGAGCAGGTGGGTGGGTGGAGGAGGAGAACTGACCAGGAGTGGCTGGAGGCAGAGAGCTTGGGGGCTTCCACACCAGTCCAGACTGAGACAGAGGGGTGGGAGCCGGAGGACAGAGGATTCAAGTGGGCAGAGTGGACTGGATCAAGGCATGGTTAATTGTGGGTGGGTGATGAGGCCCCGGGATGACTTTTGGGCTTGGAGGCTGAGAACGTGGGTGGTCACTATTGACTCAGGCTTGGAGCATAACGGGCTGATGCTCGTGGTTAGGTGATACTGCTGTTCAGAGTCGGGTGGAGAGGAGGGAGAGAGGGGCCTCCTGGGAAGCTGAACTGTTCTACACTGTGACCTTGCTGGTGGCCGCGCAGGTGTATACATGTGTAAAAATTCGCCCACTGTATACTTAAGGTTATGCACGTTGTTAGTTATATCTCAATTTTTTTAAAAAAAGATTTAGAGTGGGATGAAAGTGCCAGAAGAGAATGAGAGCCAGAGGTCACATTCCTGCCTTTCTGCATCATCCATCCATCCATTATCCATTCATCCATCAGGCTATTCATCTATCCATTCATCCAGCTAGCCAGCTCACCAGCAGTCTGTCCATCTATCCATCCATCCATCCTGCCTTCCTTTCTTAGTCCTTCCTGTAAGACATCATCAGTCAGCTCTTGGTTCCTGACAAGCTCTGGGAAATGCCTTCCAACCACGTGTTTTGCCCCCAAGTAAAACCCCTGGGGCACAGTCAAGGGCCAGAGGGGGCAGAGTGTGCCCTGGATGGTGGTGGCCCCCTACCTCGGGCTCTTCAACATGGTGCCCGCTCCTGCTACAGTCACGATAAGATCCCCTGAGTATGGGAGGGCCTTCTTATAAGCAACACAAGAAGAGAGATGAGAGACATTCTTCTGCATCTAACCAGCCAAGCTTCACCAAAGCTCAGGCCACAGCTCTGTCTGGCATCTCTTGATGACCCTGGGGTCCCCACGGAGTGACCCCCAGAACTCCAGTATGACGTCTCCAGTTATCCCCTGCGCTGCTTCATGTCTCTGCACCTTCGCTTCTGTGTGTCTTGCTGTCTGAAAGGTCCTTCCTACCCTTCCTCACCTGGCTCTTAAATCCTACTCACTCTCCAAGACCCAGTCCAGAGCCACCTCTTAGAGGCAGGCTTGCTTGAGCTCTCGGAACGAGCCAAGCACCTATTCTCTGTGAACTCACGGGCAGCGTGCATACTTCTACCCCAGCTCCCGAAATCACCTCCCCTCGTGGACCATGAGTTCTGTACCCCTCCATTGTTGTCTCCAGAGCAAGCCCAGGCCTGGCCCAGAGAAGGGGCTATATGAAACTGTGTTTGTAACTTTGCTGTAATGATGTTTCCTTTTCTTTTCAAGGGTGGTGCATTATTAATATATTTATGAAAGACTGGGTGGAAATGCGGAAGGAGAATTTCCATCCCCAGAGGATAAGTGTGGGGCTGCGTGAGCTCGCTTGGCTGGGTTCAGTCTTCTGTGTCTGTGTGAATCAGAAATCATGTGCGAGATGGCTCTCTGAGTGCTTTTTTCCAGTTCCGATCCAGGAAGTGCAGAGAAAGCAGAGAAGCCTCCCTGGGCCCCTTTAGAGCAAAGCATTTCCCCTGAAAATGTCACTTCAGCCACCTGACTCCTCCCCCCTCCATCCCACACCCTGGCACTGCCAGGAACTGGAAACTTCTGCACCTCGTTGGGAAGGACCCAGAGTATGGAGTCAGAGGTCCAGACCCAGATCTCGGCTCTGCTTCTTAGTTGGGTGGCTTTGAGCACGCCACCTTCCCTCTCTGTGCCTCAGCCCCTCTGTAAAATGGGGATAACAAGCCAGTCCAGGGAGGTGTTGCAGAGAAATCAGGGCAGGTGTAGCAGGGAGGGGCTTCCCCAGTGGTTCAATGGTAAAGAATCCACCTGCCAATGCAGGAGACTAAGGAGACGCAGGTTCGATCCCTGTGTCGGGAAGATCCCCTGGAGGAGGGCATGGAAACCCACTCCAGCATTCTTGCCTGGGAAATTCCATGCACAGAGGAGTCTGGTGGGCTGAAGTCCATTAGGGTTACAAATAGGACAAGACTCAAGCGACTTAGCGTGCGCGCGCACACACACACAGGAGGGAGAGAGAGAGAGTAAAAAGACAGGTGGAAGGAAAAAGGGAGCAGAAAAAGTACAAGACAATGTAAAGGCAGGACAGGAAGGAGGCAGCCAGGGCCTCTGGATGCTATCACTTCTCACCGGTGAGGGGCTCCGGGGCCTCAGCTGCTGGCTGGAGGACCTGCAAAGCACCAGCCCATCTCAGCTGCTGTCTCCAGGCTCCACGCTCAGGAACCTTCCGGCCTCCTGATTTGCCTTCCCATCTCCCCGCACCAGCCTCTTCCATGACACTGGAACCAACCTTCGAGTCCAGGGTCTCAAAGGGTGGTCCCCAAGGCAGGAGAGGCAGCAACTGGGAGCTTGTCAGAGATGCAGACTCTCCAGCCCAACTCAGATGCCCGGATCAGGAGCCCTCCCCACCTGTCCCGACCCTGGGCTGCTTAAGATGCCCCTGAGGCAATTCTGATGCCTCTAGAGTTGGAAGAATCACCACTCTAATAAAGCACTGTATTCCTTCATTCAAAAAGGATTTACCAAGCACCGGGTTTCCCTCCAATGGTTGCTGGGGAAAGCAGATAAGAAAGACCTGGTGCCTGATTTCCAGAAGTGCTGGTCCCTGGCTTACGGCTTAAAATACCATGTCCACTCTTCATCCAGGGGAAAAGCTACATCCACGAGAGTGGTTTGCTGGGCTGCGTTACCTTAGTGACAGTTCTGTTCCCCAGGCGGTCTGAAGGGCCCCGTCACATTCCTCAGGTGACACCTGTGGACCTCACACGAGCTCAGAAAGTACAGGTCAAGGCATAATGACCTCCCCAGTTAGAATCACCTAGAACAAGAAAAGATTTCATCACAGGATTGGAAAGGTCATATAGCTTGCCTTAGAGGAAGAAATTTTCCTCTACTCTTCTAGGTGCTCCTGACTGGTCTAACAATTAAACTGATATGCGATAGAGTAACAGGAGAAAATCAAACAAAAGTTTAATAAGGCATATACATGGGAGACAGCCGGGAGAACTGAAAAGGAGGGCTGAACCGAAAACCGCTGAAGCCCTCACCTTACATACAATATCACCTTCAGCTTAAGAAAAATGACTTTTGGGGAGCACTGGTTTGGGACCAAACAAATGATCAAAGACCTAATAAAAACAATATAGGAAACTGTTTTGATAAAACATAAAGTCACTTCTTTTTAGACAGGCTACCCAAAAGTAAAGAAACACATTTTATTAATTCTTTGTCAAGAGCAGACTTTTGTCTTTTTAACACAGAGAGGAAACAGAATTCTAATTTTGTATCAGCTTACTTTTTAAAATTTTTATCATTTTATTTTATTTTTAGCTGCACTGGGTCTTCGTTGCTGCACAGGCTTTCTCTGCGGTGAGCAGGGGTTACTCTCTAGTTGTGGCGCATGAGCTTCTCGTTGCAGCGGCTTCTCTTGCTGCACAGGCTTTAGACTGTGGGCTTCAGTAGTCGTGGCACATGGGCTTAGCTGCCCCACGGCACGTGGGATCTTCCCGGACCAGGGCTTGCATCCCTGTCCCCTGCATTGACAGGCAGGTTTTTAGCCACTGGACCACCAGGGAAGTCCGATTAAATATACTCTAATCTTAGCCAGTCCTAATCACACAGACAGAACTCTTTTCTCATGATTCCTTTCCCATAAACTTTCTGTAACTCCCTTTCCCTGCCCCTCACCCCCAATATTCAGACTTTATCCTATGCTTTCCCTCCTTTTTTAACCTTTTTACTTTATTTTCCCTTAAAATGCATTCCCACTCATACTTTTAAAATTTTTTCTTTACATATGAAGATGATTTCCTTATTTATTTTAGTAGTTTTATGGTACATATGGGGCTTCCCTGGTGGCTCAGACAATAAAGAATCTGCCTGCACAACTAACTTTAGTTTTACTTTTTTTAATAGTATGTTAATTAGAATTCTTAACTTTTGAAAGTGAAAGTGTAAGTCACTCAGTTGTGTCCGACTCTTTGTGACCCCATGGACTATGGCCTGGCCAGGCTCCTCTGTCCATGGGATTTCCCAGGTAAGAATACTGCAGTGAGTAGCCATTTCCTTCTCCAGGGGATCTTCCTGACCCAGGGATCAAACCCAGGTCTCCTGCACTGCAGGCAGATTCTTTGACCAGCTGAGCCAACAAGGAAGCCTTAGAAACCTTAATTTCTAGTGAAAACAAAGAAGTAAGCAACTGTAAACTGTTATACCAGCATTTTCAAATACATTTCATAATGTATAATGTATTTTTACATGTATGATTAGAAATAATCTGTTTCTAGAAACATACATTTCCTCATAGCATAATTTCTCTTTTTCTCAATGTGGTATAAGCCATGTTTCTAGTAGACCCAAACATCTTCAGGTGTTTGTAATATGAAAACAAGCTCGAGGGGCCTGAGGGTGGGGATTGTCTGGGTGACCCAATCAAAGAACTAATCCAGGGTGGGAGACCAGAAACAAAGGATGTTGAACGTATCTTCACATCCTTACTTGCCATGTGTACATCTTCTTTGGTGAGGGGTCTGTTTAGGTCTTTTGTCCATTTTTTAATTGAGCCATTTATTTTATTATTGGTGAGACCTAAGGGTTCTTTGTATATTTTGGGTTACAGTCTTTCATCAAAAACTTCTTTTGTAAATGTTTTCTTCCAGTCTATGCCTTGTCTATTCGTCCTCTTGACATGGTCCTTTGCAGAGCAGAAGTTTTAAATTTTTTCCCTTCAGTTTTATTGACATGTAGTTGACGTTGTTGTTGTTGTTTAGTTGCTAAATTGTGTCCGACTCTTTGTAACCCTACGGACCATAGCCCACCAGGCTCCTCTGTGCATGGAATTCTCCAGGCATGAACATTGGAGGGGGGTGCCATGCCCTCCTCCAGGGAATTTCCTGACCCAGGGATTGAACCCGCGTCTCTTACTTACATCTCCTGCACAGGCAGTTTCTTTACCACTAGTGCTACCACTAGCAGGCTAGGCATTGGTGAAATAATTTCTTCTGAGGGCAGGCTTTGTTCAGAAAAGAGTGCTCTGGTGTGTTTCAAGTGGCTCCTTCCCCCCGCTCTACCTAAAGCATGAGGGGACTTTTCTCTGGTATTCAGCATGGACCTGGCAGAGTCCCTGGAGGTAACGGTCACGGAAGTGTGGGAACCCCCTATGACTAGGTCCCCCTGGATCTTCTAACTCTCAGACTTGCCCACACAAAGCTTCCAGCAATTTGTTGATTACAGTTCAGGTTTTCTTACCCCAGCACTGGTCCCCTCAGAGGTTTCTGCTCATCTCGGGGGCTGTTTTTGATGATGAAAAGGGAGAGGGCTGTTCTCAGGCATCCGTCAAAATTCCTGAAACTTGTGAAGCCGTCAAAGAGGAAGGGTGGGGCCTGGAAGGACCCAGACACAGGAAAGGTTGGACCAGATGGGAAGGACAGCTGCTGGGAGGGGAGGGGCAGCGGGGGGCAGAAGAAAGTGAAAGCAGAACCGCAGAACCGGAGCCTCTTGCCTCCTCCAAACATTTGCTGCATTGTTCTCTTACTTTCCATCACACAGGAAGCACAAATAAAAGCAGAGATGACCCCTCCTCAGAGAGGCTTTCCTGACTGCTCATCTAAAGTGGCCTGTCTCTCCTCTACCTGTACCTCTCATCACTGTTTAGCACAATGTGTGTGTGTGAGTGTTAGTTGCTCAACCGTGTCTGACTCCACCCAGGGATAGAACCTGGGTCTCCCGCATTGCAGGCAGATTCTTTACCGTCTGAGCCACCAGGGAAACCCATTTAGCACACTCTGGTGTATTTGTTTATTAGGATTCATTGTCCATCTCCCAAAACTGGAGCAGATGCTCTGTGGAGCAGGGAGCTGCTCCTACCTCAGCACACAGAGCAATGCCTAGCATACAGTAAATGTTTGTTGAATGACTGAATGAGAGGCCAGAGGCTAAGAATCAGGTCCCCTTCTCCCCTGGTGCCTCAAGACTCCACTCATGGAGGAGATGAGTTTCCGGCTAGACAGGCTCCAAGCCAGGTCCCTCCCCCTGGGCAGCCTTCCCTGACTGGCTGACCATCTGAGAACTTAGCTTCGATGACCGCAAAGTCAGCCTCCATGTCACAGGTGATGATGTCCCCATTTTGTACGTGCCTCTTCACGGCCTCCTTGACTTTGTCCATCCCAAGCTTGTTGCCTTTGTCGCCGACTCCTGGAGGGAAGGGAACCAAGTCAGGGAACAGGATTAGGCAAAATGAAGGGTGGTTGTGGGGCAGGGCAGCTCCTACCCACATGCCTCAGGGTGAGAAAAGGGGTTGGCCTGGATACATTTCAGACAACCAGGTGATGCTGTACTTCCTCCGGTATTCTAGAAACTTCTCTAGTTAAAGACAAGTTGAAGGCTCAGTGACAACCAAGAGGGGTGGAATTGTTGCAGTGGAAAAAAAAAAAGAATGAGTTTTCTCTTTCCCTTTCCTGAGAACAAAGAGGATAAAGAGAACAGTGAGTGAGCAGGACTGAACAGTCCTAGTTTTTTGGGGTTTTTTTCCAACTTTAACTGCTCCTAACTCTGCATGTCTGTAACTAAGTTTGCTTTTCTGCCCCCTGACTCTGTAGGAGCTACATTTTGCACCTATTTTTCCTTTGACTCTATGCTAGATACATCTTGCATCTGATGTTTACCTTTACAACACCCTTCCCCTCGTAGTTACGTTACCAGAAAGAAAGCCACAGAGCCACCGGCCTGCCAGCCTCAGTTACTGGGTGACTGATTCCAGCCTATGACTGTCTTTGAAACAATGCAAGAGAACGAAACCAAGACCCTAACACCTTGGTTGCTCATCACCAACTCCTGACTGCGAGCCCTCATCTTATATCAGCCCCTAGACTCCTCGTGGTGGTGATGGTGGGGCACAGTTCTGGAGGCATGAGCCTACTGGGTTCCCCTCTCCGCCAGCTGAGAATTAAAGCCACCTTTCTATTTCCTCCAAACTCTGTCTCCGTAATTTTTACTTGGCTTCGGTGGGCAGAGAAAGCCAAGATTTGGGCCAGTAACAGGATGGGGTAGGAGGTGGGAGGGAGGTTTAAGAGGGAAAGGACATATATATATATACCTATGGCTGATTCAGTCACCTCAAACCTCAGACCGCAAGGGGTCAGATCGCAGAAGGGAAGAATAGAGACTGCTGTGAAGCCTGCTGTCTGCGACAGACCTTGCTGAAGCGTGGCCGAGAGGAGCTACCTCCACCCCGAGGTCAGGGGCGGCGGCCGGGAGGAGCAACCCATGTCCAAGGAGCAGTGGCTGCACAGGCGCAGGAGGGCCGAGAGGAGCTACGCCATGTTCAAGGTCAGGAGGGGCGGTGGTGAGGAGATACCCCTTGTCCAAGGTAAGGAGCAGCGGTTGTGCTTTCCTGGAGCAACCGTGAAGAGATAACCCATGTCCAAGATAAGAGAAACTCAAGTAAGATGGTAAGTGTTGAGAAAGGGCATCAGAGGGCAGACACACTGAAACCACAATCACAGAAAACTAGTCAATCTAACCACATGGACCACAGCCTTGTCTAACTCAATGAAACTAAGCCATGCCATGTGGGGCCACTCAGGACGGGCGGGTCATGGTGGAGAGGTCTGACAGAATGTGGTCCACTGGAGAAGGGAATGGCAAACCACTTCAGTATTCTTGCCTTGAGAACCCCATGAACAGTATGAAAAGGTAAAATGATAGGATACTGAAAGAGGAACTCCCCAGGTCGGTAGGTGCCCAGTATTCTACTGGAGAAGAGTGGAGAATTAACTCCAGAAAGAATGAAGAGACAGAGCCAAAGCAAAAACAATGCCCAGGTGTTGGTGTGGCTGGTGATGGAAGTAAAGTCCGATGCTGTGAAGAACAATATTGCATAGGAACCTGGAATGTTACGTCGATGAATCAAGGCAAATTGGAAGTGGTGAAATAGGAGATGGCAAGAGTGAACATCGACATTTTAGGAATCAGTGAACTAAAATGGACTGGAATGGGTGAATTTAACTCAGATGACCATTATATCTACTACTGCGGGCAGGAATCCCAGAGAAGAAATGGAGTAGCCATCTTGGTCAACAAAAGAGTCCAAAATGCAGTACTTGGATGCAGTCTCAAAAACGACAGAATGATCTCTGTTCGTTTCCAAGGCAAACCATTCAATATCACAGTAATCCAAGCCTATGCCCCAACCAGTAACGCTGAAGAAGCTGAAGTTGAACGGTTCTATGAAGACCTACAAGACCTTTTAGAACTAACACCCAAAACAGATGTCCCTTTCATTGTAGGGGACTGGAATGCAAAAGTAGGAAGTCAAGAAACACCTGGAGTAACAGGCAAATTTGGCCTTGGAATGCAGAATGAAGCAGGGCAAAGGCTAATAGAGTTTTGCCAAGAGAACACACTGGTCATAGCAAACACCCCCTTCCAACAACACAAGAGAAGACTCTACACATGGACATCACCAGATGGTCAACACCGAAATCAGACTGATTATATTCTTTGCAGCCAAAGCTGGAGAAGCTTTATACAGTCACCAAAAACAAGACCAGGAGCTGACTGTGGCTCAGATCATGAACTCCTTATTGCCAAATTCAGACTTAAATTGAAGAAAGTAGGGGAAACCACTAGAAAATTCAGGTATGACCTAAATCAAATCCCTTATGATTATACAGTGAAAGTGAGAAATAGATTTAAGAGACTAGATGGGATAGATAGAGTGTCTGATGAACTATGGACTGAGGTTTGTGACATTGTACAGGAGACAGGGATCAAGACCATCCCCATGGAAAAGAAATGCAAAAAAGCAAAATGGCTGTCTGGGGAGGCCTTACAAATAGCTGTGAAAAGCAAAGGAGAAAAGGAAAGATATAAGCATCTGAATGCAGAGTTCCAAAGACTAGCAAGAAGAGATAAGAACGCCTTCCTCAGTGATCAATGCAAAGAAATAGAGGCAAACAACAGAAAGGGAAAGACTAGAGATCTCTTTAAGAAAATTAGAGATACCAAGGGAACATTTCATGCACAGATGGGCTTGATAAAGGACAGAAATGGTATGGACCTAACAGAAAGCAGAAGATATTAAGAAGAGGTGGCAAGAATACACAGAAGAACTGTACAAAAAAGATCTTCACGACCAAGATAAGCACTATGGTGTAATCACTCACCTAGAGCCAGACATCTTGGAATGTGAAGTCAAGTGGGCCTTAGAAAGCATCACTATGAACAAAGGTAGTGAAGGTGATGGCATTCCAGTTGAGCTATTTCAAATCCTGGAACATGATGCTGTGAAAGTGCTGCACTCAATATGCCATCAAATTTGGAAAACTCAGCAGTGGTCACAGGACTGGAAAAGGTCAGTTTTCATTCCAATCCCAAAGAAAGGCAATGCCAAAGAATGCTCAATCTACCGCACACTTGCACCAATCTCACACGCTAGTAAAGTAATGCTCAAAATTCTCCAAGCCAGGCTTCAGCAATATGTGAACCGTGAACTTCCTGATGTTCAAGCTGGTTTTAGAAAAGGTAGAGGAACCAGAGATCAAATTGCCAACATCTGATGGATCATGGAAAAAGCAAGGAGTTCCAGAGAAATATCTATTTCTGCTTTATTGACTGCGGGGGACTGCCCGTGAAGGGTTAAGTCTTGGGAGCTGCTCGGCAGGTATGCAGAGCCTTAGGCATGTTCCTAAGCTCCCTGTCCCACCACCCTCAAGAATTTTTATAGCCCTTAAGGCCCCAAGATGTCTTGTTTCTGCAACATGTAAGATAGATAATCTTATAGTGCTCTGTACACAATGGTAAGGGTCTGGTGATTGTATCCTGAGGTTAAAAAATAATCCTGTGCATGTCTTAAGTCACGTATTTTAGCCTATACATATTGTAGCCTAATAAAGAAAGGCATCAGCCATTTGTGGTCTGATCCTCTCAACCCCATCTTTTGTCTCTATCTCTTATTTTTTTTAGCGGGGACACTCCGTTCTCTCCCTGTGCAGGTGCAACTCTTGCTTGTGCTGGCCGCGGCAATTGACTATGCCAAAGCCTTTGACTGTGTGGATCACAATGAACTGTGGAAAATTCTCCAAGAGATGGGAA
Source organism: Budorcas taxicolor (assembly GCF_023091745.1). Classification (NCBI taxonomy): domain Eukaryota; kingdom Metazoa; phylum Chordata; class Mammalia; order Artiodactyla; family Bovidae; genus Budorcas; species Budorcas taxicolor. Next base: position 59,851,219 of record NC_068930.1, on the reverse strand, counting down.
TACCAGACCACCTGACATGCCTCTTGAGAAACCTGTATGCCGGTCAGGAAACAACAGTTAGAACTGGACATGGAACAACAAACTGGTTCCAAATAGGAAAAGGAGTACGTCAAGGCTGTATATTGTCACCCTGCTTATTTAACTTCTATGCAGAATACATCATGAGAAACGTTGGGCTGGAAGAAGCACGAGCTGGAATCAAGATTGCCAGCAGAAATATCAGTAACCTCAGATATGCAGATGACACCACCCTTATGGCAGAAAGTGAAGAGGAACTAAAAAGCCTCTTGATGAAAGTGAAAGAGGAGAGTGAAAAAGTTGGCTTAAAGCTCAACATTCAGAAAACTAACATCATGGCATCTGGTCCCATCACTTCATGGGAAATAGATGGGGAAACAGTGGAAACAGTGTCAGACTTTATTTTTTTGGGCTCCAAAATCACTGCAGATGGTGATTGCAGTCATGAAATTAAAAGGCGCTTAATCCTTGAAAGGAAAGTTATGACCAACCTAGATAGCATATTCAAAAGCAGAGACATTACTTTGCCAACAAAGGTCTGTCTAGTCAAGGCTATGGTTTTTCCAGTAGTTATGTATGGATGAGAGAATTGGACTGTGAAGAAAGCTGAGCACCGAAGAATTGATGCTTTTGAACTGTGGTGTTGGAGAAGACTCTTGAGAGTCCCTTTGACTGCAAGGAGATCCAACCAGTCCATTCTGAAGGAGATCAGCCCTGGGATTTCTTTGGAAAGAATGATGCTAAAGCTGAAACTCCAATACTTCGGCCACCTCATGTGTAGAGTTGACTCATTGGAAAAGACTCTGATGCTGGGAGGGATTGGGGGCAGGAGGAAAAGGGGACGACAGAGGATGAGATGGCTGGATGGCATCACTGACTCAATGGATGTGGGTCTGAGTGAACTCCGGGAGTTGGTGATGGACAGGGAGGCCTGGCATGCTGCAATTCATGGGTTTGCAAAGAGTCGGACACGACTGAGCGAATGAACTGCACTGAACTGATGGCTGACTCATGGTGATGTACAGCAGAAATCAACACAGTAATGTCAAGCAATTGTCCTTCGATTAAAAATTAAACAGAAACAAGCTGATGGTCTGCCCTGGTGGTCCAGTGGTTAAGCATCCACCCGAATGCAGGCAACATGTGTTCGAAACCTGGTCTGGGAAGATTCCACATGCCTCAGGGCAACTAAGTGCTTGTGCCACAGCTTCTAAGCCTGAGCACCAACTACTGAAGCCTGCAGCACTAGAGCCTGCGCTCAGTAAGGAGGAGCCACTGAATGAGAAACTCACACACCGGTAACTGGAGAGTAGCCCCTGCTCACCGCAACTAGATAAAGCCCGCGCACAGCAACGCAGACCCAAGCACAGTCAAATATAAATACATTAATTAATTAAAAAAAATGAGTAGAGGTTTGGAACTCAACAGTGTGGCCCTATCCCCTTTTAGAGCACATTCTCCAGCCACAGATGGAGTGCTCTCTATGCTGAAGGTGCCGGGTCCATGGGAGATGGTGACACCCAGGACTTGGTCTCCTTTCCAGTGGCTCCTGCACAGGGTGTGGCCACAAAACCCTGAGTGCCATTAGTTTGACCAGACAGCATTCCATTTGCAGATGGGAACTGGCATAGGTTGTTAAAGTCAATTCTGTAATTAAAAGCTTTCTGTCTCAAGTATGTGAAGTGTATGTGCGTCAGTTAATTTTAATTTACACCAGATGGGTGCCTGGTTAATATGTAAAGGAGCCTGATCAGAAATTCACACCCCAGGGGTGGCCGGTTAGCATTTGAAAGAGACCACAATTGAAAGACCCATCTGATAGGCACCAGAAGGTTTGTTAATTAGCATAATAAATGCTAGAATAAATATGTCAGAATAAGTAAGTGTTAGAAATTATTTAATTCATTGGTGAAATAAATGATATTCAAGATAGGTGAATTGGCTAAAAATAATTATTGGATAAACATAATTGGCTAATAACAATTGACTAAAAATAATTACCAGGCAATGCCACTTTTGCCAGAAAATTTAAAAATCTATTAATAACAAGCCCTGTAGCCTGTACCCTTTCAGGTGGCGCCCTAGGAACACCATGTGGTCCTGCGTCCAGGTATTTCTGGAGGATTTTGTAGACTAGAGGTCAGCTGATCCTGCCTCCAGAAGGTGGTTGCAGCTGTCTCTAGCTAACCGTTCACCAAGGTGCTTGTGGCTCAGATGGTAAGGAATCTGCCCACAATGAAGCAGCCTGGGTTCAATTCCTGGGTTGAGAAGATCCCCTGGAGAAGGGAATGGCAACCCACTCCAGTATTCTTGCCTGGAAAATTCTATGGATGAAGGAGCCTGGCGAGCTACAGTCAATGGGCTCACAAAGAGTCGGACACGACTAAACACACAGATCCAGCATAAATTCAAAATTAACCCTTCCTGGTTACACCAGTGCCTCAAGGACAGATGGTCCCCCCTGCACCCCCTCCCACCCCCCAGCCTGCAGAATGTTGTAGGATGGTTTTGGTGTCTGTTTCTACAACTATGTGGAAGAACCACCAGAGGCGAGATTTCACTGTGTGATGGTGGAGAGAGGTCTGGAGCCAACTCACCGGGGGCTTCAGAGACCTGGTGCCTTGTGCTCATTGTGAATGGCCAGGGGCCTCAGGTCCACACCCTGAGGAATTTTCTCAGAACCGTTTTATAGATCCACGACAGCCCATTGAACGAAAGAAAATAACGACACGGCATTGGTAGCTCGTCTGTTTCTGTCTGTGCCCTTCAGCATCTTAAATTCATCTTGCTCACTCCTGAGGCCTGTCCCATCGGTGCCCTCGATCTCCTCACTTCACGGGGTCTCTGAGAAGGACAGGGCCCAGGTAGTGAGCGGGAGGTGGGTGTCCTGATTCTCCGTTGAGTGCGATTCCACGACAAGGCAACTGCCTGTGGGGCTGAGGAATCGGGGTGTTGATGGAGTGGAGGAGAGAGAGGAGCACCCCGGGAGGGGTAGTGGGCCGAGCAGGGGGCTGGGCAGTCACAGGAGGGGCCAGGGATCCTGAGGCCAAGAGAAGGGTCCACAAAGTCAGTAGCTTGAGGGCACAAACTGCAGGCTCCACCTGCTTCCTCCGGGATCTTCGGGGCCTCCTTAGGGGGAATCCCACAGGTCCGGGGGCCACTAACTGAGGGCTCCTTTGGACCCTCTGGGCCCCTTCCAATGCAGAATCTCCTTGCCCCCATCCTACCCTGGGAGGCTTCCCCCCAGGCCTCAGGTCCCCGCCCACCCAGCCCCAAGAGGCAGGAAAGGAGGAAGCCAGTTTCCCTGTGGGCACCACACCCAAGGCCTCTTCTGGGAAAGACCTAGGAGATTGGCAGAAATTTTCTGCTCAGCCAGGAAGGCTTTCATTGTCTCATCAAAACCTCAAAAAGCCAAAGGCAACTAATGAGTCTGGGAAACACTCAGAACTGTTTGAATGCAGAGAACAAGTAAATATGGAACGAAAAACATGCCTTAATTGCCCCCACAGGCTGATTCCCCCCCCAGGGGAGGTAGGCTGGTGTTCCAGTTACATCAAGCCTTTCAGAAATTCATAAAAGTAACTCGATCCCATGAAGTATGCCAGGTGAGACCCCGGGAGTCTGACCTCTACTCCTAATTAACTAGGGAACCGCGAGACATCACCCTAGGCCTCACTTATGGAAACTATGCCTTCCTTACCTACAGATTTATGTATTTATTTATTTTGTTAAATAAGTATTTGAAGATTTTTTTGATGTGGACCATTTTTAAAATTCTTATTGAATTTGTTACAATATCGTTTCTCTTTCACATTTTGGTTTTCTGGCCATGAAGCATGTGGGGTCTTAGCTCCCAACCAGGGATCAAACTCACCCCCTGCATCGAAAGGCAAAGTCTTAACCGCTGGACCACCAGGGAAGTCCCATATAGGTTTTAAAAGTGAATTAATCAATATAATTTTTATGAAACCTCTTTGAATACTATAAAGTTCTATATAAACACAAATGATCACATTATTACATTATTAGCTATCAAAATATCACACTGATCGTAAGTTTAAAATATACTTAAAATTAATATACTTCATGACACAGAACACATATGGTGCGTTCATCTTGTATGACCAAAATAATATGCCAGGCCTTGATTTTAGAGGTCATTATTCTTAATTTTGATGTTTTAGAGTTGGACAAATAGAATATGCTAGGTTAAACGTCATTTCCCTTTCCTGCTCTTGTAAACACTGGATTTCAGAGTCGTTATTGCCTATATCGACCAGAATAAACAAAGACCATTTCTGAAGTGGAAAACAATGGTCCCATATAACTCCTTCCTGTCATTTGTTCAGTAGTCAATAAAAAAGGCATTTCGTGCTGACATTTTCTTGTGGAATTTTCAGTGCTCCTTGCTTGCCAGTTGACGAGATTCCAGGAACCTTGTGTGCACCAAGGAGAAGGTCATCAATAAGGTCCCCCAAGTGCTCGACGTTCCTCTTCCTCGAGTTGTAGCAGTGGCAGCCCTTTCCGCATGCTCGATCGCCACCAGATGGTCAAACCTGCCAGGAGGCGAGGGCACAGGGTCCTTGTGGAGAGCCAGGGGCCTGGCAGGATCACACTTTCCTGTGTTTGTGAGTGAAGGTCCCTTCTTTCTTTTTTTATTCCTGCAGAACTTGGTTGACCATCCACTGTGTGGCAGAGCCTGTGCTGGGGGCTACCCTATCAGATCAATTTGAGAAATGGCATCAGAATCTTTAGCGCTGTGTTAGAGTCAGAGGCTGCGAGAGCAGGGAGGCCGGCGGTCGGGTCACCGTGGTGGACACAGCTGGTAGCCCACCGAGGTCTCTGTTAACCAGCAGGGCAGCCAAAACCCAGTGGGGTAAGTTTGGCTGCTACTGGCCCATTGTTGCCCTCTTCCAGGATCTTGTTCACTTTACAGACACAAAACAGACTAAGTTATCTCAGTCATGTCTGACTCTTTGTGACCTTATGGACCGTAGCCCGCCAGGCTCCTCTGTCCACAGGATTCTCCAGGCAAGAATACTGGAGTTGGTTGCCCTGCCCTACTCTAGGGGATCTTCCTGACCCAAGAATCAAACCTGCATCTCTTACATCTCCTGAATTGGCATGCAGTTTCTCTATTACTAGTGCCACCTGGGAAGCCCTCAAAACAGGCTAAGAAGGAACTGAAATGGAAGACAGATGACAGTAACACAGATAAACTTTTTTAGACAGGAGAGAGAGAAAGAAGGGGCACAGATGTGGCAGTGGTTAAGAAAGTGGGTTGTGGAATCAGATTGTGTAGGTTCTAGGTCCTGATGCTGCTGGCCTTGGGTGAGTAGTTAAACCCTTGAAACTTCAGTTTCTGCATACGTAAGATGACCTAACAATAGTACCTGCCTCATACAGTGTCGAAAGGGTTAAGTGAGAAAATGTATGAGAGCATAGACCTCCACACCTACTCAGGGCTCAGTGTTAGTGGTTGTGGCTTCTATCACGATTAGGAGAAATACTGTTTTAATCATCTAAGAACATGAAAACTGCACCTGTATATTTCTTTAAATACCCCCATGATGGAATTCTTTAATATCTTAACTGCTATGGAAAACGGTACAGAGATTACTCAAACAACCCATATGATCCAACAGTTCCACTTCTGGGTACAGATGCCAGAGTATTCTTTGAAACCTCAAAGAATTGAAAGCTGAGTTTCAAAGAAGTATTTATGCACCTGTAGCAGCATGATTCACATTAAGCAGAAGGTGGATGCTACCCACATGTACACTGATGGATGAACAAATAAGCAGAATTGGTCTGTACATACAAAGGGCTATTATTCAGCCTTAAAGAGGAAGCAAATTCTGACATGTCATTCAGTTCAGTTCAGTTCAATTCAGTCACTCAGTTGTGTCCAACTCTTTGTGACCCCATGGACTGTAGCACACCAGGCTTCCCTGTCCATCACCAACTCCCGGAGCTTGCTCAAACTCTTGTCCATTGCGTCGGTGATGCCATCCAACCATCTCATCCTCTGTTGTTCCCTTCTACTCCTGCCTTCAGTGTTTCCCAGTATCAGGGTCTTTTCCAAGGAGTCAGTTATTTGCATCAGGTGGCCAAAGTATTGGAGCTTCAGCTTCAGCATCAGTCCTTCCAATGACTATTCAGACTGATTTCCCTTAGGATTGACTAGTTGGATCTCCTTGCAATCCAAGGAACTCTCAACAGTCTTCCCCAACACCACAATTCAAAAGCATCAATTCTTCAGTGCCCATCTTTCTTTATAGTCCAACTCTCACATCCATACAAGACTACTGGAAAAACCATATCTTTGACTAGATGGACCTTTGTTGGCAAAGTAATGTCTCTCCTATTTAATATGCTGTCTAGGTTGGTCATAGCTTTTCTTCTAAGGAGCAAGCATCTTTTAATTTCATGGCTGCAGTCACCATCTGCAGTGATTTTGAAGCCCAAGAAAATAAAGTCTGTCACTGTTTCCATTGTTTCTCATCTATTTGCCATGAAGTAATGGGACCAGATGCCATGATCTTTGTTTTTTGATTGGTGAAAGTTTTAAGCCAGCTTTTTCACTCTCATCAAGAGGCTCTTCAGTTCCTCTTTGCTTTCTGCCATAAGCATGGTGTTATCTGCATGTCTGAGGTCTGGCAATCTTGATTCCAGCTTGTGCTTCATCCAATCCAGCATTTTGCATGATGTACTCTTCATATAGGTTAAATAAGCAGGTTGACAATATACAGCCTTGACACACTCCTTTCCCAATTTGGAACCAGTCTGTTCTTCCATGTCTGGTTCTAACTGTTGCTTCTTGACCTGCATACAGCTTTCCCAGGAGGCAGGTAAGGTGTAACACGCATGAATTTTAAGGATATTTTGCTAAGTGAAATAAGCAAGTCACCAAAGGGACAAACACTGAATGATTTCACTTATGTGGGAGACTAAAACAGTCAAATTCTTAAAGACACAAAGTAGGATGGCGGTTGCCAGGGACTGGTGGGAGGGGCGTTATTCCTTAATGGGGACAGAGTTCCCGTTTGGGAAGATGGAAAAGTTCAAGAGATGGATGGTGGTGACAGTTCACAACAATGCGAATATACCTTATTATCACTGAATCACACACTAAAAAATGGTTAAAAATTTACGTTATGCATGTTTCATTAGTAACACAATATAGAAAAGTCTGCATTCTGAGTGCTTTTCTCTGGATATGTTTAAAAGAACAAAATTTGGCTCCCCTGGTGGTGGCTCAGCGGTAAAGAATCCGCCTTCCAATTGCAGGGGACACAGGTCCTATCCCTGGTCCAGGAAGATCCCACATGCCGCAAGACACTCTGCCCGTGAGCAACAGCTACTGAAGCCTGGGCACCTCTGCAAGAGGAGAAACCGCTGCAGTGAAAAGCCCCTGCTCCGCAACTGGACAGTAGCCTCCAGGCCCTGTGACTACCAAAGGCTCTTGAGCAACGAAGACCCAGCACAGCCACTAAAAAAATACACAAACAAAATCTACATGCCTGTCCATGTCCTTTTGTTGTGCTGGAAGATGGTGTGTCACGTATGCTTAGATGGCAGGCCACTGAGTAGGTGTTACCACCTCAATGTGGTCCTGAGGCTACATGTGCAGTGTCAGAAAAGGCAGCCCCTTTTTCTGAGAAGCAGAACCAGGAAGAGGAAGGAGCTCTGACCCTGAATTCCGGCTAGACTTACATCAATGGTGATGAAAAGGCAGTTCCGAGCAAGAGCTCCAGTCGAGATGAATATATCTTCTGTTCTGGACTTTCCCTTCGGGGAACTCGTTTCATACCACGTGAAGGTGGATTGATGTTTTTAGGCCATAAGGGTCCATTCAACTACAGTGGGAAGTAATCAAGTCCTGGGAAGCCTGCTCCCTGGGAAGAGTTCATGCATCTTATCCAAAAACAGCAAAATCTTCTCTCCCCACTATCAGATCGGGCTCACCTCCCTCCACTCTGCAAACAGAACACCACCAGTGTTATCTGGCATCAGGGGTCCCACCCAGGAGAATTCTCTAGTTTCTCTCTGAGTTGCCAGAGCTTTGTTTGTATGCCAACAATTGGAGAATATAAGCATTTCTAATATCCATCATGGGCTTCCCAGGTGGCACTGGTGGTAAAGAACCCACCTGCCAATGCAGGAGACACAGGTTTGGTCCCTGGGTTGAGAAGATCCCCTGAGGATGGAAATGGCAACCCGCTCCAGTATTCCTGCCTGGAAAATCCCACGGACAGAGGAGCCTGGTGGGCTACAGTCTCTGGAATTGCAAAGAGTCGGACACAAGTGAGCACACATGCGCACACAGGAGAGAGCATATAATTAAGACGTATTTTTCAAACTGTTTGACTGCTGCACAGTGAAAAAATACACACACAGAGTTTCACCAGAGAGTACTTACCATTACTATACAAGCAATACAATGATGTTTCTATTTTCCAAAAATGCTGGTTAACCTCCACTGAAATGATTTTACTTCTCTATCTAATGGGTCATAACTCAGCTTGAGAAGCTGCTAGTCTTTTTTTAAAAAATAATTTTCATATCTTCTCCCTTTATTAGCAATATATGCCACCTTTCAGAGACTTGCGATTTCCAGAGATCCTCTGCAAAGCCTCTCGACACCTTGAACACCCCCCACCCCTGCTCCCCCGCTGCCTCATTGGCGAGGCTGGCCCATCAGAACCCAGGGCTCCTGGCTCTGCCCTCTCTGGAGGGCTGAGGTGTGCAGATATTCTGTTGTCGAAGTTAATAGCACCTGGGCTTCTCCACTGTCACCCATTTAAACTGGGATGAGACATACAGACCTGGGTGACTTGGGGTTCCCCTCTCTGCACAGAAACACCTGAGCAGCTCCTACTGATCCGCCCTGGTAAGTTAATATTGGGGTTGACGTTTTTGGAACGCCTTGGAAATAAAGGCAAAGCGTGGAGCCATCAGCGCTAGTGTTGCATTTGGGGAACTCACGCTGGCTTTTCAAGAGCTTCTTCAGAAAGCATCATTACCATTACTGAATGACGTCAACCTGTAGAATACTTTGCTAGGTAAGCCAAGATTGGACACGGAGAATACTTAGTTTACTTTTCTTGTTGGTCAGTCACTCAGTCGTGTCCGACTCTTTGTGACCCCATGGACTGCAGCACGCCAGGCTTCCCTGACCTTCACTATCTCCTGAGTTTGCTCAAACTCATCTCCATTGAATCGATGAGTCCATCCAAGCATCTTATTCTCTGTTGCCCCCGTCTCTTCCTGCCCCCAATCTTTCCCAGCATCAGGGTTTTCTCCCAATGAGTCGGCTCATAAACATTCACTTTTAGTCCTGAGTAAACCCTAGAATTGGCCAGCATGTAAGTGGAGTCAGGCTAGCGTTTTCTGTCTTGTGAACGAGCAAAGATGCTGCATACAGACGTCCAGAGAGCCATGTGACCAGAGGTCTGTTCTGACCTCCTGCTGCCGTGAGTGCCAGGGACACGTTTAGGTGCCGATGGTGACCGAGAGCCAGCCCTCTACTAAGTATGTGACATCCATGCTCCTGATTAATTTTCACAACAATTATGTATAAGAATCATTATTTCCCTCATTTTACAGAGGAGGAAAACTGAGGCTCAGAAATGCTAAATAATTTGAGCAAAGTCAAGTATGTAGGTTGGTGTCATGACTTTAGATCCCAACATAAGTTCTCATCTGCTCCACACCCCTACCCCCTGACTATCTTCAGGGAAGTTCAAGAAAACAGAGGAAAAGTCTATTGTGTTACCTACTGGCATCAAAGTGATTTCCAAAGTGAACTTGACTCTTAAAAAAATAGCACACTTTCTAATTATAATAATAAGACATATGGTTGTAGAACACACATAGAAATCCCAAAATAAAGTAGAGAGGGTTTTCGTTCACTAAACCCCTCATAGCTGTTTGGGGCAGGATCTCTGTGCATTTGCTGGCCCAGGATAAAGTCTTGTCCGGCTCGAGCTTGGCAGGGCCTGGGATGGGAGAGTGGACCCAGTACTCATGGTCCCGTTGGTTCTACAGGAGCTCCTGGACTGCTCCATGGCCCATCAGTGGTGCCAAGGGGCAGTTTGGGGCAGATCTGGTCACCCCCATAAGCTCCATCACCAGCCCCTCACCTCCTCACACAAAACCAACCCAAATAAGCATGTTGTCTATGTTAAACCATGTGGCTAGGACTTCCTTGGTGGCTCAGTGGCAGAGAATCCATCTGCCAGTGCAGGAGACACTGGTTTGACCCCCGATCCAGGAAGATCCCACATGCTGCAGACCAGCTAAGCCCGTGCGCCACAACTCTTGAGCCTGTTCTCTAGCGCCCAGGAGCCACGACTACTGACGCCCGCGCACTCTAGAGCTTGGGCTCTGCAACAAAAGAAGTCAGTGCAATAAGAAGCCCGCGCACAACTAGAGAGAAAGAGTAGCTCCTCTCACTGCAACTAGAGAAAAACCCGAGCAAAGCAACAAAGACCCAGCACAGCCAAAAGAATAAATAAAAATTATATAGAAAAACCCATCTGGCCTTGAGACAGCTGCTTCCCACCCCAGCTCCCCCATGTTGTCACCTCAAGCCATTTCGGAGCTGTTGCTACCACTCCAGCGAGTCGATGGGACAGCGAGTCGATGGGACAGCGAGTCGATGGGAGGGTGAGGAGTCAGATCACTGTCAGAGATCCTAAAGTACCCCCTCTCCAGCACCCTACCCCCATTCTAGGGGGGAAGACAAGGAGGCCAGTCAGTCCATCAGGGGATACTCACAAGGCTCAATCTAGTAGTATGTGTGACATGACACCCCGGGGGGTGAGGGGCAGTCATGATAAGTTGAAAAGACCCAGCTCCTCTGTGTGCTGTGAGGGGAAGCCTGTTGGCCTGGCAAGGGGGCTGAGCAGAGCCAAACAACAGTTCCTGACTGTGTGACCTTGGGCAAGTCATGGAACCTCTCTGTGCTTTGGTTCCCCCTCGGCAGAATGGGGTTTATCATGCCCCCTCCCAGGACTGCTGTGGACCCAGCTGTGTGCTGTGTGTGAAGCACTGGGCTGGGGGCCTGGCAAAAAGCAGGTGCTGAGTAAAGCCTGGCTCTTCATTTCTTTGACACTGAACAGAGGATACAGGACACTAGTAAGACAGGGCATCAGGGAGCTGCACAGGATGGGAACATAGCATATCCCCAAGGGGGCCACACAGAGATAAAGAACCCTGGGCAAGGAAGGTCGGGGCAAGAGGAGACCCCGCACCTAAGCTGCAAAGAATCAATGTATCCCTTTATCTCCAAGCTGGGAATCAATGACTCAGCTTTCTTCTTTAAACATTTCCCAGGCTTCAGTTCTAAAAAGATACGAAATCATTGTCATTAAAAGCTCAAATTGCGTCCACTTTCTCCATCCACATGAAACCTGCAAAATCTAATACAGTCAATTCCAAGTTCGAAGCCACTTTGGTCTTGCTATTGGGCAAGACCCAGTTCTGAGCTGACGTCCAGCTTGAGCCTTGGCGGTCAGGTGAACAGGAAGGCAGAGTGCCATCTTAGAAAGTGGGCAGCTGAAACCCCCTGCCAGATGGTAGAGACCGCCCCCCCGCCCCAGCCGGCCCTTCTCCTTGGTGACAACAGGGTCCTTACTTTTCCTCCTTCTTCAGTGCTTCTCAGAGGAGGGCCCCCCTCTCTTACTCTCAACCCTGCGCATGGAGTGTCCCAGGATGCCATCAGGGTCCTGCTCTCAGTCTCCACTCATTTCCTCCATGATCTCATCCAGCGTCTTGACTTTGAAGCCATCAATATGCCAACCGCTCTCCAGTTTTTCTTTCCAGCCCAGACGGCTCTCCTGAGCCTGACTCGCAGATCGGACGGCCTGCTGCCCTTCCCACTTGCAAGTCTAATAGGTACCCACACTTACAGTTACCTGAGCTCAACTTGCACTCTTAAAAATTTTTTTTAATTATGATCGTGGTAAAATACATAACCTGTAATTTACCATCTCATCTATTTGTAAGAGTGCGTTCTCTGGCATTAAGGACTTCCACATCATTGCGCAAGTATCACCATCATCGATCCCCAGAACTTTCACATCTTCCCAAACTGAAGCCCTGAACCCACTAACCACCTCCCGCGCCCCACCCCCAGTCCCCAGCATCCGCCATTCCACTTTTTGTCCCTCTGGTTTTAATCACTCTGTGTGGGCTTCCCTGGGGGTCCAGAGGGTAAAGAATCTGCCTGCAATGTGGGAGACCCAGGTTCGATCCCTGGGTTGGGAAGATCCCCTGGAGAAGGAAATGGCAACCCACTCCATTATCCTTGCCTGAGAAATCCCATGGACAGAGGAGCCTGGTGGGCCACAGTCCATGGGGTCCCAAAGAGTCTGACACGACTGAGCGACTAACAACAATATCCTCAAGGTTCATCATGCCCATGTGTCAGAATTTCCTTCCTTTTTTAAAAAACATTTATTTCCCTTTTTTTTCAACTTTTTTTTGTTTTTGTGTTTTGGCTGAGCCACACAGCTTGTGGGATATTAGTTCCCTGACCAGGGACTGAACTCTTTGCATTGTGAGCACAATCTTGACCACTGGACCACCAGAGAAGTCCCTTCCTTATTCAGGCTGCCTAATAGTCCACTGTATGTATAGACCAATTGTTAATGGTCTATACATTTGTTAATGGACGCTTGGGTCATTTCCACCTTTTGCCTATTGTGAACACTATAGCTGGGTGTGCAAATGGGTGTGTAAATGTCTACTTGAGTCCCTGCTTTCTGTTCTTGTGGGTGCATACCCAGAAGAGGAGTTACTGAATCATACGGTATTTTCTATTTTTAATTTTTGGAGGAACTGCTATACTGTTTTCCACAGCGGCCGCCCCCTTTCACACCCCGACCAACACGGCACAAGTTCAGGCTTGCTCCGCAGTCTTCCCCATCCCGGTTCACAGCAACGCCATCCTCTCAGTAACCCTGCCCGAACCTCGGAGCAATCTCGACTCCAGTCTCACCCCTGCCTCCAACCCACCTAGAAATCACAAGTCTACCTTCAAAACACAGAGACCAATGAGACTACTTCTCACCACCTCCACCCACACCGTTCGTCTCTCTGGGGTCCCCTGAAGCCAGAGTCTGAGACAAAGACATGGGTGCAGGTGGTTTATTTGAGAGAGCCCAGGAGGGAGCAGGGACCATGAGGGCAGGAAGGAGGAAAAGCCTACAGGAGGGTTCATGCCTTTTCAAGCTCACTGCTCCAGGCAATGGGGTCTCAGTTCCCGTCTCCAAAAGTCAGGGAGGCGAGTCATTAGCACCCACCCTGCACAGGTTGAGGGGGCCCTGGAGGCATTAGCCCCCATACTTCCTGGCTGGGTGAATCCCCCAAGGGCACAGGCCTGGTCAGGTCTGTGTGACTCAGAGCTTCCAGAGCAGCTGTGGCTGAAATCACCAGGGAACAGAAGGCCTGGCCACAGGGCACCACTGTCATCTCCCGCCTGCAATAACCCGGCCCATCCCCTGTCCCTCCCCTTGGCCCTGCTGCCACCGGGGATCCTTTAGAACCTAAGCTGGCACCACCCTCCTCCACTCTGTGGCTCCCAGAGCAGCCCAGCTATTTACAGCGGCCCTCAAGTCCCTCCCGCATCTGACCCTGTGACCTCTGCCCTCCATCCACTCCTCTCCTCCTCTTCCACTCCAGGCCAGTCGTCTGCCTGCTGTCTTGTCTTAAGCCTGCCAGGCCTCTACTCCCCCCGACGGCCACTCTCACACCCAGGGACGCTCTTCCTGCAGCCAGCCCAGGCCTCGCTCCTGCATCCGCTTCAAGGATGCACCCTCTCCAGGAGGTCTTCCTGGACCCTCTTGCTTAAGACAGCAGCCCACCCCCCAGTCCCACCCCCTGGCCCATTGATCCCCATTCTCCTGATCCTGGTCCACATCCCCCTGCAGTGTCTCAACTTTCAACACACTATGTATGTACTGTATTCTTTTCCTATGCTGAAGCCTTCATGGAGTATATATTCTAATGGAGACCATAAAGCATACAGCACAGTCTGGTTCAGCCATGGGTCTCAAGAGCCTTAAATAGTGCCTGGCACATAGTAGGTACTCAATACACACTTGTTGTATGAAATGGACTCTGTACGACCAGACACAGCCTTTTTGCAGCTTCTAATGTAGCAGGTAAAAGGAGACCAAACCAGTCAATCCTAAAGGAAATCAGTCCTGAATACTCATTGGAAAGACTGTTGCTGAAGCTGAAGCTCCAATACTTCGGCTACATGATGCAAAGAGCTGACTCATTAGAAAAGACCCTGATGTGAGAAAGATTGAAGGCAGGAGGAGAAGGGGACAACAGAGGATGAGATGGTTGGATGGAATCACTGACTTAATGGACATGAGTTTGAGCAAACTCTGGGAGATGGTGAAGGACAGGGAAGCCTGGTGTGCCACAGTCCATGTGGTTGCAAAGAGTCGGATATGACTGAGCGACTGAACAAAAACAACAACAATGAATGTAGCAGGTGCTTCAGGATGTGCCTAACAGGTGGGAGTCCTTTTTAGAGGCTAAGTCTGAAGGATGCGTTTTGAATGGACACAGAGAGACAGGCAGTGGGAAGCAGGTTGAAGTCACCAGGCCCCCAGCTGCTGCCCAAGTGTCACTGCAGAACAAAGAGTGATGAGGGGCAGCTGTCCACCCTGCAGCCAAGGTGGTCCCAGCACACAGACGCCAGCATTCCAGCCTCACATGGGCGGTACTCTCGGCCCAGATGCCCACCTGGGTGCTCCAGGAACCTGGGCAGCTTGGGGCAACCCACCTATTTGGGCCTTGTGGCCCTGGCTGTCTCAGCCTTTCGACTCCTCTATTCTTGACTACTCTACCACCTAACTTGAGGGCCTAGAGTTGTCCCGGGTTGCTGAGTGTCCTCTGCAGGTCACCCCTGCCTCTCATAGGGCGGCACATGCACAAGTGGGATCACAGAGCCTGGTGGACCCGGGTTCAAATTCCAGCTCATCATCCCCACCTGGGTAAATCACCTGGACCTCTCAGAGTCTCAGTCTCTTCATCTGTAAAATGGGGATGAAAGTGAAGTGAAAGTCGCTTCACTCGTGTCTGACTCTCAATGACCTCATGGACTGTAGCCCGCCAGGCTCCTCTGTCCATGGGATTCTCCAGGCAAAAACACTGCAGTAGGTTGCCATGCCCTCCTCCAGGGGCTCTTCCCGACCCAGGGATCGAACCCGGGTCTCTTATGTCTCCTGCATTGGCAGGCGGGTTCTTTACCAGTAGTGCCACGTGGGAAGCCCCAAATGGGATAATACAGCTTATATCAAACAGGTGTTCTGAGTGTTAAGGAAAACACTCCATGTCAAGTGCATAGCACTGTGCCTGGTGCCGGGCGGAAGTTCCACAAACGCTGATTCCCTCCACCTCCACCCACAAAGGCTTGTCTGTGTAGAGGGACCCCGTTCTTTCACTTCACCTGCTCGGTAGCCTCATCAACAAGCTTCCTGTGCACACTCGTCTCTCTGGTCGACAACCACGGAGGCCCCTTTCTCCAAAGCCTGTAGGAAGGCGGCCAGGGCCACGGCTCCTGGCAAGCGGTCTGGAGCCTGGTAGTTGAAATACATGGGGAAGCCGGTGGTGAGGAGCATAGAGCGGGCATGGGACCATGCCAGGGAGGCCTGCAGCAGCTCACTGAGACAGCTCACCCATCTCCCCGCTGCCTGAAATTACACAAAAACGAAATACAGTATGTCCCCTACAATTGAACATTATAGTTGCAAACTTTCAAAGACACAGATGCATATTCCATCTATGTTAGGCGTGAGTGACATTGCAGCTTGCCCTCCGTCTCCTACTGTTGACGATCCTTCAGCTCTACCATCTCCCGCCTCCTCTTCCTCCTCAGTCAGTACCTCTTCTTGCCTGTTCACTCGATGCCAATCCCTGTATGCCAGCTGTTGTACAGGACTAGTGTACAGTAAGATTAAAAATGTTTATTTTTATTTTTTTAATGTATTACTTGTGTGAAAAGTATTAGAAACCTATTACAGTACAGTACTGAGTAGCTGGTCATGTTAACTGGGTACCTAGGCTAACACTGTTGGACTTACAAATTGGACTTGTGAACACACTCTTGGAACAGAACTTGTTCGTATGTAGGAGACTTCCTGTAAAATCACTAAGTCACGCAACTGTGTTTCAAGTAGAATTTTATGTGAACACTCATTCGGGTTTTTTCTTTGTTTGTGAAGTGGATTTGGGGGTGTGGCATACCCCTCCTGGTCCAGTCGAGATTGATTACTGGGTAAGGGGCCCACCGGCCTCTCTTTTAGTTAAGTGTGGCCTCGAGACTGGGATTCCCAGGTAGCGCTGGTGGTAAAGACCCTGCCTGCCTAATGCAGGAGACCTAAGAGAGGTGGTTTTGCTCCCTGGGTTGGGAAGATGCCCTGGAGGAGGGCATGGCAATCCACTCCATTATTCTTGCCTGGAGAATCCCCATGGACAGAGGAGCCTGGTGGGCTACAGTGCACAGGGTGGAAAAAAGTCAGACACCACTGAAGAGACTTAGCATGTATGCACAGCTTCAAGACCAGGTTCTCTCCTGGAGACACTCAAGAGAGCTGTGGGAAGAGGGCATGGATAGAGTCATGTGGCCTCCTCCCTGCCTGGCCACGCACACAGTTCCAGGCACTCCTCCAAGCTCCCGCCACTTCCAGCGGCTGGGATGTTGACAACTAGCGCCCCCTGGGGGTTTCAGGACGAGATGCAGAGCTGCTGGGTCCCCGCGTGACCGGGAATCAGATCCCCTTTCTGCCGAGCTAGAACACTCACCCTGGAGGACTCACCCCGGAGGACCCGCCCTGGACTCTTGTGTGAGAGGCACACATTTCTGCTGTGTTTTCACAAAGCCTCTTGGGATCATTTGTTAGAGCAGTTTAGCAAACTGTGACCCATACCGGTGGCTTCCCAGGTGGCTCAGTGGAAAAGCATCCGCCCGCAATGGACGAGATGCAGGTTCACTCCTTGGGTCAGGAAGATCCTCTGGGGGAGGAAACGGCAACCCACTCCAGTATTCTTGCCTGGGAAAGTCCATGGACAGAGGAGCCTGGTGTGCTACAGTCCACGGGGTTACAAAGACGTCGGACACGACTGAATGACTAACCAACAACAACACAGAAGAAGGAAGGGAACCAGGGCTGTCTCAGCTGGGGAGTCCCCCAAAGCAGACCCTAAGACAAGGGCTTGAGGGCATGAATTTTGGTGGAGAGTGAGCCCAGGAAAGAAGTCAGAAGGTGGAAGAAGGTGAAAAGCCACCGAAGGATGTGTGAGTGAGTTAACTCTGAAGGCAACTGGGGCTTGATCCTGCTTGGGATCTTCTAAGAAACTGTGAGGTGCCTTAGCCGGTCCTTGGGGATGGTCCTGCCGGCCAACAGGGAGACTGGGCTGTATGCACGGCCTCCATCGCTGCTGGGTGAAGGCTGCCTGTCGGGGTGTGGATGCCCGGCTCTTTCGGCTGCGCCTGCCCTGCTGGAGGAGCAGAGAGACCTGAGGCCCAGGTGGGAAGCCCACATGCTGGGAGCGCCCGCTGCAGTGCAGTGAACCTGGGGGTTCGGGCGGGGCACCAGCTGCATCTTACAGATGTCACCGCAGCTCCCAAGCCAGTCCCAGAAGGCAGCACAGCCTCCAGAGGCTCATCACACACCACGGAGCCTTTGTCTATGCTCAGGGCACCTCGGGGCATATCTGTGCCGTGGAAGGGGCAATGTGATTTAGAACTCCCACCCACCCCAGCAGCGGCTGATAGAAAGGCCCCTGCCTGAGGAACCCAGTGGGCTTGCATTCGAGGTGCCTGGACAATGTGGAGGCGCACAGGGTGTGGATCCTGGCTATAGAGCCGCAGCTCCAAGTTCAGCATCTGGAAACTCACACATTCAAGTCCAGGCGCTGACGCATCGCAGCTCTGTGACCCTGGCCTCCTCCCTGGGCAGCTGTGGGACCCTGGCCTCCTCCCTTGACTGCTCTGAACGTTAGTTTTCCTACATGGAGCTAGAGAGTGCTCCAGGTGAAGGAAGGCTGAGAGGCCAGGGTCCCTCACATACTGCCCGAGGGAGTGGAAACAGGAACATTTTCCTGGAGGGTGATTTGTACCTTAGAGTGTACATTCCACTGGAGCCAGCAATTCACTTCCAGGAATTTATCCTACTAAAGTGCTCATGGGTATTTATTCTAATAAAGTGCTCATGGGTCTGCAAATGTGGTCATAAAGTTGTTCTCGGCAGCACTGTTTGTGGTGTCAAACAATCTGCTATTAATCAAATGGTAGAACATTCATGAAATAGATTTCTATGCCAACATTATGAACGATGTTGTGGAGACTACTTAATGATACAGAAGGATGTTTGAAATATATTTAAAAGGGATAGAAGCAAGTTCTAAAATAGGATCACAGTATGATTCCACTATGGGAGAAGGAAATGGCAGCTCACTCCAGTGTTCTTGCCTGGGAAATCCCATGGACAGAGGAGCCTAGTGGGCTGCAGTCCATGGGGTCCCAAAGAGTTAGACACGACCTAGTGACTAAACAATAACAACAATGATTCATACATATATACACAGACACACAAACATATACTGCTTCCCTGGTGGCTCAGACAGTAAAGAATTTGCCTGCAATACAGGAGACCTGGGTTCAATTCCTGGGTCAGGAAGATCCCCTGGGGAAGGAAATGGCTATCCACTCCAGTATTCTTGCCTGGGAAATCCCCTGGACAGAGGAGCCTGGCAGGCTGCATTCCATGGGGTCGCAAAGACTCAGACATGACTGAGTGCCTAACACACAACACATATACATACTCAGTCTTGTAGGATCAAGACTGAAGATAAGATTTTAAGGACAAACATGAAATAATGGTTATTTAATGGTTACTATTAACAAATAATAATGCTAATAATGATTAATTGTGATGGGATCCTAGTAATCTTTGTTGCCTCGTTTCTTTCATGGTTCTGATATTTCTACAATAAACATGGATTAAAGTTTCTCTCCACTGTTGATAAGTGGGGAGAAGAATATAACATTTTAAGGGGAAAAAATGGGAACATAACCCATTTCATAGGATGTGGTGAGCGCCAACAGAGAGAATAGGGAACTTGAAACTTGTCAGCTTGAAAGCAGTCCCTCCACCTATGATGATGTTATTATTAATAAAAACATCACGATGATCAACCCGGCACTTCATCTTCTCCAGACACCTCAAATGCCAGCCAATGTCCTCTCAAAAATGACTGAGTGGCTCTATTATTATGCCGAGTGACTAGTGTTCAGTACACGGCCATCAATCTTATGTCTGCGTATTTAATACAGTGCGAATCAGGAGGCTCTGTTGTTCTTGAGGATTAAAGATGTTCCTTAAAAGTCAATATTGGCATATCCGGACAGTCATTAATCTGCCTCTCCCCCGAGCCTCCCTCAGGCCTTGACACACCGTCTGCACAAGCACTGAGGGCTTGCTGTGGACGACCTCCTGGATCATTCGTATTAAGCAGCCGGAGCACTGGGTCTGCAGTGAATTTACTTCCCAGTTACTTTTCTTTCTTTCTTTTTTTTTTTTTAATAATCTGAGCCAATGGCAGAATTTGGAATACATCTTCCCTCATGACACTTGTACTAGCGGGAGGGCTGTCAGCTTGGATGAGAATGCTGGCGAGAGAGCAAGTGTTGCAGGTTTTCTACATGTATTCACCCAGAAGGCCAACTATGTCAGATATTCTGTGTCTGCGCAGACAGGAGCAGTCACCTCTCTGTATGCGTGAGTCCTGAAAGGTGTGTTTTTGTTGGGCACGTATCCCAAATTTACTGTGCTTTTGCATGTAAAGGAAACTGTGTTCTCTGCGGAATGAATGAATGAACCACCTAACCAATGGACAAGAAAAAAAGCTATGCCCTGTGACTTCACAGGAAGCTTTGTTACTGCAGACCCCTTGTAACTGGGAGGTGGGGGGCAACCTTCGCTTCCAGGCCCAGAGAAGAGAGCAGACATCTTATTTTTTTGGTCTTACTTTTTAAAATTTAAATTTTATTTATTTTTAATTGGAGGGTAATTGCTTTACAATATTGGGTTGCTTTCTGCCATATATCGACATGAATCAGCCGGAGGTATACACGTGTCCCCTCGCTCTTGAGCCTCCCTCCCACCTCCCACCCCATCCCACACCTCTAGGTTGTCATACAGCCCAGGACTTGAGCTCCTGCGTCATACAGCAAATTTCCCCTGGCTGGCTAATTTCACATACGGTAACGAACATGTTTCAGTGCTATTCTCTCAATCTATCCTACCGTCTCTTTCCCCCACTGTGTCCACAAGGCACAGACATTTTTAAGGCTGACCTGCACCGTTGGATTCTGGGCAAGTGCTGGCCAACAGCAAAGGGCACCCAGGCTGACGGCTCCACAAGCCGGCATAGTCATGGTCTCTCCAAGTGGCTGCCACCCTAACATCACCATGGTTGGCTCTGCCTGGGTCCTGGGAGCCTGGCCCGGATGATCAAATTCCCCAGCTGGCTTCACCTCTCTGCTCTCCACAGGGCCCTCGCCACCATCAAGCATGTATCTGCTTGGGAAACAGGTGTCAGGTGGGCCAGCAGGGAGGTCCCCAGTGCTTTCTCCAAACATTCAAAGTGCAAAGACCTCGCAGTTCTGGAACCACAGCCCACAAGAAGGTGCAGAAGAGGAAATGAGGTGTGAGCCAAGAGGATTCTTTTCACTGTCCAGGCGAGACTGTGACACAGTGTTTAGACTTGGATTCCAATGTTGCTGTTCTTCAGTCACTAAGTTGGGTCCAACTCTTTGAGACCCCATGGACTGCAGCATGCCAGGCTTCCCTGTCCTTCACCATCTCCCAGAGTTTGCTCAAACTCATGCCCATTGAGTCGGTGATGCTGTTGAAGCATCTCATCCTCTGCCGCCCTTTTTCCCTTTTGCTTTCAATCTTTCCCAGCATCAGGGTCTTTTCCAATGTGTCAGCTCTTTGTATCAGGTGGCCAAAGTACTGGAGCTTCAGCTTCAGGATCAGTCCTTCCAACGAACGTTCAGGACTGATTTCCTTTAGGATTGACTGGTTTGATCTCCTTGCTGTCCAAGAAAGGGACTCTCAAGAGTCTTCTCCAACACCACAATTCAAAAGCATCAATTCTTTGGTGCTCAGCTTTACGGTTCAACTCTCACATTTGTACATGACTACTGGAAAAACCATAGCTTTGACTAGATGGGCCTTTGTCGGCAAAGGGATGTCTTTGCTTTTTAATATGCAATATCCGATACCTACTGATCATGGGCCTTGGAGTCAGAGGGCGTGGGTTCAAGTTCTGCCTCAACCATCTAGGTATGTGGACTTGGGTAAATTTCTTAGCCTTATATGCCTTAGTTTCCTCATCTGTTAAAGGAGGTTAATAATAGCTGCCTCATCAAGTCACTGAGACAGTCTAATAAGTTGAAACATGTAAATATTTTAAGCATATGCCTGGCCTAGAGTGAAACTGATTAGATGATACCTATTATTCCTATTGCCTATTACAACCTCAAGAAGGAGGAACAATTTTCATTACCCTTGTTACACTGATGAGGAAACAGGTGGGGAGTGGCCCTGAGATCCACACCTTCCTTCTTTTCTGAGCCTTTGCCAGCAGGCAGATTGAATTTTTCTATGCACAATGGCGCCCTCTGCTGGCCATCTGGGATTAGCAATTCAGCTCTTAAATGATGCTGCTGGGAGTTCAAAGCCCCTCAACCAGCTCTAAGCAAACCTCCTCCTAACTGGAACCAGCAGACCCCTACTGGACTCCACCAATGCTATATCATGTCTAGAAAGTCAGAAGTTTTCAACGGACTGTCCTCCGAGGCACCACAAACAGTATACATGTTGGCTGCAAACTGTTGTGATGCTGTCTCTGCAGGGTCCCGCCCCACCAGGATCCCCCAAGGAGAAGAAACTCAACCCTCCAGTCCTGTCTCAGCTGCTTGGTACACAAAATCTGGTCTACACCAACCCTGGACAAAGACAAAATAGAAAAACTAGGGACAATATTATATAACTGATGCCACTGGGTAAACGGTGGCAGTTGACTATGTAGGAAACATTTCTCCCCTTTTCCTCCCTATTCAACCCCAGTTTAGTTCTGGATGGGAATGTGCCCATCTCTCAAACTCTATGTTTGGTGTTGAAAATTTGGGAGAAAAACATTAGAAGAAAACAAAAATCATCCACAATCACAATCACCATCATTAGTATTTTGGTGCATTTAACCTCTTTTCAGGATCCATACATAATATTAGCATTAAACAATCATACTGTAGATAGAGTTTGCATGCTGCTTTTCCCCCTGAACATTACATCATTGATGAATTTCTCTAGGTCTCTAAGGTATGACTGCTTGGTTTCTGTTGTTTTTTTTTTTTAATTTATTTACTTTTAATTGGAGGATAATTGCTTTAAAATATTATGCTGGTTTCTGCCATACAACATGAATCAGCCATAGGAATACATATGTCCCCTACCTCTTGAGCCTCCCTCCCACCTTTCACCCCATCCCACCCCTCTAGGTTGTCACAGAGCACCGGATTTGAGCTCCCTGTGTCCTACAGCAAAGTTCCCCTGGCTGTCTAATTTTACATATGGTCATATATGTGTTTCAATGCTACTCTCTCAATTTCGTCCCATCCTCTCCTTCCCTGTCTGTGTCTACAAGTCTGTTCTCTGTGTCTGCTGTTCTCTGTTCTGTGACTGGCTTGTTACCTGGGTCGATGGCAAGTATCATCTTCCGTTCGCTGATTCTCTGAATGGCTGCAGCTGATGCCATGCTGTAGTGCAAAGGATCCCGGGAAATGTGATGGATCTCTGGAACTCCCTCAGGGGTGAGATGTCTGGTTGGGGTTGCTGTATCCTTCAGGTTGGTCGTAACTGTGCAACCTTGGTGTGCTGGTGAAAGCCAGCGGGGTCTCTAAGGCACACAACAGGAGTGACTGAGCCCAGAACATTTCATCAAACCTGTCCGTTCCATCAAGGTGATGGGAAAAGATGGCGCCCATGCCTGGACTCACCCATTAGCACTCCTTACACCGTTACTGGCACCAGGGCAGAACAAGTTGGCTTATGGCTGAATCAAGTTCCATTTTAACAGGGGACCCCAAGTTTCAGGAAAGTGATGACATGTTAAATGTGCGGAAAGAAATGAGGTACCCACCGCCACAGCTGGGGCTCTAGTTTCTTTCAATGCAATCCCATGAAAGAAAGGACCTGCTGAACCTTTAGTTACCCTTACCCTTACAATTGCTGAACCCTTCAAGCAATCTAACTTTACTTTGCAGCAGATGTTAGATTTGCTAACAAGGAGCTTTCTCTGTGGAGAAGGCAATGGCACCCCACTCCAGTACTCTTGCCTGGAAAATCCCATGGACGGAGAAGCCTGGAAGGCTGCAGTCCATGGGGTTGCTGAGGGTCGGTCACGACTGAGCAACTTCACTTTCACTTTTCACTTTCATTCATTGGAGAAGGAGACGGCAACCCACTCCAGTGTTCTTGCCTGGAGAATCCCAGGGACGGGGGTGGGGGGGCCCTGGTGGGCTGCCATCTATGCGGTCGCACAGAGTCGGACATGACTGAAGTGACTTAGCAGCAGCAGCAGCAGCTTTCCCTGAGGGGCTTCCCCTCAAAGTAGTAAAGAATCCACCTGTAACGCAGGAGCCACAGGAAATGTGGGTTCGATCCTTGGGTCGGGAAGATCCCCTGGAAAAGGGAATGGTCACCCACTCCAGTATTCTTGCCTGGAGAATTCCATGGACAGAGAAGCCTGGTGGGCTACAGTCCACAGGGTCACAAAGAGTTGGACATGACTGAAATGACTTAGCACACACACACGCAACTCTCTTTGAACACAGCTTCTATTTTTCTCATATCCCATATATTTTGCTTTGGTTTATGCTAATTTTGTCCTTTTGAAAACTCTGCCCTACTAGATCCCAGGCAGTGTGATACACTGTAGTGTAGTTATTAAGAACATGGCTTTAGCGTGGCGAACACACTTGAGCTTGAGATGTGACTTTGTCCTCTCTAAACCTGCCTCCTTAACTATAAAATGATAATCCCTCATATGGTTGTTGTAAGAACTGAGCTGGAGAAGGCACGTGAAATGTTTAACAAAGTGCCTGGTCCAGTGTAAGCCCTCGGGAAGTGATGGTTTGTATCACTGAACCACGAGCTGTATCTTATTCATTCTCATGTCCTTGACCCTGGCCTGTTAGGTGCTTAATCCTCACTATGCTTCATTTAGACCTTCTGCTTTCTTCAGTATCATTATTATCCTTGAGTACTCCATCTCCACTGCTCTGTATGTTTCCAGGGAAGAGGGACCATTGCCTTTTCGTCTCACAAGTGTACACCACAACTGCTCAGTGAATGCAGATATGAACTGAGCAAGTAACAGCATCTTGGATCTCACAGAAAACAGTAAAATTTCTCAGACCTAACAGAAAGCCAAAGTCAGGCAACTTCAGAAGGAAAACCTATTGACAGATCCATCAAGCGTTCTAACTTAATTTTTAGCCTTGATGTAAAGGATAAGGACTAAGGATTTTGATGAATCCAATTATTGGTTTTATGTGTTTTGGACAGAACCTAAAATTGGTCACTCTAAAGCCATCACACATTAGAACAATCAGTTCAGAGTATGACACTGGGTTTTGATCCATCAGTTGTGAGATGTGTAGCACTTAATCTATTGCTGATAAAAGTTTAAATACTGAAGTCTGAGCAGGATTTTTCTTGAAAGTCCCTTGGACAGCAAGGATATCAAACTAGCCAGTTCTAAAGGAAATCGACCCTGAATATTCATTGGAAGGACTGATGATGAAACTCCAATACTTTGACCACTTGATGTGAAGAACTGACTCCTTGGAAAAGACCCTGATGCTGGGAAAGGTTGAAGACAGAAGGAGAAGGGGGCGATAGAGGACGAGATGGATGGCATCACTGACTCAGCAGACATGAGTCTGAGCAAATTCCGGGAGATAGTGGAGGACAGGGAAGCCTGGCATGCTGCAGTCCAGGGGGTCACAAAGAGTTGCACACGACTTAGCGCCTGAACAACAACAGCAGGAAGATTCAAGGTGACCCCTGACCAGTGATGTCATATGTGCTCATTTACAATCAAATATGCTATTCAAAGCCGGAACTGAAGGGTTACCATGTGCTGGGATAGTGGCTGCAGTGAGAGCCCTTCTGCAGGGCGTTGCCCTGGCAGGGGAAAGGAGAGGGCTGAGACCAACATGTGGGAGGATATTTACTGCCACTGGGTGGATGTGTGTATACATGTGAGTACACACTCGGAAACGACCACAAGCTCCCTGAGGACTACATCGTGTCTCCAGCATCTCATTCCCAAGATCCGGGCACACAGTAGGTTTCCAATATGTTTACATGAAATAAACAAATGAATAGAATCCTGTGGATCTTGGTGTTTATGCCTCGTCACCATTTTAGAGATAATCTTCCCCTCCCATGAGGCCATTCCGATAGCCAAGCTTCCATGAACGCTTGAAAAATAAATTGAAAGTAGCACAAAGTTCTGTTATTTGTAATGCAAGCCAGGCTGACCTGGCTAGAATTTTCGTCTGTCTACGACAATGGGCTGCAACAGTTATTTTTAATGTTTCTGTCACTTCCCTACCTGTGGGCTAGCTAGGGCGCCCTCGTGTGTCACTTTATTGTAATATCACCCTCAGCCTTCGAACAAACGGACTGACCAGTATCTGACAAACACCATGTGAAATGCTTCATTTAGTTGCTTGTCTTCACTTTGGCTTTCAAAGCTCCACCAACATCCAAAAATGTCTCCAAAGGTCAAGCAACACTTTGCTCCTTCTGTTAGAATGGGCTGTTAGCCTTTGCTGATAGAAATATACCAGAAACTAACACGATATTGTATGGGGCTGGCCAAGAACTTTGCATTCGGTTCTGAAAGATGGTATGAAAAACCCAAACAAACTTTTTGGCCAACCCAATAAATCAACTATATTTCAGTTTAAAAAAAAAGAAAAAGGAAAAAAACAACCCCATATTTGAGCTGAAAGTCAAGCTTCTACGGTGGGGCCCAGCACTGGGATGAAAAGAATGAAAACAGATCTTCACTGTGGGCTGCACTCCTGTGTTTTATGACTTTATTTCTTAAGTCATTGCTGTGCTTAGCCACTCCATCATGTCCAACCCTTTGTGACCCCATGGACTGCAGCCCACCAAGTTCCTCTGTCCATAGGATTCTCCAGGCAAGAATACTGGAGTGGGTTGCCATTCCCCTCTCCAGGGGATCATCCCTACCCAGGGATCGAACTTGTCTCCTGCATTTCAGGCAGATTCTGTACCATCTGAGCCACCAGGGAAGCCCCTTAAGTCATTGCACCATAAGCCTTATTCACTCAGGAACTGGGGACCCACCCAATTCTCTCCTAGGTCAGAGTAACAGCCCGCTTAAGCCCAGACATAATGCAGCTGCCGACAGCTTTGAGACTGGTCCAGTGTTCTGGAACATGCCCAGGCTGACACACCACAACCTCCCTGTAGTCAGGCTTGGAAAGATCTCTGATGCCCAACAGGTCTTCTGATGGAAAAAGAAAGTGAATCCCACAGGGTTTGGTATTGGCTGGTACAATTTGGACCCATTGAGTAGTTTATGGTTCTCCAGGCAAGAATACTCGAGTGGGTTACCATTCCCTTCTCCAGGGGATCTTCCTGACCCAGGGATTGAACCCCGGTGTCCTGCAATGCAGGCAGATTCTTTACTGTCCGAGCCACCAGGGAAGCCCCAGTTTCAGAGCATGGAATCTTAAATGCCTAGTATGATTTCTGGGGCAGACGTGGGGGCAATTTTTGCTCAGCATTGCTATCATACAGATTGCTAACAAAGCCAGAGATTTTGAGTTTATCTTGCTACAGACTGTCACATGACCCAGACAGAAACTCTGTGGCTTGACCACCAACAATGTCCCTACCAATGGCTGGCCATCAGTACTCAAAACGGACAGCAAAGATGGGTGTGTTGGGTACCATCCATCCACCAATGATAAAACAACTCAGCAGACCCTTTGCTTTGGGTGGTCCTGAAACCATCTTTCTGTGAGCAAGTTGGCAAATGCCAACTGCATTTTTATAGAATGCAGGCTTTGTCTGATTTTGTTTGTTATGCAACTGAGCAAGTTCAATTATGCTGAATTCTGACTCTCACCCAAGGCCCAAATCCAGAGCTCTCATCAGGCCTCTGAGAGCCTCCAAGAGGCCTGGGAAGATTCCACACTTGGATCTGTTGTTCACTTGCTGTCAGATTGAGTTAATACACTGGGGATCAATGGCTTTCACTTCAAGTTAACATTTGGAAGGAGCCGTCCTCTGCTCAAATACGCCACCAAACAATAGCCTAGATTAGTGGTTACTATGATTTCAAATCTCAAGACAAACAACTCAGCTGACATTCCCTACCACCTGCTTCCCCTACCCCAGCTTCATTTGACATTCACAGGGACTAATGGATGAGGCTGGCTCTACAACCAAGGGCATCGCCTTCAAACCTGAAGGGCATCTGTAAGCCCAGCCCTAGTACCGCTGCCGGAATCTGGGTCTTGTCCATGACCTTAGCTCCTGGGACCTCTGGGAAAGATGAGGACAAATCAGGGGAATTCAGGAACACAGAAAATTCCTGTATTCTTGGGCTAAAGTCCAAGTGCAGCTGTCAGAACCATGAACGAGAGTGGACACTGACCTGGGTCACCACTGTGAACTGGGTTTGTTCTTGCTCACCCTGGCATGGACCAAGTGGCCTGCACCAGTCTTCCCAGCTTGTCTTTAGGACCAGGCATCATTGTGACCACAAGAGGGCACCAAAAGCCAGCGATGCTGGGGCAAGACACAGCTGTCTGCCAAGAAATCAAGTGAAATAAATTCAGCACAGAACAAAGCCCTGAGCACTGAGTTCAAGGCAGCAGGATGAAGGAAGAAGACCAAGAAGTTATCAATGAGAACACAGTTTCTACTTTATGTGATGTCGAGATGAGGAAGATTGCTGGTAATTATCTGTCTAAAACAGAATCTTAACATTGTATGTGCCCTGGACCCCTTTGGTAGTCTAATGCAGCTATGGAAGTCATATTTTTAACTGCATAAAAGGAAATGCATAGGATTACAAAGGAAATCAACTATGTTGCAAATGCAGTTATCAGTTCAGTTCAGTTCAGTCGCTCAGTCGTGTCCAACTCTTTGCAACCTCATGAATCGCAGCATGCCAGGCCTCCCTGTCCATCACCAACTCCCGGAGTTCACTCAGACTCACGTCCATTGAGTCAGTGATGCCATCCAACCATCTCATCCTCTGTCGTTCCCTTCTCCTCCTGCCCCCAGTCCCTCCTAGCATCAGAGTCTTTTCCAATGAGTCAACTCTTCGCATGAGGTGGCCAAAGTACTGGAGCTTCAGCTTTAGCATCAGTCCTTCCAAAGAAATCCCAGGGCTGATCTCCTTCAGAATGGACTGGTTGGATCTCCTTGCAGTCCAAGGGACTCTCAAGAGTCTTCTCCAACACCACAGTTCAAAAGCATCAATTCTTCGGCGCTCAGCCTTCTTCACAGTCCAACTCTCACATCCATACATGACTACTGGAAAAACTATAGCCTTGACTAGATAGACCTTTGTTGGCAAAGTAATGTCTCTGCTTTTGAATATACTATCTAGGTTGGTCATAACTTTCCTTCCAAGGAGTAAGCGTCTTTTAATTTCATGGCTGCAATCACCATCTGCAGTGATTTTGAAGCCCCCCAAAATTAAGTCTGACACTGTTTCTACTGTTTCCCCATCTATTTCCCATGAAGTGATGGGACCAGATGCCATGATCTTTGTTTTCTGAATGTTGAGCTTTAAGCCAACTTTTTCACTTTCCTCTTTCACTTTCATCAAGAGGCTTTTAGTTCCTCTTCACTTTCTGCCATAAGGGTGGTGTCATCTGCATATCTGAGGTGATTGATATTTCTGCCGGCAATCTTGATTCCAGCTTGTGCTTCTTCCAGCCCAGCGTTTCTCATGATGTACTCTGCATATAAGTTAAATAAGCAGGGTGATAATGCAGTTATCAAATTATGAAAAAAGTGTGATATGGCAATTCATATGTGTCTTCATTAGCAACTCAAGGAACAAAATGGCAGACCTCTGCCTGGGATTTTGAAGTAGTGATCTGTGTATAAGATATTTCTGAGATATCAGAAAGGAACTTCAGTGTGACATGAAAATGCCTGATTTCTCTGGACGGCCAAAAAATCACCGGGTTTGCTGACATGGTGCAGCATTTTCACTGCATTCATAATGAAAGGGAAAGTTCAATTTTAGTTTGAAGCTATGAAAATTAAAAAGCAAAATTTTTTCCCACTCAGTTTCATGGATCCTCTGAATTTTCTCCATAGACCTCAAGGGTCCCATGAAGGCCTCTGGAGAATCAGAGGCAGAGAGTCCACAGGGAGTGGGAACCTCCAAAGGGGACCCAGGGTCTCCTCTGCCCTCCTGCGTCCACAGACCCCTGCTCACTCCTCTTGCCTCAGCAGAAGCTGCCCAGGGTGACCTGTGTGACTTTCACTGATGAGGTTGTTTTTTCTCCCTGAATGGTTTCTGGTCCCTGTAGTGGGGCTTATGAAAGATTTAGTACATGGCCAGGAGGCTAAACCACTGGGACAGTCCTGGCAGGACTGAAGGGCTTGCTGTGAGCACCCTGTCAGCAGCAGGATGAAACCTTGGTGTGCTTTCCAGGCTCGGGTCTGACTAACAGCTTTTGGGAAGGGCACATGCCAGGGAAGCTCGCAGGAGACAGGCAGCGCTCCCTGAGGCCAAGGAACATCCTTGCGGGGGGGTGCTCACTGCATCCCCTCAAGGCCATCAACTGAATCCACATGGCAGCCTGGCCATTCCTCCCAGCAGAGGAGTCAGTGTTAAACAGAAAGCTACCTGGTAAGTGCTGAACTGAGCCATGCTCTACGAAGCACTTCCTGTGGGTAGCGACGGACACCTCCGTGCAAAGCATCTTGGTAATCATCACACCTCCACTCTGGGCATTCTGCAGATGGGAGCCAGGAGTCCTGGGTTCCAGCCTGACTTTGGGATTTGGGCAGGTTCCTTTCTCTCTCGAGCCTCCGTTTCTGCATCTAAAATGAAAGGCCAGTGTGAGTTTGATGTGTGAAGCAGGGCACCCAAAGCCGATGCTCTGTGACACCTGGAGGGATAGGGTGGGGAGGGACGTGGGAGGGGGTTCAGGATGGGGCGGGACACATGTACCCCTACAGCTGGTTCATATTGATGTACGGCAAAAAATCTCAATATTGTAAAGTTATCCTCCAATTAAAATAAAATATAAATTTATTTATTTATTAAATAAATAAATAAATAATAAAATGAAAGGCCACCCACAATGCACCTTGAGCCCCTTTCAGCTCCTACCTGCTACAAACAGTGGTATGTTCCCGGGCCCAGCCAGCAGCTGCGGTTCTGCCCCCATCCTTCCCAACCTTCAAGAAAACCGCTCAGACACAGTTTCCACACGTGAAAAGCAGCGCACACAGTGGGCAGACTTGTTCTTCATTAAAGGCAGCTGGGGCCCTTCCGGCAGGAGCCCAAACCCGGCGAGTTTCATTTTCATTTCTTTATTTTTGATCTCAATAGGTTTTGTTTTTGTTTCATTTTGTTTATTTGTTGGCCACGGTACGCAGCTTGTGGGATCCTAGTCAGGGAATTCTCCAGGCAAGTTTTAATAAATGTCTTGGACCCAAGATGAAATCTCCAATCTGAGACCTCCATGAAGAAACCTGGGTGCCTCCTGGTTGCCCCCGTGGTTAAGACTCTGCTCTTCCAATGCAAGGAGTGTCGGTTTGATTCCCTGGTCAGTGAAATAAGATCCCACGCGCCACGAGGTGTGGCCAAGATGTCAAAAAAGGAAGAAAGAAACCTGGGGCCGGCTGTTGACCCTGGCTGCCTATCCATTCAGAAGCAGAGTGAATTCCCAGACTTCACACGAGTGTCCGGAAGGGGTTAGCGGAGTGAGGGACCTGGTTCTCTCCCCACCATGACAGGCAGTGGCTGGGAATGAAACCTCAGGGACACAGCAGGGAGGTGGCCCCACGACAGGCAAGGCCTGGAGACATGGCCACACTGTGCTTGTGACCACCAGCAGCTGCCTCCGCCAACGACATGCCCAGCTTCCTTGACAAACATCACCCAGCAGTGAGCAGCCTGCCCAAGGCTCCACCACAAATCCCTGGGCTTTTACCCAGCCAGGCACATCTTCCTGACGCCAGGGAGCTTTTTCAGAAATCTCACTGCGATGCCCGAAGTCAGAGGAGCCGGACAAATTCCCAGCAGGCTTGGTTTACACAGCACAGTGATCTGTCCAGAAGGGCTGGACCCCCACGCTTAGGGGCAGGCTGGGTGCTCATAACAGACCCAGCGGTGGGCAGGGGAGAGGCTGGTGGTCCCATTTTGCAGAGGAGGAAACAAGCTCAGAGAGGCTCACTGCTTGTCCTGGGTTGCACAGCTGGGAAGGGGCCAGAGCTCAGGTCTCCTTGCTCCTGTGACAGTGTTCTCCCCGCCGCAGGAAAATATAAGATAATCCACATTTTCAAGTCAGTTTGCTCCCATGGACCAGTCCCTACCTTGTATGCGGGGAGGCCCGCATCCTCCCAGACCCCTCCCAGGGAGAAGCTGCCCCCCAGGAGGAAGGTCACCGTGTCCTTCAGCTGCTCCGAGGACTCCTCCAGCGAGGGCAGGCTACCCCTGTACACGCTGAACTCACACTCCCCGAACTGGGGACAGCCCGTCCTGGGGACACAAAGGAAAGCTCGTAGGTCCCCAGACTCTGAAAATGAATTTTTTTAAATTTATCAGATGAAAGCTTTTTAAAAAAAAAATTGTGGCAATATGTGTATATATATATATATATATCATGAAATTCACCATTTTAACCATTTTATACAATTCTGTAGCATTAATTACATTCACAAAATTGTGCAACTGTCATCACCATTCATTTCCAAAACTGTTTCATCATCCCAGACAGAAACTCTGTGCTTAAACAAGAACTCTCCAATTGCGCCACCCTCCCTGGCTCCTGGTAACCTCAGTTCTACTTCCTGTCTATGAATTTGCCTCTTCCTGGAACCTCATGGAAGCGGAATCACACAATACTGGATAATGCGTTTTTAAAAAGAGCTGGGCAAAGAGAAGAGGACGTCCAGGTCTGAAATTTCAGGTACCAGCATCAAGGCGGGGAGCAGAGGGTTGAGCAGAGGGCCTTGTTAGTATCTTTCAAATCTTGCCAGATTGGAAACTATTAAATGAGCGTGAAAATAACGTTGCTCCTGTCTCCACTGTATTATATTTCCTGGAACCTGGACCAGAAATCAGCCAAACCAGCAAGAAAAAAACCATGGTGCCCTCTCTGCCATGGAGGCAGGACCCACAGACCAAAGGGATGAGGAAGCTCTCAGTGTCAGCAGTGGAAAGACCTTCTCTTTCTCAGAAAAAACTCTGCAGGGTTGAAAGTCTTTGGTTACAAGCCTATTCTTCATTCACTCCAAAACCATTTTGCTGAGTCATCCCACCTTGCCCGACACAGGTCAGATGACGACTATAGGGACGGACAGGACACTGGCCAGCCTTTCAGAAGCTTGAAATCCTACATCGACAGTTGAGACACCATTGAAATCAGATGCTTGCAATATAGAGCAGTGAGTGCCAACTGCCTAGATAGAGGAATGACTCAAAGAAGGGAGAAATCCATTCTCTCCCACAAATGGATGGGGTTCTGAAGGATGAATAGGAGTTCACCAGTTGGAGGAGAAAGAAAGCACATCCTAGGCAAAGGAAGCAGTGTGTAAACAGCATGGAGGCATTGAGACCCGAGGAGGCCCTGAGATGGCAGTGTGGGAGGGACGAGTCAAGGAGCTGACGTTGGGCTTATGTGGGGGCTCTGACGGACCCTCCGACTCCTGGAATCCACAAATGATAACAGAAGAATGCTCCTGGGGCTTCTCTATGGGGAGAGTGTTAGGTGTGACTGGAGTGTCTGGGTAGGGTAAGCATTGGGCCAGGGCGTGGTCACTACTGGCCTGATACCGGGTAAAGGATGAGAAGGCGCCGAAGAACTTTAAATGAGGAAGTCACGTGATCAGATGTGGACAAAGTCACTCCAGTGGGAGAGAAGCAGATGGGAATGGGGGGTGCGGGGGGAGAGGAGGAGGGAGTAAGTGTCTCCAGGAGAACAGTTAAGATGTCCTAGGAGTTTAGGGAGAGGGATGTGAGCCAGGAGGCCTGGAGAAATGGCTCCCCGGAGCACTACCGTGGAAGCAGGGTCAGTGGGGCCGTTTATTCCAGAGGCTGTATTTTAAAAGGCTGGGAGAGGACTTTCCTGGTGGCTCTGAGGTAAAGAATCTGCCTGCCAATGCAGGAGACAGGGGTTCCATCCCTGGTCTGGGAAGATCCTACGTACCACGGAGCACTAAGCCCCTGTATCACAACTGTTCAGCCTGTGCCCTAGAGCCTGGGAGCCACACACCCTGGAGCCAGTGCTCCACAAACAAGAAAAGCCACTGCGATGAGAAGCCCTCCCCATGCTCCACAACTGGAGGAAATGCCCCCGCAGCACAGCCAAAAATAAACAAACATAGCTATTTTGTTAAAAAAGGCTTGGAGAGCATTCATGACAATATCAACAATGCTTATCTCTGGGTGTTGACAGTATGCTTAGTCTCTCAGTCCTGGAAACACCAATAAAGCCTTGCCTGAATTTCTTGACCTGGCAGAGGACAGGGGTCGGAGTGGGAACATGGGGAGGGCAGCTCCTTCCTGCACAAGTCATGAGTGAGGCTCCGTGCCGGGCACCACGCGGTCCCCAAGGCAGGACAGAGCGATCCCTCGTGACAGACGCACCTGGCTGCAGCATCTGGCCACTCCCAAGCTTTAACCCCAAAACTCAGGTGTTTTATCTGGTGCCTGGAACAGTGGCCAGGGTGGGCGATGTCCATTTGTCTCGCTCACTTTGGCCCAGCAGCGGCAGAGGGCCGCTGTTGGCCTGGCATGCGTGCCAAGTCATGTCTGACTCTTTGCGATCCCATGGACTGTAGCTGGCCAGGCTCCTGTGTCCATGGGATTCTCCAGGCAAGAATACTGAAGTGGGTTGCCATGCCCTCCTCCAGGGAACCTTCCCAACCCAGGGATCGAACCTGCATCTCTTATGTCTCCTGCATTGGCAGGTGGGTTCTTTACCACTAGTACCACCTGGAAAGCCTAGCAGAACTTTTCAGAGGCCAGAGCAAGGGGCCTGGGCGGGACCACCAAACTGGGTGGCTAGAGTCCTGGGTTTGCTGAGAAAAGGGAAGAATGTGGTCTATTCCTTCTTGTAGAGCCTTTATAATTCAACTTTTTATTGAAGCATAACACAGAGAAAAATGCACCTACATGTACAGCTTAATGAACTTTCATGAGATGAACAGACCTGTGGAACCAGCATCCTGGTCAAAACACAGAGTGTTACCAGCATCCCAGGATTCTGCCCCCCATGCCCCTTCGTCAGCCCCCTGCACACCCCTCATAAGGGTGACCACTACCCTGACTTCTAACACTACAGATCACGTTTGCCTGTTCTTCATATGTGTTCTTCCTGTGAATCATACAGTATGTGTCTTTTGAGGCTATCTTTCTTTGCTCACCAATACTGGGTTCATTCTTGCTGATGTGTGGTACCTCCTTGTTGTTCAGTTGCTCAGTCGTGTCCAACTCTTTGTGACCCCACGGACCGCAGCACACCAGGCTTCCCTGTCCTTCACTGTCTCCCGGAGTTTGCTCAAACTCATGTCCATGGAGTCAATGATGTCATCCAACCATCTCATCCTCTGTGGTCCCCTTCTCTTGTTACCTTCAATCTTTCCCATCATGACGGTCTTTTCCAATGAGTCAGCTCTTTGCATCAGGTGGCCAAAGTATTGAAGCTTCAGCTTCAGCATCAGCATCAGTTCTTCCAGTGAGTATTCAGGGTTGATTTTCTTTAGGTACACTCATTACCATACTGCTTTTATCCCAAACTATTGCTGATGGACATTGGAATCCTTCCCAACGTAGGGCTGTTACCAGTGGTGCCACCAGGAACACTTTAGTACATTCGTTTTGGGCACACACATGCCCAGTGCTGTTTGGCACACAGCTACAATTGTAAGAAATACACTTGCTCAGCTTTAGTGAAAGTGAAGTCACTCATTCATGTCCGACTCTTTGCGACCCCGTGAACTGTAGCATTCCAGGCTCCTTTGTCCATGGGATTTTCCAGGCAAGAGTACTGGAGTGGGTTGCCATTTCCTTCTCCAGGGGATCTTCCTGACCCAGAGATCAAACCCAGGTCTCCTGCATTGCAGGCAGACACTTTACCGTCTGAGCCAATACTGCTAAGCAGGTTCCAAAGTGGTTGTGATATTGACCAGTGTTCTTGGCCTTCCCCAGTCAACAGAAATTAATAAGAGGCCAGGCCAAGACACTCAGGCAAGGCTTCATTGGTGTTCTGTGGTTGCAGGAGGGAGCAAAACCAAGTAACAGGTCCCTTGGCTCACTCCCTGAGGCTGGGTGAGCTGGTTCCTTATATGGGGTGAGAGTAGAGGTGTGTTCAGGGGTCGGGCAGGACAGTGGCTTCAGTGTTTTGCCCACCTCTTTATGGTGTTGAGTGCAGGGGGTGTGTGCAGTACCCTGCTTTTGATCTCAACACACAATTTTTGCTCCCAGCTCTTTAGAAGTGGCAGTTGGGTGTTTTGGTCTTTTTTGTATTTTTTGCCCAGAGTTTACCCCAGTTGCGCATGCACGCAGCT
Source organism: Budorcas taxicolor (assembly GCF_023091745.1). Lineage (NCBI taxonomy): Eukaryota > Metazoa > Chordata > Mammalia > Artiodactyla > Bovidae > Budorcas > Budorcas taxicolor. Next base: position 59,815,289 of record NC_068930.1, on the reverse strand, counting down.
GTTTTTAGTCCCATGTAGTTTCTTTGCGTATTGTTGCTTGAGGAGATGTTTGTCCAGGTGCAAGCAGTCCAGCGCTACAGCACAGGGGCCCAGGCCCCACTCTGTCTGTTTCACGGATTGACATACCCAACAGGGGCGTGTGAGCTCTTGGTTGCTCCATATCCTCTTCAACACTTGGTATTGCCTGCCTTTTTCATTCCAGCCTTTCCAGTGGCATCAAATGGGGATTTTAATTTGCATTGCCCCAATGAGTAATGCAAATGAGTGCCTTTTTGTATGTTTTATTGCCCATTTGGGTATCCTTTTTGGGAAAGAGACGGTTCACATTTTTTGTATGAGCAGGTTCTTAACTGAGCAGGCTCAAGGAATCCTTGACTCCCTCCAAAGAGATAGTTTTAGAGGAAGATCACCCTGCCATGCCTACAACTTGCAGGCCACATTCTCCTCTGGGGGCAACCAGCCCGTCTCTGGAATGGGAAGTCCTTTGGTTCTAGAGGCAAACAAACCAGGTTGGAATGCCAGTTCTGCCTCTGACCAGTGCTATGACCCCGGGCTTGCTTTTGCCATGGATTAGATGATAGAAATCATACATACCTCAAAGAGAACTCTGTGAGTCCTTTCCTATATGTGAATTACCCAACACATGGGTGCTCAGGAAGTAGGGGTTGGAGTTACATTCATCCAGTGAATCTTGTGAGGACATTTAAAATTATTGTACAAGGATTTCCCTGGGGATCCAGTGGTTCCAATAAAAGGGGTGCAGGTTTGATCCCCACTCAGGGAACTAAGATCCCACATGCCACAGGACATGGCCAACAAGATAAAATAAGATTATGGTAAAGAAGAAATATTTAATGATATTAAAAGATGTTTGGGATGTATCATTAAAGGAACATTACTAGGTAAGAAAACAGTATTCTCAGCATATTCTCCTTTTTAAAGAAGATAAGAGAAAGAACTGGAAGGATATGCATTTTACTGCCATATAGTTGTTCACAATAGTCTCTTATAACCTTTGTATTTCTGTATTGTCTGTTGTAACCTCTCCTTTTTCATTTCTAATTTTGTTGATTTGATTCTTCTTTTTTTCTTGATGAGTCTGGCTAAAGGTTTGTCAATTTTGCTTATCTTCTCAAAGAACCAGCACTTAGTTTTATTAATCTTACTATTGTTTCTTTCATTTCTTTTTCATCTATTTCAGCTCAGATCTTTATGATTTCTTTCCTTCTACTAATTTTGGTTGTTTTTTTTTTTGTTCTTCTTCTTCTTTTTCCAGCTGTTTTAAGTGTAAAATTAGGTTGTCTATTGAATGCTTTTCTTGTTTCTTGAGACAGGATTGTACTGCTATAAACTTCCCTCTTAGAACCGCTTTTGCTGAATCCCATAGGTTTTGAGTTGTCATGTTTTCGTTGTCATTTGCTTCTAGAAACTTTTTCATTTCCCTTTTGATTTCTTCAGTGACCTGTCAGTTACTTAGAAACATACTGCTTAATCTCCATGTGCTTCTGTTTCTCACACTTTCTTTTTTCCCTTGTAATTGATATCTAGTCTCAAAGCATTGTGGTTGGAGAAGATGCTTGATATGATTCCAATTTTCTTAAATTTACTGAGGTTTGATTTGTGACCCAAGATGTGATTTATCCTGGAGAATGTTCCATGTGCACTTGAGAAGAAGGTGTATTTTTCTGCATTTGGATGGAATGTCCTGAAGATATCAATGAGATCTGTCTTGTCTAATGTATCATTTAAGACATTCCTTATTAATTTTCTGTTTTGATGATCTGTCCATTGGGGTGAGTGGGGCGTTAAAGACTCCTACTATTATTGTGTTACTGTCAATTTCTGCTTTTATGTCTGTTAGTGTTTGTCTTATGTATTGAGGTGCTCCTATGTTGGGTGCATAGATATATACAATTGTTATATCTTCCTCTTGGATTGATCCCTTGATCATTATGTAATGTCCTTCCTGATCTCTTGTCATCTTCTTTATTTTAAGGTCTATTTTGTCTGATATGAGGATTGCTACTCCAGCTTTCTTTTGCTTCCCATTTGAATGGAATATATTTTTCCATCCTCTCACTTTCAGTCTATTTGTGTCTTTAGGTCTGAAGTGGGTTTCTTGTAGACAGCATATATATGGGTCTTGTTTTTGTATCCATTCAGCTAGCCTGTGTCTTTTGGTTGGAGCATTTAATCCATTTACATTTAAAGTAATTATTGATATATATGTTCCTATTGCCATTTTCTTAATTGTTTGGGGTTGGTTTTATAGATCTTTCTTCTTCTCTTATATTTCTTGACTATCTCTTAAATGTTTCATTTAACATTTGTTGTAAAGCTGGTTTGGTGGTACTGAATTCCCTTAACTTTTACATGTCTGAAAAGCTTTTTTTTCTCCATCAATTTTGCATGAGATCCTTACTGGGTACAGTAATCTTGGTTGTCAATGTTTCCCTTTCAGTACTTTAAATATATCTACCATTCCCTTCTGGCCAAAGTTTCTACTGAAAAATCAGCTGTTAAACTGGAAATAAAATGGATAAGCTGGAAAAATAGACAGATTCTTAGAAAAGTTCAATCTTCCAAGACTGAACCAGGAAGAAATAGAAATTATGAATAAACCAATTAAAAGCACTGAATTTAAGCAGTGATCAAAAATCTCCCAAAAGACAAAAGCCCAGGACCAGATGGCTTCACAGGAGAAATCTATCAAACATTTAGAGAAGAGCTAATGTCTATCCTTCTAAAACTCTTTCAGACAATTGCAGAGGAAGGAACACTTCCAAACTCATTCTACAAGGCCACCATCACCCCGATAACAAAACCAGACAAAGACAACACAAAAAAAGGAAACTAAGGCCAATATCACTGATGAAATAGATGCAAAAATCCTCAACTAAATTTTAGCAAACAGAATTTAGCAACACATCAAAAAGCTCATACACCATGATTAAGTTGGGTTTACTCCAGGGATGCAAGGATTCTCCAGTATAGACAAATCCATCAATGTGATACACTATATTAACAAATTGAAAGATAAAAACCATATGAAATCTCAACACATGCAGAAAAAGCCTTTGACAAAATTCAACACCCATTTATGATTAAAAAATGGGCATAGAAGGAACCTACCTCAACATAGTAAAGGCCATATATGATAAACCGACAGCAAACATTTTTCTCAATGGTGAAAAAACTGAAAGCATTCCCCCTAAGATCAGGAACAAGACAAGCGTGTCCACTTTCACCACTATTATTCAACATAGTTCTGGAAGTCCTAGCTATAGCAACCAGAGAAGAAAATGAAATAAAAGGAATCCAGATTGGAAAAGAAGAAGCAAAGATCTCACTGTCTGCAGATGACATACTGTACATAGAAAACCCTAAAGATAGTGTCAGAAAATCACTAGAGCTAGTCAGTGAGTTTAGCAAAGTTGCAGGATACAAAATCAATACACAGAAATCACTTGCATTTCTATATACTAACAATGAAAAATCAGAAAAAGAAATTAAGGAATCAATCCCATTCACCATTGCAACAAAAAGAATTAAATATCTAGGAATAAACTTACCTAAGGAGACAAAAGAACTGTACACAGAAAATTATAAGATACTAATGAAAGAAATCAAAGATGACATAAACAGATGGGAAGATACTCCATGCTCATGGGTAGGAAGAATCAATATTGTGAAAATGACTATACTACCAAACACAATCTACAGATTCAATGTGATCCCTATCAAATTAGCAGACATTTTTCACAGAACTAGAACAAAAAACTTCACAATTCATATGGAAACACAAAAGACTCTGAACAGCCAAAGCAGTCTTGAGAAAGAAAGGAGGAATCAACCTTCCTGACTTTAGATTATACTACAAAGCTACAGTCATCAAGACAGTAGGTACTGGCACAAAAACAGAAATATAGACCAATGGAACAATAGAAAGCGCAGAAATGAACCCATGCACCTATGGGTACCTTATTTTTGACAAAGGAGGCAAGAATATACAATGGGGCAAAGACAGACTCTTCAATAATGGCACTGGGAAAACTGGACAGCTACATGTAAAAGAATGAAATGAGAACACTTCTTAACACCATACCCAAAGATAAACTCAAAATGGATTAAAGACCTAAATGTAAGACCAGAAACTATAGAACTCTTAGAGGAAAACATAGGCAGAACACTTGATGACATAAATCAAGGCAAGATCCTCTATGGCCCACCTCCTAGAGTAATGGAAATACAAACAAAAGTAAACAAGTGGGACCTGATTAAACTTAAAAGCTTTTGCAAAGCAAAGGAAACTATAAGCAAGGTGAAAAGACAACCCTCAGAATGGGAGAAAATAATAGCAAATGAAACTGACAAAGGACTAATTTCTAAAATATACAAGCAGCTCATACAACTCAATACCAGAAAAACAAACAACCCAATCAAAACGTGGGGAAAAGACCTAAACAGATATTTCTCCAAAGAAGACATACAGATGGCTAACAAACACATGAAAAGATGCTCAACATCACTCATTATTAGTGAAATGCAAATCAAAACTACAATGAGATTATCACCTCACACCGGTCAGAATGGCCATCATCAAAAAGTCTACAAACAATAAATGCTGGAGAGGGTGTGGAGAAAAGGGACCCTCTTGCACTGTTGGTGGGAATGGAAACTGGTAAAGCCACTATGAAAGATGGTATGGAGATTCCTTAAAAACTAGGAATAAAACCACCATATGACCCAGCAATCCCACTCCTAGGCATATACCCTGAGGAAACCAAAATTGAAAAAGACACATGTATCCCTTGTTCATTGCAGCACTATTTACAATAGTTAGAACATGGAAGCAACCTAGATGTCCATCGACAGATGAATGGATAAAGAAGTACATATACACAATAGAATATTACTCAGCCATAAAAAGGAATGCATTTGAGTCAGTCCTAATGAGGTAGATGAATCTAGAACCTATTATACAGAGTGAAGTAAGTCAGAAAGAGAAAGATAAATATTGTGTTCTAACGCATATATACAGCCACTCCAGTACTCTTGCCTGGAAAATCCCATGGACAGAGGAGCCTGGTGGGCTGCAGTCCATGGGGTCACTAAGAGTCAGGCACGACTGAGCGACTTCACTTTCACTTTTCACTTTCATGCACTGGAGAAGCAAATGGCAACCCACTCCAGTCTTCTTGCCTGGAGAATCCCAGGGACAGAGGAGCCTAGTGGGCTGCCGTCTACGGGGTCACACAAAGTCGGACACGACTGAAGTGACTTAGCAGCGGCAGCAGCAATGCATATATATGGAATCTAGAAGAATGGTACTAATCTACAGGGCAGCAGTGGAGAAACAGACATAGAGAATAGACTTATGGACATGGGGAGAGGGGAAGAGAGGGTGAGCTGTATGGAAAGAGTAACACGTACACTTACATTACCATATGTAAAATACATGGCCAACGGGAATTTGCTGTATGGCTCAGGAAATCAAACAGGGGCTCTGTATCCACCTAGGGTGGGATGGTGTGGGATATGGGAGGGAGGTTCAAAACGGAGGGGATATATGCATACCTATGGCTGATTCATGTTGAGGTTTGACAGAAAACAACAAAATTCTATTAAGCCATTATCTTTCAATGAAAAATAAATTAGTTTTTAAAAAAGAACCAGAAGGAAGTATATCTTCATGTTCAACATGGTTATCTCTACTGACAAGATTATGGGTGATTTTAATTTTCTTTTTTATGGTTTCCTTAATATGCTAAAAATTATGCAATAAACAGGTATCAGTCTGTAACTGAAGGACAAACAAACAAGTTATGTTTCCAAAAAAAAAAAAAAAAAGGCGATTTCCTTTAAAAAGATCATCCCAAAGAAAAACATAATTGTACTCTTTTGGAGAAATAATCTTGGTGACAAATCTCCTAAATGCCAGACTTGCTCTACCAACATGTGGACATTTCTTTTTTGTAGTAATATTTATCAGTTAATATTTTTCTGAATGCTTATTATATGCCAGACTCTCTGTGCTCAGAAATCTATGTGTGGAATCATCTGTTCTTTATACAAGAGGCAAGTAGAATGAGGCTCAGAGAGACGGAGTGACTTTCCCAGGGTTACACAGCTGGTATGTGGCACAGTCAAGAGTCAAGCCTCAGACAGGTGACCCCTGAGGTCCTCTCAGGTCACCACTGGGCTGCAGGAATGGCCCTCCCCCCGAACCAGGATGGGTCCATTATGACCTCCAGCACCTTCCTCCTCGGGAATAGAGCAATGAGGCAGACACAGTCCTCTGCAGGGGAAGTCTGGGACTGGTCCCCACTCAAACTGCCTGGAATTCATTATTTCAAAGCCTATAGTGCCTGCCAACACTACAGATTTTCCCAAGGAGGACAAACTGGACACCCCCTGCTGCCGAAAGCCCAAGGAAGCTGGGCATGGCTCGAGCAAGCCCAGCATGTTTCAAAAATAATTTAGAGTGAGTGGAAGGGAATTCAGCCAGCCTGGAGGCCTCCCAGCCCCTAGCCACCCCTCTCTTACCTCTGAGGCCTGTTTCCAGAGCAAACTGGATGACTACTATAAATCACGAGGTATTATGCACACCAAGCTTCTCTGTTTCCTTTTTAATTAAGTGCACTTCTGAAGGCTTTGTGTTTTGGTATTGTTCACCTCTACCGCCAGTCACAGAAAATCTCCACAGCATCCTCATCAGTAACGGGACATGGAATAGAGGCCCCGTGGTGCCCTTTTGGAAGGGGCTGTGGACACATAAGGCAGGGGTACTTTACGGTACTCATTATGAAATGAGTCCTCTGAGTCCTTTTACCCAAAGAGCAATGTTTTCCCTTTTTTTTTTAAACTTAATAACGAGAGAAAGAGAGAAAAGGAAGATGCAAAAGCCTTTTAACAGTCCTAATTTGATTTAAAGCCCTGGAAGACAGCTCTCCAAGCTGGAGAGCTCCAGCTGGCCCACAGAAACAGCCGCTTTCCTTGTGGAGAACCTACCATCAGTTCAGTTCAGTTCAGTTCAGTCGCTCAATCGTGTCCGACTCTTTGCAACCCCATGAACCACAGCATGCCAGGCCTCCCTGTCCATCACCAACTCCCAGAGTTTACCCAAACTCATGTCCATCGAGTTGGTGATGCCATCCAGCCATCTCATCCTGTCGTCCCCTTCTCCTCCTGCCCCCAGTCCCTCCCAGCATCGGGGTCTTTTCCAATGAGTCAACTCTTCGCATGAGGTGGCCAAAGTATTGGAGTTTCAGCTTCAACATCAGTCCTTCTAAAGAACACCCAGGACTGATCTCCCTTAGAATGGACTGGCTGGATATCCTTGCAGTCCAAGGGACTCTCAAGAGTCTTCTCCAACACCACAGTTCAAAGGCATCAATTCTTCGGCACTCAGCTTTCTTCACAGTCCAACTCTCACATCCATACATGACCACTGGAAAAACCATAGCCTTGACTAGATGGACCTTTGTTGGCAAAGTAATGTCTTTGCTTTTTAATATGCTATCTAGGTTGGTCATAACTTTTCTTCCAAGGAGTAAGCATCTTTTAATTTCATGCAGATGGCTGCAATCACCATCTGCAGTGATTTTGGAGCCCCAGAAATAAAGTTTGACACTGTTTCCACTGTTTCCCCTCTATTTCTCATGAAGTGATGGGACCAGATGCCATGTTAGTTTTCTGAATGTTGAGCTTTAAGCCAACTTTTTCACTCTCCTCTTTCATCAAGAGGCTTTTTCGTTCCTTTTCACTTTCTGCCATAAGGGTGGTATCATCTGCATATCTGAGGTTATTGGTGGCAGCTAATGTGGGTCCAGCACCTCACCTATGTCAGCTCCTTGGGCAAGATTCTGTGGTTGCTTTCTAACAGGTGAGGCTTACAGAGATCACACAGTCTGCCCCCAGAGATGGCCAGTAAGGAGCCACACTATTCCCTTGGTCCCTCTCCCCCAGGTTCTAGTGAGTGGAGGTCGATCTGGTGAAGCTGGTGCTTGTTGATCCATCATGTAAATGAAGGGCTGTGGTCCACTGTTCTGTGCTGACTATAAAACATCCTTCCCAGTATTCACAACTGGGAGTCCTCTCCACCTTGACACTGGCCTGGGCCACATGACTTGCTTTACTAACAGGACTTTAGGAAGTATGAAGCAAGCAGAGGCTGGATATGTGCATTAGGGCTTGTTCTCCTAGAATATCTCCCACGGAGGCCTGAGCTACTCTGTAAAGAATTCTGGCCGCCACTGATGGAGCGGCTTCCTAGAGAGAGAAATGTGAGCCTGGTCCCAGTGTTTCCAGCCATGTCAGTGGACACTCCAGACATGTGAGGAAGATACCAGCTTGGTGGGCTAGCCCAGGAGACACCACGTGGAGCGGGAGAACCACCCTGCTGAGCCTGGCCTCAGTGTAGATTATAAGAATTATGGTTTAAGCCACCAAGTTTAGGGGTGCTTTGATGGGCAACAATAGATAACTGTTGGCCCACAAATGGCAACAGAGGACAGATATGTCCAAAAACAATGAAAATTGTCCTGCTTTAGTGCTCTAGTCTATGTTGCTGGTGATTCCACCATAACCAGAAATGTCTTTGTTATTGTGAAATTTTGCCGGGATTTACGTTGGCGACAACATGGATACCTGCTTCCTCTTTCAGGACCTTTTGGAGCCTTGGGTGTCACTCCTGGGAGATAGTGTAGGGATGGGTGCCACCCAGAAAAGACCAGCCCACGCGGGGAAACCTGGTCTCAATCAAAACTAAACTAAAATGTAGCATAATCTGGGGAAACTTCTCCCAGGAGGGAAAACCTTTTCATCATCAGAGGTCACTGGGGGTTCTCCCTGTGGATCTGTGGGTACCAAGCAGAGCTGGGTCGTACTAGGTTTCACACCTGAGTCTGGTCCTCCTTCTAGAAAATTAAGCAATGACCAAGGAGAATCTCCTTCTGCTCTGACTTTCTGTCTCCCAGTTAGAAGCTGGGAGTCTTGAGAGTTTCTGGGAATGGACATGACTGGTATTTTCAGGGAATTTTTTTTAACACCAAGCACCACTCAACCCTACTCATGCTGGACATGTTTCTGGTGTTTGGTTTCTTTTGTAGAATCAAACTCCTTAAGGCAGAGGGAAGGCAGACTTCGGTGGAATGTGAAGAACATTATGCCATCCCTGAGTGGGCCACAGAGGACCTGAGGAATGGACAGAGAGGAATAGATGAGAACTCACAGCTCCCCGTAAGGGGGCAGATTCAGCATCAGGACCGCCTCCCAACCCGCCCAGGACTGCTCCTGGCACTGCTCTGGGATGGGCTACTGTTTGGAACAAGTTTCCCCCCTACCCTATCCCCTCAGGTCTCCGTTTCTAAAGAGAAATTCCTGACATTTCAAGAGCTCTGCTTTTGCCCTTGCCCTGCCCTGGAATGTCCTCCCTGCCTCTCTCCTGAAGGCCTTTCCATTCCTCAGAACTGGTTCAGAATCTTCTGCCCCCACAAAGCATCCAACAGGCTCACACTGGCTGGTGCTGGGCTGCCTTGCCACCAAAGCATTTTTTGAGCCACTGATCTTGGTCTGCAGGTACAATTGGCCGGATGTTCTACCTGAATCTGAATCTCATTTCTCTCTCCTGGGGAGAGACCAGAGTGCCTAGAGGGCAAGACTACATTTTAGAACTCTTCCATGGGCCCTTATCACAGCTTCAGCACACAGCACACACCAAATATACTTATGAGAAAATGAAGAAATGAGTCAATGCCACATGCAGTCGCAAAGGAATTAACAGGCTGGATTTTCTGCCTACGTATTACTTCTGTTATTTAGATTTGGGTCCTAGAAAGTAGAGATTTTAAGTTTTCTTCTGTATATCCTCCTCTCACCACGACTATAGACACAGTGTCTTACATAGATTTTTGGTGAATGAATACATACTGTAAATTTAAAAATAGATAGTCTCAAAGCTCCAGGAAATTATGCTCCGAAAGTAATTCTATAAATTGACTTCTTGTACTCTGGGAAGAGGTGTTAATGTGTTAGCAAAATTTAGGGCCAGATAGCCACAGTGTTGGCTGCCAAGGCGCAGCCCATGTCTTTCTCATATAATTATACCATATGCCTAGCATAGTGTCTGGCACAGAAGTGAGAGTTGATAGGTGTTTGTTGAATGACTGACTGACTGCAGAATGGATGAAAGTGGGATTCAAGAGCAGTGTTCATAGTGAAGGTTCATAATGAAGCTGTACAAGCTTAATTTCCCACAATTCTTTTTATCTACAGAGAAGAGCCCAATGGAATTCCAGTTCCACCAATGTGTTGTTTTCAGCTCTAACCTCCCAGATAGAAGATCATGGCCATTTTCATGAAGAAGTCAAGATTTTATAAAATCTCTAACAAACGAAATATTAAAAATATTGGAAGGTGTTGTTGGCCAAAGGTGGAAGGTGCTAATATGCTATCTAGGTTGTTCATAACTTTCCTTCCAAGGAGTAAGCATCTTTTAATTTCATGGCTGCAATCACCATCTGCAGTGATTTTAGAGCCCAAAAATAAAGTCTGTCACTGTTTCCATTGTTTCCCTATCTATTTGCTATGGGGCCAGATGCCAAGATCTTAGTTCTCTGAATGCTGAGTTTTAAGCCAACTTTTTCACTCTCCTCTTTCACTGCCTTGGAAGGTGGTGTTGTTCAGTCGCTCAGTCATGTCTGACTCTTCAAGACCCCATGGACCACAGCACACCAGGCTTCCCTGTCCTTCATCATCTCTCAGAGTCTGCTCAAACTCGTGTTCATTGAATTGATGATGCCATTCAACCATCTCATTCTGTCATCCCCTTCTCCTCTTCCTTCAGTCTTTCCCAGCATCAGGGTCTTTTCCAATGAGTTAGCTCTTCGCATCAGGTGGTCAAAATATTGGAGCTTCAGGGTCAGCACTGGTCCTTCCAAAGAATTTTCAGGGCGGATTTCCTTTAGGATTGACTGATTTGACCTCCTTGCTGTCCAAGGGACTCTCAAGAGTCTTCTCCAACACCACAGTTCAAAAGCATCAATTCTTCAGCACTCAGCCTTCTTCACAGTCCAACTCTCACATCCATACATAACTACTGGAAAAACCATAGCTTTCACTTTACGGACCTTTGTCGGCAAAGTGATGTAGAGATGTATTTAAAACTTACAGCAGGTGTTTTAATAGCTGCAGGAACAACATGCTGTGAGGGCCTAGAGGAGAGAACAGTAGGTCCCCATGGGCTGGGGAAGGGGTACTGGGAGGGTCAGGTGAAGTTGGTTTCCATAACCTAGTTATGATACAGGGGCTTAAAGCAGCTTCTTTGGCAGGCCAAGCCTGTGTTTACCTGCTGGACTGAGAGAGCCCACCTGGGCCTGGCAGGCCTGGCAAACCTGACCTTTACCCAAACAGCCAAGGCACCAGCTAAGGCCCTGATGTCTGTGGTTCCCTGAGGTCCCTGTGGCGGGGGGTTAGCACCTCAAGTCAGACACTCAGCAAAGTGACTTCTTACAAGAGAGAACCATTCAATAGACATGTGGGAACAGTGGCTGGACCCCAGTGATAACCGACCTTACTTCACATCTGGAGAGTGAATGGAGTTTACCCAAACCCAATGGAAGGAGACACCCCACAAGTATCTGTTAGCCGTCACCCCCCATCATTGTTCTATAAGGCAGCAGGTGCAAGCTTAATGTTGTTTTGCAAATAAATTGTAGCCAGGAGACCCAAATCTAAGGGTAACTGCCTTTCCTTTATTTATTTATCATTTTAACATAAATTTCAGAGAATCTGGGTAATTCTTATAATAGCATTACTTTCCTAGCCTGGAGATGGTTGAGTGTAGTTAGAAATCCTGCCCTGTACAATGCATGCTGGGAGAGTGCCAGGCACTTGAATGTCACAGGCCAAGCATGCTAAGACGGAAAGAAGGCCAAGAACCACACCCTACAGGTTCATTCCTTTGAAGGCAGGGGCCAAACAGAGCATGAAGTACGTGCTCATTGACTCCTGCCAAAGAGATGCCCTCAATATACCATCCAGAGACTGTCCAGTCATAAAATACATTATAGCAACTACAACCACATAGAGGAGACCACTGTGGGCCAGGCACTGTGCTAGGCCATTTATCCTCATTGGCGCTGCTTCACGAAGAAGACAATCCCACTATAAACAAGGAAATTGGAGCTCAGAGAAATCAAAGAAGTTACTGAAAGTCACATAAAGAGGAAATTACAGAGCACAAATTCAAGACAAGTCTAAGTTCATGCTTACTTGATCGATATCTACTTATCTATATCTATGCATCTGTGTGTCCATCCCACCTCCCATCCACCCATTCATCCACCTATCCATCATCTATCCTGTGGTGTTAATAGGAATCACATCCTCAGAGTCTCAGGAACAGCAATGACCTTCTCCCTCTTCCCTACAAGGTGACTCTGGGGCCAGAGTTCAAACATGTTTCTTTGTGGAACGATCCCTGAACTCAGGCTTCTCAGGACCTCCGGTGAACTCACTGCTCAGTGGCACAGGTGCTGTGTTGTCTAGCAAGGTCTTTCTCTGGAAGTGAGGTAGGATGGGATCCAACAGTGAGCCTTGGTCAGACTCCAAGAAGCCACCTTTCTGTGGCTTTCTGTGAGATCTCTCTTTTTTCTTTAATGGATAACAAACCATCAAATCCACAAATATCATTCCCCAGCGTGGAATATATGGAATCAGGGGGATGGACAATCAATTCCTAGCAGAATCTGACATACTCAAAGCCCCAATGTAAATATATCTCATCCATGCCTGTCACAGATGACTGAAATTCTACTGTTAGAAAGTCATTCCTCTGCTTTACCCAAGCAATCCAATTCTGCAAATATAACCTTCAGATGTGTTCAAAAAGTGGATGGGATAATAACAGCAAGTGGCAGCACTATTTGTAGTAAAAACAATTTAGAAACAACAAATAGAGGACGATTAAATACATGGAGGACTGGTTAAAGAGAGGAATAACTAAATTCTGTTACATCCATGCTATCCGTCCATACCATACATAGATAATATGTAAGTTAATAATTTAAAGAATGAGCCTACTCTATATACCTCAAATGAAACAATCTCCCAAAGGTGTAAAGTGAACAAGGCAAGATGAAGAAGTCAGTGTTGAATAACATCCACACAATTGATCAATTCAAATGCACGGAGACCAGCTCTGGAAGGGTGGAGAAGTTTGGTATCAGTGGTGGCTGCGGGGAGGGAAATTGGGTGGATGGGGGCCTGAGCAGGAGTAGTGGCTGCCACACTGTTTTTTTGTGAATGGCACCCTCTAGAGTTGTGCCATGAGACAGTTCTGGTGGAAAAAGGACTCTGCAACCTTGACTAGCACAACACATAATATTACCTAATAAAAAATGAAATTTAAATTTAAACTTGTGCTCGGAAGGTACTCGGGTCATAATGATAAAATAAGTTATTCCTTATACTTCTGAGGATTCACTTATTTTTTTCATTCATTCAAGAAATACTGATTTAGCCCCGACCATGTAGGGTATGTTGAGTACACAGAGGTGAGTAAAAGGGCATGTATGCCTGGGAGTGTGAATATCAGCAGCCATCACTCACTGAGCGCCTGCTGGGAGCCCAGGGTCCATGCAACAGGTATTGTGGTCCAGAGCACAGTTTCAGGGCTAACTAGATGCTAAGCCTGCCTCTCCACTTAAGAGAGGATCTTTAACCCTCTGTGCCTATTTTCTCATCTATAAACAGGGACTAACAACAGTTTGTTCCTCACTGACTTGTTATAAAGGATGAAATTAGCTGACACTTGTGAGGTTCTTAGAACAATTCCTGGCTGGGCTCACCGTGCAAGTATCATGTGTGTTTATTACTCCTCGCCCAGCCCAGCATGCTACAGATACAGCAGGAATGAGGCAGCCACAGCCCACACGCACAGAGGGTTTACCATCCCTGGAGGCAGACATTAAACACATCATTACCATTGTGTCTGTCTCCATAGGAGAGACAGAAAAATAAATAGGTAACTATCACCGTTGAGCACTCCTGGGTCATAAGGACTGCAGGTGGAGGAGGAAAAATGGCTGAGCCTAAAGGAAGAGTCGGGGTTTGACTAGCAGAAGGGTGGGGAGGAAGGGTGTTCTAGACCAGGGCACAGCTGGAGCCAAGGCAGGGAAGCACGTGGAGGGAACTAGCTTCTGGTGCTGTTGGAGTGTACGATGCAAGGGAGGAGGTTCTGGGAGCAGGGGCTGGAAGGGTAAGCAGAGGCCAGCTTGTGAAGGAATTTGGATTTATCCCCAGAGCAATGGGAACTCACAAAGGTTTTCAGCAACAGAGTGACTTGGTAAGACTTGCCTTTTATGAAGATGGTTCTGACTGCAGGTAGCAGATTGACTGCAGGGCGGGCAAAGTTGGAAGCATGCAGATGAGAGAGGGCGCCAGGTCAGAGAGATGAGCATCTAGAAAGTCTCCCTCCTAGAAAAGAACCTTGCAGGACAGAGGCTGCCTTAACCCCTTTGTGTGCCCTGCTGGACCGGCCCATGTTCAGCAGAGGTTACTCCTGTGAAGTGGGGAGGAGGGATCGTACACACACAAGGGAGAAGGCTTTCTGTTTCCCTTCAGTTCTGCCAGGACAGGCCTTTTGGTCTGTTTTATTCCTTGCTGTATCTCCAGTGCCAGCAACAGAGCCTGGCACATTGAAGACACCCGATAAACGCTCACCGTCGGGGAGGTGGGGATGGCCAGAGTAAATAGGATGTACAAGGGCAATCAGGAGGATGCATCCAGGGAGGCAGGAGATAAACCATATGGCTCAGCAGCCAAACAAGCAAGTACTTCAAGGAGTGATTTGTGGTCATGAATTTCAAGGAAGACTGGCAGTCCAGTCACTAAGAATCTGCGTTCCAATGCAGGGAACAATAGTTCGATCCCTGGTCAGGGAACTAAGATCCCACAAGGCAACTAAGCCCGAACGTTGTAATTACTGAGCCTGCGCTCTAGAGCCCATGCACCCCAACTAGAGAAGCCTCTTGCTGAAACTAAACAGGCCTGCTTGCCATAACAAAGTCCCAGCACAGCCAAATAGAAAAGAGGGAGGATAAAGTCCAATAGGCGTCCATCAGGTTCTGTAACTCTACTACCACGACAATGTTGTCACAGCTCCGTCAGCCAACAAGACAGGGAGCATCACATACATATGTGTACAGATCCTATTTCAGACCTGACCTTGAGGGGTACAAAAATAGTAGAAGACACAGCCCATTTCCTTGATGTTCACCATCTAGTCGGGAAGATCTTGTTATTCACAACATAGTTCACAGTACTGAAAGAAAAAGAAGAAAGTGAAGTTGCTCAGTCGTGTCCGACTCTTTGCGACCCCATGGACTGTAGCCTACCAGGCTTTTCTGTCCATAGAATTTTCCAGGCAAGAGTAGTGGAGTGGGTTGCCATTTCCTTCCTCCAGGGGATCTTCCAAATCCAGGGATCGAACCCGGGTCTTCCACTTGCGGGGTAAAGCAGACGCTTTACTGTCTGAGCCATCAGGGAAGCCCTATCATAGTATTACAAAACTCTATTTCTGATTTCTGTAGCTGTCCCCTGGATCACTTCACCAGAGTCCTATAATGTGATAATGAATGCATGGAATAAATAGGTTTACAGACCTTGTCTTCACTCATTAATTCTTGAGGTAGGACTTGCTCAGTGTTTGCCGGGAGTTGCCTAAATACAACAGTGAATTTGCAAAATAGATGTTGCTGTAAGGAAGACAGCATCCTAGCTGTATAAATACTTCATAAAATTTTTTTCAGTACAATAGCAGAGACAAAGGATTGGGGAAATGCTGCCAGTCATGATTAGTATTGTCTAATTAATAGGTCAGATGCAAGTACACCCAATATGCAAACGACTGTTAACAATAACAAGTATCAATACTTTGAACCAAAGTCAGTAGTGGTCCCTTTGACTTCTTTCTCCTAAACAATTCAGTGCTAAAGTCACTAGGTGGAGCAGAGAGGTAGCAGTTCATGGTGGAGATGGAGGGCAGGAAGTCATGAAGGCCCAAAGCGGGGGTCAGAGCCCAAGTGACAAGGGGGACTTACGCAGGGAGGGTGGCCTGGCCTGTGGTATCACCAGCTGACCAGGGTAAGGGGGGGATTCTTCAGAAGGCTGAGGAATGGTAGTTTGGAATGTGATATCAGAGGGTAAGGCGTGTATCTGTGTATATAAGTGTACACAGGGTAATGTATATTCCTTAGCTTTGCCTGGGAGCAGTAACATCTCAATAGGAATGAGCACATCTACTGTCCAGATTTTGGATTCTAAATACCATTTTCCATTAAAACATGGAACTTCCTTTGTGGCTCAGTAGATAACAATCTGCCTGTCAACCCTGGGGGCACAGGTTCAATCTCCCATCCGGGAAGATTCCACAAGCTATGGAGCAACTAAGCCCAGGCACGACAACTGCTGAAGCCCGCGTACCCTAGAGCCAGCCAAGTTGCAGTTACTGAAGCCCATGGGCCAAGAGCCTGTGCTCTGCAACAAGAGAAGCCACTGCAATGAGAAGCCCCTGCCCTGCAACTAGAGAGTGACCCCCACTGTCTGCAACTAGAGAGTAACCCCCACCATCTGCAACTACAGAGTGACCCCCACTGTCTGCAACTAGAGAGTAACCCCCACTGTCTGCAACTAGAGAGTGACCCCCACCATCTGCGACTGGAGAGTGACCCCCACTGTCTGCAACTAGAGAAAGACCACATGCAGCCAAAAAAATTTTTTAATAAATATAGCAATGCGTACATGTCAGGAATTTTTTTAAGTGAATTAAGTCTCTTTGGAGAAATGGCTGATTCCAGAACTGGGACAAAGACGAAAGATGAGCCTATAACATCTTGTCATGCCAGAAAGTACGTATGCACTCAATGAATGATGGGGTCCATGTAGGAAGGGCGCAGATCAAAGGTTCTCTCACTAGTCAAATTGGGAACAAAGTGAGCTTTAAAATAAATAATGATGGGAATGGAGTATAACTCACTAATATAGGAATCCATAAGTCCATATGGATATAAAAAATAAAGTTGATGAGGCATGGGATGTGTACCTAGGTTCCAAGTATCTCCCCATGAAATACCTATTAATTATGAAGAGGTAAAGACTAACTTTATAATGGAGAACCCTGGTAGACACCACCTTAAATCATGGGATCAAAGTGCTCATCATTAGTATAGGGACAAATCAAACCACTGAACCTCTTAGCAGGGTGTCAGAAGAAGAATGCAGTGCCACTGCTGTGACATTTCTGCCAGAGATGCGTCACCTGAATCTGACCAAGAGGAAACCTTAGAAAGACATTCTACTAAGTCTGTGATCTTCGAAATGTCAAGGTCATGAAAGTCAAGGAGAGACTGGGGGGCTGTTCTTCCAGCCCGCAGGAGACCAAAAGATATCACTTCACGCAAGAGTGGTTCTGAGTTGGATCCTTTTGTGATAAAAGACACCATTGCAATAACTGGCAAACCCTGGATGGAGTCTGAGGCTTCCATGGTGGCTATGAATCTGTGTGAGCTTCCTGGTGTTGGTGGTTGTTTGATGAGGCGGGAGAGTATTTTTGTTTATAGAAAAACACAAGAAAGTATGAAAAGATGATGAGGATCAAGGTTTCTTATTCTCAAACTGTCCTTGCAATTTTTCTGTCACTTGGTGACTGTTTCAAAATTTTTAAATGATAAGAGATAAATACAGGGGACTTCCCTGGTGGTCTAGTGGCTGAGATTCTGTGCTCCCAGTTCAAGGGGCCAGGGTTCAATCCCTGGTCAGGGAACTAGGTCCCACATACCGCAGCTAAGACTCGAGGCCGTCAAATGAATAAACAAATAAATAAATATTGTTTTTTTAAAAAGAAGGAAATACAGAAAATTTAAATGGTAGGTAAACAAAATGTGGTATATACATACAATGGAATATTATTTAGCCTTTAAAAGGAAGGCAACCCTGTCACATGAGACAACATGAGTGAATTTGGAGGACATTATGCTAAGTGAAATAGCAGGTGAGCAGGTGAAAGTCATTTAGTCGTGTCTGACTCTTTGTGACCCCATGGACTATACAGTTCATGGAATTCTCCAGGCCAGAATCCTGGAGTGGGCAGCCTTTCCCTTCTCCAGGGGATCTTCCCACCCCAGGGATTGAACCCACACGTCTCCCACATTGCAGGCAGATTCTGTACCAGCTGAGCCACAAGGGAAGCCCTAGTGAAATAAGTGAAATAAGTCAGTCACAAAAGGACAAGCACCATGTGCTTCTATTTATATGGGGTACGAGAACAGCCAAACTCACAGAGACAGAAAACTGAAGAGTGGCTGCCAAGGGGAGACAGGCTTGGGACATGGGCCTCTCGGCAGCAGTGCGGCAATGCTTGCCCCTGGACACACCTGTTCTAGAGCAACAAAATACAAAACAATTATTAGACTAAAAGTAACTTCATGCATGTGCAGTTTGGGCAAATTCTGGACCCAAAAAGATACAAAGAGACAAAGAACAAAAAACCCCACCTGCTACTTCTGAAGAGCTTCCGACAAAAACAGGATGTTGGGAGCTAAAACAGGGTACTGTGCATGCCCCCTGCACTCAACACCACCCAAGGGGCGGGCAAAATGCCTAAGCTGCCCCTCCTCCTGGACTCCTGGACACGCCCCTGCCCTCATTCCATATAAAGAACCAGCTCACCCACCCCTCACGGAGGAAGCAATCAAGGGATCCTGTTGTTTGTTCCCACTTCCCCCTGCTGCAGCAGGGGCCCCCATAAAGCCTTTCTTGGCCTCTAGTCAATTTCTTGTCTGGCCTCTGTTGTTCAATCACTAAGTCCTGTCCAACTCTGTGACCTCATAGACTGCAACATGCCAGGCTTCCCTGTCCTTCACTACCTCCCACAGTTCACTCAAACTCATGTCCATTGAGTCAGTGACGCCATCCAACCATCTCATCCTCTGTCGTCCCATTCTCCTCCTGCCTTCAATCTTTCCCAGCATCAGGGTCTTTTCCAGTGAGTCAGTTCTTTGCATCAGGTGGCCAAGGTACTGGAGTTTCAGCTTTAGGATCAGTCCTTCCAATAAATATTTAGGACTGATTTCCTTTAGGATTGACTGGTTGGATCTCCTTGCAGTCCAAGGAACTCTCAAGAGTCTTCTCCAACACCACAGTTCAAAAGCATCAGTTCTTTGGCACTCAGCCTTCTTTATGGTCCAACTCTCACATCTGTCCATGACTTTTGGAAAAACCATAGCTTTGACTTTACAGACTTTTGTTGGCAAAGTGATATCTCTGCTTTTTAATATGCCATCTAGACTTATCATAGCTTTTCTTCCAAGGAGCACGTGTCTTTTAATTTCATGACTGTAGTCACCATCAGCAGTGATTTTGCAGTCCAAGAAAATAAAATGTTATTGTTTCCACTTTTTCCCCATAGTCAATTTCTACTGACTGAGGAAGGCCAAGAGCTCTGGTTGGTAACATAGAGCTGGGGGGACAGGAGAATGGGGAATTAGTGCTTAATGGGGATGGATTTTAAGACAGGGATGTAGAAAAAGATCTGGAGGTGGATGGTGGGGATGGTTGTACAATGTGTGTGTACTCAATGTCACTGAACTGTACATGTAAAACTGGTTAAGATGCTAAGTTTTGTGTTATATATATATATATTTCCCCGCAATAAAAATTAAAAAGGGAAACCAATCACTAAGTTACATTCACATTAAATGTTTAGTTTCAAATTGTTGGTGGGAAAAGTGACACCTGAGTTTATGTGTGTCTTGAATTAAATATCAAATAGTCTCTAACTCAGGCTTCCTGTTCCAACATCATAGAAAGAATCTTATCTTGGAAAGGAAGGTTTCTGTGTTTATGTTTCACATGGCCAAACATTAACTTTATCACTCCGAAAATCTGGGAAAACACTTTCTGCCAAACCTGACTGTGAATGTCCATTCTTAGAGAGTTACAGAAGATTTGAGAGCCTTGTTCTTCAAAGCAAATCTGATTGTAGTTACTAAGCCAGAAAAAAAAGCAATCCCACCCGGTGGCAGAACTCCAAGGTATGTCAGTGCTATGGGCGAGAAAGGCAAGCCTGTCTGTTTCACAGTTTGCTTGGCCTGAAAAGCCACAGCACGCATGTTTGCTTATTTAGTTCAGAGATTCTGCAGTGCTTGGTCACACCAGATTCCTGTAACCACGAAACAGGACACAGGGGACCCAGAGGCAGTTTACATGTATGATGCTACTAACAGTGAGTGTGGAGTCACGTGGTTTCACGGATGAGTCCTAGGGATAAACCAGGAAATTGCTTTAATGTCTGACTACTCTTCCAATGCACAGCTCCACCAATGGCATGACCTACAAGCCTCCTTCAAGGTCATCACTGGCTAGTTGGAGGAGTGGAAGCCTCCGTGCATGTCCACTGCTTGGGAAGGGACTGGCCGAGTGAAAATGACCAGACACACTGCCTGCATCCACAGAAGATATGCTGAGCTAAACAGCCAAGCACTTCAAGTCACTGGGCTCAGCCTCTTCATGTCAAGTCCCAGATACGCCAGGATAGACACTGCTTTAGAGCCTTCCAATGCTATGATTTTCTCTTTGTTTGCTTGGCATGTGGGATCTTAGTTCCCTGACCAGGGATTGAACCTGTGCTCCCTGCTTTGGGAGTGGAGGTCTTAACTGCTGAGCCACCAGGGAAGTCCCCCAGTGCTATGATTTTCATAATCTGTAACTACCAAGGCAGTGAGTTGATGGTGCTACGATTATCAATTTAAAAAATTGATTTGTTAAGAGTATGTGTGTGTTTCTTTAATTGAGAGTAAGATTATCTTGAATTGGTCATTACTTAGAATGACTAGTCTCAGAAGTATACTTTAATCCAAAATTATAGTCATGCTGCCCTGAAGGATGTATGCCATCTGACAGTGTAAATGTATGGAAACAAACATATATAATAGAGCCCTATTGCAGAAGAATATATGATAGGACAAATATAACATATGTCTTTTAAACTTAATCCTCTTATACCAGGTCTAATATAAGACAGTTTGATTTAAAGGGCATGTGTACATATGGGTTATATTTCAGAATTTGTATAATTGCCCTAAATCCAAACAAAAACAAGCTGAGTTCCAAAAGGATCATTTACACACATCTATAGACAGCGATGGGCTTCCCCAACAGCTCAGGAGCCACAGGAGAAGGGGGTTAGATCCCTGGGATGGGAGGATCCCCTGGAGAAGGGAATGGCAACCCACTCCAGTGTTCTTGCCTGGAGAATCCAATGGAAAGAGGAGCCTGGCAGGCTACAGTCCACGGGGTTTCAAAGAGTTGGATACAACTGAAGCAACTCAGTGTGTACCTCACAGACAGGGATGCCGAGATGGTTATATAGATTCTACAGGATGGCTCAATCAGTTCTTTCAAAGGGTGTTTCAGTGCCTCCAGAAACAGCTGAGACCTGGCCTGAGTCTGTATTGCCCGAGGGAGGGTTCACAAACTGAAAGCACAACCTGAGACTGTTATGCACCGAGCTGGTATCTCCGAACCAACCAAGAGAGCAAGTCCACCACAGTAATGCAAAGGCAAGAAGGGAGTTTATTTCTAGCGCGCTAGGGCCCAAGTCTCTTCCAGCACAGTGGAATCCGACAAGAGCCCCGAACAAAGGAGTATGGCGGCTTATATACAGGCAGTTCTTTGTCTCAGTTACAGGAGTAGCTGGCGTTACATGATTGGCCAGGCAGGATGAGCGCATGATCTGTCTTTTTCTGGTAAACATGACTCAGGTCCTAGAGCCCGTCGTTTGGTCCCTAACATTCCCCCCATCCTTAGATCATATAGAGGAATCTTCCTCTCGATCCTGAGACACAGTTTGATATTGTTGCCGAAGCACAAACAGCTGTACTGTATTTATGCGTTCCTTTACAAAGGCTACAAGTCTATTGATAATACATGGGCCAAAGGTAAGCATCAGTAGAAGTACTAGCAGGGGTCCCAGCAAGGTGGAGATTAGGGTGGTCAACCAAGGGGATTGTTGAAACCAAGACTCAAACCATCTTTGTTGAGCCTCACGTTTTTGTTTACGTTGGGCTAGTCTCTCTCTTACTTTGGCCATAGATTTTTTAACTATTTCTGTGTGATCAGCATAGAAACAACACTCTTTTCCTAGGGCAGCACAGAGTCCCCCCTGTATCCCCCCACAGATCTTCCAGTTATGCCTGGGCGCACCTGGACATGCCCAGAATGCATGATTTCGGAGCTTGCCCCTCTTCCAGGGTACATTTACCACTGGCTTAAGGTCAAAGTATAAGTCTGGCCACCAAGTATTTGGTGGATGTACTGCGGTGGTGGAGTTAAGCATCTCACGTGTTAGTCCATTTTGCAGTTTCCAGGTGATTCTGATGGGTTGGTGCGGGTTTACGCTGGCAGCTTCAGAGCAGAGTAACATGGTCATCCATAAGATGGTCCAGACGAGTTGTCTTGGTCCTGTTGACGGCGCCGGAGCTTCAGCCTCAGGGGGTTGGACGGGTGCAGAGACGCTTCCCATTCTTTTTTAGCGTCTTCTTGATCTGCTGAAGTAGCTGGGTGTACGTGGTTGCAATGCACCCAAGGCCCGATACCATTGACCTTTAGGGCAGTTGAGGTGGTAAGAAGAACAACATAAGGACCCTTCCACTTGGGTTCTAGTGCCTTGGTTTGGTGCCTTTTGACCCATACCCAATCTCCTGGGCCAATGTCATGTGAGGGAATAGTTCCCTTATTTTGACCCACATGTATTTCCCGGAGCAGTTTCCAGACACGAGAGTGCACCTTGCTTAAGGCCATCAAGGCCTCTTGGAATTGTCCCAACGTGGGAGGCGGTAGTTTCTTTTCTTTAAATATTGGACATACAGGGGGAGGTCTCCCATACAGAATTTCAAATGGGGTCAGATTAAATTGATAAGGAGTATTATGCGCACGGAAGAGGGTGAAGGGAAGGAGGGTCACCCAGTCCCCGCCAGTCTCTATAGCCAATTTAGTTAGTTTTTTAGGGTCCGATTTATTCTTTTTACTTGCCCTGAGCTCTGTGGACTGTATTTACAATGTAACTTCCATTTAGTCCCCAGGGCTAGGGCAAGGCTCTGAACTATTTGACTCACAAAAGCAGGTCCATTATCAGAGCCGATGGTCACTGGCAGGCCAAACCTGGGAACTATTTCTTCTAAAATCTTTTTCGCCACTATCATCTCAGTCTCTCCCTTTGTAGGAAAAGCCTCTACCCACCCTGAGAAGGTATCCACCAACACTAACAAGTACCGGTAACCATACTTGCCTGGGCTTACCTCGGTGAAATCTATTTCCCAGTGTTGCCCTGGTCTTTCTCCCCAATACCTCAGTCCTGCATGTTGTCCTTTTCCTGGCCTCATCTGTTGACACGCCTTACAAGCATGCACCATGTTCTTTACAGTTGTCTGGTGCTGGGGAAATCGCAGGCACGCAGTTTGAAAGAGCATCAGAGTCTTCTTTTCTCCCAGATGAGTAGACAAGTGCAAATGCTCACATAGTTGCCGTCCCAACTGAGCAGGGAGTATCAAGTAGCTGTCTGAGTCTCGGTACCATCCATCTTCACCTTTTTGAAGGTTGGTGTGTTTTTGGATCCAAGCAAGGTCTGTGGATGAATACTCAGGGGTTGGGGGCAGAGTTCCCATACCTGGAGGTGGAAGTCCGATCGCCAACACAGGGGTGATGAAATCTTCATCAGCTACTTTTCGAGCTGCCAGGTCTGCGGCACAATTCCCTCATGCCGTGGGGCTGTCACCCTTCTGATGTCCAGGTACGTGTACTATTGACACAGCCCGAGGCATCTGTACAGCCTCTAAAAGTCTACGGATTTCAGGAAAATTTTTAATTTCTTTTTCTTCAGCTGTCAAAAACCCCCGTTCCCGATATATCGGGCCCTGGATGTGTACCATGCCAAAAGCATAGCGACTGTCAGTGAGAATAGTTATTCTTTTTTCTTTGGCTCTCTCTAGTGCTTGAATCAGGGCAATTAACTCTGCCTTTTGTGCTGAGGTATCCGGAGGAAGGGCCTCTGCCCATATCGTCTGTCCAGAGTCATCTACTACTGCGGCTCCCGCCCGTCTCTGTCCATCTTTCACATAACTGCTGCCATCTGTGAACCATTTTAGCTCACTGTTATCCAGTGGAGTATCGGTTAAGTCCTTTCGTATTGCTGTTACCCTGGCCAGTATCTCATCACAATCATGGAGGGGGCTATTTTCCTCCGGATTGGGCAAAAGAGTGGCCGGATTTAGAGTGCAGGGCGTTTGGAAATGAATCCGTGGGGTGTCAAGTAGCAAGGCCTGGTAGTGCGTCAAGCGGGCATTAGAAATCCATTTACCTGGGGGTTGCTTTAAAACTCTCTCTATGGGATGAGGAGTGTAGACCAAGAGTCTCTGTCCATAAGTCAGTTTATCAGCATTGTGGACTAAGAGCACGGTGGCCGCGATGATACGGAGGCAAGGTGGCCATCCGGCTGCCACTGGGTCCAGTCTCTTGGAAAGGTAAGCTACAGGTCGCTTCCATGGTCCCCATCTCTGTGTTAGTACCCCTTTTCCTATCCCCCGCTTTTCATCTACAAATAATTGGAAAGGCTTAGATGGATCAGGGAGGGCAAGGGCAGGAGCTTCTAGCAAGGCTCGCCTGAGCTTTTGGAAGGCCTCTTTCATTGGCTCAGTCCATTTCCAGTCCTTGTTTTTTTTGGTCCCTTCATATAGGGGCCTGGCCTTTTTCGCAAACCCCAAGATCCATAACCGGCAATATCCCACAGTTCCCAGAAATTTTTTCACTTGTCTAGGGTTAGCCGGCTCAGGGATCTGGAGGATGGTTTCTTTCATAGCCTGTGTTAGCCACCTCTGGCCCTGTTTTATCTTATAACCGAGGTATGTAACCTCTTGTTTGGCAATCTGGGCCTTTTTGGCACTGGCCCTGTAACCTAAAGTCCCCAAGGTTTGGAGAAGGTCACCTGTTGCCTCTTGGCACTCTTCCTCTGTAGCCGCTGCCAGCATAAGGTCATCAACATATTGTAATAAAACAATGGTAGGGTGTTCAACCCGATACTCATGGAGGTCTTCGTCCAGGGCCTCATTAAATAACGTGGGCGAGTTTTTGAAACCCTGTGGTAAGCGAGTCCATGTCAGCTGCACAGGGGTCTGACCACCATCTTCCTGCCATTCGAAGGCAAAGATCTCTTGGCTTGCGGGGGCAAGAGGCAAACTGAAAAAGGCATTTTTTAAATCTAAAACAGTATACCAAATGTAGTTTGGAGGCAAGTTGCTTAGCAATGTATAAGTGTTAGGAACCATAGGATGAATATCACTCACCCGTTTGTTGACTTCTCGTAGATCTTGAACCGGTCTAAAATCAGTTCCCCCAGGCTTTTTCACAGGCAGCAGGGGAGTGTTCTATGGGGACCGGCACCTTTTTAGGACCCCAGCGTCTATGAGGCATTGTATATGAGGAGTAATTCCTTGTCGAGCCTCTTGACTCATGGGATACTGCCGTACCCTCACCGGGGAAGCACTGGCTTTCAGTTCCACAATGATAGGGGGCCTCTGTTTGGCCAATCCCATTCCTGCTGTTTTAGCCCAGGCCTGAGGGTATCTTTGAACCCATGGTTGTACTTCGGGGCTTATTGTCACTGGGGCCTCTGGCAAGTAGAGTCTGTATTCATCTTTTAATGCCAGAGACAGGACCTGAAGAGGATGCCCGGTCCCATCTAAAACCGACACTTGTCCGTGGTCGAAATGAATTTGGGCATTCACTTTAGACAGTAAATCCCTTTCCAACAAGGGTGCTGGACACTCAGGTATCACCAGAAAAGAATGGGTTACCTGGTGGGCCCCCAAGTTTACATGCCGTTTTGTAGTCCATCCATATCGTTTAGTCCCGGTTGCTCCCTGCACCCAGCTACTTTTCTTAGACATGGGTCCATCTTTTTGGTTTAAGACTGAGTATTGGGCTCCCGTGTCCACCATGAAGCCAACCGGTTTCCCCTCCACATTTATGGTTACCCAGGACTCGGGGAGGGGCTTTGAGCCCTGACCCCCCTAGTCGCTATCTTCACCCGCATAGAGGATATGACTGTCTGGAGAAGGAGTCTCGTTCTTGGGGTTCTTGGGCCCCTCTTTTAGATTTTTCTTGGGGCATTTATTTTTTCAATGTCCAAACTCTTTACAAAACGCACATTGGTTTTTTTCAAGCTTACGCCTTGTCGTTTTTTCTTCAGTTTTTGAGTCCAATTTTTTCCCTTTTTGGAACCTGTTTTTGTTTTCAACCCCAGCAAAAAATATCTGGGCCAGCTCTTTTTGATTTTTACGGTTTTCTTTAGCTCTAATTTTTTTTTTTTTTAATGCAGTCCTCTCTCTCTTCTGGGGTCTCTCTATGATTAAAAACTCTCTCGGCTGCCCTCACTAGATCTTGCAAGGATTGTTCATTTAACCTCTCTATTTTTGTACCTTTTTTTTAATATTGGGGGCTGCTTGATTTACAAATGCTAACATAACTGCTGCTTGTGACTCATCTGCCTGTGGGTCCATAGGGGTATACTGTCTAAAAGCTTTTATTATCCTTTCAAGGAAGGCTGCTGGGCTCTCATTTGGCTCTTGCCTCACTGAATTTATTTTGGCCAAATTAGTTGGCTTCTTGGCGGCCGCTCTAAGGCCAGCCATAAGAGTCTGGCGGTACACTCGGAGACGCTCCCTACCTTCAGTGCATTCAAAGTCCCAGCAGGGCCGCGTCAGGGGAAATCCCTCATCAATCAGGTTAGGCTGTGTAGTGGGTCTCCCATCTACCCCCGGCACATTCTTTTGTGCTTTTGACAAGATCTGTTCGCGTTTCTCTGTAGTAAAGAGCACTTGTAACAACTGTTGACAGTCATCCCAGGTGGGGTTATGGGTGAAAAGGATCTTCTGAGGGCGGGGAAGAGGGAAGGGAAGTGAGGGGCTGAAAAACAAAAGGTTTTAGCCAGGCCAGGGGGTTTTCCACCAGGTCCTGCCAGACCAAAATGTATGGAGTTTGGTCTGGCTGGGTGCCCCAAAGGGTAGGGGGCGAGCACCTTCTCTCTGACCACTCGAATAGTAGGCAGGCTGAAGGTGCCTTTTTGTGGCCAGCCGACATCAAAAGCAGGCCACTCGGCAGAACAAAAAGTTACTAACTTGCTTTTCTTTACCAGCAATGATAGATTCTGTGCTCTAGACTTAAAATCAGAGAAGTGGTTAATCATAAGAGATAAAGGAGTAGAAGTTGTTTGTCCCATGATCACAGAAAAGTACACTGGGAGCCAACAGAGCACACAAAGAGCAACGCAGACACCACAAATAGACAAACAGATAACAAACACAAGGTGGCCACCGTCAATGCACTCAATCTTACCTGCAGGATGTTTACAGAGCCAGCTGCCTCCCCGGCATGATACCGGGCCTCGGCCTTACGCTGGACTTAATCCAGTAACCAGAGCCAGCTGCCTCCCCGGCACACTACCGGGCCTCGGCCTTACACCGGACTTGCCTCTGCACTTTACACCCAGATGCCTCCCCAGTATGATACTGGGCCCCGGACTTAATCTGGGCTTCTGCAACGTTAGCACCGGTGTTCAGAGCTCTTATCGCCTAACGAGGTTACTCCCTTCTACCAGGAGAGTTGTCCTCCCCGATGGGACGGAGATCCCGGACGAGCCCCCAAATGTTATGCACCGAGCCCGTATCTCCGAACCGACCAAGAGAGCAAGTCCACCACCATAATGCAAAGGCAAGAAGGGAGTTTATTTCTAGTGCGCTAGGGCCCAAGTCTCTTCCAGCACAGTGGAATCCGACAAGAGCCCCGAACAAAGGAGTATGGCAGCTTATATACAGGCAGTTCTTTGTCTCAGTTACAGGAGTAGCTGGCGTTACATGATTGGCCAGGCAGGATGAGCGCATGTCCTGTCTTTTTCTGGTAAACATGACTCAGGTCCTAGAGCCCATCGTTTGGTCCCTAACAGAGATGTTACCCCTCTCCGCTCTGGGTGAGATCCTCTGAGATTTCATTTTATGAGTATTCCTGGCCACCAAATGTCTTGGATTCGATCCCAGTTGTAAAAGCTCTTTATTACCATTGCATAAAACGAGGCACTGTCCCCCATCCAGTCAGGATGGGAACAGGGCGCTGCCATCAGTGGGGATGAGAACCTTGGCAGGGTTAGTTTACAGGTCACTATTGGCCCAGATTGCTTTGCAGTGGCTCAGTGGTAAAGAATTCGCCTACCAATGGCAGCAGACTCAGAGGATATGGGTTTGATCCATGGGTCAGGAAGATCTCCTGGAGGATGAAATGGCAATCCACTCCAGTATTCTTGCCTGAAGAATCCCATGGACAGAGGAGCCTGGTGGGCTACAGTCCATGGGGTCGCAAAGAGTTGGACACGACTGAGCAACTGGGCACTGCACAATTGGCCCAGATGAAAGCCAGAGCTACATAAGCAGTCTCTGGGTCAATTCAGAGAGAGGCCCCTCAGGTGCCCTTGGAGGGAGGTGTGCAGTCAGGGAGCTCAGACAATCATGAGGAGAATGTTGGAAGCCTCAAGGAGCCACACTAAAGCAGCATCTTCTCCCCTGGCTACAAGGGTGACAGGTCAGGAGTCGGTCCTTCGGGGGGCCTGCCCTGCACTGTAGCCAGAACACAGCTGAGTCCTGGGTTCTCCCCACTGGTGATGCGTTTCCATGGGAACAGCCAGCTCCACCACCCTGCACTGGGTGCTGTGCTCCATCTATTTCTATGGTACCTATCACCATGGCACCTACTCGCTCTGAAAAACATGGGCTAAAAACAGGACATAAAGGAAAGCGGGGAGTCCATGTCCCTGCAGTCACCTTCTCCCGAAGCTGCTGTGGTACCTTAAGATTACTCACATGGACCTTTTGCATTGCCAGTTTCCATGTTGGAGATGGCCTTTAAAAAAATAAAAGGCTTGCTATCGGCATCTGCATCATCTTGGGGGGAATGTGTCCCGAGGTTCCAGGAAGTTTACTCTCTACTCACTGCAGATATTAAATTCCTGTGGGTGGAGGGGAGCTCACACAGGAAATGACTCCTCTGGGGCTTGTTCAGGTATTGGGGGAGGGGGAAAGAGGTGGGCAAGAGGGGAGAGGGGTGGTGCCATTGGTCTACACACGTGACCCAAGAAAGGATCTGTGTTCATTCCAACAACAGCGATCAGGCAGTCTCCCAGGAGCACTGGACATTCTCTTTGGGAAGGGATCCACAAGCCCAAAGAGCTCCGCGGAAGGTTTCCCCTAATTCAAGGTCACCCTCTGTGCTAAGTCACTTCAGTCTTGTCCAATTTTTTATGACCCCATGGACTATAGCCTGCCAGCCTCCTCTGTCCTTGGGATTCTCCAGGCCAGAATAGTGGAGTGGGTTGCCTCCAGTATGGAGTGAGTGCCTCCTCCAGGGGATCTTCCCCAACCAGGGATCGAACCCTTGTCTATTATGTCTCTTGCATTGGCCGCCAGTTCTTTACCACTAGCGCCACCTGAGAAGCCCCTTCATAACTGAGCATTTATTCCGGTCTCTGGAGTCAGAAAGAACTTGAGTTCAAATTCCAACTCAGTCACCTGCCAGCCATGTGAGATCCATGGGCAACCTCCCAGAGGTTAATGTACTCCTACTACAAAGATCTTAGACATATGTATCCACTTTTCTGTCTTCCTTTCTCCTTTCCTTATTTCTCTGCTTCTTCTTGCTCCCATGATAAGGTCAGAGTAATCTCAGGAAGTTCCATGAAGATCGTAAAACTGATTCTTGAAAAATGTTGGCTACAATTTAAACAGAAAAACCTAAAAGAACATTCAAGGAGATTCCTTCCACCCATTCCACAGAAGAAAAGAAGCAATTCATATAGTGTGGTGATGTGGTATATGTCCTCTGATGCAATAGGGAATACTTGAACTGTAACTTCATCAAGCAAGGAACTATTTTTTCTGAATGAAGACCAAAGGTTTCCGCATTTTGGCTGCTTCTTTGTAAGAGAATTAATGTTCCCTTTGACTAAAGTTTGTGTTCCTCTTGGCACAGGCAAGGCATGCAGTAATTTTAATTTCTTACGATGCTTTAAGTTTCTCTTAAAGTGTTTTCCGTTTTCTGTTCAGCTTCAGTGATTTCCACTATTCTGCCTTCCAGCTCACTGATTCATTCATCTAATCTACTATATCATCTAATCTACGGTTGATTCCTTCTAGTGTATTTTTCATTTCAGTTATTGTATTCTTCATCTGTTCGGTTCTTTTTTTATATATTTTCTCATTCTTTGTTAAAAACTAACATCACTCTGCTCATTCAATCTTCTCCCGAGTTCTTTGAACATCTTTATGCTCATTACCGTGAACTATCTCCAGAGATGGGCAGATTGCCCATCTCCACTTCACTGAGCTCTTTTGGGGTTTTATCTTGCTCCTTCATTTGGAAGATACTCTTCTGTTGCCTCATTTTGCCTAATTTACTCTTTTTATTTCTAAGTATCTGGTAGGTTGATTTCATTTCCCATCCTTGGGAACGTGGGCTTTTGTAGGTGTCCTATGCATCCCAACAGCACACTCCCCTTTGGTCATCAGAGCTACATGCTCTAGGGGAGCCTCCTACCTGGGCCGTGTTGTTGGTGGTCTACTGTGGGCAGTCTGATAGGTACAGCTGGCCCCCTGTTCCATTGGTTACCAGGCCTTTCCTTGTGTGGAGGCTGCTGGCCCCTGGTTGGTGAGGCTGGATCATAGGCTACTGGCTGAGGGGCCTGGGATCTGAGGGCTAGTGTTGGTCCACTGCTGGGTGGGACCAACTCCTGACACAGCAGGTTGCAGGGTCTAGGGTGTCTCAAAGCTGGTGCTGGGCCACTAGTGAGTGGGGCTGGATACTAGGGTAGCTAGCTAAGGGGTTGAAGGTGGTATTGGCCTGCTGGTAGGTGAGTTTGGGGCCCAAGAGGTCCCAGGGGCTAGTGATAACATGCTGGTAGGCTGAGCAGGGCTCCTGGGTCTCTGATTGTACGGCCCTGGGGTCTTAGAGCTGGTGGTGGCCTGATGTTCAGTAGGGCCGGGGCCAAGAGGGGTATTAGGGCTGGTGCTGGCCTGTTGGTAGGTGGGCTGGGTCCTGGTACAGGGGGCTGCACTGATACAATTCTCCTATCTGATAGATGTATTCTGAATATGTCTTTCAACCCATGACTTGCTTTTTCTTTCTTTTTTTTCAAGTAGTGCCTTTTGAGGAGCAAAGGTTTTAATTTTGATAGCCAAATTTATCTATTTTTCTCTTTATGGTTCAAGCTTTTTGTGTCCTCAAAAACCCATGCCAATCTAAAGTCACAAATATTTTCTCCTGTTTTGTCTTCTAGAAGATTCATAGCTTTACCTTTTATATTTAGGTTCGTGATCCAAGTCAATTTTATGTTGTGAAATAGCACAAGTTATATAACAGCACCACCCACCCCACCACCATAAAAATATCCAGTTGTTGCTTTAGTGTCTTTTGTTGAAAAGACTTCCCTTTCCCCATTAAACTGCCTTGGCACTTTTCACCAAAAGTTAATTGACCACATATCTGTGGGTCTATTTGTGCACTCCATTCCATCCCAGTGATTTATATGCCTCTTGTCTTCAGTAACTCCACAGTTTTGTTACTGTGTCTATATAGTATTATATTACTACATAATAAGTCTTGAAATCAGGGAGTATTAAGTTCTCCTACTTCGTTCTTTTTAAAATTGTTATGGCTATTCTAGGTTATTTGCACTGCCATATATTCTAGAATCAGCTTGTCAATTTCTACAAAAATAAAATAACTTTCAAAAGTCTGCCAGAGTTTTTACTGAATCTTATATTAGTTTCCTAGAGCCATTATAGCAAAGTACCAGGATTCCTGCCTGGGAAAACCAGTGGACAGAGGAGCCTGGGGGGCTACAGTCCTATAGTTCATAGTCGTGGGGTCAAAAAAGAGTTGGACACTACTTAGCAACTAAACAACGACAAAACAAACCACAAGTCCAGCGACTAAAACAACCAAAAATATTTTCTCATAGTTCTGGAGTCTAGAAGTCTAAAATTAAGTTGTCTATAGGACCATGCTCTCTATTTGAAGGCCCTAAAGGAGGATTCTTCTTTGCCTTTTTCTTAGCTTCTAGTGGTTGCTAACAATCCTTGGCATTCCTTGGCCTATAAATGCATCTCTCCAGTCAAGGCCTCTATCTCCATGTGGCCTTCTTCCCCATGTCTCTTTATGTATCCAAATTTCCTCTTCTTATAAGGACACAGACTGGATTAGGGTCCACTCTAATCCTGTAACCCGTAACACTTGGTATTGGCACTAAGAATGATCAAGAACTCACTGGAAAAAATTTTAAATATGGTCCTTCCTCAAGGAATTTAAAATTTTGTTGAGAAGACAAAGTTAACATCTAAGAAGCTATCAGTGAAAAATGAAAAATAAAATAATTTAGTGTGGTTCAAACAATAAATGTTAACTGTATATTAAAAAATGCACATACCAGGTCAGAAGTCAGAGGGATTCATGGTCGATGCACTGAAAGGCTGGTATAACAGAAAAGAGGCAAGAAGCTATGAGTCAAATGATAGCAACAGAAGTGCAGAAACAGGAACTGACATGACGCAGAAAGGCAGGCGAGGAGACAAAGGTTAGCAAAGCAGCACATCCGGAACAGTTTGCGTCAGGAGACAGTGGGCGACAAAAGCAGACGGAGGGCCTCCATGGGAGACCCTAAAGGCTAGACAGCAGAATTCTGACTTGACACGGTGAGTGATACAACTCTGAAAGTAAGGTTGGAGCGAGATCTGGTTTGCTTAAGGGGGTAGGACTAACTGAAAGAAATAGAGCTCAGGGCAAGGAGACTAGTTAGGAAACTCCTGCTTCCTTTCCAATCAATTCTCTATTCTGCAACCAGAGTGAATTTTTTTTTAAAAACTCAGTCTGATCAAGTAACTCCTCTGTATGTTGATCACTGAGTCTGAGATGCTCAAGTAATCAAAGATGCTACCAAAATGTCTAACCTCAGCCTCAATACATTACATTAGAAGGACCAAGGAGGTAGGAAAGGGATGCAGTCTAGAAAGGAGTCATGAGCTCTGTATGGTTTATGAGTAATCTGAAGCAGCAATTAAATGACAGCTGGACTTTGGCCAGGTGATGACCGAGGCGACAAAGGCAGGAGTTTCCATGTGCAGAGTGTTAGAGGAACTGCGGACGGCTGATCTTCAAATCACAGAGGCAGGCATCAGTGGAGGAGGAAACAGCAACCCACTCCAGTATTCTTGTCTGGGAAATCCCATGGAGAGTGGAGCCTGGTGGACCACAGTCCATGGGGTCACAAAGAGTTGGACACTTTGTGACTGAACAACAATAAAAAGGCAGGTGTTGGGGAGTCAGCTGAAACAAGAATGACAGGAGTCAACTATGCCTATTTAGAAATGGACCAGGAAAGGTGGCAAGAGGAGAGTCAGACAACTAGGAGCAAAGGGAAAGGCAGGCTGGCTAGAACTGGGACCAGATCTTAAGCAGGAACACAGATAGAATTCCATCCTGGGAAGAAGGCAGGTCAGAAATAAGGAAGTAGTTGTGGAATAATAGCTAACATAACACTTACTAAACATTTCTTTCTTTTTTTTTATTTAACAATGTGGTACTCACTGTTCAAAGCATTTAAATGAATTCATTCATTTAAACTTCACAAGAATGAGAGAGGTAACTGTTATTGTCCTCATTTTACAGATGTGGATCCAAGGCACAGAGAAGTTAAGTGACTTGCCCGAGGTTCTACACATACTAAATGGCATAGTCAGGACTTGAGATCATGGTAATGAACACTCATTCCATGCCATGGTTTTTACATATATGTATTTGTTATGTACATGAGCATTGTGTACATATACACACAATGAGGGTATTAAAAAACAAACAAAAAAGCAATATGCTTCCCACCCTCCTTTCTGGCACATGACCTTTTCCCTGTTCAAGCAAATGCATGTACTGCCTCAAGAAGGATTATGGTTGTTAGAGGGAAAAGAGGTCATTTACTGTTCAGCTTCAAACCTCAAAACTGATTTTCTTTTTTTCCATCTGTAACAAAACAACAGTTTTGGGAAGGACTTTTTCTATATTCGAACAGCTTTGATTTATCAAGAGCTTGCCTTGGCCCACCATAACTGTGGTACAAGATATAGGCAGGAAGAATTCAAGTTAGGATAGGAGAAATAGCCCACACCTAGGAATTAGAAGAAAGGGTCTTTCTCACAGAAAGAGGAAAGAAAAAGCAGCATGTGTATCATAGATTCCCTCTTGTCATGGGCTGAACTGTGTTCCCGCAAACCCACACAATGAAGTCTCAACATCCAGTACCTCGGAAGGTGACCTATTTGGAAATAAGGTCTTTAAAGAGGTAATTAAGTTAAAATGAGGCCATTAGGGTGGGACCCTAATCCAATATGCCTAGTACCCTTATAAGAAGAGGAGTTCTTCCTCTTCTGTGCAGGAGCGCAGAAGCATAGCCACACGATGGCAAAGCAGCAAGAAGGAGGCCATCCGCAAGCCAAGGAGAGAGGCTCCAGAAGAAACCGACCTGCCAGTACATCAGCCTTGGGTTCTAGACTCCAGGACCATCAGAACACAAATTTCTGCTGTTTTTAGCCAACCAATCTGTAGTGTTTTGTATGGTAGCTGTTGACAACTAACACACTCCTCTAGACTGAAACCCTTTAGGGAGGAAGTTTAAACAGAAACAAACAAGGTAAATATGGGGGGATCCCAGAGAAGTGGACCTTGTTTCTCACTTTCAAGGACAATTTCAGGCTTCCTTAAAGAATTTCTGTGTTCTTATGATTGCTAGAGGGAAGGGAGAGTTAGAGAGTTTGGGATCGTCATGTACATGCTGCTGTATTTAAAATGGATAACCAACAAGGACCTACTATATAGCCCAGGAAACTCTGCTCAATGTTATGTGGCAGCCTGGATTGAGGGGAGGATGGAGGAAGAATGGATACACGTATGTGTATGGCTGAGTCCCTTCACTGTTCACCTGAAACTATTACAACACTGTTAATCGGCTATACCTCAACACAAAATAAAAAGTTCAAAGTGTAGGAAAAAAAAGAGAACTTCTGTGTTCTGACAGCCCAGGTAACAAACTGAAAATGGCAAGACAGAATAATAAATTGGAAGATATCCAGTGTCACCTTCCTGGTATCTATGGAGCAGGAATTTCAAGATTTCCACAGATAGTCTGATAGTAGCAATCAGTACACCTAGCACCTAGACTTTGGTTTCTAATACTGTTTTCCAAAAAAGGATCTAGAGCTCTGTGGAGAAGGATTCTAGGACTGGGGCAGGAAGTATACAAGATAAGCCAGAGCATCTTGTAGTGACAGAAACTAAGGAAGGGGTTTGTGACAATGATGGGGTACTCTGTCTGGAGGCAAACGAAAGAGCTCCCAGGGGCCAAAGCTGGAACAATTTGAGCAACAAAATAAAGTAGCAGTTGATTCTAAACTAAAGTATAAAATAAATATCCATGAGTTGATACTGATATAAATAAAGAACTGAGTAATAAATAAGGGAGAAGAGACAAAGGTCCATGCAGAAAAATTGCAAGTAATTTACATACATCCTCTGCCCTTAAGGAGACAGAATATAACTCCCAACTCATTAAGCGTTGGCTGCACATAGCAATCTCCTTTCAAAGAGTACAGCACGAAAAGGGAGGAGAAAAGAGTAACTTTACAGTGAAGAAACCTGACAAACACTACCTCAAGTCAGGTGATCAAGGTCAACATTGAGACATAAGTCATTTTGAGAGATGTTCTCTTGATATGATGAGAATTGTACCTTACTCTGCCATCTTCCTCCCCCAAACCATAACCTGAGTCTAATCCTGAGAAAAGCATCAAACAAATCCCAATACAGTGGCATTCTACAAAACACCTAACCCGTAATCGTCAAAACTGTCAAGATCATAGCTTCCCTAGTGGCTCAGTAGGAAAGAATCCGCCTGCCGAAGCAGGAGATGTAGGTTTGATCCCTGATCCGGGAAGATCCCACACGCCACGGAGCGACTAAGCCTGAGCTCCAGAGTCTGGCAGCCACAGTTACTAAGCCCACGTGCTGCAACTAATGAAGCCCACACACCCTAGAGCCCGCGGTCCACAATAAGAGGAGCCACTGCAATGAGCAGTCCCAGCACTGCAATGAGACAGTAGCCCCACTCGCTGCAACTAGAGAAAAGCTCTTGCAGCAACAAAGACCCAGCACAGCCAAAAACAACTAACTAAATACACAAAGATTATGAAAAACAAAACTGTCAAGATCATAAAAAATAAAGTCTGAAAAACACTAAAAGAAGCCTAAAGAGACATGACAACTAAATGTAATGTGGAATCTTAGATGGGATCCTGGAACAGAAAAAGGGCATTAGGGAAAAACTGAGAAAATCTAAATAAAGTATAGACTTCAATTATTAATAATGTATCAATTGTGGTGTTCAGTCACTCAGTCATGTCTGACTATTTGCCACCCCATGAAATGCAGCACACCAGGCTCCTCTGTCCTTCACTATCTCCCAGAGTTTGCTTAAATTCATGTCCATTGAATGGGTGATACCATCCAACCATCTCACCCTCCATTGTCCCCTTTTCCTCCTGCCTTCAATCTTTCCCAGCATTATGGTCTTTTCCAACGAGTCAGCTGTTCGCATGAGGCGGCCAAAGCATTGGAGCTTCAGCTTCAGCATTAGTCCTTCCAATGAGTATTCAGGGTTGATTTCCTTTTGGATTGACTGGTTTGATCTCCTTGCAGTCCAAGGGACTCTCAAGAGTCTTCTCCAACACCACAGTTCGAAAGCATCAATTCTTCAGTGCTCAGCCTTCTTTATGGTCCAACTTTCACATCTGTACATGAATGCTGGAAAAACCATAGCTTTGACTATTTGGACCTTTGTTGGCAAAGTGATGCCTCTGCTTTTTAATATGCTGTCTAGGTTGCTCACAGCTTTTCTTCCAAGGAGCAAGCGTCTTTTAATTTCATGGCTGCAGTCACCATCTGCAGTGATCTTGGAACCCAAGAAAATAAAATCTGTCACTGTTTCCATTGTTTCCCCATCTATTTGCCATGAAGTGAAGGGACCCGATGCCATGATCTTAGTTTTTTGAATGCATCAATAGGGGTTGATTAATTATGACAAATGTGCCATGTTAACGTGAAAACAGGAAAAACTAGGTGTGGGGTATGAGGAAACTGTCTGTACTATCTTTGCAATAATCCCATAGATCTTGAACGTTCTAAAATAACTTTTTTTTAAAAGTAACTTAAACAAGGGCGGCCTTGCCAAAACTCCCTACACACACATCATACCTAAGGCAGCTATCTCATCAGGGCAAAGGGAGTTTTTGCTTGGAACATCCATGGAGTAGGGAAGGGTATATAGGGAGGTGATGCCACCTAAGGATCCTGATCTCCAAAAGACTGTGAAGCAAGTACCGAGTCAGGCATCCAAACACCACTATTGATCTTAAGATAAAGTCCATTGAGGAACACTCAAACCACATGTAGATTTGAGGCCGCTGCCCATACTGCCTGGGGATATAGAAGATTTAACCTACATCTCAGACACCACTGTGACAATGAGAATCTTAATAGTCAGGATACCTTAGTTAGGCTGTAACTAAGGAACTCTCAACATGACTGGCTTACACAACAGGAATTTTTTTTTTAAATTTTGTTTATTTTTGGCTGTGCTGGGTCTTCAGTGCTGCTCCCTGGCTTTTCTCTAGTTGCGGCAAGCAGGGCTACTTTCTCCTTGCAGTGCTCGGGTTTCTCACTGTGGCGGCTTCTCCTACTGCAGAACTCAGGGTCCAGGATGCGCCAGCTTCAGTCGCTGCAGCATGTGGGCTCAGCAGTTGCAACTCCTGGGCTTTAGAAGACAGGCTCAGCAGTTGTGGCTGCACAGGCTTAGTTGCTCCAAAGCATGTGGGATGTTTCCAGGTCATGCATTGAACCCATGTCTCCTGCATTGGCAGGCAGATTGTGTACCACTGGGCCACCAGGGAAGGCCCCGGGAATTTCTCTTTATTTGTGCCAGTACGCTATTATAACCCTCCACTCTGCCATCTTCATCTTCAGTGCCTCAGCCATTCCTTAGCTCACTTTTCTGGCACTCTGGTTACCCTAATATCAGGTGTCACGTGGTGAAGCAACAACCTCTGGCAGAAGAGACTGCCTCTTCAAGTGTGACTCTTTGAAGAGTACGTCTCAGGTACTTTGTAGAATGTCCCTGAATGTGAGTTTGTTTGATGCTTTCTTATGATTAGACTGGAGATTTTTGATTTGGGGGAAGAATATCACAGAGGTGCAAGTACGACTCTTTTAAGGAGCAAGGAAGCTTCCCCTCACAACTCACTAGCCAGCCCCTTCCTAAACTAACCACTGGGAATTATGAAATTACTGTTATCAGCAATGGCACCCCACTCCAGTATTCTTGCCTGGAAAATCCCATGGATGGAGGAGCCTTGTAGGCTGCAGTCCATGGGGTCGCTAGAAGTCAGACACGACTGAGCGACGTCACTTTGACTTTTCACTTTCATGCATTGGAGAAGGAAATGGCAACCCACTCCAGTGTTGTTGCCTGGAGAATCCCAGGGACGGGGGAGCCTGGTGGGCTGCCATCTATGGGGGTCGCACAG
The DNA here is from genome assembly GCF_023091745.1 of Budorcas taxicolor. Classification (NCBI taxonomy): domain Eukaryota; kingdom Metazoa; phylum Chordata; class Mammalia; order Artiodactyla; family Bovidae; genus Budorcas; species Budorcas taxicolor. The sequence goes on along the minus strand of NC_068930.1, from coordinate 59,776,515 downwards.
AGTCGGACACGACTGAAGCGACTTAGCAGCAGTAGCAGCAGCAGCAGTTTAGACCAATCAGGACACAGCCCTGAGTCATCAGGAAGGATACATACAAAACCAAAGGGGTACAAATGACTACTGAAGGGGTCAACACCAGTGCGTGCTATATGTAAAAACCCTGAAAGGCAGAGAGAGCCTTTACTTTAAAGAGACTACATTAACATGATTAAACATTAAAACAAGTCTAGTTTAAAAAGAAAGACATTTTTAATTGTCAAATTTACTTCTTTCTCCAACATTATCACCATCCAGAAGGATTTTAGATCATTTACACATGATAAATCTCTCTTTTCAGCTCTTGAGGGAGCAGCAGGAATAAAGGAAACACCTCTAAAAGACAAAGTTCGTCTACGCATCATCCAGATACCTAGGGCAACATTTCTCAGGCTAGTGTGCTTTGCTACATTCTTCTGTACCATGGTAACAAGCAGGCCATGAAAATCATCGTCGGTGATCAAATTAACTGATGGAGACTTAGTTAAACAAAATCCAGTAGGCTTCTTTACTAACATATCTCTCAGAGCCTTTACATGCTAGCAGGATTATAAATTCCAAGAGGAGGATATACTACTTACACTGTTCAACATTTTCCTCCAAAAAGAAAGTTTTCCTTTTTCGTCGTGAGCATCTATGAACAATTTCTAGGACAGTATTCTGCTTAACACCACCTTGAGAAATACTGGTGTAAGGGGAAAACAAAGACCCAATCATTATTAGACAGTTGCAGGGTAGGGGGATATCCAGAAAAGAATAAGTGTAGTGAAAAAGGTAAGAAGCAAATCCAGAGAAGTCAATGATAAAGAAGCAAGAAAGGAGATAGTTTCCAAAATGCTGCTGCTGCTGCTGCTAAGTTGCTTCAGTCGTGTCCGACTCTGTGCAGCCCCATAGACGGCAGCCCATTAGGCTCCTCTGTCCCTGGGATTCTCTAGGCAAGAATACTGGAGTGGGTTGCCATTTCCTTCTCCAATGCATGAAAGTGAAAAGTCAAAGTGAAGTCGCTACAGACAATCAATGGAGAAAGTGAAAAAAAATAAGAATAAAAATGCTTTTTGATTTGACCAGGAAGACTGCCATTTGTGACCTTCAAGAAAATAGCTTCAGAAAAGAGGAGGAAAGAAGGACGGTATACAGAATGAAAAAAATTAGGGTGGGGAGGAAAAAAGAAATACCTGAAACATTTATAGACCACCAATCAATAACCAGAGTTTAGCAGTGAAAGTAAAAACAAAGACATTGGTTGACTGGGAGAATGGAGTATACAGAAGAATACAAAAAATTTTAGAACAGCAAACACCTACATCTGGTTGAAGGTAAAAGTGAAAACCTACTGAAAGAAACTGATAATCACAGTCCAGCAGATGGAAGAAATGGAATCCAGAGTATAAACAACTAGAAAAGACTTATCATTCTTTTCAGATTGTAGAGAATTTGAATAGAAATAGAGGAAAAGAACAGAATGGGACAGACTAGAGATCTCTTCAAGAAAATCAGAGCTACAAAGGGAACATTTCATGCAAAGATGGGGTCGATAAAGGACAGAAATGGTATGGACCTAACAGAAGCAGAAGATATTAAGAAGAGGTGGCAAGAATACATAGAAGAACTGTACAAAAAAGATCTTCACGAACCAGATAATCATGATGGTATGATCACTCACCTAGAGCCAGACATCTTGGAATGTGAAGTCAAGTGGGCCTTAGAAAGCATCACTATGAACAAAGCTAGTGGAGGTGATGGAATTCCAGTGGAGCTGTTTCAAATCCTGAAAGATGATGCTGTGAAAGTGCTGCACTCAATATGCCAGCAAATTTGGAAAACTCAGCAGTGGCCACAGAACTGGAAAAGGTCAGTTTTCATTCCAATTCCAAAGAAAGGCAATGCCAAAGAATGCTCAAACTACTGCACAACTGCACTCATCTCACACGCTAATAAAATAATGCTCAAAATTCTCCAAGCCAAGCTTCAGCAATACGTGAACCGTGAACTTCCAGATGTTCAAGCTGGTTTTAGAAAAGGCAGAGGAACCAGAGATCAAATTGCCAACATCTGCTGGATCATGGAAAAAGCAAGAGAGTTCCAGAAAAACATCTATGTCTGCTTTATTGACTATGCCAAAGCCGTTGACTGTGTGGATCACAATCAACTGTGGAAAATTCTGAGAGAGATGGGAATACCAGAACACCTGACCTGCCTCTTGAGAAATCTGTATGCAGGTCAGGAAGAAACAGTTAGAACTAGACATGGAACAACAGACTGGTTCCAAACAGGAAAAGGAGTACGTCAAGGCTGTATATTGTCACCCTGCTTATTTAACTTCTATGCAGAGTACATCATGAGAAACGCTGGACTGGAAGAAACACAAGCTGGAATCAAGATTGCCGGGAGAAATATCAATAACCTCAGATATGCAGATGAGACCACCCTTATGGCAGAAAGTGAAGAGGAACTAAAAAGCCTCTTGATGAAAGTGAAAGAGGAAAGTGAAAAAGTTGGCTTAAAGCTCAACATTCAGAAAACAAAGATCATGGCATCTGGTCCCATCACTTCATGGCAAATAGATGGGGAAACAGTGGAAACAGAGTCAGACTTTATTTTTGGGGGCTCCAAAATCACTGCAGATGGTGAGTGCAGCCATGAAATTAAAAGACGCTTACTCCTTGGAAGGAAAGTTATGACCCACCTAGATAGCATATTCAGAAGCAGAGACATTATTTTGCCAACAAAGGTCCATCTAGTCAAGGCTATGGTTTTTCCAGTGGTCATGTATGGATATGAAAGTTGGACTGTGAAGAAAGCTGAGCGCTGAAGAATTGATGCTTTTGAACTGTGGTGTTGAAGAAGACTCTTGAGAGTCCCTCGAACTTCAAGGAGATCCAACCAGTCCATTCTAAAAGAGATCAGTCCTGGGTGTTCTTTGGAAGGACTGATGCTGAAGCTGAAACTCCAATACTTTGGCCACTTCATGTGAAGAGTTGACTCATTGGTAAAGACTTTGATGCTGGGAGGGATTGGAGGCAGGAGGAGAAGGGGACAACAGAGGATGAGATGGCTGGATGGCATCACCAGCTCGATGGACATGAGTTTGGGTGAACTCCGGGAGTTGGTGATGGACAGGGAGGCCTGAAGTGCTGCATTTCATGGGGTCGCAAACAGTCGGACACGACTGATCGACTGAACTGAACTGGACTGAACTGAACTGAACTGAACGCCTAACCATCCAAGTCTGAATATCTCCTTTTAATACTCCAAAATTTCTTGGATTTCTGCTTATTCCACCCAAGATAATTTCAGTATGTAGTATAATTTGCCAATCTGTTGCTCCTTTCAGAAGCTATGTTATGGTGAAGGTGTAGCTATTGAAAAGCACTTACCTGAGGGCCTCAATCTTCATCAAATAAGAAACAAGGTGGAGGTTGGTGACAGTAAGGAAGTTGGGAGCTCAGGAGATTTTAATTTAAAATGATTAACTATGAATAATTGACATACAAAATAAAAACTTATAATGGGAACACACACAAAAACAATGTAAAGATTACCAAAAGAGGGTCCAGAAAGAAAGGTATCTATTATACTTAGCCCACCCAGAAATTTTCACAGGTCTGGTATATCAACAAAAATTGCATAGGTCATAAGCTAACAAAATATAGTTCCCAATATGCTGGTGAGAACAAAGACTACTCAGCATGGGTCTAGCTACAGTCTAGCCTTAACCTGTCACAATTTAAACCTAGTATGGCTTCCCAACACTAACCCTAAAAGTTAAGCATACAAAATTGCATTTTTATTTCCTTTTGAGATCAGTTAGGACAATGATATGAGATTCTGTTGCTTAGAATGCATTTTTAGATTCTTTTGGGCTAATTCAAACTGAGTACATAATTTTGAATTACCTATATCCAAGTCACGAGCGTGGCTCATATACGGCTCCACAGCCCACCTATAAAAATATTTTGATCACAAAAAAAGGCAGTAATTCTGATTCTTTAACTGCTTAATACATAGCCCTATAGAGATTTAAGAGCAGTTGGACTGCTTAAAAAATATGGTGATCGCCATAAGCAGAAGGGTTAGAGGAGGCCACATTCTTTAAATAAAGAAATTAACAACGCTCACTGTGCACGGAATAAAGTTTAAGGCAACAATACTCACACCACATCTGGCAGTCTCCAGATCTGTGTATCTGTAAAGGTAAGGCCACCGGCCACATAGGAGAGAAGATCAGCAGCTGAGCTTGGAGAAAAGGCGGAATCCACGTAGAGGCCACTCTTGAGAACCAAAAACCTGTAGTTTCACCTAGCAGGAAGCGGAAAATGGCAGTGGTAAACCAGTTGAAGTCTGACAGAAATAGGGTTGTTAGCAGTAAAGGGAGGCTCCAAGGCTGCAATTCTGGAAGGCATAGGCAGCCACGGCCAGGCAAACACCCCCACCATGGAGCTGAAAGAAACTATGGGGGTTGATAGAAAAGGGTTCGTCCTTACCCTGTCATCTTCACATCTTTTCTCCAGGCCCTCTCTGGTCTGCAGCCGGCTGCTGAGGCGGCGGTAATCGGCCTCTTTCTGGTCAATCTGTTTCTTGTGCAAGTCCACCAAGAGCAGGAGGTCCGAATTGGGATTTCCTGGCGCCCGGGGCCCACTTCGGTGCGCAGGACCCGGCCCTGCAGTTCTGCCACCTCCTCCTGAAGCAGGACGTAGCGGGAGGAGATGCTCCAGTAATTGAAGGCGAGGACCGCGATCACCACCAGCAGGACCACCAGAACGGAGGGCAAGGCGGCCGGCCCGCCGGTTCGCCCAGAAGCCCATCATGGGGCCGAACCAGGCTGTGCCCCGGTGCCCAGGCGACAACACCGGCGGGCAGAAACTTATGCCACGGATGATGAGTTGCCTGGGGGACGCGGATCCAGAGCCCACTGAAGCTGGAGGCCGGCGGATCCGCCCGCCGGCGAACCGGAGAAGGGGGCGGGGCCGCAAGCCGTAGGCCCCTCCCCGTCCCCTCCTTCAAATCCTGCCAAAGAGCGTTACCTAGGCTTTCAACTAGACTCTGCACCAGCTGGGCGGAACCAGGAGAACCCGGCAGCTGGTACCCAAGGCCCAACACCTCAGGGTTAGGAGGCGGGGAAAGAAGCCGGAAGGGGGTGGGCTTAATTCTGGCCCCGCCCATTGGCTGGGTCCGGGTCGCCAAGGGAGCCGTTTCCTAGGTTCCCCTGACTGTGGCTCACATCGTGAACTTCTTATTGTCAAATTAAGACTTAAATTGAAGAAAGTAAGGGAAACCACTAGACCATTCAGGTTATGACCTAAATAAAATCACTTACGATTATACAGTGGAAGTGACAAATGGATTCAAGGGATTAGATCTGATAGACAAAGTGCCTGAAGAACTATGGATGGAGGTTCGTTACATTGTACAAGAGGCAGTGATCAAGACCATCCCCAAGAAAAAGAAATACAAAACGGGAGAATGGTTGTCTGAGGAGGCCTTACAAATAGTTGAGAAAAGAAGAGAAGCTAAAGGCAGAGGAGAAAAAGAAAGATATACCCATCTGAATGCAGAGTTCCAAAGAATAGCAAGGAGAGATAAGAAAGCCTTCCTTGGGGATCAATGCAAAGAAATAGAAGAAAATGATAGAATAGGAAAGACGAGATATAGTCAAGAAAATTACAGATACCAAGGGAACATTCTATGCAAAGATGGGCTTAATAAAGGACAGAAATTGTAGGGACCTAACAGAAGCAGAAGATATTAACAAGAGGTGGCAAGAATACACAGAAGAACTGTATAAAAAAGATCTTCATGACTCAGATAATCAGGATAGTGTGATCACCCACCTAGAGCCAGACATCCTGGAAGGTGAGGTCAAGTGGGCCTTAGGAAGCCTCACTATGAACAGAGCTAGTGGAGGTGATGAAATTTCAGTTGAGCTACTTCAAATCCTAAAAGATGATGCTGTGAAAGTCCTGCGGTCAATATGCCAGCAAATTTGGAAAACTCAGCAGTGGCCACAGGACTGGAAAAGGTCAGTTTTCATTCCAATCCCAAAGAAAGGCAGTGCCAGAGAATGTTCAAACTACTGCACAATTACACTCATCTTACACACTAGCAAAGTAATGTTCAAAATTCTCCAAGCCAGGCTTCAACAGGACATGAACCATGAACTTCCAGATGTTCAAGCTGGATTTAGAAAAGGCAGAGGAAACAGAGATTCAATTGCCAACATATGTTGGATCATGGAAAAAGCAAGAGAGTTCCAGAAAAATATCTACCTCTGCTTTATTGATTATGCCAAAGCCTTTGACTGTGTGGATCACAACAAACTGGAAAATTCTTCAAGAGATGGAAATACCAGACCACCTTACCTGCCTCCTAAGAAAGCTGTATGTAGGTCAAGAGCAACAGTTAGAACTGGACACGGAAGAACAGACTGGTTCCAAATTGAGAAAGGAGTACGTCAAAGCTGTATATTGTCACCCTGCTTATTTAACTTCTCTGCAGAGTACATCATGCGAAATGCTGCGCTGGATGAAGCATAAGCTGGAATCAAGATCACTGGGAGAAATATAAATAACCTCAGATATGCAGATGACACCACATTTATGGCAGAAAGTGAAGAAGAACTAAAGAGCCTCTTGATGAAAATGAAAGAGGAGGGTGAAAAAGTTGGCTTAAAGCTCAACATTCAGAAAACGAAGATTATTGCATCCGGTCTCATCACTTCATGGCAAATAGATGGGGAAACAATGGAAACAGTGGTAGACTTTATTTTGGGGGGGGCTCCAAAATCACTGCAAAAATTACTCGGAGAAGGCAATGGCAACCCACTCCAGTACTCTTGCCTGGAAAATCCCATGGACGGATGAGCCTGGTAGGCTGCAGTCCATGGGGTCACTAAGAGTCCGGCACGACTGAGCGACTTCACTTTCACTCTTCACTTTCATGCATTGGAGAAGGAAATGACAACCCACTCCAGTGTTCTTGCCTGGAGAATACCACGGACAGAGGAGCCTAGTGGGCTGCCGTCTATGGGGTCGCACAGAGTCAGACACGACTGAAGTGACTTAGCAGCAGCAGCAAAATTACTGCAGATGGTGACTATAGCCATGAAATTAAAAGACGCTTGCTCCTTGGAAGAAAAACTATGATCAACCTAGACAGCATATTAAAAAGCAGGACAAAGGTCCATCTAGTCAAAGCTATGGTTTTTCCAGTAGTCATGTATGGATGTGAGAGTTGGACTATAAAGAAAGCCGAGCACCAAAGAATTGATGCTTTTGAGCTGTGGTATTGGAGAAGACTCTTGAGAGTCCCTTGGACTGCAAGGAGATCCAACCGATCCATTCTAAAGGAGATCAGCCTGGGTGTTCTTTGGAAGGAATGATGCTGAAGCTGAAACTCCAATACTTTGGCCACCTGATGTGAAGAACTGACTCATTGGAAAAGACCCTGATGCTAGGAAATACTGAAGGCGGGAGGAGAAGGGGACGACAGAAGATGAGATAGTTGGATGGCATCACCGACTGGATGGGCGTGAGTTTGAGTAAACTCCGGGAGTTGGTGATGGACAGGGAAGCCTGGCATGCTGTAGTCCATGGGGTGGCAAAGAGCCATACACAACTGAGAGACTGAACCGAACTAAGCTGTCGAAGACTCCTCTTCTCGCGAGAAAATGGACTTGTCTCGCTCCTCTCAGTCTTATCTCGCACGATTTATCTCTGTGTGAAAGTGTGTGGTCCGTTTGGCTCTCTGGGTTAGCTCTTGTACCTGAACTGGAATCTCTTCGGCTTTTACCTGGTGAATGCCCTTGACCCACGGTCTAGGCGCTCATGAGAGTTTTTGTTTTTGAGGACGTCTGAGGCTGTGAGAAGAAGAGAAGTGAAAAGCAAAGGAGAAAAGGAAAGATATAAGCATCTGAATGCAGAGTTCCAAAGAATAGCAAGAAGAGATAAGAAAGCCTTCTTCAGCAATCAATGCAAAGAAATAGAGGAAAACAACACAATGGGAAAGACTAGAGAGCTCTTCAAGAAAATTAGAGATACCAAGGGAACATTTCATGCAAAGATGGGCTCGATAAAGGACAGAAATGGTATGGACCTAACAGAAGCAGAGGATATTAAGAAGAGGTGGCAAGAATACACGGAAGAACTGTACAAAAAAGATCTTCATGACCCAGATAATCATGATGATGTGATCACTAATCTAGAGCCAGACATCTTGGAATGTGAAGTCAAGTGGGCCTTAGAAAGCATCACTACGAACAAAGCTAGTGGAGGTGATGGAATTCCAGTGGAGCTGTTTCAAATCCTGAAAGATGATGCTGTGAAAGTGCTGCACTCAATATGCCAGCAAATTTGGAAAACTCAGCAGTGGCCACAGGACTGGAAAAGGTCAGTTTTCATTCCAATTCCAAAGAAAGGCAATGCCAAGAATGCTCAAACTACTGCACAATTGCACCAATCTCACACGCTAGTAAAGTAATGCTCAAAATTCTCCAAGCCAGGCTTCAGCAATACGTGAACCGTGAACTCCCTAATGTTCAAGCTGGATTTAGAAAAGGCAGAGGAACCAGAGATCAAATTGCCAACATCTGCTGGATCATCGAAAAAACAAGAGAGTTCCAGATAAACATCTATTTCTGCTTTATTGACTATGCCAAAGCCTTTGACTGTGTGGATCACAATAAACTGTGGAAAATTCTGAAAGAGATGGGAGTACTAGACCGCCTGACCTGCCTCTTGAGAAACTGTATGTGTAGATTACTGGTGATTACGAGTGAAATGACATAAAACAAGACACACACAAAGACGACATGTACACACTCCAGCCGGAGGAACAGAACTAGGCAAAAAACTAATTGCCATTTATTATTATAAAGCCCCCTAGGCAGAATTCCAGACTGTATGAATAAGCCTTTTCAGTACAGTGCAGGTGCATACATGTTATCGTACAGCAAAGGGGAGTGAAATCTCTGTCTACTGCAGAGTCTGCCCAAAGCCCCCATCTCCTTCTTGTCTCAAGAAGGGAATGCTCCCTCATTTGCAAGGGACCATTAAACTCAAGGCTGTGTCCAGACTCTTTGGCAGAAGGCCTCGTATGCAAGGACGCTCAGCCCTAGCAGAGAGACCCGTTTGCAGCCACGTCTCTGCTACCCTATTAACCCTTCAGTATGCAGGTCAGGAAGCAACAGTTAGAACTGGACATGGAACAACAGACTGGTTCCAAATAGGAAAAGGAGTACATCAAGGCTGTATGTTGTCACCCTGCTTATTTAACTTCTGTGCAGAGTACATCATGAGAAATGCTGGACTGGAAGAAACACAACCTGGAATCAAGATTGCCGGGAGAAATATCAATAACCTCAGATATGCAGATGAGACCACCCTTATGGCAGAAAGTGAAGAGGAGCTAAACAGCCTCTTGATGAAAGTGAAAGAGGAGAGTGAAAAAGTTAGCTTAAAGCTCAACATTCAGAAAATGAAGATCATGGCATCTGGTCCCATCACTTCATGGCAAATAGATGGGGAAACAGTGGAAACAGAGTCAGACTTTATTTTGGGGGGCTCCAAAATCACTGCAGATGGTGAGTGCAGCCATGAAATTAAAAGACGCTTGCTCCTTGGAAGAAAAGTTATGACCAACCTAGAAAGCATATTCAAAAGCAGAGACATTACTTTGCCGACTAAGGTCTGTCTAGTCAAGGCTATGGTTTTTCCTGTGACCATGTATGGATGTGAGAGTTGGACTGTGAAGAAGGCTGAGTGCTGAAGAATTAATGCTTTTGAACTATGGTGTTGGAGAAGACTCTTGAGAGTCCCTTGGACTGCAAGGAGATCCAACCAGTCCATTCTGAGGGAGATCAACCCTGGGATTTCTTTGGAATGAATGATGCTAAAGCTGAAACTCCAGTACTTTGGCCACCCATGCAAAGAGTTGACTCATTGGAAAAGACTCTGATGCTGGGAGGGATTGGGGGCAGGAGGAGAAGGGGATGACAGAGGATGAGATGGCTGGATGGCATCACTGACTCGATGGACATGAGTCTGAGTGAACTCCGGGAGATGGTGATGGACAGGGAGGCCTGGCGTGCTGCGATTCATGGGGTCGCAAAGAGTCGGACGTAATGAGCGACTGAAATGAACTGAACTGTACTGAGGCTGCAACCGCCCTGTAGGGAAAACTTAGGTGAGCCGCAGCAGAAGGGGAGACAGAAAGATTTTGTACTAGCTTCAGTAGATTTTCTCGCTTGTGCTGACATTGTGAAGAGAAAAAAACAACCAAAAGAAAGTGACCATGAGATAGCAGTGTCCCAAATATTACAGAGAAAAGCAAGAAGAACTAGAACTAAGCTTTATGACTGAAAGGGGTGGTGCCAGCCTGGTTTCCAAGATTACTGCTTTCACACTAAGGGAAAGAACTTCAGAATGGGTGAGGTTTTAGAAACTGTTCCTAAACTCACTGTTGCTTTTGCCTCGAGCTAGGCTTCCAAATAGAAAGTCCAGAAGCTGCCCACAATGAATAATAACTTATGCTGTTACTAATAGCAACCACATTCTAGGAGAGAGATAATAGCTCTCTTACAAATTGTTTCTGCGTGCTTTGTTGTTGTTTAGTTGAAAATTCGTGTCCCATTCTTTTGGGACCCCATGGACTGTAGCCCTCCAGGCTCCTCTGTCCATGGAATTGTCCAGGCAAGACTATTGGGTGTGAGTTGCCATCTTCTCTAGGGAACCTTCCTGACCCAAGGATTGAACTAGTGTCTCCCATGTTGGCAGACAGATGCTTTACCATCTGAGTCACAAGGGAGACGCTTTTCCATGTTATCCTCTCAGCAACACAGTTTTATGGATGAGCACAAATATGTCCCAGAAACTTTCACAAAGACCCGTATCTTGACACAGAATTAGGCTTGGATTCAGATCATTGGTATCTAACATCATTGCTGTTTGTGTTATAACAGGCTACCAGGCTAACTGTTGCTATATGTTTGGCTTTATTACAGTGATGCAGAAAAAGCCCCTAATTCTTTTTGATTTTTCTGCATATTTCCTTTGTCCTTACATGAAAGTTTCAAAAGTTATTGGCTCTATGCTGTTTAAGGAGAAGGTGGAGCTGATTTATTTTTTCAGACATCCAGTTCAAAAACGTACATGTGCATAAAACCCCCCAAATGCAAAAACTTTGGTATTCATTCAAATCAGAGTGGTATGATTTTGAGGCAGGAAGACTTGTCATAGAATAATTATTCTGTGCTTCCTATCCATTTCAAAAATAAAGTTACCTGCCTAATAGTCCTAGAGTAGCCTAGAAAAATTATTACACCCTCAAAGAGTGATGATTTCTCTCCCACAGATTAAAAAAAAAACACCAAAATTTTTAATATTTACTTCATATCTAGCTTGAGTCCTTTGCTCTGGCTTCATAAAATCCAAGAAAGAACAACCAGACTTCTTTGGCAGAAAATAAAAGGCAAGACAAAAATGTGAAATCCTTGATTATAATGGACACCTATCCTTTCCTCAATTTCATATTGGCCTTGCTTTGCTTAGCCCAGCAGTTGAAAATTAATCTGTAAAGTGATGTTAACTGCTTAAGATCTTACTCTTTCTTTATAGAAAGTGTTTTCATTTTTATATGAGATTCTAGCATGTAAAAGTATATCATTAGTTTCACATTCACATACGTTTTTTCATCAGGTGCTTAACTCTTTGCTACCATTATTCCGTTTTACAGATGTTGGAAGTAACTTGCCCAGAGTCATACATCTAGTAAGTGGCAGGGCTGAAGCTAGAAAATCAATCCTCTTTCCACCCTTCCCCCAGGGAAAAAACTTTTTTTTTTAATCTCCTTTGATGCTTACTTCTTCAAGCTCTTCTCTCTATTAAACAGCCCAAACCAGATATTACCAAGACAGTGTACAAGTGCTCTATTTAGGGGCTTCCCAGGTGGCTCAGTGATAGAAATCCTTGTGCAATGCAGGAGATGTAGGTTTGATCCCTGGGTCAGGCAGATGCCCTGAAGAAGAAAATGGCAACCCAGTCCAGTATTCTTGCCTGGAGAATTCCATGGACAGAGGAGCATGGTGGGCTACAGTCCATGGGGGTTAAAAAAGACTTGGACATGACTTAGGAACTAAACAACAAGACAGCATAGATGGTTCTGAATTCGGTATTAAACAAATTGAGGTAAAAATCAGCTCCTCAAACCAGGTGATCAAGGTTAACAGCAACATTGATAAGTTGTGTGGGTAGTATGTACCTTTGATATGATGGGCTGAGAGTAGCACTCTGTGGTCTTCCTCCCCAAAATCCTATAACCCTATCTAATCACAAGGAAAACATCAGACAAATCTCAACTGAGGGACATTCTGAAAAATGCCTGACCAGTAATAATCCTGCTAAGTCGCTTCAGTCGTGTCCTACTCTGTGCGACCCCAGAGACGGCAGCCCACTAGGCTCCGCTGTCCCTGGGGTTCTCCAGGCAAGAACACTGGAGTGGGTTGCCATTGCCTTCTCCAAGTAATAATCCTACACGTTATATCAAAGTCATCAAAAAGAAGGAAAGTCTGAAAACTTTCACAGCCAAAAGAATATTTTGTGGTATTCTGGACAGGATTCTGGAATGGAAAAAGAACATTAGGTAAAAACTAAGGAAATTTTAATAAACTTGGACTTTAATGAATAATAATGTTTTATTGGTTTATTGTCACAAATCTACCATGCTATTATAGGATGTTAATAACATGAGTGACTAGATGTTGAGTATATGGGAAATCATATTTTTACGAATTTTCTGTATTTCTAAAATTGTTATAAAATTTTAAAAATTTGTTTTAAAAAGTTCCTATTGGGGGAATATGTTTTATGATACCAAATACAGACATAAATATATTCATATAATTGGAAAGGCAGTATAATCACAGACAAACAATGTTTTAAGATTTAAAGGAAGGGTAAGAAGCTATGATAGAGTATCAAGGGAGATTAAATCATAGGAATTTTGTTTTTATATGGAGTCTTCCTTAAAGGCAAACATTATGTCATTTATTTCTCTTTTACAACCCTGACATTATCTTGAGTTCAAAACATGGGCATGGATTGTTTTCAATATATGTTAACCCATAAAACATTTAACTTCCTGGATTTGAGCAAAGTAGATTATGTTATTGCTTATTCTTCAATATTTATTTAGGATATTGAATAGGGCTAGGTTAGAGGAGGTGGCAGCTAGTAGAGACAGAAAATACACAGATGTCTAGGCAAGTTGTTTCCATTGCAAATAAAAAAAAAGAAAAATGTTTTAAGCAATAAATGAATAAGTAAAACTGTGTGTTTGTGTGTGTAAATAGATAGATACTAGGATAATTCACAGTACTGTTGGATGAGCAGGATGAACTGTGTTTTTCTTTTTCTTCCCTCTGCTTGAATTTATTCTCTCTCACTTCACAGGGCCTTTTTCCTTGTAGACAGAAAATGTAGCCCCAGCATCCTTAAGGATACATCCTGTCAGTCCCATGATCTGAGAAGCAAGGGAGTTTTGTTTTCTAGCCTTCAGTACAAAAATGACCAGGAAAGGATTCTAGTGTCCAAGCCTGATCATGTGCATGCCTCTTGTACCCATCACTGTGGGCAGAGAAGTGAGATGTTATGATCGATCCATTGACACTCCTCTGTTGTCAGTGGGCAGTCTGATGCCAAAAAACAGAAAGAGTCGGGTTCAGTTCAGTTCAGTTCAGTTCAGTCTCTCAGTTCTGTCCGACTCTTTGTGACCCCATGAATCACAGCACACCAGGCCTCCCTGTCCCTCACCAACTCCTGGAGTTCACCCAAACTCATGTCCATTGAGTTGGTGATGCCATCCAGCCATCTCATCTTCTGTCGTCCCCTTCTCCTCCTGCTCCCAATCCCTCCCAGCATCAGAGTCTTCTCCAATGAGTCAACTCTTCACATCAGGTGGCCAAAGTACTGGAGTTTCAGCTTTAGCATCATTCCTTCCAAAGAACACCAGGGCTTATCTCCGTTAGAATGGACTGGTTGGATCTCCTTGCAGTCCAAGGGACTCTCAAGAGTCTTCTCCAACATCACAGTTCAAAAGCATCAATTCTTTGGTGGGAAGCCCAAATTGAGGTCAAAACAGGTTTTGTGACTTGACCAAGATCACAGAGTTCCCTGAAGGATGTGCCAGGACGAGGACCAAGATATCCTACTCAGAGTTTGATATTCATGTTGCTAAATAAATCATTTCTAAAGCCTGTCCATAGAGATATATTTTTATCAGAGACTGCTGATGCCTTTTTTGAATTATAGTCATTTTTATAAAGGGGAAATGTCTAATGGGAAGAAAATGAATGCAGATTAACTGGAGCTAGAGCAACTAAATAAATAAGTCTTTGAGAAATGACTGAGGAGCAACAGCATCTATTGTGCAGAAATAAGATATACTAGTTCTACAAATGAGATGGATATGCATTTGTATTGTTTTAAAAGATTTTGAAGACTGGTTTTCAAAAAACCCTATTTCAACCGTGCATTTTAATACCTGTTCTCTGTGCTTTCGAACATACATTTCCTGCCGTGGTTCCCACTACATCCTGGTCTGGAGGTGCCTATTCGGCTTCACCACCGGCAGACACCCTTTTCTTTACCTAAAACACAGATCAAATGTGAAAACTACCCTGAACTTCAATTTCCCTCCAAGAAGGAATTAAACATTTTCCTCTCTGTTTCCATAGCAACTTACATACATAGACCTTTCAACTACAACTGGCTTTCATACTTCAAACTAGATGTAATTCAATATGAAGGGAATGTGAATTGCAGTGCCTAGGCTAGCTGCAGGTTCCTGGCAGCTGGGAAACTGCTGCTGCTTGTGTTGCTGTAGAAATGTATGGCTGAACGAATGGCTGGCAGCTCAGTTCGTGAACTGGACTGGAATTTGTTTTGCCTCTTATTTCACTTATGTGTTATATCTTTCATCACAATGGGTAATAAAAGTGATAACAGTGTGTATTAAAGTGCTGGATTAATGATAATATTGTGTAGAGCTAGGAAAATAAAGGCCATGACTTATGCAAAAGTCAAGGGTAATAGGATCTTTGAAAAGATATGCAATGCCATTAGAGCACTGGATTCATATCATTAGAATAAATGTTAACAAGAGTTTAAAAAATTATCTTTCTGGAACATAAGTGCTTGGAAAACTTCAGGGCCAAAGATGATACCAGAAATTTAAAAGCTTCAGTGTGTGAAGTTAAAGGGCCATGAGAAGGTCCTTTAGGCTTGTTTTTATTTTGTGTTTTCTGTTTTAATCAACCAATCTGTTATTTTTAACATAATAACAAAACATCTTCAAAAACATAATAACAAAAACATTTTCATTACTGAAAATCTCAATTCTTCCCATTGAAATAACCACTTAAATATTTTTTATTGGCATACAGTTGATGTAAACTATTATATAAATTACATGCATACGATATAGTGATTTACAATTTTTAAAGGTTTTACTCCATGTATAGTTATTATAAAATATTGGCTCTATTCCCCATGTGATACCCTATATCCTTAAAACTTACTTTATACATAATAATTTGTACCTCATAATCTCCTTCTCCTATATTTCCTCTTCCCTTTTCCCTTTCCCCACTGGTAACCACTAGTTTGATATATCTGTGTCTATTTCTTTCTCGTTATATTCACTAGTTTATATTTTTTAGATACCACATAGATGTGATATTATATAGTATTTGTCTTTCTCCTTCTGACTTCTTTCATTTAGCTTGATACCCTCCAAGTCCATACATGCTGCTGCAAATAGCATAATTTCATTCTTTTATACAGCTGAGTGGTATTCTGTTGTGTGTGTATATATATATACACACCATATCTTCCTTGTCCATACATCTGTTGGTGGACACTTAGATTGCTTTTATATCTTGGCAATTGTCAATAATGCTGCTATGAACATTGGAGTACATGTATCTTTTCAAATTAGTCTTTTTCAGATATACATCCCTGGGCTTCCCTGATGGCTTGGACGATAAAGAATCTGCCTGCAATGTGGGAGATCTGGGTTGGATTCCAGGATGGGAAGATCCCCTGGAGAAGGAAATGGCAACCCACCCCAGTATTGTTACCTGGAGAATCCCATGAACAGAGGAGCCTGGCTGGCTACAATCCATGGGGTCTCAAAGAGTTGGACAGGACTAAGTGAGTAATATTAATCAGATATGTACACAGGAGTAGAGATACTTTTATAATGCAATTTTTAGATAATGTAACACTTAGTAGGAACCCAACTAATGCAAATAGCAAAATAGTATCTTTATCTGTTGCTCATTTAATCTTACCTTGTAATGCTTTGTGTATCTCTCATCTTTTTAAGATTGTAAGTTTTTCGAGGACAGGAATCATGATGTGCATCTTCTTTCTAAAATTTTTTATTGGAGGATAACATGGAACAATAGACTGGTTCCAAATTGGGAAAGGAGTACATCAAGGCTGTGTATTGTCACCCTGCTTATTTAACTTATATGAAGAGTACATCGTGTGAAATGCCAGGCTAGATGAAGCACAAGCTGGAACCAAGACTGCCGAGAGAAATATCAATAACCTCAGATATGCAGATGATACCACCCTTATGGCAGAAAGTGAAGAGGAACTAAAGAGCCTCTTGATGAAAGTGAAAGAGAAGAATGAAAAAGTTGGCTTAAAATTCAACATTCAGAAAACTAAGATCATGACCTCTGGTCCCATCACTTCATGACAAATAGATGAGGAAACAATGGAAATAGTGACAGACTTTATTTTGGGGGGCTCCAAAATCACTGCAGATGGTGACTGCAGCCATGAAATTAAAAGATGCTTACTCCTTGGAAGAAAAGCTGTGACCAACCTAGACAGCATATTAAAAACCAGAGACATTGCCAACAAAGTTCCATCTAGTCAAAGCTATCGTTTTTCCAGTAGTCACATATGGATGTGAGAGTTAGTGCAAAAAGAAAGCTGAGTGCCGAAGAATTGATGCTTTTGAACTGTGGTGTTGGAGAAGACTCTTGAGAATCCCTTGGACTGCAAGGAGATCCAACCAGTCCATCCTAAAGGAAATCAGTCCTGAATATTCATTGGAAGGACTGATGCTGAAGCTGAGACTCCAGTACTTTGCCACCTGATGGGAAGAACTGACTCCCTGAAAAAGACCCTAATGGTGGGCAAGATTGAAGGCAGGAGGAGAAGGGGACGACAGAGGATGATATGGTTGGATGGCATCACCAACTCAATGGACATGAGTTTGAGCAATCTCCAGGAGTTGGTGAAGGACAGAGAGGCCTGGTGTGCTACAGTCCATGGGGTTGCAAAGAGTCAGACACGACTGAGCGACTGAACTGAATTGCTGTGCAATATTGTGCTGGTTTCTGCCATATATCAACAGGAATCAGTCACGGATATCATATGTCCCCTCCCTTTGAACCTCTCTCCCATCTCCCACCCCACCCCACCCCTCTAGGTTGTCACAGAGCACTGGGTTGAGTTCCCTGTGTCACACAGCTAATTCCCACTGGCTATCTGTTTTACATATGGTAATGCGTCTGTTTCCAATGTACTCTCTCAGTTCATCCCGCCTTCTCCCTTCCCCACATGTGTATGGCATCTAGAAAAAAGGTACTGATGAACCTATTTGCAGGACAGCAATGGCGATGCAAACATGGAGAACGGACTGTGGACATGCGTCTTTAAATCCTATCCTCCCCTTGGTGTCACTAGAGGAGCACCAAACCTACCATGGAAGCAGTCAATACTTTCCTCCCTGCTGTAGAATATAATGGGGATAAAAAGATTCTGCTCTTAAAAAAAAACAAAAACAAAAAAAAACCTTCTTTTGTTGTGAAATAGAACTTTCATTTAGCCAAGTGCAGAATACAAAAATGAATAGCCCAGCAAGTTATCCCAAAGCAAAGTTCCATGTAACCACTGTCCAGCTCAAGAAAAAAGAACATCACCAGCAAGCCTCTCTCAATTATTGTCTCCTTTGTTCTCTCAAAGGTAACCATTTTCTTGACTTCTCCAAGCATGTGCTCTAAAACGCTGTTGTTCAGACTTGCCTGTTTTTTTCAAAAAACTTTCTACAAATGGAATAACGTATTACGTATTCGTTGGTAGTAGTTTCTTTTATTCATCTTTATGTTTGTGAGATTTATCCATAATGTAGGTTATAATCTGTTCATTTTAATTTGCTGTATATCTTTCTATTATATGAATACATCACATTACATATTTACTCATTCCACTGTTGATGTCATATTTGGGTTGTTTCCAGTTTGGAGAGATTACAGATAATGCTTTCATGAACATTTATGTACATGTCTCTTTGGTATATATGTGCATACATTTCTATTGCATGTCAGAGAGTTGAATTGCTGGGTCATGGGATATGTCCTTAACTTTAATAAAGTCTGATTGTGGTTGTTATCACTTCTGCCAGCAGAGTATGAAAATCCCCAGGGCTTCACCTCCGTACCAACCATTGTTATGGTTAATCTATTTAAGTTTAACTATACTAGTGAATATGTAGTATTATCCAATTTCAGTTTTAATTTGCAGTTCCCTGATTACTAATGAGCCTGGGCAAATTTAATATCCTTATTGGCTATTTTACATGCTTTTTGTGAAATGCCTGTTCAAATCTCTTGCATATTTTTCAAACGGGTTGTTTACCCTTTTTTTTAAATTGATTTCTAGTAGTCATATACTCTGGATTCAAGCCCTCTGTCAGTGATATATATTATACATTTCTGTTATCTTTTTATTGCTTGACTTTTCATTCTCTTAATAATGTCTTGTGATGAATCAGTTCAGTCAGTTCAGTCACTCACTCAGTCGTGTCTGACCCTTTGTGACTCCATGGACTGCAGCATGCCAGGCTTCCCTGTCCTGATGAATATAGAAGTTCTTAATATCAACTTGAGTCAAATTTTCCAACTTTTCAACTTTCCAAAGTTTCCAACTTTCAAATTTATATTTAAATGTATATGTCATGGTTTTGATGTTTTCTTACACCAAAATCATGAAAATGTTCTGTATTATTCTCTAGGAATTTTTTTTCTTTATCTTTTGAATTTAGATCTACAATCCATCTTGAATTAATCTTTATGTATGCTAAGTCTCTTCAGTCGTGTCTGACTCTGTGCAACCCTATGGACTGTAGCCCACTAGGCTCCTCTGTGCATGGGATTCTCCAGGCAATGATACTGGAGAGAACTGCCATGCCCTCCCCCAGGGGATCTTCCTTACCTAGGGATCGACCTAGACCCTCTTCAGTTCAGTTCATTCGCTCAGTTGTGTCCGACTCTTTGTGACCCCATGAACCGCAGCACGCCAGGCCTCCCTGTCCATTACTAACTCCCAGAGTATGTCCATTGAGTTGATGATGCCATCTAACCATCTCATCCTCTGTTGTCCCCTTCTCCTCCAGCCTTCAACCTTTCCCAACATCAGGGTCTTTTCAAATGAGTCAGCTCTTCACATCAGAAGAGGCCAAAATGTTGGAGTTTCAGCTTCAACATCAGTCCTTCCAGTGAACACCCAGGACTGATTTCCTTTAGGATGGACTCTTTTAGGCTCCTGCATTGGCAGGCAGGTTCTTTACCACTAGCGCCAACTTGGAAGCCCTGATCTTTATGTATGGTATGAGTTAAAGATTAAGCTTCTTTTTTTTCTAAGATTCTAGCATTATTTATTGAAAAGACTGTTCAATCTGCACTTCTCTGCACTACCATCTTTGTGAAAATCAGATGTTTATCAATGCGCAAGCTCTATATTCCATTCCATTTGTCTGTCCTTGCACCAACACCACACTGTCTTTAATTCTTATAGTTTTATACTGTCTTTATATCCGGGAGAATAAATTCTCTTTTCTAGTTCTTTACAAGGGTCTTGGTTGCTTTTGCTGCTTTACATTTCTACTTAACTTTTAGAATCAGTGTGTCAAGTGGTGCTTTTATCTCTCTCCTAAGGCTGACTTTCAGCTAAGCTTCTCTAGGATGATGTTTAGTGAGAACTTTACTAGCACTGGGCTTCCCTGGTGGCTCAGTTGGTAAAAAATCCGCCAGCAATGCGGGAGACCTTGGTTCAATCCCTGGGTTGGGAAGATCCCCTGGAGGAGGGCATGGCAACCCACTCTACTACTGTTGCCTGGATAATCTCCATTGAAAGATAAGTCTGGTGGGCTCCAGTCCATGGGGTCACAAAGAGTCAGACACGACTAAGCGACTAAACACAGCACATTTACTGGCACTAGTACTTTGAAAGGATATAATATAGTGGGGAAAACATGGGCTGTGGGGTCAGATTTGAATTGGAGTTTATTTCTGCCATTTTCTATCAGTTGGGCCATTAGAAGAATCTGGGCTAGTTTTTGTCTGTCTTGATCAGCCAGCTGTTACTTCTAGTCCACAGTAACAAGAATATCTTTATTACTAAAATTAATATTAAAATTCTGCGCTGCACAGGTATGTTGACATCATAACAGATATTTCTCAGCCCTGCTTAGGAATGTGTCCAAGCTATCACAACAACGTGCAGACATTGTATCGGTAAACATCACTGATCATAACATAATGCTCAGTCAGTATCATTACTCATGCAGCATAACTGTAGCTTGTGCCTCAGCTTTTGAACTTGAAACGTTTTTAGATGCTTATAAACCAATTAAAATTCTTTTCTTATTATCTTTATATCATACTCTCAGGATATACATTTTAACTCATAAAACACAGTATCTTATATGGAAATTATAAAGTTATAATGAATACCCATGGATCTAACATCTGATATCCAAAACATGTACTCCTCCTCTGTCATGCTAACTGGCACCTTATTCAAGCATCTTTGAGAATTTGGCCTCTCATTTATATTGTTTGTTTAATACTCACTTAAAGTATTCTTCAATTTAGTATAGACAGCTGCATCCAGCTTCAATATGTGATTATTTTTTCAGCTCATTAATGCTATGAAATCTGTGAACATATTTATCTAGAAAAATTGGCAGGCAAGCGATTTTGTCTCTGATTCTATCTACACCTCTAAGTGTCTGTATATAACTGTAGCTGCATATGGCTTCCTACACACATTCAGAAACAAATCCCAGTTTTTCCCCTTTCTCTGTATCTCTCTCTTTCTCTCACACACATATACACACAGGAAAAGGATTTAGAGAAAAAAAGATAAAAACAACTTCCATCTGATCCATCCACCATCTGTCCTTTCTACCTATTGCTGAAAAATTGGGTAAAATATTCAGTGTTACTCGTTTCCCTCTTTTAGTCCCTATTCTTTCGTTCATGCTGGGTAAGAGACAAAGAGGGTGGGCAAAAAGGCAGCTCATCATTTCCCACAGCAGCATTTCCCTTCTCAGTCACTCCATGTTGCTGTCAGCTGGCAGGGGCCATCAAGAGATGCTCCTTTAGGTGATGCAGGGAACGCTGAACATTTTGTGGGAGGAGTCTCACAGGAGCAAAGCAGAGAGGCTGTCAGCCAGGGCGATTACTGCCTTCCTGTCACCAGGTGGCACAGGAAAATGTTTTCTGTCAAGTAGCCCAAAGACTTATCAGAGAGGAAGACTGATGGGTTTATAGCATCAGAGCTTATACAACATGCTCATTTAATTCATGGGAATTATTTTTGGCTCTTCAGTTTCAGGAACACATGTCTTTATGGCTGTAATCTTTTACTTCCCTCTTACGCTGATATACACATGTATTTGTGTATATATATAGTATACATCTATATGTGTATCTATATGGGCTTCCCTCCCGGCTCAGCAGTAAAAAAAAATCCCCCTGCAGTGCAGGAGATGTGAGTTCAGTCCTTGGGTCGGGAAGATCCCCTGGAGAAGGAAATGGCAACCCACTCCAGTCTTCTTGCCTGGGAAATGCTATGGACAGAGGAGACTGGCAGGCTAAAGTCTATGGGGTCGCAAAAGTCAGACACGACTGAGCGGCTAAACCACATCCACCATGTCTATATCAGTTCAGTTCAGTTTAGTCGCTCAGTCATGTCTGACTCTTTGCAACCCCATGAATTGCAGCACACCAGGCCTCCCTGTCCATCACCAACTCCCGGAGTTTACCCAAACTCATGTCCATCGAGTCGGTGATGCCATCCAACCATCTCATCCTCTGTCATCCCCTTCTCCTCCTGCCCCCAATCCCTCCCAGCATCAGAGTCTTTCCCAATGAGTCAACTCTTCGCATCAGGTGGCCAAAGTACTGGAGTTTCAGCTTGAGCATCAGTCCTTCCAAAGAACACCCAGGACTGATCTCCTTTAGGATAGACTGGTTGGATCTCTTTGCAGTCCGAGGGACTCTCAAGAGTCTTCTCCAACACCACAGTTCAAAAGCATCAATTCTTCGGCGCTCAGCTTTCTTCACAGTCCAACTCTCACATCCATACATGACCACTGGAGAAACCATAGCCTCGACTAGATGGACCTTTGCTGGCAAAGTAACGTCTCTGCTTTTTAATATGCTGTCTAGGTTGGTCATAACTTTCCTTTCAAGGAGTAAGTGTCTTTTAATTTCATGGCTGCAGTCACCATCTGCAGTGATTTTGGAGCCCCCAAAATAAAGTCTGACACTGTTTCCACTGTTTCCCCATCTATTTCCCATGAAGTGATGGGACCAGAGAGTGTAGTTCAATTCAATAGGCATTTATTAAGTATTCAGTACTTACTATGTGTCAGGCATCAAGCACACAGGATAAATAAAATATGGTCCCTGCTCTCAAGGAGCTGATGATCTAATAGTATTTGTCTTTCTGAAGAGAAGATTTTATACTTAGGGATTATGTTCATTAAGTTATACCACACAGAGTATTAAAACCTAACAGGACTTTCCAGAAGACACAGTTCAGTCGTAGGAAGAAGAGAACTAATTTGTGCATTATTTGCACACAGTTTTTAGTTTTTTAATTAAACAAAAAATAATTTTAGGCTTATAGAAGAGTTGCAAAGATAGCACAGATCTGTATTTCTTACACCCTTCCTATACACCTACACAGAAATTCCTATATACCTTCTTCCTAGGTTCCCCTAATGTTTGCATGTAGCCATGGTACATTTTTCAAAACTGGGATATTAACATTCATACATACTTTTACCTGAACATAGATGTAACCAGGATATCAGCAATTTTCCACTAGTATACCTTTTCTGATCCAGGATCCAGTCTAGGCTCCTACATTGCATTTAGCTGTCATGTCTCTCAGTCTCCTCTAATCTCTTGACAGTTCTTAAATCCATCTTTGTCTTTCACGACCTTGACCCTTTTGAGTAGTACTAATCAGAAATTTTGTAAACTATCCCTCAATTTAGGTTTGTATGATGCTCTCTCATTATTAGATTGATGTTATAAATTTTGGAGAAAAACCTCACAGAGGCAATGTCCTTCTCAGAGCATCCCTTATCAGGGTTACATGATACTGTCATGTCTAATTACTGGCAATATCAACCTTGATTATTTGGTTAAGGTGCTGTCTGCCAGGTTTCTCTACTGCAAGGTTACTATTTTTTTCTCTTTGTAATTGAGAATTGGAATTTTGTCTTTGTAATGTTCCACAATAGTTAAGAATAATTTAAAATTTACAGAAAGGTTGCAAAGATAGTGTATAGGGTTCCTATATACCCCTCACTCATTTCCCACTATTTTTTTACTCCCTACATATACATTTATCACAGCTATTGAGCCAGCATTGATACGTTATTGTTGAATAAGCTCTATACTTCATTTCAATTTTACTATTTCAGTCAATGATTTTAACATTTGATGATCTTGCCTATAGCAATTCTTACTGTGGTGTTCTAATGGTGATTTTCTGTTTTCCTCATTTTTTAAACATAATTAATTGGAATAACCAACCAGGAAGAAAATAATAAGAGTTTCATGAAAAGATAACCTCCTAAATGACAGTGTCTATTAGGTTTACGTAAAAATCATATACACAGTGCCAGAAAGTAAGGAAGGGCTCCCTCATTGAAAAAAGGAAAAGAGATAGAAGCATGTCAAAAGGACACAGAAGTGAACTGAAAGTGCTGAAAGGAAGAGCTGTTCCTTCTCCCCCATTTATTTGTTGATTTAATCATTTTTGTATATCAGTGTGTCCTCATGGATATTTATTCTGTTCTTCAGGTTATAATTCTGTGGTGTGCTCAATTGTGTCCAACTCTTTGCAACCCACCAGGCTCCTCTGTCCATGGAATTTTCCAGGCAAGAATATTGGAGCAGGCTACCATTCCCTACTCCAGGAGATCTTCCCAACCCACAGATCAAACCTGGGTCTCTGGCGTCTCCTGCATTGGCAGGTGGATTCTTTACCACTAGTGCTGAAATCGCTTACCTCAGACTGGGACTCGAACCCACATGGCTGGGACTCAAACCCAGCCAAAACCTTGTTTGGGACTTGAACCCAGCCAAAACCCACAGTACCTGGTTTCAGAAGCTCAGGTTCTTGATGTCTCATCACAGAAAGAATTAAGTGACAGGCAAAGTGATAGGTAAGAAGTGGATTTATTCAGATACAGAGAGAAGCACACTCCAGCGACAGACTGTGGGCCTTGGCAGGGGGCGAATGCGGCAGCAAAACTGGGTGCGTTAGTTTTTATAGGCTGGGTAATATCACATGCTAATGAGTGGGAGGATTATTCCAACTATTTTGGGGAAGGAGTGGAGATTTCCAGGATTTGGGCCAGTGCCCACTCCTTGCTCTTTTAACATTGGAACTGTCATGGCACCTCTGGGTGTGTCATTTCACTTGTTGAGGATTAAGGTCTAGTCTTGTCTGCCATCTTAGTCCCATTTGATTCTAATCTGTTTATGCTGTGTCCCTGGGCTGTGTCATTCTTTCAAAAGTTGTGCCCTGCCCCTTTCCCTTCTGTTATGGCGCCGCCTGGGAAGCCCTAATGTAATGTTATAAATTTTTACTTTATTGACTATAAATTATTCTAGCTCTGGCCACTGGGAGCACTTTCAGTTCACTTCTGTGTCCTTTTGACATGCTTCTATCTCTTTTCCTTTTTTTCAGTGAGGGAGCCCTTCCTTACTTTCTGGCACTGTGTATATGATTTTTATGTAAACCTAATAGACACTGTCATTTAGGAGGTTATCTTTTCATGAAATTCTTATTATTTTCTTCCTGGTTGACATTTTAACCTTTTTTTTTTCTTTCCTTACTCTTATGCAAACATTATGAATATCCCAAATTACACTGAAAGGTCAAAGTGTGGAAAATATACTGAGAAGGGAAAGAGAATAAGATCTATGTGGACAGGGCTTGCTTTCCTATTCCTTTGTTTATTTATGGCCATGGGCAAGTTGCCTAGCCTCTCTAAGTCTTAGTTTACTCATCTATAAAATAGTGATGATAGTAATAATATTTGCTTTGTGAAGTCATAAAGATTAGATAAACGTCATAAGATTTTTAAAGTATCTTGTTATTAATAAAGTTTTATATAAAAGTTATAGAGTTATCTCAAGTTATCTCTATATCATAGTACAAGAGCTCTGTATCCTATCCTTTTAATTATTTGGTACTGGTTGTTAAGAAAATGTTTTTATGATTACACAGAGAGGTTCATTCAAGGGAGAATAATGAACAATTGAAATTGTGCTAGCCAAAAAAAAAAAAAAAAAAGAGCCTGGAACCAGATTAAAGTATTTACTCAGATGCCGTTTCACATCTATAACTCTATTCATTCAGAAAACCCAAGGAGCATGCTAGTAATAAGCATGACCCCTCTGTCTTTCAGATATAAAATGAAGCCCTTGTCCTTATTAAAATAAAACTATGTCAGGATCAAATTATTTTTTTTTCCCAAAGCCATGCAATATGTTCACTCAACAAATAGAAACCATCATATGGAAACAGTTCAAGTTGGGGAGTCTTGTTGTTTGCTCAGAGCGATCACCCCTGCCTTGTTCATCAGCTGGTGAGGTTAATGGAGCACCTGAAACATACAAAGAACACCTGCTGCAGGCAAGCACCCAGGAGGTAGCATCACTTGTAGCTGCCCTTGGCCAGAGGGAAACCTACCCATCGTTTCTGGAACTTGAAGCTGAAGACAGAAATAGTTCTGATGGGGCTTTCTCAAATCAAGTTGGAATCTAAAGCTTAAGAGAATACATACAATGTGACTACTGAGAAACTTACACGGGATCCAGGAAAAGACAGAGTGACCCAGAAACCAAGATCAATGGAGAAGTGCTTTGTTTTCTCTTTTTTTATGGCCCCCTTTCTTGTTCCCCTCTCTTTTTTCTTTTTGAAGTCTTTATTGAATTTGTTACACTATTGCTTCTATTGTTTATGTTCTAGTTTTTTGGCCCCAAGACGTGTGGGATCTTAGCTCTGCAACTAGGGATAGAACCCACACCCTGGCAATGGAAGGCTTAACCGCTGGGCTGCCAGGGAAGCCCCTCTCCTTTCTTTTTTTTTTATTCAATGTCTTATTGCCTACTTCAAACCCTAATGTTTGACTTGACCCAATTCTTGATGGACAGAGAATGACTCTGAAGATCAAATAAGTGTTTTATGGTACAATGTTTGAAAGAAATTTGACAGAGAACATTATTAATCCTTCAAAAAATGTTTGTTAGCAGCACATGGTGCCCCTTTATGGTTTAGCAAATCCAAAATAACCCGGTAATATACCATCTAATCTTTTGTATATAATAACCTAAAAATTGTGGCTAATAGAGTGATACTATTGAAAACTTACAGCTTCTGATTCTAGTCTTGCTCTGGGCCCTTTTCCCTCCCCCATGAAGTCTTGAGAATCCCTTGGACTTCAAGAGATGAAACCAGTCAGTCCTAAAGGAAATCAACCCTGAGTATTCATTGGAAGGACTGATGCTGAAGCTGAAGCTCCAGTAGTTTGGCCACCTGATGTGAAGAATGGACTCTTAGAAAAGACCCTGATGCTGGGAAAGATTGAAGGCAGGAGGAGAAGGGGAAGACAGAGGACCAGATGGTTGGATGGCATCACCCACTCAATGGACATGAGTTTGAGCAAGCTCCAGGAGATGGTGAAGGACAGAGAGGCCTGGTTTGCTGCAGTCCATGGGTCACAAACAGTCAGACACGACTAAGCAACTGAACAATGAAGTCTTAGCAATGGCATTAAAACAGTGATTTTGAAAGGAACTGCAGCATTATCAAGAAAGCAAAGAACACAGATCAGGAACCCAAACTGGTTTACCACATAGTAGCCAGAGCCTCTCCTCTTGATCCCAACTCTGGCCTCATATCTCTTGCCCCAATTTTTTTTTATTGTTTTCAGCACAAACTCTGAAGGCTTTGAATTTCAACTTCTCAAATTGAATATGATCGCCACATACCTGCCTAAAACAGAAAAGTGGTCGATAGTTCACCCCTTCCTTGATTTTTATGGCTGTGGAACCATAACCAGGCTGCACTATGGCATTTCAGCACTAAGTGGAGCCAGACACCCAACTGCCTTAAAACTTTCAAATCAGCAAAGAGCACAGCTCACTAAGTTTTCTGTGGGGTTTACAAATGGACAGACTGCAGTTTTATGGTGAATCATTTATTTAATATATTTGAATGCCCAAGCCTCAGGGAACAGATACCAGGTGAACAATTTGTTTAGCTCATCGCCCACGGATTAAAGAAAATGGGTCAGATAAGCACAAACTCACTCAGTTGTTTGCACATCACAAGTCCCATTCGCTCTACCCTTTGTTGCAGACTTCTGCATGGCAAGGGCCTCGCCTTTGGTGACTCAGATTCCGATCTGCAAGACAAGAATGGGCCCATTTGGGGAAGAGCCCTGGCTAATAGAAAGACGGATGAGAATGTTTGTGTGATGCTTTTGCAAGCAACTATGTAACTGACATTGGGACAGATCTGCTCAGGGCAGAATATTGGGTTGTAGGAGTAGGCGCCAGTCGTGGGGTGATGATGACCGTTGAGGTGACTGGTGGAGGAGGAAGAGAAAGAGTCGCAGGCCAGTCTCATCTAGAAGCGGCACAGACTGCGCAAGCTACCTAATTCTTGAGAGACACTGAGGTCCTAAGTGCACAGGAGGTGAGCTACTTGCAGCTACTCCACTGCTTTCGGCCTTACTTTCCTTGTCTGAGACAGAGAGTGAGAATGCTTAGTTCCACCTCCATTCTGTCTCAGAGACATGGTGAAAGGAAGTTACAAGGTTTAAAAATCCCAATTTTTCAGTTTCTGGGGACTAAGAAGACTTTATTTTATGTGTGAGGAACTTGGTAGGATACGCCACTATAAAGCCAAATGCACGTGGCATCTAAAAAACAAAGTAAACAAATGAATATAACAAAACAGAAATAAACTTACAGATACAGAGAACAAACCGGTGGTTACTAGTGGGGGGAAAAGGGGGGTAGGGGCAAGATAGGGGTGAAGGATTAAGAGGTACAGACTTGTTCAGTCTCTAACTCGTGTCCGACTCTGAAACCCCATGAACTGCAGCATGCCTGGCTTCCCTGTCCTTCATTATCTCCTGGAGCTTGCTGAAACTCATGTCCATTGAGTCAGCGATGCCATCCAACTATCTCCTCCTCTGAGTCCCCTTCTCCTCCTGCCTTCACTCTTTCCCAGCATCAGGGTCTTTTTCCAAAGAGTCAGCTCTTCCTATCAGGTGGGCAACATGACCTTCAGCTTCAGCATCAGTCCTTCCAATGAATATTCATGGTTGATTTCCTCTAGGATTGATTGGTTTGATCTCCTTTCTATTCTACAGAAACTTTTAGTAAAGAACAATCTGTAAAAATATTGAATCACTATGATTACACCTGAAACTAATGTAATATTGTAAATCAACTATACTTCAAGAAAATATTAAATTAAATTAAAAATTACTAAAGTTAGGCTTCCCTGATGGTCAGTGGTAAATACTCCACCTGCTAATGCAGGAGACATGGGTTCGATCCCTGGCTCGGGAAGCTCCCACAGGCCGAGAAGCGACTAAGCCTGTGCGCCACAACTTTTGAGCCTGTGTTGTAGAAGCTGTGCTCTGCAGCAAGAGAAACCACCGAAAGGAAAAGCCTAGCGAGTAGCCGCTGCTCTCTGCAGCTAGAGAAAAGCCCAAGCAGTAGTGAAGATACCAAGCATAGCCAATAAATTAACAAAATTATTTTGAAAAATTTAAAAAGTCAAATGCCTACTAGAAGCCCAGTGCTGAGCCTGTCAGTTATCAGCTAGGATGACTGATGGCCGAATGAAGCTGTACTTAATGCTTTCTCATCCTTCTTTCCTTTCTTTCCTCCTTTGTTCAATGAACATTTACAAGTGCCTATTTTATGTCTGGCCTGTGTTTGGCACTGGGAAGCCTGCAATGAAAACCTTACTCTCTTCCCACAAGAGCTTGTCATCTGTATTAGCAGACCTATAAAAATGCTAACAGTTAACAGGGAAATGCAGCAAGTGCTATGATAGGGTGGGAAGAGGGTTCAGTGGGGGGATGTAGTCTCATGCAGACTGAGATCAGAGAGGGCCTCCAAAAGGCTGTGACATTCGAGATAAACCTCGGAGAATATAAACAGATAAATAAGTGGAAAAGCTCAAAGGCATGAAACAACCTACTTGTAGCAGTATCTTATTATCAGCTACAACTGAAGAGTATATGAAGAAGGGCCAGAATGAGGAGTGCAGAACAGAGTTGCCCTGAAAGGATCAGAGGAGCTCACAACGAGGTCCTGTTTGTCCCTTTACTAATGCATGGCTTCCACCTGACTTATTAAAGAAGGAACTTCTCTGGACATTCTCTTCCAACTTACGGTTGGAAGAAGTCGGGTAACTGTCTATGGTCAGGTCCCTAAGGGCAGCAGAGTGAACTGATCTTGCTAACACCATTAGCTCAGGCCTTTTCTCTCTCTCCTTCCACTGTCAACTCCTAAAATGTGTGAGACACGTGGGAGGAAGACCCAAGAGGGAGGGGAAACGTATACATAAAGTTGATCCCCTTTGCTGTACAGCAGAAACTAAAAAGCAATTAAATTCCAAAGAAAAAAATAAAACGTGTGGTCCACGCTCACTGCCCCTGTCTCCCCCTCTCCTATCCTCTTAGTCTCTTCTTGAACTTTGACTTCCATCCTTGAGAGTGCTTTCTATAAGACAACCAGTGTTCTTCTTCTCTGTCCATTTTATTCAGCTCATAGTCTCTTTTCAGCACATATTCTTATGACCACTTTCTCTGATGGACAAATCTCTCCTTTAGAGTCTTTTCATGGTTCATCATTATTTCCTTTGTCAGCCTGCCTCTCCCTTTTATGTCCCCACTTGTGTATGACTCTAAAGCGGTGTCCTTGACCTGACTTTGTATTTATTCTCTTGTTCATTTTTTTGTGCCTTCCTATTTCCTTTGTATCTTCTCCTCCCAAGTTCTAAGACTTAACTTTTAACCTTGCTTAATTCAAAAGGCACAATGGTGTGCTGGTTCAAAGCATGGATTCTAGTGTCAGAATGTCTGAGTTCAAATCCTGGCTCTTCTACTACCTGGCAGTGTCCCCTAATTTCCTGTATATAAAATGGGAATAATAATAGAACTTAACTTCATTGGATTATTGAAGGATTAAGTAAACTCATGTAATATGCATAGAATGGTGCCTGTAACTGTTCAGTTCAGTTCAGTCGCTCAATCGTGTCTGACTCTTTGCCACCCCATAGACCGCAGCACACCAGGCCTCCCTGGTGTGTTGGCCTCCCATCACCAACTCCCGGAGTTCACTCACCTGTGTCCATCGAGTCAGTGATGCCATCCAACCATCTCATCCTCTGTCATCCCCTTCTCCTCCTGCCCTCAATCCCTCCTGGCATCAGGGTCTTTTCAAATGAATCACCTCTTCGCATCAGGTGGCTAAAGTATTGGAGTTTCAGCTTTAACATCAGTCCCTCCAATGAACACCCAGGACTGATCTCCTTTAGAATGGACTGGTTGGATCTCCTTGCAGTCCAAGGGACTCTCAAGAGTCTTCTCCAACACCACAGTTCAAAAGCATCAATTCTTTGGCACTCAGCTTTCTTCACAATCCAACTCTCACATCCATACATGACCACTGGAAAAATCATAGCCTTGACTAGATGGACCTTGTTGGCAAAGTAATGTCTCTGCTTTTGAATATGCTATCTAGGTTGTTCATTACTTTTCTTTCAAGGAGTAAGCATCTTTTAATTTCATGGCTGCAATCATCATCTGCAGTGATTTTGGAGCCCAAAAAAATAAAGTCTGACACTGCTTCCACTGTTACCCTATCTATTTGCCATAAAGTGATGGGATCGGATGCCATGATCTTAGTTTTCTGAATGTTGAGTTTTAAGCCAACTTTTTCACTCTCCTCTTTCACTTTCATCAAGAGGCTCTATAGTTCTTCTTCACTTTCTGCCATAAGGGTGGTGTCATCTGCATATCTAAGGTTATTGATATTTCTCCCGGCAATCTTGATTCCAGCTTGTGCTTCCTCCAGCCCAGCGTTTCTCATGATGTATTCTGCATATAAGTTAAATAAGCAGGGTGACAATATACAGCCTTGATGTACTCCTTTTCCTATTTGGAACCAGTCTGTTTGTCCAGTTCTAACTGTTGCTTCCTGACCTGCATACAAATTTCTCAAGAGGCAGGTCAGGTGGTCTGGTATTCCCATCTCTTTCAGAATTTTCCACAGTTTATTGTGATCCACACAGTCAAAGACTTTGGCATAGTCAATAAAGCAGAAATCGATGTTTTTCTGGAACTCTCTTGCTTTTTTGATGATCCAGCGGATGTTGGCAATTTGATCTCTGGTTCCTCTCTGTCTTTTCTAAAACCAGCTTCAGCGTCTGGAAGCTCACAGTTCATGTATTGCTGAAGCCAGACTTGGAGATTTTTAAGCATTACTTTACTAGTGTGTGAGATGAGTGCAATTGTGCGGTAGTTTGAACATTCTTTGACATTGCCTTCCTTTGGGATTGGAATGAAAACTGACTTTTTCCACTCCTGCAGCCACTGCTGAGTTTTCCAAATTTGCTGACATATTGAGTGCAGCACTTTCACAGCATCATCTTTCAGGATTTGAAACAGCTCAACTGGAATTCCATCACCTTCACTAGCTTTGTTCGTAGTGACGCTTCCTAAGGCCCACTTGACTTCACATTCCAGGATGTCTGGCTCTAGATGAGTGATCACACCATCATGATTATCTGGGTCTTGAAGATATTTTTTGTGCTGTTCTTCTATGTTTTCTTGCCACCTCTTCTTAATATCTTCTGCTTCTGTTAGGTCCCTACCATTTCTGTCCTTTATTGAGCCCATCTTCGCATGAAATGTTCCCTTGATATCTCTAATCTTCTTGAAGAGATCTCTAGTCTTTCCCAGTCTATTGTTTTCCTCTATTTCCTTGCATTGATCATTGAGGAAGGCTTTCTTATCTCTCCTTGCTATTCTTTGGAACTCTGCATTCAAATGGGTATATCTTTCCTTTTCTCCTTTGCTTTTCACTTCCCTTCTTTTCACAGCTATTTGTAAGGCTTTCTCAGACAGCCATTTTGCTTTTTTGCATTTCATTTTTTGGGGGATGGTCTTGATTCCTGTCTCCTGTACAATGTCACAAACCTCCATCCATAGTGCTTCAGACACTCTGTCTATCAGATCTAGTCCCTTAAATCTATTTCTCACTTCCACTGTGTAGTCATAAGGGATTTGATTTAGGTCATACCTGAATGGTCTAGTGGTTTTCTCCACTTTCTTCAATTTCAGTCTGAATTTGGCATTAAGGAGTTCATGATCTGAACCACAGTCAGCTCCCAGTCTTGTTTTTGCTGACAAGAGCTTCTCCATCTTTGGCTGCAAAGAATATAATCAATCTGATTTCAGTGTTGACCATCTGGTTATGTCCATGTGTAGAGTCTTCTCTTGTGTTGTTGGAAGAAGGTGTTTGCTATGACCAGTGTGTTCGCTTGGCAGAACTCTATTAGCCTTTGCCTTGCTTCATTCTGTACTCCAAGGCCAAATTTGCCTGTTACTCCAGGTGTTTCTTGACTTCCTACTTTTGCATTCCGGTCCCCTATAATGAAAAGGACATCTTTTTTGGGTGTTAGTTTTAGAAGGTCTTGTAGGTCTTCACAGACCTGTTCAACTTCAGCTTCTTTAGCCTTACTGATCAGGGCATAGGCTTGGATTACTGTGATATTGAATGATTTGCCTTGGAAACGAACAGAGATCATTCTGTCATTTTTGAGATTGCATCCAAGTACTGCATTTCAGACTCTTCTGTTGACCATGATGGCTACTCCATTTCTTCTGAGGGATTCCTGCCCTCAGTAGTAGATATAATGGTCATCTGAGTTAAATTCACCCATTCCAGTCCATCTTAGTTCACTGATTCCTAGAATGTTGACATTCACTCTTGTCATCTCCTGTTTGACCACTTGCAATTTGCCTTGATTCACGGACCTAACATTCCAGGTTCCTATGCAATATTGCTCTTTACAGCATCGAACCTTGCTTCTATTACCAGTCCCATCCACAACTTGGTGTTGTTTTTGCTTTGGCTCCATCCCTTCATTCTTTCTGGAGTTATTTCTCTTCCTAACTCCAGTAGCATATTGGGCACATACCGACCTGGGGAGTTCATCTTTCAGTGTATCATCTTTTTGCCTTTTCATACTGTTCATGGAGTTCTCAAGGCAAGAATATTGAAGTGGTTTGCCATTCCCTTCTCCAGTGGACCACATTCTGTCCAACCTCTCCACCGTGACCCCTCTGTCTTGGGTGGCCCCACACAGTGTGGCTTGGTTTCACTGAGTTAGACAATCTGTGGTCCATGTGATCAGATTGGCTAGTTGTCTGCGATTGTGGTTTCAGTCTGTGTGCCGTCTGATGCCCTCTCTCAGTGCGTACCATCTTACTTGGGTTTCTCTTACCTTGGTTGTGGGGTATCTCTTCACGGTTGGTCCAGCAAAGCACAGCCCAAATACTACCTCATTTAATTCTTACAAAAATGCTAGGAGGGTGATTTCTCTACAGTTTGTGGTGCTTTTGTAAGCTGTGGACTTTACAAGTAGCAGTTTACCCTCTGAGACTAGTTTTCAGTCTTCCCGGTCTGGTCTCACTCTACTTATGCCAGTATTTTCTCTCATCAATACCCCTCACAAACTCCATGCTTCACTCTGAGCTGGTAGCACTAGTTCGACATATTTTGCTTCATACCCACTCCCAATACTGTCCCGAACCCTGTGTCAGTGACGGTCTCAATCACGAAACACCTTTATACCACTCCTGATGTTATGCCTAAACCTGTGTCAAAGAAGGTCTCAATCATGAAACACTTCTGTATTTTTTTTTCACTTTCAAAGGTTCCCCATCTTTTTTAAAAATATGTTTATTTTATTTATTTGGCTGTGCTGGGTGCTAGTTGCAGCAGGTGACCTTTGAGTTGTAACACGTGGGATCTAGTTCCCTCACCAGGGACCACACCCAGCCTCCCTGCATTGGGAGCACAGAGCTTTAGCCACTGGATCACCAGGGAAGCCTCTCCCTATCTTTTAAAAAGAAAACAGAATCCGTCATGAAAATTTCTTGGACTTTTGAAACTTCCTTGGACTTTTGAAACTTCATTTATTTCTGTCTTCTTCATATAACTCCCTTGTAAACTTCTATAACTTCCATATAAAATCTTTATTATCCTACTTACCATGTAAGTATCTACTCCAGTTTATTACTATACAATTATTTTATGTGGGTTAGTCAGTATAGTCTCCCTATTTGTATCATATATCGTTAAGAGAAGACTACACGAGTTACAAGTCTGTATGTTCTTCTGTGTCTAAGTGAGCTGAGGACATAATAGAAGCTCAAAAACACTTGGTTGATTACTACCGTTGAAGCTAACTTGATGAAGTTGGTGTTTTGGGAAACACAGCTTTCTCAAATCTTGATCCAAGATAAGACCTGTAATATTTCCAAATAACTTCATGAAATGTCAGATTGTATTGTCTGTCTCTTTGACTAATGTCTCAGTATCATTTATTTGAATATGAAGTTTGCCATTGATGAAATCTCTCTTCCAGATTTATATTTTTCTTATTGGAGTGTGGTTAAAAAAAAGTTTCATAAAAGAGAATGAGAAATTACAGAAACCAGACAACACCTAAAGTTTCTCTTTCTAAATGCCAGCTCCACAAGTAAGCTCAAAGATGTTCATTTCAATCCTTCCGACATTAACACCACAGCAAGTGCGTGGCTGCTCTCCCACACGCTGCGTCCAGGCTCCAGACATGCCAAGACCTGAAAATGTAGAGAAATCTGGTAGGTCCAACTGCAGTGCTAGCTGCGTTAAATGCTAAGAAGGGCATTCTGCTATGAGAAAAAAATACCAAGACTATAGTGTTTCCCTTTCAAATCCTGGTGGAAATCTGAAGTTGTGCCTTGACATAGCGTGCTACACTGCTTTATTTTGTTCTCCCTGGGGAGTAGCTCACATCTCTTTTTCTGAAACCTCTGGTTTGTGTGTGTCTAGGGGAAGGGGAGCCTGAGACGCCGCCCTCTTCCACGCGATCCTCTATCACTCCTTGAGTATATGTGAAGCTCACTGGGCAAAGGTACTTGTGCTTAAGTCATTCTTATCTCACCTCCATGGTTTTAGCCAACTGTTTTTCCTTTAAATTGATTACTTTTATTTACATACATTTACCTAAAAGGAAAAATGTCTCTATATTACTCCTGAAAATAGAAAAATCCCATTTCTGTTGCCATAAGTAAAACGTCACCATGAATATAAATGCAACAACAGCAAAACCTTCTCATCAAATTCCAGCTAGATATGTTTGCTCTCTGAGCCCTACTTGGCTCACCCTGTTATTGAAGCAGATTGGTGATGTTAGGGAGGTGTTAAGACATAATGTTAAAATGAGATTTTTTTTTCTTGTCAAAACCAGTGTTATTATAAGAGAGGTGAAAGGGAAAAAATTTTCTCATTGCCCAAGTTAGTTAAGATGGCATCACCACATATCACTTAAAATTATCTCCAGTGTATCCCCAGATTGGGATATACTAGGCTAGAAGAAAATTTAAGTTGAATCACTTTTTTTAAAAACTGAGAGAGAATCCCAAAATAAGAGGTATCCTTATGCCATTAAAGATTGTCATACACTTGTATTTTTAAATCCATAAAGCACAGTTTTGTTAGTTTTTTTAATTCTAGGATTCTTCATTAGAAGTCCTTGGGCTAATAAAAGAAGTAGTTTCAGTGTAGGTACATCTCCTTTTTTGAAAACTCAATTCATGGAGGTCATCTAACTACTTGCTGCTGCTGCTGTTGCTAAGTCGCATCAGTCGTGTCCGACTCTGTGTGACCCCAGAGACAGCAGCCCACCAGGCTCCCCCACCCCTGGGATTCTCCAGGCAACAACAGAAGTTAATAAATACAATAGATATTATGCTATACACCAAAACTTTGGCTTGTAAGGCCATGATGAGTTGAAGGGAAACAAGTCAGCAGAGGCGTAAAGAAGAAACATTTTAGGCTTGTAATGGAGCAATTGGGAAAAGACAGGAAGGAGAAAGGTGCATTAGGAAACCTGCGTAGGTCCAAGTAAGTCTTCTGTTATTTTTTAAAAGGAGTTTTCAAAGTAGCATGATCAACTGTCCTGGTTTTCCTGAGACTGGGTAATTCCTTGGGACACATGACTTGTATAATTGGGAAAGTCTTAGCAAACTGAAAGGAGTTGGTTATCCTCTTTCAAAATCTTCCTTCAAGGGCTTCCCTGAAGCTCAGAGATAAAGAATCTGCCTGCCAATTCAGGAAACACAGTCGATCCCTGATCTGGGAAGATCCCACATCAGTTCAGTTCAGTTCAGTTCAGTTCATTTGCTCAGTCGTGTCCGACTCTTTGTGACCCCATAGACCGCTGCACACCAGGCCTCCCTATCATCACCAGCTCCCACAGCTGGCCCAAACTCATGTCCGTTGAGTCGGTGATACCATCCAAGCATCTCATCCTCTGTTGTCTCCTTCTCCTCCTGCCTTCAATCTTTCCCAGCATCAGGGTCTTTTCTAATGAGTCAGCTCTTCACATGAGGTGGCCAAAGTATTGGAGTTTCAGCTTCAACATCAGTCCTTCCAACGAACACTCAGGACTGAACTCCCATAGGATGGACTGGTTGGATCTCCTAGCAGTCCAAGGGACTCTCAAGAGTCTTCTCCAACACCACAGTTCAAAAGCATCAATTCTTTGGCGCTCAGCTTTATAGTCCAACTCTCACTTCCATACATGACTACTGGAAACACCATAGCCTTGACTAGACAGGCCTTAGTTGGCAAAGCAATGTCTCTGCTTTTTAATATGCTGTCTAGGTTGGTCATAACTTTCCTTCCAAGGAGCAAGCATCTTTTATTTTCAGGGCTGCAGTCACCATCTGCAGTGATTTCAACCCACATGCTGAGGAGCAGCTAAGCATGTGCACCACTCCTGCTGAGCCTGTGCTCTAAAGTCCGGGAGCCGCAACTACTGAGCCCACGTGTTGCACCTACTAAAGCCCTGAGCCCGCCAGTTCTCAGCCGCAAAAGAAGCCACAAAAATGAGAAGCCTGTGCACCACAACTAAAGAAAGCCCTCACAACAACGAAGACCCAGCACAGCCAAAAATAAATAAACAAGCAATTTTTAAAAAGGTTTCTTCAAGCATCGTAATAAGTAGCACAGAAGTAGATGTTTTCCTTCTGTGGGTGTCAGAAGGTATATGAGATTGTGGCTATAAGAGCATCTGATAGACTTTGCCATTCCCAGAGTCTAGAAATCACTTTGGGAATATTGTTAAGTACCAAGCCTTTTCCTTAAAATTGTAATTAGATTTTTTTGACTAATGAAACTGATGAGTGTCCCCTTCCAACACGTTCCCCTCTTTTTTGCTGTCTGTCCCCAAGTGCTAAGTGCTGCATACGTAACAATCCCTCTAGGGGTTTGGCAGCGTTAGCTGTACATGGTTGAAATAGAGTAACCAGAGGCATTTCAGCAGGAAAACTCTCCAGTTCAGCATGCCAGTGTCTTTTTAACAAATCATCTACTTGTCTCTTGACCTCTTACCACTTAATTTATAGGACAATGTGATTAAGGTAGTCACTGAAATGCCCCCTTTGTGCAAGAAATTTTGCTAATTTAATTTTAAGATCTTTTTATAAACCACATGTAAAACTGATTTATCCATCTCTACTTTGTTGAAAATCATGATTTGGAATTTTTCCAGATCTGTGCCTTGGGACTCTGTGGGAGAAGGAGAGGGTGGGATGATTTGGGAGAATGGCATTGAAACATGTATAATATCATATGTGAAATGAATCACCAGTCCAGGTTCGATGCATGATACAGGATACTTGGGGCTGGTGCACTGGGATGACCCAGAGGGATGGTATGGGGAGGGAGGCGGGAGAGGGGTGCAGGATGGGGAACACGTGTACACTTGTGGCGGATTCATGTTGATGTATGGCAAAACCAATATGATACTGTAAAGTAATTAGCCTCGAATTAAAATAAATAAATTTATATTTTAAAAAAATTTTTCTATAGGGAAATGATTACCATGAAATTTCTAATTGTACATTTTCCAAACATCTCTCATGAAAATTCTAACAGAATTTCCTAGGTGGAAAATACAATATAGTATCACTATTCCACTCTTCGTTATATAGTGACATCATTTCTTCTTCTTAATGGCATTCTTCTCATTCATTTATTGCATTATTTTAAAAATTAGTGAGCACCTTCTTTGGCCCAATAGTAGGAACTGTAGATACTTGAGCAATACAAAGTCCCTGCCTTTGTGGAGCTCACGTTCTGGTGTCTTTGAGACACTTAAAATGGTAAGAATAGGAGGAAAAAGTCTCTAAAGCATGAAGCTCACAAGCTGGAATCAAGATTGCTGGGAGAAATATCAATAACCTCAGATATGCAGATGACACCACCCTTACGGCAGAAAGTGAAGAGGAACTAAAAAGCCTCTTGATGAAAGTGAAAGAGGAGAGTGAAAAAGTTGGCTTAAAGCTCAACATTCAGAAAACGAAGATCATGGCATCTGGTCCCATCACTTCATGGCAAATAGATGGGGAAACAGTGGAAACAGTGTCAGACCTTATTTTTCTAGGCTCCAAAATCACTGCAGATGGTGACTGCAGCCATGAAATTAAAAGACACTTACTCCTTGGAAGAAAAGTTATGACCAACCTAGATATCATATTCAAAAGCAGAGACATTGCTTTGCCAACTAAGGTCCGTCTAGTCAAGGCTATGGTTTTTCCTGTGGTCACGTATCTATGTGAGAGTTGGACTGTGGAGAAAGCTGAGCGCCGAAGAATTGATGCTTTTGAACTGTGGTGTTGGAGAAGACTCTTGAGAGTCCCTTGGACTGCAAGGAGATCCAACCAGTCCATTCTGAAGGAGATCAGCCCTGGGATTTGTTTGGAAGGAATGATGCTAAAGCTGAAACTCCAGTACTTTGGCCACCTCATGTGAAGAGTTGATTCATTGGAAAAGACCCTGATGCTGGGAGGGATTGGGGGCAGGAGGAGAAGGGGACGACAGAGGATGAGATGGCTGGATGGCATCACTGACTCGATGGACGTGAGTCTGAGGGAACTCCGGGAGTTGGTGATGGACAGGGAGGCCTGGCGTGCTGCGATTCATGGGGTCGCAAAAAGTCTGACACGACTGAGCGACTGAACTGAACTGAACTGTGTACTTACGAGAAAAGGATTAGCTAGCCAAACAGATCTTACCTATTTTTAGTCATCAGATCTGAGGTATCAAATGAATGATTTAGAACAGAATAGAACAGGAAATGATTCATATTGGAGTAGAATCAGAATAAAAAGCAAAGCAAAGCTAGACTACCCACTCTTTCTGTCTTCCTTGGAGTAGAGTTCTACAAAGGCAATCTTTTGATGTGGACATAAGGTTACCTTCCCCTGAATCTTTTCTTTAAGATTTTTTTCTTTTTTTTTTAAGGTTTATTTATTTGGCTGAATTGTGGAATCTGGGCTTAGTTGCTTCGTAGCATGTGAGACCTTTGTTCCCAGACCAAGGATGGAGCCCATGTCCCCTGCATTGCAAGGGGACATCTTAACCAATGGACCACCAGGGAAGTTTCTTTCCTGAATCTTGTCTAAATTTCTTGATAAACAGCTTTGCTGAATTTATCTTGTTCTTTTTTTTCTATAAGTTTCACTGGTTATCTATTACAACCTTCAACTTTGCTTTCATGTATAATCTTCTGTGTCCATGATATTCTTGAGAATATCAAGAATTTTACTGGGCTAGGTTTTTTAAACAAAATTTTTGTGTTCTTTCTATTGATACAGGGCCTTACCACTAAATAAAAAAAGCAAAGGAAACTATATGTCACTTCAAGATTCTTTTGACAAGGAACATAACCACTATTACTCGCAATAATAATAAATTCATTATGCATCAACAATGTGCAGGAAATTAAAGATGGTAGAAAAGATAAATAAGGCACAGTCCTTGGTCTTAAAGAAATTGCCATTGCTGTGTCACATTCTAGAGACTAGTAGAGATACAAAAGTATTCGGGAGGGTTCTAGAGTAGACAGATTACTATCCTGCTTTTCCTTACTAACAGAACTCTGATTTTGACCAAGAGTTCATTCTTCCATATGCCTCAGGAGAAAGAAATTCAATCTATGTTGGATACTTGATTAATCTAATTAATTAATTAAGTAAATTAACTAGCCTAATTCATCAAGATAGGTGGTGGTTTAGTCTCTAAGTCGTGTCCAACTCTTGCGACCCCATGGACTGTAGCCTGCCAGGCTCCTCTATCCATGAGATTCTCCAGGCAAGAGTACTAGAGTGGGTTGCCATTTCCTTATCCAGGGGATCTTCCCACCCCAGGAATTGAACCCAGGTCTCCTGCACTGCAGGCAGATTCTTTCTCAACTGAGCTATAACGGAAGCCCAATCAGGATAATCCCTCCCCTATTCATGTAATTGACTTAAAAACAGGTTTGTGAACCAATTTTAACAAGTCATAGGTGTTTGTGGAAGCTTCTGGAAATGGAAATTCATTGATCTGGCAGGATGTGAAGAAGTAGAATGTAGCCTCAAAAGCTTTGACAAACATCTTAAGACCACTGAAGAAGAAGAGAGGGTAGCCTGAGAATGAAGCTGTTATTAAGGAAGGCAAGCAGACGCATTGGAAAAACTAGAGTCCTTGATCACATAATTTTCCACGGGGTTAACCAACCCTGAAAGATTCTCCCACATCACTCTGGCTTTCCAGTTTTGTGAACCCATCTACTTTCTTATTAGGTCAGTTTGAATCAAGGTGAGATTATAATATTTACAGAGAACATTCCACTTGGATGCAGGTTCCAACTTTGAAAAACATAATCTAGTTGGGGAGGCAGAACTTACCATATTTCATTGACTCGGCAATCTACTTCCTTTTCCCCACATATTAGTATCTCTGCAATCAGGATGTATCTCTGAAATCAAGTTATTGTCATAAAACTGTTCTCAGCCAAATGGCAGCCTATCATAGTTGCCAATGCTTCTGCATGCGTGCATGACCTTCATCATACCGTTCGTATTACTGATGCTTTAATTGTAGGTATTATTTGAAATACATATATTAAGTTTGTGAGTGTGTTTAGTTGTGTCTGACTCTGAGACCCCATGGATTGTATCCCGCCAGGCTCCTCTGTCCATGGAATTTTTCACGCAAGAATACTGGAGTGAGTTGCCATTTCTTACTCCAATATATTAAGTTTAATTGCCATTTAAAATTAATCATAATTACATCATGATTCAGAACTGAAATAAAAGCTTATTCTATCTGCAGTAAAGCAGCGAAACATACATTTTATATAGATGAAGCCATATTCATCCTCGAAAGAAATACAATTTCATAGTTTCTCACAAATACTTTATAAGGACCTCGGAAATAAAGACCCCCACAATAAGTAAAGCTGTGTTGCATTCTGTCATTGACATTCATGCAAAAGGAATGCCCATCATACCAAACAAAGCACTTGAAAGTAAGAAGAAGAGTCAAATTCTTTGCGAAAGATACAAGAAATTTCAAACTCGTGAGAGGCTTGTGTTATGGATTCATGCATAACGCACTGTGTCATAGAGAATGGAAATATTACCGACTGTCTTTTGCTTGTAGGAAACATTGCCAAATTGATTTTTTGGGTAGATTGTGGTTATACCAGCTGCATATGAGAATTCATTTTCCTGAAATAGGGAGTTTCGACTCTCTACTATTACTTTTGTTCTCAAAAGCCAGATCAGCTTCTTCTCTTTACATTTTGTTCTCTAAATGAAAGACCAACACTGTTACTGGAGATAATATTATTTAGCCCTGATAAAAATCTGTTTGGGGACTTCCCTGGTGGTCTACAGGTTAAGATTCAGTGCTTCCAATGCAAAGGATTCGAGTTTGATCCCTGGTTGGGGAACTAAGATCCCACATGGTATGCGGTATGGCCAAAAAAACCCACATCTGTTTCAAATACTATGTGGTATCACTTATATGAAGAATCTAAATTTTTTTTAAAAAGGTCAAACTTATAGAATATGAGAGTAGAAAAGTGGTTGGCAGGGCTTGCTGGGTGGGGGAACAAGGAAAATTTTGTAAAATGGTGCAAACTTCTTTTCAGTTATAAGATGAATAAGGCCTGAGAAGCTAAAATAGAGCATCGTGGCTACAGTTGATAATACTGTATTGTATAACTGAAATTTGCTGAGAGAGTGGAACTTGGGTATTCTCAGACCCATAAAGAGACAAATAGGTGAGGTGATGGATATGTCAATTTATTCTCTGGAGGGAATTCTTTAACAATGTGTACACGTATACGCATTAAACCATTACAATGCACACTTAAAATACATTACAACGTTGTCAGTTCTCTATCAATAAGCTGGAAAAAATAAGAACCTGAGAAAACCATTCAAACATTGCAACCTGCACCTCTCAGCATCAATTGAGCTGACTGGATCCTTCCTTCTCCTGGAATTCTCATCTGTAGTATCCATAGGATGACCTGTATTTCCCTAGAAATGCTTATGTGCAGTAGAAAGGAGGTTTCTTTATTGTTTGTGTGTTTGAAATGTTTACAGACATATGGAGAGTGTGGAGAGACTGCTATCTACTGGAACTAGATCTCTAGATAGTCCCTAAGAGATTTAATTCTACACTACGGAGAATATCCTTTTCAAAGCCAGATCTGATACTCCTGCCTGTGGAATCACGTACAAATAGCTCAGTCTGATATTCAGTTTGATAAAGCTAGCCTAAATGTCCAGCTTTATCTTGCACCACACCCTTCCAAAAATGCCATTCCTCAGTCGCAGTGAAGTGCTTGCCTTTGCCCAAATGTAGCTGTACCTTGCTTCCTCCTTCCTTGTGGAGTCCTTTGCCA
Organism: Budorcas taxicolor; assembly: GCF_023091745.1. Lineage (NCBI taxonomy): Eukaryota > Metazoa > Chordata > Mammalia > Artiodactyla > Bovidae > Budorcas > Budorcas taxicolor. The sequence goes on along the minus strand of NC_068930.1, from coordinate 59,733,043 downwards.
TTATCCTTCTGATGGCATTCCTCCCATCAAGTACTGCTAGTTTACATCTTCTTACTAAGAACTAATGTCTACCTTCTTTATTTTTCTACCATTTTCATTGCATATTGTGTCCCGCCTACACTTAGTTTATCTTGTATTAAAATTAAGAGTGATGTGTATGTGTGTGTTTGCTCAACTACACTGTGGGTTTCTGAGAGCAGTGAACCAATTTTTATTTCATTTTATTCATGCAATAATGAATGGGGGTAGCCTCTGTCTTAAATGCACTCATGAAATTTCTGGTCAATCAGAAAAGCCAGACATGAACCAATAATTTCAAGTATGTTGAGTATAATGATGAAGAAATGCAGATTTTAAAAAAATATTTATTACATTTTTACTTATTTTTAAAATTTTTGGCTGCCCTGGATCTTTGTTGCTGCAAGCGGACTTTCTCTAGTTGTGATGAGTGAGGTGGGGCACTCTCCGTTGTGCTGCGCAGGCTTCTCACTCCAGTTGCTCCTCTTTTCATGGAGCACGGACTGTAGGGTACATGACCTTTGTTGCTGCATGGCATGTGGGATCTTCCCAGACTGGGGATTGAACCCATGTCCCCTGCACTGGCAGACAGACCACCAGGGAAGTCCCAGAAACACTGATTTTGGCAAGAGCATATAATGTGGGGATAAAATTCAGCCTGGCGAATTAGGGAATGTTTCCTGGAAGAAATAATGTTTATAGCAAATTCTAACAGAGAGTAGGAAATAGCTAGGTGAGAGTGGGAAGGAAATTGAAAAAGTGCGTGAGAACAGTATCTAAGAAATATAAGACTTCAGAAATAATGATATGTTCTAAGTACTGGAAAAAGTCAGCCTCACTTGATGTGAGGCTTATAGAAGTAGGCAGGGGCTAGCTCATGCAGTCTTAATAATTTATTATTTTATCCTGTGGGGAACAGGATCCTGGAGTTTTTAATCAGGGAATTGAGGAGATCAGAATTATGTTGTTAAAAGTGCACGTGACTGCAATGTGAAGAACAGATCGGAGCCATGAGTAGATGTGGGAATGTCAGTTGTTTAGGGGTTTTTTTGATGGGGAGAGGAGAGGTTGGGATTGGTTTTATTTGTTTGTTTTTTGGTAATAATCCAGATAAGAGACAATAGTGATTTAGATCATTAGATCTTCGTACGTCCCACAATGTTGAGTGCAAGTGCTTGTGTCCAGTATGCTGTTGCTAAGTCACTTCAGTTGTGTCCGACTCTGTGCAACCCCATAGACGGCAGCCCACCAGGCTCCCCTGTCCCTGGGGTTCTCCAGGCAAGAACACTGAAGTGGTTGCCATTTCCTTCTCCAATGCGTGAAACTGAAAAGTGAAAGTGAAGTCGCTCAGTCGTGTCCGACCCTCAGCGACCCCATGAACTGCAGCCTTCCAGGCTCCTCCGTCCATGGAATTTTCCAGGCAAGAGTACTGGAGTGGGGTGCCATTGCCTTCTCCATGTGTCCAGTATAGTTAGTTACATAAATGCTTCTTGAACTAAAGTACGTTAATTGACACATCACATGTAAATCACAAGGCAATGTCAGGAAGGCCTTTCAAACAGTCAGCATTCTTTTCCTGGTGACCTCCTCAGGTCTGTGAGTCCCAGAGTCTGATGAGCAGACTTTATTTATTTAGATGATTCCTGGAGATTCCATATCAGGAAGAAATTGCTGTAGCTAAAACTACTGCCAGCCACATTTTATGGGAAACGCCCCTGCAAAGGTCAGTTGTTAGGTACTGGTGGAGATGACATCCCTTTCAGCTTTGATGAAGGAGGCACATACTTTCTCATTAGCCAGCTCCTTTGCTTTGGTTGCTAATATTTCAAAATATGCAAATAAAATCTCTCCCTTAGCTTACTACATAAAAACAATAGCCTATGCTTTTCACCTTTTGTGAAGGTAGAAAATCATATTCCAGGTGTGAAATTTGATTATTTTGTATCTTAGTATTTTTTTAAATTTCAAGATAATCATTTATCTTGAAAAAAGGAAGCATGTAATGGGTATGCATAGATGTGGTTCAAGAAGAAGTCAAGGATAATTTCTTCTTTGTCACATTTTTACCTTGATATGAACATAATTACAATGTATTAGAAAATGTTTTGAATATTTTTTAAAACAATGAGCAGAGGACAACAGCAAGTTATCCAAGGCATAATTATCCAGGGTGGCTGGTAGGTATACCTGTATCTATATCCATATGCTTTCAGTTACCAAATATTGCAATATAATTACTTCAAAAAATAATTTTGTTTATTTTTGGCTGTGCTTGGTCTTCATTGCTGCGTGGGCATTTCTCTAGTTGCGATGAGCAGGGGCTACTCTCTAGTCGCAGAGCTTCGTCTTCTCTTATGCCTCCCAGCCTCTAGAGCATGGGCTCCACAGTCACGTTGCACGGGGTAGGGGAGGGCTTAGTTGCTCCTGCTGCGTTGACAGGCGGATTCTTTACCACTGAGCCACCAGGGAAGCCATATAATTACCTTTCGACCAAGCTTCTTTTCACTGTGACAAAACAAAAAGGTTGATCCCATTTCCTTTAAACCCAGTGTTCTCATCTGTAAAGTGGGGATAATAATCTGTACTTCATGAAATTGTACAGATTAAAATTTTTAAATGTTATATTAAAAAAGTACATAAATATTTGACTAATGAAATAATATATAGAAATCATACTAAGATGCTCTGAATATTAGCTTTGCATAGCTAATCTCCTCTATTCAACCTGAAAGATTTGATATTATTAAACAAATGATTACATTACAGATTGGATTAAGGGAAATTTTTAGATAAAAATTTTCCAGCTTTACTGAAATATAATTGGCATATAACGTTGTAAATTTAAGGTGTCTGTATGTTGACTGATGTATGTATATATCGCATAATGATTATTGCCTTCAGTTCAGTCTGGTTCAGTTGCTCAGTCACGTCTGACTCTTTGCAACCCCAAGGACTGCAGCACACCAGGCTTCCCTGTCCATCACCAATTCCCGGAGCTGTCTCAAACTCATGTCCATTGAGTCGGTGATGCCATCCAACCATCTCATCCTCTGTCGTCCCCTTCTCCTCCTTCCGTCAATCTTTCCCAGCATCAGGGTCTTTTCAAATGAGTCAGCTCTTCGCAATACTAGGTAGCCAAAGTATTGGAGTTTCAGCTTCAGCATCAGTCCTTCCAATGAACACCCAGAATTGATCTCCTTTAGGATGGACTGGTTGGATCTCCCTGCAGTCCAAGGGACTCTCAAGAGTCTTCTCCAACACCACAGTTCAAAAGCATCAATTCTTAGGCACTCAGCCTTCTTTTATAGTCCAACTTTCCCATCCATACATGACTACAAAAACCATAGCTTTGACCAGACAGACCTTTGTCAGCAAAGTAATGTAGCTTTAGCCAAAAGTATCATCATGTCACGTAATTACCACTTCTTTTTTCTTATGAGAATATTTAATATCATCTCTCTTAGCAACTTACAAGTATATAACATGGTATTATTAAATATAATCTCCAAACTCTACACTTAGACCCCCAGAACTTGTTAATCTTATAATTGTAAGTTTGCACCCTTTGACTTAGACAAATTCTTAAGTAATTGCAATTAGTCTTTGATTCACTTGTCTGCTCCTTTTCATTCTTCAGCTGCTCCCCGGTTCATTCTCTTCCATATTCATGGCATCCTCATGATGCTTTCTGGTTGCTCATTTCTTCCTGTGGCAGTCTTTTCAGACCTAATCTCTCCCAAGGTATTGCATGATATATTGAGTTTTCTTTTCCTCTAACCTTATTTAAGGAGAAGGCAATGGCAACCCACTCCAGTCCTCTCGCCTGGCAAATCCCATGGACGGAGGAACCTGGTAGGCTGCAGTCCATGGGGTCGCTAAGAGTCGGATACGACTGAGCGACTTCACTTTCACTTTTCACTGTCATGCACTGGAGAAGGAAATGGCAACCGACTCTAGTGTTCTTGCCTGGAGAATCCCAAGGACGGGGGACCTGGTGGGCTGCCGTCTATGGGGTCACACAGAGTCGGACATGACTGAAGTTGACTTAGCAGCAGCAGCAGCAACCTTATTTAACCTCTCAACCTTTTCATGGGACTGACCTTAGCTAGGTGTTAGGAAGAAAATACTCTTACTAAGCTAATTTGAATTGAAGCATTTACTTAATTTTGTCTTTCTTGGTATATTTACTTTGAAAACAGGATAATCATTAATCTAACTTGTGACTTGGTAGTGGAATTTTAAACTCTGTAAAGGAGATGTTTTTTAGGTCAGGGAACAATTTTGCCTGGTGGGCTTTCCTGGTGGCTCAGCAGTAAAGAATCTCCTGCCATGCTGGAGACGTGAGTTGACATGGGTCTAATCCTTGGGTTGGGAAGACCCCTGGAAAAGGAAATGCCAACCCACTCCACTATTCTTCCCTTGGAAATCCCATGGACAGAGGAGCCTGGCAGGCTACAGTCCATGGGGTCCCAAAGTGTCAGATGTTACTTAGTGACTAAACAAAAACTGAAAGCGGTAGTTCTGTCTTAGTTGCACGTTAGAATCAAGCTTTTAAAAGATATCTATTGCAAAGACCCCACTTTCAGAGATTCTAATATAATTGGTACACAGTGGGATGAAAGTGAAAGAGCACAGTGAAAAACTTGGCTTAAAGCTCAACATTCAGAAAACGATCATGGCATCTGGTCCCATCACTTCATGGGAAATAGAGGGGAAACAGTGGAAACAGCGTCAGACTTTATTTTTCTGGGCTCCAAAATCACTGCAGATGGTGACTTCAGCTATGAAATTAAAAGACACTTACTCCTTGGAAGGAAAGTTATGACCGACTTAGATAGCATATTCAAAAGCAGAGATATTACTTTGCCAACGAAGGTCCGTCTAGTCAAGGCTAATGTTTTTTCAGTGGTCATGTACCGATGTGAGAGTTGGACTGTGAAGAAAGCTGAGCACCAAAGAATTGATGCTTTTGAACTGTGGTGTTGGAGAAGACTCTTGAGAATCCCTTGGACTGCAAGGAGATCCAACCAGTCCATTCTAAAGGAGATCAGTTCTGGGTGTTCTTTGGAAGGAATGATGCTAAAGCTGAAACTCCAGTACTTTGGCCACCTGATGAGAAGAGTTGACTCATTGGAAAAGACTCTGATGCTGGGAGGGATTGGGGACAGGAGGAAAAGGGGATGACAGAGGATGAGATGGCTGGATGGCATCACTGACTCAGTGGACGTGAGTTTGAGTGAATTCTGGGAGTTGGTGATGGACAGGGAGGCCTGGCATTTCATGGGGTTGCAAAGAGTCAGACACAACTGAGTGACTGAACTGAACTGGGACCCAGGTATTAACATTTTTAAAGCTTCCCAGAAGGATTCTAATATGTAGCTAGCATATTAGGTTTGAAACCACCAGGTTAAAATGACTTTCTTGATTTAACTTTCAATACTAAAAAATTTCCATTTTTCTGTTATGTGAGTTTCAAACACATCAACTTATGTGTACTATATCTGGTAAAAAGAAGACTAGGAAAAAAATTAATTGAAAGATAATAGAGGGAAGCCCAAATAATTATTTATTATTATAGCAATTATTTTTAATAATAGTAATAATAATTATTGTGTCATCAAAGCCAAATCCCACATTTTATTAATGAGGAAACAGACTCAAATTATTTAAGTTACACAGAGATAGAGCCAGGACAAACTTTAAATGACAAATGATTGGATATTTTAAATACCCTACTTTTTTCACTTTTTGAAATTTAATTCACTTATTGATGGACTAATGGCTCAGATGGTAAAGAATCTGCCTGCAGTGCAGAAGATGAGGGTTGGATCCCTGGGTCGGGAAGATCCCTGGGAAACAGGAATGGCTACCCACTTCAGTATTCTTTCCTGGAGAATCCCATAGACAGAGGAGCCTGGCGGGCAACAGTCCATGGAGGTCTCAAGAGTCAGACACGACTGAGCGGCTAACGCACGCAATGGACTAAACTCACTTTAGAATATGATTCATTATATAAGTGACAAACATCCAAGCAATGCACAAAGATACAAAATGACAAGCAAATCTCCAAAACCACTTTAAATCTCACTTTCAAAGGTTGCTTTTTAAAATTTTTCTCCACAAAGGGTATAACCATTGTCTTCCACAAGGCGGCAGTATTGCTTACTCTTCAACAGTCTCCCCAAGGCCTGATGCAAAAAAAAGTGAATGTTGCTCCGTTGTGTCTGACTGTTTAAGATCCCCTGGACTGTGCAGCCTGCCAGGCGCCTCTGTCCACGGAATTCTCCAGGCAAGAGTGGGCTGCCATTTCCCTCTCCAGGGGATCTAACTGACCCTGGGATTGAACCCAGGTCTCCTGCATTGCAGGCAGATTCTTTAATGTTTGAGCCACACCAGCTATACTTCCCTAATTATCCAGGGTAGACTTTGAAGACTCAGGCCCCCCCAGAGAAGAATCAGGCCCTTTTACTAAAATGCCCCATGAAAGATTCCTGATCCAGGATGAAAACCAGAAGTGAATAAAGAACTACACCAGGCAGAGCTGTAACTGTATGGACAAACAGTAGGCATAGATCAAGGTCTGAGGCAACCCGTGGAAGCACAAGGCAAGGTGCTTTCTGGAAACCTATGGGATACCCCTCTCTGTGGAGGTATAAAGGGCTGGGTCCAGTTTTGTGAAAATGTGCATCCAACTCTGTCATGCACAAAAATTTCCTTTTGCAACAGACTGATCTGAGGCTGTAGGACATGATTAAGGGCTTCTGTGTGTCCCTATGGCTCCAAGAGGATGTGGGCTGCTAGAAAAAAGCCTGGATCTTTTGATAGTGCCCTTGTAAAATGTGTTGAGGGGATCATGTTTGGGTTTCTCAAACCTTGTATATTCCCAGCCGGAAACAGATGATACATAAACGTGTTCTAGTCGTTGTCACTAAATTCTACAGACATAAGGAGAATAATTTTTAGACTTTCTATGTAATAAAATGTATCTTCTAGAATGAAAAGTTTATAACTGGTGACATCTTTGAAGAAGAGAATGCCCCTTCTTTGTGATGTTCAGAAATAGGCTTCTCCATGACCTAGGAGGGGATGCAACTGAAGAAAGTCATAACATGATCAGATCTTAGGAAGAAAACTCTTTTTAATGTCTTCAAAGCCTGAGATTATTGAAGCAGGGATGGGACCTGGGGCATGGAATGGAATATGAGTGAGAAGAGGTATGGAAGGGAAATTCTATCCCCGAAGAGAACCCAGGCAAACCAGAGTAAAACAGATATGTGAGAAATACATGATGGACTTTGCCAGATAAAGCTCTAATAACTTTGAACTAAAGTGATCTGTTTGGGATCCTTTGGAATAAAGGGTTTATTCTCTAACACAGAACATAGAGCAAGGACCAAGAACTCGGTTTTTGTTTTTCCGAATCAAAGAACTCTCTAAAACCTTCCAAGCTTTTAGATCAACTTATAGTTCAAAAGGTCTTTTGGTAACCAGTGGCAGTTGCTGTGCCTAACTGCAACAAGAAACAAGATAGACATCATATTAAATATTGTGAGTGATAACATCAATTCAAGTTAAAATCCTTACTTTTGACAGGCATTTTTCTTTTTAGGACCCCCTGTTGTTCTTGTTCAGTCGCTAAGTCGCTTCCAATTCTTCATGACCCCATGGACTGTAGCACATCAGGCTCCTCTGTCCATGGGATTCTCCAAGCAAGAATACTGGAGTAGGTTGCCGTGCCCTCCTCCAGGGGATGTTCCTGACCCAGGGATCAAACCCATGTCTCCTGCATCTCCAGCATTGGCAGGCAGATTCTTTGGCAGGGAAGAGTTGAATTGACGTTATGAGACTCACAATATTTAGGGCACCCTAGTGATTTCGTCAGAGAAGGCAATGGCACCCCACTCCAGTACTCTTGCCTGGAGAATCCCATGGACGGAGGAGCCTGGTAGGCTGCAGACCATGGGGTCGTGAAGAGTCGGAAACGACTGAGTGACTTCACTTTCACTTTTCACTTTCATGCGTTGGAGAAGGAAATGGCAACCCACTCCAGTGTTCTTGCCTGGAGAATCCCAGGGACAGGGGAGCCTGGTGGGCTGCCATCTATGGGGTCGCACAGAGTCCGACATGACTGAAGCAACTTAGCAGCAGCAGCAGCAAATGATGTGCCTGATTTCAACTATGAAGTTACGTTCTTTTTTTTTTTTTTTGTATTCGGTATCCAAACTTCATTCTATGTTAGGGCAGTTGGCAATGTGTCCTGTCATTGTGGCTTATAATTCTGACCATTTCCTTCATGAGGCTTAGAAATCTTGATTTCTGCCTAGTACTGGCAGAAATTTGACTGATAAAAGAAATGAGACGTTGACCTGCATTTTCTGGGTTTGAAGCTACAATACGTTTTGCACAGGGTATATAATGTAAGTAATGAGTCCTCCCAAACCTCGAATTGGAAATATGAAACCTGATCAGAAGTCACTGAGGAAAACTCAATGTGCTCCAAGACACTATAAGGAGAGGCTGGTGAAAGGAATCTTGTCAATAATGCAGGCAGAATGCCATGATCATTACTACAGAGTTAGTAGAACTGTGAAAAAATATTTTTAAAAAGACCACTGTGTTTTCCTAATTTCACCTGAATTCAAGTAAAAGATCAGAGTAAAAACCAAGAAGGGAATAGCAGTGCCAGAGTCCTGTCATGCCCTTCTTTGCTCTGGAGCCAAGTGCACAGTAACCAAGAAAGATGCTCTTAGTGACCAATAAGAGCATGTATGATTCATTGTTTGAGAAGATTTCCTGCTTGGTAGATTGCTCATCAATATCTGGTTCCCCTGCTTGTGGGAGGATCACTTTTACCCATCCTCATGAACTCAGACGTCTCCATGTCTTACTCTGGCCTTTGATATGTGAGTGGAGGCTTTGGGGGCTCCTCTGGCATAAGCAGGCTTTTTTCAAGTTCCCTTTTTCCTCTGCCATGATTACCAGTAATATTCCAGATAGAAGTTGCTCCATCAGCCTGGGTGCTGGATTAAAGGTTTGTGATGCAGAGCCAGTCTCCTTTCTTGGCCTCTATTGCCCGTGTTGTGCAAACAAGATGTGAGCTTTTATTGTTTCAAGCCACTGAAATTTGGGGGTTGCTTGTCACTGCAGCACAACTGGCCCTTCCAGCTGGACTGATCTGTTCAGTCTACTATATACATTCTCAGTGGAAAGAATATTGCCCCCAATGGGGCAAAAGTTGATTCTTGGAGGACAGAAGAGCCTTACTCTTATGTATAAAGCAGAGATTACATATAATACATAACAAATATACAATATATGTGTGGTATTACATTTTCACGGGGCTAGGGGTGGGGAACTGGGCTTCCCTAGAGGCTTTTCTGGTGGCTCGAACAGTAAGGAATCTGCCTGCAATGCAAGAGACCTGGGTTTGATCCCTGGGTTGGGAAGATTCCCTGGAGGAGGGCATGGCAACCCACTCCAGTATTCTTGCTTGGAGAATTCCCATGGATAGAGGAGCCTGGAGGGCTAGTCTGTGAGGTTGCAAAGAGTCAGACATGACTGAGCAACTAACACACGGGGTGGAGAACTAGGGGAAAAAATGTCTAAAAATGCTCATTGGGATACAATAATGAAATAAGGGTTGAGAAACATTGGTCTGTTGGCTAAAAGTAATGGTCAGCCTATCTTTAAAGAGTCTAATCCAGAGATTCGCAACTCTGGTAGCATATGTGAAGCTCCTGGAGAGCTTTTTAAAAATACTGATATCCCAGTGTGGTTCTCAGAGATTCTAATTTAACTGGTAGAATCCACATTTTGGTATTTTTTAAAAGGTCCCAGGTAATCCTAATTCTCACTTGGGGTTAAGAACCACTGGACCAGACATTCTCCAAGACAAAGCAGCATTGCTTCCCCCGGGAGAGGTGCCACATAAATAGCAGAGACATAGCACAGTGTACTGGAAATGGCTGGCGTGGAGTACAACTCACTTCTATTTTAGAAGGGCTATTGTGGCCTCACACCAGGTAACAAAAAGCTGGATTCATCAAGGAGAGAGAGCAATGTCCAATTTCTGTATCTTATCTTTCCCGTTTCATGACACACTATTTGAATGCAGAGGGTCTTTTATGACTCATTTGGAAAACACAAGAAGGGAAAAAATATGGCTGTAGTTATTCCTGGGTTAGTACCCATAGTCAGCATTTTCTGCATAGATGCAATTTGGAAATCATCTCTATCTTCAGCTCCTAAAATTTTAAATTCTTACTGAGTTAAAAAGCTATTCAGCATGGAATCTTCTTTATCCTCTATACCCATGGGAACTCTAGATGCCAGGGGAACACTTTCACATACATTGTGAAAATTAAAACATACATGATTTTTTTTTAATTGAGAAGATAAAGCCCTTTCTTCTTCTTAGAAAGGGATCTTGGTAGCTAAATGACAGTGGCAAAGGATTATCATGACCGAATTTAGTCATTAGATGTACCATCACTTATTTTTTCCTGAAATGTCACTTGGAATTGACAGCGATATGTCTGTATTTTAATGAAGTGACTCCATTTCCAGCCAGGAATTCAAAATTATATGTGTTGATTAAAAAGGATATCATTTTATATTTTCCTTTTATATATCTTCACAAGAGATGGCATTTACACTGGTCTCACTTTTTTGGAGGTTCTGATTAAAAGGTGTAGATTGTCTTTCTTGTTGTTATTTTTGGTCACAGAGCACTTAGTTTCAGGGCAAGGGTGGAGATATTTGCAGGCATTACTTGTGAAATTTCTTGAAGCTGGAAAGCAAAATTTCTAGGAAATTCTTCATGAGAAGGAGAGAGTCAGCGTCGGTTGCGCAAGTTGATAAATGCTCACAACTAGCTTGTCAACACTGTTGATGATTTCGGTAAATGCACAAATGAGAAAATCAAGTGTTTCAGGTTATCTATAGAGACAAGGGTGGATAGATGCAGAGAGGGATAAAATGGGAATCTAAGAAAGCTTAAAAGCTAACTCATGAATTAGGTTCATCTAATTCCACAAGAAGGGCAACATTACGTTATAATGAATCCTTTTCAAAATGCCTATGGGCCCCACTCACGAAGGGGAGGAGAGCAACTGAGTGTCATATGATGCTGCTCCCAAAGGCATAGCTCACTGGGCAAGAAGTAGAATCTTGTCCTGAGTGAGGTTGGGCTAATTATATTCTCTCTCCTGGATATTTGGAATTAGGATATTATCTCTATCTAGTTTATCTTGGGCGGTGGAGCTATTAAGTGACAAAGAGCTGGGGCTAGACTGCTGTTTTCTACTAAGGGACTGCAGCAGAGAAAGCCAATCTTCCAGAGGAAAAAAAAAGATATTACTGAGCTTAGAAGAGCTGAAAAGACTGCCTTTAGTCCATGGCTTTCAAGTCCCTTGACATGTGAAGTTCCATGTCCAGATCTGGTTGTCCCACCATCTTTGGTTCTACAAGATTCTCCTGTATCCTTTTAATCATTACTCCTTGTGCTTGAGCTAATTTCAGTGGGTCTCCGTTCCTTTCGAGCAATTATCCCTGATTACGAGTGTTCTCCACAACGAACAGCTAAAATCTATGAAGGACATAGGCCACATTTACTGCAGACGTTCAGCTTCTTAAAATTTTGCTTTAAATTATCCACGTTAGCCTTCTGGTCGATGAACTGGCTGTTTGGTATAACAGATGTGGCAGGCTTTGTGAGCAAACGGGTCAGAAAGAAGTGCTGAATGGCATGAAATCTTTGCAGCAATGGGCACACGATTTATCATACATGTTCGAAACAAAAAGGCAAAGATCCAAACATGCAAAACCTTATGGTTGCATTTTTCCTTCTTTAACCTAATTAAGCCCTTAATAACATAGCTAGATTTAAAGGAGATTTGCATAGCAATGTAATGTCTCCATTAGAAAGGGTTTCAAAAGATGCTAAGGTGGATAGAATAATCAGCTCTATCAGTTCCATTAATTTCTGGCCCCCTTTTGCTTCTGCTTTAGACCCCTGACACCAATTATGCAAATGTGTTCACACAGTGTCTGGTTGCTTTCGCATTATAATTTAAATGTAGGTGTTTTACGAAGACAAAAGGAAATGCATTGTCCTTTCCAAAATTTAGAATTTGAACGGATTCACTGATTTTGTTCCTGTCGAATTACCAGGCAGCTGGAGAAACAGCTGGACCAGTTTCTGAACGCCAACAAAAAAACCCCACAAGTCTGAATTACAATAGGGGTTTTCATCAGAATTTTATAGTATTGTTAATAAATACAATACACACTTTAGTAGTAGTTGGCTGCTTTCCTGTTTACATTAGCAAATGTATTGTAAAGATGAAGTCAGATGCACTAGGAGTTGCTTGATTCACTGAGAGAAATCATTTTGGACTTAATTTTAAGGATTACAAAGACCATTTTGAAGGAAGATCTAAAGATCCCTGTCTTAGTTTCCTAGGGGCGGTAGGGCTTGGTGGACCTTGAGGATTGCTTGGTTTAACACCCAGTTCCACTAGCTGTGTGACCTTGTAAGTTACTTGACCTCTCTGTGCTTTAATCTTCTCATTTGTGAAGTGGGGATAAAACAGTGCCTACTTCAGTGGCTAGTTGTGAGGATTAAATGAGTTAGTTTATAGCACTCAATATGGTGCCTAGCTTGCCTAGTGGCTCAGACAGTAAAGAATCTGCCTGCAGTGCAGGAAACCCGGGTTTCATTCCTGGGTTGGGAAGATCTCCTGGAGAAGGGATAGGCTACCCACTCCAGTATTCTTGCCTGGAAATTTCCATGGACAGAGGAGCCTGGTGGGCTGTTACAGTCCATGGGGTCAAAAAGAGTCGGACATGACTGAGTGACAAACACACAGAGCATACATACACACATACAGTATACATACATGCACACATACATACAGTATGTGTACAGACATAAAGTATCATTAGTCATTATTACACCCCCAAAATGCAAAATCATATTATTTTCCTAAAATTTCAGCCAGTGGAACTAATTATTCCAATTAGTGCAATATCCTGTCAGACCCAGTTAGTGACTCAAAGTATGAAAATAAACATATGTCTGCCTTTTTACAGGCAGACCAGTGCGGGTAAGGAGGGGTATACAGTCATGCATGTATATGCTGCCTGATCTCAAAGATCAGGCTTCGTACTTTCTTATGAGTACACATCCTTCCCAGTAGGTTGGCTGAATGACTGTCTTATCTTGAGACAGGGCCAGCACCTTCTGGTTAACAGTTAGTGGACAAGGTACACTGGGTCAAGATAGTACAAGGTGGACCCCACTGCAGGTTCTGGGAGGAAATCCTTGCCTCACTGATACATATTGGAAGGACACGACAATAGGGAAGTGAGGGTGTCCTGGGGAAGCAGTTGATGACCAGGAGAAATAACTCTGGTTAGAGAGTTTACCTAAATTGTGTTTAGGTAATCCAGGTAATCTTTGTCAGAATCGGAGCATGTTACTAGAACCACAGCAGCAATGGCAAATTACACTGGATGTTGGGGTAAAGATTGGTTAGGATGGTCCTAGGGGTGGTTTGTGTAGAACCTTCATGTCCAACTGGAAGAGGGAGGAAGGAAAGAATACCAGGATGTTTATGAAGGAATGAGGTAGTCCTTTAAGTAGTTTCTTTCATCTTCTAAACTTTGTGGAACAGAAAGCACCATTGATCTTCTGGACATTTTCTCAATGAAGGAATGGTGATCTTTAAGAGGACCTTACATCAGTCGGGGCAATATGTCTGAGTGATAGGTATGAGAAAAAAAAATAAAAAGAACTATGCTCCTACAGAATTATTAGATTTTTCCAGGCAGTAAACTCTAAGAGATTGAAAGCTTCCTTCTCTCTCTCTCTTTCTCTTATATCCAGGAAAATACTGCTTCTTAATATGCAAGGAAGAACTAGGCTTATTTCAGTTCAGTTCAGTTCAGTCACTCAGTCGTGTCTGACACTTTGTGACCCCATGAATCGCAGCACGCCAGGCCTCCCTGTCCATCACCAACTCCCGGAGTTCACTCAGACTCACGTTCATCAAGTCCGTGATGCCATCCAGCCATCTCATCCTCAGTCGTCCCCTTCTCCTCCTGCCCCCAATCCTTCCCAGCATCAGGGTCTTTTCCAATGAGTCAATGCTTCGCATGAGGTGGCCAAAGTACTGGAGTTTCAGCTTTAGCATCATTCATTCCAAAGAAATCCCAGGGCTGATCTCCTTCAGAATGGACTGGTTGGATCTCCTTGCAGTCCAAGGGACTCTCAAGAGTCTTCTCCAACACCACAGTTCAAAAGCATCAATTCTTCGGCGTTCAGCCTTCTTCACAGTCCAACTCTCACATACATACAGGCTTATTGAGCATGACATAAAAATCTACTTTGAAAATTCACATTTTTTGATTACCAAGATTAGGGAAGCACAATGGCTTTTGGAATCAGAATTGCATTAGTTGCAAAGGAAACTGATCTTCTATGAGAGTTGTTGTTGTTGTCCAGTCACTCAGTCTTGTCCAACTCTCTGTGACCCCATGGACTGCAGCACACCAAGCTTCTGTCCTTCGCTACCTCCCAGAGTTTGCGTAAACTCAAGTCCATTGAGTCGGTGATGCTATCCAACCATCTCATCCTCTGTTGCCCCCTTCTCCAACTATGAGAGGTGAATACTGCTCAAATATCGTTGTGGTCGCTCTTAAGTTAATGAACCTCCCTAACTATCATTGATCATAACTATTTCTTGTTGCAGAAAAGAATTCCTTTTCATACCTGCAATCGTAATGTGTTGTCTAAATTATGTAGGCAGATAAACTGAGCATTTGGAAATCAGAGACTCTAAGGAGTGTACTTGGCAGTCAATTAACATTTGCTGAATGAATGAGCTATTCAGTGTGCATTACAAGATAATGGCGATGACAATGGTTAGAAATGAAGAAGGAAAAAGAAAGGGAAAGACAGGGAGAGGAAAGAAACAGCTGTAGCTCTAAGGCAGCTGGCATGACAATTACTGCTGCTGAAGCGACCACAATACACTGGTTTTAATTATTCTGAAGTTGGTTCTCCAGTTTGCATATCACTTCAGATTTTTGCTTCAAATGTCCCCTCCTACTGATTGTCGTTTAGTCATCCATTTAATGTCTGTTAATCCATAGGGAAGGTGAGGGAACAAAAGATTAATGTCAGCGATAAGTTTCCTAGTGTTTTCTGTATTTCATTCTCACAGTAACTCTGTAAGAGAAGGTCTATTATCCTTGTTTTACAGGTGAGAAAAACCGAGGTTTAGCAGTAGTCTCATGGTCACAGAGGTAGTATGGAGCAGAGCTAGAATTTGAACCATGGGCTGTCTGAAACTAGAGAGTATGCTCTTACCATTACACCTTTCTGCTTCCACACTACTCAGACTTCTAACTTGATTCCAGTCACTGTGAACGTTCCCAGTACTTTATAGTTTTAGAAGAAATTTTATTGGAGTAGAGGTGCTTTACAACTTTGTGTTAGCTGCTGCTGGACAGCAAAGTGCATCAGCTATACATATTCATTTATGCCCTCTTTTTTTGGATTTCCTTCCCACTTAGGTCACCACAGAGCGTCGAGTAGAGTTCCCTGCGCTATACAGTTCTCATTAGTTACCTATTTTGTGCACAGTATCAATGGTGTATGTATGTCAATCCCAATCCCCCAATTCATCGCATCCCTACTTTCCCCCTTGGTATCCATACATTTGTTCTCTGTGTCTCTGTTTCTGCTTTGTAAACAGGATCATCTATAACAATTTTTTTCAGATTCCACATATATTCATTAATACATGATATTTGTTTTTCTGACTTGCTTCACTTTGTATCACAGTCTCTAGGTCTATCATGTCTCTACGAATGACCCAATTTCCCCAGTGCTTCGTAGTTTACAAATGTTTTCATACTCCCTCTTTCTCCTTCCCTCCCTTCCTACCTCTTCCTGTGTGTGTGTGTGTGTGTGTGTATAAATGTGTACCGCATTGGTTTATTACATTAATTTTCTCCTTGTATCGTTTGCATTCTTAAGCCTCAAGATGCCTGTGCCGCAATGTTCTGAAGTCAGAAAGTTCTGCAAGGTCTGTTAAAGAAAACAGCAGTTCCCTAGGCCCCGACTTTCTCAGTCCCCTTCCCCAGAGCCAATAACTGTCAGCTCCTTCAGCTGTTTCTTTTAGCATTTGTTTCAGCATTTCTAAATGCTATGCTTATATTGCTACTTTCAACTACCTCAACCCCAGCCTACTCCAATTGCATACTTACGCACTTTTCTATCCACTCTGCCAATACAGTTCTATCATTTTGTTGGTTAAGTCAAATCAATATGTATGTTATTATCACTATGTAAATGCCTACATACTCTGATTACCTTTCTTTTTTGTTTTTCATGGAGTTATAGATGGGGCATCTCTGGGGGCTCAGTGGTAAAGAACCCACCTGCAAAGCAGGAGACGTGGGTTCAATCCCCGGTTCAGGAAGATCCCCTGGAGGAGAGCATGGCAACTCACTCCAGGATTCTTGCCTGGAGAATCCCATGGACAGAGGAGTCTGGTGGGCTGCAGTCCACGGGGTCAAAGAGTCAGATGTGACTGAAGCGACTGAGCGCCAACGCACAGAGTTATAAACACACACTTAGCTTTTACTTTTCACTTCATTTCAGTTATCCCTAGCTCATAGCCAAATCCTCCCCCAAAGGTGTATTTCTCTTCAATGTAGTCAGACACATTAGGTAGTCTATCAACTTCGCCTTCTTTGAAACACGTGAGAGCCTTCTGGTTTTCACCATTTTGACTTTGAGGCTTCTGTAGACTTGCTTCACAGCTGTCATTCTGGGATCAAACTTCGCCATTATTCTGAGAGTCTACATGTCTCTCTGTTGTGTCAGGTCTCATTTCCAGAGCCCTACATGTCTTAGCTTTTGATGTTCTTCCTTTCTTTCATCTTCTTTTTTTCCACTGATGATTCCAACATTTCAGGGGCTAATAATAAAAAAGGTGGTTTGTTTTTTTTCTCACTTTCAGTAGATATCCTCTGTATGTTGGCTGCAGCTCTGCTCCATGTTAGCTTCTTTCCAGGATCCAGGAGCGGTCCTGATCTGACCCACACCCACTATTTGGGAAAGAAAAGAGCAAAGATATCCATAATTTCCATTTGCATTTAATTGTTCAAAGCAAAGCAATAGCCAAGTTTGATGTCGTTGGGAGGGGAAATATAATAGAATTGTAATCCTGATGGAGAAGGGCAGGGAATATTCTGAACACATAACACAATCTGCTCTGTGTTCCCCTTCACTTGCTCCCACATTTTTGGATAGCCATCCTCCAAAAGCTTTCTGCAAAAGGGTGCATAAGAGCTAAATTTGTTGAGATCCTGAATGTCTAAAATATCCCTTTTACCCAGTTAACAGCTAATTTAGATATAGAATTTTAGATTGAAATGATTTTTTTTGAAATGATTTTTTTTTCTCAGAATTTATGGGTATTGCTTTGCTGTCTTCTTGATTCCAGTGTTGCTGTTTAGAAGTCCAATGTAACCCTAATGCTTGTTTATAAACTTTTTTCCTTCTGGAAGTTTATTTTTGTTCCCATTGATCTGAAATTTCACAGTGGTATGTCTGTGGATTTGTTTCCATCCATTGTGCTGGATAATTGACAGACCCTCTACATTTGGAAATTTATGTCCTTCAGTTTGGAAAATTTTCTTGAATTATACCTTTGATATGTATATACGTGAAAAGAAGGGAAGCAAAAAGGAAAGGAGAAAAGGAAAGATATACCCATTTGAATGCAGAGTTCCCAAGAATAGTAAGGAGAGATAAGAAAGCCTTCCTCAGCAATCAATGCAAAGAAATAGAGGAAAACAATAGAATGGGAAAGAGTAGAGATCTCTTCAAGAAAATTAGAGATACCAGGGAACATTTCATGCAAAATGGGCTCGATAAAGGACAGAAATGGTAGGGACTTAACAGAAGCAGAAGATATTAAGAAGATGTGACAAGAATACACAGAAGAATTGTTCAAAAAAGATCTTCATGACCCAGATAATCAAGATGGTGTGATCACTCACCTAGAGACTGACATCCTGGAATGTGAAGCCAAATGGGCCTTAGAAAGCATCACTACGAACAAAGCTAGTGGAGGTGATGGAATTCCAGTTGAGCTATTTCAAATCCTGAAAGATGATGCTGTGAAAGTGCTGCACTCAATATGGCAGCAAATTTGGAAAACTCAGCAGTGGCCACAGGACTGGAAAAGGTTGGTTTTCATTCCAATCCCAAAGAAAGGCAATTCCTTCATCCAGGCAATGCCAAAGAATGCTCAAACTACCACACAATTGCACTCATCTCACACGCCAGTAAAATAATGCTCAAAATTATCCAATCCAGGCTTCAGCAATATGTGAACCGTGAACATCCATTGTTCAAGCTGGTTTTAGAAAAGGCAGAGGAACTGTAGATCAAATTGCCAACATCTGATGGATCATGGAAAAAGCAAGAAAGTACCAGAAAAACATCTATTTCTGCTTTATTGACTATGCCAAAGCCTTTGACTGTGTGGATCACAATAAACTGTGGAAAATTCTGAAAGAGATGGGAATACCAGAGCACCTGACCTGCCTCTTGAGAAACCTGTATGCAGGTCAGGAAGCAACAGTTAGAACTAGACATGGAACAACAGACTGGTTCCAAATAGGAAAAGGAGTACATCAAGCCTATATATTGTCACCCTGCTTATTTAACTTCTATGCAGAGTACATCACGAGAAATGCTGGACTGGAAGAAACACAAGCTGGAATCAAGATTGCTGGGAGAAATATCAATAACCTCAGATATTCAGATGATACCACCCTTATGGCAGTAAGTGAAGAAGAACTAAAGAGCCTCTTGATGAAAGTGAAAGAGGAGAGTGAAAAAGTTGGCTTAAAGCTCAACATTCAGAAAACTAAGATCGTGGCATCCGGTTCCATTACTTCATGGGAAATAGATGGGGAAACAGTGGAAACAGTGTCAGACTTTATTTTTCTGGGCTCCAAAATCACTGCAGATGGTGATTGCAGCCATGAAATTAAAAGACGCTTACTCCTTGGAAGGAAACTTATGACCAACATAGACAGCATATTGGAAAGCAGAGACATTACTTTGTCAACAAAGGTCCATCTAGTCAAGGCTACAGTTTTTCCAGTAGTCATGTATGGATGTGAGAGTTGGACTATGAAGAAAGCTGAGCACCAAAAAATTGATGCTTTTGAACTGTGGTGTTGGAGAAGACTCTTGAGAGTCCCTTGGACTGCTAGGAGATCCAACCAGTCCATTCTAAAGGAGACCAGTCCTAGGTGTTCATTGGAAGGACTGATGCTGAGGCTGAAACTCCAATACTTTGGCCACCTGATGCGAAGAGGTGACTCATTGGAAAAGACCCTGATGCTGGGAAAGAGTGAAGGCAGGAGGAGAAGTGAACGACAGAGGATGAGATGGTTGGATGGCATCACTGACTCAATGGACATGGGTTTGGGTGAACTCTGGGAATTGATGATGGAAAGGAAGGCCTGGCGTGCTGTGGTTCATGGGGTCGCAAGGAGTTGGATATGACTGAGCAACTGAACTGAACTGATACCTTTGATAATTTCCTGCCCTCCACCATTTTACCCCTATGTCTATTCACACTATTTTCATGTCTTCTATCTTATTTTATACTTAGAAAAGCTCTTTTTAATTATCTGAATGTGTTTTTTTCTAAACGGCATTTGATACTTATTTAAAATGCAATGCCTTCTCCTATCTCTATTAGGATACTTGTGTTCACGCTCAGTTGCGTCAGTCGTGTCTGACTCTGCAACCCCATGGACTGTAGCTCTCCAGGATTCTCTGTCCATGGGGATTCTCCGGGCAAGAATATTGGAGTGGGTTGGCATGTTTTCCTCCAGGGGATCTTCCCAAACCAGGGATGAAACCTGCGCCTCCTGCAGCTCCTACACTGCAGGCAGAATCTTGACCACTTAGCTATCTGGGAAGCCCCTCTATTAGGATATTTACTAATAATTTGCTTTTGAACATTTCCTTTTTCCTGCTTAGTCTCTTCATCCTTCAAGTTGCCTATCCCCTTTATGTTTGGCTCCTGTATTTTATATTAGAGTAATTACTTTAACTCCTTAAATTTCTGGTGATCGCACCCCTAGTTCAGAAACGCTATTTTGCCTTTTCAGAAAATTATTTTCCAGCAAGTGGAGAAAGGAAGTCTCTTGACTGAACAGAGTAGGGTAGAGAATGGTTTCTTAAATGGACTTTAAAACAATCTTCCTGTTTTCAGTTTTGTCTCCACTTCCTAAAGCACCTGTTGCATCAGTTTCTAAATATTTTGTGAGTTCTACATGCAAATCAAATTGCTTCTCAGCCTTCTCCTGGCTAGATTTGGGTCCAACTTTCTCGGGTCTGCTCAATTATTAACTCATCCATATGCTTTCTGGTTCCCAGAATGGTATTACTGTGGCTCACCTCATTTCACATTGGTCTTGTAGGTTTACACTTTTAAAATATCCCTTACTATTGTTTTAATAAATCTGGAATGAAAGTAGAGGTAAATGCATGTGCTCAACCTACTATTTTTAAGCAAAAGTCTTATGACTCTGCAAACAACCAGGGAAGACATTATTACCCCCATTTTTTTTTAAAAGAAGAAACAGAATTCAAATGACTTGTCAGGGTTACACAGGATATAATGCTGGACCTAGGGCTTGTATTCATTCTGGTCATTTTACTCCAGGTTCAATGCTCTTTCCACTAAATTCCTAAAAAAGAAGGCTGTATAATGTCGTTGTTAAAAGCATGATCTTTGGCACCAGAGATGTGGGTATGAGTCCAGGTTTTGCCTTTTGATAGCTGTATTCTTTTGACAGATTGTTTAGTCTCACTACAGTTAAAATTCTTCATTGGAATTTGAATAAAATGGGGATGATATCAATAGCACAACCTCAAGACAGTGTTTTGAGGATTCAATTAGATAATATATGTAAAGTACTCAGCAGAGCTTCTGGCATATAGTGAGTGCTCCCTTATTACTATAATGGAAAAATTGAAATGATAAGATATAATAATGATTTGCAGTTTTAATTAACTGAACTATGTTCAGGGAAACTTTTAAATTAATTCTGCAGACATTTACTGAATAATTAGCATGTGCACTGTGGAATGTTTATTCTCCCTTTCTCTTCTATTTGAACCTCTTAATGAAAACATCTTTGATTAATATCTACTCCAAAACTAGTTGAGCTTAGATGACAAATTTCTGAGTAAGGATAGAAGAATTGGACAGGGTCACAGATTTTTCTATCCATCAACATAATTAACAGCAACCAAACGCATTTACAAAGCCCCAAATTCACCAGCAGCTAAAACAAGGTAAAGAATGAAACCTTGCTCATAAATGAAACAGATGTTATAAATTACTGATAAGAGAAACAGAGTATTCTGGTGCAGTCAGGTGTGGCTTCTCACTCTGTCCCTATTCCTCAGAAGAACAAGAGGAAAAAAGTGTGGGTTTTTTGAAATTAATTTTTTATTGGAGTATAGTTGATTACAATGTTGTGTTAGTTTTTGCTGTAAAGGAACGTGAGTCAGATATATGTGTGAGTGTGTGTGTTGTTGTTGTTGTCATTGTTCAGTCGCTAAGTCCTGTCCATCTCTTTGCAACCCTATGGACTGCAGCACTCTAACGAAGAATTGATGCTTTTGAACTGTGGTGTTGGAGAAAACTCTTGAGAGTCCCTTGGACTGCAAGGAGATCCAACCAGTCCATTCTAAAGGAGATCAGCCCTAGGTGTTCTTTGGAAGGAATGGTGCTAAAGCTGAAACTCCAGTACTTTGGCCACCTGATGTGAAGAGTTGACTCACTGGAAAAGATTCTGATGCTGGGAGGGATTGGGGGCAGGAGGAGAAGGGGTCGACAGAGGATGAGATAGCTGGATGGCCTCACCAACTTGACGGACTTGAGTTTGAGTGAACTCCGGGAGTTGGTGATGGACAGGGAGGCCTGGTGTGCTGCAATTCATGGGGTCGCAGAGAGTCGGACACGACTGAGCGACTGAACTGAACTGAAGCTTCCTTGTCTTTTATTATCTCCCAGAGTTTGCTCAGACTCCTGTCCATTGAGTCAGCGATGCCATCCAACCATCTCATCCTGTGTGTGTGTGTGTGTGTGTGTGTGTGTGTGTGTGTGTGTGTGTGTATGTATGTACCCACTGTTTTTAGATTCCATTCCCATACAGGTCATTACAGAGTACTGAATCCAGCTCCCTGCGCTATAGAGCAGGTCCTTGTCAGTTATCTATTTTATATATAGTATTGTGTATGTGTCATTCACAATCTCCCAATTTATCCCTCCCCCTGAGGGTAGGGCATCTGACAACATTCTGAGGTTCTCTCTCATGCCTTCACTAATTTGTGAAGAATTCTGAGGGTGTAGACAAGGGGATGAGTGAAGAAATGGGAGTATACAAGAAAATTGTTTTAGAATGGAAGTCTCCATAAACCACCATGGTACCTCAGCAGAGATTATAAAGGCCTCTAGAGCTTTCTACTCCCAAGGTAACCAAGTTGAGCAGAAGAACTGATACAAAATACACAAGAGTATAATACATCCCTGCTTGGTTATACTGGGCTGGGACTGACCATTTTACTAAATCTCACAAGAGAGCAGAACTAATAAGGTTAATACCATGGAGGAAAGACATGGGGCAATCACAGTGAATAAAGAGTGAAAAGGCATAGAGATTTAAGAATTTGAAAGAAATGAAAGATATAGTCAAATATAATCCAATACAGGGCTAATTGGTGTCTCAGAGGAAGAGAACTCAACAAATTCAAAATAATAAGAGGTATTATACCAAAACCCCCACCATCTACACAAGGGAAAATTGATTTAGAACAGTTAACATAGCTGCTGCTGCTGCTAAGTCGCTTCAGTCGTGTCCGACTCTGTTCGACCCCATAGAAGGCAGCCCACCAGGGTCCGCCGTCCCTGTGATTCTCCAGGCAAGAACACTGGAGTGGGTTGCTATTTCCTTCTCCAATGCATGAAAGTGAAAAGTGAAAGGGAAGTCGCTCAGTCGTGTCTGACCCTTTGCGACCCCATGGACTGCAGCCTATCAGGCTCCTCCGTCCATGGGATTTTCCAGGTTAATTCTCTGATAATTAACACAAAGATACATTATATTCTCATTGAATTCTTGAACTTCAGGGTTAACTGTATATAGCCTTCAGGAATCTTGGAAGAAAAGAAAATCGCCTATAATAGAAAAATTTTGACTCAACTCAGACTTCTTCAGAGCAAATGTCAGAGGAAAAAAAAGACACAAGAGCCATGGCTAGAAAATTCTGAGAGAAGGAAGGTGAAGAAAATGTGAGCCACCAGCAGTATTTCTGTTCAAGTATTTGCTCAAGGCAACAGGCAGACAAAAAAGAACTCAGAGAATGTGGCCATTAACCATTCTCGAAAAAACTAGCTAAGAAATCCCACCCATTCAGGATGTGAATAAAAAATTAAAAACCCAGGAATGATGATACTAGGATAAAAGAATTGGTGGTAAAGCACTGAATCCATTTGAATACCGAAGTGAGACTAAACAACTAAACACGGTTGCCACAAGCTGTAAATGTTACAAACCCTGACAAAGTAGAAACCATATAAACCACAAAAGTTGGGAGTTGAAGTACAGAGGGTGGGAGGAAGTATAATAATGTTAATTACCTCATTTTGCTGAGCAAATAGTCAACTGACACTATTAATCAGGAAATATGGGCTGTTCTGATTTTTTTTTAATGTATTTTCATTGCCCATATTTTTTGGCCATTTTTCATATCTTTGCTGCTGCTCCCTTTTACATCCTTTTTTAAACCAATATGCATTGAATATCAATCTACATAAACTGAATACTTAATAAATGTTGTTGAGGCAATTTTGCAGACTTCATGGGACTGTAAATTCTTGAAGATTGGGAATATGTTTTATTCATCTTTGAATTCTCTCAGCACCTGGCATAGAAACTTGCATACAGTAGATCATCAGTAAATTTTTTGAATAAATGAATTAATTTGCTTTGTTTCATATACATTTTGTTGCTAGAACAATGGCTCACTGGAAATATAAGGAAAATGAACCATAATTGGAGAATATGATAAAGCCTGTCACCCACATCTGAGAGACCTATTATAAATGTTCCTGATGCCTCATTAAAGACATTCTATTGTTTTCAGAATGCATTTTCCCCCAGTAAATAATCTCTGCTCACTCTAATTTAATCATTCATACAGCTTTCAGAATGATCATTTCCAAACTCAGCTCTGATCCTGTCACTTCTCTGCTTAAAAACCTCCTATGCTCCCCTACTAGCTACAAAACAGAATCCAAATTCCTGTGCATAGCACTGAAGGTCCTATGTGATCTGGCCTCAGTCCATCTCTTGCAAGCCAATGCCCCTCACATGTTATCCATTCAGGAGTTTTGAAACATGCTATATACGAGGATGAGACAGTTGGACGGCATCACAGACTCAATGGACATGGGTTTGGGTGGACTCCAGGAGTTGGTGATGGACAGGGAGGCCTGGTGTGCTGTGGTTCATGGGATTGCAGAGTGGGACATGACTGAGTGACTGAACTGACTGATTGACTGACTGATATACATTTGTGCTTCTATATCTTTGCTCATGTTGTTCCCTCTACTTAAAATGTCATTTTTCATCCCATATCCTTCTCTTTCCTTGCTGTCAGCAACCATCATGATACTACT
Source organism: Budorcas taxicolor (assembly GCF_023091745.1). NCBI lineage: Eukaryota > Metazoa > Chordata > Mammalia > Artiodactyla > Bovidae > Budorcas > Budorcas taxicolor. Next base: position 59,708,231 of record NC_068930.1, on the reverse strand, counting down.
CCTTTCCTTAGAACCCAACTCCATTACTTTCTCTGTTAGGCTTTGCTGTCTCCCATGCTTAAATAACTGTACTGTTTGTGGTTCTTCTTTCTTTCTATTATATTTTTAAAGTTTTGACTGTGCTGGGTCTTCATTGTGGTGCTCAGGCGTTCTCTAGTTGCAGAGCATGGGCCCTAGAAAGGGAAGGCTCAGTAGCTGCCATGAAGGGGGAAGTTTCCCCATAGTGCATGGCATCTTAGTTCCTGGACAGGGGATTGAACCTGAGTCCTCTGCATTAGAGGGCAGATTCTTAACCACAGAACCACCAGGGACGTCCCTGTCATTTTTTTGTAGTACTTTGCTCACGCTCCATTTATTGTATTATGTAGTCACTAAGTCATGTCTGACTATTCGCAACCCCATGGACTGTAGCCCGCTAGGCTCCTCTGTCCATGGGATTTCCCAGGCAAGAATACTGGAGTGGGTTGCCATTTCCTTCTCCAGGGGATCTTTCCAACCCAAGGATAAAACCTGCAACTCCTGCATTGGCAGGCGGATATTTTACCATTGAGCCACCAGGAAAGCCCCTCCATTTATTGTATTATAGCTAATTGTACATATATCAAACGCTGTCTCCTCGCTCATGATCTTCTTGGTTTGTACATTTCCTTTCCCCATATTCTTTGGGCTGTGCCTTATGTATTCTAGAACGCTGTCACAGAGAATGTGCCTGACATATAATAAATGTTTGATGGATGTCTGTAGCTTGGAATTTAAAAAGTACATGCATTTCTTACATTTCCATGTAAAAATAATTATTTTAAGTAATGAGGGCTAAACTGAAAATCCTAAGGGCTTGTAGAAGATGGAAAAGCTGTCTCTTAAGCTGTGGTTTTCTGTCCTGATAAAAGAGAAATCTCTAGAGGTAGACTGCTCTGGGAAAACTCTGTGAGTTGTTTAGCTCCTGAAATTAGAGCAAATATACGTGTATTACTCTTGGAAAACTATAAAGTAACCATTACCCTGATTGGAGATGCTTTACACTGAAAAGCAGTGCTCCATTTGGATATGCAAATCTTTGGGTGTGGAGAAGAAGCCTGCTTCCCCAGACACTGATGCAGACAAGAACAGAACTGTTTCTTCCCTCTGTTGATTTAGACCATAGATGTGTCAATATGAGTTTCCCTGATAGCTCAGTTGGTAAAGAATCCATCTCCGATGCAGAAGACCCCGGTCCAATTCCTGGGTCGGGAAGATCCCTTAGAGAAGGGATAGGCTACCCACTCCAGTGTTCTTGGGCTTCCCTTGTGGCTCAGCTGGTAAAGATTCCGCCTGTAATGCGGGAGACCTGGGTTTGATCCCTGGGTTGGGAAGATCCCCTGGAGAAGGGAAAGGCTACCCACTCCAGTATTCTGGCCTGGAGAATTCCATGGACTGTATAGTCCATGGGGTCACAAAGAGACGGACAAGACTGAACGACTTTAACTCTCTCACTCATGTGTCAATATATTGTTGCTTCTATAGAGATATGGATATCCTTGCTTGAGCCCACCATCTAGGAGAATAGAAGCTGAGGTCTAAAGGATACAGAAAAGCAAAGACAGGCATGATCCCTACCGCTTCCTGGAGAAACAATTATGCATGGTACCAAACTGGCTTTGGTGAGACTCTATCTACAAAGACTAAGTCAATCTTTGTGAGAAATGCGCTATTGTTGGACTGCTGTGTTGTAAGGTGATAGCCCAGTTGGGTCAGAGGTCAAGGTCACAGTCCTGGGGCTGGAGGATGGAGTTTCCTTAGAAAGAAACAGAAAATGGGCCTTTGAAAGTGGACCTTAAACTGGGTGAAGAGGGTTGTTTTCTTCTCTGAGCTTTACAGAGGTTGGGTGTGGATGCTCCAGACATGGCTAGGGGAACTCTTGATTGAGAGGGGAGCTGCATGGACCCAGACATATGGACCCAGGCTGGAAACTCAACAGTAAGGCAGGCCTGATCTAGTCCACAGGGCTCTGAGAGCAGCCATATCATACCCGTTCGTGATGTCCTGGTGAAGAGAGGGCAGTGCCCCTTCCTGCCAAATCCCAAGGCAACGCTGAAGATGGCATTGGCTGGAGAGAGCTCAGTGTCCCAGAACGTCAGGGTGTGGGACATCTGAAGCAGAGGCAAGAATAGTTCAGTTATTTCAGGAATACGTGGGTGCCAGCACCTCTCCTACAGACTCCTCTGCAGTAGAGAAGGGAGGGAAACTCCAAAGGGAGTGGACTGACATCCTGGTAATTTGAAAGGTGGGAACTCAGAGCTATTGTAGCTAGGGATATTTTTGAGGGGAATTTTATTTTAAATATGACTTCCTTTATAATCGAAAATTCATGAACACTATGATACTCTGATTCTCAAGGGCATACAAGGCCATTTATTGAGCAAACCCTTTCCATTCTGGGCATCCTGCTCGATAGGCTTGAGAAATACAAAGGTAAATAAAGTACTCCTCCGTTTGACTTTACATGAGCCCTTTCTTTTTTTGTTCCTCTTAGGTTTTGGTTCTTGAGCCTTTTTGTAGAGGCATAGAAGAAACCAGAAACGAACTGAAGGACTCTCACTTTTCTTCCATTATGTTTTCATCCTCTGCTTTGTTCACAAAATGTTCTGTATCAGAGAGTAAGGGAGGGTTTTAAGTTTTTTCTGGATATTATGCATAAGCATGATGAGTATCTGACTGGTCTTTCAATGAGGTGAGCTGACTTGATTTTCTTAGGCTAGGCAGGAATGTTACTTAATGCACTGGTATAGCAATCACAGTCTCATCCCTGTCGATTGCATTTATGGTCATACTTTGAAAAAAGACTGCATTCAGCTCTGTAGAGCTTTTCTGGATTCATGGTGCTTTGTCTTTTTATTCTGCTACTGCTGCTGCTAAGTCGCTTCAGTCGTGTCCAACTCTGTGTGACCCCATAAGACGGCAGCCCACCAGGCTCTCCCGTCCCTGGGATTCTCCAGGCAAGGACACTGGAGTGGGTTACCATTTCCTTCTCCAATGCATGAAAGTGAAAAGTGAAAGTGAAGTCACTCAGTCGTGTCCGACTCTTAGCGACCCCATGGACTGCAGCCCACCAGGCTCCTCCATCCATGAGATTTTCCAGGCAAGAGTACTGGAGTGGGGTGCCATTGCCTTCTCCGCTTTTTATTCTAACAGCTGCTTATTTGCATAACTTGTTAAAGATGCTTTCCTATCATCACACTACTGGTCTTCCTCTAGCTTTTTGGACATTTTTTCTTGCTTGTGTAGATTTTACATCAAATAGAAACTTTCCCTTCAATAAAAGTTTGCCCATCTGAAGATCTTCATCATCTTCTCCCAACTACACAACAAAGTTGAACTCTATAGAATATCACTTTGATGCTTTAACAATTGAACTTGAAATTTCTGAGATTCTCTTAGTTTCTTCTCTTGGGATTTAGATGCTGTAAAATATCTATTAATTCCATTTACTTCATTTAAAAAACATTTATTGAATATTAATATTATGCTGCAGGCGCTAGGGTATCTGCTGGAGCTACAAAATAGAAGAGCTCACACCTGGTTTTATGGATAGACTACTTGGCTTACTGCTTCTAGTTTCTAAATTAATGCTTCCAGAATTGCACTAAGAACCTCCTCTTACAGCACTTGTATGCCATTAGGGAGAATGCTACTAATGAGGAGAGCAATCCAAGATACAAAGGAGGACAGTGTCGGTCACATGCAAAAAAAAGGTGGGGGTGGGGGGTGGGGGAATAAATCCTGGAGTCCAAAGATACTAGAGAAGAAGCATACTTAAATGGTTGAAAAATTTTCTTGGTTAATGTAGGGTTTTATTATTGTTATGTTATACCTACAAACAATAACATAATTGAAAATAACAGGAAATTACTGTATTTCATTATTTTTCAATTAATATGTTTATTAATGTTATTTGTTGATTTAATCCTTTTGTAACATTTCCTCCCAAAATCTTTTGGGAGAATACTGTCTCAGTGAAATTTTTGTAAAGAACATGAAGTCTTTAGATATGAGGTCAGAGAAGGCAGGAGATAATATTTTTCCTTTGTGATGTGTACCTCCTTACATTCTCTGCTGTTTTGTTGAGGAAGTACGAAGACATGATAATTCTAGTTCTAAAGGTGTAGATAATGGATCCATCGTTTCCTCTGCGTTATATCGGCTGAAGCACCACGTCTCAGTCTCTTCCTTTTGTCTTGTGAAAATAAGAGGAGGCAAACGGTGTTTGAGTGGAGGGTTTCTAGGGGTTAAACCCTGGTGCTTCAGCCCCTCCGCGAACCCTGCACCTTTTACTCAAGCAGCTCCTGTAAAACAGATGCTCTCCAAAATAAGAGGAGTGGAGCAGAGAAGACCGTCCAACTGTCGTGGGGTACAGCAGCGCAGGTGGGGGCAGCCGCCTGGTCCAGAGCCGAAGGTGCCTGCATTCTGCAGGTGCAGGGACTGTGAGCTCTCAGCGCTCAGGCACCAGAGAGGCGGGAGCCGCGGCGTTGCAGAGCGTGCGACTTGGGCCCTGAAGAGGAGGCCAAATATATTCCAAACAGCTGACATTGATCAAACCGATTGCCCGCACCTGGCCCGGGGGAGGGAAAAACACCATCTATCCGAACCGCAAAGAGAAAAGGAGCCCCTAGTTTGGGACGCCAGAGGGCGGGTCTGACTTGGCTCGGTGCGACTGCTTTGCCGCGATTGCTTCCCTGACCTGTCTATCATCGCAGTGTTCTGTTTCTATTGGCTCTTCCGTCTGCCACTCGGTTCCGCCGCGCTGACCCCCATTGGCCTCCCTCAGGCCGAGTCCCCGCCCCACGAGCAGGACACGGGCAGTGGGGCGCGGAGCAGAGCGAGTCCGGCGTTTGCTCTGGGCTGGGGGAAGGCGGTGGCGGAAAAGGAGGAGGAGCCGGGCCGGCAGGAGGCAGCGGCGGCGATCGCGCTGGGGTGATGGTGCAGGTGCTCGGGGCCGGCGCGGAGCTGCCCGGCTGAGGGGCGCCTGGTCCGGGGTCCGCAGCGCCGCCGCGTCTCTCCCGGAGGCGGGCGGGCGGGAAGATGCTGAGCAGGTTGATGAGCGGCAGCAGCAGGAGCCTGGAGCGCGAGTACAGCTGCACCGTGCGGCTGCTGGACGACAGCGAGTACACCTGCACCATCCAGGTCAGTGCCGCGCCGCGCCGCCCCGCCCGCGGGAGCCCCTTGTTCCCCGAGTCTGGCCAGCTTGACCCGCGACCGCCTCCCGGGGGTCGCTCCAGACGCCAGCGCTTTGTCCGCCGCTGCCTGCGGCGGATGGCCCCGCCGGTGCAGGTCCGGGGTTGGGTACCCGGAGCTCGGCGCAGCTGCGGCGCGAGTCCCGGCGTCCTGGACCCCCCAGCTTGTCCCCTTCGCTCTCCCGAGGTGAGGGCGCCCCATCCTGGCTCCTCGAACCCGCCGATATGGGGAGCACCTTCGGCGGGTGTCCGGAGAGGGTGGGAGGCTCTTTCCTTGGCCGCCCCGTCGGGGGGCGGGGGTGTGGAGGGCGCGGTGCAGGCTTTGGCTTTCTGGCCGGGCAAGGACGGCTGGCGGCTTTTCCCCTATCTCTTTGGCTGGAAGGATGATGGTGTATGTCATAATCTGCCCCCCCCCCCCCCCCCCCCCCCCGCCAGCATTTGTGAGTCAGGGCTCTCTGAAGGTAGAATTGAACGCGTAGCCCATGCAGAGTGGCCTATTGAAGGGAACCCAGCCCCTTGGGCTTTGAAGACTTAGCCCCCTTCTCCCCCCGGCTTTTCGCTCCTCAAATCTTATTCAGCTGGGCAGTTCTGGGGGCGCGAGGTAAAGATTTAGCAACAAGTCCCAGTGATTTGAGGGATGGCATTGGCGAGAATCGGTGACTTACAAAAAAAAAAAAAAAAAAAAAGGAAAAAAACGCCAACAATACGGTAATGCTGCACAGCATTTCCTCGGAACCTGGTGTTTTTGAAGGGATTTTTACAACCTCCTGCTGTGTGGCACGTCAGGAGTAGTAGTCTTGCCCAGGAATGCAGTCGCAGCCCTCTCTCCTCCTTTATGAAGTCAGAAATAGAAACCGCTGACAATGCTCCAGTGTAGTTCACAGTCAAGAGGGTCCTGTACTCACCTGCCCCAAACTGCTCTTTCTGGAGAAGCAAATTGAGTTGGACCCGGAGGGTCTCACCTGATCACTTGCCTCCGCAGCAAAAACCCGAGAGGGCTTCTCATCTCAGATGTAGCAGGCAAGAACCGTCGGCCCGGGTCCTACTCTCTTTGTCTCCCTCCCCGCCTCCCTCCAGCCCCCATTAATTATTTTTTTTTTTTTTTGCTGACAATGCTCAATAGTGGAAAATAGCGGTGTGTGAGAAAGACGCTGGGTAGTATATGAGAGCAGCTGCTGTCTGCTGACTCCGTGCTCAGTTCTGCCTTCTCTCCACTTTCCTTTTTCTCCCACCTCCAAAACCCAGCTCTAGGCATAAGTGCTGACCTCTACCAAAGATTTATGAGGGTAGGGAAAGAGAACAAAATCTCTTCTTCAGGCCCCTTAAATACAGATTAAGCAGTCATAAAGATGCTAGCCATAAAGTGAAAGGATTTTTGTAGTAGAATATGATAGAGAGATGTTGTGTATTATATCCTTACTGAATGAGTGACATGCTACTTTTTGTTTCTATTGTATCTTTATGTGTCATGTACAAGTTTTTTGTTTTTGGTGGGAGTGGGGGGAACCAGAGAAAACATGGATTGAGTTGACATGTTTACTATTTGAATACATTGTGTAGAGCTTTTAAAAATCTTTATTTTAAAATTTAAAGCATTTACACAATAGCATATCAAGGGCAGTGTGAGATTTAGAATTCATGAGTCTTAAAAATACTTTTGGGGTATATGGTTAAATAAAATTTCTGGGGCAGATTATTAACTTTTGCTGAGATATAAGGTACAAATAAAACACTTCTCCATTTAGTGATAACCTTGTGGTTTTAAGGTATCACAACAAGGCAACTAGTTATTTTTCCCAGTTAGTGGAAAACCCAGCTGGCAGATTGGTGTTATACTTGTGGGTAGTTTTTATTACTGTTGAGGAAAATATTTTTAAGTTGAGCAGGAGTTATTGGATTTATGCTTTCTATGCACTACTGTGGTTGTGTTTATTTTCCTGCTGGTCTTAATTTTACATTGTTACAATTTAATATGTTATAAAAATTTAGGCCACTTAAAAATTAAGCCTGGTGTAATATGCCCATACTGTAAGTGTTCACTATCTAGATGTTTCAGTGATTGTGCATTGTGTTTCTTTTATGAAAATTTAAAAACACAGGAATTCTAAAGTATATGCATTATTGTCATTCTTTGGTGCTACTACTGTGAATTGCTTTTGTTTTTACCCATGTGAGGAAATGTAGATAAGACAGTATTTTATGTGAAATTAATATTTTGAGCATATACCTTTTTTGAGCATTTAGAGATTGAGCATTTCTTAGCAACTTTTCCCCCTTGTATATTTATATTATGTGTGTGTGTGAGAGAGAGAGAGAAAGAGAGAGCACACACATGTGCTTATTTGTCAAAACACTGGGCACAGGGTCTTTTTTTAAATCAATCTGCGTCACTTATTAAATTAAAGCAATATTTACATCATTTAGGAATTACAGTACCATATATTATATTTAAAAAATTGGTGATAGTTTAAACTCCTTTCCCTAAAAGTATTGTATGCCAGTGTTTTTCTTGAAAATAAGGTATCTAAATTTCAATGCTTCTTGAGGTGATCGGAGATCACACAGGGTATTACAGAACCAGAAATGTATCATTGGCTTAGAGTTACATTTGGTAAATTTCAGTTTGTACGAAATTCTGTGGAAGTGTTGGTCTAGCCTTTTGTATTGCAGCAGTTATACTGATCTGGCATTTATGATGTGATTATTAAGGTAATAAAAATTCCTTATATCCTCTCAATGAAGGTTGCCACAGTTACCAGGCTGTTCTTTTACTCTTTCTGATATGCAATTGTATTTGTGGACCATGAGAAATGAAAGTATACATAGAAGGGTTGTAGTATAATTGCCTCCCTGTGAAGAACATTGTTAAGAGTTCCCTGCCAGTTTTGAAGGTCATTGCTTCATAAATGCAAATCTGATCCATATTTTGCACATATCTCTTCTACTTAATCACATATTTATTTAGTTATCACATTTACTACCTTACTTTATTATTTTGTTTGGGGAAAAATAGGAAAAATGAAAAGGCTACCTAGTATTTTTGAACTCCCCAAATGGAGTCATTTACATACTTAGGCATGTAATATCCTGAAGAATAGATTTTTAAACTATCTTCCAGGTTATAATAGTTTATAAAATATTAAAGACTATTACAGAAATGCCAGTAGAAGTATGTATCAAAAATATATTTCTGCCAAGTCAGAAATATTAATCACCTTTTTTGGTTATTGCTGAAAAGTAAAGCTACCGGAGAAATGAATCTGATTTTACTGGGAACATACTAAAATAACAACTGATTAAGCAGTTAGGGTAGATTAGTTTTTCCAGTTAAATAAGGTGCAACCATAAATGAAATGTACATGCAGAAGCAGTTCTAAAGTGGAACCAAAATGCGGGTTTGATTGTGGCTCAGCCACTTAGTAACTGTGGGACCTGGAGTAAGGAAGGGAATGTTGAGGGGGAGAACGAACGTGTTGATCCTTACACCTGCCAGGTACTTTGTGTATCATTATCTCATTTTCCTCACATCAGTGTTAGGGATTGATTATAGACTCATTGTACCAGCTGAAGAAAATGGGATTGTGGGTTGATGGGAGAGCCTGTATTTGTTGAATGGCTAACTGTGTACTAGTTTCCTGCCAGGCGCTTTGCTTCTACCTTACATCAACCACTGAGAGGTAGGTGGTATTGTCCTTATTTTACAGATGAAAATCCCAGATGAAGGAACTTGCTCAAAGCTAGTAGGTGGCTGTACTGTATTTAAACCCCAGTCCAGCCATCTTTGTTCCCATCTTTGTTCCCTCTCTCCATTCTGACTCCTTATGGCACTTCACCTGTCTGTACCTTAATGTCTTCATCTATAAAATGGAAATTTAATACTTACATCACAGTAAAGACAAAGTTACTTGGAAAATTACTACAAATAATAAAGAACATTTAAATAGACTGCTGTACTTATATTATGCTTTAGTCTGTTCAATTCAGAAATAGAATTGAGAAATGTTTTACTGTTTTAGAAAACTAAATGAACTTAAGCTGTAAGTTGGAGAGGGAAATGGCAACCCACTCCAGTATTCATGCCTGGAAAATCCCGTGGACCGAGGAGCCTGGTAGGCTACAGTCCATGGGGTCGCAAAGAGTCGGACACGACTGAGTGACTTCACTTTCAAGCTGTAAGTGCTTTTAAAATGATTTCTGACTGATTTCAATAAAATTGTAAAATCCTGTGCTGGCTTAAGTGAAATCTTTCTTAGAACTCTTCTTTAAAATCAAGAGTTCAGGTCTGCTTTCCTTCTACTCTATGAACTCTTTGGCTTTAGAGGGACGTTTGTTGCTTGAACCGTGGCTTGTCTTTTTTAAGAACTTCTTGGTAAGTGGAATCCTTGGTTTCATTAATGCAAAAGGGATGTTCTTAGAGAATTAGGGTAATTTTCTTAACAGATGAAAACACAGAGCGGTTGTCTTTTCACGAATATTGTTTTTTTAAAACTTTATTTTAAAAAGGAATTATGCAGTCTCAGGATTTCTGTTATGATAAGTCAGTTAGAATCTAATTCTTAAAACTAAGTTCCAAAATGAGCCTTCTAGGATCCTAAAAGCACGTGTATTCTGTTTCTTAATTAGTGTATTAAAACATTTATTGTATAAAAGAATGCAAGTCAGTTTGGTACAGAAGGTAAATTCTGGACATGCATTTATGCTTTCATTCTTTTTGATTTTGAAGAAATCCTGTTTAAGGAAGTGTCAGTGTTCATCCAAGAGGAACCTAGAAGCAATCACTACAGAAGATTTTACTTAAGGGTATTTGTATGAATTTTCATTTTGTTAAAAGCTTGGAATGAGTATGCTAGATGAGGCAATTCACTATAGTGTATAATAAAATATAATGTGGTTTTTGAGTCCTCTGTTACATTGTCCAGAGACAACATATCATGTCTGCGATATTAATGTCATACTTTAAAAAAGGAAGTGTTTGCCAAAATAAAATCAGACAACCTGGGGCAAAAACAGTACTTTTTCATGTTTGTAGTGATTTATGTATAGATCTTAAAATGTGTAACCCATAACAAGAAGCATGATGTTATTTTAGAGGCAATTTACCAATGATATATTAAAATATTTTGGATTATTTTAAGAAATTTATTTTCTAATAGATCACCCTTTAGACTAATTTACAAAGGAGAGAGTAAGTGGAGGCTATAAGTCTTAAACCCTGAGAATTACAGCACCTAGTTCAGTGCCTTGCATAGTTTTAGTTCGTAAGTACTTCTAATTTGTGCTATGGGACTGCTGGGTTAACCAAAACACTTTAAAAGTTGCTATACCTGAAAACAATGGACTTTTTTTTTAACAACTGTATCAATGTAACCCTTTCTGTAGTTTCAACCCATTCCATTGCAAACCATTTTGCTGTGTAGCCCCCTTTCTGATGAGAAATACAGTATGTAAATGTGGTATTTTATGAAGCCTGATAACTTTTTGTCATTATCCTTTGTGGAATTAGTGGGCTTCAGTCCAAAACCACTATAATTTTTTTCCTTTGTCTCTTAGGATGTCAAGCCTTTCAGGTGCCCTCACTTCCCCCATCTCTGCAGGTTTAGAAGGCTTGCATCAAATGAATACGGTGTAGTACAGTGTACACGGGTGTAGTACAGTGTACATGGGTGTAGTACAGTGTACATGGGTGTAGTACAGTGTACATGAATAGAGGTCTGGTAAAACTCGGATATTGAGTATAGGTATCACCACAGCCACAGAAATCTCCTTCACTCCTTTTCCAGGTCAGCACAGCATAAAACAACCTCCTCACAGTCTCATTTTCTAACCTCTTGCCCGGACAGGAAGTGAACCATGCTTGCCAATCTGTTTCTAATTATGTCTATTTCAAGTTGAATTCATGTTCTCTCTGATGGGCTCATCTGTAACATTCTGTCGGACTCTGCAGCCGCGTTTTCCCGGAGCAGCTTCCTGTGGGTCACTCTCCCTCAGCTGTGCCTAGCCAGAGCTTGTACAAGAGATGGGAATGCCTTACAGCTTCTGTATCTCACCTGTGTGGTGCTCAGGGAGGAGGGTGCTGCTCTCTCGGAGGCCAAGTGGCAGTTGTTGCTCCTTTGGTTTATGGTCTTGATCCCTGGGGCTCAAGCCAACCATCTGACTGGTTTTCTCGTGCAGTGGAGAAATTTGAAGAGTACTAAAGCATCTCTATCCAGGTGGCGCTAGTGGTAAAGAACCTGCCTGCTGTTGCAGGGGACATAGGAGATGCAGGTTCGATACCTGGGTCGGGAAGATCCCATAGAGAAGGAAATGGCAGCCACTCCAGTATTCTTGCCTGGAGGATTCCTTTGAGGAACCTGATCAGCTACAGTCCATGCTGTCTTGAAGGGTCAGACACGACTGAAATGACTTAGCACATACCAAGCATCTCCATCCTATGTTGTAGAGTGAATGGTGTTTCTCCTAAGAAAGCAAAACACCTTGTCATATGTCCATTCTAGCTACTGAAGCAGGCCTGCCATTCTTTTAAGACCCTAAACCGTGGTGGCCAATAGGTCATTTTGAACTTTGACAGACATTTTACATTTGGGTAGAGCCAGAAGTAGACTGGGGTGAGCAGTTTCTCTGGGAGGATAATCCCCAGATTTAAATTATGGACCTCTTGCCTCCCAAAGCAACCATGTGATCCTCATTATTGTCAATATTCTGAACAAGATAGGCCCCTTTTTGGTCTTTCACCAATTACAATTGCTGTACTATTTTCAGGTGTTTACTTTTGTGGTCCTTCCAGCTTTGTTGTATCATATCCTAGATTTGGCAGGTAGGAACTTGAGAAGATTCTTAGGTTCAGATTCTCCAGGCTTTTGCTTGCTACTGCCAGATTAAACATCAGCTTGTGTGAAGTCCTCTAAGGAGATCCTTCCGTGCCATGCTCATACAGGCAAAATAATTGGGCCACATGCTTGGCAACTGCTGAGTTTGTGTACAATAGCTCCATTCACTTGTCTACAGAAAACACCCCTTTGACAAGTGATTATAGCTTTTGTCCCCCCCTCCTCTACTTCTGACTCCCTGCGTTACCATGACCTCATCTGTTGCTCTGTATTTAGAGGCACTCTGGACCACTCCAGAAATGCTTTAGGACTTGTTCTCATATGTTAAAGATCATTTCAAGTTAGGTAACCACTGCCTACCCAAGGAAGCCAGGACCCAGGATAAGGACCAAACCTAGCTATCCTACCTTATTTGAGCCGTCTTACTGTGTCACAACTCAGGGGATTTCTTCTTGTAGAAATCGTGAACCTTGTTAAAAGTAAGGAGAATAGAGTGGGTGGTTTAAAGCAGTGGTTCTCAAAGTGTGGTTCCTGGATGAGCAGCATCAGTTTCACCTGGGTGCTCGTTAGAAATGCAAAGTATTGGCTCTGCTGCAGATCCAAAGAGTCAGAAAGTTGGGGGCTGGAGCTTAGCTGTTTGTTTTAACAAGCCTTCCAGCTGACCCTTAGCTTGCTGAGGATTGAGAATCCCTCCCGGGTCACACAGATATTTAGGAGGGAACATTGATAAGTATTGTTGATTGACTGGATATTAAAAGTGCAGGAGAACGAGAAGCCAAGAGTGAATCTCATATTTCTAACTTTCTATTTCTGAATGGCCTTAACTGATTCTCTAATTTTGAAAGGTAAAAGGTTATTTGCAGATATGCATACCCATTTTCAAGTGGGCAGGAGTCTAAAGATGGGTCTTAATTCCAATTTGATGCTCTTATATTATAGATTATTATTCATCTTCTCTGACTTACAAACAATATGATTATTTCATATTTGTATACTGTTTTTCAAAGAAATCTTCATAACTTAAAGCACGAGGGGGACAGGAGTTGTAAAGGTCCCTGTCATCCAAGGGCTTACAGTCTAGACAGGGATTGCAAACATGTAAACAGCGAACTATAAAACATCACAAAATTCAGGGCTTACACAAGGTGGTATGCTGTGACAGTACAAATGTGGGGGACTTGAGACTAATAAATATTTTTCAAAGGAGGTGAGGTTTGAACTGGGTCATGAAAAGTTGCCAAAAGCAGAAAATGGGCTATGGGGATGGGTAAAGGGCATTCCAGGCTGAGGTAGCAGCAGGCTCCCTCTAGGCAGAAAAGCTAAAAGTGTAAAGCCAAATATACTTAGTCTTTCTTTTACTATGTTGATCTGACTTGCTCTGGTACAGTTGAGTCAAACAACAGGAATCTACTTGCCTAGGAAAAATTACTGTCAGTGAATTTCAATCATTCTTGACGTGCTCAAAGGAGTGAGTCTAAACTAAAATGCATAAAGCTGGCATTGAATTAAATCTAATTCCAAAACTGTAACCCAAATTAAGATTCCCCATAAAGCAATGGCGTCATATAAAGAAAACGTGCATTGGGATAGCAATCTTAATTCTGTGGCTGCAGCAAGCGCATGTGAATTTTATTTTCAAGAAATGTCGTCTTTGGCATCAATCTGTTACCTGACAAAAAAGAGGGTATCAAATTCTGCTGCTGCTAAGTCGCTTCAGTCATGTCTGACTCTGTGCGACCCCATAGACAGCAGCCCACCAGGCTCCCCCGTCCCTGGGATTCTCCAGGCAAGAACACGAGTGGGTTGCCATTTCCTTCTCCAGTGCATGAAGGTGAAAAGTGAAAGTGAAGTCGCTCAGTTGTGTTCGACCCCATGGACTGCAGCTTACCAGGCTCCTCTGTCCATGGGATTTTCCAGGCAAGAGTACTGGAGTGGGGTGCCATTGCCTTCTCTGAAATCAAATTCTAACATGCAGCTAATGTTTGAAAATCCTTTGGCTGATACAGTATAGCCTAGATCGTGTATTAAGAGCCTGGAAATGTGACCCATGGAGCCCTAAGAGGCACCTTTTTTTTTTTTTTTTTTTTAGCGTTTTTAACCCAAGTAGCCACCCCAAATAGCTTTTCTAGAGGACAGCCGAGTACTTCCCTGGATTCTCCCATGCGCCCCTGCCTGCCAGCTCCGAAGTTCCCAGCCCTACACAGGCTGCACTTTTAGCACTCAGCACAATGCCAGGCTGGAGCTTCGGGGATGGGAACCTCCAAGAAAGCACTGTTTGGCATTTGGGCAATCAATGTTTGGCAGAATGCCAATGCTAATCGGTTATTTTGCTCTGGAAAAGGAGAAAAAGGAGGGATAGTCTACAGGCTGATGAATAGGGAAATGACTGACAATATGAGCACTGCATATTATTGGAGAGATTAAGGAGGCTTGCTGTGAAGTGGTGTTACAGGAGCCAGATAAATTAGCAAAAGCCCATGGGCCCAAGACCTGAAAGGAATAGTGCTGTCTCAAAACAGCATGCCCTAGGGCACACTCAGATGTCTGGCCATTTTCTTTGAATTTGTGGTAGGAAAAGCCAGATCATTCAGTTCAGTTCAGTTGCTCAGTTGTGTCCGACTCTTTGCAGCTCCATGGACTGCAGCACGCTAGGCCTCCCTGTTCATCACCAACTCCCGGAATTTACTCAGACTCATGTCCATTGAGTCGGTGATGCCATTCAACCATCTCATCCTCTGTCGTCGCCTTCTCTTCCTGCCTTCAATCTTTGCCAGCATCAGGGTCTTTTCAAATGAGTCAGCTCTTCACATCAGGTGGCCAAAGTATTGAAGTTTCAGCTTCAGCATCAGTCCTTCCAACGAATATTCAGGACTGATTTCTTTTAGGATGGACTGGTTTGATCTCCTTGCAGTCCAAGGGACTCTTAAGAGTCATCTCCAGCACCACAGTTCAAAAGCATCAATTCCTCGGTATTCAGCCGAACCCTCTTAGTCTGGTACTCCATTCCGGCACTCCAAAGTTTGGCAAATTATCCTTTGCCTCCAAACAGATGCAGAGCCTGTTTCTCTGTAGCCTGATTTTAACTCAGGGCCCTCTAGTCTGGGCCCTAGCCTAATTCTGAGGACACCTAAGTGGAAGAGTTGACTCCAGGAGTCCCAGAGGATTCCAGATACTCTAGGCAGGAGGTGTTAGAAGATTCTTATTTTGTCACACAAGAGCCAAGCAGGTAAGTAAGAACATTGATCACCAGACAAGGAAGCAGAAATAATCAATTCACTGAAGGATCTCAAGTACGTCTAGGGGATGACTAAGGCTGGAGAAGACACCCAGCCTGCCCTCTTTCAGATTTTTGCCTCTAGAGAAGTCTAAAACTCCCTGAGGTTGTTTTGGAATTAGAAGTTCTTAGGTCAGAAGGACCTATGGACTGGCAATGATGCCTGGGATGTTACCTTGAATTTGCAGTTTTGCAGTACACACTCATCTGTACCATAGAATATCCCATCAGCACTTTGGGAGACCACTCAGAAGGAATCTGCCTGTGAGAGAAAAAAGGTCCGATCAAAACGTAAGGTAGTTCCATAGATTAAAGGATGTGGATTACATTATGCTTCAGTGTATATTTACATACATTACAATCACACCTTTTTTTTTTTTTAACACTTCCCTCCACCAACAGGAGGTGTGGTCACACAAAGAATTTGGCCATAAGCAAAAATCTAAATCTTCTTCCATCTATGCCCAGTTTCAGATTCTAGTACATGTGAAGTAGGTTAAAAAAAAGTGGGCATTTGCTTGCTGTAACTACGGGATATAAGTTACTGAGCTAACTGTTGTCATGTCAGATTTTATAAGCAGAATAGCTGATCAACATTTCCTTTGCTTATTTTTAGATATACCTTGGGTAATTTAGGTAATTTAGCTTCTTTAAATGAATAGCTGTAGTACAGAAAGCACAGGTAGGAATTGTTTTCTAATAATTTTATGGTAAAGGAGAATACATATTACCTGTATTCCAATTTTTGATATTGGTACTAGACAGTCTGATTATTTGAAAGAGACAGATATAATGATATTTTATTGTCTTGCTGCAAATTGTATCTTAGTGTGTCATAAAAGATTATGAACTATTTCTACTAATAATGTGTCTCATATAAGATCCCTTTAGCTTCTGGTCAGAAGAAAATGGAAAAAGAAATCGAACTTTTGTCTTCACTTCTTGATTTCCACAATTTTCCTTCCATCTTTTCTGACATGATAGCTCTTCTGTCCATCTCTTATTATGTTCTTTGTTTTATGCTAATTTATACTCTAGGCCATTCATTTAATACATTCTCTTATCACCACTTTTAATTGGCATCACTGACAAGTTATACCTTTGCTTATAGTCAGATTCTTTGTGTCGTGGCCATACCTTCTATACCTGGCTCCCCATTGGTGGTGGGAGGTGTTAGGGGAAAAAAGTGTGATTGTAATGTATGTAAATATACACTGAAGCATAATGTGATCTCTATCCTTTAATTTTGTTGTTTAACGCAAAAATGTTGTATGTTGGTTAATTAGAATTTGAGACAGTGCAAACAAATGAAAATCTGTATTGTATAAAGTGATATTTTGAGGCTGGACTGAATATTGTATGTTTAGATTTTCTATTAATTTTTTGCAATTATTTATAGTTAATGGGCTTCCCTGGTGGCTGAGATGGTAAAGAATCTGCCTGCAACACAGGAGACCTGGGTTTGATCCCTGAATCGCAAAGATCCCCTGGAGAAGAGAATGGTTACCCACTCCAGCATTCTTGCTTGGAAAATTCCATGGACAGAGGAGCCTCAGTCCATAGGATCGCAAAGAGTTGAACGTGACTGAGTGTCACTCACACACACACACACACACACACACAATGGATTAATAGACCCAATGAGACTCTGTCTACTGTAACTTCAGGTCTGGTTCTTGAAGACTGGGTGGACATGGTAGGGCTGTCCATGGGCAGGATAGTCTTTATACTGGACAGCTAAAGTCGGTGAAACTGGAGAGAGAGTTAAAATTGTTGACTAAAAGGAGAAACAAAAGATTAAAACCCGAGAAACTATTGGGATAGAGCAAGGTGAGCCTTAAGCAGAAATATCTGGTCAGAATTTGGAGGGAGAATCTGGGGAAGCAGGATGGGGATAATGAAAGCATATTGGAGATCTGTTTTTTGGTTGTTGCAGCTGTATGTGAGAAGAGGCTTAATGGTTTAAAGGAGGCTTCTGGGCTTGGCCCCCGTGTAGAGGTGATATGTCTACCTCCCTGACCAAGACTCTGCTAAAGAGCACTGAAGTTGGGTCTAGGGTCCTCTGCTGGGTCCAGCCAGTAAATATTTAGTGCTAAATCATGGGAGGTGGGGTTGAGGTTGGTCCCAGGGAAGAAAGGAGAAGCCGCTCAGGGCAGTGGCTATTTGTTAACTGGTAGAGAGAGATTTCAACATTTCTGTGATTAGCAAGGTCTTATTGATAGCATGCCAAGCTGAATTCACTCCTCACCCCCTCAGGCTTCTTCTGTTAGGTGGGATGAGATTGGAACTTCCAAGAACCCGCAGGAGCTCTGGGTTTTTGAGGCATGATAGTGCTCTGGATGAATTCAGCCTTTCTCTTTGGACTGTAGCCTCAGTGATGACAGGAATTAGGGCCCCTCCATTGTCTTTCCTGGCTCTCCATTTGTGCTTGTCAGATACAGGGTCTTAAAGGTCTAGGTTTCACCCTCCTATGGAGGGTGAAAGTGCTGCCAAATGCAACTCTGATCAAATCCCTCGAGCTTTTCCCACTGCCTACTGGTGTATTATTTAGTTAGGCCTTTGGCACGGCGTAGGAGGCCTTCTGTCACCTCGCTGCTGCCACTCTTCCAGCCTTGCCGCCTGCCATCCTCCATGTGCATTTTCTCCTACTGCCCGAATCGGTCTCTCATCACCTGCTATTCCAGGGTAGATAGCCAGTGTTGCTCAGTAGTGCCTTGAGGGGACCTTATTGCAGACCTACCACACTAAAATGTGAATGTTCACTCACATCTTCCTCTTACTAGACTGAACTGTTAGAAGGGCAGAGGTTATATCTTTGTACAGTTAGTATGTAAAGTCTCACCTTGGGGTCCAATAAATATTGATAATGTGCATGAATGAAAATGTTAGCTCTGATAAAGGGGATTATTAATAATGCAAATGTAAGGTTATCTCTGACTTCAACTAAATAGATTTTTTAAAATGAACAGATTTTCTGGTCTTTAGAGATATGTTCTGGTGACTTTAAAAGGTGGTTATTTAGTGATGATAGCTGCACAACGCTAAATATATACTAAAAGCCACTGAATTGTACACTTTAAAATGGTAATCTTATGATGTGAATTTCATCTCAATTCACATGTCAACTTCTTACAATTTACTATAGTTATACAAAATGTTACCATTGGGGGAAGTTGGGTGAAGAACACATGGGACATCTTTATACTGTCTTTACAATTTTTTTTTATCATGATATAAAAAGTTTTGTAGTGATTAAATTAGTTTTCCTGAGCAAATATATTTATTGTTTAGTTAGGATTTATGGTTTAGAATAACTAGAAAGTTTCCTCGCTTGATTAGGATCCAGTTACTTTTCAAAATTATGTAGAGTTTTTAATAAGCAGATAGATACATTTTGTCATACGACACTTGAAAATAAAATGTTTTCAATTATATTCTAATAAGACAAATTAAGGGTTTAGAAATGATATCTCAGTAGTCTTTCTGCATCCTTTTTTTCCATATGATCTTCTGTTCCTCTCATTTTTCTGTGACATGATTAATTACAATTAAAATGAATGTACTGACAAATTATGCATATGATAACATGGTACCATTCTTATGTGTTAGTTACTTGATACAGTGTCCATATTATGGACTTTAATTGTAATATGTGTTAATTGATCCATTTAAAATTTTATTGAGTACTTACTGTGTTCTGGGCTCTGTGATGAGCACTTGATATGCATTCTTTCATTTACTCGTACATATTTAATAAAAAATATTATTGCTCCTAATTACAGATGAGTACAATAAGGCTTAGAGGTGTTAAATAACTCGCCCAGTGTTACGTAGCTAGTCGTCGCGCAGGAGCTGGGATTTGAACTTGTGTCTCTGATCTCAGAGTTGTTCTTATTCACTGCTCTATGATGAAGCAAGTAGTATAGTCCAGTGGGAAAAACACTGATACGGGGGAGTCAGGAGCCCTGTGTTAAATGCCTGACTCTGACTGATTTACTCTGAGGCCTTGAACAGTTAACTTGAGCTTTAAGGTGCAACTGAGCCTCTCATTTGCAAAATGAGACTCAAATAGAAAACCCCTCAAGTCTCTTTTTGCACAAACATTTGTCCATGGCTCAGTGGTGTTTTTCTTCATGTTCTCTCTGTGAAGGATATTCTTTATAAATGCAGATATTCCTTTTAAAGAAAGAGATGTCAAAAAAGAGCTTGGTGACTGCTGCAGTCTATGTTCTGGCCCTATGTTTTGCAGAACACAAAATATGGTTTTCTCTACTCATTCAACAGTAAGATTCTAGGGGATTGACTTATGCTCATCAAGTCATAAGAAGCTTTCTCGGTAATCCAGAATCTGTTAATTATATAGTAAAGTACTGAAAACTAGTTTCTGCCATTGAAGATACTTCTTTTTGGATCAGAGACTTTTGAAACCCAAATTAGAAGCTATTTTGGAAGGCAGAGAAAATCAGATGATTTTGAGGGACATTATTCTAGGTTGTGCCAAAGCCCTTGTAAGCTGTCTCTGCTCCATAGTAGGGTTGTAGTATTTACGTATCTACCAGAATCAGCTTTTCTATCTTCCTTGAATGGTGCCTACTGAATGCTCATAGTCTTCTCTTTAACCCTTTGTCCACTTCTGCCCACTTCATGTCGATTATTGTACATATGTTAATAATGTAATAAGTTAATAAGTGTTTTTTAAAGTTTTTTTTTTAATAATGTAATAAGTTAATAAGTGTTTTTTAAAGTCTTTTTGAGATATATCCTAGATGCTATTCTGTTTGGATGTGTCTTAAGACTCTACCTGAAATGCCATTTTTCCCTCCTAAGTTAGTCGACTTGGCCAGAGAAATTGATATTATGTTTGTCTTGCAGAAGGAGGCCTTTTAAAAAAACTGATCTCAAATGTTAAGGGGGGGAATTCTGCCATAGTCCTCAAATACCACTCTGTCATATAGAGTGGTATGGAGAATTCCATGGACAGAGGAGCCAAGTAGGCTACAGTCTATGTAATCTCAATGATATCCATAGGAGGCATACTCCATATATGCGTGGAAATTAACAGTAAATTCTGATGTGTTTCAGAGGTTTCCACTATTTTATTTGCTCTCAAGTTTCCAGATACTGTTTTCCACTTTGCCTACAATATAAAGTTGCCTTTTTGAAAAGTCAGATTATTGGGATACACTTTACATAGAGTAAAAATTCACTCTTTTATGGGTGTACAGTTCTTTGAATTTTAACAAATATATACAGTAGTATAACCAACATATATAGAATATTTCCACTCATGCCCTTTTATGGTCTCTTCCCTCCCACTTCCCTGGCTCTCTGTCATGCACTAATTGGGTTTCTGCCCTTATAGTTCTGCCTCTTCCACAATGTTGTATAAATAGGATCATACAATATATAATCTCCTGAATCTGACATGGTAAAGAACCTGCTTGCAATGCAGGAGACCCAGGTTTGAACCCTGGTTCAGGAAGATCCCCTGGAAAAGGAAATGGCAACCCACTCCAGTACTCTTGCCTGGAAAATTCCATGGACAGAGGAGCTGAGTGGGCTACAAGTCTATGGGGTCACAAAGACTCAGATATGACTGAGTGACTTTCACTTTTTTTTTTTCACTTAGTATAATGCTTTTTTGAGATCTCCATACAAATTATATATCATAAAGTTAGTCTGTTTAAGGGATACAGTTAAACAATTTTTAGTATATTTACAGAGATCATCAGCATAGTCTAATTTTAGAGCATTGATATCACTTCCAATTAGCTGTCATCCTTATTTCTGGTTTCCTCCTCCCAACTCTCTGCCCTTGGCAAACACCAATCTCCTGTCTGTCTATAGATTCTGGACATTTCAACTAGATGGTATCACTCTATATATGGTCTTTTATAACTGACTTCTTTCACTTGGCATAATGTTTTGGAGGCTCATCCAAGTAGTAACTTATATAGGTATTTCTTTTTTTTATCACCAAATGATTTTCCATTGTATGGACGTATCACATTTTCTTTTATCATTCATTGGTTGATGGAAATTTGTATTCTTTTTGGCTTTTATTAAAAAAAATGCTATGATCATTTATGTACACGTTTTTGTGTGTTTGTATGTTTTCATTCCTCTTGAATATGCTGTGAACATTTATATACAAGTTCTTGTGTGGAAATATGTTTTTATTTCTGTTGGATAGATACCTAGGAGTGGAATTACTGGGTTCTATGGTGACTTGATGTTTAATATTTGAGGAATTGCCAAGCAGTTTTTCAGAGAGACTGCATAAGAGATCCGATTTCTCCACATCCTTTCCACTCACTATTGTCTTTTTGATTATAGCCATTCTATGAGTGTGAAGTAGGATCTCATTGTGGTTTTAATTTGCACTTCCCCGATGACTAAAGATGCTGAATATCTTTTCATGTGCTTATTAGCCATTTGCGTTGTCTTTCTGAGAAATGTCTATTCACCTCTTTTGCCCATTTTTTAAATGGGTTGTCTTTGTTATTGAGTTGTTAAGAGTTCGTTATGGATACGAGTCCTTTATCAGATAGATGATTTGCAGATATTTTGTCCTCTTTTGTGGGTTGTCTTTTATTTTCTCGATGATATCCTTTGAAGCTTAAAAGGTTTTAATTTATTTAACTGAATTTATTTGGCTGCACTGGGTCTTAGTTGTGGCATGCGGAATATAGTTCCCTGACCAGGGATTAAACCTGGGCTCCCTGAATTGGGAGCGCAGAGTCTTAACCATTGGACCTCCAGGGAAGACCCAGAGGTTTTAATTTTGATGAAGTCCAACTTTAATCTTTTTTATTGCTTGTGCTTTGGGTATCATATTTAAGAAATCGCTGACGTAACTCCAGAGCAGGGTTTACTCCTGTATTTTCTTCTGAGAGTTTTGTGGTGTTAACTGTTACATTTGGATCTGTGGTCTACTTTGAGTTAATTTTTATGTGTAATGTGAAGTAGGGGCCTAAATTTATACTTTTACATGTTGACATCCAATTGTCCAGTAGTTTTGGTTGGAGAAACTATTCTTTCCCCATCAGATTGTCTCGGTCCCTTTGGCTGAGGCTCAGTAAGACCATAAGTCTATGTGTTTATATCTGGATTCTTGTATTCCATTCATCTATCTACATGCCAGTACCACACCGTCTCACTGTCTGGGTTGCTTTGGCTTTGTGGTAAGTTTTGAAATTGGGAAATGTGAATCCATCAACTTTGTTATTTTTAAAGATTATTTTGACTCTTCTTAGTCCATTGCATTTCTTTATGAATTTTAGGATTTACTTGTCAATTTCTGCCAAAAAAAAAAAAATCCAGGTGGAATTTTGTACTGAACCTGTCGATCAGTTTGGGGAGTGTTGCCATCCCCTTAACACGGTTAAGTCTTCTGATGTATAAACATGGGGTGTATTTCAATTTGTTTTGATTTTTTAAAACAATGTTTTGGTGGTCTCTCAGTGTAAGCAAAGTGCTTTTGAGATATCTTCATGTTAGTGCATATGTCGGCATTTTGTCCATTTTATGGATTATATCGCAGTTTGTTTATCCGTTAACCAGCTGATGGACGTTTGGGTTAATTCTGGGTTTTTTTTGGCAATTATGAATAAAACTGTCAATGATATTCACATGTAGGTTTTTATTTAAACATGCGTTTTCATTTCATTTGAGTAAATACCTAAAAATGAAACTGCTGGTTGTGCATAAGTATATGTGTACCTTTATAAGAAACTGCCAAACTGTTTTCCAAAGTAGCTATACGATTTTGCATTCCCACCTGCAATACGTGAGTTTCCTTGCTCCAAGTCCTCACCAGCGCTTGGTATTATTAGTTGTGGTGGTGGTATTTCATTGAAATTTTAATTTTAATTTCCCTAATGATATATGCTATGGATCATAAGATTCATGAAATCCTAAACTTTTGGAGTTGGAATAGACATCAAAGAGTTCATTCTTGAGTTTTTATGTTGTGTTCCTCAGACATATTTCATGGGCTGTCTGAGGCTGGGCTAGGAGGTTGGGGAACTGAGGAGCATTCTGAGTGGGTGTGGATCCAAGCTCCCTGCCCAGAAGATCTCTACTTTTCCCATTTTTATATTGAATGACCATGTAATACGTTATTAGAAAAAAGATACCTCTGTGGAAAAAAGAAATGTTTGAAAGCTAAAGAATTCTTTTTCTAGAGGAAAAAACTGAGACCCAGAGAGGTAAATTGGCTTAAGATCATATAGCCAGTCTGGAGTAGGCTCATAATCCAGTGATCTTTATTTTGCAAAGTATTATCTTGTCATGACTCTAAAATTCTAGTATTTATTGGCTTGAGGAAGAATTATGAAGCCTCATTAAGATTTGTTAAAATCATAAATATTTAAAAAACAGGTTTCTCTTATACTGAAAAATAGTACATCAAAACTAAGTCATCTTTCATGAGTTAGCTGCACTCAAAATGTTTTTTTTTTTCTTCCTTTAGGAAACCAATTTCTAGTACAAAACCTTTTAAAATTATTCTGCTTAGTTTCTAAGTGATGTTGAAAATGTGGCACAACTGTCAGAGGTTATAAATGACAATACATTATGAAAATAGGTGAGGGAACAAGAAGGGATTTACCTTGGGGAAACACATTATATTTTGTTATCAGTTTTGACAAATACTGGCAATGGCTCATCAATGTTGAAAGGGTAAAATTGAATTCATTAGGTGCAATCATAATGGTTAGAATAAGTTATGTTTTAGAAGAAGGGTTCAGTTCTGAAATCCTTCCTTTATTGAGATTTTTCCAGAAATTACTAGAGTGTGAAAGCAATTCTATGCTGACAGTCTGAGATTGGCTTCAGGACTGATGAGTAAGCAGTGTATGATTAGATTGAGCAGAATTTTATTAGAATGCCTTCGGTGGATTTGAGTAGAAGTTTTATTTACTAAAGGTGTTGTTAAAGGTGCATCATATTTGGACTCAGAAAACTTGAAAGTCACATCTTAGTTCTGCTTCATAGCACATTTGTGACCTTGAATGAGTGAGTTCTGTGACTTTTTCATGTTTTTTTTTTTTAATTCAGTTATAAGGAATGACAGTGATATCCACCCAGCCCACTTTTCATAGGAGAGAAAAAAAATAAGAAAAAATATGAAAGTACTTTGTAAATTTTAAAGTATTATTCAGATGTAGTGTTATTATCAAAGCTTTTAGAATTGTGATACATGCAGGATTTTTAAATGGTTTTTCTTCCTGATATTTGGCCATAAGTTACTTGCATTTTTTTTTTAATTGAAGTGCAGAATTACAGTGTTGTTATATCAGGTGTACAGCAAAGTGATTGTTTCATATATATCATTCTTTTTCAGATTATTTTCCATTATAGGTTATTATAAGATTCTGAGTACAGTAGGTCCTTGTTATTCATCTATAGTAGTGTGTATCTGTTAATCCAATACTCCTGATTTATGCCCCTGCTAACCATAAATTTGTTTTCTACACCTGTGAGTCCACTTCTGTTTTGTAAATAAGTTCATTTGTCATTTTTTAAACTTCCATATATAAGTGAGAGCGTATGATATTTGTCTTTAACTTACTTCACTTAGTATAAATCTTTAGGGCCATCCTTGTTGCTGCAAATTGCATTATTTTGTTCTTTTTTATGGCCGAGTAATATTCCATTTTGTATATATGTGTGTGTGTATATACACACATTTTGTGTATATGTGTGTGTGTATGTATATATGTGTGTGTGTGTGTGTGTGTATACATGCACATACATACTATGTCTTCTTTATCCGTTCTTCTGTTCATGGAGAATTAGATTCCTTCCTTGTCTTGGCTTTTGCAAACAGTGCTTCTATGAACATATGGGTGCATGTATCTTTCAAATTAGTTTTCATCTTTTCCAGATAATGCCCAGAAGTGGGATTGGTGGATCATATGGTAGCTCTATTTTTTAGTTTCTTTGAGGAACCTCCATGTTTCCCATAGTTTCTGCACTAATTTGCTTATTTTGGAAATTAATCTCTTGTCGGTCAAATCATTCATAAATATTTTATCCCATTCCATAGGTTGTCTTTTCATTTTGTTTATAGTTTCCTTTGCTGTGCAAAAACTTTTAGGTTTAGTTAGGTTCTATATGTTTATTATAATACTTTTAGGTTTTATTTGTTTATTATAATACTTAGATTCTTTTTGCCTCTGTCTCATGCCTTTAGTTTCTATGGGAAGTTTTCCGCCTCCTTCAGTACAGTTCAGCTCAGTCGTGTCCGACTCTTTGCGACCCCATGAATCGCAGCACACCAGGCCTCCCTGTCCATCACCAACTCCCAGAGTTCACTCAGACTCACGTCCATTAAGTCAGTGATGCCATCCAGCCATCTCATCTTCTGTCGTCCCCTTCTCCTCCTGCCCTCAATCCCTCCCAGCATCAG
Source organism: Budorcas taxicolor (assembly GCF_023091745.1). Lineage (NCBI taxonomy): Eukaryota > Metazoa > Chordata > Mammalia > Artiodactyla > Bovidae > Budorcas > Budorcas taxicolor. The sequence continues at coordinate 59,682,506 of NC_068930.1, read as the reverse complement.
AGACTTTTCCAGTGAGTCAATTCTTCGCATGAGGTGGCCAAAGTACTGGAGTTTCAGCTTCAACATCATTCCCTCCAAAGAACACCCAGGGCTGATCTCCTTCAGAATGGACTGGTTGGATCTCCTTGTAGTCCAAGGGACTCTCAAGAGTCTTCTCCAACCCCACAGTTCAAAAGCATCAATTCTTCAGCACTCAGCTTTCTTCACAGACCAACTCCGCCTCCTTAGTCCTCCTCTTTTTCTTTCAAATAGAATACCCTTCCTCATTGCTGTCTATTAGAAGAGATGACTGTGTTAGTTTCGTCTTAAGGAAAAGATGACCTGTTTTTTATTTTGTACAGATATTTTGCTTAACCAGCTTGGCTGAAGTATTAAAGCTATCAGCTGCATGTAGATTTTTAAAATTTGGTATTGAATTTCCCTCCCTCACGGTTGTAGAGTTTCTTGTACCGCTGCGTTCCTTCTGGGCTCTCTGCTCCCTTAAGGTGTGTTTGACACCTAGTATACCTTTACCTTGGTTAAGTCCATTTTTTGGTTCATAATAGTAGTCAGATACCTTATCAAGATTTACTTTGTGGACATGAATGGTGGAGTCATACATTTCCACTCCCTCAGTACTGTCAAAGAGAGATTTCATTTTCTGATCTGGCTCCTCTGTCTTAGATGGAGTTAAGGGTCTTTGTCAGTCTTCAGAAACTGTAGACCCTGGGAACAGCTGTCTTCTCTGTTGGTGAAATAGAAGTATCTTCCATTTCTGATATCTGAGCTGATGAAGTTGTCAATCATAGTGTTCTTTCTTTTCCTTCCTGGTTAAGAGAAAAATTTTACCTGAGAATTTTCAAAGTCATTTTGAGCGGCTACTCACTGTCTGTCTTATTAATTTCTTTTTTAAAAATTAAGTTATTTTAATTGGAGGATAATTACAATATTGTGATGGTTTTTTGCCATCCATCAACATGAATCGGCCATAGATTTATTAATTTCTTTTTATTCAAGTTAATTTTTAAAAAGTTGTATAATTTAAATATTATTAAAATACTCTTTCATTGTGATATTTATTTACACTTCTTTCTTAGGTTTGCCATCATCATTTGAAGTAATTTTAAAATAACACATCATTTTTTAAAATTAGAGGCTAATTTTTTTTAAGTGAATTTAATTTTAAAAGAAAAGGAATAGAAATACTAGTGTATTCATAATTTATTTTGAATGACTATTGGGTTATGTTACACTTTGTGTTTTAGAAAACACCATTTATATACTTAAAAGGATTTATAGGTTAGGAGTTTGAGATTGACACACTACTATATATAAAATAGATAAACAACAAGGACTTATACTATATATAAAATAAATAGCAAGGACCTACTTTATAGCACGGGGAACTATGTTCAGTATTTTGTAATAACTGTAACAGAAAAGAACCTGAAAAAGAACAGATGTCTGTGAAACTGAATTAATTCACTGTACACCTGAAATTAATGCAGCATTGTAAATCATCTGTACTTTAGTAACAAGAAAAATGATACGTAGGTATACTGTGTTAAAAGGCAGCAGGTGGTCTCTTCAGTGGTGATGTTCTGGGTCATCTTGTTCACAGCAGTCTTTCTTGGGGATTGGGAAGACAGAGCCTGCGATGGAGTAGATGAAGGTGCCTGTGCCAGTTGAATTCCTCATTGGGGATTCAAAGGTTGGCATATGCTTTCATCATTCATGTTTAGGGGAAAATTATATCTTGGCCTGGAGAAATCTAATTTCTAAAAATACTACAGAGGCAGCATTCTCAGTATGCATTATTGTATGCTCCATAGTGTATTAAAAACAAAACCAGAAATGCTGGATCCCAAAATACAGCCTTTTAATTATAACCAAAAGCTCAGTTTTGAATACTAAGTACATCAGAGAAATTCATAACCAGTAAAATCAGGCAGTTTGAACAGCTTGATCAGTAGTTTGGTTGCCGATAGAATGACTTCTCTAAAATATCACTTAGGCTTAGTTATGGTGGGAATTATAACATGGCTTTAATGTTTTCCCCTAATCTATACATTAAATTGTATTCTAAAAGTGTCACCGTTTTGTGGTAACAGGGTATTTTGTATTTAGATGTTTTATGCAAAAAAAAAAAAGTGTACACTAACAATTTAAGAAGAGCAGGTTCTTCTGCTTAGGACTATAGGGCATCTCTGTGAGCTCTTAAAAGAAATTCTGATTATAGGCATGTGTCTTGTAACCAAGCTGTGAGTACTGTAGATTTTAATAGTTGTGTGTGTGTGTCTGTGTGTGTTTTAAACATAGCAACATGAATGGGATATGTCAACTAATGTAAGTATATCTTGAGCCACAGAATAGATGACTTAAAAAAAATTTGATTGTAAATGGAAGCATTTTTAAATGAACTATTCATGAAAATCTATAGCAAATCCTGTAGCTAAATGAAAAATCATATATAAAATATAGCTCAACCTAGTTTTCATGGTCTAGGTGTTGTATAACCAGCTAGGTAAGATAACTCTTTTTGGAATAGCAGACAAAAGCCAGTAGCTTATCTAAGGGCATAAGCTCCATCAGAAGTTGCTGGGAGGGGTCAGACAGAGAGCCTGATTTGTTTGCCAGTGCTCCTGGGCCTTGAAATGCTTTGGGGGCCAAAAAAGAAGACGAGTAAGTGTAAGGACTCCCACCTCTACCAAAAGGGAAAAATCTTGGGAAAATGATTTATTTCCATGTTTAAAGAGATAGCTGAGAACAATTAGGTAGTTTTAAAAAATGGTGGGAAAAGTAAGTTTTGGAAAATCTATATTTGAGGGGAAAACCTGTAAAAGTAAATTTAAAGATCAGAAGGAACAGTTTATGCACTGATCCTGTCTTCTCTGCAGGCATAAAGGGGCACACAGCTGCTGTATGCGAGGCAGTAGGCGAAAGACTGGATATCCTACCTCTGCAGGGGTTTCAGTAATGACAGGATTAACTTTTCTGTAGCATTGCTTCTGTATGGAAAGGAGTTTTAGTACTGTATATAAACTGGGAAATAGTTATAGTTACCATATTTTTAATGAGTATATTCAGATAATCTAAATTTGGCATTATCAAAAATTATATATAAATAGCTACCGTACTTGTGGCTAAGAAATTCCTCATTTTGTCTCTGTGTCATGTTGACATTCACGTATTTTGATGCGTGGTGATGAAGCAAGGGTCTCCAGCAATCTCCTGCTGTCAAGTAAGTCCCTATAAAACTGACTGAGCAGGTCCTGGGGTGGCTTCATATGACGCTTGCATTTACTTGGAAGAGATGTGTACTTGAGTATTTTCAGGATAACTGTTCTCGGCAGCTCCCTGCCAGTTCCTTACCTTCCTTTCAACTCTATTTTCTTAGAAATTTTATTTCTCTAAACTCCCATTCCACTTGGTGATCTTAGGTCTCAGAGATTAAAAAAAAAAAGTCTCTCCTCCTCAAAATATTTTTTGGGGATTCCAGTTCCAAAGGAGTCATTTAGTTAAAGGTAAAGTACTCTTGCCTGGAAAATCCCATGGACGGAGGGGCCTGGTGGGCTGCAGTCCATGCGGTCACTAAGAGTCGGACACAACTGAGCGACTTCACTTTCTCTTTTTCACTTTCATGCACTGGAGAAGGAAATGGCAACCCACTCCAGTGTTCTTGCTTGGAGAATCCCAGGGATGGGGAACCTGGTGGGCTGCCGTCTATGGGGTCACACAGAGTCGGACACGACTGAAGCGACTTAGCAGCAGCAGCAGCAGCAGCAGCAATCTTCATGTAGGGTCTGGAGGAATGGAGGAGAATCTTGGAGATCATTTTTTATTTTCCTGATGGAAGACAAAGGATGTTGCATGTCCTGAAGGATTACAGGCGCAGTGAGTGTTAAGAGATGATTAAAGCCTTACAGGAAGCCTGGAGTAATTGCAGATGAAGGGAGTAGATTCAACTGTAACACAGAAATAAGTGTTTTATTAGGTGCATATGTTTTATACTTATCAATTTCTATTGAATAATTTTAAAGCTCCCTCATCCAGGGCTTGTGCGTTTTCCATGTGAATTCTCTGGCCAGTGATTGCACATGAGCACAGGAGAGATCAAACAGAGCAATTTGAAATAGTAAGTGATGGGGAGGAGTAGCCTAGGAGATCCTGACATGATATCGATCGTTGAACAACAGGGAGAAAAGAAACCTTTGAAGTAAAGGAGGCCCGTAGCAGCAGGTGAGTGCGAGATGGAATAGCACTTATTTAGTCGGCTTGGCAGAAGAGAAGCTAGGGTATTAAGATCAACACCTAGGAGGGAATCAGGTAAAGGGTGGCTAGAGGTAGATTCGGTGTAAAACCTGGACCATCAAAAATGAAGTGTCTTCGGGAAACTAGTCAATTCCAATTCTTCGTATTGTCCCAGCCTCCAAATATAAGTGTGTCTGTAATTTTAACTCTTATTAACTCCCATATATTAATACATTTAAATCGATTCCTGGATTCTCATTGGGCAGGAAAAATATAGTTTATGTCCATTATCAGGTAGTAGAGCTGTTCACAAAAAAAGGTTTTACACCAAACAACTGTTCTTGTCATTACTACTGTTGTTTCAGTAGCGTTTGCCACCAAAAATAAAACTGGCTGTAACACACAAAAATCAAACACAAGAATTCTGAAATTTCTTTGGATTTGGCAGTGAGCAAGTTTGTATGCACGTGATTTTCCTACCAGTCCTTGTGAGAACTTAATTAAGTGCTTGATCTATGTGTGAAAGAACTTTAAAGTCAGAAGGATCCTTATACACAACGTGGTCTGACTTCAGAGTTTTGGAGATTGAAAAATGATATTAATTGAATAAGAACATTAATTTCCTCTTGATTGAGGAATCAGTCAGCCTGAGACTTATAGTTAAATAGCTGTATAGACTACGTCATGGTCCGTTCTTTTCAGTGTAATTGCTTGCTGCAAGAGGTATGCTTTCTCAGTGTAAACAATTTGGTTTATTCTAGCAGTTGTCCTAGTAGTTAAATAAATTACCCCCCTTTCAATGAAAGATTGTTTATCTATTTTTAATTGGCAATAGAGTTTCTAGTTACTTGATCAGAAGATTGAACTATTCATTGATATTAGCATCAGATTTCTTAGAACAGAGGTTACATAGCATCAGTGTTCTGCTTTGTTGAACATCGACTTTCAGTGATTTCACTATAAATTTGAAGTTAAATTTTATTAGTACAGAGCCTTATTAGATTGCTTAGAAAGCCTCAGAGAGAGGGGCCTTGGAATGAATATCATGTAGTCACCCGTAAGATACCCAATAAATATCTCTGATATGCCAGACACTAGGCCAAGTACAGAGGATGAAGAAGGAAGGAAGTCAGGGTCACCAGGATCCAGGTGTCTGTGGGAGAGAGCCTTGTTGCTGTCCACTCGTTTTTGGACCGTTGTTAGTAATGCAAGTACTCTCTGCTGCTGAGCACTTTTCTTAACCCAGTGCCCTAGGCAGCCCATACCAGTTGCTTGGCAGTGCAGCCTGTTGGCCCTTTTGGCTATTTATTATTATATTGAAAAGCCCAATTGGTAAGGACTGATTTATTAGAAAAATGTTACAAATTATGGAGTAAATTGGACTGAAAGAGGCCAAAAGATATTAAACCTTTGGTCTTTGTATCACTCGGGATGATTCATTGACTTTCAGAAATATCAATGAGTTTACTCAGAAGCAAACTGACAAAGTTTACTGAAAGCAAACTCAGAAGGCAATTTCTCACTTTGGATAAACTTTACTTTCTAAATTAGCAGTAATAGGAGTCACTAGAAGAAATTAGAAGTATTTGTTTAATCTTAGCATAGGGAAAACTTTCCAAGCAGAAAGATAACGGAGGAAGTTAAAAGGGAAGAGATCAAAAGATGAATCACATGAAAACTAAAAATTTCATCATGTCAGAAGCATCAAAAGCTAAACGGTAAGCAAAAATTTAGAATTTTCCAGTTTACTGTGATCCACACAGTCAAAGGCTTTGGCATAGTCAATAAAACAGAAATAGATGTTTTTCTGGAACTCTTGCTTTTTCGATGATCCAGCGGATGTTGGCAATTTGATCTCTGGTTCCTCTGCCTTTTCGAAAACCAGCTTGAACATCTGGAAGTACACGGTTCACTTATTGCTGAAGCCTGGCTTGGAGAATTTTGAGCATTACTTTACTAGCGTGTGAGATGAGTGCAATAGTGCAGTAGTTTGAGCATTTGGCATTTCCTTTCTTTGAGATTGGAATGAAAACTGACCTTTTCCAGTCCTGTGGCCACTGCTGAGTTTTCCAAATTTGCTGATATATTGGGTGATTGCAGCCATGAAATTAAAAGACGCTTACTCCTTGGAAGGAAAGTTATGACCAACCTAGACAGCATATTAAAAAGCCGAGACATTACTTTGTCAACAAAGGTCCGTCTAGTCAAGGCTGTGGTTTTTTCAGTGGTCATGTATGGATGTGAGAGTTGGACTATATAGAAAGCTGAGCGCCAAAGAATTGATGCTTTTGAATGTGGTGTTGGAGAAGACTCTTGAGAATCCCTTGGACTGCAGGGAGATCCAACCAGTCCATTCTGAAGGAGACCAGTCCTGGGTGTTCATTGGAAGGACTGATGTTGAAGCTGAAACTTCAATACTTTGGCCACCTGATGCAAAGAGCTGATTCATTTGAAAAGACCCTGATGCTGGAAAAGATTGAGGGCAGGAGGAGAAGGGGATGAAAGAGAATGAGATGGTTGGATGGCATCACCAACTCGATGGACATAGGTTTGAGTGGACTCTGGGAGTTGGTGATGGACAGGGAGGCCTGGTGTGCTGTAGTTCATGGGGTCACAAAGAGTCTGACATGACTGAGCAACTGAACTGAATCATGTTTGCAAAAACCTGATTAATTCAGAAGATAATGTAATGAAAATTTAAATGTATATTATAATCTGAACTGTAGAAAATAAGTCAGAAAATATATAAAGATATATTAATTTTCTGTTAACTGTTGTTGTTACCAAAAACTTGGTGATTGAAAACAGTAAACCTTTATTCTATCAAGTTCTGGAGGCCAGAGATCCAAAATTAGTATCACTGGGCTGAAATCAAGATGCTGGCCAGTCTGTATCTCCCTCCAGAGCCCCTAGGGGAGAATCTGCCCCTTGCCTCTGCCAGCATTCCTTAGCTTGTGGCTGCAGTACTGCAGTCCAGTTATATTGCCTTCGTCTCTTCTTCCGTGTGAAACCTCCCGTTGCCTCTCTTACATAAGGACACTTGGGTTTTATGCATTCAAGGCCCACTTGGAAAATTCAGAATAATCTCCTGAATGTGACTTAATCACATCTATAAAGACCTTTTCCAAATAAAGTAACATTTTCTGGTTCCAGGGATTAGAACTGATATCTTTCGGGGCAATTATTCAGCCTATTACAGAAGGTTACACATCAAAATTTTAATGGCTTTTATCTCTGGGTGTTGTGATTATGGAGGATTTAATTTTTATTTCTTATACCCTTGTCTTCCAGGAAGGCTCAGGGAAATATTAACTCCATGAGCTTCTCTTAAACTGAACCAGATAGGATTTAAACTTTTTGAATTTTTTGACTATCAGGTCACTCTACTTGGAGGTTCAGAAGGGATTTAAAAATATTAAAAGTGTGACTCTTTTCCCCTTCAATTTTATGATGGTTTGATTTGGAAGTTGTACCCTATCAAGACAGTTAAACAGAACTCCATTATTATTTGGCCTCCCATGGATTGCTTTTTAAAGACTTTCTACCACTAAACTATATTTAGTAATAATTGATTTTACCATTTTAATTAATGAAGGACATATGTACATGTCAACTAGAATTTCTAGTTATTATGAATAACCAAATCAAAAGAAATCTTGAGTCAATATAGAATTTCCATTGGGCTCTTTGAAATATTGAAAATACGTCATAGATTATCACTAATATTCTCTTTGCTGGAGTGTCTTTAATTAACATCTTTATTCCTAAATGTTCTAAGAACTCTAGGTTAAGAACACCCTTAGAATTTCTTTCTTTTTTTTTTTTTTTAAATTTTTATTTTTACTTTATTTTACTTTACAATACTGTATTGGTTTTACCATACATTGACATGAATCCACCACGGGTGTACATGCGTTCCCAAACATGAACCCCCCTCCCACCTCCCTCCCCATAACATCTCTCTGGGTCATCACCGTGCACCAGCCCCAAGCATGCTGTATCCTGCATCAGACATAGACTGGCGATTCGATTCTTACATGATAGTACACCTGTTACAATGCCATTCTACCAAATCATCCCACCCTCTCCCTCTCCCTCTGAGTCCAAAAGTCCGCTATACCCATCTGTGTCTTTTTTGCTGTCTTGCATACAGGGTCGTCGTTGCCATCTTTCTAAATTCCATATGTATGTGTTAGTATACTGTATTGGTGTTTTTCTTTCTGGATTACTTCACTCTGTATAATCGGCTCCAGTTTCATCCATCTCATCAGAACTGATTCAAATGTATTCTTTTTAATGGCTGAGTAATACTCCATTGTGTATATGTACCACAGCTTTCTTATCCATTCATCTGCTGATGGACATCTAGGTTGTTTCCATGTCCTGGCTATTATAAACAGAGCTGCGATGAACATTGGGGTACATGTGTCTCTTTCAATTCTGGTTTCCTCAGTGTGTATGCCCAGCAGTGGGATTGCTGGGTCATAAGGTAGTTCTATTTGCAATTTTTTAAGGAATCTCCACACTGTTCTCCATAGTGGCTGTACTAGTTTGCATTCCCACCAACAGTGTAGGAGGGTTCACTTTTCTCCACACCCTCTCCAGCATTTATTGCTTGCAGATTTTAGAATTTATTTCTTAAAATGTTTTTAGTAGGTATTTTAATTATTCTTCTCTTTCTTAGGGAAGTGTAGTATGAGTATTACCTACAAAATTAACTGTTGAATCAAAAATTAAACTTGTAAGTTTTTTCATCTTTGATAAAACCATCTCTGCATTTATCAGTATCCTTTAACTTTTGGATATCATTTAGAATTTCTGTTTTTATATTATGAGGTACCCCAATTTACCTTTCATCTTCAACTCACTTTTAATTTTGCTTAAACTGTCTTCTAACTTCAGAAAGAAACAAGTGTTCCATTTCATTTTGATGGACAGGTAGCAATGTGGTGAAATTTTAGGACCAAAAGACAGGAAACTCAGCTGTGTTTATAACCATAGGTGCAAATAAATCTGACCTATTCATTTCTGCTCAGATTTATTACTTCTTGAAGGTATCTTCATTCATTTCCAGGATCATGCTGGAGTTAGGTACTCCCGGTTGCTAGAAGGTTGAAATTTTTCCCATCCAGCTGAAAATTTCTATTACTAATATTGCTACTGTTGCCACTTTGATGAAACCCTGCTGTTTTTTCCTCCTTTGACTTCCCTTGGGCCTTTTTTTAAGAAGTAAAGAAAATGAGGGGGAGCTTTAGTATTAGGTTTGAGACTACATAAAAAATGGTTAGCTTGTGAGGTAGAGAGTGGATTTTGATTCTTTAGGTTATTTTTCTTTGTTAAATGTCAAGGTGGCCATTGACAAGTCACATATAACAAATATAAAATTTAACAAGTATTTCATTTGTGTTACATTTTACAGTAGAGTTGTAACAGAGCAGGAAGATTTCCTGCCTCAAACAGTAAGTGTGATATAACCAAGTTCAAGATTTCATTGTGAGGTTTATTATAGGCTGCAGTATCTAGCTTCCCCTCATTTCATGCATATTGGATAATATCTCCATAATTTATCCAGAATAGTGCTATTTCACCAATACTAGCTATTTTAAGTGGATAGTATTATTCAGCATTAAAATAGTATTATTTCACCAACTCTAGCTATTTTAAGTTGACTTTCCTTTATATGGGTATAAATAGTATGGGTATGAATGCCTGGGAATTTTAATATTATTTTAAGCGTTAAATTACATTTAATTATGAGCAGTGCCTTAGACTGGAATTCATGTGTTAATACTTGGGAAACATGCTTGCAAAATGACCACAAAATAATAGGGTTAAGCAAATCTGTAATTTTGAAAAATTACAAAAGATACTTGCAAAAGATACTAGGATTTTGACAGGACAAGGACGCTTGCTTTTAGTATGACCAGAGGGAAGCAGAAGTGCAGAGGTCGACCTTTCATGCTCAAACTGTGTCAGCAGAGTTAGAATTAGAATTCTGTATTTCGCAGAAGTATTAAGATTTTTTTCTGAGCTAGCATTTTTTCTGCACATTGAAACATGCATCTTAACTTTACCTCTCTAACTACTTCGAGGCTGAATGGATTGGAACAGCCCTTGGCCATGTTTTTATAAACGTGAGAGTCATGAAAATAGGTTTGGAGAATGATTTTTCTCCTGTAGAATGAATTACCACAAGATGAAAACTAGTTGCAGCTTGGAGTTGCTGCTGAGTTAGGAGCCTAGTTAATTTAAGAGAGAAGGTACTGCTGAGGTAGCGTTCTGCTTCCCATTGTATCCTGCCGTAATGAGACTGCTGGCAAAGGAGAAACAAAAATGAACTTATATATATATATTTATTGCATTTTTTCCTGAGCAATTTTTCTTATAATTTTCTTGTGAAATTGAGAGGGATGCTGTCTTTATTTTTACAAATGTGCCACAGGGGATACTTGAAGAAAAATTAAATATATATATCTGAGCATATATCAGTCTTTAAAATGTTTTATGCTTGAAAAAAATGTTTTATCCTGGAGACAGTACCTTTTCTCCTTTGTATTGCCTTAAGATTCCTACCATTTAAGCTTTCAGAAGGTAGAGTATAACTATTTTGATAAAAACATAGAAATTTATCAAAATAATTTTCTCCTCTCTCCTATAGGAGAGAGCTCAAATATCCATCAACTAGTGAATGGATAAGCAACCTGTGGAATAAAATGGAATAGTACTTAGCAATAGAAAATAACTAACCATCGATTATGCAGCAGCATGATGAATTTCAAATGCATTCTGCTAAGTGAAAGAAGCCAGATACAAAAGGGTTACATGCTACATAACTACATGATATGACATTCTGGAAACAGCAAAAATATAGGGACAGAAATCACATCAGGGATTACCAGGGATTTGGGACAGAGAGAAGGAATTGTCTACAAACTGACATGGCAACTTTTTTAGATGGTGGAAAACGTTCTCTATCTTGATTGTGCTGGTGACTATATGACTATAACATTTGTCAAAACATATTACTTTAAAAAGGTGACTTTTACTTTTTATAAAATAAAATCTGACCAAAAAGTTATAAGTGGGTCCTCAAAAAAAAAAAACAATTAACTTACTGCGCTTAATGTCTGCTACCTGTTAACCATTAGCCCACGGTGTCAAAGTTTTTAGTTGCAAGCAACAGAACTGACTTTGGCTGATTTGAACAGAGAGAAATATAGGGAAAAGACATTGGTTAGCTCAGACAATTTCTATAAGAAACCTGCAAAGCAGGTTTGGAAAATGGACAGCAGCAAGGCAGGGTAGGCAGCACCCAGAACCAAGAATAACACCATCGAGGCTGCCTGGAGAGGACCCTGCTGCCTCTGTCTGTGATGCCACAACTTGCCCCGCTGTCACCAGGGCACTGAAGCTAGGTACCAGAGCCACATTGCCGCCACTTCTGCCCCTGTACACTCGATATTGGTGCCACAACCTTCTTAGCTGCCGGAATCTGCCACAAAAATGTGTTCTTCTTGGTCCCTGCTGCTTCACTGTCATAGCTTCAGAGTCAAGGTCCAGGGCAGAAGTGTCTGGTTGGCCAAGTGGAAGTCATCTGCTCTATTCTAGCTACAAGGAAGGCTAGGAAAGTGAGATCTCACATTTTCAGTTTCTACAGTATCCCACACCAAGACTCATAAAGTTAGAAGGCAGAAAAAAATCTTCTATGTCTATGCATCCGTCAAAATATGGGGTAAGTTTCAAACTTTACTTTCTGTAGCCCTTATTCTGCTAGTGAATAGGCTGCCATTCTGTTAATTTTTATTATTGTATGCTCTTTTTGAGTATGCTGCAGTCCGGTTTCATATATGATCTCTGATTTATAAGCTAATTTTTGAAAGCCTCTATTATTTTTATCTTAGAGCAGTTTTAGGCTTATGGCAAAATTGAGTGGAAGGTAGAGGGATTTCCCATAAACGTGTAGCTTTCTCCATTATTAAGGCTAATTTTTTTTCTTTTAAAATTTTATTTATTGAGGCAGTATTGGTTTATAACATTATATTAAGTTTCATGTGCACAACATTATATTTGAACATTATACGGTGTGCTCACCACCAGAAGTCTAGTTTTCGTCTGTCACCATACCGTTGATCCCCCTTACCAATCTCTCTCTCTTCTCTGATGTCCCATCCCCCCTGGTAATCACTACTCTGTTCTTTGTATCTATGTGTTTGTGTTTTTTTTGTTGTTCATTTATTTTTTACTTATTTTTTACACCCTGTGTACAAGTGAAATCATATACTTGTCTTTCTCCATCTGACTTCTCTCACTTAGCGTAATACCCTCAAAATTCATTCATATCATCACAAATGGCAAGATTTTATCTTTTTTTATGGCTGAGTGGTATTCTATTGCATATTTATATACACACACACCACATCTTATTTATCCATTCATCTGTTGATGGACATTTAGTTGTCTCCGTATCTTGATATTATAAACAGTGCTACCATGAGCATAGGAGTGCATGTATCTTTTTGAATATTTTTTCATATTCTTAAGATAAATACCCAGAAGTGGAATAACTGGGTCATACGGTAGTTCTGTCCTTAATTTTTGGAGGAATTTCTGTGTTATTTTTCATAGTGGCTGTACCAATTTGCATTCCTACCAACAGCGCATGAAGGTTCCCTTTTCTCTACATCCTCACAAACACTTGTTATTTCTTGCTTTTCTGATAATATGGGCTGATGTTAAAGAATAGTTCTGAATCTGCAAAGAATGACCAATAATATACGCTTTGAACATGGTAAGTAGTCAGTGTGTTCGTGTGCATGCATACTCAGTTGTGTCCGACTCCTTCCAGCTCCATGGACTGTAGCCCACCAGGCTTCTCTGTCCATGGAATTTTCCAGGCAAGAATACCGGAGTGGGTTGCCATTTTTCTTCTCCAGGGGATCTTCCTGACCCAGGGGTTGAACCCACGTCTCTTGCATCTCCTACATTGGCAGGCAGATTCTTTACTGCTAGCGCCACCTGGGAAGCCCAAGTAGTCAGTAAATATTGTTAAACAAATCCATAAAAGTTAGAAAGAATATGTTTTTCTTATAACCAAAAAATGTGCTTAAAAATACAAAAATAATCAGTACACAAAAGGAATGTACCACGATCAATTGGCGGAATCTCAAGATAGATTATCATTTGGAAAAGCATTAGTAGACTATTGTATCAAAAGATGAATTGAGAGAAATCTTGGCCTTGTCTTCTAGGGATTTGCTAAGATAATCACCACAGGCACTAGTAAGTAAGGATATTCAGGAAAACTGAAGAGTACACAATGGGGGTGGGTAGATGCTGTTTCGGAGGAAGTGAGCCTGCGGAAATGAAGAGTGGAGTGGACAGTGAGGAGCAGGAGGTAGAGAAGCCTCTTGTCTTGCTCTCCTAGGAGATGGTGCAGAGGCCAAGGAGCAGCATGAAATGGAGCACACAGATTTGAGAGACTTGTTGTTAGAAGAAAGGCGGAGGTAGAGAAGGTGGGGTTAAAACTGGATGATGATGTCTGTCAACATTTAATTTGGCTCTTACGACTTGACGTGGAGGCACTTGACTAGGCAGCCTTCAGGGCCTCTAATCAGCCGCACAGCCTCCTCATGCAGCAAGAGAGGTGGCCTGGTTAAAAATCCCAGCACAGCGGAGAGGAGAGGGAGGCAGAGCAGCTTTTTACCCTTACAAGAGACTCTGCAAAAGTTGTTACTCGCTAGACATTTGCTTTCTTCTCTTTCAGATCTGGTAAAGAAGGAACACTTGGGTATTTCATGCAGGTGTGGTTAGCATCTTGGAAGTCTTATTTTTCTAAATGATATATCAGTATTTGTTGTTAGTTTCATGATGGTGGTCGAGGTGGTGCTTTGGACCTTATGGCTGTTTCCTATATACAAATAGATCACTTATGCAGTTTCTGAGGCCTTACCTTCATTCTGACTTTCTAAATGTTCTTAAATGTCCCAGATATATATCAGCACACTTTGTGTACCAGCATTTGTCTTGTAAAAAGAAAAATATAAGAGACATTTAGTTTCTGTATAATTCACCCTTTGAAGGAGTACAGTTCACTGGTTTTTAGAATGTTCACACAATCGTTAAGTCTGTTTCCACTTTATAGTTTTATTTTTGCCACCCCCAAAAGAAATCCTTTACCTGTTAGCTGTCACAACCCATTTCCCTCCTATCACCAGATCCTGGCAACCACTAATCTATTTTCCATTTCTATGAATTTGCCTGTTTTGGGAAATTTCATATAAATAGAATCATATATTAATCTTTTGGTTAATATAAGATTAACCTTTTGTGAAAGGCTTCTTTTACTGGCATAATGTTTCCAAAGTTCACCTACTTGTAGCATGTATCAATACTTCATTTTCTTTAAAAAAAAAAAAATTGTAAAACATACATAATACAAGGTTTAGCATCTTAACAATTTTGAATGGTCAGTTCCGTGGCATTAGGTACATTCAGATTGTTGTACTTCATTCCTGTTTTTATTTTGCTGAATAATAGTCCACTGTATGGACATACCACATTTTGTTCACCCAGTCATCATTTGGTGGACACTGGATCATTTCCACTTTTTGGCTGTTATGTTCTGCTGTGAACATTTGTGTACTAGAATTTACTTTCAGTCTGAAATATTTCAATCATGATGAGGAAGAATGAACTTTGTACTCGTGTTTTAAGCACATCTGTTAGACTGATGGGATAATGTTAATGTGTTCCTGGGCAATCACCTGCTTCTCTTGGCCTGTGAGGAGGTGGTATTATCCCCATTTTGGAGATGAGAAGACTTTGTGTAGCTCTACGTATTGTTGTGAAAAGTAAATGAATATAACAGTTAAGACCAATGAAAGTTAAAAGGTCTCTTCACACGGCAAGTTCAGGGGATAGAAATTGGCTTTTACTTGTTTTGGCCGCACTGTGTGCCTTTGGGATTCCTGAAGAGGGCTCAGACCCATGCCCCCTGCAGTGCAAAAGTGCAGAGTCCTAACCGTTGGACAACCAGAGAATTCCTGGAAGTTGGGTTTTAGAAAAGAGGGAAAGAAAGGAGGGATGCTCGGGCAGCTATAGATTGATATTTAAAGTTAATTTTGGGGCTTCACCCAGTTTCATTCCCCTTTCTGTTGTCATTCTTTCTCTCATCACCAGAGCTTTATGACAACAGTTCCATGTGCTCCTCTTCCTCACTTTCCCTCGAAACTCTGCCCCGAGATGATGAATTTTCAGCATATTTCAACCACCTAAGTGACCGACAAACCTATCTTGCTTAGTTTGTTTGCTTTTTGGTGGCAGGGTGTGTGTGTGTGTGTGTGTGTGTGTGTGTTTGTGTGTGTGTGTGTGTGTGTGTGTTAACCTGAATGAAACTGTAAAAGATGGGAAATGCAGAGTAATCTAAAGGAGAGATTTTGAGGCAGGACAGGTTTTCTTCGTTCAGGGGTGGGTGTGGGTGTGGGTGTGTCTGTGTGTGTGCACGTGTGCGTGCATGTGCGTGAACCTGAATGAAACTGTAAATGATGGAAATGCAGAATAATCTAAAGGAGAGATTTTGAGGCAGGTCAGGTTTTCTTCATTCATACCACTCGACCTACTGCACCTCTTTATTTAAAAAGGATACTTGAAGTAGGAAAGGGAAGGAGAGGAGTCTGAGGTTCTTATAACTCTTTAAGGAAGTGTCTCTACCTAAAAATCCCAGGAAAGAATGGCAGATCATAAGGCCCGTAAAAGTCTCTCAGCTGAACCTCGTTTCCAGAGAAAATAATGATTTTAGTGGAGAGTGTGTAGAAGGTGGGAAAGGTATGTTGGAGTAGGGAGCAGTTTTGGGGTTTGGGACATTTATTTTATTTTGAGGGGCCATTGAAATAGGAGCAGAACTAGTTGAGATGAGTCCCATCTTTGATGGAGAAAGAAGTTGATCACCACCAACCAATGGAAGTATGCCATCCCAGAGCCTTCCAGGAAATTACCAATGGTAGTAATTTATACAGTCACTTATTGTTTGCTTAGTTACTATGCATCACATCAATGATTATGCACTGTCAAAGTATTGTTGCATTTTATTTTATTAGCAAACTGTACTTAACCTTCATAGTTAGGCGTGTTGCTCAGTTATTCTCAATAGAAAGTATTACTGGTGGATTAGAACGTTGATATTCAGGTGAGACTTTGTGGCACTTTTTAAATCATAGCATTTTTTTTAGCAATCATTTAATGAAGCAATGTGCTGGACCCTGAGTGTTACAGTGAAAGCCAAGGTTTCAGCCTGAAAAGGCTTATAATCAGGTGAGTGAATATCAAATCACCCTAATAAACTGTGCTGAATATTCAGAGGTATAAACAGGACACTTGGGGAACACTTGGCTCAGGATGGAGTGATCAGGGTAGGCTTTCTAGAAGAAATAACAGTTGAAATGTCTCAAATAATAAGTAGGAGCTGGTTGAGCACAGAAATTGAGGGAGCTGCAGGACATTACAGATAGACGGAATGGCATGGACACAGATGGAGGCATCTTTGCCTACATGTATTGCCAACTTGGGCTTCCCAGGTGGCACTAGTAAAGAACCCTCCTGCCAGTGCAGGAGACATAAGAGACATGGGTCTGATACATGGGTAGAGAAGATCCCTTGGAGGAGGGCATGGCAACCCACTCCTCTATTTTTGCCTGGAGAATCCCATGGACAGAGAGGGTTGCAAAGAGTTGGATATGACTAAAGCCACTTAGCATGCAAGCATTGCTAACTCAGGAAGGCCAACTCAGTAAGCATCCATGAGATAGGAAAGGACATAAAAAACAATACCTTTGATCCTGCTGACAGAGAGCACATGGTTCACTTACTCGAGATGCATTTATTCTTTTGTTCCACCAGGGGGTCATTTAGTGAATTACCTGCCTCTTCCATTGTACAGTATGGTACACTAGTGGCTTGATAAAATTAACACACCTGCAACAAGTGAGCAATTTACTTTCTTCTTATAAAATCAGGCCTTGTAAATTGCTATGTAGTCTTTTTAGCCAGTTATATAGGTCCTTTTTTTATTTTAAACAAAAATCCAGAGAGAATTTCACGGATAAAGAATCTTCAATAAAATGGTTAGATATTCCTAGTTGTCATGAAAATGTGCTTAATTGAAGGTGATGAATTGAATGCTTAATAGTTTGAAAAGCTCTACTCAAACCTAAATGTCCAACAATAGGGGATTGATTGAATAAATCATGGCATATAATGAGATACTGTTTAGCCCTAAGTATGAAGTTATAGATGAGCGTTATGACATAGATGCTCACCATGTTGCTAAATGTCCAAGAGTAGCCTACAAAGGGGTTAGTGAATAGCATCGTATCACTTTTCTAAAATGTGTATTAATTGATACACAGGCCTCAGTAGCCGGGAAGAATAAAACAGGTCCTTTTTATGTTCTGTACTTGTTATGCTATGTGCTAAGTCGGGTCCAACTCTTTGCAACCCTGTGGGCTGTAGCCCTCCAGGCTCCTCTATCTGTGGGCCACTCCAGGCAAGAATACTGGAGTGGGCTGTTATGCCCTCTTCCAGGGGAACTTCCTGACTCCGGGACTGAACCCCCATCTCTTAAATCTCCTGCTCCAGGAGGTGGGTTCTTTACCACTAGCGCCACCTGGATTCTCCCAATGACAGTAACTCATCTTGGCCTTTCCTTCTCAACCTGTGAGATTCCTGTCTATCCTTGTGAAACTTCCCGGTTATTTCAAGAGTCCTGAATGTGACCGTGGGCACCATGAAGTGGCAGCCTTGTTGTCTGTCTTTGATGAGCCTCCCTGAAGGTACTGCTGAGAACCTCAGGGCCTTAACAGATGCCTCTATCCGCATGAGTCTATCAAAGCCCTTAATTTTGGCATGACGGAGAGGTGCTGGGTTCTGTTCAGAGATGTGGAAAAGTGGCTTTGTTGCAGAAGTCCCCAGACGCACTTAAGAAATCCTGCAGTTCCTCTAACTGCTGGTCTTCATCCTTCATTCACAAGGGTTCAAACTGGGAAGACTGAACCAGAAATTACCATGCTCCCCAGTCCACCTGCTTTCACTCTTTGAGTGAAGGGCATCAGAGAGTGCCTTTGCTCCAGCCGCAAACCTGAGAGGCATTCCAGACTCCTCCCGCTCCTTCACATTTAGCCTCCAAGTTTACTTTATTCTTCTGTCGTTCAGTCTTGGAAATCTGTTCATTCTTTTTGTCTCCACTGCCTCTCCAGAGTTTAGACTTTGATTTTTCCTCTGGGTTATATTAATAGCCTCCTAATCACTCATGAATCTTCCAATCTTCCTCCCCTTCTGGTTATCTTTTATACTCCATTAGCATGGAATATATAGCCCTTTATGGTCTATCCCAGGGCTTCCGTTGTGGCTCAGCTGGTAAGTATCCGCCTGCAATGTGGGAGACCTGGGTTCGATCCCTGGGTTGGGAAGATCCCCTGGAGAAGGAAAAGGTTACCCACTCCAGTATTCTGGCCTGGAGAATCCCACGGACTATACATACACCTGGAGGAAGCCAGCATGTAAAAGACACAGCAGTTCAGGGAATTCTCTGGCAGTGCAGTGGGGTTGCAAAGAGTGGGACACGACTGAGCGACTTTCATTCTCATTTTTTGGTCTAGCCTTGGTACAGCTCCATCATTTTTCCTGCCACTCAGTCTTCTCTATAGATATCTTATTTGGTGTTTCTACACACTCAGACATCTGTCTTTATTTATTTTTTAGCTTTTTAAAATTGAACTTGGCCGTGCTGGGTCTTCCTTGTTGTGGGGGCTTTTCTTTAGTTGCAGAGGGACGCTCTCTAGTTGCAGTGTGCGGTCTTGTGGTGGCTCCTCTTGTTGCAGAGCACAGGCTCCAGGGTACTCACGCTTCAGTAATTGTGGCTCCTGGGCTCTTGAGCACAGGCTCAATGGTCGTAGCACACAGGCTTAGTTGCATTACAGCATGTGGGATCTTCCCAGCTCAGAGAGCAAATCTGTGTCTCCGGCACTGGTAGGCAGTTCCTTTACCAAGGAAGCCCCATGTGTGTGTGTGTGTGTGTGTGTGTTTCAATTGTGGAAAGACATACATAATTTTTCTTTACCATTTAAAAAATGTACAGTTCAGTGGCATCAAGTACATTCACAATATTGGGTAACCATCACCACTGTCCATTTTCAGGTCTTTTTATCATCATCCCAAACAGAACTGTTATGTCTCTTTTTGCCTCGCTGCATGGCATGCAAGATCTTTGTTCCCTGACCAGGGATGGAACCCGTCCCCCTGCAGTGGAAATGCGGAGCTTATTTAACTTATATGCAAAGTACATCATGAGAAACGCTGGACTGGAAGAAACACAAGCTGGAATCAAGATTGCCGGGAGAAATATCAATCACCTCCGATATGCAGATGACACCACCCTTATGGCAGAAAGTGATGAGGAGCTAAAAAGCCTCTTGATGAAAGTGAAAGAGGAGAGTGAAAAAGTTGGCTTAAAGCTCAACATTCAGAAAACGAAGATCATGGCATCCGGTCCCATCACTTCATGGGAAATAGATGGGGAAACAGTAGACATAGTGTCAGACTTTATTAGACTTTATTTTTGTGGGCTCCAAAATCACTGCAGATGGTGAGTGCAGCCATGAAATTAAAAGACGCTTACTCCTTAGAAGAAAAGTTACGACCAACCTAGATAGTATATTCAAAAGCAGAGGCATTACTTTGCCGACTAAGGTCCGTCTAGTCAAGGCTATGGTTTTTCCAGTGGTCATGTATGGATGTGAGAGTTGGACTGTGAAGAAGGCTGAGCACTGAAGAATTGATGCTTTTGAACTGTGGTGTTGCAGAAGACTCTTGAGAATCCCTTGGACTGCAAGGAGATCCAACCAGTCCATTCTGAGGGAGATCAACCCTGGGATTTCCTTGGAAGGAATGATGCTAAAGCTGAAACTCCAGTACTTTGGCCACCTCATGTGAAGAGTTGACTCATTGGAAAAGACTTTGATGCTGGGAGGGATTGGGGGCAGGAGGAGAAAGGAATGACAGAGGATAAGATGGCTGGATGGCATCACGGACTCGATGGACGTGAGTCTGAGTGAGCTCCGGGAGATGGTGATGGACAGGGAGGCTTGGCGTGCTGCGATTCATGGGGTCGCGAGGAGTTGGACACGACTGAGCGACTGAACTGAGCTGAACCACTGCACTGCTGGAGAATTCCCTGAACTGCTGTGACTTTTACATGCTGGCTTCCTCCAAGTGGGATGGCCTGTCCCCACCATTCCCACCTAGATTCCTTCTCTGTATCTCTCCACATTTAAATCTAATGCCACGTCATCTGAGAAACTTACCCCAGTTCTTTACACTTGAGTTTGGTGCTTGCTTTTTTGTCTTCCCGTGCCACTGTGAACATACACCTGTCGTGACACACCTGTGATATTATGATTGCTGACTGATGAGGTTCTTTTCCACTAGAACTTTGAGTTCTTTGCATGACAAGTCTGACTTTGAATGAAGAGTCTTTTATCTCTGCATCCTTAGCTTCCAGCACTGTGCCTGCTGTGAATAAATGATTGGACTCAGCTTCCTATCAGCTATGCAGATTAGCACTTGCTCACATGCTATCTTTGAATGAAAGTCAGGTAGCAGGTCTAAAAGAAATTTCATAAATATAGGCTCTTTCTCCTTTCCATTAGCTATTCATGGAAATTTGTTTCTGAGGGCTGCTTTGAGTAGGTAATTTCTCAGGCAGTTGCACACAACCTCCTGTTGATGATTTTAGAAAGTGATGGGCTGAGTTAGGAGTAAACAGTAAGTGGGTGGGGGGAGCGGTGCTAAGAATTAGGGGGAATAAAAATTTTACAAAATGCTGCAAGTATGTGTGGTCTTCCGTATCCAGAAGAGTGAGTTTCCCAGAAAGAGACTCACAGAAAACAAACTGATGGTTGCTGGGGGGAAGGGGTAGTTCGAGAATTTGGGAAGGTCATGTGCACACTGCTGCTGCTGCTAAGTTGGTTCAGTCGTGTCCGACTCTGTGCGACCCCATAGACGGCAGGCTACCCTGTCCTTGGGATTTTCCAGGCAAGAACACTGGAGTGGGTTGCCATTTCCTTCTCCGATGTATGAAAGTGAAAAATGAAAGTGAAGTCACTCAGTCGTGTCCGACTCTTAGCGACCCCAGGGACTGCAGCCCACCAGGCTCCTCCATCCATGGGATTTTCCAGGCAAGAGTACTGGAGTGGGGTACCACTGCCTTCTCCCATGTACACACTGCTATGTTCAAAATGGATAACCAGCAAGGACCTACTGTAAAGCACAGGGAACCCTGCTCAATGTTATGTGCCAGCCTGGGTGGGAGGAGGGAGTTGGGGGAGAATGGATACACGTATTATATGTATGGCTGAGTCCTTTTGCTCTTCACCTGAAACTGCCACACCATCGTTAATCAGCTGTACCCTAATAGAAAATAAAAGTTTAATGTTTGAAAAAAAGAATAGTGAGTTTCCAAGATTACTGTTCTGTCGAGTTTTGAAGTATGAAAGAAGGAAATGGGCATCTTGCATGCGTACTAAGTCGCTGCAGTCATGTCCGACTGCACCCGACCCTAGGGACTGTAGCCCTCTGGGCTCCTCTGTCCATGAGGATTCTCCAGGCAAGACTACTGGAGTGGGTTGCCATGCCTTCCTCCAGGAATGGGCATCTTACTTTGGTGCTATTGGATGGAAATTCAGAGAAAAGACATTGGAATGAGTCAAGATAGTAGGCAGGGCTTAAGGGCACAGCAATTGCTTTTTTCCCTTCTGTTCAGTTTTTACTCTCAAGAACCGGAAAATAGATAGGGGACAGTTCTTAAAAGACAGCCACTACCGATTCTGTTCTGGAGCCCTGAACTTTTCATGGTAGTAGTTCAGTGTTTCACTTCCGGTTATAACCTCACCCTGATGTGGAATTCTGACTTTGTCAGAAGGAGTGGGACAGAGGCTCTAAAATTCTTAGAGCAAAACTTAGGTATGTGGGTCTATCATCCGTGCACTTTTATTGCACTTCGTTTTGCTTTAAATTGAGTGGAGTAAAATCCTAAGCATATCATTTAAAATCCTGTTCAGCCAGCTGCTTGGCTAGAAAGGTCAATCTTCATCACTCCATTTACACTGAACAAACATATTTGTGGCAGCAAGAGAGGAGATCTGAATCAAGAAAAATGTAGTCCAGTAGAGTGATTCAATTGTCTAATCAGGCATCTGACTTGAACATAATTTGAAGGGTCCTTGAAGCTTCTTTTTTTAAAGGCTTGAAATTAGAAATTCGCAGTTGACACGTGAGTCATGCAGATCTGATTGAGTTTCCTGCATTTCCTTTTTCTTTCAACTCTTGAATTATACTCTCATTTTCTTTCCTGTTTGGTGTCTAGCGGAAAAAGGAAGTGAGAGTAAAGTGAAATTAGATGGTACATTTTCATATTGTAGAACTAGTGGTATTGTGGATTTATGGTTTATGATACAGTGACTTAGCAGTAGCACTTCACACCAAGTGCTGTGATTATTAATGTCACCTTAAAGTGTTCTGGCTTTTTGGCCACTTGGGTCGTCATATATGGATTATGAACTAGCCATAGGTCTATGTGGTATAAATATTCAATATAAAATACCATAAATATATGCTGAAACAGAATGACAGGATTCACAGCACAGACCAGCATTTACTGAAGTGGCTATACCTGTTCTGTGTAACCGTTTGTTGGAAACTTTCTGGGTAAATGATTGGTCACCCTTTCTTGGCATTGTCAAGTATTGTGCTTTTGTATACCATTTCTTTTTTCCCTCACTTTTTAAAAATAAACTTTTAAACCAAAATATAGTATTTTTATGGACACATATTTATAAAGGAAAATGCAAATAATATATGTGTAACTAGAAGAGTTCTCACAAAGTAAACATGTCCATGTAACTAGCACCCAGATCAAGAAATAAAACATAACACCCCAGCAGCTTCCCTCATGACTAACCCTTCTCCTGATTACGACCTCTTTTCCTGCCACAAGGTGATCACTGTCCTAATAGTGACACGTTGCTTTTGCCCATTTTAAATTACTTTATCATATGTTCTTTTGTATCTGCTTTTTCCTCCACATATTATTAATCCAATTTATCTATGCTGCTGTATATGTTGGTAGTTTATCTTAATTACTGTTATGTTCCAGTGTATAAATGTACCATAGTTTATAATGAACTTTTGTTCTCAGTTTCAAGCTATTAAAGTAATTCTGCTATGGACGTTCTTATGCATGTTTTTTTGTGTATGTATGCATGGTATATATATATCTAGGAATAGAATTGCCAGGACATACCGTATATTTATATTCAACCTCAGTAGATCCTACCAAATAGCTTTCGTATGTGGCTTTACCACTTAAATGTTTTTCAGTAGAATATGTCTGCTGTACTACATTCTCACCAACACATGATATTATCCATCTCTTATTTTAGTGCTGTCAAGTCTGTGGTGGTGTCTCATTTTGGTGTTAATTTTGTATTTCTCTGATACCTACTAAATTTGGGCACCTTTTCCATGTGTTTATGGATGGTTTTTTGGATGTCCTTTTAGTGAAGTATCTGTTGAAATACTTTTTTTTCTTTTTACATGTAGCTTTCCTGAGGCATAATTCACATACTATACTAGTCGCACATTTAAAGGGTACATTTCAGTGGCTTTTAGTATATTCACAGAATTGTACATTCTTCACCACATCAATTTTAGAAGTTTTCTTTGTGCCTGAAAGAAACCTTGCACTCCTTAGCTGTCACTTCCAAGCCTTCCTTCTCAGGACCCTCCTCCCTGCCCGTCCTGGGCCCGTGGCAACCACCAATCTGTTTTCTGTCTCTCTAGATTTGCCTGTTGGACATTTCCTGTAAGTGGAGTCAGACAGTATGAAGTCCTCTGTGATGGGCTTCTTTCACGCCGCATAAGGATTTTGAGGTTCATCTATATTTCATCATGTATCAGTACTTTTTTATTGCTGAATAATATTCTGTTTTATGGATAGACTGTCTTCTTTTTTTAAAACATTGATGGGCATTTGGGTTGTTTTCACTTTTTTGTATTATGAATTATGCTGCTATGAGCATTAGTCTATAAGTTTCTGTGTGCCAGGACAGGTTTTGTTTCTCATGGGTTGTGCATTATTTCTTAAAAGATTTCCATTCAGCAATCACTCTGTAAAGGTATTCACTCTTTTGATTAGATATATATTTAAAATAAAACTTAAACACTGCTAACACCTATCATGTTGAACACACATTCTTGTGGCATACCGTTGTTTCAAGGAACACAGTTTGAGGAAGATTTCTAAGTGATCATGCTCTTCAGTATAATGGGATGTGAAGACAAGAAAGATGAGAACCAAGAATCAGTGAGTGATAAGTGCTAAGCATTGGATTCTCATTTCATAGAATATATTTCAGTTTGAATTTCATTGTTGAAGGAACCATAGTCAGTACTGAGTGTTGTTATCTCTTGGAATGGGATTGAGGGTAAATAAGGATTTGATAGAAGCCAAAAGATCTAAGAAACAATTAGCAAGGAACTGTGATTTCTGTAATTTTTCTGTGAGATATTTAGGGCTCTTCATCTTGTAAAGCTGTCATAACTTTATAGAATTTGCTTCATACAGGCCCTTTTTTATAAGGTATCAGAGTATGAATTATCAGCACAGATAGAAAAGACATTATATACTGGTTGCGATAAAGGCTTTATCCATAAAGTGTTGCCTGTTTTGCAATGAAAACAGTTCCCTAAAACTTAATTAGCAGTATATACCAAGCCATTTTCACTCAGAAGCCTCTTATAAATGTGCTCTGATTATAAATCATAAATACTCTTTTATACTAGTGAGTAGGATTGAAACCTGAATTAATCTGGAAGAAAAAGCTTTTGGTTTCCTAAGTAACCAAACATGTAAACAGATAAAGAAGTAACGTGGTAATTAGGGGAAACCAAAAATTTGGGTACTGAATTGGTTGGTCTGTTCTTGACACCCGTTTTCTAAGTCATGTTAAAAGACAAAATTATTTCAAGTCAAGTTTGCATCAAAGTGATAATTCAATTCCATTCTCATTATGAAAAATCATAATGTATTAATTTTCTACATGGTAATAGAGCATTGAATTTTAAGTTGCCATTTCCATATGGTGAAATTCTTTAGTATGATACACATTTTTTTCTAATAAAGATGATTAAAATGAAAGACAAGAGGCCAATTATATTAGCGGCCAAATGTGTTCACTACATTACATGTATTAAATCTTGAACTTTCCCATTCAGTTTGGCAGAATTATCCTTGGTAACCATGTGTCCCTGCTGCTTATTAAACATCACTGGACCGCTAGTGGATGATCAGAACTGGAACTGAGCAACATGCTGACGAATCCCAGACTCTCAGTAGTGACTTCTAGGGTTGGGTTTCTTAGAACTGGAGTCCTGTTCAGATAAACGTTCACTGAAATGAATTTCACTCCCAGATTTTCTGTTTGGTAGCGTACATTTCCACTTACCTTGTCCTGACAAACCTTATTCTAAACTCTTACCAGCAACTAAGCCCTGGTAGGTTTAGTGGTATAAGAAAACTCCATCTATGAAACTTTTGCTCAAGCAAATACAGTATGAAGTGTTAGTCGCTCAGTCGTGTCTCACTCTATGTGACCACATGGGCTGTAGACTGCCAGCCTCGTCTGTTCATGAAATTCTCCAGGCAAGAATACTGGAATGGGAAGCCATTCCCTTCTCCAGGGGATCTTCCCGACCCAGGTCTCCTGCCTTGCAGGCAGATGCTTTACCAGCCCAACATTTATGAAACTTTCATTCAAATTCAAGCAACTACCATCGTGAGAAGTAGTATACTAACTGAAACAATGATTTTAAAGAGATGTTAGATTTGAGAGAGTTAAGTGTTAATGGGCACAAAAGGTGATGGTGACATAACAGATGATCGTTTCTCATTCCCACCTTAGCCTGCGGGGAGTAGCTGGTGCATTTGGTTCTGTACAGCCTTGCTGTCTGCCAGCTCTCTGCTGGCCTGGGGCATTGGGGCTGCAGGACAGATGTTTGCAGGAGGACGGGTAGGTCTGTCAACCAGAGTCAGTGAAGCGGCAGTAACAGAGAAGGGAACTGCTGTGGCTTATATATCCTCATGGGAGTCTACACCAGACATTTTTGTTGTAAATCTTAGTAAACTGAAGAGAGTAAGAGCTTTCTGCTTCCAGAACAACTTACCAGGATAAATTCATAAGTCTGTGATGCTGTGACTCTGGTCAGGTTTCAGCTAGAACTCTTTCCTCTCTTGTCTTCCACCAAACACCAACTTTCTTTGCAGCCTGGCACAATAAGGGAGGGCTTCCCAGGTGGCACAATAATGAAGAACCTGCCTGCCAGTGCAGGAGACGCAAGAGATGTGAGTTCGATCCCTGAGTCAGGAAGATCCCCTGGAGGGGGAGATGGCAACCCACTCCACTGTTCTTGCCTAGAGAATTTCATGGACAGAGGAGCCTGGCCGGCTATAGTCCAGATGGTTGCAGGGTTGGACACAGACACACACACAGACACACACACACACACACATACACACGTGTAAGGGAACAGCATGGGCTTCCTCAGTCTTCTCAGAGTTTGGAAGGCTTGGATGTCATATGAACTTAATGCACTACGTTGCAAGTTCTCCCTTCTAGAAGGATTTTGTTTGGAGAAAACGAATGAAATGTCTTAAATATAACTGTCGAATATTTATGAATTATGCAAGCATTCAAATGTCAAGCTGCTTATGGGAAGATGTGTTTGAAATAGATTTGTGCTAAAAGGTGGTTACATTTTCAAGCTAATCCACAGAAACCATTTAGCTCAGGATGTACCTGCGAAGAGAAGTTGTTATCCAGAATCCTTTCGGGTGCCTGAACCACCAAGTCCTCTGGGCCCAAGACACTTGATAGCTTAGTTTTGCATCACACGAAGTCCCCTGAGTGAAGCAGTAGAGACTCCTAAGCGCGTTCTTGCCTCTGCTCACTGATTCATTGCCAGACTTTTGTCTCTCCCATGTGTCAGCACTGCCCACTGTCCACGTCTAGCTGGATAAGAGGCAGTGAGCAGTCAGCCCAAAGGCTGATAGAATCAGAGACTGAGTGGGCCTTGTTTGTTTATTTACAAGCTCCTTTTCCAGAGGGGTTTTACTTTTTTTAAAAAAAGATATTTATAAAAACAATACTACTTTCTATATATCCTCAACATACAGAGCTCTTGTTCTTAAGCAGAAGCTATGTTTTTTTGTGTTTTGTTTTGCTGTTTTTTTTTTTTTTCTTCCTTTTTTTAAGGGAAAGCAAAGAGAAGAGAAGCCCTGCAATGAGGTGTGAAGAACACTGACCTGGGAATCAGTACAGTTAGTTTTTAATTCTGATTTTGTGCTCCACATTGGGAGCCTGTACCAACCCCTTAAACTCTGTTTGTTTATGTGTAAGAGGCAGAGAAATGGAGGGACAATCTACAGATTCCTCCAGTTCCCAGATACTATGACCATAGAGCCCAGTGTATTCTGCACCTTCCTAGAGCTGTAAGGGTTTGTGAAATGTCATTGCAGTGTCTGATGATGGCCAGTGAAGCTTGAGAAGATGAAAAAGAATGAGTCCTACTAAAAAGAGTGAGACCCTGGAAAACCAAGACTGTGCTTCTGACAGTGGAGCCTCATGACCTGGGTTCTGGCTCCAGTTCTGTTATGAAGTAATCATGAGACTTCGGGCTCTCAAATTCTTTGGGTCTTTTGTGTCCTCTTTAAAGTTTAGTTGGTTACATTAGGTGGCTTCTAGATTATCCTTCTGTTCTCAGATTCTACTGATATCGCTAAGAAACTAAGTGTTGTGTGGTAATCATGACATCTAAATGATTCAGTCTTCCTTGTTTAGCTTCTGGTATCAAAGAAATTGCTGCACAGTTCAGTTCAGTCGCTCAGTCATGTTGTGACCGCATGGACTGCAGCACACCAGGCTTCCCTGTCCATCACTAACTCCCAGAGCTTGCTCAAACTCATGTCCATCGAGTCAGTGATGCCATCCAGCCATCTCATCCTCTGTCGTCCCCTTCTCCTCTTGCCTTCAATCTTTTCAGGGTCTTTTCCAATGAGTCAGCTCTTCTCAACAGGTGGCCAAAGTATTGGAGCTTCAGCATCAGTCCTTCCGATGAGTATTCAGGACTGATTTCCTTTATGGACTGGTTGGATCTCCCTGCAGTACAAGGGACTCTCAGGAGTCTTTTCCAGCACCACAGTTCAAAAGCATCAATTCTTTAGCAGTCAGCTTTCTTTATGGTCCAACTTTCACATCCACACATGACTAGTGGAAAAGCCATAGTTTTGACTAGACTGACCTTTGTCAGCAAAGTAATGTCTCTGCTTTTTAATACACTGTGTAGGTTGGTCATAGCTTTTCTTCCAAGGAGCAAGCGTCTTTTAATTTCATGGCTGCAGTCACCATCTGCAGTGATTTTTGTTTAGCTCCTGGTGGAAAGGAAATGGCTGCACAAAAGCAAACAAAGTACAACACTATGAATGCCAATGGCATCAGACACTAGCAGGCTCCGGGAGACTTCCATAATTATGCATGAAGTGAAGTGAAGTTGCTCAGTCGTCTCCGACTCTTTGCAACCCCATGGACTGTAGCTTACTACGCTCCTCTGTCCGTGGGATTTTCCAGGCAAGAGTACTGGAGTGGGTTACCATTTAGTAACTGGCTATTGTGGTTAGCTTTAGGGCTTCTGTATTTCCATTTCTCATTCACAATCAAGAAAAAGAGCTTTATGCAAAGGTAACACGGTCTCCAATCCAGTATTGTACTAGATCCCTCTGGTATAGTTTGTTGGGAAATACTTATTTCTTTGTCTCCAGAATTGGTTTTTTCAGTTAATAATTCCCTAACAATATCTTGATTAACAATATCTTGCTTGTCCTCTAATAATTCTCTGATAACATCTTGGTTATTAATGGAGCCCCTGAGAAGGTGCTTGAAGTAACAAAATATTTATTTTAACTAATTTATTCTAACTCACTTTATGGAAAGTGAAAACTTTTGATTGTGTGTCCCTCTCTATATATACAGTATCTTTGTAGACAACTGATTTCTCAGTCCCAGAGTGGACAAGTCTATTTGGAGATGCCCAGAAAGCTACCTGGAAGTAAATCTCTTAAAGTGCTCATGTGTGAACTCAACAGGAAGATCAAATAAGAAGTGGTTTAAAGTTGGGGGATGTATGAGGATGGCAGAGTATTTTCTGATCTCCAGTTTCAGTGTTTGGGGTGCACTGTGAGTGACGCTTTCTCTGTGGTCAGGCAGGGCATTTGCTGTTATCTTGGAGCTGAGTTTTCTAGCTCTTTCTGGATTGGGACACATCATTTACCCTCCACTTAGGAAGAAGTACAGAATTTGCCCAATCATATCCAGTACACCATCTCCTAATTTAAATAGTCAAAGTAATTCTTCTTAATTATCTTTTTATTTTACTTATTTGTGTTGTTGTTGTGCTGAGTCTCGGTTGCTGTGTGTGCGCTTATAGTTATGGCAAGCAGAGGCCACTCTTCGTTGCAGTGCATGAGCTTCTCATTGTGGTGGCTTCTCTTGCTGCGGAGCACGGGCTCGAGGCTGACAGGCTTCAGTAGTTGCAGCTCGTGGGCTCTGGAGTGCTGGCTCCGTAGTGTGGCACACAGGTTTAATTGCTCTGCAGCATGTGAAATCTTCCTGGACCAGGGATCGAACACATGTCCCCTGCACTGGCTGGCGGATTCTCACCCAGTGTACCGCCAAGGAAGTCCACTAGTTTTCCTTTTATATTATCACCCTCCCCATACTCTTCCTACTCCTCGCAGCTCCATTTCTTAGAGTTGCTGGTTTAAAGTTATCATTATGTGATTCTGGCCTGCACATTTGGCGAGATACATCATGTCTTCCATGGGCTTCCCTGGTGGCTCAGAGGTTAAAGCGTCTGCCTGGAATGCAGGAGACCTGGGTTCAATCCCTGGGTCAGGAAGATCCCCTGGAGAAGGGCTACAGTCCACGGGCCGCAGAGTCGGACACGACTGAGCGACTTCACTTTATTATGTCTTCCATAGAGATTATGGTCGGAGAAGGCAATGGCACCCCACTCCAGTACTCTTGCCTGGAAAATCCCGTGGATGGAGGAGCCTGGTAGGCTGCAGTCCATGGGGTTGCTAAGAGTTGGACACGACTGAGTGACTTCACTTTCACTTTTCACTTTCATGCATTGGAGAACGAAATGGCAACCCCCTCCAGTATTCTTGCCCAGAGAATCCCATGGGCAGAGGAGCCTGGTGGACTTCAGTCCATGGGTCGCAAAGAGTCAGACACAACTGAGAGACTTCACTTTATTATGTCTTCCATAGAGATTATGGTAACTATGTTATAATACTGTGGAGTCCTCATAATTTGGTCTTTTGTAATTTATACTAATTTCTAATGAATATGCTTATGAAATTCTTAATAAATTATGAGCATCTGAGAGAAGCAGTACAAGTTATTTGATGCTACTATGGTTCACCAAAACCAAGTTATGTCAGAATTCATGTTACTTTTCAGAAAGGTTTAGTAGGTTGAAAGATCATGGATTTGTAATTAGCCTCCACAGAGATGTTATGGGGAGGGAGGTGGGAGAGGGGTTCATGTTTGGGAACACATGTAAGAATTAAAGATTTTAAAATTAAAAAAAATAAATAAAAAAGAAAGATCATGGCAATGCAATAAGAACAGTTTCTGTAAAACTCAGTAGAACACGTACCCACATGCCATTATATTTTTAAGGCGAGATTGAAAAATACAGACTGCTAATGTAAATAGGCGGATTAGTATTAATGAGTCAATGGAGGAAATTTTCTGTTATCATACCTATAGGGTTCTCTGTTTAGAACTCCTTGATCACCATTTTTATTAGTTCTTTGGATGAAACCATCCTTAAAAGGCATGCTTGTAGATTTTTATGGATGACAGTATGGAAAAGGGTAATGAATGCATTGGATGACATAGGAAGATATAGAAAAGGTCACCACAGACAAAGACAACTGAATTAATGATAGCATTAAATAGATTTAAGAATAAAGCCTTCCATGTGGAAGAAACAAAAAACCCTATGCAAATGAACCCCCGGTGGAGCAATTTGCTTAAGTGTAGCAGGCATGAAAATGATTTAGAAGTTTAATATTGACAGATGGCACGTACAGCCTCCATCAGTCCTATACCGTAGTAACCAAGTAAAGCTTGTGTGGTCTTAGGTAGGCTGTGTTACCAGCAGTCTAGTAACAAAAAGGACTGGGAAAGTGATGCTCCATCCCTACAGCTTCCAAATTACAAGGAGAATTCAGTGTGAGCACAGAGTGCCCTCGAGGAGAGCAACTAGGACTGTTGAGAGTTTAGAAACGGAATCAGGAGGGACAGTCAAATTAACCACAGTGTTGTAACTCCTTTTGGAAGTTCTCTGGTTCTGCTTTTCACATTTAATTTTTTTTTCTTCCCATCAGTTTTACTTGGCTGTATAGGGATCTAATTTGACATTAATTGCCAGTTAGTCCAGCACCTTTTATTGAATAATCTATTTCCCCCCTCAATTTGGAATGTCATCACTGTCCAATATCGTTTCAGTGTACACATTTGAGCATCTTTCTGTTGGTTTGCCTGTCTATCCTTGGGCTAGTATCTCATGATTTTGATTACTTGACAATTTTCTTCAAAATTATCTTGGCTATCGTTGGCTTTCCTTCTAACGTGAATTTTAGATGAGCTTATTAAGTTCTTTAAAAATTCCCTATTAGAATTTTTGCTGGAATTGTGTTGATTTTTAAAAATGGAGTAATTTGAGAATTGATAACAATTCCTTCAGGTATTCCTGTTTATGTACATTGTATATTTATTTAGTTCCACGTTTGAGTCTTTAATACAGTTTTATGCTTTGTCAGATTCATACACATAATATGTTGAATTTATTTCCAGTTGCCTTATAGTGTTTATTGCTGTTATACTTGATTTCTTTTTCAAAATTACATTTTTAATTAGTTACTACTGGTATTTAAGAACACCATCAGTTTTTTAATGAGCTAAGTTTTGGTTGCACTGGGTCTTCATTGTTGCATGAGGGCTTTCTTTAGTTGCAGAGGCCGGGGCTACTCTTCATTGCGATGCACAGACTTCTTATTACGGTGGCTTCTCTTGTTTCAGAGTTCAGAATCTAGACACATGGGCTTTAGTTGTTGCAATAGGCAGGCTCAGCAGTTGTGGCTCAGGGGCTTAGTTATTCCTCGGCATGTGGAATCTTCTTGGACCAAGGATTGAACTCATGTCCCCAACATTGGCAGGTAGATTGCTATCTCCTGTGCCACAAGGGAAAGCCAGAACAGTCAATTTTTGTAAGTTGATTACATACTCAGCAACCTTACTGAATTCTCCGTTAATTCTGATTGCTAATTCGCTTGGATTGTTTTTTTATGAGAGTGGTGATAACATGCAAATAATGACAGCTTTGACATTTCCTTTTAAATTTTCTTATCTTGTATTTTTTCTTCATTACTGTCTGGGATCTTCAAAACAATGTTGACTAGAAGTGGTGGTAACGGACATTGTCATTCTCGATTCTCTCTCTTTACTCCTTTAGCTGCATTTTTACAAAGTTTGATATGTACTACTTTCATTATTGTTCAGTTCTAGTATTTCATAATTTCTATTTTGATTTCATCCCTGTGAGTCCATTTTATTTATGGGTATGATTTATTTCTGAGCACATTTAAAATTTTCTAAACAGATGATTGTTCTTTATTTACTGTTTGTGTTTTTGATTATCCATATTGTACTTGAGGAATGTGATTAGTATGAGATTGATTCTTAGAAATTAGTTGATGCTACCTTTGAAACCTAATTCATAGACCAATATTAAATGTCTTATGTGTGTGTTTACTCTTTTTCAGCTTGGTGTTTGGTTGTGTGTGTGTGTGTCTATATAACATCAAACATTGTTGTTTAGTTGCTAAGTCATGTGTGACTCTTTTGTGACCCCATAGACTGTAGCCCACCAGGCTTCTCTGTCCATGGGATTTCCCAGGCAAGAATACTGGAGTAGATTGACATTTCCTTTTCCAGGGGATCTTCCCAACCCAGGGATCGAACCCACATCTCCTGCATTGGCAGGTGGGTTCTTTACCACTGAGCCACCAGGAGCCCTAGTATCAAACTTCGTATTGTGTTTTATTTGTTATATCGTTAGGGAATTTTTGTCTGCTTGGCTTGTCATTTTCTGATAGTGGAATGTTAATCTCACAATTGTAGTTTTGTTACTTTATCCTTGTTAACTGCATATGTTTTCATTTCCTATACATTTGAAGAGACTATATAATTAACTGTACAAGTCCATTTTATCTTTGTAGAATATCTTTTATCATTATATAATCTCTTTTGTTCTTATTTTTGTTTTATATTTTAAGTTCTATTTTGTCTGTTAAGGTTGTTTTGCCAGCTTTCCTTTCTTTAATATTTACCTGATATATTTTTTCACCATCTATCTTCAAATTTTTCTGGGTCATTTTGCTTTAGATATGTCATTAGTTGGATTTGTTAAGTAGTCTGATAGACTGTCTTTTAATAGATGAGCATGTGTGTAGAGAGAATTGAACTCCTTTTGCTATTTTTATTTTCTCTTTTATTTTCTTAATTTCTTTTGTACTACTCTTGAAATTTAGATTTATAAAATTGTCAGTATCTTTTTTTTTGGTTCCTCCACTGATTTTAGAAGCCGTCGGTGGGATTTCTGTTTTTGTATGATCATTCCTAAGTTGTTTTTTTTTTTTTAAGTTTTTAAATTGAAGGATAATTGTTTTACAATATTGGGTTGGTTTCTGCCAAACATAAACATGAATCAGCCATAGATATACATCTGTCCCCTCCCTCTTGAACCTCCCTCCCACCCCGCTAGGTTGTTCCAGAGCCCCAGGTTGAGTTCCCTGTGTCATACAGCAAATTCCCATTGATATCTATTTTACATAGGTAGTGTATGTTTCCATGTTGCTCTCTCCATGCACCCCACCGTCTCCTTTCTCCTGCCTCACGCTGGCCCCCACCATGTCCGTAAGTCTGTTCTCTGTGTCTGTGTCTCCATTGCTCCTCTGCAAATAGTTTTCATCAGTACCGTCTTTGTAGATTCCATATATATGCATTAGTATATGATATTTCCGTCTTTCTAGATTACATATATATGCATTAGTATACAATATTTCTTTTTCTCTTTCTGACTTACTTCACTCTGTATAACAGGGTCTAGGTCCATCCACCTCATTAGAACTCACTCAAATGCATTCTTTTTTGTGACTGAGTAATATTCCATTGTGTGTATGTATCACAGCTTCTTTATCCATTCATCTGTCGATGGACGTCTAGGTTGCTTCCATGTTGTAGCTATTGTAAATAGTGCTAAATGAATATTGGGGTACGTGGGTCTTTTTCAGTTTTGGTTTCCTCAGGTTATATGCCTAGTAGTGTGATTGCTGGGTCATATGGTGGTTTTATTCCTAGTTTTTTAAGGAAATCTGCATGCTGTGTTCCATAGTGGCTATCTCAATTTACATTCCCACCAGCAGTGCAAGAGGGTTCCCTTTTCTCCACACCCTTTCCAGCATTCATTGTTTGTAGACTTTTTGATGATGGCCATTCTGACTGGTGTGAGGTGATATCTCATTGTAGTTTTGATATGCATTTCTCTAATAATGAGTGATGTTGAGCATCCTTTAATATTCACACATAAGTACAAAATTTTATATCAGAGTTTAAAGGGATCTTGGTATACTTGAACATCTCCTTCTTTTCTAGTTCCACTTGTAAAAACTGCTTAAGGTATAATTTGCATATCTTCCAATTCATACATTTAAATGTACAATTCAGTGTTTTTTTAGTTTATTCATAGGGTTGTTCAGCCTTCTCCATGATCTAATTTTATAACACTTCTGTCCCCCTTAAGAGAAATTCTGTTCCCTAGCCTACTCTCCATTCCCTCTTCTGTCCTCCCAATCCAGGCAACCACTAATTTACTTTCTCTTTAGATATACCTATTCTGAACATTTCATATAATTTGGAATTATATAATATATGATTTTGTTTCTTACTGGCTTCTTTTACATAGCCTATTTTCAAAGGTTCATTCACATTACCACTTTTTTAATCATGAAAAAATAGTTATTTTATTTATAATCTATAATTAGATACATTTGATGAAGCATTTTATCAGTTTGTGGGACCATCAGCATATCTTGCTTCCTTCTTTGAGCTCTTCTTTCTGACGTACATCCTAAAATCTATCAATTCCTTACTGAGAATCTGTTAGTGGAAAACTCAGAGTCTCAAAATGTCTTTATTTTGCCCTCATTCTTATGAGCCTTACCTGGGCATTGGAGTCTAGCTTGAGTGTTCTTTTAACACTTTGAACATATAATTCCATTTTCTTCAAGGCATCTATTATTGCTGATAAAGTATCTGCTGTCAGTCTAATTGTTATTTTGAGTAGGTAATATTTTTTATGGCACCTTGATGTTCCGCGGTTTCACGATGATATGTCTCAGTGTGGATTTATTTGTGTTTATCCTGATTGGTACTGATACTACACTTTGAATATTTGTGTTTCATTGTGTTTTTCCTACCTTATCTCTTTGAGGATCCTGATATTTTAAGGTCATTTCAG
This sequence comes from Budorcas taxicolor, assembly GCF_023091745.1. NCBI lineage: Eukaryota > Metazoa > Chordata > Mammalia > Artiodactyla > Bovidae > Budorcas > Budorcas taxicolor. The sequence goes on along the minus strand of NC_068930.1, from coordinate 59,646,524 downwards.
ATTGTTCTATTATTTTCATTTTGTCCTGAGTGAATTAATTTCTCAATAGTTGATTTTGTTGGTAATTGCAATGTCAGTTTTCTTCATGTATTTTGAAATTTTGCTTGACTTGAGTCAGACTTATTACCCATCTTCACTGAGTCCAACCTACTGCTTTTGTGGATGCCTCCATCTGGTCCCACTAGGTAACTCTGGATTCCTGATATTCATAATAATGGTGATAATGTACAACAGCCACCTAGCAAGCAAGTGGCTGGCTTGGATCCTGCCTCTCTTGGTGTAGAGTTTTACATAAACTGCTTTATTCCCTTCACTCTCATTTCTGGAGTTCTGCCCACTCCCTGGTTTTAAGCAATGAGCCTGGCTCCACTTCCATGCCTTAAGTGAGGCACTTTTAATTCTCATTAACCTACAGAAGCTGAATTCCTGGCCCTCTTTCCTTGCTTCTGGACCTGGAGCTCATTAGACCTCACTTACTGCTTTGTGTTTCTGTTCCATTTATAGTCCCTGGAAATATTTGTGTATTTATTTTTTACTTTTTGGCTGTGCCGCGCAACACGTAGGATCTTAGTTCACCAACCAGAGATTGAACCCATGCCCTCTGCAGTGGAAGCAATGAGTCCCAACTGCTGAATCTCAAGGGAAATCCCTGAAAATATTTATTTTAACTAATGTATTGCAATAGACCATAAAGAAAGCTGAGCACTGAAGAACTGATGCTTTTGAACTGTGGTGTTGGAGAAGACTCTGGAGAGTCCCTTGGACAGCAAGGAGATCAAACCAGTCAACAACTGAACAACAGCAACAATTACAATAGAATTTAATAAGATTTACTGTCATATCCCTAGGCATGGCTTTGGCACATCTTCAGTTCAGTTCAGTCACTCAGTTGTGTCTGACTCTTTGCGACCCCATGGACTGCAGCACACCAGGCTTCCCTGTCCAACACCAACTCCCAGAGCTTGCTCAAACTCATGTCCATCAAGTCAGTGATGCCATCCAACCATCTCATCCTCTGTTGTCCCCTTCTCCTCCTGCTTTCAATCTTTCCCAGCATCAGGGTCTTTTCCAATCAGATTGCCAAAGTACTGAAGATTCAGCTTCAGCATCAGTCCTTGAGTGAATATTTACGACTGATTTCCTTGAGGATGGACTGGTTGGATCTCCTTTCATTCCAAGGAACTCTCAACAGCCTTCTCCAACACCGCAGTTCAAAAGCATCAATTCTTCGGTGCTCAGCTTTCTTTATAGTCCAACTCTCACATCCATAGATGACTACCAGAAAAGCCACCGCTTTGACTAGATGGACCTTTGTTGGCAAAGTGGTCTCTGCTTTTTAATAAGCTGTCTATGTTCAGTTCAGTTCAGTCGCTCAGTCCTGTCCGACTCTTTGCAACCCCATTAATCGCAGCACGCCAGGCCTCCCTGTCCATCACCATCTCCCGAAGTTCACTCAGACTCATGTCCATCGAGTCTGTGATGCCATCCAGCCATCTCATCTCTGTCATCCCCTTCTCCTCCTGCCTCCAATCCCTCCCAGCATCAGAGTCTTTTCCAATGAGTCAACTCTTTGCATCAGGTGGCCAAAGTACTGGAGTTTCAGCTTTAGCATCATTCCTTCCAAAGAAATCCCAGGGTTGATTTCCTTCAGAATGGACTGGTTGGATCTCCTTGCAGTCCAAGGGACTCTCAGGAGTCTTCTCCAACACCGCAGTTCAAAAGCATCAATTCTTTGGCGCTCAGCCTTCTTCACAGTCCAACTCTCACATCCATACATGACCACTGGAAAAACCATAGCCTTGACTAGATGGACCTTAGTCGGCAAAGTAATGTCTCTGCTTTGAATATACTATCTAGGTTGGTCATAACTTTTCTTCCAAGCAGTAAGCGTCTTTTAATTTCATGGCTGCAGTCACCATCTGCACTGATTTTGGAGCCCCCAAAAATAAAGTCTGACACTGTTTCCACTGTTTCCCCATCTATTTGCCATGGAGTGGTGGGACCAGATGCCATGATCTTCATTTTCTGAATGTTGAGCTTTAAGCCAACTTTTTCACTCTCCTCTTTCATCTAGAGGCTTTTAAGCTCCTCATCACTTTCTGCCATAAGGGTGGTGTCATCTCCATATCTGAGGTTATTGATATTTCTCCCAGCAGTCTTCATTCCAGCTTGTGTTTCTTCCAGTCCAGCGTTTCTCATGATGTACTCTGCATATAAGTTAAATAAGCAGGGTGACAATATACAGCCTTGACGTACTCCTTTTCCTATTTGGAACCAGTCTGTTGTTCCATATCTAGTTCTAACTGTTGCTTCCTGACCTGCATACAGATTTCTCAGGAAGCAGGTCAGGTGGTCTGGTATTCCCATCTCTTTCAGAATTTTCCACAGTTGGTTGTGATCCACACAGTCAAAGGCTTTGGCATAGTCAATAAAACAGAAATAGATGTTTTTCTGGAAGTCTCTTGCTTTTTCCATGATCCAGCAGATGTTGGCAATTTGATCTCTGGTTCCTCTGCCTTTTCCAAAACCAGCTTGAACATCAGGGAGTTCATGGTTCATGTATTGCTGAAGCCTGGCTTGGAGAATTTTGAGCATTACTTTACTAGCATGTGAGATGAGTGCAATTGTGCAGTAGTTTGAGCATTCTTTGGCATTGCCTTTCTTTGGGATTGGAATGAAAACTGACCTTTTCCAGTCCTGTGACCACTGCTGAGTTTTCCAAATTTGCTGGCATATTGAGTGCAGCACTTTCACAGCATCATCTTTCAGGATTTGAAACAGCTCAACTGGAATTCCATCACCTCCACTAGCTTTGTTCGTAGTGATGCTTTCTAAGGCCCCCTTGACTTCACTTTCCAAGATGTCTGGCTCTAGATTAGTGATCACATCATCATGATTATCTGAGTCGTGAAGATCTTTTTTGTACAGTTCTTCTATGTATTCTTGCCACCTCTTCTTAATATCTTCTGCTTCTGTTAGGTACATACCATTTCTGTCCATTATGGAGCCCATCTTTGCATGAAATGTTCCCTTGGTATCTCTAATTTTCTTGAAGAGCTCTCTAGTCTTTCCCATTCTGTTGTTTTCCTCTATTTCTTTGCACTGATCGCTGAAGAAGGCTTTCTTATCTCTTCTTGCTATTCTTTGGAACTCTGCATTCAGATGCTTATATCTTTCCTTTTCTCCTTGGCTTATGGCCTCTCTTCTTTTCACAGCTATTTGTAAGGCCTCCCCAGACAGCCATTTTGCTTTTTTGCATTTCTTTTCCATGGGGATGGTCTTACTGTCTCCTGTACAGTGTCACGAACCTACGTTGGTCATAGCTTTTCTTCCAAGGAGCAAGCGTCTTTTAATTTCATGGCTGCAGTCACCGTGTGCAGTGATTTGGGAGCCCAAAAAAATAGTCTCACACTGTTTCCATTGTTTTCCCATCTATTTGCCATGAAGTGAAGGGACTTGATACCATGATCTTATTTTTCTGAATGTTGAGTTTTAAGCCAACTTTTTCACTCTCCTCTTTCACTTTCATCAAGAGGCCTTTTAGTTCCTCTTCACTTTCTTCCATAAGGGTGGTGTCATCTGCATATCTGAGGTTATTGATATTTCAATCTTGATTCAGTCTTGAATTTCAATCTTGATTCCAGCTTGTGCTTCATCCAACCCAGCATTTCACATGATGTACATGCAAATTCGTGAAGCGTTCCATATTTTTCTGGATGGCATCGCGGACTCGATGGACTTGAGTCTGAGTGAACTCCGGGAGATGGTGATGAACAGGGAGGCCTGGCATGCTGCGATTCATGGGGTTGCAGAGAGTCGGACATGACTGAGCGACTGAACTGAACTGACTCTGCATATAAGTTAAATAAGCAGGCTGACAGTATACAGCCTTGACATACTCCTTTCCTAATTTGGAACCAGTCTATTTTCCCATATCTGGTTCTAACTGTTGCTTCTTGACCTGCATACATATTTCATGAGGCAGGTCAGGTGGTCTGGTATTCTTATTTCTTAAAGAATTTTCCACAGTTTGTTGTGATCCACACAGTCAAAGGCTTTGGCGTAGTCAATAAAGCAGAAGTAGATGTTTTTCTGGAATTCTCTTGCTTTTTTGATGATCCAGTGGATGTTGGAAATTTGATCTCTGGTTCCTCTGCCTTTTCTAAATCCAGCTTGAACATCTCTAAGTTCACATACTGTTGAAGCCTTGCTTGGAGAATTTGGCATATCTGGTAGATGAAATAACTGAGTGTACGTTTCAGTCTCCTTCTAGCATGCCTTCCTTTATCACACAGACTGAAAAATAAATATTTTGCAACATGTTTCCTTCCATCTAGAGTTCCTGATGTGATTTGGATTGTATTGAGTATATTCACTTCTATGAAACTTGAATTCAGAACCGAGTTAAATGTAGTATATAGTATAGAGAAAGGATATCTGATGCTGGGAAAGATTGAGGGCAGGAGGAGAAGGGGGTGACAGAGGCTGAGATGGTTGGATGGCATCATTGACTCAGTGGACATGAATATGAGCAAACTCCAAGAGACAGTGACAGACAGGGGAGCCTGGATGCTGCAGTCCACGGGGTCAGAGAGAGGCAGACACGACTGAGCAAACTGAACAGCAGTAGTACATCTGACATCAGTTTTGCTGGAGCAAATCCAGTGGCTTAAGTTTTGCAGCTATTTATGTTCCCCACATTGTAGCCCTTATTTCCTTAGAGCCGGCATTCCTGGCAGCAACTTTCTGATCTCTCTAACCGAAGCTAAGGCATTGTGTTCTTAGAGCCAGCAGTCACGCTGGTGGCTGCCAAATTTCTGGACTGTGGCTAAGGAGGTAGAATCTGGTCCAGTACTTGGCACAGCAGCACCCTGCTTCCTTAACTGATCATGGCCAAGGTGGCAGTTCCCTTGGCAGGCCATTTCTGTGTGGATTCTGAGACTTGTTCCTTAGGGTTAGTATAGAGGCTGTTCTTCCAATCCTCCTAGTTATTTTGTTAGCATTTCAGTATGAAATCTGATTCTGCTTAAAATACCAGAAGATTTGCATACCTGCAACCGAACCCTAACTAATATAGCAGCTAGGATTTTACATTTTTTTACTGTTTTATTTTTTGTGTATTGCTGTTATGTGAGTAGTGCAGGAATACTGAGGTTGGGTGGGGAGGTAGAGAGAGCCATGTGGCCTTAAACTGTGAACTTACACGAAGATCTTATTCAAACTTTTTCTCTTGTATTGTTTTTCAATTCCAAGTAATTTCTTTTAGGTCCTCAACATGTAAAACTCTTTTGATTTATGTAGTTTTCTGAACCATAACATTATAAAATGGAAATAAAATGGTGGCTGTTACCCTTGAGGAGAAAGAAGACAGTATATATTCAAGGTTCCAGTGCAGTTTGATTGGCCTGAAGACATTTAGAAGCTGTAGCACGTCTTTCTGCCATTGGAAGGCAATGAAATGGTATGTTCTTTGAAGAGTATGATGAATTAATATGACCAAAAAGTAGAAAACACCATATAGTTACCCTCCCTGTTTTCTCTCTACTTTTATTATTATAATAGTCAGTTTGCTAGTTATAGACATAGAGAAATAAAATTCTTCCCTAGGATTTATAGAATAAAAGTAAATATTCACTATCCGTCTTTTTAAGACTCTTCTGGAATTCCTGGCATTCTGTTTTTATGAAAATGTTACTTGCATTTGACAGAAAATCTTCCTTTCATAATTTTTCTCACGTCTTTGTGGTCACCAAAACTTACCTGTATCAGGTTTGCATTTTAAGTATTCTTGTGACTCCAGTTAGGGAAATAGGCAGAAATGTCTTTTAAATGTTAAGCCTCATTTACAACTTGTCTCATTGTTCCCTTTCCCTTGCAATTATTTAAAAGATTGTGCCTGAGTCACAACACAGAGACATATTTATAATACAGTGAAATCTAAAACAATTAGGCCTTAACAACATGTCTACATTATAATTACTACTTTGAGAAATTATTTATGCATAGGACTAAGGACTGGAAAGAAATATGAAAAAAAAAACTGGAAAGAGATGATGCATTCTAGAGGGCTTGTTTTGTTCACAGTAGGCTTGTTTTGACTCCTCGTTTCTGGAACCTGCCTTTCCTCTCCTCCATTCATGAAAACTAGGAAGACATTTATCTCTAGGCTTTGGCACTACTCTAGTTTTTTGTACATTGTAAAAAATTATTGACAGTGGTTCTGTGAACAACATATCTGTACATTAAAAAAAATTTTTCTGAGATGTCATTTATATAGACTTGGGGACTCTCCAGCTCCGTACACATGGTAAGGGACCACTTAAATCCGTTCATTCATTGAGCACCTGCTGTGCCCCAGGTTCTGATCTAGTCACTGAGCACGTAGCGTTGAACAAAGCAGACAAAACCTTTGCTTTCAAGGTACTCACGTTCTAGTGGTACAGATAGACAACAAATAAATATAGGATATAATATTCAGTGATGATAGTACTTTAAAGAAAAATAAAGCAGTGTGAGAGGATAGAAACACTATTTAGATAGTCACTGAAGGCCTTTCTGAGGAAGCATTTGAGCAGAGACTTGACTGAGATGGGAGTGCTGGCTCTGGGAGAGAGGCCCTGCAGCCTGAAGCAACAGCAGATGCGAAGGTCCTGAGATGGCAGGACGCCTAAGCGAGAAACAGCAAGGCTACTGTGGCCAGAATGGAGGGAGCAAGGAAACCAGCAGTAAGAAATGAGGTTAGAAACGTTAGACCAGAATGGGGTTTGGATAGACATAAAGTTTGGATAACTATAGAAGGCTGAAACCTGGCTTGGATTCATCCTTTGGTCAGTAGAGGTCATCTGTGCCAAAGAAACAAAGCTTTATTTACTTACTGATAGTGACATTACTGTGAAATTTGTAGCATCGAAATAAGAATTTCTTTTCAATGTTAGCACCAACACGTTCAGGCCAAGCTGGTTTCCTGTTTGCTTGAGTCAGGGTTGTAAATAAATCTATATGTCTGTGCACCCTGTGCTTTGAAGTTCTAATTGTGAAAAGCTACACAAGAGATGCGGCTATATTCTCTCCCTTTTTGTTTATCTCCATTGGTCCATAGTTGTAAGCCAGTTTCTATCCTGTAACTTGTGTTAGCTGCTCAAAGTTTGAAAGAAATAGGTACCTTCCGAAGTGCTGATTTTACAAATTCCCCAGTAGGCTTCACAGCTCTAACAGGTAATACATAGCATGGAAAGAGTTCTCCTAGAGTCTTTTGCTGGAGTTTTGCGCAAGGTCCACTTAGCCCGCCCTGCACCACACTTTCCTGTTTTGTCTTTAGTTTCCTGGAGTCATCTGAGAACAGCTCTCCCTTTTTAGGTTGGATGTCTCACTTGGAACTCTGTTGGGGTAGTGAGACAGAAGTATAATCCCTGGGAAAAGAGGTAGAGGCAGGGTCCTGGGGGAGGGCTCTACTCTGCATTGCCCGTGTGGGAAAGACCAGCTGTGAAGGTGAAGCAGCGCTGCTGTTGAGGGCCAGTGGGCAAGTCCTGCTGCCTTCAGGGCTTGACGGGAATGCCAGTCTGTCACGGGTCTCACTTGGCATGGGGGCACAGGTGTGGTAACAATGGCAGGTGGAAGTGCCTTGCGGAGGTGTGATGGATTTAGAGGTGAGAGAATGATTCTGGTAGCAGTGTAGCCCGCATGGAGCTAGTGCCCTTGGCTGCAGGAGGGGCGATCATACTAATTATCTAGCAAGGCCCAAGCCATCCCATCAGCTTCATGGGGAAGGGCGGGATTTGTGTGGGAGAGAGCACCCACACCCTAGGACATTGACATTGAAAATCCTTGGTTGAGCTCCCCAAGCAGGGTTCCTCAAGAAACACCTATTACAGAAGTTTGCTGAGTCATTTATGTTATCTGTGGCTCATTTGTTCCCTTGCCAGAAGGATTCTAGAGCCTCACATGGGGAAATGCTGCAAGTCAGAGCTACTAGACTGACCTTCCTGCTGCAGGAAGAGCAGTGCTGGGAAAATCGGAGAGGAAAAGGTTCTGGGCTCTAGTTAGGTCTATTTTTGTGGTGTGGACTGTTGTGAGGAGCTTTATCCTTTAAGCTTATCCTGCAGAATCTCTTGATGTCCTTGGAAATGACTTTAAGCTGTCTCTCCTTGTTTGGAGCTAATGTGGGATATCGAGGAGGAAATTGAGTTATATTGTCATCTGGGGACTGCAGGCAATCTCTAAGGATTACTTTCACTTTTTGTTTATTTTAAATAAATAAAAAAAATGCCTTTGAGGTATGGATGGCAGGGTAAAGACACAATTACAGGAATTGCTGTCACTCCTCACTGGATTCTTTAGTCACAGCCCAGAGTTGTTGCTAAAGTTCCATAGCCCTAGGGATAATGTCTGTGATTCCTTTGCTTATTACATTTTTGGGACAATGATTCTTGCACTTGTAGAGTTTGACTTCTGGTAAATCAAAATGGTTAGGTTCCAAGCTTATGAAGTGGTTATTAAAGTGCACAAAAATTGGAGTTTTTACTTTAGACACAAAATTGCTTTTTACTAGATGGAGTTTCTTGAATTGATTTTTTTTTTTTAAGTCTTTTTAATTGGAGGATAATTGCTTTACAATGGTGTGTTGGTTTCGGCAGTACAACAATGTGAATTAGCCGTAAGTATACATATATACCCACCCTCTTGGGCCTCTCTCCCTTGAATTGACTTTTTATTTTTTTTTAATTTATTTATTTTAATTGGAGGCCAATTACTTTACAGTATTGTAGTGGGTTTTGCCATACATTGACATGAATCAGCCACGGGTGTACATGTATTCCCCATCCTGAACTCCCCTCCCCCCCAATCCCATCCCTCAGGGTCATCTCAGTGGACCAGCCCTGACTTTTTAAAATGGCATGTAAGTAGGCATCTGTTTGTTCATTTTAGATTGCACATTTTTCCAGTATAATTGACCTTGATCCTTCAGGACTATTTGGATTAGTGTTAGCCTGTAGTCTCAGTTGTGTTATCTTTCTCAAAATAAAACTTGTTTGAGATTTTTTTACAATGTAGAAATGTTTTATGCCCAATACTGTTGACGTTTGTCTCTGTAAGAGTGTTAGAGCTTGACTAACATTCTGCTTCTATGTCTTAGTTTTATAATCCTGTTCTTTTTTTCAGTGATACTTCTTTGTGAAAATTAATTTCTTAATTCTTTAGTACTAAATAGTTATTAAAAATAGCTGTCCATCTTGGGCAATTTGGGATGATTACCCTTTTTTTCCCTCAGGGGAATCATTAAAATATGACTGCAATGATTCCATCTGTACATTGGGGGTGAAATTACCTTTTCTTGTACCTTTGCACAGCTGCTGAAGAAATTAATTAAAAGTTGAAGTGTAATTAAAAATGGAGGCAGAGTGGGAAAGCCAGATTCCTCCAGCTGCCTCCTTCATAGTCGTAAAGTTCTCTTAAAATGACAATAACATCTGGTGGGTTATTTTTATTAATGGGTCTCATTTAAGGGAAAAAAGAGCCAACAGTGAGGTTGGGAGCGTTCAGTAGTCATGGAAATGGGAGGTGGTGATGGTTAGGCAGTGCTTTTCAGTTTTGGGAATGATCACTGAACTCACCAGATTGGGATTTGGATATTTCGCTCTTATGACTTCCATAATAAAAAAGCATTTATTAAATGACTGTATGTGAACATGTTATGTTTTGTGCTATATGGAGAGTGCTCCTTTCTGGGTGTTTGTGTTTTAAAGTGAGCAATCACGGCATGAACACTCATTAGGATCAAACATCATATAGCTACTTAAAGTGTTTATAATGCATGAATGCAGTTGTCCCCAGTGACTGGTCTGAGGGAATTTTATTAGTTTAACAGTCTAGCGGCTGGCTGTTTCCTTTACTCCTTGTTACTTGGAAACATTTTTGTAAAGAAGACTGATTTCCACAGTGATTTAAGTGATGGCTGGTTGAAGGGTTGGTCAGCTCAGAGTAGGAGGGCCATAGTGTGTGAGGCAGCCAGGAGACAGGATAAAATGATGGACTGGTGAAGAGGATGAGGTTTAAATACATTTTAACGAGGAAAAGAGTCTATAGGAGAGTGAGAAGAGGGTGAGGGTCCTTGAAGTACAGTGACAGGAATGTGAAACCCAGATGAAGGAGTTGGTTCCTGGTCAATAGGATAATATGGTGCTCCTGCAAAAGTATATGAAAGGATCTCACCAGTGTAGAGGAAAAAGAAGCTGTGGGTATGTTATTTTTTTTTTTTTTGACTTCCACATTTTATTAGGAGCTATATGACACTTCCTTGAATACATTATAGTCTCTAAAACTGTGACATACAGTCTCAGATGGCATGCTATGATACAATCACAGACCGACTTAGGTTATTTCAAGGATTTGTTGTATTAATTTATGCATTTTAGTTTTTATCACAGTGTTTAATCTAAAGTGTTTATTATAGTAAAGAAGAAGGAGAAATCCAAATTTGTAGAAAGTAAAACCCATCATAAGGAAATACTGTTATCAACACTCAGCCTGGTTTTCAGAGCTGTCAGTTGGAGCCATATTTCTTGAAATACTTTTTTTAAACTGACCAAGCTGGATTGTATCATTTTAACATGGTAATATATATCTCAGGTAAACGGACAAAGTGATCCTGGTCCTGATTATCGCTAGGAAGCAGGTTAAGAGAGGTGAACGTTTAATGAGACTTTGGTGTCCTTATGATACACAAAATCATTGCAGTAGCTGACCTGACTTATATTGGTTTTTTGATAGCATCTGATTACAACTCTGTGAGAATTTCCTCAAGTGAAAGGTAATTTATGGAACTTACTGATAAGACCACTTATATTTTAAAAAGCTTCCTGTTGCTTGTAGATACACTCAGGAAAAGCCAGGATGTCCAGGACTCCACTGTTAATGTGCTTACCCTGTAGTCAGTGGTGGCAATGTAGCAGTGAGTCAGTTCTAAATGAAAGCAAAACTAGAATCCCTATGGCACGATTGGCGGCCAGAGCTTTATCCGGTGATCACCGACACACAAAAGAGGTCACAAAGATGATGGTGGGATTTTGAAGCTTGATGAGAAAGAGTGAGATTTCATCATCTTTGTATTCTTTTACTTTGTAGAAGAAAAGAGCTTTTATTTCATCTGAATGTCAAATCGAAAGTAGTTAGTATTCATCAGACCACCCTTCTCCCTTCTCATGTCTGAGAATTTTAAGATCTCAGAAGTTAATAGCTGAAGCTTCATCCTCAGTTCCAAAGGCCTCGAAGGAAAGTAGAGGAATTTTAAAAAGTCAGCTTAACCTCAGCATTTAGAAAGAAACTGAACAAATCGTCTATCACTTACAAGAACACAAGGTACTAGGGCAATAATCAAAATGACTGAAAATCAGTCATGTCAGATCCATTTCCTGTTCTATAACAGGACGAAAGACCCGTAGACACAGATGAAATAGTCTATCTCATGGATTCTATTTCACACCAGAACCCATCGATGCTCAACTACTTTGTATGAAATGGCATAGTACAGTTGTACAGTTGACCCTCCATATCTGTGAGTTCTGCATTTGCACGTCTTGAGAGCCAACTGTATTTTTCTTTATTCTTCCTTTCTTCCTGCCCTCATTTCTTCCTCCCTTCTTTCTTTTTTTAGGGTACTGAATATTTCTTTACATTCTTTATATTGCCACCTGGAATTATTGGATCATAAAATGTGAACAATTTTATAATTCTTACTGATTACCTGTTACTGATTATTTTCAGAAAGATGGAGCTAACAAATGATGTCACTAAGTCTGAAACAATTTATTCAGCATCAGACTTCTATAATTTCTGTTTTGCTAGTAAAGCAGACAGTATTTACAGCCTATTTTAATGAGCATTTCTTTAATTTCTGTCGATGTATTTTCCCACATGATTACTTTCCCATTTGTATTTTCCTTTTCGAAAATTTTTTTCTTTGACCTCTTGTGGTTTTTGTTTTGCCCTTATTGTATATTTCATCTATATTTATGGACAAGAAATGTTTACCACTTTTTCTTAATTTGTATTCCTTTCTGTATCTCACTATTATAGTTTAGTAAAGTGATGTGTTTTAAAAAGTTTTTTTCTTTGAGATGTGTTCTTAATCACCACAAAAGATTTTCTGGTTTATTTTATTATTTTAAAAAATATTCATACAAATGTACCAATATACTAGGCAAGATGTGTCTCCAAATTTTTTGTACTAATTGTACTAATATTCAGTTATTCCAACATTTAAGTGGTGATTTCTTTTCCCAAATGATGAGTTGCTGTTGATTTCTCACTTGTTCTATATTAAATAAACAATATCAAATGAATTTGTCCCATTTTGTGGATCACTTACTAAGTCTGTTTCATATCCTTTTGATTAATGTTTACTTCATTGTATCCATAATTTTTTTTCCATAAATACTTCTTGCCATCTTATTTTCCATGCCATGAAAACACAAAAATATTTTAACTGGTATTAAACTAAACTTTAAAAAAAATAAATTTATTTATTTTAATCGGAGGTTAATTACTTTACAATATTGTATTGGTTTTGCCATATATCAACATGAATCCACCACAGGTATACACGTGTTCCCCATCCTGAACCCCTCTCCCTCCTCCCTCCCCGTACCATCCCTCTGGGTCGTCTCAGTGCACCAGCCCCAAGCATCCAGTATCATGCATGGAACCTGGACTGGCGACTCATTTCATATATGATATTGTACATGTTTCAGTGCCATTCTCCCAAATCATCCCACCCTCTCCCTCTCCCACAGAGTCCAAAAGATTATTCTATACATCTGTGTCTCCTTTGCTGTCTCACATACAGGGTTATCATTACCATCTTTCTAAATTCCATATATATGTGTTAGTATACTGTATTGGTATTTTTCTTTCTGGCTTACTTCACTCTGTATAATAGGCTCCAGTTTCATCTACCTCATAAACTTATTTTTAATTTAGGAGCTTTATTATCTTTGCAGTGCTTATTAGCCTTATCAGCTTGAAGTATAACTTTTTACTAATTAATGTCTTGTATTCTGCCATAAATAATCTCTTTCCTTAAATATCTTAAATATCTTAAATTTTGTTAAATGTTTTTACCTTTTGTTAATGAATTTTTATTTTTCTCAACATCTTTTAGTTACATATTACTATAAATCAGAAATGTAATTTGAATACATTTATTTTATATCTTATAATGAAAAGTATGTTCTTGTCTAGACTATTTTAACCATCATATAAAGACTATTTTTTAAGAATCTTCTCCCATGAAGCCTGGAGACATTCAGGGAAGATACAGTAAGTTATAGAATTTAACCAGAAAAGGGTCTGGCAGAAGGCAAAGAGGGCAGGGAACAAGAAGTTAAGAAACAAGCCTTAGAGACTTGGTGGTTGGACTCTTGTCCACCTATTGGAGACTCCTAGACTTAGTCCTACCACATTTAAACCAATGATTATTGGCTTTAAGCTTGAAACCAGATTGATATTTCAACACTAGTGTTTCAGTGGCCTTTCCCACTTTGTGAAAGTGCTTTTCTCCCTCTGATAGTTGTTTGTTGTTCTTTCTTCCATAGCCAATTTGAAAAATGCCACCTTCTTTTGTTGTTTTTACTTCTTTGGCATTTATTTACTTCACACCCACTGACATCTGGCTTTTGCCCCCACTCTCCAGAAAAGCCCGAGTTAATGTCACCAGTGATCTTCTAACTACTGGATGCTGAAGATACTTTCCAACCCTTATCCTAATTGGCCTTTTTGCAACATATGACACAGCTAACCATTTCTTCTTTGATGCTTTCCCCTAAATCAGTCTAAACATTTCTCTTTTTCTGTTCATCCTTTTCCTCTTCTCTGAGTTGTTTTTTTTTTTTTTTTTGCAAGTTCTTTTTACTTTCTACATGTTGGAGATTCACAGAGGTCTGTACTTGAATTTCTGTTTCTCAGTCTTTATTTTCTTTCTGGGTAATCTTCCCCTTGGCCTCAGTTTCCACTACCACTTAAGACACTGATGACTACCTGACCTGTAAGTTGATTGAGTTCAGGTTGTGTTCCTAAGCACAAGACATGCACACTTGAACTCCGCACGTCCAAATTGAACTCATCATACCTTCAAGATCTGCTGCACTGATATAATCACTGTTTTGAGAGAACATCTTTATTGTCTATCTAGTTACCTAAGCCAAATGTATAACTTATCCTATAATCTTTCTGTCTCACTTAGGCATCAACCTGTTACCACATTCTGTGTTTCTTCTTCAAATCTCTCTTAAACTTGGCCCACCCACCCTACCCTCCTTGCTGCTGTTTTATTTCAGGTCTTCATCATTCATACGTGAAGTTCAGTAGCCTCTTACCTCGGGTGCTTGCCTCTAGACAGGTGTTTCCTAATTAACCTATACAGTGATTCCAGAGAGATCTTCCTAAAACTCAGTATGCTAATGTCATTCTTCTTCTTGGTAGTCCTTTAATGGTTTTATTATTGTCAGAATAAAGCGCAGACTCCTTAGCATGATCCATAGGTCCATTAATGATTGGAGTCTTCCATACCTGTCCACATTGTCTCCTGGCCTTCCCTGGCAGGTCTTCTGTGCTCCAGCCATATTGAATTATCTGTACATCTCTTGACTGTTCCTACTTGTGTCTGTACATTCTGTTCCCTGGCGATATGCTTCCTCCTCTTTACTTACTCACATCCTTGGAGAAGCTCTTTCATTCATTCAGTATTTTTTATTGCCTGTTGTGTGCTAGGCATGTTTCAGATGTCAGAGATAGTAATGAATAAAACAGACCAGAATCTCTGCCCTCATGGAGCTTCACATTCTGGTAGAACTAGAACTGCGTTAGGTGCTTTTGTCCTTTTGCAATGTCTTATCCTTTTTTTAAAAAAAAAGAAACCAACTTTTTCTTAAATTCAGTTTGAAGTAGAGGAAGTTAGCCTCCGTGATTCTGACATATCTATCCAGGGCCTTTCTTCTCATATCCTCCCCAGGAGACAGCATCACTGCTAATGCGTAAATTGCCCTCTCTCTCATCCATTATCAAAACCTGTTCTCATGAAAGGAACGGAAACGTACTCCTTTTATAGAGGGTAAAAATGAGAGTTTAAGTATCATCCCTCCCAGGAATATTCCATTCCAAAAAGGCCAGAGAAACCTTATACTTGCATCAGATTGCTTAAAATCAAGTTTAAATTTTGGGGCAGTCTGCATTTTTCAATACTGTTAAAACTGAAAAAAAGAAAAAAGAAAAAGTCATCCTGAAATAGAACCAGATAGGTTAAGATGTAATCACTCTGAGTCTGAAGTCAGTGGCCTTCAGTTTTTAACATCGTGACTTATTTCATGAGAACCTTGAGCCCATTCATACTGCTTCTTTATTCCTAGTGGTCAAATAGGGACAAAAATACTGTTTACTTTCTTTTCTTGGATCTTGGAAAGGTTGGTAAGCCATTGGGGAGTAAACGTGCCATATAAATCTAATAAATGATAAATCAACAATAATAATTTAGAACTATTTTTAGAGGACAGGCTCTGTACACAGTTCTCTGTAACACCTTTATGTATCCCATTGGGTATCTGATGGATTCTGAGCTTGTGACTGCCTAGTTTATGAAGATTTTCTGCTTGGGGTTTGGGTTTGAATTCGATTTTGAATAAGAGAAATAAATAAGCTGATTAATGGAGGTAAGAATTCAGTAAAGTGAAAAAAGGGTAGAAAAGGAAGAAAAGAGAGGTTTTTGGGAAAGTTAGTATGGGGAGCGGCAAGAAGGTGATTGAATATGAAGATAAGATATTGCAGAAATGGTAAATGAACCACCTATGATAAAATAATAAAGAATATTAAGCAAAGTTGGCCTTGCAGTGGTCAGAGGAAGAGACCATCAACATGTCTTGGATTTTTCGGAGCTTCAGAAAGACTCATCCCTCTGCCTTAGAGTATATTTTCCGTTTACTAGGCCATTCTTTTAAACGTGTTTGGCCTTGGGCAATGCAAATATATGTAGAAAGGAAAAAACTTAGGCTCTTTGTTGACTAACTTGGTCTACCTTGAAATCTGGCTTAGGGTAGACCTTGCTCTGGAGTTATGTACTGTTAATAATATGGAATTACCTGGGACCTATTAAAGAAGTTTTCATAATTGTTTCTTTAATTTCTTCCTCATAGTTTTATTCTAAATCACAAGTGGAGGACTACTAGAATATATGAAGCCTCCTCAATCACTAACCCTAGCAAGTTTCATTTATCTTTGAGATATTTGTTTCTGCAAAGAACAGTGACAAAAAAAATTGAAATGGAATCCATTATTTATTCCTTCTCTAATTCCTCGAAGCAGACCATTTAAGCTGTGAGCGCATTTGAAGAAGAAGGTAGAAAACATTAGTGATTGAAACTGCTGCTACATTTAGAAATGCCTTTTAATTTTAATGTTTGCAACATAAGTATCTTGGGCAAGAAGTACAAATAGCTGCCAGAACTCCTGACTGTACCTACATCATTTTCCTTTGCATCTGTCCTGGCCACGCCAAGTCCCTCCTCTTCATGAAATAGGCACTGCTGGACCGTCTCTGCAGAGCTGTATACATGGAAGCACAGTCCAGCAACCAGGAGGAATTAAAAAGGGATCTCAGTCTTGTCTTGCTTCTCTCAAAGAATATGAAATAAAAATCTAGTTATGTTTCTCGCAGTCCCGTCTATTCTTTTCTGCAGATCTTTCACCTCAGGGCTGCTTGGACATCCCTCCCTTACTAAAAGACTGAGCTGTTTCTCAACCTGATTCTTTTTGTTATCAGGGAGTCTCTACACTCTTTATTAGATAGGCAGACTTAGTCTTTCTAGCTTCTTTAATTATTTTTCTCCATTCCTTGTCCAATATATTACATTCTCTACATTGTCCACAAAAAAGATAAATCCAGAAACTAACAGAAGAGGCAGAAATGGTTCTCTATTTCCTCTCCAGTTCTGCCCTTCTCTGTTCATTCTTGTGATTCTGAATCACTATAAGTCCTGGCAGAGTGGGCAGTACAAAACAGAGCTTTCCTTAGATGGCTGTGAAAGGGGTGAGGGGCAAGTTGAATGGATGGAGACAAAATGCATTTTGTCATCTCCTCCTTCTCCGAGGAGTGCGTTCGCACTTTAATAAATCTTGTCGTGGTTATATAAGTTGCTTTGAGGATCCAGGAATTCTATTTTCTGAGTCCAAGGGAGGAAGGATGCAGACAGAAGAGAGCAGTAACCAGCAGCAGGGGAACTGGGAGCATAAAGCAGCTAATGCTAGCTTGTTGTCCCTTTCTCCCACCCTATTCAGTTGCTAGGAACAGGTTCCTTCTCCAACCCTTGAGCTGGTTAATGGAAGTCTGTTATGCTGGCAGAGTCACATCTAACTGACACATTCAGATCCTCTGGGTGTTAAGCCTCATAGTCAGGGTGCAGGCTCTGCCAGTTAAGAAAAAGTAAACGTATATCGAAATATTCTTCCATATTCCCAAATAAATCATCTTTACTTCTCTTCTTTATCCCCACCGCTTCCCCTGGGCAGCACATATATATTACGTCACATATTGAAGAAGGCAGATGCAAGTGATGGGAGAGGACCTGAACTGGCGACAAGCGATAGCTTAGACTTCAATGATCATATTAGCTGCTCTGATCAGTCATCTTATTAGCATAATCCAGAGAAGGAAAGACCTTGTCTTATTGTACCTGGTGTACTTTCTCATCATGATGATTGCCTCAGACCTCTATCTGCTCCTTATTCATTTGACTCTTAAGTTTGAAGCCCCTGAAACTGCACCTACCTTCACAGCAGGTTTTTTTTTTTTTCTTTTTTTTTCCTGCAAGTGTTTAGAACTCAGCTTTCCTCTGATCTTGTTTCTCTGATCTGAGTCCACCTGCTTCCTATCCTTTAAGAAAGCCTCCAGATTTGTGATCTGCTTAGCACTCTTCCTTGCTTTCACTGGAATTCTGAATTCATTCTTTTAAAGTATTTTCTTTCATCTCATTGGCTTTTGAATAGAAAGGGGTTTAGTTTTGATGTGTGGTAAGGTCTGTTATCTCACTCCAGTCTTAGTTTTTATTATTTTACATACATTTCCATGGCTTTGCTTATGTTACCCTCTATGTGTGATTGACTGAAAACATTATTAAAAATCTGAACATTTATTTATAGTTTTCTTTGCTGGAAAGGAACACATTTCCAGCTCAAGTATATTAAAATGTATAGAATATGTTGACTTTGTAAGCCAGTCCTAGATTTAAAAGAATAAAGTGCAGCGTGACATAAATGTCTACTGTATAAGCCAAATTGTACAAATGAAATGTATTCTTCCCATAAACAGATCTATCCTTCACGGAATATAAATCAGGAAAAGGGCTTCCCTGGTGGCTCAGTGGTGGAGAGTAGAGCAAATGACTACTGTTTTCATGGAGATAAAAGTTGATGTTGATAACAAAGTATCTTCCTGATTTAAAGATTTTACAAATTTATTTCTGTTTGGCTGTGCTGAGTCTTTGTTACTGTGCGGGCGTCTTCTCTAGTTGTGGCTTTTAGGGGCTACTCTCAAGTTGCAGCTAGCAGGGACTGCTGTCTAGTTGCAGTGTGCAGGATTCTCATTGCCCTGGATTCTCTTGTTGCCAGTCATGGGCACTAGGGCACTTGGGCTCCCATAGTTGTATCTTCCGGGCTCGAGAGCACAGGAGTGGTGCACGGGCTTAGTTGCCCCGTGGCACGTGGAATCTTCCTGGATCAGGGATCAGACCTGCATCTCCTGCATTGGCCGGCAGACTCTCCACCACTGAGCCGCCAGGGAGGCCCTTTTCCTGATTTATATTCCGTGAAGGATAGATCTGTTTATGGGAAGAATACATTTCACTTGTGTAATTTGGCTTATGTTCTAGCATTTTGTGCTTTTAAACATTATAACACAAGCATTTTTCCAAGTTGCAGGGCAGGGTTCAAAGTGGCAGACTCCAGGCCAAATCCAGGTTGTACTTATGTTTGTTGGGCTCTCATTTATTGGCTCACTCAATGTTTTGTGTGTGTGTGTGTGTGTGTGTGTGTGTGTGTGTGTTTTAGATTGAATTAATTGTCAGTGTGTGAATGTCAGAATATTTCAAAGAGATTTTGACTTCCAAGATTTGGCAGCATTGGATCCTCCTTCTCCCATGGCAGTGAATGAGTGGCAGTGGTGGCTGCCCTTGTTAGCTAGGAGTTCACCACAGTCTTCATCATTCTCTGTTGTCTCTTAAATCAATCTGCTTCTATTTTTATCTTTTCTTTCCTGGTCCTGTGGGCATTTGAGTTTGTGACCCCTGCTGTATGTAGTCTTTGTAACCGTTGTTTTAAATTATTATGAAATATCTGTAGAGTAAGTATACTATAATTATCAGTTTCCTTTCTTTTTTTTAAGTGTATATAATTCTATGATTTTCAACTTAGTAAATGTATTTTTTCCATGTTGGCATTATACCCTAGAAGCAAAAGTATGGATCCAGAAAAATGAAAACAGTTATATAGCTCTTGATAAATACATAAGGATCTCCTGAACAAAGTTAGCCAATGTTGAAATTAGAAAGAGGAGCCAACAGAGAAGTCAGGAGAAAGGCTGGCTTCTCACCCACCGTGTCTTGGTGGGCATCACATCAGTTTAATTCCGGTTTCTACTTTTATTGATCCAGTTAGTAACCAAAAGATAGCTTGGTGAACATAGAATCAGAGTAAAGGACTGCAAGTAGTTTTTTTTATTTATTTAATTTTTATTTTATATGGGATTATATAGTTGACTAACAATGTTTTGCTGTACAGATGTACAGCAAAGTGGTTCATTTATGCATACACATATATCCATTCTTTTTCAGATTCTTTTCCCATGTGTGTTATTATAGAATATTCAGTAGAGTTCCGCGTACTTTGCTGTAGGACCTTTTATCTGTTTATATATAATAATGTGTATTTGTTAATCCTAAACTCCTAATTTATCACCCTCTTCACCTTCCTTTCCCCTTTGGTAACCAATAAGTTTGTTTTGAAAGTATGTGAGTCTCCAAGTAGTCTTGAAAGCACATTACATTATATTTCAGTGGAAACTGACATGTTAAAATTGCTTTATAATATAGAACATCTGTCCCACAATCATAATGCCTGCTGAGTCAGTGTCCATTTCCCTTAGTCAAGGCAGGGTAAGTACTGCCATGCTCTTCTTCGTAACACCTCCCTCACCTTTCTAGAAAATCCACTTATACTGCCATCTTCTTTTTAAAAAAATTTATTTATTTGGTCCTAGTTGTACCATGGCTTCTCAGGTGGCTCATGATAAAGAGAAAGAATCTGCCTGCCAAGCTGGAGATGTGGGTTCGATCCCTGGGTCGGGAAGATCCTTTGGAGAAGGAAATGGCAACCCACTGTGGTATTTCTTGCCTGGAAAATCCCAAAGTCAGAAGAACCTGGCAGGCTATAGTCCATGGGGTCGCAAAGGGTCAGACACCACTTAGCAACTAAACAATGACAACAGCAGTTGTGGAATGTGGGATCTTTAGCTGCGGCCTGGGGAATCTAGTTTCCTAACCGGGGATCAAACTCGAGGCTCCTGTACTGGAAGCACAGAGTCCTAGCCACTGGACCACGAAGAAAGTCCCTGCTGTCTTCTTTTAACACATTCTTTCTTCATACAAATTTCAATAACATTAGGTTACAACTTTATTTTAAATAAATCATTTTTGCTGAGCTTCCTAATCATCTTATTGGACTTGGAGTAGAGGGGCCCAAATGGCGTTTTTATGATGGATGACTTTTACACAGGACTAATGCCATCCATTTATGTTTACTCTTTCTAGATTTGTGTTCAGTTTTCATCTTCCAAGCTCTGTGTAAAATTGTTCTTATGTGCTGATTAAACCAGCGTTGTTATTTTATCCTTTTCAGTCCCTGTGTCAGTCCTCAGAGTATGATGATCCCCATTTTTGAAAATGAAGAAGTTGATGATCAGAACATGTAAGTGACATGCTTAAGGTCAAAAAACTAGTATGCAGTGGCTTTGGGAATTATACCATGATTATACAGTCCATGGAATTCTCCAGGCCAGAATACTGGAGTGGGTAGCCATTCCCTTCTCCAGGAGATCTTCCCAGCCCAGGGATTGAACCCAGGTCTCCCGCATTGTAGGCCGATTCTTTACCAGCTGAGCCACCAGGGAGACCCAAAAAGACTGGAGTGGGTAGCCTATCCCTTCTCCAGCGGATCTTTCCGACCCAGAGATCGAACTGGGGTCTCCTGAATTGCAGGCAGATTCTTTACCAGCTGAGCCACCAGGGAAGCCCCACACCATGATTATCTCATTTCAAGTCCTTGTTTCCTAAATAAGCAGTAGTCTGGAGTCCAGAAGATCAAGTAGAATCAGACAGTGACCTCAGTGATTCAGAAACTATAAGGAGCTGTGACCCTAAAGTGCAGATTGTTCATTTGAAGGTCTTTTGTGCTCCTGTGGTGACAGCAGGCTTCTCTGGATTGAATATAAGTGGTACAGAACGCTACACGAGGGGTTCTGAGGGAGGTAGCTGCAATCTGTTGGTGAGAGTCTTGCATATTAGGTACCTCTGGTCCTATCAGAGCAGCTGCAGGACGAAAGCTGAAGAGAGATTTTTTTACAGAATCATTTCTGCAAAGACCCTCTTTTCTGGCTAGACACAAAGATAGTCACTAGTAAAGCTTCACTTGTCCCTGAAGCATTTTTAGTTTAAAAGATGATTTAGAGATAAGACAGAAGAGACGAATCAAAAAGGATGGGATGGTAGATGGGGGATTCTTTACTCATTAAAATTTTTTTCAAGATACTGAGAAGATTGAGTTATGAATTTTAAAATAATGAACAATAAGCCTACTATAAGAATGCCTATATTCCCTTTAGGCTTTTTATTCTCTTAACATTATTTCTAAAATTATAGAAGGATTTTTGTGTAAAACTAATTTTATTATGAATTCATTCTAATTCCTGTACACTTAAGATAGTCATTATAGCAAAACCTTTAAATATAAAAATGATATATATTTCTGTCTCCAGGGACCTCTGGCATTTTTCTGTGAAAAGGGAGGAAGAAGTATTCAACAAATCATTTTTATGGCATATGGATTTCCAAGTTGGTGAATATATTTCCTAGTTTATTATTACACCCTAAATGACTAAGAATGGAGGGAGCACTGAAGTAGCATCTATTTCTTTTGTAGAGATTAGAAACAAGATGCTTGTTTTACTTTTTCAACATGTTAGAATGAGTGATTAAGAATAACTAAATATTTTATTAGAGTTGAAATAAAGTTGGAGTCCAGCTCCTGTAGGCCTAGGGACCTTGAGATTTACAGAGAAGCTTAAACTGTATGTCTTTATTGATTGGTATGTATTTGAAATCTTTGAAATGTATAGCTGAATTAGTTTATTTTCAGCACGTATATATAAATCAGAATTACAAGTCTACTACTGATCTCTACTGCAGCAAGATCGTCATTCTAATCTTGGTGTCTGAAACCTTTGTAGGGATGGAAAATTTGTTGCCCATGAAGTCTGAAATGATTACTAGCTTTGTATATACTTTAGCTTTAGTAAAAATTTGAGACTACCTTCAAACTTGTGGAACTTTTTGACATGCAAGTTATTTTAAGGGGAAAACCTTCAAATAATCTGCAAATGTTACCAAATGCATTTCCAGATGATACTAGGACAAATAGACATGTCTTCATAAATAAGCAGTGTCCTATGGACATTAAAAATTCTTTATATTTTTAGATCTAGAGATCTTATTTGTAATAGTCTTTTAGTCTTGGGATTACCGTCATGAAAGAATACACACTCAGTATCTCAAGGATACTGCTAGCTGCTGGATCAAAATATTCATAGGGACTTTGTTTATAGATAAGATGAAACCTGAAGCTCAAGAGAAAAAAAACAGATCAAGCCCTTGCAGGAACAATTTATCGCTCTGCAATACCTTTGGCAATTTCTGAAAATGCATGCTGGCAGGAAGTTTTTTAATTACCAAAACCATCAGATCATTTGCTTGGTTCTTTTAGAGTCAGTGAAATATATGAGTGGGTAATGGAGTCTGTCCAAGAAAAAATGAGCTAAGCACTGTGCCTGGCACTGTCTCTGTTGCAGATGGAAGGCCAGATGAGCAGGGGCAGTCAGTTGCCAATCATCAGGCTCATATATAGAAACACATGTATGTGCTACATATATATATGTGTGTGTATATATACATATATGTATGTTTGCATGCATGCTCAGTCATGTCAGATTCTTTGTGACCCCACAGACTGTAGCCTTCCAGTCTCCTCTGCCTGTGGTATTTCCCAGACAAGCATATTGGAGTGGGTTGCCATTTCCTTTTCCAGGAGATCTTCCCAACCCAGGGCTTGAACCTGCATCTCCTGCATTGGCAGGCAGACTGTCTACCACTGAGCCACCGGGGAAGCCCATATATGAGAGTTAAGAAAGAAAAAATACTATGTAGTGTGTAAGAAGACCTTATATTTGCAGTGGGTTGCATTCCTGGAAAAGGCATTTTAAGTGGAAATGATTTTTTATTTTAATTTAGTTTTCTTTTTACAGTAACATTATTATAAGGGTTATATGCTTGACTAGAGGAGACATGCTTGAGTCTTTATACAATTGGCTATAACTGTAATACTTAATCAGCTATTAATGATAGAAAACTATAATAATGATGGCCAATCACTTTTCAAAGATAACACATTTTCTCATTTCTCACATTGTTATCTTCATTTTGCAAATGAGCAGACTGAAGTTTGGAGAGGTTCAATAATCTGAGGAAGACCATAGGGCCAGGAAGCACTACAGCATGGTTTCATTAAAGGGATTAGGAAATGCTTACTCCTTGAGAGTTTTAGTGAGAGGTGTAAGGAGCAATGAAAAAAACTGAGGCTAGATGGATTATAATGGAAAAGGAGAAATGGTCTGTGCTTGTGCTGGTTTGAAAGCAATAATGGGATGTCTTTACCAGGGGGTTGTATAAGTGATTTACTTAGCAGAATGGCAGTAAATTGAGGACTGTCTGTACTAGTTGTGAAATATATGAAATTGTTAGAAACATAAGTAACATGAAAGATTTTGCTTTGCCTGTATAATAATAGTAGCAACTTAAAAAATAGCTTGGGGCATCATAATGAATAAATACCTGCTTATTATTGCAATAGGATGTGTACTCCATGGTACAGATTTGCTCTTGGTGCACGATGACATTCAGTATATCTGTAAAATAGAAGAGCGAAGGTAATTATAAAGTGTCTATGAGCTGTTCCTAACTAGAGTATTCAGGAATAAGATGGGACAGACATGTAGATGGGTCTAGTATGTAGAAAACTAGAAAGAGTGTTGCTCTCATACCACCAACCAAAAAAGTCAGATAATATACAAAACCATAACTTTTCTTGAACCTATTAGAGAGCTGAGGTTGTGAGCAATCAACTAGTCTAAAATCTAGGGATATACAGGTACCTCCAAGGAGGGATAGGATGCCAGCACTGGCTTACCTGTGGCAGAGCATGGAAAGAGGATGGGACCACCACGGGAGGGAATAAGAACTCAGCTATAAATTTTGACAAATTTGAAGGTGGAGTGTGGGCTAGGATGAGCATATAGAACGCCTAAAAGTTGCAGACACAAAGGGTGTTTGTGCCTACTTACAGTTCACATCAGGATCTTCTTTTGTATATTCTTTGGAAAGTTTGGGAGCAGGGGTGGCAGACCAGAGAAATACTGCCTCAGATCTGCAGGACTGGGGAGGGAAGCAGCTGCTGCTGTGAAAAAGATGCAAAACTCAACTCATACCTTTCTCTAAGAAGAAAAAAAAAAAAGGCCTTCATCTGTTTGTCCCAGTGGACAGGTAGAAACCCCTGTGGTTGGGGAGAAAGCAAATAAAACATCTTGTAACTATGAGGGAATAAGGGATAAGGGGGAATCTGGGACCCAGACCATTAAAAGTCTTCTGCATGATATATTCAATACAAAAAATTATGAAATACACAAAAAGGCAAGAAAAATAAAAAACAGCCCACTTTCAAGAGACAAAGCAATCAACAGAACAAGACTTAGAAATGACCTAGATGTTTTATTAATTATACAGAGAATTTAAAATAACTGTGATTGATAAGTTAAAGGATCTCGTGAAAAAGATGGGCAAACATACATGAGTAAGTCGGGAGTTTCAGCACAGAGGTGGAAGCTCTAAGAAAGAATCAAAGGGCAATAGTAAACATTAAAAACACAGTCACAGTAATGAACGTCTTTCACGATCTCATCAGTAGACTTTCCATAGCTGAGGAAAGAATCAGTGCACTTGAAGATAATCAACAGAAATTACTCAAAAACAGAAAGAGAAAAAAGAATGGGGAAGAAACACCCCAAAACAGAACAGAGCATGCAAGAGCTCAAGGACAATATCACATGGTCTAACATTTAAATTTGCCACATACTTGGAATCCCAGAAGAAAAAGACAAAGAATGGGCAGAAGAAATATTAGAAGACATACGGTTGAGTGTTTCCCAAAAATAATGAAATGGAGGACGTTAAACCATGGCTCCAAAAACTCAAAGAATCCCAAGTCGGATAAATGCCAAACAGAATACACACATCCTAGCCAGACATATCATATTCAAATTTCTGAAAACCAAAGATGAAGTGAAAAATCTTGAAGGCAGCCAAAGAAAAAAGGCACATTATATGCAGAAGCAGAGATATTAATTAGAGCAGACTTCTAGTCGGAAACTTGGCAAGCCAGAAGACAACGAATGACATCTTTAAAACGCTGAGAGAAAAAAAAAGAAAAACTGACACAAGAAACAAAAAGGATATTAAATAATAAAGGGTCAGGCCTCTAGGAAGAAAGAAAAATTGTTCACACACCTAACGTCAGGACACCTAAATATGTAAAGCAAACATTGACAGAACTGAAGAGAGAAATAGACAACAATATAACAGCGGAGGACGTCAGTATTCTGCTTTCAATAATGGATAGAATATTCAGATAGGAAATCAGTAAGGAAACATTAGATTTGGATTGAATATAAGGTCATATACAGAACATTCCATCCAACAGCAGCAGAATATTCATTCTTCTCAAGGGCATGCAGAACTTTCTTCAGGATAGATAGCGTATTAGGTTATAAATCAAGTCTTCAAATAGTTAAGACTGAAATCATACCAAGTATTTATTCTAATCAAATGGAATGAAACTAGACTTCAGTAGCAGAATAAAAATTTGAAAATTCACAAATATGTGTAAATTAAATAACATACTCTTGAACAACTAGTGGGTGAAGAAAAAAAGAAAATTAGAAAATACCCAGCATAAATGAAAGCAAAACACAACATACCAATAGCAAAAGCAGTACTAAGAAGGAAGTTTGTGATACATGCCTACATTAAAAAAAGAAAATCTCAAACAACACAACTTTATACTTTTTAGAGCTAGAAGGATTCTTTGACGCCTTAGTCTTTAGGACAGACTGAACTCAAAGTTAGCAGAAGGAAGAAAATGACACAGATTAGAGCAGAAACAAATGAAATAGAAAACAGACAATAGAAAAAAAAATCAATGAAACCAAGAGTTGGTTTAAAAAAGTTGACAAACTCTCAGGTAGACTAGCTAAGAAAAGGCAGAGAACAGTAAATAATGTCCAAAATGAAAGAAGAGGCATGACAATTATGCCACAGAAATAAAAAGTATAAGAGATTACTATGAACAATTACATGGCAAAAAACTAGATAACATAACAATTGGATGAATTCCTGGAAACATGCAACCTATCAAGACTAAACATGAAGAAATAGAAAGTCTGAACAAACCTATAACTACTGTGGAGATTGAATCAGGAATCCAGAACCTCCCAACAAAGAAAAGTACAGGATCAGATGCCTCCACTGGTGAATTCTACCAAATATTTAAAGAAGAATAAATGCCAAGCCTTCTCAAACTCTTCCAAAAAATTAAAGAGGAGAGAATAGTTCCCAACTCGTCTTGGAAATAAGATCATATACAGAACATTCCATCCAATGGCAGAAGAATATACATTTTTCTCAAGACCACATAGAACTTTCTCCAGGACAGATCACATGTTAGGTTACAACCATAAGAAAACAAAACCAAAAGCCAATATCCCTGATGAATATTGGTGGAAAAGTCTTCGACAAAATAGCAGCAAAGTAAATCCAACAGTACGTTAAAAGGATCACCATAGCATGAACAAATGGGATTTATCCCTGCAATGTGAAGATGATTCAACATGCAAAAATCAGTTAATGTAATGCAATATATTAACAGAATACAGGATAAAAACCATATGATCATCTCAATAGATGCAGGAAAATCGAATAAAATTCAACACCCTTATGCAGATGCAACACAAAATGGATTAAAGTCTTAAACTTAAGACCTGAAACTATAAATAAACTCTTGGAAGAAAAACATAGGAGAAGAGTTTCATGAGGTTGGTCTCGGCAATGATTTCATGGCTATGACACCAAGAGGACAGACAGCAAAAACAAAAATAAACAAATGGAACTATATCAAACTAAAAAAAAACAAACTGCTACACAGCAAAAGAAACAACATAGTGAAAAGGAAACCTATGGAATGGCAGGAAATATTTGCAAATCATATATCTAATAAGAGTTTAATTTCCAAAATACGTAAGAAACTCCAACAACTCAATAGCAGGAAAAAAAGACACCTAATAACCCAATTAAAAATTAGTTAAGGATTTAAATAGACATTGCTCCGAAGAAGACATGCACATGGCTAATAGATATATTTAAAAAATTAAACCATCACTAATCATCAGAGAGATGCAAATCAAAACCGTAATAAGATGTCAGGATGGCTGTTATAAAAAGAGCAGCAAAAGATAGCAAGCGTTGATGAGACTGTGAAGAATTTGGAACCCTTGTGCAGTGTTGGTAGGAATGCAAAGTGGTACAATCACTATGGAAAACAGTATGGAGAGTCTTTGAAAAATTAAAAATAGAGCTACTATATGATTCAACAGTCCCACTTCTGGGTATTTACTCATAAGAACTGAAATCAGGATCTCAAAGAGATGCTGGCACTCTTGTGTTCATTACAGCACTATTTCCAATAGCTGTGACTTGGAAATAATCTACCCATCAACAGATAAATGTTAATAGTTAAAGAAAATGTGTTATATACATCCAGTGGATTACTGTGTGTGTATGTGCTGAGTCTCTCAGCAGTGTCCAGCTGTTTTTAATCCCATGGATTGTAACCTGCCAGGCTCCTCTGTCCATAGAATTTTCCAGGCAAGAACACTGTCATGAGTTGCCATTTCCTACCCCAGAGGATCTTCCCAACCCAGGGATTGAACCCGCCGTCTCGTGCGTCTCCTTTATTGGCTGGTGAGTTCTTTGTCACTGCGCCACTTGGGAAGACCATAATGGATTATTATTCATACTTTAAAAAGAAGGAAATTCTGCAATATTAACAACATGGATGAATCTTAACGACATTATGTTGAGTAAAATAAGCTAGCAACAGATAAATACCGCATGATTCCGCTAAAATGATATATCTGAAATAGTAAAATTTGTAGAAACAAAAAGTGGAATGGTGGGTGCCAGAGGCTAGGGGAAAGGAGACATGGGGAGTTACTAATCAATGGCTATATAGTCTTGCATAAGCAAGATTAGTAAGTTCTAGAGATCTTCAGGACAACATTGTACCTATAATCAGTACTATATCGTGCACTTAAAAATTTAAGAAGGTAGCTCTCATGTTGAGTGTTCTTACCACAATTAAAATTTAAAGGAAAAATTGGTAATTTTTTACATGTATATTTTACCACAGTTTAAGAAAAAAGGAGAAATCAACATTTTTCAAGACTAGGCAGAATGAAAAGAATGAAAAAAATTAGTGACAGCAATACTTCATGGTTAATGTGATTAAATAAGGTTCAAGCCATGTTTTCAGTATTGAGAAGTTAAAATTACTCAAGGAGCATACTTATTAAAGAGAATAAATTACAGGAATAACAACATCAAAACTAAGAAGAATAGTGAAAATTAAAGTGTTAGTCGCTCAGTCATGTCCGACTCTTTGTGACCCCATGGACCGTAGCCCACCGGGTTCCTCTAGTAACTAACATTTATTTAGCGTGTATTATGAACCAGACACTGTGAAGAATGCATTCGCAAACTTTTTTGTAGTGGGCAGAAAATAGTTTTGGCTTTGCAGGTCACATGCAATTTCTTTTGCATGTTACTCTTTGGTTTTTGTTTGTTTGAGTTTGTTTTGTTTTTGCATACTTTTTAAAATGTGAAAACTATTAGCCTGAGGACTACACAAAAACAGTCTGCAGGCTGAATTTGGCCTGGGTCTGTCTTTGGCCTGTATCTGGTCTTGACCTTGAGTGTTTGACCTCTGCACATAAGACTGCTTAACAAAATTCAAACCAGTTGTATATCCCTGAAAAGTTTGTATAAAAGACCAAAAGCAAAATGTTAAGTTGAAAATTAATTGTCCTACTTCCACGGCTTTTGTTGCTGTAGAAAGGATAATATCACAATGTTAATGAAAAAGCAGTATAACCAAGTCTGTATTACTTTCCAGTCCTGGCCTTCATGTAGCTTATTTTAAGGACAGTAATTTTTAATGCATTTTCAGCATGTAAGAATAACTTCAGTCTTTCTATTTTAAACTCTTACCATTTTTATGATCTAATAGGATGTTAAAAATTTTATCAGTTGGATCCCAATCATGGAGTTTCATCAGAGCTGTCGCACTTTTCCCCCACCAAGCATGTAACATTTGAACAGCTTTTTCCAGCCAGTGACTGTGAGGCAAGAGAGAACAGAGTTCCACAGAGAAGAGTCCTGTAAAAAAGAGCACATGAGGATTGAGAATGACAAAGAAGTGAAAATGGGGTGGGATGGAATAGTCAAAATGGTGCATTTCATACCTGAAAGATCAATTTTTATTTAAGCTTTTGTTCAACTTTTGGCCTGCAGCATTGTTCTTGTTTTTGGTTTTGTTTGTGCAGTTACTTATAGCTTCTTTATTATTTCTCCGAAGACTGGTGCTGATGTATTATACTTTATTATTTCTCTTCTTTTTCTTTGCCGCCTTGTCTCCAGTAATTTTCCCCACCTGTGATAAGGTTGTCTCTTCCTTCCCATCTTAGGTCTTTTCATTTGCCCCTCACTCCTCTCAAATACTGTAACTATTATATCAATGAAGATACATTTATAATTTAAGAAAAACTTCACTGTACCATATATTATGGTCTGGGCCCTTGGGGATCCTGAGACCCTTTCAGAGAGTCCTGGGAGTCAGTTATTTTCATAGTAATGCTAAGAGTTACTTCTGTCTTGAATTAATGTATGTTTTCCAAGTTTATCAGTTTTAACTTCTAATATGGTAGTTATTTATTGGTATTCCATATAAACAAAAGCTTTCAAAATCCTTAATCATTTTTAAGCAGTGTAAATGGCTTTAGAAGTATAAATCTGCTAAGAGAGTAGAACATAAGTGTTCTCTCACAAACATTCAAAAAGTAAGGTGTAGGCGTGGTGTGTTAATTAGATGAGGCATCCTTTCGTAGTATATGTCTATATCAAATCAACCCTATGTACACTTTAATTAAATAGCTAATAATTTTATATGTTCATTATACTGATATTTCAATAAAGCTGAAAAAAAAAACAACTGTCACAGTTTAGTGGAGAAGACAGACTCTTCGAAGAATAAGTATAGTTGGAGGCAGTAAGTACAGATTCACATATCATGAGACTCCAGAGAGGACACGTAGCTAATTGTGACTTTAGTAATGGTAGTAGAAGGGATCAGTGAGAAGTTAGAACCACATCTGCTAAGGCTTCCCAGAGGAGTTGACCACCGAACCACTGATTTTAAAAATCAGAATAAGTTAGCTAGGTGGAGGACATGATAAACATTCTCAAAGAAGCAGCAGAAACTGAAGCATGAAGAGCAGAGTGCAGTGTGTGCAGGCAAACACAGTCAGTCAGTATTACTGTGTGTCAGGCGGGTCTCGAGGAGGATGGAGCCGAGGTTAGAGAGGTGGCAGCTGGAGGCTAAAGAGACCGTAGCCATTTTGGGCCTTTTAGGATGGAAGGCTGTCCTAGAAAGAAAAGGACTTTTTAAATTTTTTCAAGCACATAGGCAGTTGTAATGCTTTTTTCTATACGTGAAGAATTTGGTTTATTAAAATAATAAGAGCTAATGAGTGTCAGATTAACTTCTAAATATTTCACACATATCAATACTTTGTAGTCATGCTCATTTTACATATAAGAGAATGAAAGCTCAAAGAGGTTAAGGATGTGTAGCCATCTGGAGGGTGAAATGATATTGAAGTGCAGGCAGCCCTCCTCCAGAATCAGCACTCTTCACCAGCATGCCGTAACACCTCTCATACAAAAGGGAAGGAGAAAGGTCTGAGAGGTGAACGGCTAGTTACAAAACTGTTCTCAAAAATGAAAACTAGCTCTGTGAATGTGCTGGAAAATACTGAAGTGTGCAGTTTGAAGGGGTGACATTTCTGGTTGTGTGAGTTATACCTCAATAAAGGAAGATCCTTGTGTTGAGATGCACAGAGCTTTTATAGGTACAACTCAGATAATAAAAGTAAGTCTCTGGCTTATATTCTGACAATAAAGCCCTTCTATTAACATTTGTTGATAGACATTTAACAGATGGGATCTTAATAGGCTTCTGTGAAAATAACCCCTTGGAAGCTTCAGATGTGGGTTATGAAGATATATGTGTAAACTGGGCCATAACCCTTACTTGTGGCCATAACCCATATGTGGCCATTCAAAGATTTCTGCAGTGAATGTGTATGAAATAAGCTTCTTCCATATCGTGACTTTGTCTTTCTGTTCACTTTTCTACTAATGACCGTCTAGTGCGTTCTCTGCTTTGTGTTGTCTCTGTGTGGGTTTATATTTTTGTTTTAAAGTCAAGGGCTTAATGTCTTTTAATGTTTGTTTGTACATATTGGTTTCTCATAGGCTCTGTGATACCTTGAAACAATAGGCAGAAAAATAAGCTTTAGGATACAGTTGTTTTACTCCAAATTGAAAAACACTTTTGAAAGTTCGTGGTTTTTCTTTGGAAAGCATTTAACTTTATTTTTCTATGAAATAAATTTAACCACAACTTTAAAAACACAGTGATGAACTTAATAGGAAGGGATCATGTGGTAAATATTCACCATCCGTTTAGTTCTAATGGGCAGTAATGATGATGTATTTTCTTGTTAAACCTAATGAATGTAAAAATTATTTCCCAGTTTTGAAAGGCTAGATTGAGAACTGCTAGAGCTAAATAAGATATCCAAGAAAGAAAGAATGACAAGTGACACATAAATAGTGGACAGATGAACCAATCTTTAAATTCTCAAACTCAGCTCAGCAATAGATGACAAAACATGTTAGCAAATCTGTATCTTTTTGTTTTGTTTTGTTTTAGCAGCCATTTAAGTCTAACTCTGACAGTTTCTTACAACTAGCACATTTATTTTTAAGACATTTTGCTTTTCTGAACTTTGAAATAATTTGAGTGATAGCCAGGACTTCCCTGGTGGTCCAGTGGCTAAGACTCCACGATTCCAATGCAGAGGGCCTGGGTTGCATCCCTGGCCAGGGAACTAGATCCCACATACTGCGACGAAGATTTTGCATGTCACAACTAAGAGTTTGCATGCCACAACTAAAGATCCCATGTGCCACACCTAAGACCTGGCACAGCCAAAATAAATATTTTTAAATATTTTTAAAAATTTGAGTGATAGGCTCTTGACTTCTAATAAGGTACTATTAGGAATGTTTTAGCAACATTATTCATATAGGCAAATAGAACCAACCCAAATGTCCATCCACTGAGAAACTAGGTGAAGAAAAGGTGGCAAATCCGTACAATGGAATATTATTTGGCAATAAAAAGAAATATACCTTGCAGCATGGATGAGCATTGAAAACATCATGCTAAGAGAAAGAAGCCAGTCACAGAAGATTGCATACTTTATGACTCCATTTGTCTGAAATGTCCAGAATAGGCAAAGCATGGAGATAGGAAGTAGATTCAGGAAGCCGATTACTGGTTATCTGGGGCGGAGGCAGGGTGAAGTTGGGAAATCAGTAGTAATGGTGTGGGGCTTCTTTTGGGATGATAAAAATGTTCTAAAACTGATTGTGGCAAAGTTTGCACAATCCTGTGTATATACTTAAACTCGTTGAATTATATATGCTTTAAACGAGTGAATTAGTATGAAACTGAAGAGTGTTAGTCACTCATTCGTGTTTGACTCTTTGTGACATGATGGACTATGGCCCTCGAGGCTCCTCTGTCCTTGAAATTCTCCAGGCAAAAATACTGGAGTGGGTTGCCATTCTCTTCTCCAGTGGATCTTCCTGACCCAGGAAGATCCTGGGTGGGTCTCCTGCATTGTGGGCAGATTCTTTACCATATGAGCCACCAGGGAAGTGTGAGTTATATCTAAATAAAGCGATTTGATCTATCTATCCATCTCTCTCTTCTCTCAACAGTTAGATTGATAATTTGAAGACTGAAGGGTTTGAAAATGCATGTTTTGAAAGCTAAAAACTATACAGTTTGGAGTATGTCTCATCAAACTTATTCCATAAAACTGCTTCATAATTTGAATAGAAATTTTCCCCATGGAAGGTTAAAAGCCCCTGTATTGTGTGGTCATTTTGTTAATATTTAATTCCTGTTGTTTTTTTCTCCTTCTGGAGATCCTTTTTTTCCTTCTGTATTGATCCAGCAAGGTCTCAGAGACTTGCACTGTTGCAGCCATAGACACCTGACCTGGCTTTGCTCCCAAAGCTATATTTAGGTTTGGGCAAATGACATGAGGACAAGGTAGCCAACCTATTGTCCACAAGGAGGTTTTCCTTTGATTGACCATATGTGTCTTCTTGTCCTAGCCAGGTCTCTCTTTCTTGGATAACAGAAGAAAAATCTTCCAACCACATCTGGTGGAATTCTTTTCTATCCCTCTCTAGTCTCCCAGGGTATGAGGGTAGGTGTAAGCTTTGTTCCGAAGTCATCATCTCCTTTTGTCCATTTCCCTTCTTCATTCTTTTTAGGGCTCCTAAGCCTTGGACCAAAAGATTGTGACTGGTGAGCTTTTCTGACTTGTTCACTCTTTCAGGCACACACAGTGGACAGCTGGGAACCCAGCCAGGCTGTCTTGTTGCTTGTCTAAGTGATCCCCAAGTGAGTCGGTGAGCCCCTACATCCATTGCCCCCCATCCATTTGATTAGTGGGGTGGGTAGATTGGACTGGAAAACTTTCTGAACTCATACAGAGTTACCTTTGGATTCTTTTTTGTCTGCAAGACAGAATGGAAGATTGCTTGGGAATTTCTGGCAAGTCTCTTATCTTCAAACAATCAAACAAATAAATAAAAACTACATTTCATTTCAAGCGAGGTCAATTTCTTCCTTTCCTTTTCCTATCAAAGAGTAGTCTTCATTTTCTTACCCTGATTTATCCATGGCTCTTTCAATTTAGCTTTCATTTCTATTGATTTGCCAGATTTGTTTACTGGAAATAACACCCTTATAAACTGAGGACCTCCTTCAAGCCCAAATCCCCAGTCTGCATTCTGCTTAACATTAGTAATTATGCTCCAGACCACTCTCTCCTTCTCAGAACTCGCTCTTCCTTTGACTGGAACTCAACTGATGCTTAGTGAATTCAACCTTTTCTTACACTAAAGCACCAAGGCTTACTTCTTTCAGCTGATCCATCTTTGTCTCTTGCAATGAACTCTCATCCCCTAATTAGAGTATTCTCTTAAGGCTCTACATATGGGTGCATGACCAACTGCATCTTGTATATATCTAGACCTTGTGGTCCAGGGTACTTATATCCAACAGGTTGAAGATACCTGCAAATAATGGGTATTGGTATTAAGTTGACCTTAAAAATGCACTCTAGGGACTTCCCTGGCAGTCCAGTGGTTAAAACCATCACTTTCCAGTGCAGGGGCTGAGGGCTTGGTCCCTGGTCAGGGAGCTGTGATCCCACATACCTCCCAGCCAAAAAACCAAAACATAAAACAGAAGCAATATTGTCACAAATTCCATACAGACTTTAAAACATGCACTCCAGTATATGTAGCTGCTGCTGCTGCTAAGTCGCTTCAGTCGTGTCCGACTCTGTGTGACCCCACAGACGGCAGCCCACCAGGCTCCCCCGTCCCTGGGATTCTCCAGACAAGAACACTGGGGTGGGTTGCCATTTCCTTCTCCAATGCATAAAAGTTAAAAGTAAAAGTGAAGTCACTCAGTCGTGTCCAACTCTTAGCGATCCCATGGACTGCAGCCCACCAGGCTCCTCCATCCATGGGATTTTCCAGGCAGGAGTACTGCAGTGGGGTGCCATTGCCTTCTCCGAGTATATATAGCAAGTGCAAGCAAATACTGTTTGACTCCACTTGTTAGAGGTGTATAGAATAGTCAAATTCACGGAGTCGAAAGTACACTGGTAGATGCTAGTGGCTGGGGGTGGGAGGATGGGGAATGAGGACTTTGTGTTTAACGGGGACAGTTCAGTTTAGGAAAGTGAAAAACTCCGGAGATGGATGATGGTGAGAGTTGCACAATGATGCGAATGTACTTGGTGCCAGTAAACTGTACGGTTAAATATGGCTGAAATAGTATGTTTTATATTATGTGACTTTTACCACAGTAAAAAAGAAATTTTTTTTTAAGGATAATGGTGCCAAGTGGACTGCTCCTGCCATTGTGTTTGATGTGGCAATCACTATAAAAATCAATTAACAAGGCTTTTCAACTTGTCAGTATTGTAGAGCCACACAGCCCTGTAGTACCTTAAGTCAGGGTTCTCTAGAGTGCAGAGTAACTAAAGGTAATGGTTTAAAATAGAATTCTGGACTCCCTCCAAACCTGCGACTCATGGTCTCTTGAATGGGGCCCAGGAATTTGAATTAAAAAAAAAAAATCCAAATGATTCTAATGTAGTTGTTCCGTTTATCACTCTCAGAGCCAAGAGTATTACAATCCCCTTTTCTTTAGTTATAAGCTGGGCTTCCCTTGTGGCTCAGCTGGTAAAGAATCCACCTGCAATGTGGGAGACCTGGATTCGATCCGTGGATTGGGAAGATCCCCTGGAGAAGGGAAAAGGCTACCTACTCCAGAATTCTGGCCTGGAGAATCCCATGGACTGTATAGTCCAGGGGTCGCAAAAAGTCAGACATGACTGAGTGACTTTCACCTCATTTCACTTAGTTATAGGCTACATTCCTAGGGAATAAGGAAAAACTAATGGTAATTTGTAAAATATGGTATAAATTGCCTAGGACCTGGAATGTATCTATTTCTGAAATAACACAGCATTCATCACCTTATATTTGTTCATCTTCGCCCTGGGAACAAATATATCCCTTACCATTCTTTATAGTGAAGATCTAACGGAAGCAGGCAGACCAGTTCTATTGGTCTATTTCTGCCTTCACAGGAGTTTCAGAATCATCTGTACAAGGCCTGGAATCCAGAGGCACCCACGGGAATTAGCAGCAAGAAATATATAGTAAGTAGGTTAGTTAATGAGGTTATGGTGTTAGTGTTGTTTCAGATTGTTTAAGATACTCCACTGTGCCTGCGTTTGGGGGGAAATGTATATCCTCTAACATTCTGACTTGATTTGGTTTGATTTTGTACACTGCCTGCTATCTGCAAGCTCTCTCTTTGCTCCCCATTTCTGGGGGAAAGTCCCACAGAGTTATATGAATAGCTGCCGGGGCACAAAGCTGGCTTCTCCAGCGTGGCACTGCAAAGCCTGAAGGGGTAGCTTATTTATAACTACAAGAGCTAGTTCTCTGGTCTAGACCTTTTAGTCCAACAAGTAGAAAGACTCCAGAAAAATTCAGAATTCTTTCTCTATGGCACCTTCTTCGGGAGGCAGAATCTCAAGCTCAAAGGTGAGGCTGCCTGTGGCGCCCATCTGTCTTAGGAGATATCAGCTCCTCATTTGCTGTCTCATTGACATAGTTGTTGCTTTTTTTGGTTACTAGAGGCCTTGGGTGTGGTGTGAGGTCAGTAAAATTAATAATGTAGGTGGTTTTTAGTTCCGAGGAGCAACTTGTCAACAGCTTGTATTTTTAAAAGTTGTACTAGGAGGAAGTATATTGTGTTCATAGGGGCATGTGCTTCATTATTAGTGACTTTCATGCCTCTGTGAGTGCTCTGATGTACCCTAATTATTTCTAGTACTTTGGATTCCATTTGCTGCTAGGTGACAATGTGGATGTTTGGGATACAAAATAGTAATTAAGGAGGCATCAGATACAGTCAGGGTGACTGGGTTTCAGCTCTAGTGAATAAAATGTAAACTTTTCCCCTCAGTCCTCTATCTTTTAAAATGAGACTCTTGTATATCCTCTGATGTTGTGTTCCTACTGTGGCTAGACTCAGAATTTAGGGTGCATTTCAGAGTATTAAATATGCTAAGGCACCAAGAGGCAAAACCAGCAAAAATCGGTTAATCACAATAGTTTGGTTAAACTCACACAAGGTCATCCTTTTAAATGTTGTAGAACTCTGTGGTTCTTTATTGAGAATTCAGGGATGTTTAGATGTGTGTCTAACGCCAGAGATAGTCTTACCGCTGCTTTCCTGGCAAGCCAGAGGCCATCCCAGGGCTAGCCTCTTTGTAGTAGTTGCAAGTAGACGACAAAAGACAGTGCTTTTGTATCTTGGATACTGGTGAGCTTGGGCAACAAACAGTCTCCGTCTCTCCTAAGGGAGTCAGGCTGCCCAGCCAATTTTGAGGAAGGAAAATAGGATGACAGTATGAGTCAAAATAGAGCCCGAGATCCCAACTTTGCCTCTTTCTCCTGTTCTCTAGGACTGGACTACACTTTGTTTAGCGCGCCTTTTTTTCTTCCGACAGTCACATGATAGAAATTCCTGTGGGCCAGAGAAATTACATCGGTCTCCCAAGAGGGGGCATGGTAGAAGGCCTTGGTTTGTCCTCAAAATGTGGTCCACATCCTAGCAGCACCGTCAGCACCTGGGAATTTGAAATGGCAACCCACTCTAGTACTCTTGCCTGGAAAATTCCATGGATGGAGGAGCCTGGTAGGCTACAGTCCATGGGGTCGCAATGGGTCAGACACGACTGAGCGCCTTCACTTATTCACTTATAATCCCCTTCCCAGACCCACTGAATCAGAATCTGTAGTTTAAAAAGATACTCAGGACTTCCCTGGCAGTTTAGTGGTTAAGCCTCCGAGCTTCCAACGAAAGGGGCATGCATGGGTTCAGTTCCTTGTCAGGGAATTAAGATCCCATATGCTGTTCGGTGTGGCAAAAAAAAAAAATGGAAAGAAAAATCTCCCAATGATTTGTATGCATGTTGAAGTTTGAGAAGTACTGACATAGAGAATTATGGCTAGTACTTATTTTATTGATCATGAACACACTACTTTCCAACCTCTTTTGATCATTAAAATGTCTGTGATCTTGCCAGAACTTACTGGAACTACAGCATATTGATGTGAGGGAAGTGTTTATATGTGGGAGTGGTTGGCTTCCATACAGAAGCCATGTAACACCCAGCATAAACTGTTGCTGATGATACGGCCCTTAATTTGGGAACCCGAAGGATAATGTCATATTTTGGATATCCTGCTCTACTTTGATACATTGAGAAAGTGGAAAGCAGTTCCCTGTTCTTCATCTGCAAAGCAAGAATCTTTACTTTAGCAAATAGTTGATTTTAGAAACATGAAAGATAATTTTTATATAAAGTCTTGTTCTGCACTAAGTATGTAATTTGTTGGCAAAAGGTGGCTTTTGCCACCTTTAATTATGCCTGATGCATATATCTAATTACTGTAATATATGATTTCTAAAGGAATTAAATGAGTGTAAAAAAATGTGGGCAGTAAGATAAGGAGTAGGGGCTCACTTTAGGTCATATTCGTATAGTCCACCAGGCTCCTCTGTCCGTATAATTCTCCAGGCCAGAATACTAGACTGGGTTGCCATTTCCTTCTCCAAGGGATCTTCCCAACCCAGGGACTGAACCTGGGTCTCCTGCATTGCAGGCGGATTCTGTACCAACTGAGCCACCAGGGAAGCCCACGGGTGTGACAGGATCTCTTTATGAGGCATCAGAAATATCAGATGACTATGCACATTTGGAAAACTCAGCAATGGCCACAGGACTGGAAAAGGTCAGTTTTCATTCCAATCCCAAAGAAAGGCAATGCCAAAGAATGCTCAAACTACTGCACAGTTGCACTTATCTCACATGCTAGTAAAGTAATGCTCAAAATTCTCCAAGCCAGGCTTCAGCAATACGTGAACCGTGAACTCCCTGATGTTCAAGCTGGTTTTGGAAAAGGCAGAGGAACCAGAGATCAAATTGCCAACATCCACTGGATCATGGGAAAGCAAGAGAGTTCCAAAAAAACATCTATTTCTGCTTTATTGACTATGCCAAAGCCTTTGACTGTGTGGATCACAATAAACTGTGGAAAATTCTTCAAGAGATGGGAATACCAGACCACCTGACCTGCCTCTTGAGAAATCTGTATACAGGTCAGGAAGCAATAGTTAGAACTGGACATGGAACAACAGACTGGTTCCAAATAGGAAAAGGAGTACGTCAAGGCTGTATATTGTCCCCCTGCTTATTTAACTTCTATGCAGAGTACATCGTGAGAAACGCTGGACTGGAAGAAACACTAGCTGGGATCAAGATTGCCGGGAGAAATATCAATAACCTCAGATATGCAGATGACACCACCCTTATGGCAGAAAGTGAAGAGGAGCTAAAAAGCCTCTTGATGAAAGTGAAAGAGGAGAGGGAAAAAGTTGGCTTAAAGCTCAACATTCAGAAAACTAAGATCATGGCATCCGGTCCCATCACTTCATGGGAAATAGATGGGGAAACAGTGGAAACAGTATCAGACTTTATTTTTGGAGGCTCCCAAATCACTGCAGATGGTGACTGCAGCCATGAAATTAAAAGACGCTTACTCCTTGGAAGAAAAGTTATGTCCAACCTACACAGCATATTCAAAAGCAGACATATTACTTTGCCGACTAAGGTCCGTCTAGTCAAGGCTATGGTTTTTCCAGTGGTCATGTATGGATGTGAGAGTTGGACTGTGAAGAAGGCTGAGCGCCGAAGAATTGATGCTTTTGAACTGTGGTGTTGGAGAAGACTCTTGAGAGTCCCTTGGACTGCAAGGCGATTCAACCAGTCCATTCTGAGGGAGATCAACCCTGGGATTTCTTTCGAAGGAATGATGCTAAAGCTGAAACTCCAGTACTTTGGCCACCTCCTGCGAAGAGTTGACTCATTGTGCCGGGGTCCAGCCCCGGTGGATCCAGGATAATTCGAAGCGGGGACAGCGTAGCGAGGAAAAACTTGTTTAGAAATATAAAAGAAATTAAGAAGAAATAGTGTAGTAGGAAAATTTAGTGGAGAAAAGAGGCTGAATAACTTGGTTTACGTGGAAAGCCACTAAAACTTCAGGACGAGAAGTTTGCACCATCTACATTAGGCCACCGGCCTCCGTTTGAATATCGGAGGGTGCCCCGCCTTGGGCTCCCTCTCTCACAGATCTTAGAAGCCGGGGCAAGTAAGTAGACATGGTGAGCCTCCATGCCCCAGATGGGAATTCAGCCAGAAAATAGAGTAAAGACACGGGGGAAACCAGTCCAGTGACTGGCCCATCCCCTATTGTCCAGAAAGGCCTTTTATA
This sequence comes from Budorcas taxicolor, assembly GCF_023091745.1. NCBI lineage: Eukaryota > Metazoa > Chordata > Mammalia > Artiodactyla > Bovidae > Budorcas > Budorcas taxicolor. The sequence continues at coordinate 59,605,704 of NC_068930.1, read as the reverse complement.
CCTTTTTTTTTTTGTACATAGACATCAATGGATAATATAAAATTATGCAGCGTCAGCAGCCCTGACTCTTATCGAGACCAGGCTTTTCTCTCTGCACACCTAGTTGTATACACACAAGTCTTAGGTGATTTACATCATCTTCTGGCCAGAAGGCCAATTAACATTTTACGGCCCTTTTCTGATAAGGGTTTGTCAACCAGAAGACTTATTTATGTTGTTCTTCCCAAAGTCTGGTGCCACTCTCAGAAAGCACTAAGTAACATTACATTCTTACATAGCAAGGACACAAGAGGAGTGCAGTGATATATAACAAAGAAAAGTAATTAACTCAAAAGTCTAGTGTTGCTAACATCAAAACTACTATATTCCTATTTCTATATCATAATTACATTGATTAATATCCTTCAGGTGCCTAAAAGATAAAGAATATGGAGGCTTGGCAGCAGTCATTGAGTCAACAGTGAAAACCTGTCACCAATATAATTTTTAGCTCTTTAGAAAAGGCTCTGTATCTTTAAGATGCTTTAAGCTTTGTGCCTCTCGAGGTTGGGGGGCTGTAAGCAATTCACAAGCTGCAAAAAGTCCGGGGGAACCTGTCAGGCAAGTTAGGGAGCCATCAGAGGGGGTTTGAGCTGAAACATTCCTTTCAAATGCAGAAGACTGAAGCCCTAAGTTAACTTTTTCCAGAGAGTGTCAGAAGAGTGGAAAAGCACAGTACAATAAGGCAGGCAGACTCTGGTTTTTGGAGGTAGATGTTCAGGAAAACTCAGGGGGAACCTGTGAAGCCAGATCACGCCTTTGCATTTTGTCGGGCTTCCTTCCTCATGACCTTTGCCATGGGTGGGATTCCTCACGCTGGCTCCCGGCATCATTGGGAAAGACTCTGATGCTGGGAGGAATTGGGGGCAGCAGAAGGGGATGACAGAGGTTGAGATAGCTGGATGGCATCACTGACTCGATGGACGTGAGTCTGAGTGAACTCCAGGAGTTGGTGATGGACAGGGAGGCCTGGTGTGCTGTGATTCATGGGGTCGCAAAGAGTCGGACACGACTGAGCAACTGAACTGAACTGATTGGTGGGGAAGTGGTACGTTTACATTTGGGGTTCACAGTCATCCAACCCTGTGAGTGGAAGGAGACCCAAGGCTGGGCAGAAGCTCCCTCCTGTATTGTTTTTCTGTTGTTGTCTCCTTTTATAGAGTGTATGCTTTCTGTTCAGTGGAGAGTCCAGTGACCAGGGAGACTCACATGAATTGACACTGAAGCTTAGACTTTTGATTCAGTTTGTTTTTTTGTTACTCTGAACTTTGGGGAGTATGACATTTCTTTTTTGGCTGCTTTAGGCATCTGGCTTCCACGGATGCACATCCCACAGGGTCATTCCAGGTCTGGGCTGCTGCGGGGCCTTCCTCCCGTCCTTTAAGAAGATGACCTTTTACATCAGGATGCAGGACACATGCCATTCAAAGGCCATTCCACAGCTCCCAGAACACAGGGACTCACTGAGTTTGCCGTGGTTGCATGCAAATATTTGAAAAGTCAAATGCCTGTCTGAAACAGTGTGTTAGGCTGTTGTTGAAGGAAAACAAGAACAAGCTAAAATCAGTGGTTTGGGGGAAATATTTGCCATGATTTCTCTGAAGTTGGGCAAGCATAATTTGTCCTTGTACCCATCTGGACACACATAAGCAGTCCTTCTGTCCACAGAAGGAGTTTGCACTCAGTTGACAAGTTGCTAGTCTGAATCTCCAGGACACACACAGATCATTCCCACAGGTGTATTTGTCTGTATACAAACTTGTGTACTATCGCTATAGAGCACTGAAGACAGAGCCTCCCCCGGGCTGCCTTGCTTTCTTCAGAGAGCCTCTCTGTAGGTGGCACTGGCAGCAGCTTATATTTCTTCCAAGGTTAGTATCCATGTCAGGCTGCTGGTGCTCTGCTTCTTGCTTGTGTGGCCACATCATTCCGGCTGTTGCAATCTGGGCTCAAGTAAGTCTTGCAGCCCAGACTGCCTCCCCAGTGTCCTCCAGACAGCACAGTATCAGAGGAGATTGACACCTTAGGATTTGTCATTAAGCCTGTAGTTCCTGACCAGGTGAGAACAGCTAGTCCTTTTCTCCCCTTGGATGGTGGTGGTTTAGTCACTAAGCCGTGTCCTACTCTTGTGACCCTGTGGACTGTAGCCTGCTGGGCTCTTTGTCCGTGGGATTTCCCAGCAAAAATAGTGGAGTGGGTTTGCCATTTCCTTCACTATGGGGGTCTTCCCGACCTAGGAATCAAACCTGGGTCTCCTGCATCGCAGGTGGGTTCTTTACTGACTGCGCCACCAAGGAAGCCTTCTCGCTTGTCAATCCTGCCAAAGTGGATTTTACCATCAGAAATCCCGTCTTAGACAATGGGGCGGTTTTTCGGCCTTCTTGTTCTCTCCCTATCTTTTGTGGAGAGAAAGAAAATCCTGTGTTCCATAAACTAACATGGCATAAAAATTTACATGATTTAACTACCCATTATCAGTGAGTCTGTGAATAAACTTCTCTTGATATCCATCCTCTAATTTTTGGCAGCTGACTCGGCTATCATGTTTTTTGCACTTTCCAAAGCAGACCCCACAGTTTGAGGTCTGGAGTGCCTAATCAGATGCGACGAGGGTCACTCACTACCACCCCTCCTTCTCACTGCCTCTCTTCTTGCTTCTGTTGTATCCCAGTGAGTAGTAGACATGTGGAAAACAGTCCTGACTGTTTGCACAGTGACCTTAAGCACATTTGTGGTTTATGAAATGGGCTGACCAAGGAGTGCCCTTTGAAAACTCCTGTCTACAAAATTTATTTCAAAGAAACATACTACTAAATCAGTTCTTCAGTGGTATGCTGGGGAATTTGCTTCAGTCAGTATTTTTAAAGTGTGCATACAGGAAGAGTGCTGCTTATGTGATCAAATAGATCACTTTGAATGGGAACGACGGACATCATTTACTCTCATGTGTACGGATGGCATGCTGTGCAGCCTTCCTGGGGTCTGTTTTGCATCAAGGTGGGCTGTCAAGGCCAGGCCATACCCCGTCAGGGCTGCCTTGAGGGCAGCATACAATCGGAGGGGCTCTGGCAAGAAGGGGAAAGCATAAAGGGGCAGGTCCTTCATTACTGGGTTTTCCAGTCAGGCAGACCAGGAGAAACAAGGTCGCTGAACTCTGGGAAAGCTCCAGAGCCTTGCTGCAGGAGGGTGTGCTTGGAGAGGGGCCAGAGGGTTTAATGAAGGTCAGAAAGCATGAGCTAGAGAGAAGATGAAGTACAGAGGAGTCAGAGCCCGGTTCAGCCACATCTGACAGGGGCTTTCTCTTGGATGTGAAGTCAGGGGTCGTTCTTAAAGTCACACTCAACCACTGGAGAAACGGAGTCCTCTGGGGATCCTCAGTGTAGCGTCCTCGGCCTGTTCCTCAGAAATTCTGACTCACTGATCTGAGAGCTGCACCTGAAATCTGTGTTTACCAGTCGTCCAGGTGAGTCTTAGGACTGGGTAATTTGGGGAAACACTGCAGCTAGACTACGTTTATTTTGTTAGATGGCTGGGTTGGCTGGCTCTTCAGGGGTCCAGTGAGTGATGAACAGTGAATCACCGTATCATGGTAATATTAAATCAATAGATGTGATAATTCCTCTGATGCTTTCCAGAGAGGCCAATTCAACGTGTCCCTCAATGAGTTTTCCTAGAACTGTTTATCAGCCCACTTAAAATTTGTTAGATGAACTTGATCTGATTAAAGACAGGAAAAATGACTTCTCTGAACTCATTGCCCCTTCATCTTCCAAAATGTCTTTCAGAATATTCATGTCCCTGTATCAGCACCTCTGAGTGAACACTATAAAATGAAACAAGAATCCTAGGCTTTGGGCTAAATAGAATGGAAAATAAATCTCTTAAGAGTTCGATACACTGATGGTAGATAACTTATGAGTTGTAGTGGCTTGATCAACAGTGGAGAGTTTCCAACACACTGATAAGAAGGAATTTTGTGGCTCAGTACGCTGTTTATATCTTAGGAATAGCTGGCTCTAGGTGTTTGAAAGAAACTTGAGCAAGTCTTAGCAGAAGGAGGGGTTTGTGATAAGGATATAGGTTTTGGCAGAGCAAAAACAAGAGAGCAGCTGGGCCTTGGAGAGATACCGCAACTAGGGGACAAATAGGAAGCCAGCAGAGATCTCTGGTTCTTGTGCCCCTTCTTCCTATGTTTTGTTTGCACATCTGCTTCTTATCTGTGTATAGATTTGTTTCTCTGCACCACCATCCACTTGGTACAAAAATGAGTACCCCGATGGTACTTAAGTTACTATGTCAGCCCTGTTACAGTTCCAGCCTCATGGAGACCTCCCTTGACTTTCTTGTGGTTCTTGCTCCACACTCTCAGGAGAGGAAGTCTAATGGGCCTGGCTTGAGTCAGGGTGCCTCCCTGGGCTCATGGTAGATACAGGGCTGCCAGAGTCCATATGTCTCTGGAAATACAGAATGGGAGGTGGAGATATGATCCCTGAGAAAGGAGGATCCTTGTGAGGTGATCTGCTCATCTCAGAACACAGCTACTGTGATATAAATTGCTGAAGATTTCTGTGACTTTTCTTTTCCCAATGGAACTAAATTGAATTTCTCCATTAAGATATCAGCATGGTGGCAGTGTTTTATCACCAAGGTATAGCTTCTCTGTCCTTTTTTGTATACTGACAGATTTTGTCATTCCTGCCTTTCTTCATCTGACTGATCCCTGTTCATGTTCCAGATTAAATGACTCTTTAGGAGAAGAACTCATCAGTCAGTTTTCCTTGCTTGTATATATGTCCTTCCTTTCCCTTATCCCTGATGAGATGAAGTATTTTTGGATTGAAGGAGGAAAGGAGAAAGAGTTTAGAAATGTGCATATCCTTGAAAATGAACCCTAGGCTTTGTACTTCCTAATTTATACAAATTTGCATGCTAATAAAAGAGCAAGACAGAGCTAGAACAAATGCACAATTACTGTTGTTGTCATTTAGTCTCAAAGTCGTGTCTGACTCTTTGCAACCCCATAGAGTGTAGCCCACCAGGCTCCTCTGTCCTTGAGATTTCCCAGGCAAGAATACTGAAGAGAGAGGGTTGCCATTTCTTCTCCCGGGAATCTTCCTGATCCAGGGATTGAACCCAGATCTCCTGTTTGGCAGGCAAATTCTTTACTGCTGAGCCACCAAGGAAGCCCAACAATTACTATAATATAAAGCAAAATCGGAGTTCCAGAAGAATGGTATAGGAGATAACATAAGGATATGGGGTCGTTGGAAGTCTCTATGAAGGGGATTTTGCTCGAGACAGACCTTGAAATACAAGTTGACTTTCTGGAGGTTGAAGTGGCAACAGAGAGAGGATCCTAGTTACAGAAGTTGGAATGAATAGAAGCATAGATGTATCTGAATTCAAGGTGTGCAAAATTCGTTTCACTAGAACAGAGGGTAAAGGTGCATTTGGAGAATAATCTAGAAAAGGTCACTTAGGGTATCCTTCTTTGGGCAGAGTTGAAATAGGAGGGAAGGGGGCAGGGCACAACCTTTAAAAGAGGGACATAGTCATAGGATATGACAAAAACTGGTTAGAGCCAACTAGGTCCAAGATGGCAGAATATTCCACCTCCAGTGGCCCCTGAGTCTCATTATATACTCATTGTGTTGCTTTCACGGTAAAATGACACACTCACTAGCACCGCGACAGTTCTGAGGCTGACCTTAAAAGGTCAAAAAGTGGCCAGTGGCCCAATTCCTGGAAACCCCCACCCCTTCCCTGAAATAGTTAGAATAATCCTCCCATTCCTTAGCCTATGAAATTACCCAGCCTATAAAATGACCCACGCTCTGTCTGTGGAATGTTTTTCTCCCATAAATAAATCCGCTACTACCTATCAGTTTGTCTCTCACTGAATTTTTTCCTCAATGAGACATTAAGAACCTGAGCTTCACTGAATCCTGAGACCAGGTGTGAGATCTCATTGAAAAGATCGTGGGTCCAAGTCCCAATCTGAGTTGCACAGAGTGAGGAAATTACAGTTAATTCCATTGGCAGTAGGGTGCCATTGACAGATTCTGGATAGAGGAAATATATCATTAGAATGTAAGCTCTGTAAGGTCAAAAACCAGTGTGCCCTTTTTTCTGAATTTTTAGCATCTGCCATTGCATCTGATATGAAGAATGTGTGCTTAACAAGTATTCGTAAAAAAAAAAAAAAGTGTTCGTGACACCATGAATGATCAAAACCATTTTTTAGCAACATTGATCTAGCGGCACCAGATAGAATGAGTTACAGGGGAAGATTGGAAACTCCAAGAGCAATTTGGAGATGAGTACACTAGTTTGGATGAGAACTGATGAAAGCCTCTCAGCTAGAACAGAAAGGATGGAGGCTGCCTGCAAGATATGGAGGTAGAAGCTGAAGGGCCAGACACACCAGAGGGAAGAGACCTCTTCAGTTAAGGGCCCTGGGTTCCTAAAGAGATTGAGGACCACTGCAAAACCTGCAAATTATTGCTTTATGAGAGAAAAATAGGAAATACTTTATTCACCTGACTTTTTAAAAGTTGAGAACATTTAACCTAGATCAACCAAGTGATTTAAAACAAAAAATTTGGCCGTGCTGGGTTCTTAGCTTTGGCCCGTGAAATCTTTTTTTTTTTTGTGCCATGCCAGATCTCTTTCCCTGATCAGGGATCGAACCTTGGCCCCTCTGCAATGGGAGTGTAGAATCTTAGCCCCTGGCCCACCAGGGAAATCCCAGAAGCAATTGTTTTAAAATGTATACTTCAAAGTCTGCGTGCCTGTGGTCCTGTGTCATCATAGAGTGAGCTTCTCCCTCGATGTTCCGTGGAGAATGTCAGGCCCGAACTTTTTCCTAAAATTCTTTCATATATGGGCACTCTCTGTATTTTCCCCTTCTTCTCTTGACTGAGGGGGGAACAGGAGAAAGGGAAGGAAGGGCTCAGGCAGCACACTGTTGTAAAGAAAAACAAAAACTGTCAGTTAAAAAAACTTGCTGTATGCAGAAGGAACTTAGGATAAGAGTTGGAACTGGCCTACCGCTTCCTTTCTCCAATAACAACAAAAATGTTTGTGGAAAAGATGAGTTTTTAATGAAACAGCCACCCTTTTTATAAGGGTATAGATTGTAAATCTCCTAAAGATAACCTTCTGGAACGTAGTATGGTAGGGTGCTTTCAGTCACTGATTCCCATTTTTCCCCCTCATAAAGTCTTGTTCACATTCATGTGCTGTGATTTATCTTCTTTCAAAGCCACTTGTGTTTAAGGAGGAGGAGGATAATGACTAAGCAAAGCATTCATTAAGGATTGTAGGCCCTCTGCTAGGTACTAGTAATGAGAAGTCAGTTCAGTTTTCTTGCACTTGAGGAATTTATAATTCTGGTTGAGGAAACAGAAAAACATACATATATGAGGTAAATAATATTACAGAGTATATGCTTCGTGCCAAATAAGCCTGTTTTCCTAGCATTTGCTTCATAAATGGATCAAAACCACCAGTCAGGTACACCACACCACTTAAGTGGATTTAATTTATCATTTTCTTCTCCTTAAGGAAAACACTTAAGGATTTCCTACAGATCTCATTGAGAGAGAAAATCGTGTTTGACAAATTAAATAGAATACAATTATTAATAGCTTACAGTTGCTATAAATTGATCTCAGTTGCTTGGTACTTGAATAATGAAACAGGTTCTTTGATTCATGTTGTAACTCCATTGCCAAGTGTTTCCATAGTTACAGCGCCCTTTGTGCAGGGTCCCCGAGCTGGTGGTGGTAGTCAGTCTCAAATCGCCTATTTTCTCAGATGGCGTATTTGCCGTCTGTAGCAATGGAAAGAATTTAGTAGTTGTGCTAGGGATTCACAGTGCTCTTTTTGAAGATTCAAAACAAGGAAGGTAGAGTGATTAAAATATAGCCTTTTCTTTGGAAATGAGTACAATAAGACTTAATTTAAAGACTCACATCTTCAGGGGAAAATTGCGGTTATTCATCTCTCCGGTAATTCACAGAAGGCTTCCGCTGCATTTTATCTTTAGTAAAAAAGTATCTTGAGCTGGCTGTTGTGGCTAAATATTGTATGTGCTGAAATAGAGTTACACATCAGAATGTAGAATCTGGCTGTAATACACATAATTAGAGTTGGTAACATATGTGGGTGTCTAAAGTGAGAAGTACTCACTAGGTATTTTATTTGTGTGAGCTCAGTAATTTCACAGGTGAGTCTTCTGAAGCTGTAAGAGAGGAGTTAACTTGCTTGTGGCCCTGCAGCTCAGAAGTGCGGTCTAAAGTTGTACCCTGATGTAGCTGACATTGACCAATACCACAGGTTTTTAGATTCCCGGCATCACCATAGTCTGCCTTTGGCTTTAACTCCAGAATCGCTGAGTTTCACATGGAGATGGAGACTGGAGTAGGAGTTCCCTAACTCGCAAATTTAGTTCAAGTAAAGTGAGTGTGCATTGAGTGTGTGTGTGTGCAAGAGACATTCGCGTGTACATTGCTGAGGGACAGTGTTGCCAGTCTTTGCTCTCTCTTTAGAGGAGGAAGGGTTGAAGAGAAAACGTTACCAGGCCCTTAGATCTAATCATCTGCTTTCTCATCTCTCCAGCCTTATAATATGCAGTTCTGTTGTCTTGACTTAGCTGGCTGCATGTACTGTGAACATCCTCCAATGAAAGTGTTAAGTTCCTGACCATCACAATTATTTGCTTCTGCTTGCTCTGACTGTGGAAATCTACCCCAATAAAATGCCACCTGTTAGAAGGTGATCAACTTTTTAAAAGACAAACAGGAGCATGCTTGTTTATCACCTGGGATCCCTGGTATTGACAAGAAGTGGCAGTTCCACATTATATATATACTTATAACCCTTATAATAGCTTTATGTCGGCTTTCTTCATATTTTACTTAGAAGATTCGACCCACAGAGAAAAATTTCAAAGCCTGTCTGATATTGTGAAGTAGGTTAGTGCTGAGGGCAAAAATAAACCTGGGAAATATAGGTAGATCTGGAGACCAGAGTCACTGTCTTTCTGTCCTTTGTTGATACATTCTTTCTGTTATATCAGCCAGCCAGCTTTTAACTTTCTCTAGAATTCTGAGTTTTTAATGTCAGTATATTAAAAAATAGGATTAATATGAAGGTTTATCTACAATATCATACTGTACAGAATGGAACATCTATTAGCAATTAGTGAACCTATAGGACACATCATTGCTATCCAAAGCCCATAGTATGTATTAAGGTTCAGTGTTGATACTGGACATTTTGTAGCTTTGGACAGATGTATAAGGATATATTTCCATCATTGAAGTATCAAACATAGTTGTCTCACTGCCCTAAAAATCTGCTGCTGCTGCTGCTGCTAAGTTGCTTCAGTCGTGTCTGACTCTGTGCAACCCCATAGACAGCAGCCCACTAGGCTCCACCATCCCTGGGATTCTCTAGGCAAGAACGCTGGAGTGGGTTGCCATTTCCTTCTCCAATGCATGAAAGTGAAAAGTGAAAGTGAAGTCTCTCAGTTGTGCCCAACTCTTAGCAACCCCATGGACTGCAACCTACCAGGCTCCTTCATCCATGGGATTTTCCAGGCAAGAGTACTGGAGTGGGTTGCCATTGCCTTCTCCGAAAAATCCTCTGTGTGCCTCCTAAAAACCCACGCTTTTAACTATTACATTAAGTTGTTTCTTATGTTTCACTTTGCTTATTTCAGAAGAGCTGTCCTGTGTCCTGAGTACTTCCCCCTCTGAATTCATGGTATGTGTCGATTACATGTTTTTAAATTTTATCTTAGGTTATCTTTCATTAGTATATTATTATTTTCTGTGAATCCTGCTTACTAAGTTTGATTTTAAAAGCTGTGGGGTGGGGACTAGCACTTTATCTCTGTCTAACCCTGACCCTGTGTGGCCCTTGTATTGTCAGTACTGCGAATGATGATTTTGTGCAATGAATGGAAATCCTCTCCAGAGTAGCGTTCTTGGAAGGCCACTATCCCTCTTGCAATACGAATGTTTCTTAAAAGTTATAATCACTGCTTTTTTAATGACACTCCCATCCTCCCTCACCCCTACCAGTTCTCTACCTTTTAAATATCTTTATGGAAGTGTTCCCTCAATAGGCCAGTCCTCCTTTTAAAAAATTGTGGTAAGATACATACAAAATTTACCATTGTGATAATTTTTAAATGTGCAATTAAGTACATTTACAATGTTGGGTAACCACCACCACCACCATCACCACTATGTAGTTCTAGAACATTTTCATCACCCCAAAAGGATACCCCTTATTCATTAAGCTGTCCCTTCCTGTTCTCTCCTACCCAGGCAACCACTAATCAATCTCCTTTCTGTCTCTACAGATTCATCCATCTTGGATATTTCATATAATGGAAACATGCAATATGTTGCCTTTGGTGTCTGGTATCTTTCACTTTGCATAATGTTTTTAAGATTCATCTACCTTGTGGCTTATATTAGTACATCATTCCTTTTTATAACTGAATGATATGCCCCTGTATGAATATACCACATTTTGTTTATCCATTCATCTGTTGATACGCACTTGAATTCTTTCCACGTTTTGGCTGTTGTGACTAGAGCTCCTGTGAACATTTGTGTCGAAGTATTTGTTTGAACCTCTTTTTAGTTCATTTGCGTATATGCCTAGATGTGGAATTGCTGTGTCAAATGGTTATTTTATATTTAGTTTATTGAAGAATTTTCAATATCCCTTCTGTAATGTTACATATATGATATTGCTGCTTATAATTAAATACCTTCCTTTCTTTCCTAGAGCTAATTGGTTAGTACGTGAGTACGTGCTAAGTCACTTCAGTTGTGTCCAACTCCGTGCGACCCTGTGCACTGCAGCCTACCAGGCTCCTCTGTCCATGGGATTCTCCAGGCAAGAGTACTGGAATGGGTTGCCATTTCCTTCTCCAGGGTATCTTCCCGACCCAGGGATCAAACCTGGGTCTTCCACATTGCAGGCAGACACTTTACCTTCTGAGCCACCAGGGAACCCCGTTTTCAGGTTTACTGAGCTATAATTTGACAACTATTACTTTGTGTCCTTTTAAAACTCTCTCTGTCTTCCAGACAAAGTTCAGACTCCTTAACTTAATCCGAGACCCTCTTATTTGGCTTCCCCTGTCCTGTGTGGACCCTTATATTTTCATGACCATGTCTACACACCCACAATCCACAGGGCTTCCTTAGCATCAAGGCATTTGTTTACTCTTCTGGTTTTTTTTTTAAACTTAATGTTTTATTCTGGTCTCTGCGGAATTTGATTATTTCCTTGAAAACTTGGCTATGTATTTAAAAGAATCTTCACTGTATTTTATTCTGAGTTTCACTGAGATAGTTTCAAGGAAGCTTTTCAGATGCCCTCTATTGTCATAAATAAAAAGTCCTTTTTATAGCTCTCATCACATTTCCTATCTTTTCCCTTTGCCTTCATACAGGACTCCTCTGGGGCTGAAACTGGGGTCAATTCATCTTGATATTCCTATCTGGAACTGTTATATAATATGTTTAGTGAATTAATGAGTATTCTCCAGGCTACAATGTTTATTTGGAAGACTTGTTCACTTTTAAAAATTCACAACAATCTACTAGCCGTAGTTGTTAAATAACAATCCATATAAATGCCAGCTGCTAAGTGAAGTTTGTGCATATGGGAACATTTCCCAGGGGCCGTATTAGATTTCCAAGGGTAGATGTCTTTGTACGCAGATCACAGGCATTTATGTAGCCTGATCCCTGGATGTGGTTTACACATGCTGCTTCCCCAGACTGTGTACTGTAGTCACAATTGTTCAGAATTATAAATATAATTCCCATGTGAGTGATGGCCTCTGAGTTTTATATTCAGGGAGGTACCTTTAGAGTTGCTGTCAGTTACTCGCTAGAGACATAATAATTAAAATAATGTCTTACATTTCCATAGTTCTTTAAAAAAAACTCTATTGAGGTATAACACATATACCATACAATTCACGCATTTAAAGTGTACATTCAGTGTCTCAGATCCACTGAGTTGTGCAACCATCCTCCCAATCAGTTTCAGAACATTTTATGCTCCCCTTGTATTTAAGTCATTCCCTGGTTTCCTCTTCCCTCAGCCTGGCCACCACTAATCTACTTCACGTCTGTATGAATTTGCCTGTTGTGGACATTTCATGAAATGAATTTATGCAAAATGTAGTTTGTGTCTGGCTTATTTTACTTAGCATGTTTGAGGGTCATCCATGTTGTATGTGTCAGTTCCTTTTACAGGCTAAATAATATTCCATTGTATGAATATTCCACATGGTGTTTATCCATTCATCCATTGGTGGCTGTTGTTGTTTCTACTTTTAGCTAATATAAGTAATGCTGCTATGAACATTTGTTACAATTCAGTTCAGTTCAGTCACTCAGTCATGTCCGACTCTGCGACCCCATGAATTGCAGCACGCCAGGCCTCCCTGTCCATCACCAATTCCCGGAGTCCACCCAAACCCATGTCCATCAAGTCAGTGATGCCATACAACCATCTTATCCTCTGTTGTCCCCTTCTCCTCCTGCCCTCAATCCTTCCCAGCATCAGGGTCTTTACCAGTGAGTCAGCTCTTTGCACCAGGTGGCCAAAGTATTGGAGTTGTAGCTTCAACATCAGTCCATCCAATGAACACCCAGGACTGATCTCCTTTAGGATGGACTGGTTGGATCTCCTTGCAGTCCAAGGGACTCTCAAGAGTCTTCTCCAACACCACAGTTCAAAGGCATCAGTTCTTCGGTGCTCAGCTTTCTTTATCCATACATACTCTCACATATCCATGCTCTCACATCCATACATGACCACTGGAAAAACCATAGCCTTGACTAGACGGACCTTTGTTGACAAAGTAATGTCTCTGCTTTTTAATATGCTACCTAGGTTGGTCATAACTTCCCTTCAAAGGAGTGAGCATCTTTTAATTTCACAGCTGCAGTCACCATCTGCAGTGATTTTGGAGCCCCCCAAAATAAAGTCTGACACTGTTTCCACTGTTTCCCCATCTATTTGCCATGAAGTGATAGGACCAGATGCCATGATCTTCATTTTCTGAATGTTGAGCTTTAAGCCAACTGTTTCACTCTCCTCTTTCACTTTCATCAAGAGGCTTTTTAGTTCCTCTTCACTTTCTGCCATAAGGGTGGTATCATCTGCATATCTGAGGTGATTGATATTTCTCCCGGCAATCTTGATTCCAGCTTGTGCTTCATCCAGCCCAGCATTTCTCATGATATACTCTGCATATAAGTTAAATAAGCAGGATGACAATATACAGCCTTGACATACTCCTTTTCCTATTTGGAACCAGTCTGTTGTTCCATGTCCAGTTCTAACTGTTGCTTCCTGACCTGCATATAGGTTTCTCAAGAGGCAGGTCAGGTGGTCTAGTATGCCCATCTCTTTCAGAATTTTCCTCAGAACGTTTGTATACAAGGGGATTTTTTGATGGATGTATTTTTTCATTTCTCTCATGTATATACTTGGGTCATATGATACCTCTATGTTTAACCATTTTAGGAGCTGCCAGATTGTTTTTTCATGGTTCTTTTAATTTAAGAAAATAATACTTACATCTACTGGCTTATTTTTATAATGTCTTAGATATTTAGAATTGTTCTTCTCTCCATTTTAGAAATGAGAAAACTGAGGCACAGGAAATTAAACTTGTTTGCCAGTGGTTACACAGCTAATAAAGATTGTGTCTTCTAACACCTGTAGTGGCCATGAGTCACTGAATAGAGGGGTGGGGGACATAGAGCTGGATAGCAATGCATTAAAAATATTAAAAAGTGTCAGTCTCATAAGTTACGTGATCTTAGTTATGTTAACAAAAACATCTAAATAGGTGTTTGAAACAAGGGAAGATATAATGCATTTGTCCTCACTACTTAACTGTCCCATGGCTAAAATACTAGTTTCCATCTAGGATGAGGTACATTAAGACAGACACTGTCAGCCTAGAGTTTGTTCAGAAAAGAGCGGCCAATGAAAGGCTTGAACACCATGAAATAGGAATAAAGGTTATATTCTCCAGTGATTGGTCTAGAGAGAAGACTTAGAAGAATGTGGTAGCTTCTTTCGTATTAGAATATCTATCATGTAGATCCTATAGAAAAGAAAGGTTTAGAGATGCGCTGTCTTGTTCCAAAGGGAAGAAGCAGGAAGTTATGAGGAGATGGATGTGTTCCAATATTTATATCTGAATTCATATCAGAATAATTTCTGACAGTTGGAGTTAGTTGAAAATGAATTGGGCCACCTTGGGAAATCGTATAATTCTCCATCAATAATAGTATCCAAACAGGAGCAAGATGACTGCTAGTAGGGAATTCTATTCAAGTGATTCAGCATCCTGTGAGTTGTACTAGATGATTTTTGAGGTTCCTTTCAACCACAAGAAACTGCTGTTTTGACGTCTAGAGGAAACAAAGGTGGAGGAAGCTAACTTCCGCCTGGAAAGCAGTGGGCGTGTGTAAGGTAAAGATGGGTGCGTGATCATCCTCTTGAAATTTGGTAGCCAAATCATTACATTTTAGAGTAGTGAGGGACCTCATTAATCACTTTGCCTATGGAAATGGCAACCCACTCTGGTGTTCTTGCCTGGAGAATCCCAGGGACGGGGGAGCCTGGTGGGCTGCTGTCTATGGGGTCGCACAGAGTCGGACACGACTGAAGTGACTTAGCAGCAGTAGCATGCCCCCTTATTATATAGATGGGGATATAGATACAGAGTTTATTCACCTTGCTGCTGCTGCTGTTAAGTCACTTCACTCATGTCCGACTCTGTTACCCCAGAGATGGCAGCCCACCAGGCTCCCCCGATCCTGGGATTCTCCAGGCAAGAACACTGGAGTGGGTTGCCATTTCCTTCTCCAATGCACGAGAGTGAAGTCGCTCAGTCGTGTCCGAGTCTTCGAGACGCCACGGACTGCAGCCTACCAGGCTCCTCCAGACAAGAGTGCTGGAGTGGGTTGCCGTTGCCTTCTCCTTTATTCATCTTACCCAAGGTCAAATGCTCAGTGACTGGCAGAGTCTGGACTAGGATCCATGCTGTTTTAAAATAAATAAAAGAATTAGTCATGTCAACAGTTAGGGAAAGCACAAATAACTTACTGGATAGAAATACAAATGGATCCAAGGATCTGGTTATGACCAGATCCTTAATGTATTATTAACGAAAGTTAGATATGTTCAGGATGTCTTTCTAACCTTTTGAGGGCAAAATCAAAGAGTGTGAATGGCAAGCTTTACCACAAAACTCACCCTGGTGCCACTGCCAGAAGATATTGAACTGAATGAGCCATTGATCTGACACGGTGTGGCCCTCTAAACTGTGCTCTGTGTCTGTATGTGTTTTTTCTGTCTTTGCCTTCAGCATTGTTTTTGAACGTCCTATTATTTTCATAGTTTGATCCCATGGATCTTGTTTTATTCTAGGTTCACCTTTATCTGAGTGTCTTAAGTGTTAACACACACAACAAATACACTGAACAGCAAAGGATTCAAAACTTCTAACCCTGATAGCAGGAAAACACAGTGAAGCATTCAAGAGCAATGAAATAAAAAACAGTGGGGGAAACAATCCTGCGCTCAGTGGAAACCCTGCTAGGAGCTAGCCAGCCAGTTGGGAGGCCTGTGCAGGACCACCGAAGTGGTCAGGTCACACTCAGCTGTGCCAGACTGTGAATAGACGGCAGTTCTGCCTCCCCAATTTAGGCACAGAGCCTGAAGATATTGTAACAATTAGGAGCCATGTAAGACTGGCATGTGAAATGAAATCGAATCTTGGTCATTATTTTGAATATTTTAAGAGGAGTTTATCAGATAAGTTTTCTCCCTTAAAATGGATGCTGTGTAGGATCTTGAGGACATCTTGATTCCCTCCTGCTCCTTTCTCTGTGACTGCGTATCTTCATCTCCCCCATAGCATCCTAAAGAGAGTATTACTTTGCATATTTCTAGTTTTCTTTTCACGGTTTTGTTATCATATAAAATGCCTTGTGCTACTTAACGTATGTCCCCTGAGGTCCAAAGGTAAAAAGAAAGGCATCTTGATCTCTCCCTTAAAGAGCGTGACGAGGGCTTCCCTGGTGGCTCAGTGGTAAAGATATGCCTGCCAATGGAGGTTTGATCCCTGACCGGGAAGATCCCACGTGCCATGGGGCAACTAAGCCTGTGCACCACAACTGCTGAGTCTGTGCCCTGGAGCCCCAGCTACTGAGCCCACGTGCCACAACTTCAGAAGCCTGTACACCCGAGAGCCCCTGCTTCATGATAAGAGAAGCCACCACAGTGAGAAGCCCACCCAGCACAACTAGAGAGTAGCCCCTGCTTGTGGCAACAGGAGAAAAGCCCAGCACAGCCAAAATAAGTGCCAAAATAATAAAGCAATGCCGAAAAATGCTTTAAGAAAAAGAGTATGATCAGAAAGTGTTTGAGAAGCCTGTCATGAGTTATGAGTGTTTTCAGTAAATTGTTGACAGAGTATCCTCAGCCACAAAATCCTGAGAAATTTTGTTTCATAATTGCGTCACACTCCTTTGGTACCATTCGTTGGAGTCAGAATTCACTGGGGAAAACACTAACTTAATTGCCAAACTTTATCTCGCCTCCTTTCAGCACACCTGCAAAGTGCTTCTCATAATGGGAATTATGCTTGTTCCAAGGAGAAGCTATCCTTGTGAATTAACCAATTAGCCAGTGTTCCATATCTTATCTTTCATTCCCACGCCTATGAATTTTTTCCCTCCAAGTACGACACTTGTTTGTGAGCTTGTAAATTGAAATGTATGTATTCCTTTGCTTGACATCTCATCACCGCATAATATGACCTTCAGCTATGCTTTCAGGAAGTGATTATTAATGTCTGGGTAAAAAAAAAATTCAGGCTATATGTGGAAACTGATTATTTTTTTAATTTTTAAAGAAAACTCCCATCTTACAATGTTTCTTGGCGTATGAAACAAGATAATCTTCAACAGAAATAAGATACTGGAATGAGATTTGTACAAACATGTTTCTGAGAAGTCAACACATTTGACTGTCAGTTACAGAGAAGATCACCAGAGATAAAGCACTGATCCCTCCAGGGAGGAGGACGGGTTGTCACTCGGCAGGAATCCTGGCTGACCCAGCACGGGTCAGACTCTGGGGTGAGGGGAGGGTGGGGCGATCTCACACCAGAAAAGTCACCTGAGAGGACTTGCAAAACAATGCATTTGTTTGGTTTTGCCATTTCAGACTTATTCTACGAGCTAGTGGAGGAAGGGGCCCTTGACTTTGTTTTCCAGAGTTAACATGAACAAGAAGAAAATTGCATTAAACTTAGATCAGTGTTCAGAATGACCAAAATATGAAAATGAATCGTCTTATTGTCCCCACATTATTCCCATGGAAAAAGCAAGTTTCAGAGTAATTTCAAAGCCTGCTGTGGTTGTGAAAGATCTTAGGATGTTGGTGGTGATGTTCCGGGTTCACTTTCCCTCCTCATCGTCCTCTGAGGCTGTGTATATGCAGCAGATGGACCAGCTTGTGGCGCAGCTGACCCATTAATTTTGACCGTGTTCCGTATTGGAAACTTTCATTGGTTGTGCTGTTGTTCACAGCAGCCACTAAGATGGCCAAAATAAATGGATTTTTCAACACCTTATAACATTCAGTTATGGCACAAAAACACAGAAATGTCAGTTCAGAGTTTTATTTGAGAAGGGACATAAATCAGCTTGAGCAATAATTTTTAAACACATACTAATAATTTTTTTATTAATCCGCTGAGTTCCTAAGCACAGAGAAGGAATCTCAAAGGATCTTAGTAAATGTGAAATAAATTATGTGCTATGCTTAGTTGCTCAGTTGTGTCCAACCCTTTGCAACCCCATGGACTGTAGCCCACTAGGCTCCTCTATCCATGGGGATTCTCCAGGCAAGAATATTGGAGTGGGTTGCCATGCCATCCTCCAAGGGATCTTCCTAACGCAGGGATCAAAGCCAGGTCTCCTGCATTGCAGGCAGATTCTTTCCTGTCTGAGCCACCAGGGAAGCCCATTATATACATTATAAATAAAGAAATGAGCCATGGTTCATTTTTGTACATGAAAGATTGTAACTAGTGACTTCTTCGTGTTTATTATTACTGACTTATTGCTGGTTTCCACCTAACAGTGTCTTTCTTTCCTGGAAAGATGATCTCAGATGTCTTAAAGAATCACAATGCAGATTTGCTTTACATTGTGTAGAACAGTGAATTTTGCAGCTACAAATACTTCTCCATGTTCATAGTGGAGGATTTTAAGCAGTCAGTAAAGGCAGAAAATTAAAGGAGAGAAAATCCAGAGCAAGCTGTTCAAAACCAATCAGTAGGAAATTATGTAAACTTAATTAACTAGGGCATCAAGGGAAGGGCTATGGAGTATAATGAAATATTTTTGAAATGAGGCAAAGCAGCCAAACTAAAACAAGGTTAGTTGAAGTGTTTCCAGAAGGAAGGGAGGGAGTATCCTCTCTGCAGAAGGATATGCTTGACCTTGGGCCTTATTTTTGGCTGTGAAAACCTGTGCCAATATTCTCAAGAAGAGATGGACATACAAGGAGAGTCTGGAGCCAAATGAATCCAAAAAGGGAAGGTTCTGGTTTGTACTTTTTACCCAATGATGTTCAGGTAGTAAAGTGGATTGTGAAATAAGACATTATGGTCCAGGTGTAAACCTCTGACCTTCTATTTACAAATGGCCCAGAAAGATTAGCCAGGATCTAGAAGAAATCTGTATATTTCAGGTCTAGGTAGACCAGGTGGAGAAAGACTATAGATTCTATCTATTGCTCAGACGAGGTTAAATTCTTTTAAATATTTATTGAACCCCTTTTCTGGTGATGTGCTAATGCTGCATGGGACAAAGAGCTAAGCAAGGTGTTCGTTCCATTGCGCTTTAAGAGTTTCCAGTCTATTATGTGGAGAAGGAAATGGCAGCCCACTCCAGTACTCTTGCCTGGAAAATCCCATGGATGGAGGAACCTGGTAGGCTACAGTCCATGGGGTCGTGAAGAGTCAGACACGACTGAGCGACTTTACTTTCACTTTTCACTCTCATGCATTGGAAAAGGAAATGGCAACCCACTCCAGTGTTCTTGCCTGGAGAATCCCAGGGACGGGGGAGCCTGGTGGGCTGCTGTCTGTGGGGTTGTACAGGGTCGGACACAACTAAAGCGACTTAGCAGCAGCAGCAGCAGCAATTATGGAGGCTGAGACAAGTACACAATATACCAGGCAGAGGTACAAAATGATACTGCAGTGACAAAGTGAAAGTGAAGTCACTCAGTCATGTCCAACTCTTTGCGACCCCGTGGACTGTAGCCTACCAGGCTTCTCCATCCATGGGATTCTCCAGGCAAGAATACTGGAGTGGGCTACCATTTCCTTCTCCAGGGGATCTTCCCGACCCAGGGATCAAACCCAGGTTTCCTGCATTGAAGGCAGGCGCTTTACCCTCTGAGCCACCAGGGAAGCCCTGTGACAAAAGACTCCTACATATCTGTCTCTAGTCTTGTCTTCGTTCTTCAGCCCCAGATCAGAAGGGTCCACTGCCTTTTGGACTTCTCCCTTCAACTTTTCCTCCAGTTTTTAAAATTACGGTAAAATATGTGCAACTGAAAACTTACCATCTTAGCCATTTTCAAGTGTACAGTTTAGTGGTATTAAATACATTGATACTATGGTACAACCATCACCACCATCCATCTCCATTACCTGCTTAACAATAGCTTCCTACTCTTTCCTCCTGCCACTCTGGCAACTACCATTCTACTTTCTGTCTCTATGAATTTGACTATTCTAAATACCTCATGTAAGTGGAATCATACAGTATTTCCCTTTTTGTGACTGGCTTCTTTCACTTATCATAATGTCATCAAGATTCACCCATGTTCATAGCATGTGTCAGAATTTCCTTCCCTGTTAAGACTGAATAATATTCAAGCCAGGCTTCAACAGTATGTGAACCGTGAACTTCCAGATGTTTCAGTTGGATTTAGAAAAGGCAGAGGGACCAGAGATCCAATTGCCAACATCCTCTGGATCAGGCAAAAAGCAAGAGAGTTCCAGAAAACCATCTACTTTTGATTTATTGACTACACCAAAGCCTTTGACTGTGTGGATCACAAGAAACTGTGGAAAATTCTGAAAGAGATGGGAATATCAGACCACCTGACCTGCCTCCTGGAAATCTGTATGCAGGTCAAGAAGCAACAGTTAGAACTGGACATGGAACAACAGACTGGTTCCAAATAGGGAAAGGAGTATGTCAAGGCTATATATTGTCACCCTGCTTATTTAAGTTATATGCAGAGTACATCATGCAAAATGCTGGACTGGATAAAGCACAAGCTGAAATCAAGATTGCTGGGAGAAATAACCTCAGATATGCAGATGAAACCTCTCTTATGGTAGAAAGCAAAGAAGAACTAAAGAGCCTCTTGATGAAAGTGAAAGAGGAGAATGAAAAAGTTGGATTAAAGCTCAACATTCAGAAAACTCAGATCGTGACATCCAGTCTCATCCCTTCATGGCAAATAGATGGGGAAACAATGGAAACAGTGAGAGACTTTATTTTGGGGGCTCCAAAATCACTGCAGATGGTGACTGCAGCCATGAAATTAAAAGACGCTTACTCCTTGGAAGAAAAAGCTATGACCAACCTAGATAGCATATTAAAAAGCAGAGACATTACTTTGCCAACAAAGTAATCTAGTCAAAGTCTGTCTAATCAAAGCTGTGGTTTCTCCAGTAGTCATGTGTGGATATGAGAGTTGGACTACAAAGAAAGCTGAGCCCTGAAGAACTGATGCTTTTGAACTGTGGTGTTGGAGAAGACTCTTGAGAGTCCCTTGGACTGCAAGGAGATCCAACCAGTCCATCCTAAAGGAGTTCAGTCCTGAGTGTTCATTGGAAGGACTGATGTTGAAGCTAAAACTCCAATACTTTGGCCACCTGATGCGGAGAACCGACTCATTTGAAAAGACCCTGATGCTGGGAAAGATTGAAGATGGGAGGAGAAGGAGATGACAAAAGATGAGATGGTTGGATGGCATCACCAATATGATGGACATGAGTTTGAGTAGGCTCCAGGAGTTGGTGATGGACAGGGAAGCCTGGCGTGCTGCAGTCCAGGGGGTCACAAAGAGTCAGACACAACTGAAGTGAACTGAATATTCTGCTGTATAGATATATACCATGTTTACTTAGCCATTCATCTGTGGATGCCATTAACTTTTGAGCAGGGAAAGAAACGTAAACTTTTATTTTCTGGTTACCTCAGAGGTAGTTAGAAACCTAGAAAAACACACACACAAGCGGTTTGTTTCCTCAAAGCTCTTGTTTATTTGGGTAGTAAATATAGAATTTAAAGCTTTTGGGAATCCATGGGAAATTATATTTATTAAATATACGTATGGGCTTCCCTGATGGCTCAGATGGTAGACCCAGGTTTGATTCCTGGGTTAGGAAGATCCCCTGGAGTACAGATATGAGAGTTTTACCATAAATAGGGCTAAGCACCAAAGAATTAATACTTCAAATTGTGGTACTTGAGAAGACTCTTAAGAGTACCTTGAACAGCAAAGAGACCAAACCAGTCAATCCTAAAGGAAATCAACCTTGAATATTCATTGCAAAGACCGATGCTGAAGCTCCAGTACTTTGGCCACCTGATGCAAAGGTCTTTCTCATTGGAAAAGACCCAGATGCTGGGAAAGATTGAGGGCAGGAAAAGAAGGGGTCAACAGAGGATGAGATGGTTGGACAGCATCATTGACTCAATGGACATGAGTTTGAGCAAACTCCAGGAGCTAATGGCTTCCCTAATAGCTCAGATGGTAAGGCATCTGCCTGCAATGCAGGAGACCCGGGTTTGTTCCCTGGGTCTGGAAAATTCCCTGGAGAAGTAAATGGCAACCTGCTCCAGTATTCTTGCCTGGGGAATTCCACGGACAGAGGAAGCTGGTGGGCTACAGTTCATGGGGTCGCAAAGAGTCAGACACGACTGAGTGACTAACACACACCAGATGATAGTGAAGGACAGGGAAGCATGGCGTGCTGCAGTTCATGGGGTCGCAAAGAGTTGGACACAACTTAGTGACTAAACATCAACAAATACACATACACAATCTCCTATACACACAAATCCTTAATGAAAAGGACAGACTCTTTAAAATACTGTCAAGTTTTGAAAGATAAACAGTGCATATATGAACTCTTAATTTAAAAGTTAGGTTTGGAATTACATACAAAATTTTATAAATAAAAGATTTACAAAATTTTGTTTGCTTGTGATCTCAGAGACATGCTATTATAGACTGAAGGTTTGTGTCCTTCCCAAATTCTTATGTTGAAACCCAATCCCCAGTGTGACAGTATAGGGCCTTTGGGAGATGATTAAGTCATGAGAGTGAAGTCTCATGAGTGAGATTAGTGCCTTTATAAAAGATACCCTTGGGAGCTCCCTTGCCCCTTCTGCCATGTGAGGACACAGAAGACAGTAGTCTGTGAACCAGAAATTAGGCCCTCACCAGAAACCAGATCAGCTGGCGTCTTGATCTGGAAATACCTAGCCTCCAAAACTGTGAGAAATAAATTTATATTGTTTATAAGCTACTCAGTTAATGGTATCTTTTTACAGCGGTCCAAACATACTAAGACACACACTTTACATTTTTTAAACTGTGGTAAAACACACATGCCATTTTAATCACTTTTAGGGTGTAGCTAAGTTCCACTAACTACATTCACAATGTTATGACAACATCACCACTATCCATCTTCAGAACTTTTTCACCTTCCCAAACTGAAACTCTGTACCTATTAAATAATAATTCTCCATTCTGTCTTCTCTTGAGAGTCCCTTGGACTGCAAGGAGATCCAACCAGTCCATTCTGAAGGAGATCAACCCTGGGGTTTCTTTGGAAGGAATGATGCTAAAGCTGAAACTCCAATACTTTGGCCACCTCATGCGAAGAGTTGACTCATTGGAAAAGACTTTGATGCTGGGAGCAATTGGGGGCAGGAGGAGAAGGGGACGGCAGAGGATGAGATGGCTGGATGGCATCACTGACTCGATGGACATGAGTCTGAGTGAACTCCAGGAGTTGGTGATGGACAGGGAGGCTTGGCGTGCTGCGATTCATGGGGTCGCAAAGAGTCGGACAGGACTGAGCGACTGAACTGAACTGAACTGATTCTGTCTTCTGTCTCTCTGAATTTGATTCCTCTAAGTACCCCATATAAGTAGAATCATATAGTATTTTTTCTTTTGTGATTGGCTTATTTCACTTAGCATAATGGCTTAAAGTTTCTTCTGTGTTGCAGCATGTGTCAGAATGATATTCCCTTGTATGTAAATACCACATTTTGTTTACCCATTCATCTGTTTATGGACATTTGGTTTGCTTCCAGCTTTTGGCTATTTTGAATAATGAGTATACAAATATCTGTTCAAGTCCCTGGTTTTTTAATTCCTTTGGGTATATATCTAGAAATAGAATTGCTGGATCGTATCATAATTCTGTGTTTATTTGTTTAGGAAATAACCATATTTTTTTCAGAGTGACTGCCCATCTTGCATTCCCATGACCAATGAAAAGGGCTCCAATTTCTCCATGTTCTTGCCTCTGCTTTTTATTTCCTGATTTTTGACTAATAGCCATTCTAATAGGTGTGAAGTGCTAGCTCATTGTGGTTTTTTAAATATAATTTATGTATTTTTGGTTGCAGTGAGTCTTTGTTGCTGTGCATGGGCTTTCTCTCGTTGCAGCGAGTGAGGGCTTACTTCACTGCATAGGGCTGGCTTCTCGTTGCAGAGCACAGACTCTGGGTGCGTGGGCTTCAGCAGTTGTCGCACATGGCTCAGTGGCTGTGGCTTGTGGGCTTAGCTGCTCTGGGGCATGTGGAATCTTCCCAGACCAGGTAAGAACCTGTGTCCCTTGCACTGGCAGGCAGATTCTTATCTACTGTGCCACCAGGGAAGTCATCTCATTGTGGTTTTGATTTGCATTTCCCTAGTGATAAGTGTTCGGAGAAGGAAATGGCAACCCACTCGAGTACTCTTGCCTGGAGAATCCCCTGGATGGAGGAGCCTGGTAGGCTACAGTCCATGGGGTCGCAAAGAGTCGGACACAACTGAGTGACTTCACTTTCAGTGATAAGTGTTGCTGGGCATCTTTTCATGTTCTTGTGAGCCATCTGTTTTGTTTTGTTTTTTGGAGAAATGTCTATTCAAGTCTTGTTCCCATTTTTAAATTGGATTATTTTTTGTTGTTGAGTTGTCGGAGTTCTCTATATATTCTGGATATTAATCCTTTCTTAGATATGACTTGCAAATATTTTCTCCCATTTTGTGGGTTACCTTTTCAATCCATTTATAGTGTTTTTTGATGCACAAAAGTTTTACGTTTTGATGAAGTCAAATTTATCTATTTTTGCTTTTGTTGCCTGAACTTTTGATTGTTCTAACCAAGAAATTATTGCCAAATCCAATGTCATAAGCTTTTCCCCCATGTTTTTTTCTAAGACTTTTATAGTTTTATCTCTCATACTTAGGTCCTTGATCTATTTTGAATTGTCTTTTGTGTATGGTGTAAGATAAGGGTCCGATGTCATTCTTTTACCCACAAATATCTCAGCATCATTTGTTTATCCATTTCCCACTGAACAGTCTTGGCACCTTTGTTGTAAATTGTTTTACCATATATGGCAGGGTTCATTTTGGGGCTCTTTATTGTGTTCCATTGGTCTGTTCCTTACGCAAATACCACACTGTTTTGATCTTGTACTGTAGCTATCAGTTCAGTTCAGTTCAGTCACTCAGTCATGTCTGACTCTTCGCGACCCCATGGACTGCAGCACTATCACCAACTCCCAGATTTTGCTCAAACTCATGTCCATTGAGTCGGTGATGCCATCCAACCATCTCATCCTCTGTTGTCCCCTTCTCCTCCTGTCTTCAATCTTTCCCAATCAAGATCCTTTCAAATGAGTCAGTTCTTCGCATCAGGTGGCCAAAATATTGGAGTTTCAGCTTCAGCATCAGTCCTTCCAATGAATATTTAGGACTGATTTCCTTTAGGATGGACTGATTGGATCTCCTTGCAGTTCAAGAGATTCTTAAGAGTCTTCTCCAACACCACAGTTCAAAAGAATCAATTCTTTGGCACTCAGCTTTCTTTATAGTCCAACTCTCACATCCATACATGACTATAGGAGAACATAGCTTTGACTAGATGGACGTTTGTTGACAAAGTAATGTCTCTGCTTTTTAATATGTTGTCTAGGTTGGTCATCACTTTTCTTTTAAGGAACAAGTGTCTTTTAATTTCATGGCTGCAATCACCATCTGCAGTGATTTTGGAGCCTCCAAAAATAAAGTCTTCACTGTTTCCATTGTTTCCCCATCTATTTGCCATGAAGTGATGGGACCAGATGCCATCATCTTAAAGTTTTCTGAATGTTGTTTTAAGCCAACTTTTCACTCTCCTCTTTCACTTTCATCAAGACGCTCTTTAGTTCTTCACTTTCTGTCATAAGGGTGGTGTCATCTGCATATCTGAGGTTATTGATATTTCTCCCAGCAATCTTGATTCCAGCTTGTGCTTCATCCAGCCCAGCGTTTCTCATGATGTGCTCTGCATATAAGTTAAATAAGCAAGGGGACAATATATAGCCTTGATGTACTCCTTTCCCGATTTGGAACCAGTCTGTTCCATGTCCAGTTCTAACTGTTGCTTCCTGATCTGCATGTAGCATATAGCTACACCTGCATGCTAAGCTGTGTCCGATTCTTTGCAAACTTGAGGACTGTTGCCTGCCAGTCTCCTCTGTCCATGGGATTTTCCAGGCAAGAATACTGGAGTGGGTGGCCTTGCCCTTCTCTAGGGGATCTTCCTGACCCAGGGATTGAACCTGCATGTCCTTTGTCTTCTGCATTGGCAGGCAGATTCTACCACTAGCGCCACCCATAGTAAGTTTTAAAATTTGGAAATGTGGAGTCTTTGTTCTTTTTCAGGATTGTTTTGGCTATTCCAGTTTCCTTGAGCTTCCATACGAATTTTAAGATAGTGACATGCTTTTCCTTATGGTCTTTGAAATATTTTATAGAAAGTCTTCTTTGACATTTTCATATAAATTTCCTTTTGAGGTAATCCTCTCCTGCTTATCTGAGTTTAAAGTATGGCAGGGTTTGATGACTTAAGCAAATATAGGGCTGTATGGTATTCTTTAAGCCCTTAGAAGAAAAGGGTTACAGGATATAGGATTTGGAAAATATATTTCCTTTCTAGAGAAAAACACATTGAAGAAGAGGTTAACATGTCTTTGGTGACTTAAAAAAGAAAAACAGCTCCAGTTAGAAAATACTTAGCATTTGCCCTGAGAGGAAAATTTAGATCTGTTCCCCTCCCTCTTCCCTCTGTTTTCTCAGTAATCTTATTTTTTACTTCGCAAATGGGTGAGATTGGGAGATTTTTCTATAACAGTCTATAACACATGTACGTAATATGCAAGCTATGAAAAATTACCTAAGTCTTTAGGGGTTACCTTTTGTTGTTTGAAAGTGAAAGTGAAGTTGCTCAATCATGCCCAACTCTTTGCAACCCCGTGGACTGTAGCCTACCAGGGTCCTCTGTCCATGGGATTCTCCAGGCAAGAATACTGGGGTGGGTTGCCATTTCCTTCTCCAGGGGATCTTCCCGACCCAGGGATCGAACCCAGATCTCCCGCATTGCAGGCAGACCCTTTAACCTCTGAGTCACCAGGGAAGCTCCTGACAACTTTTGGATAAATTCCTCTCATCTTCATAACCTTCATGAAGTCTACATAGTTATTTTCTAAAGCAGGTGTTTGTTAATTGTTTTTCAATGAAATGTAAAAAAATTCACATCTATTTTATCCTGTCCAATAATAGTCAGTGTTTGAAAGAACTTTGCAGACTTAAGTTACTCAATATGTCTAGTTTTCTCTCTTCCCTATTCAAAGGAAAAGTACTTATTAAATTCGTTAGTGATCATGTTTTTGAGTATTCTGGACAATTGTTTAATCACTTTGGTAAAAAGTGATAAGTTTATATTTCCCTGTCAATTTATTTAAATTGTCAAATTTCTTTTGGCTTTGAACTTCAGCATGCTGCAGGTCTTTTTAAATTTTGCTGTTACTTATCTGATCATTTATGATCATTATCTGATCATAATACATGTAAGACGTTCTTTGCATCCTCTTCAGCAGGTAGTGTAAGACCAGATCTATGCTGGGGAAATCTGGAGTGTCTCTACCCATTTTACCGGTATCTTCTCTACCATTCAGGTCATGGTGTCCTCTTTTTGGAATAAGCCTGACCATCCATTTATCTCACTCACAGTTAGAGATTGTGGAGATCTTGCCAGCTTTCAAAATACTGAGGAAATTTAGTTTGCTCATTAAAGGTGGCAACCACATCAATTTTACCTGATTAGTTTCCAGTAAGTTCAAAATTTTGTAGGTATTTTAATAGATACTGTGTAATTTGCACATTTAAGACAGGTTGTTATCTATGAGTCCAATTTGACCATTTGAATTTTTTCAATTATAATGAGTTATTGCAGAGTAACTGATCTCACTGCATGGTTGATCCAGTTTGGCTACAGCCGCAGTGGAAAAAAGACAAACATTAATGGGAAATGAATTGCTTTTCCGTGCTATAAAGCTATGATCTGGATACAAAAAACATAAAATACTTCTTTAAATGAAAAGATGCATATTTAAATACATGTGTTTACTGAAGGTTTTTTTAAAAAAACATTTAAAAATATTCAGTGAAAAATCAATGTGTAGATTTTTAAAGGTGTGAATGCCTCCTTCAAAATATGTGAAGTGGTCCCTAAAATGTACGTTTTAGATGTCTAGGATGGTTCATCCATGTAAAACTGTGGTCTTTCCCCTAAATCAGAGGCCTTAAAAGGCCTGCTGAGTGCACACTGAGTGGGCTGACACTGCTTGAGGCTTGGTCCAATCTTCTGGATCATGGACATTTTCCAATTTTAGCAAAACCCAAATGAACTGTGGTTTGTGTCGCTGACATTCCCTTTATCATCATTGTCAACGATTACTATTTATTTACCATCAATAATATGTAAGGCAAGAGAACTAAGCGCATCCAGACTGTACTCTAGAGATCCCTGGAGCACTCGTCTGAGTTGCTTGGTGAATTTAGATAGCTAGTTTCATTATTATCATGGGCTTACAAAATTGTCGGCTACCAAAATTTAGCCTATAAAAGGATTCCTTGACCTTTAAAAAAAATTTTTTTTAATTAACATTTTAAAATTGCTTTACAGTTTCTGCCATACATCAACGTGAATCAGCCACGAGGGTACATATGTCCCCTCCCTCTTGAACTTCCCCGCAACCTCCCACCCCATCCCATGCTTGTAGGCTGTCCCAGAGCCCCAGTTCGAGTTCCCAGAGCCATACAGCAAATTCCCACCGGCTATATATGGTGGTGAACATGTTCCCATGCTCGTCTCTCCGAGCCCCACCCTCTCCCTCCCCACCTCGCCGTGTCCATAAGTCTGGTGTCTCAGTCTGCATCTCCATTGCTGTCCTGCAGATATGTTCATCAGTACCATCTTTCTTGATTCCATATATAGCCATTAATGTACGATCCTGGTCCTTTCAGCACAGAGAAATTCCAGAAACTCTTTTATTTTCTATTTTTCTCTTTCTAGTTGAGACTGAATGTGATAGTTAGTGCTTTTTGGAAAACTTGCTTCCAGGAAAGTTAACTCAGAAATGTGTTGTCCCTTAGTGATTAATGGTAGTCAAGGATACAACTTTGGAGTTAGACCTGTGTTCAAGTCCCAACTCTGCCACTACTGTAGTTTCAAAATGGGAATGCTTATAGTCTCATAAAATTTTGGTGAGAATTAAATGAGATAATTACTGAAAAGTGCTTATTTATTCAATCTGGCGCAAAATGAGTATTCAATTAAATTTGACTTGTTACTATTGTGATTCATTGTTTCTTCTACATATAAAAGCAGTATGCCTTCTTTTGGAAATCTTGGTGAAACTTTAAATTACATGTATCACACCAAGACAATAAGAGTCAATGATAAAATTATTAGTGTATTGCATTATAGCCTTTTCTTTATGTATATGTATATATGATTTGGGGTGTGTGTATGTACACAAATCTAAGTCTGGCAGATAGTAACTGCTTAGTAAAGTTTTTTTGAATGCTATTGGATATGGTAGAATATATCCTTTAAAAAATAGTTGCATAATATTCTCTCATAGCTATACCACATTTTATTTAGCCAACTCCCTATCCCTATAAAAAATAGAAAGATTTTTCTATTACAATAATCCTTCAGGTAAACATTTGTATTTATAAATCTTTATGTATGTATCTAATCATTTCTTTAAAGTAAATGCTCCTAAGTAGAATTACTGAGTCAGCGATTATGAACTTTCTAAAGTTTTGGAACATATAGCCAAAATGCCCAGTATAAAAGTTGTCCCAAGAACAGTGTTGGCTCTCTAAACTTTGCCAATCCAGTATGTCAAAATGGTCTTTTGCTATTTATTTTTACAGTCTCTTATACTTATGATTCATTTTTTTTTGCTGTATCAGAATTGAACATTTTTCTTCTATATTTAAGAATATTTTAAAGAATATTTAAAATATTCTTTGTATGTAAAAGTATTCTTTGTATTTCCCATTCCTTTGTAATAATTTTTCTCAAGCAAAACCTTAGCTGCTCTAGTAATATCTCCTCTCCCAGAGTGGTACACCATCATTCCTGAGAAGAAAAGGAAAAATGATTGTGTGTGTGTGTTAAGTAGAAGGTGGCTTCTTTGATTTATGTAAATGCTAAGCCATGACAGGTAATGACAGTTTACTCTTTACACTGTGTTCAGTTACCATTGACGTGTATGTGCTGTAATCTGTCATGCTTGGCTTATAGAGCTCCCCAGGGGAAACATTCCAGGACAGTGGGCAAAAGAAATGTTTTCTGGGGAAAGAATCAGGGCAAGAGTGTTGTGATTTCAGACGTCACAACTTTTCCCTCCAGCAGTCTATATCCAAGAGCAAATCTCTGCCAGCCAAGCAGATGAAGCCAACATTTCTGAGTATATGTGATGGCTGGAATTGAGATTTCTGGTGACAACCGTGGGCCTCTATCAGATACCCACATCTGGATATCTCAGACTGGGAGATGATTAGAAGGGGGATTGTTTTACACTCAGAGTCCAGGAACCCTCTATTCTTGTTCATAGAGTTTTTCGTTTTTCAGAGCATTTTCCTCTGCCTATCAGGACTTACATTCTCACAAACTCCTGTCCTCTCACCAGGGGAAGGAATGACTGAATTTAGAGAGTTGGTTTTTTGAATGGACCATGACTTTCCATATGGAACTTATGTAGAGGAAATGGGTCAAATAGAGGATTTACAGGGGAAGCAACTCTGAATGCTTACATGGATACATACGTGTTTGTTTTCTTTGATACGTTAAGAACCTATGTAAAAGGAACATGCTGTCTAAAGTAAGAGGATAGCGTTCTATAGTCATATCTTCATTTAAGGATTTGTCACTATGTTTTTCATTATAAGTTTCAGAAAGCATATTGGATCAAAACTCACTTAAGAGGAGAAACGTGTTCTTTTATGATGCTTAAACTCTGTATTTGGAAATAGAGGATTAAGAAACTTCGATCCTTTAATATATTTAATAAACTCTGACCATTCAAGGGTTGAGCAGCGTCTTGTTGGAAGCAATTTATTTTCCATTAAAATGGATACCACTTAGAATTTGCTCTTTGGGGTCTACTTGGCTAAGACCACATTTCCACCCAGTTGCTCTCCAAGCCAGGGAAATGACGTTTTTTGGGCCTACATATGATGGCTCTTTACTAAACCATCAATAATCTAGGAACCTTCCAAGGTCTGTGTCTGTGGTTTTTCAGAGATTTATTATGTAGAGGGAAGAAGCAAGCAGGTTCTGTTTTATACTATTTAGGACCTAAGAATCACCCTCTTCCCTCAGGATTCACCTGTACTGAGGCCTAGACACAGGAAAGCTGGCTGGTCGTCATCCTGAACTGCCTCAGTCCTTGCTTTAGTTTAGACTGGAGCCTCATGAGGGACCCCTCAATGCTCCATTTCTTTGTGTTTGAGGTATAAGCTCTAGATTTCTGAAATGTACACCTAGGAATGCCTGATGAGTGCATGAAAGTTGACATCATTATGAAAAGTGGGCAGATGTTGTGCATTTTGTGAGAAAGTTGAAATTTTCTTCTATCCTAACTACAGTTAAAGGGGAAATCATAAATTAAAATACCACATCACCACCAACCAAATTCCCCATTAACAGATAAATAGACTTTGCATACAGCAGTTGGAAGGCACTTAATAGACTGTCTCCTTTGTTGGACTGTGACCGTGGACTTCTCAGTGTTAATCCTGTAATACTAGGGCCTAGAGGAGAACCTGGCTCAGGGAAATATACAGTGAATATTGGCTGAAAGAATAATTCAGTGACCTAGCTCTGTGATTTGCATTTTTTTTCTTTGCCAAAGACCTTTTAAATTAACTTTGTTTCCATGGCCTCCAAAATTTAAAAGATATCCTGCCTGCCTTGATTAAGTTATAATTGATTTGTTTTCTGATTTTATTGACCGAAGCCAACCAGAATTTTTAGTCTACATGAGAAAATTATGGTTAGTTAGGACTGTAGTTCTAGCTCAGAAAAAAAGAAGTTTGACATTTTATTTAGATGATATAGCAAATAAACTTTTCAAAATAAAAATATCTTCCAGCCCAGTATTACTTTTTGGAAGTCTCCTGTGTGTCTGAGCATCTAGACTAAAAATTAATGATTTAGTCTAACCTACTTATCGTATAAACTTGCTTAAGTGTAAGGAGTTAGGGTGCAGTGATTTATTGGCAAAGTCAGACTAATTGATTCCCATTTCCCAGTGTGAAGCGTCTAGTGGGTTTATAGGCTAGGGCTTAGAGAAGAAATTCTAGCATGAAGGCTTAAGCTTCTGGTTCTCTTTTATGAATACTGTTTGGATTGTGCTGATTAGAATAGATTACAAATAAAATCCCATTTTAATACATACTTTATTATCTCACACTTAGTTGCATATAATGTAATTGCATATCCCCATGATCTAGCTCATAGTTCATACTAATGTTTCATTGTTATGGATCCAAAATTCTATAAGGTTAAAAATAATTCATTGAATAGGTGTCATAGAGGATCCGTTTTGTCTGAGAAGGATGCAGGAACACCCCCTTATGGCCCCAGGAGAGGGACTTGCTTGAGGGAACATGTCATCAACTTGAATGGGACGGTGGCCCCAGCACACATCGACTCGAGAACTGTGGCGTGGGCCTTTACATAAAGCCTGCAGAGAAAACCAGGGGTGAATCTATACCATGAAGCAACATCAAGGATTTGGAGTGGGTCAAGATTCTAGTGTCTGTGTTGTTTTGCATTTTTACTGTTACGTATTCACATGTCAACATATTAATAGATGGTCAGTAAAGCTAGAGTATCAAAAATGTTAATCACAAGTCCCTATTTATGCAGAGAATAGAGAAGAAATCATACAGTGGGGAGAGGAATACCAAAATTTACCTGAGAGATGAAATTTTTACAATTTTCATGTTTTAAAATGTTACTGAACTATAATTTATAGACAGTAAAAGCATAGGTTATCATTTTTTTGGCTAGGAAAAATTGGGGACAATGTTATCTTTGAAAGAGACAGTATCTAACATCCAGAATCATAGTCCAATTAGTGAACTGAACCTCTTCCAACCTGAGCATTGTCATTTGGACGTTAGTATGACAAAAAGAAATATAACCTGGGAAATTCTGGAGTCCTACAAAAGCAAACATGAGAGCTTCTCACTGAAAGTTTTTATAATGGATGTTAGCAGTCACCAGTTCTAAGCTTTTTAGATCTAGTTAAATTGTCTATGACAGCAAGTTTTCATAATAATTTCTACCTTTCTCACTTCTGAAGGACAAGATGGTCTAGCTTGTTTCAAATTCCTGTATTTAATTAACAAAGGAAAGTCTTGCAGGCAGTGTTGTGACAAGTAGCATGAAGGTGCAAACATTTGCAAGGTGGGGTGGACTGGGCTCCATTTCCACCAGGCAGTTCCCACACATTGTAAGCCATGCCCCGCTCTTTGCTCTGACTGTTTTATGTCACACATAGAACTGCTAGATTTTAGAATTATTAAAAGAGGACTGATGAAGTTAATAAGTCTGAAACATGTTTTCTGACTAGTTGTACAGTCAACTCTTAAGAAATACCTTGAATTTAAAAAGAAAATCCAGCATTTATAGTAAAGATGCAATTTTTGCATTATAAGCACTTGTGTATGTGTAGTGGAATATTAAAAGATTTTTTAAATGTTTGTTTCTGATTATTAAGAATATGATTAGTGTACCTTCATTAAGACAGTGCATAAAACTTGATTGGCTGAAATGATGGAACAAAGCTTAAAGAGATGCTTAAAGATGCTTAAAGAGATGCTTAAGCAGAAATAAATATAAAATCCTGAACTTAGGTTCCAAAAATCAACTCTATTAAGATGGAGACAATAGCATTTTATGGCTAACCCTTACCCCAAGAGATTGTAGTTAATCATAACAAGCTCGTTGTAAAGCAAAGTAGTAAGACATTAGCCTCAAATGCTTATATTAAGTTGCATCAAATAGGGAGGAGAGAGTTTTACAGTACCTCGAGTGTTATCGTCAGAACTTTAGTTTTGTGTTCCCATTCTGGAGGTTACATTTTAAGAAGGGTGTTGACCAACTGAGGCAGACTGGAAGGATGGCGGCAAGGTAATAAGGGGCCTAAAAAGTGCCTGAGAGAGAGACTGAATCAGAATAACTGGGCAAAAGCATAAGGAAAATCATGGTTCTTGCCTCTGGGGAAAAAAACCCTCAGTTCAGTCGCTCAGTCGTGTCTGACTCTTTGCGACCCCCTAGAGATTATTTAATCTGGGACTCTTACTTTTGACATGAGGCAGCTGTCCTGGGTCACAGGGACAGACAAGAGCAGACTGGTTTCCAAAAGTGCTACATGATGAGAGAGCAGGTGCCCAGCACGTGACCTGCTGTGTGGAAGGGTGCCCATGTCTTTCTTGGCTTGAAAAGTCAGAAGCAAGACCAATATTTGGAAGTTGAAGGAAAGATTTGAAATAAAAATAGAAGCAACAACTTTTTAGTGATTGCACCTGCCTAAAATTGAAATAGACTGCCTTGAAGAGCAATGAGCTGCCCATCACTAGATGTGTTCAAGCAAAGGCCGGGAATGTAGAGGTGACTCCTTCTGTGCAGGAAGGGTTGGGTTCCACTAGTTCATCAGTGTAGCCGCTTTTAATTGTGAATAAGAACTAACATTTATTGAGTGTTTATGAAGTGCTGTGCTGAAGTGGCGTATATGTAATACCTCTGATTCTTATAATACATGAGGAGGCCAAGACCCAGAGGACCACTTGTTTTTTTTGCCTATGGTCATGTGGTTAGTAACTGATGAGGTGGGATTCAAATCCAGGGCGGTCTGCCTCCAGAGCCAGTTTTTGCTAATTTCTGTGCTGCAGCTGACCCTTAACTGCAGTTCTCTAACTCACATAAATATGTATTAGATCCATTTAAGTCCTTTCTTTCATGACTTAGAACATTTTTGAACAGAAGGAATCTTGCAGTGAGAGGGCCGAGCTTGCATTTGAGGGTCTGGTTTCTTGTGGGATTTAGGTGTCATGAATGTGCCCTGCAAGCCTGTGTGCATTCATGGTCGTTGATAATAAATCCTCTGGAAATGGACAGCCATATGCAATTTCTGAGCCATTTCAGGAATGGTCAACGTGATATTAAACTACCTGTTTATCGTTAAGAGAACTCTTGTTCCAGAATCTACTCACTTTATATGTATTTTTTAAAAATTCTCCTTAGTAGGTGTTCTAATCCCTGTATTATAAGTGTGAAAATTGTATATAAATTTTGATCAACCTACCTGCAGCCCAAACTGAACTATTTTTTAATTGAACTTTTTATTTTGACACAGTTGTAGATTCATAGGCAGTTTTAAAAAATAATAAGAGATGTCCAATGTACTCTCTACTTATAACACAGTATCACAAGGAGGGTATTGGCAGGGATATAGTCAAGATACAGAATGTTTCCGTTACCTCAGGGATCCCTCTTATTAAGCCCTTTTTATTGTACTTTCCTCTCTTTCACCCTCCTATCCCTTGCTCTGACAACCACTAATCTATTCTTCACTTCTATACTTTTTGTTATTTTAAGAATCTCATATAAGTGAAATCATACCGTATATAACCTTTTGGCATTATTTCTCTTCACTCCGCATAAATTCCTTGGAGATTCATCCAGGTTGTTGGAGATTAACAGTAGTTTTCTTTTTATTAAGGAGAAGGAAATGGCAATCCACTCCAGTACTATTGCCTGGAAATATCCATGGTATAACTCAGCTGTTTAACCGTTACCCAATGAAGGACATCTGGGTTGTCTCTAGCTTTCAGTTACTGAATAAGGCTGTTACAAACATTTGAGTAAACTTAAAAAAAAAATTTCTCTGAGATAAATGTCTGTGAGTGCAATTGCTCGGTTATATGATAGCTTGATATTTTGTTTTATAAGAAACTGCCCAACTGTTTATTACAGTGACTGTACTATTTTATAATCCTATCAACAAAGTATAAATAGCCCTGTTCTTTGCATCCTCACCAGCATTTGGTGTTGTCATTATCATTTATTTTATTCTAACAGACGTGTAGTGATAGCTCATTGTGGTTTTAATTTACATTTCCCTCGTGGCTAATGACGTTGAAAATCCTTTCATATGCTTATTTGCCACATGTGAATTCTCTTCAGTGAAATGTCTGTTCTTCCCCCTCCTCCATTTCCTGATTAGATTGTTTGCATTTTTACTGTTGGGTTTGGAAGAACCTGAGTTTTTATAGATTTCCATTTCAACAATGTGCTCTTCATTCCTTCTGTCATACCTGCCTTGCCAGTTCCCTACTCAGGGTAACTCCCATGGTCTGACTTGTGTGACTTTTTAGAGCCTAGAAAAGTCACGAGTCCATTCTGAATAGATGTAGAACAAAATACAGGTCATCTGAATTTACAGCTGCCTAACAATCTTTTTTCTTAGATACAATTCACATGTCATAAAATTCACTTGTTTAAATTGTACAAATCATTGATTTCTAGTATATCCCCAAAGGTGTACAAACATTACGCCGTGTAATTCCAGGATATTTTCATCACTGCAAGAAAGGAACCTTGTTCCTATTACAGCCACTCTGAATTCCCCTATTCTCCCATTCCTCCAGTTCCTGGAAACCACTAATCTTACTATCTGTCCCTGTGGATTTACCTATTCTGAACGTATAATATAAATCAGTCATACAATATGTGCCCTCTGTGTCCAGCCTCTCAATTAGCATAACATGTGGAGGGGGAAATGGCAATCCACTCCAGTACTGTTGCCTGGAAAATCTTATGGACAGAGGAGCCTGGTAGGCTACAATCCATGGGGTCGCAAAGAGTCGGACACGACTGAGCGACTTCCCTTTCCTTTCAAGGTTCGTCCATGTTGTAGCTGATATTAGTGTCATTCCTTTTCATGACATATACTCTGTTATATGGCTATCCCACATTTTGTTTAGCCATTGATCAGTTAATATTTCCACTCTTTGTCTATTATAAAGAAGGCTGCTATGGATATTGTGTATAAATTTTTGTGTGGATATACATTTTCACTTCTTTTGAGATATACCTAGGAATGAAATTGCTATGTCATATGGTAATTCTTATGTTTAACTGCTTGAGAAAATGCTAAACTTTCTCAAAATGGCTGCACCATTTGACATTCCCACCAACAGTATATTTCTATTCACTTTCACCAATAACTTGTTATTTTTATTACAGCCATTAAAAATTTTTTTAATTTATTTATTTTTTCATTAAAGGATAATTGCTTTACAGAATTGTGTTGGTTTCTGCCAAACATCAACGTGAATTTATGATCATTCTAATGGGTGTGAGATGGTACCATTATAATTTGCATTTCCAAAGACTCTGATGCTGGGGGGGATTGGGGACAGGAGGAAAAGGGGATGACAAAGGATGAGATGGCTGGATGGCATCACCGACTCGATGGACATGAGTTTGAGTGAACTCCAGGAGATGGTGATGGACAGGGAGGCCTGACGTGCTGTGATTCACGGGGTCGCAGAGTCGGACACGACTGAGTGATTGAACTGAACTGAACTGAATGACTAATGATGTTGAATATTTTTACATGTGCTTACTGGATATTTGTATTACTTTGGAGAAATGTTTATTCATATCCTTTGACCATTTTTAACTTGTTGAATTGTAAAAGTTTTATATTTATATTCCGGATGCTAGATCTTTATCAAATAGAGGATTTACAAATATTTTCTCCCATTCTGTAGCTTGTATTTTCACTTTCTTAATGATGTTCCTTGGAATCACAAAGGTTGTTAAATTAATAAGGTCATTTTCACTATTTCTCCTTTGGTTGCTTTTGCATCTTAAGCAGTTTTTGAGCAGTGTTCTTTTACTCTTTATTATACCCACTTTGATCTTTTCCAAGTGCCCCCCATTCACAGTAGATACTTAGTCTCCCCCTGGTTCCTTTAGTCCATGCAGATGAACTTGCCTCCTACTTTCTGAGAAGGCTGTGATTACTTGCCATAAATTCCCCCGCTTCCTTGGTCCCAACTTCTTAAGTTTCTACTGTTCGTTTTCCCTCCTCTTGTCACATCCTCTTTTGGAGAGAAAAGTTCTGCTTTTCCTTGTTAAGATGAACACCTCCATCTGGGCTATTTATTTCATCCCCTTTTCTTAGACTTGGATTCAATGACTGGCCTTTCTTTCCCTTTTAGCATCAATAATCTCTCCTCTACTCTTCTTTCTTTTCTCCCTTCATATAGCCTCAGCTCCCTGTTTCCCCTTTAAAGAAAAATAGGGAGGGGAACATGCCCAAGTTTTATTTTTCCTTAAACCTAACAACCTCTTTGACTTTCCCTTTTCACTTTGAAGGAGCTGTCTCACCTCATCTGAAATATTGCAATAACCTTTTCAGCGGTCTCCAAGTCCCTAGTCTCCGACTCTGACTCGTTGTACACACTTTACATTATATAAATCTTCCCCAAATGAAGTTCATCTCACCTAACTCTCCAGTCTAAAAAGTTTTGATTACTCATTTAATACCGAGTTATCCCCAGGACTCCTCAGACTAATTTAATTCAGAGTCTTTGTAATATCCTCTCACCCCTGCCCTGAACATAGCCCTTTAGTTTCCTGTCTAATGTGGCTCTGCAGAATGCCTGTTTTCGTTACTCTTCTCCTATGAAAATTCTGTCTTTACTCGAGTGCCTGTCTTTTTTCAACATCTCCTCCCCCTTCCACCAGAGGGCACTCTCTAATCTTTAAACCCTACCGCATTGCAAAGTTCTGTGTGGCCCTTATTACCTACTGTATAGCACATGGAACTCTGCTCAATGTTATGTAACAGCCTGGATGGGAGGGGGGTTTGAGGGAGAATAGATACATGTAAATGTATGGCTGAGTCCACTCGCTGTTCACTTGAAACTATCACAACGTCGTTAATCGGCTATACCCCCATACAAAATAAAAAATGTTTTTACAAATGGATTGTAAGCAGAGACCAGTAGCTTCTCTATCTCTGGATCTCCTCTAGTAACCGGACAGAGCTTTTGAGCTAGTAGGTACTCAGTAAGTATCTCTTGCACTGATGAAATTTGAGTTGGAAACAAGAACCAGGGCCATCCACATCCTTGGAGAAAAACCTGGAAAAGATAAGGCAGAAGACACGAGGTAGACTGGTGAAGCTGAGCGGGTAATTTATGCTTTAGCTCTGCAGCGAATCAGAATACAAATTCAGAACCGCATTTTTCTGAGTGTCGGGTTTAAAACTAATTGTTGCTTAGTGGATGTATTCTTT
The DNA here is from genome assembly GCF_023091745.1 of Budorcas taxicolor. NCBI lineage: Eukaryota > Metazoa > Chordata > Mammalia > Artiodactyla > Bovidae > Budorcas > Budorcas taxicolor. Next base: position 59,566,543 of record NC_068930.1, on the reverse strand, counting down.
ATTTTCAAAACCCCAAGGGTAGAACACACACATGTGCACACGCACACACGCATGCGCGCGCGCACACACACACACACACACACACAGCAGAACCAACTGAGTAGAGAATGATGTCACCTTATGTGACAAATTGAATCATCTGTTCAGAATCATGGCCCTGAATTGTTATGAAGGATGTCACGATCACTTCTCGATTATGGAGAAAGGAAATAGTGAATTGCAGGAACTTTGTAACCTATAAAGTAATATATATATAAATTTACCTTTAAAAGTTTAAAAGTATTTCCTACAAAGTGTGGGTCAATTTTATATGCTACTAGTTGGTGGGTAGTGGTGGTCTCTCAACTGCCTTTTGAAGCAACTCTTAATGAATTTGTGGGTCATGAAATCAATATGATCAAAATCAGTGTGTACTCAAGGATAAACCTAATTTCAAATTTTTATACTGAAAAACTTTTAGGGCAACCCATACACTAAAATGTATTCACACCTCTTTTATTATTTTTTTTTCACACCTCTTTTATATGCAGAGTATTAGCTTTCTAATAGTATCTATTAGGTATTCCAATAAGGTAAATTGATTAAATATTTACCTATTTGGATAGGATAACTGAGAAGTGATTTTGTTTACATTTTTAGGGCTAAATAGAAATGTGATACTTTTCTTACTGTATCTTTTTGAAATATTCGAATTTGTTTCTAAATTGTAAGCTATTGAAATCCAGGAAACTGTTTCTTTTTTTTTTTTTTTGGTAACCTTTTCCCTAACAGAACTCCTTTGGTATTGCCATTATGCAATAATACTAATCATGACAATCCCTTTTATCTGTTGAGTGCTTGCTAAGGACACTTTCCTAAACAATGTGTACTTATTATTCCTTTTCATTCTCGTAGCAAGTTTGTGAGATACTTTCTTCTTTTTTTAAAGGAGAAGATGATGTTTCAGTAGTTTGCTCAAGGTCGCATGTTACAAAGGTGGCTGAGCTAAGACTGGAACCCAGGCAGTCTGACTCCAGGGTCTGTGCTTGCAACCACCGCACCATTTTCTGCAATAAGTATGTGTTCGCAGTGATGCTAATTAGAACCACGCTGTGCACACGGCATATGTGCAGTGACATCCTGTCTATGTTTTTATTGTGTAATGTACCCAGGATACTGTGAGCCCACAGCTGGTGTCCATTAATGATAATGGTGTGGGAATTCAGAAATAATTTCCAGAGCATCCTAGGTACAAGGCATTACATAATTTTCATTATTCAGTGATCTTTAAATTCTGGGGCTTAAAATATATTTGTTATTTGGAGACCCAAAATAGTTCTTTTTTTAAAAGTTGGATTTGAAATGAAAGTAATGGTACAGTATGCTATTTCGGTTTGATTTCTTCTCAGCTGCTTATCTACTTATGGCTCTCTAAAGGGAGGGGTAGAGGCAATTTTCAGATTTTCTTTATATCAAACATATAGGACGGGAGAAAAATAAATGTAATTTTAAAGACTCTTAAGCTTTGCTTTATCTTCAGGTAAAAGTGCTATCCAATTTTCTACCACTAGTTTTAAATACATTATAAGTATCTGTATAGAAAATAATAAGTAGCAATTAAAAAGAATGGGCTGAATAGATATGTTCTCACAAGGAAGGATGTCCAGAATGCAATTTACTAGTGTAAAAAGAGCAAGTCCCAGCAATATGTTAATTATTCTTCCCCTTTACTCCATGGACCGCAGCCTCCCAGGCTCCTCTGCCCATGGGATTTTCCAGGCAAGAGTACTCGAGTGGGTTGCCATTGCCTTCTCCCCTATTAATATATAGAAAGTATATTTGTAACTGTATAGAAAATTGTTTGGAATAATATACACCAAGCGCTCAACTACAGTTAACTCTAGCAAAAAGATTGAGATCGGGGGAAGGAATGAAGTAGAACTTTTAAATTCTATATATTTCTATTCTATCTGAAATTATATGTGCTTTTATTTCTGTTTTGATTGCAGTGGGTTTGTTTTTCTTAAAAAATAACTGTCTAAATACAAAAAAATACAAACATAATAAAACATACTCCCATATACCAGTAACCCAAAATAAAGAAATATGCATTTTTTTCTCATACTTTAGAAATTTTTAAAAACTAAAATTATATAGTTGAAGTCACCTGTGTTCTTTTCCCAATTCTATTACTTTGTTTTCCTCCCTGAGGTTAATAACTGGCATCAGTACCTGGCCATGCCAATATCTTCAGGTCTAGTTAAAACATTTTTAGTACTGCAGTGGGCCCTCCATTTCTGTGGGTTTCATATCTGCTTATCCTACCAGCTACAGATCAAAAACATTTTGGGAAAACAATTTTCTAGAAAGTTTCAGCAAGTAAAACTTGAATTTGCCTTGCTCTTACAACTGTTTGCATACCTTTTACTTTGTGTATTCAGCTTTTTTTTTTTATCATTTACATTGTATTAGGTATTACAAGTAATCTAGAGATGATTCAAAGTGTACGAGAGGGTATGTGTAGATTATGTGCCAAGATTATGTCCTTTTGTGCAAGGGAGATGAACTTCCACAGATTTTGGTATCCTTGTGGTCCTGGAATCAATCCCCCACAGACACTGAGGGAGGAATATATATTGTATCCAGTAATGTGAATATATCACAATTTATGTCACGTTCCACAGTTAGATGCTCCCCTCATTTTTTCATCTCCTACGGATGGTTCTTCAGTGGACATCCTTTATGTACCCATCTCTTTATGTACCCATGTGAGAGGTTTTCTAGGTCAGGGCTTCCCAAACTTTTGTCTGTCACGTCAAAGACAGAATTTTTGCATGACAGAGAGGTAAATGGCAGGGTCTCTGGCTAAGCCCAAGCGCCATCCCAATGGCTGAAGGAGTCATTTAAGCACACCAGGACGACCTTGCCACATCACACCGTTTGAGAAATTCTGCTTTGGGGCCTTATCTCTCAAACTTACTTTATTTTAAAGTTTTTACTGGAGTATAGTTGATTTGCACTGTGTTTCTGCTGTATAGCAAAGTGAATCAGTTACACACATACATATAGCCACTCTTTTTTAGATTCTTTTTGCATATAGGATATACTCATTTTCAGCTTTGCTAGATACAGTTGACCCTTGAACAACTTGGGTTTTGAGCCATGGGTCCACTTATGTGTGGGGTTTTTTCAATAATGAGAAATTCCCTGCTGGTCCAGTTTTGACTGTGTTTTCACTGCCGTGGGCCTACATGCAATACCTGGTCAGGGAACTAAGATCCTGCAAGCCATGTGGCACAACCAAAAAGAAAATAAATAATAAAACCAAAAAGATACTGCAGTACTACACCATCCTCAGAATGGTGGAACCTTGGACATAGAGGAACAGGGAGGTCTATACATCTGTCACTGTGCAGTGGGTCAGAGACCTTAACCTCATATTATTCAAGGGTCAACTATATTGCCAAATTACTCTTCAAAATGATTATGCTAGTTTATTCTTCCACCAAGCATATACAGGGATTCCTTTTATTTCTATTTTTTCACCTGCAATTAAAAATTGTCAAGCTTTTTTAACATTTGCTAGTCTGGTATGGCGGATTTAATTTGCAGTTCTCTAATTACGAATGAGGCTGATCATCTTTTCATGTTTACTGGCCACATGAGTTCCATCTTCCATGCATAACTTAATTTTCTTATTGATTTGTGGTAGTTCATCACAAAGTCTGGATATTAATTCTTTGTTATATATCTTGCAAATGATTTCTCCCAGTTTATTCCTTATCTTTCTTTCTTTTTTTCATTGAGGTATAGTAAATTGTTTCAAGTGCACAACAAAGTGATTCAGTTACGTGTGTAGAAATTATACACACACACGTATTCTTTTGCAGACTCTTTTCCATTACAGGTTGTTGCAAGATACTGAGTTTAGTTCCCTGAACTGTATACTAGGTCCTTGTTTATATTGCTTATCTTTTTAACTTCATTTTTGATGTAAATTGGTTGTATAAAAATTTATACATTTAATATGATCAACTTTATAAGCCTTTTAAAATATGCCTTATTTAAGAAATCCATTTAAGGAGTCAATTCTGAGTAAAGATTTTCCTATACTAGTTTGAAAGTTTTATACCTCAAGTTTAGGCCCTCCTTCCTATTTGGTATTTATTTTTGTGTAGAATATAGGGTAGGGCTCTAATTATGACACATATAACTTTGTGTGTGAGTTTGCAAATGAAAAGCCTGCTATCTCATCCATATCTCAACAATTCATCCTTTCTCTGATTCTTTGAAATCTTTCCTCTGTCATATGCCAAGGACCCATACCTATTTGTTTATGTTGCACTTTTTTTTTTTTAGGATTGTTGAAGATGATTATCAAGATCACTAAGGTGATATAAAAAGCTTAGAAAGTCATCCTGATACTGATTTTGAGGCAGTGGGTTATGCCTACATTGACAATATAATTTATCATCCTAATTCATTTTTGAGAATGAAAATGGATTCTTAAGATAATTAAAGTTACATAATTTTCAAAATACTTCTTGACCGAAAATTGGTTTTATTACATTGGGCTGTAAGATAACCCGTTCAAAAACCATTTTCCCAAAATATTTTTTTCTAAAACGTATAATACATATACATGAAAATACATTTTTAAAGCTATGTGCTGATTATCTGAACTTTCAGAAGTAAGAATCAAAGCAGTTATTCTTGGCATGCCTACTCTAATAACTTGAACTCTATCTGTATCTACTAGCATGTCATTGGTCTTTATCTGATGAATATATTTTAAATGACATTGTTTCTAGTGTTTTTACAAAATTGCTCATGATTGTCTTCGCAGTTGCATTGTATGGCTCATAAATGTAACATTATTGACTCTTCTATATAAACCACAATATTATTAACTGAAAAAAATACTTCCTCAAAGGTGCTGAGGTACTTGATAAACTCAAAACAAATTCTGTTAAATGGGAACTATTTTTGGTTTTGGTTTTGTCTTCAAGTGTATAAGTACATGAAGAAATTCTTGCCACTGAGTTTGACAACGTAAATGAGATGGCAGATTTCTTGAGACATCCAGGAAGAAATAACTGAAGTAGCCTCACATCTTTTAAAGAAATTCAACTGATAGTTAAAGTCTTGAAACCAGAAAAAAAAAAGAAAATCTAGTCCTAGATAGATATAGTGATAAATTTTACAGTTGTATACAAACTCTTCCTGGGTGGCTTTTTAAAAATGAAACTGACAAACTGATGCTAAAAGTTGTATGGAAATGCAAAGAGCCAGGAATAGCCAAAACGATTTTGAGAAGGAACAATGGAGACGGAGGTCTTATACTACTTGATTTTAAGACTTAACATAAAGCTACAGTTAATCAAGATGATATGCTTTAGACTTAAGGATAAATATCAATATATACATCAATGAAACAGAGTCCAGAGTCTAGAATGGACCCACACAAAACAATCATTTGATTTTCAACAAAGGTACCATGAAACAATTGGATATCTAAGTACAACCTTATCATACTCCTTATACAGAATTACTTCAAAATGGATCATAGACCTAAACGTAAGAGCTAAAATTTGTGGAAGAGAATATAGGAGAAAATCTTCATGATGATGGGTTAGGCAAAGAATTCTTTGAAAGGACATAAAAGGCACACATCATAAAAGGAAAAAAATTAATAAATTGAACTCAATTAAAATGGGTAACTTTTGCACTTTGAAATACACTGTTTAGAAAATGAAGAGACAAGCCACAGGCAGAGAAAACTTTATAAAACATATGTCTGATAATGGACTTATGTCCAGAATATATCAATAGCACAATCATTAAGACTGTAAGCTCAGTTTTTCAAAGACACAGAAAATTTAAACACTTTACCAGTGGAGATACACAAATGGCCAGTACCCACTTGAAAAGATCCTCAGTGCTGTTAGTCATCAGGCAGATGCACATTAAAACCACAATGATACAGCAATACACACCCACTAGAATGACTATAATTAAAGATTTATAATATCGAATGTTATTGATAATCTGGAGCAAGTACAGTTATCATATGCTGCTGGCAGGAGGGCGGTATGATACACCGTCTTTGGAAAGCAGTTTGGCCGTTTCTTATAAAGGTAAACATACTCTTGAGATATGACTTTGTAGTCTTTGCTGCTAACGTATGTCTCTATAAAGATTAATATTTAAATGGGCATCAGTTCTGTTCAGTGCATAGCAGCTTTATTTGTGATAGCCCCCAAATGGAAATAGCCCAAATGTTTTTCAGCAGGTAAACTGCAGTAAAATCATATAGTAGAATACTACTCGGCAGTTACTAAGGCAGAAACTACTGATAAAGGCTACAGCATGGATGAATTGCAAAAGCATTATGATAAAAGAAGCCAGAAACAAAGGATCATATACTGTACTATCCAATTTCTATGAAATTCTAGAAAAGGCAAAACCATAAGGACATGGAACACAATAGCGGTTGCCAGGGACGGGAGATTGGTGAGAGGATTGACTCAAAGGATACAAGAGAACTTTCTGGAGTGTTGTGAATGCTTTATATCTTAATTGTGATGATTGTTACATGACTGTATACAGTGAGTCACAACTCATTGAATGTATACATCAATATTATTGAGGTGTGAAATATTATTGTAAATAAACTACACCTATAGAACTTTAAAAGTAGAAATATTTCAGCCCAAATATTTTCATAAACATTGTCTTTTTGCCTCCTTTCAGAACCCCTTCTTAGACAAATGTTATTACAGAATAAATAAGCTGTATCTATGATTCTTTTTAATGTTCAGTTTAGATGCTGTGAAACTATATGCTTTTTCAATTTTATTCTATTCTAGTGCAGAACATAAATTGATCCAATTAAAATCAGGTGTACCAGCGAAAGATTCTTCCCACAAGTTGAGATTTTTCAACACACTTGAGAACAAACTTCCATTATTGGAATTAAGTGATTTTCTGTCCAGAACTGAAGTGAATAAAAATAATTTCACTATTGAAAATGAGCAAAATTAATTTAGAATAGTCATTGATCTAACTGAAAAATCATGCCTCACAGAATATTATATATCTTATATATCTTCTGCAGCTGCACTTATTTTTTTCAGGCACAAGTTTTCTTTTCTTTGTTTGTTTTAACAATGCCTACTAACTTGTCGGCTAGTAGCTGGTGGCTTGTCTTCCCTGGTGGCTCAGATGGTAAAGAATCTTTCTTCAATGCAGGAAACCTGGGTTGATCCCTGAGTTGGGAACAACTCAGGTGATTTTGGGCTCCAAAATCACTACAGATGGTGACTGCAGCCATGAAATTAAAAGACACTTGCTCCTTGAAAGAAAAACTATGACCAACCTAGACATCATATTAAAAAGCAGAGACGTTACTTTGCCAACAAAGGTCTATCTAGTCAAAGCTATGATTTTTCCAGTAGTCATGTATTGATGTGAGAATTGGACTATAGAGAAAGCTGAGCACCAAAGAATTGATGCTTTTGAACTGGGGTGTTGGAGAAGACTCTTGAGAGTCCCTTGAACTGCAAGGAGATCCAACCAGTCTGTCCTAAAGGAAATCGGTCCTGAATATTCATTGGAATGACTGATGCTGAGGCTGAAACTCACCTTATGCAAAGAACTGACCAATTGGAAAAGACCCTGATGCTGGGAAGAATTGAAGGCAGGAGGAGATGGGGACGACAGAGGGTAAGATGGTTGGATGGCCTCACCAACTCGATGGACTTGAGTTTGAGTCAGCTCTAGGAGCTGGTGATGGACAGGGAAGGCTGGTGTGTTGCAGTCCATAGAGTTGCAAAGAGTCAGACATGACTGAGCGACTGAACTGAATGTACAGAGTGGTGACTGATTAACAATACTATATTATATACTTAAAAGTTGTTAAAGATAACTAATTGCATGCACATGTAATTGTGTGAGGGAATGGATGTGTTAACTAACTTTATTATGGTAATCAGTTAACTGTGCATATATATATATATATATATACACACCAGAGAAGGCAATGGCACCCCACTCCAGTACACACACATATATATGTATATATGTTTTAGAAATCTTCACAATGTATGCCCTAAACTGATGAATGTTCTACATCAATAATATCTCAGTAAAGCTGGGGAGGGGGAAGACCACCCAGAAATGAAATGTTCTTATTAAATAACTTAAAGGTGTATAACGTGCTATCAGCATGATATAAAACTAGTCACCTGCCCAAAGCAGTGTTTGCCAGATTTCTACACTGTGAAGTAACCTATCCCTCCCTGTCTGCCAGCCCGCCCCCCACCCCCCACCCCAGTCTACCACTACTATTTGTCATGCTTCTTTGGAACCAAGTCACTCACTAAGTCCAGCTCTCACTCAAGAGGGAGGAGTGAAGAATGAAGCTGTACCTCCTGCAGTGGATGGGGTTGGGCGGGGGGTGGGGGGGTCAGTATCTCTGTAAATTATTTAGAGTTCTTTTGTAAGGAAGACTTACCTTCCCTCTCTCATTTATTTATTTATTCATCTATTTATGTCAGTATCAACTCAGGCCTATTTATATTCTACTTTGTGTTGTAAATCAAACTGTGTTATTTATTGCTCAGATTGTTTCAACTGTAGTCATTCTTTCAGGTTGGCTCCAAATTCCTTTGACGTGCCCCTGTTCTTTTGTTTTGTAAAGTACTTCCTTACCTTTGGTACTACTATTTGCTCTGGGCTTATCTTGCATTTTTGCCCCAGCCTTAGACTCATTTATTTACCGAAGGAACTCTGGTTTTTTTTATCATAGAATGGTATTTAAAAACCAAGATCTGGGCACTAGGTATGCCTACTGTAGTAGGGTGTGACTGCTCCTAGGATCTCTCAGCAAACAGAGCTGCTGCTGCTGCTGCTAAGTCACTTCAGTCGTGTCTGACTCTGTGCGACCCCATAGACGGCCGCCCACTAGGCTCCTCTGTCCCTGGGATTCTCCAGGCAAGAATACTGGAGTGGGTTGCCATTTCCTTCTCCAATGCATGAAAGTGAAAAGTGAAAGGGAAGTCGCTCAGTCGTGCCCAACTCTTAGCGACCCCATGGACTGCAGCCCACCAGGCTCCTCCATCCATGGGATTTTCCAGGCAAGCGTACTGGAGTGAGATGCCATTGCCTTCTCCCAACAGAGCTAGGAAGTGTCTAAGACATATATATTGTTACTCTGTATCTATCTTCATATATATTTAGCTGAACATGAGTTTACACTCATGTCTTTGACTCTGATAATATTTATAATATTTTTACCTCTAAGTACTACATGGCTTACTTTGGCCTGCCTCCCTTGCTTCCTTTCTAATAATAGGAAACCTGGATCCCACCATCCCCCATTAATTTACTTATTCACTCGACTCCTCTGTATGTGTGGCTACTAACTTTTGAAATAAATGCCAATATTTCTTCATAAAGATTATATCTTCTAGTTTTAGTTTGGGCAGTGATATCTCTATCCCCCACCTCTGGTAGATGGAAGATGTCAACAAATATTTTTGTTAGGGTACCTGCTCATAATCCACTTACTTGAGAAAGCAACTTGGGACTTAATTTTTCATTAAGCATGCACATTTTAAAAGCTCATTGCTGCTGAAAGGGCTTATTGCAAAATGAAAGAGCACCCCCAAACACTAAAGTACAGTCTTTGTTTACTCCAGGAAAATTAATGATGACATAAGCACTGTAGAAGGAATGCTCTACTGTTTAAATACTTTACAATGGGACTTAGACTGTGTTTTCTTCACATATATCTAGCCTGTGACTTATTGTATTTCCCACTGACTCTGGAAGCCTAGCAACTTTGTGTATCTCATAACACATGGATGGCATGGGTTACAGCATGATTGGCTGGTATACCAGGTGGATGGCAGAGGGCAGCAGCATCAAATACTTCTCCTGTGACCATCAAGACAGGAAAGGATGAGTTGTGCCTAGCCACTGTGTTCCTGCACATTTCATTTTACCAGCAGGTACCTTGCATGATGTCTCTGAAAGGGCAAAGTTGTTTGTATCAGGAAAGGATGGTGCAAAATGATTTCTGATCACCTTGCAGGTTAAACAACATACAGAAAATGTATCTTACCACTTGACAAGACCATGGAAGAGGCTGCAGAGTTCAAAACAAAGAGCCTACTACACCTGTCGCAGCCTATCCAAGCTTATTTTATTGTGGTGAAAAAATAATACTTTTTGAAAAGTGGATGCTCTAATTCAAATATCAGACTCTCTAGAATTCCCTGATGGCAGGTATAAACTGGAGTGGGGGACAGCCCGGATGAATGATCACACATTTATGACCTGGCAGAGGTCTTAGACAATTCAGAATACGGGGGATACAGATATTACTCTACAAAGGGTGAGACTGATAGTGGCAGACCCTTGACTGCTTTGTAGCTTGGTGAAGCCTGGGATTACCCCACAACTTCTCTTTAGGACTGAGCCTCTGGGAGTATCCAGAGGCATGACAGTTTGCCTTTTTAGATCCCAGACTGATACCACAAACTCTCTCTCAAATGGCTTGAAACCTGTCCCCAACATCTGCCCCTAGATTTTGACTGTGGAGGAGTCAGAGTTAAGTCACTGTGATGCTGAGAGAAGCTGGCATGTTTGGGAGTTGCGAGAAAAGAGCACTATGATAAAATCACATTTGTGAAGCGCATGGAGGAGAGAGGTGAGAGATGTGGGATTTCCCCATTGATGTATCTTTGAGTCAAGAGCTGACAATGTGGGAGGATACTGTTGTACTCTTCTGAGCTAATCAAAAGCAGTAGCTAGTACATAGTGAAAGCTTCAGTTGTTAAATGCAGGGAAGAGTGTTGCAGTTTGGAAAGTTATATTACATGCAAGACAGTATGTCCAAGAACTATGGACGATAGAGAGAAACACCAGATAGTTCCTTCCTTTACTGAGCTTATGTTTTTAAAGGGATGTAAAATGTTTTCACAAAGGAGCCCGTCTCATCTTCTCTAGAGCACAGGCTCTTAAACCAAATCTGAGATTCAGATTTGGAGAATAAGTTAGTATTCCAGGGATTTTTTTTTTTTTTTTCATATTTTGTGTAGTTACATGTCTTCCAACTGTGGCTTTTTTTAGATCGGCCTCATAGAATACATGCATGTTAAGCCGCTTCAGTTGTTTTCTCCTCTTTGCGACCCTATGGGCTGCAGCCTGCCGGGCTCCTCTGTCCATGGAATTTTCCAGGTAGAATTACTGGAGTCGGTTCCCATTTTCTACTTCTTTTCCTCCTCCTCACAGAATGATTGTTTCTTTCTTCTTATTCTGTTATGGAATGAAATTTCCATTGTGCCAGGTCATTAGGGAATAAGCAATTCGGGGCCTAAAAAAAAATAAGTTTGCTGTATAGTTGAGGATTTGATGATTTATGTTCCCAGTTTTTTACTTGAATTTCGAGTGAAATTGTTTCTAAGAGGTGCCTTTTTAAACAAAGAGGTCCTTTTGGCCAAAAGTTATGTGAGATCTTAGTTCCCTGGCTAGGAATCACAGAGTTTTAATCACTGGACCACCAGGGAAGTCCCTAAACAGAAAGTGTTTATCCTGACTTGATCTCTTCTTGACTCAGGGTCACGTTTAGGAGTGTCAGTATTTTGTGCTGTGCGTATCTACGGGGCATGGGGCATGGAGCTGACTGATTTAGTTTGCAGCTACCAAGCTCTGTGGGCTTCCCAGGTGGACCTTAGTGGTAAAGAATCCACCTGCCAAGCAGGAGACGTGGGTTCGACCCCTGGGTTGGAGAGATGCCCTGGCAACCCACTCTCGTATTCTTGCCTGAGAAATCCCACAGACAGAGGAACCCAGCGGACTACAGTCCATGGGGTCACAAAAGAGTCGGACGCGACTTAGCAACTTAACAACAGAGCTCTGCCCGTGAACAGGCCCTTTTCCCCAGGGCCCCTTGAACTGCCTTGGTTGACAGGCTTCTGGATGGATGTGCGTGTGCTTTCTCTTTTTCCCCTGCCTTCCCGGGCTGTTGGTGAGCTGGTAACTCTTTGTTGGCTTAGACTGAAGAATGAATTCCGTTTGTGCCTCTTTCTGTAACTGGCTTTCTTCTGTGCCAATGTCTGCCACTTGCAGCCCTGCCACCTAACCTGTCATTGTTTGCCATCTCTGCTGCTTCCAGTCCCTGTAGCTGTCTGACAGCTCTTTCCCCTTCACTTCTTATCTTTTCCTATCCTTTCTCTTCTCCTTTGTGCTCATGACATTGTCAGTAAATCAGAGAAAGGCTTTTCCTACAAATAGCCATCTGATCAGCCTGCAGCTCTTTAGCACTTGGGCCTGTTTTTGTAGCCTCTGAACCTTAAATACGTTAAGAAAAAAAGATGCTTCTGAACTTGAAGCCACGGACTTATCACGAGACTTGTCTCCATAGAAATGAAATTTTACTCTATGTCTTGCGAAGTGTGGTCACCCTAGAGTGTATCTTTTAACAAGGTAGACCAATTTGGTGTTTGTGTTTCTTAACCCTTCTTGAATGGATTCCATTATTTGTTTAGTTTTTCAAAGTATGGCAGCATATTGGATTGATATTCTCAAATGTTTGAGGCCCAGTGAGAAGACCCAGCTCTTCCGTGGAGTCTTGCTAATCTTTCCTAGTGTCCGTTCAGACTCTATCACAGCGTTTAGTCACCTGGCTTCACAGTATGCCTGTTCTCTCTTACCATGTTAGCAGCTCTTTGAAGAGGAAAGAATGGGTATCTACTGGTGTCATTTTTTAATTTACTACTGCTCTTAAAACAGTGCCTTGTATCTAATAGCTGTCCCCAAACTGTTCTCTTGAAGTGAATAACCCACTCTGACTCCCAGGTGCCTTTTGTAGTTTGAGCCTGATGCTAGCTGAGGGCCTCTCCCATTTGTGTCATTTCGCACTTGCTCACACTGAATCTCCTCTGCCAGTTGCCCAAATTCCTAAATTCTTCCTACACTCTATCTCCAAAGAGTCTGGCTGTTTTGCTGCTTAGGGGAACTTAGTGTCAAATAGAAACCAGATAAAGCTACTCTGTACGTCCTCTTCTATGGCCTTTTTAAAGATAAAAATAAGTTCTTTACAGATCTCTGTCCTTATGGATAAATGCTCATTTGTTCTTCACACAATTTTTTTTTGTCTCTGAGCCAGTGCACTCCCCACAATAAAACAGGCCCACTACTTTTTAAATAGCCTTATTGAGGTATAGTTCACATGTTACACAGTTCACACATTTAAAGTAAATAATTCAGTGTTTTTTATTATATTCACAGACTTGTGCAACCATCCCCATAAACTAATTTTAGGATATTTTCATCATCTCCAAAAGAAATCCCATGCCCATTATCAGTCATTCTTCACTTCCCCAGTTTCTAGCTCAAGGTGATCAAGAATCTATTTTCTGTCTCTGTAGACGTGCCTATGCCAGACATTCCATGTAAATGGAATCATACTATATGTGGTCTTTTGTGACTGACTTTTTTCTCTTGATACTACTGATTTTTAAAAAGACTCTTGTATTTATAACTTTCCACAAAACAGATGTGGTCTTATAACACTCATAATTCCTTCTGTGGCCTACTTTTATTGGATTTGTGATATTTGGTTAAGTTGCAAAATATACTTTCACACATCAAATAACACTGACTGCTGATGGTATTGAAGATGGCCCTATTTCAGAGCCAAGAGAATTTTGCCCAAGATTCAGTTAAAGCTATATTTCGTCAGTCTGCTTCACACTATTGCTGTGATCAAATGAATTGGGATACAATAGGACTCGGTGGTTTTCATACTGACCCATGTTCTAATGGGTTATTTGAGGCTTTGGACTGTGTAATCCTAAGGATCATAAAGCGCTGGAGCTGGAAGTGACCCAGCGGTCACTTGGTTTAATCTCTCTTTCTCTGACTCCTGTCCCATTTCACAGGTCTCAGAATGTTACAGATCTCAGAAGGTCAACTAGTTAATTAATAGAGCCAGTTATAGCAAGATTAGAACCTGTGTGTCTCAGTTACTAATCCAAGGTTCTTTCTTTTACTTCTTTTTGGCCTGACTGCTGTTTTAGCCTGGGTTCTCTAGAAGGCAGAGCCTGAGGGCAGGAATTAAATGAAGAATTATTTGGAGGTATAATCCCAGAGCAGTGAGAGTAAGGGAAAAGCAATGAGAAGGGAGAAGCTTTGAGAAACACAGGAAAGTGATTGGATTGCGCTGTGTCCTGATGAGCCTTAAAGGGATTACACTGGTTGTTCAGCAAGCGCATATGCTCAGCCTTACGTGGTGTCTCCAGACAGGGTGGATGGACAGTTCGTGGGAGCAGGGAGGGAGAGGGTGTGTATCTGCCTGGACCCTTTCTGCTGTTGTTTCTGATTATCAGAGGTCGCCTTGTGGTGAGTTAATTCATGGTTCTGAGTTGTGTCATCCTGCCTCACTGATAATGACTTGGAAAGCCAGATTCCATGCCCTCACGTAGAATTTTATCCAAGTTCGGAAGTGGTAGGTGAATCTAGAAACTTGGAGCACATGGCTAGTTAGCAGTCAATGGGGAGGATCTTCCGTCCCCGACAGTGTCCCTGGTTGGCTTCAGGGACAATGAGCCAGTGGTCTGGAGGAGAATTGAGGAGGTGCAGAAGCTAGTGGCTCAATTGGTTAAGAATCTGCCTGCAATGCAGGAGACCTGGGTTTGATCCCTGGGTCAGAAAGATCCCCTGGAGAAGAGAATGGCAACCCAGTCCAGTATTCTTGCCTGAAGAATCCTATGGACAGAGGAGCCTGGCGGGCTACAGTCCATGGGATTGCAAAGAGTCTTAGACATGACTCAGCAACTAACACAACACACAACAGAAGTTATGTTTTATATCTTGGCAAGATAATATCCTTCCTAGCTTAGGCTCCTGAAGTCATTCATGAGCGAATACATCTGAAGGATTTATTTAGATTGACAGTGACCGTCTTTGTTCTAACAAGATGTTTTTTCATGTTGCTGTGGTTGAGACTCTTCAGAGTATTGAATATTTAGAAACCTGTAACAAAAACCTTTAGTTAGGAAACTTGTGCTATTGACCACCTCTCTTCTCTACAGTACAGAAAATACCTGGAAAGGCTTCTCATAATTATAATTGCTCAGTACCTAGGTTTCTATATAGGTTGTTCCACACGGAGAGATTTCCTCTGCCAGTTAAATTCTTATTCTTCTCCAACCTATACTGAGATTTCTTCTGCTCTGCCCTCTTAAAATTTGCTTTCACTATATTTACCCTGCTTTCTCTCATTTATATATCACTTCAGATTTATTCTCTCCTAGTTTGATTCTATGCTAATTTTCACCCTAAATGTCATTTGCTTTTTATAAATTCTCCTGCTGCCTAGAGTTAAAAATGCTTGTTGACTGTCTAAACATGGGTTGGAATACTAGGTTTGGGCTAAATTGTCCAGCAGAATCTTGACAGTGGACAAAGCGATGATTAAATCTTTCAGCTTTTCAGTGAAAAATAGCTAATGAAAAATTTAAAGTGAGCTTGGAAAGGTTTGGAGATGAGAGGATCATACATTAATTAATGAATAAAAGAGGAGGTTATTTCAGTGTGGGAACAAATGGTAAGAAATATCCGGACAAGGAGGCCAAAAACAGTGGTTAAATGATGACTGTGGTATAGAAAATGAAGATCACAAAGAAAAGGAGATTTTTGTAACAATAACACTTGCAGAATTAGAGAATTTCAGAGCTGGAGGAGGCTTTAGAAATAATTTAGTTCAATCCACTTTATGCAAGTGAAGAAAATGAGGCTGAAAGAGGTTGAGTGACTTAAGACGGAACAACAGGCTCAGAGCCAAGGTTTGAAATCAGTTCTTCAGGCTGATGGTTGTTCCACAGCTGCTTTGTACCACAAAGTACCATATCTCCTCTAAGAATGCTCCACACTTCTTTTCCTAAAAACTTCTACAGAGTAATTTTTACTCTTTGGTGGTTTTGTGTTCTTTGTACCACTGTACTTGGTAACATTGAAGGCATTTGACTTTTTACTTACTTTCATTTATTGTAACATTTTGTTTGTTTTGGCGGGGGTGGATCTTGGCTGTGGTGGATCTTGGCTGTGGTGTGGGCTTCCCTGTAGTTGCGGTATGTGGTCTTCGCACTGTGGCAGCTCATCTTGTTGCAGAGCATGTGCTCTGGGGCACATGGGCTTCAGTGGTTGCGGTGCGTGGGCTCAAGCACAGGCTCAGTAGTTTGTGACACATGGGTTAGTTGCTCCACATCATGTGGGAATCTTCCTGGACCAGGGATGGAACCTGTGTCTCCGGCATTGGCAGGAGGATCCTTTACCACTAAGCCACCAGGAAAGCCCTTTGTTTACTTTTAATGTCTCCAAATACATTTGGGCATTAAAGCTTAGAATTTATATAATAACTTCATACTAACAGTGTAGTATCAATGGAAAGGCTTCATCAAGAAAATCAAGCCAACTTCATAGCTTAATAGTTTAACAAAGCCAACTTCATAGCTTAATAGTTTAATAAAAGAATTTTAATGGTTGTTTTTCTCATAAGCTTCCATTTAAGACCATATGTAAACCCAGATCTGATCTTAAAGATACTTGTCTGGAGTTCAAGCAGCTGCTCTTGTATGATCCTTCTGCAATGCTTCTATAGCGTGTTGGTGTCAATGGCATCAATTCTGGGCCAAACAAAATAAAACGCCTCTCCAGCTCCTTTCCCACAACACACACCCTATCTTTATTCAAGCTATCTTAGCCCTTCCCTGGTCACAAGACTTTATGAGGGGAACATGGGCTGAATTTCAGACCCCCATGACCAGGTGCCTTGGGCAATTCAGAAACTGTGAAGTCTTGGGAGACAGCTCAGTGTTTTTGGAGGCAGCTCAACATTTTTGTGTACCCTAATTGCACTCATCTCACACGCTAGTAAAGTAATGCTCAAAATTCTCCAAGCTAGGCTTCAGCAATACATGAACCGTGAACTTCCTGATGTTCAAGCTGGTTTTGGAAAAGGCAGAGGAACCAGAGATCAAATTGCCAACATCCGCTGGATCATGGAAAAAGCAAGAGAGTTCCAGAAAAACATCTATTTCTGCTTTATTGACTATGCCAAAACCTTTGACTGTGTGGATCACAATAAACTGTGGAAAATTCTTCAAGAGATGGAAATACCAGACCACCTGACCTGCCTCTTGAGAAATCTGTATGCAGGTCAGGAAGCAACAGTTAGAACTGGACATGGAACAACAGACTGGTTCCAAATAGGAGAAGTACGTCAAGGCTGTATATTGTCACCGTGCTTATTTAACTTCTATGCAGAGTACATCATGAGAAATGCTGGACTGGAAGAAACACAAGCTGGAATGAAGATTGCGGGAGAAATATCAATAACCTCAGATATGCAGATGACACCACCCTTATGGCAGAAAGTGAAGAGGAACTAAAAAGCCCCTTGATGAAAGTGAAAGAGGAGAGTGAAAAAGTTGGCTTAAAGCTCAACATTCAGAAAATGAAGATCATGGCATCCGGTCCCACCACTCCATGGGAAATAGATGGAGAAACAGTGGAAACAGTGTCAGACTTTATTTTGGGGGGCTCCAAAATTACTGCAGATGGTGACTGCAGCCATGAAATTAAAAGACACTTACTCCTTGGAAGAAAAGTTATGACCAACCTAGATAGCATATTGAAAAGCAGAGACATTACTTTGCCGGCTAAGGTCCGTCTAGTCAAGGCTATGGTTTTTCCAGAGGTCGTGTATGGATGTGAGAGTTGGACTGTGAAGAAGGCTGAGCGCCAAAGAATTGATGCTTTTGAACTGTGGTGTTGGAGAAGACTCTTAAGAGTTCCTTGGACTGCAAGGAGATCCAACCAGTCCATTCTGAAGGAGATCAGCCCTGGGCTTTCTTTGGAAGGACTGATGCTAAAGCTGAAACTCCAGTACTTTGGCCACCTCATGCGAAGAGTTGACTCACTGGAAAAGACTTTGATGCTGGGAAGGATAGGGGGCAGGAGGAGAAGGGGACGACCGAGGATGAGATGGCTGGATGGCATCACTGACTTGATGGACATGAGTCTGAGTGAACTCCGGGAGTTGGTGATGGACAGGGAGGCCTGGCGTGCTGCGATTGATGGGGTCGCAAAGAGTCAGACAGGACTGAGTGACTGAACTGAACCTTTGTGATTCTGGGATTATCTTTATAAAACATGTTAAAATTGTATCCTGAAGAGTTTGCATCTCATTAAATATGGGTAGAATCCAATTTTTAAAACTATGTCCAGTTCTCTATAATTCTTTGTACTAAATGTTTTCTCATTCATTCAAATCAGTTTCTACAAAGAAGATGTTTCTTTGTCACTTATGTTTAGTTAGTTAATATGTATTTGAATAGAATTTAGGTAAAATCTGGCAATCTTTCCAAGTTACAGAGTTTCAGATTTTTGTGGTTTCAAATGTCTCTGGAGAGCAGATCATTGCAGGGAAGAGAATATGGAGCCTGGGATGTGGGCTGTTCCTGCATCTTAATTCTTTCTTCCCTCAATGCCTCATTTTCTAACTATAAGTCAGTAAGTAGGAAAATGAGATGATATTATACCAATATTATTCTTCATATCATTAATAGCTGTTAGTCCTTTACCATCTGCCAGAGATTTTGTGTTTTTCAAGTAATGAGTAATGGTATACACTTCATGTCTTGTTAAGGCACAAGGAGGTAAACACCAGTACACGTATCCCATTGGAGTGTTTTTTATGAAACACAGAATATTAATAGTAATAACTAGCATTCAGTTCAGTTCAGTCGCTCAGTCGTGTCCGACTCTTTGCGACCCCATGAATCGCAGCACACCAGGCCTCCCTTATGGTTTGCCATTTGCTTTTACATAAGTGATGCCATTTAATCCTGACTGCAAGACTGTGAAACAGGAATTATTATTTTCTCATTTTGTAACTTGAGTTGCCCAGTGCTGCTTCTCTCCCGTGCAATATCCTTTGCTATGCTAATTTTGTCTATGTTCACGGCTTTAGTTATCACCCAACTGTATCAATTTTATATCACTAACCCTGAGCTCTAGATCCTTTTAATCCAATGATATTTTTGGCCTCTCTACTTGGATGTCTCATAAATACCTCACATT
This sequence comes from Budorcas taxicolor, assembly GCF_023091745.1. Lineage (NCBI taxonomy): Eukaryota > Metazoa > Chordata > Mammalia > Artiodactyla > Bovidae > Budorcas > Budorcas taxicolor. Next base: position 59,547,412 of record NC_068930.1, on the reverse strand, counting down.
CAACAAATCCAAAACTGAACTCATGGCCTCCCTGTCAAACCTGGTCCTCTTCCAATATTTTCCGTATTAGTGAATGACAGCATCCACCATCCAATTGTGCAAAACCAGAAACTCAGTTCTTGCCCTGGAACTGTTCTTTCTCTTGCCTCATACCCAAAATGTCACAGTTCTTTCAGTGTTGCTTCCTATGCAGTCCTGAAGTATGCCCACTTCCCTGGGTTTCCACTGTCATTCCTCCAGTCCAAGCTCGCCAGCATTATTTCTTCATCCTGCTCCAGCAGCTTCATAATTGTTCACCTCATACTAGAGCTTCTTGCCCACCCGTAATCTATTCTCCACACAACATCCAGAATGATCTTTACAAAACACAGATCTCAAAATGTCACTACCTACCTCCTCCCTGCTTAAAACCCTAATGAGTTCTAGTTCAGGAACTTCTCTTTCCTCTTCAAATAGAGACCAAACCTTTATCTGGTAAGGGCTTGTGATCTAGTCCCTGCTTCCCTTCCGTCCTCCTCTTTTGCCAGGTTCCTGAGCGCTCTCCTCTGGGCTTTTTCATAGACCACATTCCCCCCCGCCACTGACCAGTGTCCATGCTTTCCCTTTGGATTTGTCTTCTTGCTGCCTGTCACCTAGTCGCCTGCTATTCTACCTGGTTTTAGTGCCATGAATCCTAAATTCCCAGCAGATCCAGACTCCCTACAATACCCCGTCATACTATCTTCTTTCTCTTCCCATGCACCTGACTACGTGGGCTTCGCAGATGGTGCTAGTGGTAAAAAAAAAAAAAAAAAAAAGTACCTGCCTGCCAATGCGGGAGACATAAGAGACTCGATTCCCAGGTCGAGAAGATCCCTGGAGGAGGGCATGGCAAGCCGCTCCTATATTCTTGCCTGGAGAATCCCACGGACAGAAGAGCCTGGAAGGTTACAGTCCATAAGCTCACAAAGAATTGGACATGACTGAAGTGACTTAGCACGCACGCATGTACCTGGCACAGTTGCAGTGCTTTACTTGTGTGATATTTTTAAGTTAATATTCATCATTCTCACCAGACCATGAGCTTCATATCACGGACTGTATCTGGTTTTGTGTACTGTTATATCAGCACATCTAGGATTGTGCCCAGCACATAGTAGGTCCTTCCTATGTGTTTGTGAATGAGTGACCTAGGGAATTTGATACATCCTTTCTAAAGCCTTTTCTGGTCCTTACATCCTAGGATTCTGTAAGAGGCAGAGAAGTATGCCACTAGGTAAGTATTGCTGAAGTCTAATTGTTCACCCTTTGTAAGAAATGGTAACAGTATCTTTTGTTGAGATGGAAACTGATCTATGGGAGTGAGGCTTCCTAGAGATCAGAGGAGAAGGCTTATTGGTCTCTAATATCATTCCTAGACTCTATCACAGGGTGCCCTGAACATTCTGATTCTGAAAATGGAGAGAAATGTATAAAAAGAAGTGACTGTAGAAACAAGGACACTAAGTAGCAACAAGTGTGACTACCACACAGTTTTTGGAGGCTAATCCTTTCTCCAGCACCAAAGATCCTTGGAGAAATGGCTGATTCCAGGACTGGGGCAGGAAATTTACAAGATGAGCCTGGAGCATCTTTTCGTACTGGAGAATAAGAAAGTGCTCAAGAGAAACTCATCGGTGATATCGATTAAAGGGACACAGTAGCCAATGCAATGAGTTCCTAATGGTCAGCTTGAGCAGCAAAGTAAAGTAGTATTGTATCATAACCCAAGGTATGAAATAAATATACATGAGTCTAGTGATGGACAGGGAGGCCTGGTGTGCTGCGATTCATGGGGTCGCAAAGAGTCGGACACGACTGAGCGACTGAACTGAACTGATACTGATACAAATAAATGAATACCTCAACAAATGGGAGAAAATAGAAAAATCTGTAATAAATAAATGATGATGAAATGACAAATCTCCCATGCAGGAGAGCCCAAGTAATTTATGTATCTCCTTTGCTGTCAAGGAGATGGAGCATAAATCCCCACTCCCACACTTACTTAGGGTGTGTTGTTTATAGTGATTTCCTTCCAAAGGGTACAGCACAGAATGGGAGGGAGGGAAAGAGTAACTTTATTAGTATGGAACCTTGACAAACACCACCTTTGCCAGGTGATAAAGATTAGAATCAACAGTGACCGGTAGCATTCATAATATGCACCTTGGTAGATGTGATGAGGTGTGATGTGATGAGGTGTGATGAGGATGGCACTGTCTCTGTGGTTTTCCGCCCCCACATCTGTAACCTCAGCGTGATCATGAGGAAGACTTTAGACAAATCCCAATTGCTAGAGACATTCTGCAAAATACCTGGCCAATATTCCTACAAATAGGAAGATCATAGAAAATAAGGAAAATCTTAAAAAAATTGTCGCAGCCAAGAGGCACTTAAGGAAACATGACTACGAAATGTAGAATGGTTCCTTGGATGGGGTTCTGGAACAGAAAAAAGGACATTAGGTTAAAACTAGGAAAATATGAATAGAATATAGATTTTTGGTTAAAAATAATATGTCGATATTTGTTCATTATTCGTGATAAATGTGCTGTACTAATGTAGAATGGTTTAATGGGAGAAGAAACTGGGTATAGGATAAACGCACTGTTTTTGCAAATTTCTGTAGCTCTAAAACTGTTCTAAAAATGTTTTAAATTATTTAAATGTTCTTTTTAAAATGTAGCTGAATATATAAACTAATTAGGAGATGAAAGATGGGGAAGAGTTAGAGAACACTGAATTTCAGGGTCAATAAGAAATCATCAGTTTAGGATCTAATTGTTTGCTTTGTAGGTTTGTCTGTGGCCCACTTGGGGTAGATTTAGGGGAAGTTTTTCTTAAAGGAAAATACTGTTTATTCATCAGATATCCCTCAAGTATAACTCACCCATAATTTTCTGTTTCTAGCGTTTTGAGTTTTTTTCACATGAGCTGAAAAAGTCTAAAAATGTAACCACCCCCTTTTTGGCACTCTGCTGAAGTTGAGAAGAAACCATTTATATGGAAACTAGAATAGCTGGTATTTCAGACTAAGGTAATAAGCTTCAGCATTAACAATTCATGGATGTAATTTTTTGTGAAAATGTGGTTTATATTAATCTTCTACTGGTGTTTCTAAATTTGATATTTTAAAAACTCCATTCACTCAACTAAAGTTGATTGTGTGTTCATATACAGGGTGATATGGTGGTCAGGAATGTGACTTATACACAGATCCTGCTCACAAAGAGTTTTATCATTTAATGCTGGAGACAAGATATGCTTATCAGCAACTATATTCTTTAGTAGAAGTTTGTAACTTTCCAATAAAGGTGTAGATAAAGTGCTATCCAAGATAATTAGTGGAAGAGAGGTTCCTCCAAATAGGACTCATGAAAGAAATAGTAGTTTGACTTGGTCTTAAATAATTGCAGACTCCACTAAAGCAGAGGTTATGTATTATTAATTTGTGTACATCTTGCACATAGTAGGTATTCAATAACATTTGTTGGATGACTGTAGACTTTGTAAGTGCAGAGATGGGAGGAAGGAAAGACCTTATAGTCCTGCCTGTTGCTTCTAACAAAGTGATAGGAGCCCAGAGTCTGTGTATCTTATTTTTTCTTTGCCAGGTTGATTCTTTAGTTAACAAATTAGTTAATTTGATTTTGTCACTTTCCATTCTTGCATCTCAACAAATATATTATTTACAAATACATTATTTGCAAAGGTTTTTACAGTCGCAAGGATATGGAGTGGAGGAGCAGAGCCAGTCCTCTATTCAATCAGAGGGTTCTGTTTTTTAGGAGCCCACTGCACAGGCTGAGATTTATTCAGGCTACTTATACTTTTGTTTGCCTTTTGTCTTTGGACTACTTTAAGGCTTGTGGAACTCTCTACCATAGTGGTATAGATTCAGGGAGAAAAATAAAAATCAAATGAGTCATCTGCTTCTAAGTAACTCTGATCAGGGTTCTGGTGAAGGAGATTAAAACTACCTAAAGTACACATTGCGTATCATCTGTGGATTTCAGTTATATGGGTTCTTTCTCTCATTTCTATGGATTTTTAAGAGGTAGCTGATAGCTATCTCAGCCATTTTTAAGAGGTTTTCCATCATTGCACTATTGTAATTTAGTGGGGTTTTTTTAAGTGATCCAAGTTTTTAATCTACAAGTAGTAACAATAATGCATCCTGCCTTTCCCCCAAGAAATACAAAGTACTTTAATGGTAGATTTCTAGGGGTACAGCTATAATAACAACTAGCATAGATAAAACATCAAAACCAAAAGTTACAAAATAAAAGATAGGTACGTTAGACTTCATTGGGCTTCTTCCCAAGTAGCGCAGTGTTGAAGAACCTGCCTGCCAATGCAGGAGACACAAGAGATGTGGGTTCAATTCCTGGGTCAAGAAGATCCCTCGGAGTAGGAAATGGCAACTCACTCTAGTGTTCTTGCCTGGAAAATTCCATGGACAGAGGAGCCTCTAGGGCTGCAGTCCATGAGGTTGCAAAGAGTCAGACACGGCTGAGCACACATGCACTTAGACTTCATTAAAATAAGAAACTTTTGTGGTACCATCAAGAAAGTTTTCCAAATGAGACGTACAAATGGCTGGTAAGCACGTGAAAAAGTGCTAAATATCATTAGACTTAGGGAAATTAAAATCAAATCAAAACCAGAATGAGATGCTGTTTCACACTCCCTCGGATGGATATAATAATAACAAAGAGAAATAATACAAGCCTTGTGAGGGTGTGGGGTAACTGGAACCCTTCCGTATGATTGGTGAGAATAAAAAAAGATACAGCCATTTTGGAAAACAGTCTGGCAGTTCCTCAAAAAGTTAAATATCTAGAAAGTTACAATATGATCCAGCTATACAACTCATAAGTACATGCCCAAGTGAAATGAAAGCATATGTCCACACAAAAACTTGTACACAAATGTTCATAGCAACATTATTCATAATAGCCTCAAAGTGGAAACCACCCAAATGTCTATCAGCTGAGAAGTAGTTAAACTGAATGTGCCATAGCCATGTAGTAGAATATTGTCTGTCACTAAAAAGAAAGTACTCATGCATTCTGCAACATGGATGAACCTCAAAAACATAAGTGAAAAGAAGCCAGACCCCCCCAAAAGGTCATGTGTTATACGATTCCATTTATATGAAATGTCCAGAATAGGCAACTCCATAGAGATTCAAAGGGGCTGGTAGTTATTGGGAGGAATGAGAATTAGCTGTTAATGGATATGGGGTTTCTTTTAGGGGAGACAAAAATGTTCTAAAATTAGATCCTGATGGTGGTTGTACCATCTTGTGAATATACTAAATACCACTTAATTATATACTTTATATGGGGAATTAAAGAATCAACCTGCAATACGGGAGACCTGGGTTTTATGAGGAGGGCATGGCAACCCCCTCCAGTGTTCTTGCCTGGAGAATCCCCATGGACTGAAGAGCCTGGCGGGCTACAGTCCATGGAGTCGCAAAGAGTCGGACGTGACTGAGCAATGAAGCACGCACAATGTATGTGAAGCACATCTGTCCATAAAGCTGTTGTTCTCAGCATAGAGACAGTACTGGCATGCTGGACATGTACAGCTAACTCTAAATAAATGTTTTCTTTAAAATGGTTGCATCCAGTATTGGTGTGCAAAAGTTACAGGGCAGTCCTTTCTCAGCCTACTACTTCTTGAATTTTAGAATTAAGAAAAATTGAATTTGGCTAACCTTAATACAGCTTTCAAATGTATTAAATTTATACGCTGTGTAGTTTCCAAGAATTAGCAAATTCCAAAAATGTGAAAAGGTTAGGAGCTGCTTAGAAACATTGTAGTGACCATTGCTATTCTTAGAAAAGTAATTATACCAACATTGTATTTCAGTTCCAAAGCCAACAGAAACTATGTCAAGCAACCTTGCAAATGCTAGGAAAGCTGCTAGGAAGGAAAATTAGGAAATTAAATTAATATTAGCCTCTTGAGTCAGTACTTTTGTATGTGGTCCATTGTATTTTCTATTTGCCTTGAATTGACTTTGGTAATTAGATGTTGAATTAAGGAAACAGGTGGAAATGCATACTATATTGACAATATCCTTGTAGCAATAAAGCTCATAATACATTTTCCATTATGTGTCTTCAAACATTATTTATGCTGGATGTATGATTTGCCTACTTCCATTTTTAATATAATGTAATAGTACATTTGTAACTATTTGTTATTTTTTCCTCTTTTTATTTTCTTTGACTTCTCTCCTACTTTGGTCTCTATTCAGAGCTAAATTAAACATGCCAAAAGCTTTTCCTTTTGTAGAACATTGAAGAAGAGAAGAATGAAACACCTCTCCTTTCTTCAGTGAAAGGAGATCCTCATTCATTCATTCATTCATTCAGGAATTGTTTTTGAGTGTCTGCTCTTTGCAAGGCATTAGGCTCAGTCAGTTCAGTTAGATCTCTCAGTCATGTCTGACTCTTTGTGACACCATGGACTGCAGTACTCCAGGCTTCCCTGTCCATCACCAACTCCTGGAGTTTACTCAAACTCATGTCCATTGAGTCAGTGATGCCATTCAACCATCTCATCCTCTGTCGTCCCCTTTTCCTCCCGCCTTCAATGTTTCCCGGCATCAGGGTCTTTTCCAATGAGTCAGTTCTTTGCATCAGGTGGCCAAAGTATTGGAGTTTCAGCTTCAGCATCAGCCCTTCCAATGAATATTCAGCACTGATTTCCTTTAGAATGGACTGGCTGGATCTCCTTGCAGTTTAAGGGACTCTCAAGAGTCTTCTCCAACACCACAGTTCAAATGCATCAATTCTTCGGTGCTCAGCTTTCTTTATAGGCCAACTCTCACATCCATACATGACTACTGGAAAAACCATGGCTTTGACTAGATGGACATTTGTCAGCAAAGTAATGTCAGAGCTTTCTAATATGCTGTCTAGGTTGGTCATAACTCTTCTTCCAAGGAGCATCTTTTAATTTCATGGCTGCATCACCATCTGCAATGATTTTGGAGCCCCCCAAAAAATGAAGTTTGTTACTATTTCCATTGCTTCCCCATCTATTTGCCATGAAGTGATGAGACCAGATGCCATGATCTTAGTTTTCTGAATGTTGAGCATTAAGCCAACTTTTTCACTCTCCTCTTTTCCTTTCATCAAGAGGCTCTTTAGTTCCTCTTCACTTTTCTGCCATAAGGGTGGTGTCATCTGCATATCTGAGGTGATTGATATTTCTCCCAGCAATCTTGATTCCAGCTTGTGCTTTATCCAGCCCATGTGTTTCTCATGATGTGCTCTACATATAAATTAAATAAGCACGGTGACAATAGACAGCCTTGATGTACTCCTTTCCCAATTTGGAACCAGTCTGTTGTTCCATGTCCAGTTCTAACTGTTGCTTCCTGACCTGCATACAGGTTTCTAAAGAGGCAGGTCAGGTGGTCTGGTATTCCCATCTCTCTCATAATTTTCCACAGTTTATTGTGATCCACGCAGTCAAAGGCTTTGGAATAGTCAATAGATCAGAAGTAGATGTTTTTCTGGAACTCTCTTGTTTTTTGTTGATCCAGCAGATGTTGGCAATTGGATCTCTGGTTCCTCTGCCTTTTCTAAATCCAGCTTGAACATCTCAAAGTTCACGGTCATGTACTGTTGAAGCCTAGCTTGGAAAATTTTGAGCATTACTTTACTAGTGTGTGAGATTAGTTTCAATTGTGCGGTAGTTTGAACATTCTTTGACATTTCCTTTCTTTGGGATTGAAATGAAAACTGACCTTTTCCAGTCCTGTGGCCACTGCTGAGTTTTCTAAATTTGCTGCCATACTGAGTGCAGCATTTTCACAGCATCATCTTTTAGGATTTGAAATACCTCAAGTGGAATTCCATCACCTCCACTAGCTTTTGTTTGTTTGTTTATAGTGAGGCTTCCTAAGGCCCATTTGACTTTGCATTCCAGGATGTCTGGCTCTAGGTGAGTGATCATACCATCGTGGTTATCTGGATCATGAAGATCTTTTTTATATAGTTCTTCGTGTATTCTTACCACCTCTTCTTAATATCTTCTGCTTCTGTTAGGTCCATACCATTTCTGTCCTTTATTGTGCCCATCTTTGCATGAAATGTTCCCTTGAAAAAAATCTCTAATTTTCTTGAAGAAATCTATAGTCTTTCCAATTCTGTTATTTTCCTCTGTTTCTTTGCATTGATCTCTGAGGAAGGCTTTCTTGTCTCTCCTTGATGTTCTTTGGCACTCTGCATTCAAATGGGTATATCTTTCCTTTTCTCCTTTTCCTTTCACTTCTCTTCTTTTCTCAGTTTTTGTAAGGCCTCCTCAGACAACCATTTGGCTTTTTTGTATTTCTTTTCCCTGGGAATGGTCTTGATCCCTGCCTCCTGTACAATGTCATGAACCTCCATCCATAGTTCTTGAGGCACTCTATCAGATCTAATCCCTTAAATCTATTTCTCACTTCCACGGAGGAGATACCCCACATCCAAGGGCAGAGAAGCCCAGCAAGATGGTAGGCACTGGAGCATACACCACGTCCAAAAACAAAGGGGAAGCCCCAGGAAGATGGTACAAGGGGTGAAATCATGTTTAGAATCAAACCCCATACCTGCCAGATACACTCAGAGGGCTCAAACAAACCTTGTGTGCACCAGAACCCAAGACCCCACAGAGACTGAGATAGAAGTGTGTTTGAGTGTCTCCTGCAGAGGTCCAGGTCAACAGTGGACTGCCACAGGGACAGGGGCTCTGGGTGCAGCAAACTTGGGTAGGGTATAAGCCCTCTTGGAGGAAGTCATCATTAACCCCACTATAGAGCTACCAGAACTTACACAGGACTGGGTTAACTGACTCTTGGAGGGCACAAACAGAACCTTGTGCGCACCTGGACCCAAGAGAAAGGAGCAGTGACCCCACAAGAGACTGACTCAGACTTGCCCGTGAGTGTCCAGGAGTCTCCGACGGAGGTGTGGGTTGGTGGTGGCCTGCTGCAGGGTTAGGGGCACGGAGTGTAGCAGTGCCTGCATCAGACCTTTTGAAGGAGGTTGCCATTATCTTCATTACCTCCACCATAGTTTGGCCCCAGGCAAATAACAGGGAACACAGCCCCACCCATCAACAGATAATTGGATTGAAGATTTACTGAGTATGACCCTATCACTTCATGGCAAATAGATGGGGCAACAGTGGAAGCAGTGACAGACTTTATTCTTGGGGGCTCCAAAATCACTGCAGATGGTGATTGCAGCCATGAAATTAAAAGTTGCTTACTCCTTGGAAGAAAAGTTATGACCAACCTAGACAGCATATTAAAAAGCAGAGACATTACTTTGCAGACAGAGGTCCATCTAGTCAAAGCTATGGTTTTTCAGTAGTCGTGTGGATGTGAGAGTTGGACTATAAAGAAAGCTGAGCGCCAAAGAACTGATGCTTTTGAGCTGTGGTGTTGGAGAAGACTCTTGAGAGTCCCCTGGAGTGCAAGGAGATCCAACCAGTCCATCCTAAAGGAATCAGTCCTGAATATTCACTGAAAGGACTGAAGCTGAAACTCCAATACTTTGGCCACCTGATGCAAAGAACTGACTCTTTTGCAAAGACCCTGATGCTGGAAAAGATTCAAGGCAGGAGAAGGGGATGACAGAGATGAGACGGTTGGATGGCATCACGACTCGATGAGTTTGAGTGGACTCCGGGATTTGGGGATGGACAGGGAGGCCTGGTGTGCTGCAGTCCAGGGGGTCACAAAGAGTCAGACATGACTGAGCAATTGACCTGAGCATGGCCCCACCCGTCAGAACAAGACCCAGTTTCCCCCTCAGTCAGTCTCCCCCATCAGGAAGCTTCCGTAAGCCTCTTATCCTTCTCCATCAGGGGGAAGACAGACTGAAAACCACAATCACAGAAAACTAACCAATCTGATCACATGGACCACAGCTTTGTCTAACTCAGTGAAACTATGAGCCATACCATGTAGGGCCACCCACGATGGACAGGTCATGGTGGAGAGTTCTGACAAAATGTGGTCCATTGAAGAAGGGAATGGTGAACCACTTCAGTATTCTTGCCTTGAGAACTCCATGAACAGTTTGAAAGGCAAAAAGATAGGACACTGAAAGATGAACTCCCTAGGTCGGTAGGTGCCCAATATACTACTGGAGACCAGTGGAGAAATAACTCCAGAAAGAATAAATAAATGGAGCCAAGGCAAAAACAACACCCAGTTGTGGATGTGACTGGTGATGGAAGTAAAAAGCAATATTGCATAAGAACCTGAAATGTTAGGTTCATGAATCAAGGCAAATTGGAAGTGGCGAAACAGGAGATGGCAAGAGTGAACATCGACATTTTAGCAATCAGTGAACTAAAATGAACTGGAATGGGTGAATTTAACTCAGATGACCATTGTATCTACTACTGTGGGCAAGAATCCCTTAGAAGAAATGGAGTAGCCATCATAGTCAACAAAAGAGTCCAAAATGCAGTACTTGTTTGCACTCTCAAAAACGACAGAATGATCTCTGTTGGTTTCCTAGGCAAACCATTCAATATCACAGTAATCCAAGTCTATGCCCTGACCAGTAATGCTGAAGCAGCTGAACTTGAACGGTTCTATGAAGACCTACAAGACCTTTTAGAACTAACACCCAAAAAAGATGTCTTTTTCATTATAGGGGACTGGAATGCAAAAGTAGGAAGTCAAGAAACACCTGGAGTAACAGGCAAATTTGGCCTTGGAGTACAGAATGAAGCAGGGCAAAGGCTAATAGAGTTTTGCCAAGAGAACGCACTGGTCATAGCAAATGCCTTCTTCCAACAACACAGGAGAAGACTCTACACATGGACATTACCAGATGGTCAACACCAAAATCAGATTGATTATATTCTTTGCAGCCAAAGATGGAGAAGCTCTATACAGTCAGCAAAATCAAGACCGGGAGCTGACTGTGGCTCAGATCTGCTGCTGCTGCTGTTGCTAAGTCGCTTCAGTCATGTCCGACTCTGTGCGACCCCATAGACGGCAGCCCACCAGGGTCCCCCGTCCTTGGGATTCTCCAGGCAAGAACACTGGAGTGGGTTGCCATTTCCTTCTCCAATGCATGAAAGTGAAAAGTGAAAGTGAAGTTGCTTAGTCACGTCCGACTCCTAGCGACCCCATGGACTGCAGCCCACCAGGCTCCTCCGTCCATGGGATTTTCCAGGCAAGAGTGCTGGAGTGGGGTGCCATCGCCTTCTCCGGTGGCTCAGATCATGAACTCCTTATTGCCAAATTGAGACTGAATTTGAAGAAAGTAGGGAGAACCACTAGACCATTCAGGCATTAGGCAAGGCTGCAGGTTTTTCTAAAAATAGTCACGGAGATTACTACAAAGCTGAACTCTGCAACACGGTTTAATGTAACATCACAGTGCTGTGAATGATGGTAGCAGCAAAGAGACAAGACTGTTGTAGGTGAGAGAAATAGATAATTCCATTGAACTGTCTGTGACAGAGTGACAAATGGCCGCAGACCCTGCTCAGGCCCCAATCATGAGCTGAAGAATGACTGCATTTCCCAGGGGTGAGATAGTGCTTTGCCCTGGTGTTAAAGCCAGCTGTTCTCCTAGTCAGGATATAACAGCATTGTATTCATATATCAAAGCGAGTGGATGACAAACCCTTTATTTCTCCTTTCTACTCTTCTCCTTCTGCCCTTTTCTTATCCTCTAAACGTCCTTTCTGACCTTTCCTATCTCGACTTCGTTTCCCCTCCTACCTATATACTGTCTATTGAAGAATAGTCTATATTACTAGCTTTATTATCACTGATATTTCTGAAGAAATTGTCTGGTTTTCTGTATTGAGCTTAAAGGACATGTAGATAAATATGTACATAAACATAATCCACTTTTTTTTTTTTCTATTTTCCCATTCTCTTTTACCATTTTAAATTGTTTTAACTACTGTTGATGTGGGTTGAGCAGTCTTTTGGTATGAATCATTTAAGCGTAGTCAGAATACAAGATATACACCAGAGGGGGAGTGAATCTGTCACAACGTGTTAGCCATCTCTCTTCTGCTAGAAAAGATGCGTGACAGGAGAATGAGTCCTTGCCGTCAATGCCATTCCTAAAAATCTAAGGTTAAATTGAGAAATATCTAGGAAAAAATGATGAGGTTTGCTAATTACTCAGTAATGCCACTTCTAATCCTCCTGGGGAAGAACAGTTGCCTTCCTGGACACATCAGTCTAATGCTAGAGAGACTGAATTCTAACTCCCTGATGAGTGAGTGAAAGTTGCTCCATCATGTCTGACTCTTTGCGATCCCATGGACTACACAGTCCATGGAATTCTCCAGGCCAGAATGCTGGAGTGGGTAGCCATTCCTTTCTCCAGGGGATCTTCCCAACCCAGGGATTGAACCCAGGTCTTCCGCATTGCAGACGGATTCTTGACCAGCTGAGCCACAGTGGAAGCCCAAGGTGAGGGCCTGCCCTCTCCGAGGTTTAGGATTTTAAAAATTGTGAGACTACGAACTGAATTGGATAGTTCAACTAATTTTTCCCACTAACCAGTGAGTGTAGGCTTGGAAGGAAAGTCAGATTAGTTCTAAGCAAAATAAAGGAATTTTGTTTTTCTTTCCAAATCTGAGTTGCACTTTGAGCTGCTGTGTGTTGCAGGTTATGTTTAAGCGACAGTCAGAGGAAGTATAGTCATCAGAGGAGTTTGAGACAGAATATTCAGAAGTAGAAGATGAACGCAGGGCATGTGTTCATGGGAAGTAAAGGAAGCAAGAGTTTAAAAAAAAAAAAAGCTGTAGTCATCAGTGTTGCATGATACTTAACAGGGAACACGATGATTGAAATGTGCCTGTTGGATTTAACAGCAAGGAGGATATTGATGGCCTTCGTCAGAACCTTTTAGTAACATCGTGGGGCAGGGGTCCTCATTAAAACACAGGAGTGAGGAGAAGAGTTAGTATCTGAGGATTCTGAACAGCACTGCTTCTCCTCGCTGGAAGCCCATGAATAAAGCAAAAACAGAAAAGTGTAAGGCTTAGAAAGAAACCAAAATAACATTGGTACAGACGATGCCATTTTTCTTTTTTCTACTGGAAAAATCCAAGAGACTCTACAAACTACTGAGTACAAGAATATATAAAAATCAGAGTTTGATTTTCCTTCCACGTCCTTGGCATGTATTTATCTTGTTCATTCCTCTTAGTAACTACACTGAAGTACAGTGATCATCCCTATTCCATTGATAAGGTAGTGGTGTTACAGAGAGGTGAAGTAGCAAGCACAGTCACCCAGCCACATGGGTAAGAGGACTTGAGTCCAGGCTTGTCCAGCTGCAGGACCCAGACTCTTAATCACTGCTCCCCACTGTCCTCAAAGACAAGGGACAGAGGAGTTAGAAGAGACCCAGGATACAAGGAGAGTTTTTCTGAGGTTTTTTTCTTTTTCTTTTTTTTTTAAGAGATAGGTGAATGTTGAGTGAGCGTGTGAGTGATGGGGATGAGAGAGCCTGATTAATGAAACTTAGGTGTGAAGGAGACAGAAAAAAAATGAGATTTTTTTTAAAAAAAAGAAGAACCTCAGGTCACATTCGACCTTGGTGGGGAGAAAGGATGTATCCTCCGTTGACACTCAGTCAAGAGTGGTGCTGTCTGAGCAAACTGTGGAGTTTGGAGGAGGAAGGCGCTTCTGGTGGTGCTCTACCCTGCTGACGAGCGCTCTCTGACCGGCTGTGAAGGGCAGTGCTGTGTTAGGAGCTTTGCCTGTAATTTTTGTGACGTGTGACTCAGCTGCTCTCGCCAGCGGCTTCTCTCAGGTCAGCACACATTTCTCACTTAGTTCAGCCAAGCAGCGCCTTCACAGAGGGTTTACTATGGGGAAGGTCTGTCAGGGACACCCATGTGACATTTTTGAGTCATTCTGTTTAGATGGCTCTAGGACAGAATAAGAGCCTCTCAGCCGATGAATAAGAAATACCAGACTGACCTCAACTTCCTGAGATGGCACCAGAGCTTCTCAGGTTTGCGATACATAGACAGGAAATAGATCTTTCAACTTAGGCTCAGCCTTGTTCAATTGGCAGTCGGGTCGAAGGAAAATAGAGTAAGGCACCAAGCTCTAACGAGGGAAGCAGCCTCATGATTGCACATCACTGGTGGTGTAGATGGCAAGGAGTCTCCAAATCCGGCTACTTCTGTGGGCTAACAACACTAGTAGGCAGATAATAATCAACAGACCTTCTTTGGATAAGAAAGTAAAATATCCTTCAGGAGACACAACACATTTTGACACCTCCAAGCAAACGCCAGAAGAATTTGGCAGAAGACATTCCAGCAAATGCCAGCATCTCAGTCAGCCAGGAGGCTGTGTGCTTGGCTCACAGCCAGGCAGGCACATGTACAGACTAAGGGGTCCTCCTTGACACCACCGGGGTGGCAGTGAGGACCGCATTCCAGGTGTCATACGCATTCAAGCTTGAACTCAGACCAAGCCTTGGTGGTGTACAACCTGTTCCAGGGTTGATGTCATTGCTTAGTGATTATAAATTTCTTAACAGTCTCTGTGGCCTTCTGTCAGCTTGCCATGGCAAGACAACAACAAAAAAATATAAACTGTGGGTTTATGGAGCGCGTCCTCTGGGGATGGGCACTGTATCTTGTAACTCAGCCAGTTACAAGAAGAGCCTCCGGTGGCAGCATGGCTGCCGGCTCCGCGGGGCATGGAATGGAGTCTGGAACCTGTTGCGTGTGCTGGGAGGAATTCAGCCCTTCTAGAGGTAGGTCAGGTCTTTGGCAAAAATGGACAGGGGCGAAGAGGAGGATTCGAGCAAGTGGCATCAGGATAAAGCAGTGGCTATGGGGACTCTTGGAGTAAGCAAGCATCATTGAGTGTTTCAGGGAGTCGGCTTCAGGGCCAGAAATCACCAAAAGAGGGGATAGGTGCACAGGCGGATGAGGGGGAGATAGGCTCTGTAACTTGGGTTCAGGGAAAATGGACGCCTGATTACAGGCAGCCACCTGCTAGGTTAGAGCTCGACTGAGCCTGATAACAGAACGTTAGTATTGAACCAGGGCTGCTTTTTATTATGATGATGATTGGAATATAATTGCTTTACAGTGTTAGTTTCTGCTGTACGATAATGTGGGTCAGCTATATGTGTACATATATCCGCTCCCTCCTGAGCCTCCCTTCCACCCCACCCCCCACGGCATTGCAGAGCACCGAGCTGAGCCCACTGCGCTGCAGGCGGCTGTGCATACTCGAGCTGTCTGTTGCGTGCATGGTAGTGTGTATATCAGTGCTACTCTCGATTCGTCCTTCCCCCTCCCTCCCCCCCACCATGTCCACTCACCTGTTCTCTCCCTCTGCACTTCCATTCCTGCCCTTTGAATAGGGCTTCTTAAATCTCTTGCCTCTCAGCTCCCAAATTTCAGACTGTCCCAAACCCTGGAGAAAGAGCTACATTTGAGATAGCTGATGTTTCTGAGGATTTGGTGTGGAGATTGAGGCCAGGGTGGAAGGACATGGAAGTAGGCAAGCCCTGTATCTCCCTACCCCAAACAGTGCTAACTAAGGGGAAAATACTTTCTCTGAGATAGACACACACATAAGCCCATTAACACCCAAAGGAGTAAGAAAGGGAATACGGCTTTCTCTCTCTAATCCCTTACTGTGAAACTGATGCCGAAACAGGTGTTAAGGCAGGTGGTAAACGAGGGCAACATGTCTCCATTTACCTGTCTACAGAAGTTTGTGAACTTGAGCATAGGCCAGCGGGCCTCCAAGGAAAATACAGACATTACTTGGTCAGGCTAACAAAGCATTTGAGTTCCTAGTCTGATCATTCTACCTGGAAGACCTGAGAACCTAAATTACTTGGCTGGAGAAGGAGGGTTGAATGAACAGTAGTCTTCCCTGCATGACCTTTAAGATCCTATTGTGACAAATTCTAT
Organism: Budorcas taxicolor; assembly: GCF_023091745.1. Taxonomy (NCBI): domain Eukaryota; kingdom Metazoa; phylum Chordata; class Mammalia; order Artiodactyla; family Bovidae; genus Budorcas; species Budorcas taxicolor. The sequence continues at coordinate 59,531,437 of NC_068930.1, read as the reverse complement.
CACTGTTCTTTTCAGGTAAACCAGATTCAATTAGACACGTGCCTGAAAAGTATATTTTCATTGACTTTTGATTATCAAAATTGGAATCTTTTTCACACCCAGACTACTGCCAAGGAAGCAAGAGCAGAAACTTCGATTCTGCAGCCTGGCTAAATTCCAGAATCCTGTGTGACCAGGCATACTCCTGAAATCGTTCTAACCACCAACTTCAGATACGCTGTATCTGTGGCCTGCTGTGTTTTCCTGTATGTTGTGAGTGCTGCAGGGAATATTTATACTCTTGATCGAGCAGGTGCGAATAAATCAAAATCACCATTTACTGAACATTTACTAGATATGGGATACTGTGCTAAGCCCCGAACATGAATGATCTTGTTTGATTTTTTATAAATCTTTAGGGACGAACCATTTTCCCTGTGTTACAGAGAAAGCTAGACTTAGATCAAATAACTTGCCCAAAGTCACCAAGTTAGTAAAAGAACCAAAATTTGAACTCAAGGAGATTGACTGCAGTGCCTGTGATTTTAATCATTGTATTCCATTGCCTTTCATCTCTCTACTTCTGAAATTAAGTCAGAACTAAAACCATTTTTTAAATATTGGAAATGTTTAGCTATGTAGTTTCCTGAGGGGGAAAAGAAAAATCTCACAAAGCAAAAGGAAATAATGGGATGAATGAAAACCTCTATTGAATATACACAGTGCAAATTATAACACATGAAAATATTAAGCATAGAGCTCACTAATGCAGTATCAAAGAGGCTTGTATGAAAACTATCATTTGTGGTATATTTGTTGAGACACTTAGAAGAGAATTTGTCCTTTATTGTCAGTTTGAGAAGCTTTAATAGTCTATTTTCTGGCCTGCTGGAATATTTTAAAAGCTTCTCAAGTGACTGACCTGGTTAGTATACAGCCTGCTTCTGGCTGTATTATCTGTAGAACAGGAGCAGAGTCATCAGTTGAGAAAAACAAAAGAAGACGTCCCTGTCTTTAGTTTCTCTAATGTCTTTGAAACATTCAGGTAATCTTAAAGTTAATATGGAAGAAGGTGTACAGTGGTTGAGGAATACCACAGATACAGCCACCAAACACTGGTGTACATGAAAAAGAACAAAAGAGCACTGACGTTATTGATTTTGTTTCTGTATTTTCATAGGGAAATAATGGAATAGCTGTCATATCCACAGTTTGAGTTCCCCAGGCAGTCTTCCATTCTTGCTTATTTCGAGGAATTCAAAGACAGCCTTCACGTGCACTGCCTTCGTAATTGCTTTTGTCAGCTAGGGCAGGTAGCCACATGTGCCACTAGGCCGGCAGGGCCCAGAGCACGTAGGGGTCTAATCACTCTGCCAGGCCTTCTGATTAGGACACTCAGTCAAACTAACAGCCCACCTGCACGCTCAGGGCTTCTCCTTTCCTCCCTTTTGGAAAAAACTTGTAGTCAGAAAGCTCCTGTTGTATTAGCCGAGAATAGATTTCTCCTCCCGCTTCAGTTCCAAGCCTTTCTTCTCTCGCTGGCCTGCCTCAGACTTCACCTTCTTTTGTTTGGCATCCCTCATCCCTTCCGTGCAAGCTCAGTGTGACAGACTGCAGAGCCGCCCTCAGACTTTCCCCGGGGTCACACCGTGCCAGCCTCTCCTTAGCCTCCTCCTTCACCTCCTCTTTTTAGGGGGGACAGAGTGGGATCCGTGGTGTGGCTGAGCTTTGCTAACAGGCAGAAATGCCTGTGATTTAGTATCTAACTAGGAAGACTTAGAAAGTGAAACGTGCTGCTTTTTCCCAGCATAGGCTTCTGTTACCACAAAGCTTGAGCATAAAGCAACAAGGAGCTCAAAACTGCAGTGAGCCCATCTGGGTTTGCTTCACTCATCCAGGGCTCTGGAGTCATTAACACATCAAACATTTCTAAAAGCACTGGTCCTTACATCGTAAATCATATCAGTAACACCAGGTATTTTCAACTGTACCTTACACTGCTGTCCCAGGAGAAGTAAATAGAAAAATAAACAAATGATAGAATGAGGCAGCTTTGTGATTCTACTCTGTCATACCCCAGTGTAGGACTGTGTTACACAAATCTTATCAAAACACCAATTTCCTTGGTTCCCCTCCCTTAACCCTGCAAGTTCAACAAAAATTCATTTCATTTAATTTTTTAAATTACTGTTGTAATGAGCACGTGTGTGTGTTCGTGTCCAACTATCTGTGAGAATGAAAAATGATCACATATGCTCATCCTCATTTAGTCTGTCTAATATTCTGCTAGGAATTTACAATATATATCTGCTATCACTTTTTTAATTTGTTTCCCATGTTCAGAATTGCCTGAGAGATCAGGTTACCAAGGCGGAGTATTTGTGACTCATTCATCCATTTATTCATTCATTACAAGACACATTGGAGGTTAGCACACACAAAAATAAGACATAGTCCATACACACAAAGAATTTATAATCCCAAGGAGCTTTTTCATTCATTCATAAATGCAGTCCTTGCTGATCATGTTCTCAGGCATTCTCACTTGCAGAACACTCTGGTCAGAATGACCTGTAGGGCTTTTAAAAATTAGTATTGCTCAGGCCCCACCCTACATAGTCAGAACTGCGAGGCCTCTGTTTGATTTTTAAGCTTCACAGGTGATTCTGGTGTGCAGCTACAATCCTGAGAAGCAGAGTTCGTTGTGGTAGTTGATTGTTTTGGTCAACACACATCCCCACCTCAATCCCATGTAACCTTGTATTTTATTTACCATGTTTTCTCTGTCATTCCTTGTGACGTTCTGCGTATGAATCCTAGCCACGATGGTGCCTACAGGCTCAGTAGCTCCAGCACTGAAATTATCTTTGGGCAGGTAAAATCAAGTTGCCATGAAATGTCAAAGTCAGTTTCTTGGTTCAGACATCACCCATTCAGATTCCATAACACTCATTGCTCTCCTGTTGTGACTGCGAGGTTGAATCCTACACAGCTATTCATGTTTTGTTTTGTTTTGTTTTTCCCTTGAGGCAAAAGGTGCAGCAGTTATCCAAAGGGCTTTGAAACAGGGAAGCAGATGTAAGTTAAATATGGTGGTAGGAGCCATGTCATAAAGATTTATAAGCTTGTTTCAGAAATGAAGTTGCAGGGGGGTACGTTGGCTTGATGCCAAGAAGAAACTGGCATTGTCTTCTTAATTCAGTCTGCCTGGCTGACAGCGTTACCTGTTAATCCATTTCCTCTCATGTGTGGCCTCTCGTTCCTTCATTCAGTGAATATTTATTGAATCCTTACATCGGGCACTGTGCTAGGGCTGTGGATGTAACAGTGGACAGAGTAGAAGTTGTTCAGCTTGTTTCTTTGAGCCTTCCCGGGAGAAAAAAGTAGCTTCATTATTTTGTCAGTATCACGATGTCCATCCTTCTGAGCTTCTACCACTGACTGGCAGGGAAGACAAACCACCTACATATCCAGTCCACTTGAAAGCTTCAGCTTTGACACAATGATTCCAACAGTCCCTTGAGGTTGTGTCACACAGATGACAAGCCTGTCGGTCTCTGGGACCTGGGGGCACCTTCCCTTATCCCCTTGAGTGCTGCCTGCTCTGCGGGCATCGTGGCTGGCAGTGTGGCTGGTGGCTGCCTGCTCAGAACCCTGCCCAGCTCACTCCGGCTAGCTGGGCTTCACCTGGATTTCTACTGGTTGCCTACCCCTGAGTCTTCCTCCTCTTGTCATCTCTCAGGCTCTGAGCCTCAGGGGACTTATGGGATCTCAGGACACCTAAGCATCAGGCTCTTCTCTGCCAGCCCTGCTATGACACTGACTTGCCGGGTCTGTGCCCCGTGTGGGAGTGGAGGCCACCTGAGAGTTGATCATGTCCTAGAGTCTCAAACAGGAAGAGAGCAGGCACTCAGCCACTGGTTTCCTCCTCACTTAACAGGCCCTGCAGGATAGGGAAATCAGAGCTGCCTTGAGGCCCTTCCCCAGATCTCCCAGGCTCTGCAAGGACAGGGCTTTCTCTGACATTATATCCTCCTCCCTCCATAGACCTACTGTGGCTGAAGAGCTGGATGGGGTGTCTTCTCTACATTCTCTTTTCCGGTAGGCTTGTTGGTTAATAAAGCAAAGCGAGAGGTAAAGGATTTTGGAAAATCCTCTTGCAAGCCAACTGGGCTTGCAAGGCTGCCGTCTTGAGGCATGTTGTCCATTCTGTTGTTGTGTGCCGTTGTTCATCCTCTGCTCCTGTTGCCATGTGACTTGCAGCACCTCCTATGAGAGGAGTACATAGCCTTGCCCCATTGATGTGGGGCGGAGACAAGTACTTTCACTGGTCAATGGCATGTGAGCGGATGTAATAGGCGCCACATCTGAGCAGAAGCCTTGAGAGTCAGTGCACGTTTCCACCAACCCCCTTGTTCTGTTCCTTCTTCCATGAGGGTGGCACCCTCAAACACGAGCTTCTTCATCAGCCTGGGTCACAGAACAAGCTGACCCTGGCCTGCGGCCAGGCTCTAATGCAAGTAGAAAAGAAAATTTTGTTGCTTTCAGCCCCTGAGATTTGGGGTTGTTACTGTATAGCAAAGCTGACTAATATACTCCATAAAGTTTTGCATATCAAAAGCCAAATGTCACTTCCTTCTTTCTATTTATATTCCTTCTCTAATAAATTGTTATCTCTCCCCAAGCAGATGGACGCCTTGAGCTAGAAAGGGTGAAGGTTAGTTATGCATTCAGAAAGGCAAAAGAATAAACCATCTGAATTCTTTTCAAAATATTGCCAGGTTACATAAAGAGAGAAACTTCGTATGGAAAACAAACTGTGATATTTTGGGTTTTGTTTGTTTTGATTTTGTGTGTGTTCTGCTTTGGGGGTTGTTTGCTCCGAAAGAAAGACGTAATCACCACTGTGTATATATATCTATATCTATATATATATATATATAGATATATATACACACACACCATACATACATGACGGTATATTCTGTGCATACAGCGCATGCAGGCAACAATTAGCAAGTGGTTATAAAAAGATAGAAAGTAACATTTTGAGGTTATGATATTGTTACAGAGAAGTAATATGTAGAAGAGGGTGTTAACCTCATACAGTGTGCACATGCTCAGCTGTGTCTGGTATAGCCTGCCAGGCTCCTCTGCCCATGGAATTTTCCAGGCAAGAATACTGGAGTGGGCTGCCATTTCCTTCTCCAAACCTCATACAGTGGCAGGTAACTTCTGGGCTATGGTCTTAGAGTTATAGTCCACGGTTTGTGACGAACCACAGGATCCTTCTGTCTTTATTGCTTGATTGAGCTCAGATTCCCACAAACAGCAAGGATTCTTCTTGCCATTTTTCATTCTATTGTATTTTAGGGATTTGCAAGCAGGTAGGACTAACTTAGTGGTGAACACACCTGCTGTTTGTTTACTTATGGTAGAGACAGACAGAAGAACTGGGAGACAATGAGGAAAGAACTGTTGGTCCCACAGTGATTATTTTGGCTGCATCTGTGCACACGCAGTAATCACCTCGAGCAGACAAATTTTGGAAAAGGTAGAAAAACGTAGTAGCTTTTTCCTTTAGAAATGCATAGGGTTCTGCTGGGTTTGAGTGATCAGAAGATTTCCCTGCTGCTGTGGTTCATTTCTGGCTTTGCATACAGAACTGCCCACCATTTTTTGTTGGAGGAAAATCATTTCTCCATGCTCAAACCTGGGATTTGATAAGAACAGAAAAAAGGGGGAAACTGACTGGGGCCCTCCTGGATACCAAAACCCCTCTGTGTTCCCTGTTTCTTGTTTGTAGGAAAAAAAAATTTTTTTAAGACCCTCTTTTAGGCCTTCGGTGAGTTCCAGAGAGCAGACTCAACCATTGACAAGATAGCAAAGTCACTGGACCCCTACCTAGTTCCTCCTGAAGGGATATAGATAGCAATCTGATGAATATCTCTGAGTTACTGTGTGGAAACTAAGACCCCCACCCAGGTGGAGAACGGTGATTGCATGCTGACCACAAGCACACAGACCCCAGAGAGGCTGGAACTAGAAGGTTAGGATTCTGGAGACTCCACCCTGTTACCTCACCATCAGCCAATCAGAAGAAAGTCACATCCTTGCAGCCCCCACCCCAAATATTGCCTTTTAAAACTCTTTCCTGAAAACAGTCAGGGAGTTCGGGTCTTCTGAACCTGAGCCACCCATGCTCCTTGCTGGGTTCTTGCAATAAACCTTTCTCTGCTCCAAACTCCAACATTTCTATCTGTGTGGTCCCACTATGCATCAGGCACACAAACTTAGGTTCGACAACAAAAATAACAGTCCTAATATTTTTGAGGTCCACCTTCAGATACTTTGTTGTGCTGGACAAAGTTTACAGCTGGATCTGATAACTGACCTACAAATCTTATGACTAACTACATTATAAACTTAAGAAAAGAGTAAAGTAAGGCCTAATCGTTCCTAAAATAATTGATCATGTGCTATGAATTTGGAAAGAAAAAAACTATCTCATGAGAAATATAGTAATAGATATTCTGGTATATTCCAGTATAGTCAAATGCTGTTTTAAATTATAAGTAGATAAAAGTATAAGTGGAGCACATTTTATTCAAAACAAAACATACTTAATGAAATTTGTGTCATTAAAAAAAAATTAGACTGGGAATGATCGCCTGGGCCTATATAAGCAAAGGCCATGAGAAAAGGCTGTATTTTTTTCTGGGTCAAATTTCAGAACGTTCCTTGTTTAACAAAGAAAATCATACCTTGCTGATGCCCAGAAAGTCAGCAAGTGAGCAGCCACCAAACCTGGCCCTCTAGACCAGCGGTCCCCTTGCCTGTCACTCATTTGCCATCTGCATCTGTTTGCTGCTTCTGTACCCGTCAGATGCTTTGTCTCCTAGTCTCCTAACCCACCTTTCTCTGAGTAATCCTTCCACTGAGTCTTGTGCACCATATTTTATTCCAAAGCCAACAGTATTCCATGTTTATACTCAGAAATATACCTAAGCCGTGAATTACCTTTTAGTGCATAGAACCCTCTGATAACCAGAAAAGTGAATGCTCACCCCCTGAGTCAGTTGTCCCTATATCTTGGCAGACTGGAGATAGATGTTTCTAATTTCCACGCCTCTGCTTTGTTTGCTGGCATGTCCTTCTCTTTCATTTCTGTCTTCCTCCAAGGCCTGTTCACACACCATTTCTCTGTGGAGCCTTTGTCACTTCTTCTGAACCCCAGCTGGATGTTATCACTCTTATCTCTGCATTCTGCTAGCACTGAGTCACTGTTTTTCTCATAGAAATGTTAGTGATATTTGGCTCTATATTACAGTTATCTGCGCTCATTGTGTATCTCTCCTCATAGTGTTGATGGTGATAGCAGCTCCCATATGCTGACACCTTTCTCTTTGCCAGCCCCTGGGCTAACACTTTATATAACGGGTGTGTTCAGTCATGTCTGACTCTGCGATCCCATGAACAAGAGCCTGCCAGATTCCTCTGCCCATGGAATTTTCCAGGCAAGAATATCGGAGTGAGTTGCCCTTTCCTGCTCCATGGAATCTTCCTGACCCAGGGATTGAGCCTGTGTCTCCTGCGTCTCCTGCATTAGCAGGCAAATTCTTTACCACTCTGCCACCCGGGAAGCCCTTATACCTCACAATAACTCTGTGAGTTAAGTATATTATCATCTCACTTTTACAGATGAGGAAATTAAGCCTAAAAGAGCTTAAGTAAGGTGGGCCAAGATCATAGAGCTAAATATAGGAAAGTCTCTTCAACTCCAGAACCAGTGCTTATAATCACTCCTCTGTTACTAAGCTATGAGCTTCTTAAGATTGGGAGCTGAGAGAGAATAGAGGAAACTCAGCTTTTACTAAATATTTAATCTGTACCTGATGCTTGAGTCGGAGCTCTCAGGTATGTTATCATATGAGGTCATGTTATCTTCTCCATTTATAGATGATTATAGTTCACAGTGAACAAAGCTAAAAAGTCAGGGAATAGACTTTGAAAGATATTTATGGTACGTGTAACTGGGAAAGAATTGAGAGCCAGAATATAATCAGTAAGGAAAAGACTAACTTCCTAGTTAAAAACAGGAACAGGAAGTTTACTGAAGGAGAACCCTATAACAGACAAAAACACATGAAATGATATTCAACCTCTTTAATAATTAGGGAAATGTAAGTTAAAGCAATGAGATACTACTTCATACCCATAGTACTGGCAAATATTAAAACACCTGACATCTAGTGTTGGTGAATGAAAATGCTCCTACAATGCTGGATGCAGAAGAGGATAATCTGTCAATCTGGAGAGCAGTTTGTGCTAGGAAGATGATCACACCCTGTGACCAGCAATTCCACCTTCAGATCTATCCCCTAGAGAGTTTCTCCTAGGAGGCATGTTCAGTGCCAGTATTATTTGGGGAATTGGATAAATTGTAGTATTGTCATAGAGTTGAAAATCATAGGGCGTGAAAACAAATGGTCTGCCAGATATCTGGAGGGTTCTTCTTTCTTTTTTTTTTCCCTGTGATTGAAATATTTTATAACAGAATAAAAGATGAAACAAAACTTAGATTTTAGACCAGGTTTTATATATTGTAATACCTAATAATTGTTTTTTGCATTAAGCGTGTGTGCACGGGGTCAACAGCAGTCACAGTATAGTGAGTGCTCGCTTATTCCTAGGTGCTATGTATACTTCACAGTGTGGTTTTCCAACAGCCCTACAATGCAGGCATTGTTAGACCCGCTAGTAAATGAGGCCAGGGAAGAAAAGTATGTCTTCTTTTTTGATCATGCTGATTCTCAGAAATGCACTAAGTATTACCTTTGTATATTGAAAGCATTAATGTTCCATATTTTTTTAATCAGCAAATAACTTGATCTCTCAGAAGAGCCTAGTTTAATATTAGTAAAAAGTGAAATTCAAATGCTGCCAATGTTATATTCTCAAAGACTTTCATATTTGTTAATCCCCCTTATAACTTCATTTTCCTTTCATCCTTCCTTGGAAGGATCACTGCTTTGTTGGGAGTGTGTGGACCATAAATAAGTCCAACTTCCTTTAAAGAGGGTTTTCAAAATTCAGTCTACAGTTTTTTAAGTCTAGATGTAAACAAATGTTGAGAGAGGGACTTATTTCCTACAGAAAATAGATGAAAAAATGTGCTAAAACAACCTCTTTCTCACAAGAAGACATCTTCTTCAGCACAAGGTTCAGAGTGCTTTGCAGTGGCCTGCCTGTTGCTATCTCCCTGTTCTGGCAAAGCTATTTTCTATCCAACGCCCTTGGCTTTCTTGTTCTTGCCTCTGAGCCTTTGTACATACCGTTTTCTCTGAACAGAATGTTTTTTCTCAACATCGTCGCATCAGGCTATCACTGGTAATGCCTCATTTGCAGCATTTCCTAAGACACCCTCCAGATAGGAGGTACTGGGGGGCCTGAGGAAATTTAGGATATCTTGATATCCTTGGTAGTAGCTACATTGACAAGGCAGGGACATCTCTCAGAAAATCCTTGATCAGAAAATCCTAGGAGTGTACATAATTGGTGAGGACCAAAGAAAGGGGCTTTTTAAAAAAATTGAAGTTTAGTTGATTAATAATATTGTGTTAGTTTCAGGTGTACAGCATAGTGATTCAGTATTTTTGCAGACTATACTCCATTATTATTAAAAGATAATAAGTGTAGCTCCTTGTGCTATGCTGTAAACCCTTGTTGCTTATCTATTTTATATATAGTAGTTGGTATCTGTCATTTTACTACCCCTAATTTGTCTCTCCCCCCGCTTCCTTCTCCCCTCTGGTAACCACAAGTAGTTAAAATCACAAGTTTGTTTTCTATATCTTTGAGTCTACATTTTTGCATGTATATTCATTTGTATTATATTTAGAGTCCACATGTAAGTGATATCATACAGTATTTGTCTTTCTCCAACTTATTTCACTTAGCATAATATTCTTTAGATCCATCCACACTGCTACATATGGCAGTATTTGATCTTTTATGGTTGAATAATATCCAGAGTGTGAGTGTGTGTGTGTGTGTGTGTGTGTGAGACAGAGAGAGACAGAGACGTCTTCTAAATGAACTCCTGTCAAGGCATATTTGGGTTGCTTCCATAGTATATAGTGGGCTTCCCCGGTAGCTCAGTTGGTAAAGAATTCACCTTCAATGCAGGAGAACCCAGTTCAATGGGTCAGTACGATCCGCTGGAGAAGGGATAGGCTACCCACTCCAGTATTCTTGGGCTTCTCTTGTGGCTCAGCTGGTGAAGAATCCACCTGCAATGCAGGAGGCCTGGGTTCGATCCCTGGGTTGGGAAAATCCCCTGGAAAAGGGAAAGGCTACCCACTCCAGTATTCTGGCCTGGAGAATTCCATGGACTGTATAGTCCATGGGATCGCAAAGAGTCAAACATGACTGAACGACTTTCACTTTCATAGTATATAGTACAATGAACATTGGGGTACATATTTCTTTTAAAATTAGTGTTTTTGGTTTTTTTTTCTAGATATATACCCTGCAGTGGAATTGCTAGGTCATGTGGTAGTTATATGTTTAGTTTTTAAAGAAGCCTCCAGACTGTTTTCCACAGTGGCTGCATCAATTACATCTCCGCCAGCAGTGTACAAGGGCACCTTACTCTTAACACCGTCTCCAGTGTTTGTTATTTGTAGACTTTTGATATAGCCATTCTGACAGATATGAGGTGATTTCTCATTGTAGTTTTGATTTGCATTTCCCTAATAAATAGTGATGTGGAGCATCTTTTCATTAGCCATCTGTAAGTCTCTTAGCCATCTGTCTGTCTGTTTTGGAAAAATATTCAGATCTTCTGCCCATTTTTTAATTGGTTTTTTTAAAATTGGAGTATATCTGATTTGCAATGGTGTGTAAGTTTCAGATGTACAGCAGAGTGATTCAATTATACATATATTCATTCTTTTTTAGACTCTTTTCTCATGTAGGTTGTCACAGAATATTGAATGGGGTTCCCTGTGGTCCATAGTACGTCTTTGTTGGTTATCTTGTCTTATATACAGTAGTGTGTGAAAGTTCATCCCCTTTGGTAACCATTAGTTTGTTTCCAATATCTGTAAGTCTGTTTCTGTTTTTTGAATAAGTTCACTTATATCACTTTTTAAAAAAAAATTTACATTCCACATATGAGTCATATCATGTGGCATTTGTCTTTGTCTGACTTAACTTCACTTAATATAATAATCTGTAGGTCCATCCATGTTGCTGGAAATGGCATTATTTGATTCTTTTTTATGGTTGAATAATATTACATTGTAAATATGTACCACATTTTCTTTATTCATTCCTCTGTCGATGGACATTTAGGTTGTGTTCATGTCTTGGTCATTGTAAATAGTGTTGCATTGAACATTGCGGTGCACATATTTTTGGAATTACAGTTTTGTCTGCATAGATGTCCAGGAGTGGGATTGCTGGGTCATATGGTAACTCGATTATATTTTTAGTTTCTGAAGAAACCTCCATACTGTTCTCCATAGTGACTGTACCAGTTTACATACCTACCAACAGTGTAAGAGGGTTCCCTTTTCTCCACACCCTCTCTAGCATTTATTGTTTATAGACTTTTTAATGATGGCCATTCTGATGGGGTGAGGTATTATATCATTACAGTTTCCATTTGCATTCCTCTGATAATTAGTGATGTTTAGCGTCTTTTTGTGTGCTTTTTGGCCATCTGTATGTCTCTTTTTAATTTTTATTTTATATTGGAATATAATTGATTAACAGTGTTGTGTTAGTTACAGTTTACAGCAGAGTGATACAGTTATATCTATACAGGTATCCATTCTTTTTAAAACTCTTTTCCCATTTAGGTTATTGTAGAATATTGAGACAAGGGCTATACAGTAGATCCTTGTTGGTTATCTGTTTTAAATATAGTAATATGGGGGATTTCCTGGTGGTCCAGTGGTTAGGACTCCATGCTTCTTCTGCAGAGAGCACAGACAGGTTCGATCCCTGACCGGGGAACTAAGATCCCACATGCTGTGCAGTGTGGCCAAAAAATTAATTAGATATAGTAGTGTGTATATGTCAGTCCCAAGCTCCCAATCTATACCCCCAACACCCTTTCTCCCTGGTAGCCATAAGTTCATTCTCTACGTCTGTATTTCTGTTTTGTAAATAAGTTCATTTGCATCACTTTTTTAAAATTAGATTCCACATATGAGGGATAGCACATATTTGTCTTTCTCCATGTGACTCCCTTCACTTAGTGTGATAATCTCCAGGTCCATCCACATTGCTCCTCTTGAATCACGGCACAGGGGTTCTCTGGTTGTGGTGCATGGTCTTAGTTCTTCAACAAGAGATCGAACCCGTGCCCCCTCCATTGGAAGGCGATTCTTGACCACTGGACCGCCAGGGAAGTCCCTTTCCCATTCTTTAGGTTGTCTTTTTGTTTTGTTGATGGTTTCCTTGGCTGTGCTATAATTTTTTTTTTCCTTTTGAGTTAATCAGAACCCATTTAGAAGGGGGCTTCTTCCTTCTCCCCACTGCAACATTCCTGCATATCTGCAAATCGAGCAGCTACTGGACCTACTGACTCCTTCTGGTCTACTCTCCCATCTTTATTCTCTCCAGAACTTGCTGCATCCTCTTTCCCAAATTCACCATCTTTACCTTTGAGGCATTTTTTTCTGATCTCCATGCAGCCATTCTAAACAAACAGATATGCCTTGGAACTTTCTGATACTAATCTGATAGTTACTTGCTTATATGGAAAACAGTATGTTGTTGTTCAGTCACTGAGTTGTGTCGGACTCTTTCGACCCCAGGGACTGCAGTGCACCGGATTCCCCTGTCCTTCACTATCTCCTGGAGTTTGCTCAGATTCATGTCCACTGAGTGGGTGATGCTATCTAACCATCTCATCCTCTGCCACCCTCTTTCCTTTTGCCGTCGATCTTTCCTGGCATTAGGGTCTTTTGCTACTGTAGAAATAGGGCTAGACCACTGAAGGATCTAGAGTTGGACTGGATCTTCAATTTCATGTATGACCCTGAGCCAGTCTCTTTTACGCCTCCCTATCAGAAGGAAGGCAAGCTCATAGGTATGCTGGCACCAGCCTGTCCTGGCCCACAAAATCTGATTGTTAAATTTTCAGTAACATTGTCAGCTGTTGCTTTTTTTTTTTTTTAATTATTCAGGCATCAGAATATTCCTTATTTTTCTTGTTCTTTTTAAAATTGTGTTGAACTTTATATATATATAATACATAAAATTTTTTATTTTAATAATTTTTAAGTCTGTGACATTAAGTATATTCACATTATTGAACAACCATTACCACTTTCCAGCTCCAGAAACGTTTCATTATCTTGAACTGAAACTCTGTATTCATTGAACAATAATTCCCCTTCTCCCTTCCCCTGAACCCCTGGTAACATTTATGCTACTTTCTTTTTAAAAAAATCAGTTTATTTTTAATTGGAGGATAATTGCTTTACAATTAATAATTAATAATGCTGTGTTAATTTCTGCCATACATAACCATGAATCAACTATAGGTATATACATGCCCCTCCCTCTTGAACCTCCCTCCCGACCTTCCACCCCATCCCGCCCCTCCAGGTTTCCACTTTCCAGTTCAGTTCACTGGCTCTTTGTGACCCCATAGACTACAGCACATCAGGCTTCCTTGTCCATCACCAACTCCCAGAGTTTACTCAAACTCATGTTCATCGAGTTGGTGATGCCATCTAACCATCTTATCCTCTGTCGTCCCCTTCTTCTCCTGCCTTCAATCTTTCTCAGCATCAGGGTCTTTGCAAATGAGTCAGTTCTTCGCATCAGGTGGCCAAAGTAATGGAGCTTCAGCATCAGTCCTTCAGTGAATATTCAGGACTGATTTCTTTTAGGACTGACTGGTTTGATCTCCATGCAGTCCAGGGGACTCTCAAGGGCCTTCTCCAACCACAGTTCAAAAGCATCAGTTCTTCAGTGCTCAGCTTCCTTTATAGTCCAACTCTCACATCCATGGAGAAGGCAATGGCACCCCACTCCAGTACTCTTGCCTGGAAAATCCCATGGATGGAGGAGCCTGGCTGGCTACAGTCCCTGGGGTCGCTGAGTCGGATACGACTGAGCGACTTCACTTTCACTTTTCACTTTCATGCACTGGAGAAGGAAATGGCAACCCACTCCAATGTTCTTGCCTGGAGAATCCCAGGGACGGGGAAGCCTGGTGGGCTGCTGTCTGTGAGGTCGCACAGAGTCAGACACAACTGACGCGACTTAGCAGCAGCAGCAGCAGTACATCCATACATGACTACTAGAAAAACCATAGCTTAGACTAGATGGACCTTTGTTGACAAAGTAATGTCTCTGCTTTTTAATGTGCTGTCTAGGTTGGTCATAACTCTTCTTCCAAGGAGCAAGTGTCTTTTAATTTTGTGGCTGAGGTCACCATCTACAGTGATTTTGGAGCCCCCAAAAATGAACTTTCTCACTGTTTCCATTGTTTCCCCATTGTTCCACTTTTTGAGTACTGCAAATACTGCTCCCAAGAACGCTGGTTCAAATATTGTTCAGTTCTCTTGGGTATATGGCTAGAAGTGGAATTGCCAGGTCATATGACAGTTCTTTGTTTAACTTTTGAAGGACCACCATATGTTCTCCATTACAGTTAAACCATTTTACACTCCTGTTTGCACTGTGTGAGAGTTGCAGTTTCTCTGTACCCTTGCCAGCGCTTGTTATTTCTGGTTGTTTCTGTTTTGAGTTTTTTGTGTACCAAGAGTTACCCTAGTGGATGTGACGTGATGTCTCACGTGGGTCTGACCTGCATTTCCCTGATGGTCAGTGATAGTGGGCACCCTCTCATGTGCCCAGTGGCCATGTGTGTATCTTCTTTGGAGAAATCTCTATTCAGACCCCTTGCCCATTATTTACTAGGATTGTTTGCTTTTTTGTTGTTGAGTTTTAGGAGTTCTTTACATATTCTAGATATTAATCCCTTATCTGATATGTGATTTGCCAATGTTTTCTCCTGTGCGTTGCCTTTTTACAAAAAAAAAAAAACAAACAAAACACCACCACCACCACCACCATGGAAGCTATTACAAATTAAATTATATAAGCTTAAAATTAACTTATATTTTAAAAATATAAAATGCTCAAAACTTAGCATTTTCTACTTCTCTGTGCTCTTGCATGTGCTTACATCTACTGTATCTGAGTGGCGAAAGTTCTTCACAGTGCCGTGCTCTTGTGCTCTTTTTCCCAACTCTGAGTTCAGTGACTTTGTTACTGATAGCATAAAATTGGTCCTGATATTGAAAAGCAGAGACATTACTTTGCCATCTAGTCAAGGCTATGGTTTTTCCTGTGGTCATGTATGGATGTGAGAGTTGGACTGTGAAGAAGGCTGAGCGCCAAAGAATGATGCTTTTGAACTGTGGTGTTGGAGAAGACTCTTGAGAGTCCCTTGGACTGCAAGGAGATCCAACCAGTCCATTCTGAAGGAGATCAGCCCTGGGTGTTCTTTGGAGGGACTGATGCTAAAGCTGAAACTCCAGTACTTTGGCCACCTCATGCAAAGAGTTGACTCATTGGAAAAGACTCTGATGCTGGGAGGGATTGGGGGCAGGAGGAGAAGGGGACGACAGAGGATGAGATGGCTGGATGGCATCACTGACTCGATGGACGTGAGTCTGAGTGAACTCCGGGAGTTGGTGATGGACAGGGAGGCCTGGTGTACTGCGATTCATGGGGTCTCAAAGAGTCGGACATGACTGAGCGACTGAACTGAACTGAACTGATTCTTCTAACATTTGAAAACTATTAATTTAGCAAAGAAGTCACTTCGATTATTGAGACATTCCAACATAGGACTTTGCTGTTTCAATGTTGTCATATTCATGAAAGTGAAGGAAAATGTTGAATCGTACCTTCATGGTGAACTTACACTCAAAGAGCTGGCTGTTCCTGATTGACAGACACCACTGAGTAGGCTCCATAAGAGCAGGAACTCTGTCCTGCTCATCACTATAAACAGGGAACCTAGAAAATACCTGACTTGTTGAACAAATGAAGACCTTTAACTTCTCAGTGTCTCAATTTCTCACCTGTAAATGAAGGACAATGTTCCTAAGCTACTGTCACACGGGGGTGAGGGAAAAGCCAAGGTGATAATAAAGAGGAAAGTGCTTTATAAACAAGCAGCAGTAAACAAATGTAGAGTAGTGTTATTAAGATACGATGTGATATGATAATACACATTGAGTGTATATTTTCTTTCTATGTTGGTTAAAGGACTTGTTAATGAAATAAGGATTTTTATACAGATCGTTTGTTTCAACCAAAGAAAACACATATTACCCACTTTATTTCTCTGAATACTTGGCAACTTTTTCTTTTGCCTGGTTCAGCTCTAGGTGCTTTAGAAAATACCAGAGAAATATATTCCTTGCACTGAATGGGTGTATAATCTGCTTATAATGATAATTTGCATTAACTAACCTGGAGAACAGAAAAAAATTAAGTAATAAATGTTTGGTATTAGGCACTCTGCCAAGGATTTTAATGTGTATTCTTTTTTTTTTTTTTCCCTTAATAAGATGCTAAAGATACTGTGGATAGTATAATTTTTCTGGTTATAAAAGCTCTTTGCAATACCTCTGAAGTAGCATAGGCTTTCTTGTCCAGAGCATCTTGAATGCTGGTGTTTGATTATCATCAGTAAGCAGTTAATAGGTGATCGCTGTGTGCTCTCACTGTGCTAATGAGAATGTCTATGTTATGATTTACAGAGTTGGGTGAAATACAGTCTGTTAGAGAATAAAAATAGACAGCAGAGAAGCGTTAGAAATATATATCCACACAAACTATTAGCCACCTCTCTGCCTCTTAACAGTCTGTCTTTCTTACTCTACCAAAAATTATTTCCCTGGAATAAGTTATCTGTGTCAGGAGGACCAAAACGTGGGGGTCAAGGGATGTACAGGGCGAAAAGCTCTATATTTTCTATATGAGAAAATAAAATGGAAAAGAAGAGGATTAGGGTCGAGGAAGCTAGGACTCTGTCCTCCACCCCTGTATACTTTGTCTCACCCCTTAAAATCAGACTATAACTCTTAAGGGTACAGTCCCTGGCTGGTGGTTGTGGTCTTGGTATTAAACAAGTACATAATTTGAGAAGTTAAGTGACAGGACATTTTTAATGATATGCCCCAAACTTGTATTCTTTCTTTTCAAGGTTCCATATGCACAGACCTCAGTCAGATTTTCCTGCTAAGGGTTATTTACCCACATGCCTAACCTTAATCAAATTGTCCCTCATCACTTTATACAGACAGGTAGTAAGAGTAGCTCCACGTTAAAGGAGTTGGCCCTCCCCTTTTTAAAAATCTAAATCCCACCGAGACATGGAACAAACAGATTTATGTTTACTGCTTAACTGTTCCTTTGAGACAGAAATGATATTTTATATTTATATATTCTATTTATATTAACTTTTGTGAAAAGGTCTTTTGAAGTTTATTTCCATTAATCCTCAAAGTCTAATCCCTTGATCTAAACCACATTAAATACTTTGATGGCAGCCTGTGCTTTGAACAAATATTTCAAGTAGATAACATTAACCTAAATAATCCTGTTGTCTAATATACTCTCAGATAAAATATTGATTTAAATGCTAATATAGATGTACAAGGTTCTATTTGCTTATTGCTCTTTCCTTCTACACAAAAATGGATGAACATGTAGCCTTTCTAGACAGTGGGACTTGTTCTGCAGCCTGCAGCAGGATTTGAGAGCCGTACTTAACTTCCCAAAGGCTTCATGCTATTAGATCAATGACTTGCCAAAATCAGTACTTCATACCTATGTTGCCTGATTTACAGTATACCCTGTGATCCATACTGATTAGCATAGTAAGTAAGCAGACAAATATAATCATGATAATAAAGAACTGGATCTGAAAGGTCTTAACAGTTTAGAGAGTACTTGCACGTATGTGATCCTGTTTGAGCCCCTCCAAAATCCTGTGAAGTCGATACAGCAGGTATGATTATCATCCCTTTTTATCCAAGGCCCCCCTGTTTCTAATGAGCTACACTTGAACCCAAGTCATCACACTTCAGGGCCTGTGCAGTTTCCATAATGCCATGCTATGTCAGTATTACCTCAGTCAATTCAGCCACTCGGTCGTGTCCAACTCTTTGCAACCCCATGGACTGCAGCAGGCCAAGCTTGCCTGTCCGTCACCAACCCCCGGAGCTTGCTCAAACTCATGTCCATCAAGTTGGTGATGCCATTCAATCATCTCATCCTCTGTTGTCCCTTTCTGCTCCCACCTTCAATCTTTCCCAGCATCAGGGTCTTTTCAAATGAGTCAGTTCTTCACCTCAGGTGGCCAAAATATTGGAACTTCAGCTTCGGCATCAGTCCTTCCAATGAATATTCAGGACTGATTTCTTTTAGGATTGACTGGTTTGATCTCCTTGCAGTCCAAGAGACTCTCAAGAGTCTTCTCCAACACCATAGTTCAAAAGCATCAATTCTTCGACTCTCAGCTTTCTTTATAGTCCAACTCTCACATCCATGCATGACTACTGGAAAAACCATAGCCTTGACTAGACGGATCTTTGTTGGCAAAGTAATGTCTCTGCTTTTCAATATGCTGTCTAGGTTGGCCACAGCTTTTCTTCAAAGAAGCAAGCATTGGAATATCACCTATTTCAGTGTATATTGAAGAAATACAGTATTTGCATATAAAAACATTAACTGTCTTATATAAAGACCATAATGGTTTCTTGGTAAAACACTTCATTAGCATAATAAATTCCTGTTACACAGCTCGGTACTTGTTGGTCTGTGTTCTAAGCCATTTTAGTGGTTGTTAGTATTTTCCCCTCTGATCAGGTCTGCCACATTTTGTCATCACTTTGGGTTTGCAGATGATGTTGTTTAATGCAGTTTCTCTGTAGAGAATGAGATAGTGGTGAGGACTGCAAGCATAGCTGAAAAGCAGAGAGCAATGCTGCTTTGGGTCCTGTGAGCTGGCTAGTCTTTTCTGTCAGACTCTCAACAAGGAATTTCTTCACATCTCGTCGCTTGCTAGACCCGAATGTTGCATTCTAAACCTTTTTCTGTTCTCTAGCAAGATAATAAGGGTAACGCACATATGAATCAACCTTTCATTTACTTAAAAGGATAATCCTGCAGTAAAGGAGGAAATTACATCTACTCTGATCTTCGAATACCCGGCAAAAGGAAACCATTCCTAAGCACACAGTCCTTCGATATGATGTAACCTTTTTCATTTAACAAACATTTTCCCCTAGTAACTCTTCGTGCTGGCACACCATGAAAGGAAGCATGAAGACTTGGCAGTTGAACCCTGAAGTTTGTGTCTAAAAAATTATTGCAATTTATGTGCCAGGGGTTTAAATGACATTTGTCATTTGCCTGGGCAAAGACATTTCCAAAATTAAAAAGGATGACCTTATTTCACTTAGTGAAATGAAAGGAACTCTTTAATGGAGCCCATTTGGAGTAGTTGCTCATAGTGTAATGCTGTCAAAAAAATGAGAGAGAGAGTTGTATTTTATATTTTTTGTTATCAGAAGAAAATACACTCCTAAAATAGCCTCAGTAGGACTTGCTTGGTTCTCACTGAGAACCTCATAATGCCATTTAAAAATTACTATTCCTAGGTGAAAATTTGGCACAGATTTTTTTTTTTGAGTTGAAAACAGTGGTCACAGCACAGTTGATTATCTATGAGAGAAGCACTGATAAACTCTGGGAATATACCTTTTTCATAATTTAGATATTTCCAGTAATGATAGTTTTAACTTCTGGTATTTGAGAAAAATTTAAAAGTTAGAAATGCAAACTGCAAAATATTGACTTTCAGAAATCAATGTGTGCTTTCATTGGAGAACAAACTGTTACAAAATCTCTGAGGTGGGGAATGAGGCAGGAAGGGGGCAGGGCACAACCGTTTAAAGAATGATGTAGCCCAGGAGGACACAACAGAAGCTAGTTAGGACCAGCTAGGTCTAATGGTGGACAAGTTGACTTCCACTAAACCTGAGTCTCATTATATGCTCATTGTAATATATTAGCTAAATGACACACCCACAGGCGCTATGACAGTTCCAAGGCAGACCACAAAAGGCCCCAAAGTGGGTGGTGGCCCAATTTCAGAAAATCCCCTGCTTCCCCAAAATAGTTGAAATAATCTTCCCACTTATTAACCTATGAAATTACCCACTCCTATAAAAACTGACAGCCTGTACCCGGGGACCTCTCACCTTTGCCCACACTCTGTCTCCGGAGCAGTATTTTAGGTAAACCCCAAAGATGATCATGTTAAACCTGGGTTAATTTATCTCCCCGGCCAGGGGACATCCTATTAATTGAGAGCAGTGAATGACACTAGTGGCATGTACTGTGATTCTTTCCCCCAACGCTTCTTAACATCATATCTTTTCAGTGCAGATGTTTGGGAAATTGGTCACTGAATTTAAAAGAGGTGTATCTGTGTTATGTTTTTCTTACATCTATAAATAGAATGGCTAGGCATGTTTAATTTGGTAGGGAAGCTTTATCATTTAATACCATTTTCTGTGACAGCCTTGAAACAGTTAAATACACTTAAGTTCTAAGATGGTTCCTCACTAAATGTAATTAAAAGTGTGTAACTTTACAAAACCTAAAGTTGTCCAAAGAACGACGCTCTCTGCAATCTTGAGGGAGATTTAGAGTCTGTGCAATACCCAGGAAGATGGAAATTTGCACTCACGCAATCATTAATTCACAGTGCACACATGCATGCTTGTTGTGGCATTGATCTCTGCCTTTCCTAGCACCCGTGATGCGCCCTCTTATCCAAAAGGCTCAAAATCCAGATTTACTGCTTCATGAGGAGGAAGTCCAGTCTGGAATGAGTCTTTTGCTTCCAATCCTGGCTGGCATTCAAAAAAGCATTTAATCCTCTGGAGCCTGGCATGAGCATCAGACTTTAGTCTGCCTGCCTGACTCCACCAAGTGAGGCTGCTCTCCCTCCCGGGTCTTTCTGCCCACCTCCGCATAGACTTGCGTGGACCTCCCAACAATAGCCACTAAACACCAAGAACTGTGGTACTAAGATCTTAACAAGCTCCATCCTGCCATAACCATTTTCATGTCTGATTACTCCTCATCACTTATCTTCCATGTACGGGAAGCTGGTCATAAGTGACCCCAGTCCCTGCACAGGCATTTCTGCTTTAACATGTTCACCCATCCTCTGGACTACTTTCTCTGTCTGTCTCTTTCTTTCTTATGTTCTCTCTCTCCATAGCCTATCAAAAGCATCCCACCTCTGTTTTGAATTTCCAGTGATCTCCACCTCACCCTTATTTTCTATTTCACTTATAGACATTACCACACTTATCAGGTGGTGTTCCTGTATTTTCTATTCTGTGTCAACCTTGAGTCATCTAACGAGATCATAAACCCCTGTGAGGCCAGAAAGGATTTCAAATGCTTCTTTTGTGTTCCTTATTGTCTCTATCAATAATAAATACTTATTCAGTAAGTAGCCCTTAGTAATACCCAGGGACATAATAGTGATAGAATTTATCGAGCCCTTACTCTGTATTAGGCACCATGTACATTATCCTGTTCAGTCCTCCCATCAACTCCATGAAATGAGAACTCTGATTACGTCCTTGTTTTTCACTTGACACTCAGTGAAATTACACAGGTAGTAAGTGGTAGGGCTGCAAAGATTTAAATCCAGACCTGTCTGACTCACAGCCTGTGAAAATAAACAACTACATTTCCTTTGTCTTCGGTGTTTCTTTGCCTGGGGGGACAAAAATCTAGATAAGCAATAACCTTCTAGGAGCCTGGGGATTCCCAGAGGGACTTATTCATTCATTTTGTCAATATTTGTCAGTATCTATTGAATGCTTAATAGGAAGAGGCTTTAGAAACTTGCACATAACTGTGGAAGTGGACAGATGGTGAGTTCAGGGAGGGAAAAGAAGAGGCAAGCAGTAAAGACAGATGGATACTCACAAATATGAATTGAACAACTCATTTGTTCCCTCTTTAAAAAAAAAAAAATTATTGGAGGATAGCTGATTTACAGTGCTGTGTTAGTTTCAGATGTACCGCGAAGTGATTCATTTCTGCAGATACGCGTATGCAGTCTTTTTTGGATTCTTTACCCATATAGGTTATTACAGAATATCGGTTCCCTGTGCTATACAGTAGATCCACTCCTATGTAGAGTCTAGTTATAAAGATGATACAGCTTACTTACGAAACACAGACTCACGGATGTAGAGAACAAATATGTGGTTACCAAAGGGGAAATGTGGTGGAAGGGGGATAAATTAGGAGTTTGGGATTCACGTACATATACTCCCGTATAGAAACTAGGTAGCCATCATTCCCTCTTTAACCCTTGGAGTTGAAACCTGACGTGTGACCCTACCCCACGTCCAGGGAAACTGCTCCTCGAAGGCCCACCAGCATTTCCCCAAGTCCCGTCCTCTCATCCCGCTGTGCCCTTCCGGTTGTGACCTCCCACTGCTTCCCAAGCCTCTTGCCTCGGTTATTTCCTGTGACAGTCTGCTGAGTCTCCGATTATTGCCCTGACAACTGCTCTTTTTGTTTTCTCCTCCTGCCCTTGTTCTCATCCTGTATGCAGGCATCCCCTCAGGTTCTGCCCTTGACCCTCGTCTCTCCTCCTTGTAAACTCTCTCCCTGGTAGCTCTCATCCTGTTTTCATGGTGTCAGCTCCCATTTGTATGCAGGATGCTCTCTCATCTGTAGCTTCAGCAATCCAGACCTCTCCCCAGGGCTTTAGTCCCACGTTTCCAACAGCCTGTCAGGTAGCTTCAGTCAATTCAGTTCAGTCACTCAGTTGTGTCCGACTTTGTGACTAGCACTTCAGTATATCCAAAACCACACATCATCTGTTCTCTCAAGCCTCCTGTTTCTCTCCTGGGGACCCTATTCTTGAAAGACATCAGCATTCTCCAAGTGACCTTTGACTGGTCTTTCTTGCGCATCCCCACAGTAGTCAGCAGTCTGGACCTGTTGACTGTATGTCCTAAATAGCCATTGCCTCTGTCACTTAATTTCCATTCCCACAAACTTCATTACGACCGGGTTAATCTCTCCGGAGAGTAGCTCTGAGCATCATTAACTCTCTAGTCAAAACTTTTAAGGACATAAAGTATTAAGAAGAAAGAAATGAAGGGAGGGAGGAAAGAAAGAAAGGAGACGAGGCCTCCTTAACTGGGCACCCAAGACCCCAACCTTCCTTCCTTCTTTCATTGATCCACCAAGCACAAGCAGCAGACCTCTGCTGCCACTGGCCACACACTCTCATGACCTCTCTGAACACATGTGTGTCTGGGTATCTCTCACTTGCATTTCAGTTATTAGCATTTGTGTTTCTCCCTACTATGAGAGATCATGGGCTCTCATCTTGCTCACCCAGTGCCCCCACTGTACCCAGCACTGTGCTTTAACGCCTCGTAGATACTCAGGCCAAAGTCTTTTCCAATGAACTGAACTGAACTGAACTGATACTCACAGAAGTGTTGAGTAACGAAGTGTGACCTTGCCTGCACCTGCCCCCGTTACTGCTCTTTTGCTCAGCATAAAGGGTAAATGGAAGATTTCGCCATTGTATGTGGCTTAGGTTTACGTCTGTTTCCTCTTTCTTTGCCTCTGTCAGGAAGATGGTTTGTGGGGTCTGATGTTGGGGGGGAGGTTCTTGCACGGCTTCCTCTATGAGGTTAGGCATCACTGAAGCCATGTAGAGCCTCTGTTATGATTATTTCCAGGCAACCCACCGTGTTCTGCAGCCACTTTGGTCTATTGCTGAGTGTAAAGTGGAAACAGAAGGCGACTTGCTGCCCTCTGGAGTATTTGGGGTAATTCATAGCCAAGCCATCCATGGCAGAAAGTTCCCTTGGCAGAACAGATGCAGCCAATTCCAGAGATTGAATCTGATCAATCTTCATGGATAGCTCTCTTATAAATAGAAATGAATTCTTGTGGCCAACATGGTGCATAAATTGTATAATAAATATTTCAAAGTCCCTTCGAAGTTCAGGGTATGCTATTAGAGGAATAGCCTGTTTACTGTGACTAATATATTCAGGTTCTAAAACAATGCATCATAAATCCAGTGTTTATTCCTGGGCAGGGTTCTTATTTGAATTTCTGCCTTCTTTCCTATCCCGATGAATGACTTAGAAAGGAACGTAAACATATTATCTATCACCTTTTCCCCTTAAACCTAAAACCTGAAACAAGTCCTTGCAAACTATACTCTGGGCCTTAGTACCTCGAGGTCCCTAGGAGCCCATTGCCTGCCCCCCAAAAAAACACAATAACTTTAAAGAGCTACAGAGAGACAAATGTCTCTCCCATCTTTGCGATTTCTCTTCAACTCCTATGAAGGTTCCCCCACTCAAACCTTGTGATAACTTCTGGGACTAGTTCTTAGTCTTGCAAACATTATCACTTAGATGTCCTTGATGTGCTGCTATGGTTTGTCTTCTCAGAAACCTGAAGAAAGGAGAGAGAGTGGGGGCCAAGGCGGCACTGACTCATTCACTTATTCTTTACTTATTCACTCCTTTTTGTTCAGCAAGCATGTTATTTACTATTTGCTAGGCACTGAGGTCGGAGAAGGCAATGGCACCCCACTCCAGCACTCTTGCCTGGAAAATCCCATGGATGGAGGAGCCTGGTGGGCTGCAGTCCATGGGGTCGCTAAGAGTCGGACACGACTGAGCGACTTCACTGTCACTTTTCACTTTCATGCGTTGGAGACGGAAATGGCAACCCACTCCAGTGTTCTTGCCTGGAGAATCCCAGGGATGGGGGAGCCTGGTGGGCTGCCATCTCTGGGGTCTCACAGAGTCGGACACGACTGAAGTGACTTAGCAGCAGCAGCAGCAGCAGCAGGCACTGAGGTCTGAGGATGGGAAAGACATGGTTCCTGCCCTCAAAAAACTTACTGTTAGTGGAATAGTGCCACTAAATAGTCAAAGGTAACGTTTCTAAACTTTTTTTAGGTCAGAGACTCCTGTGAGAATTTTTAAAACATTTGTCTGTTTATTTGGCCGCATTGGATCACAATATCTTCACTGTGTCGTGTAGGATCTTTCATTGCAATGCATGGACTCTCTAGTTGCGGCATGCAGACTTCATTGTTCTGCAGTGTGTGGGATCTTAGTTCCCTGACCAGGGATTGAACCCATGTCCCCTGTATTACAAGGCAGCTTCTTAACCAATGGACCACCAGGGAAAACCCCTCCTTTGAGAATTTAATGAGATTATTAGCTTCTCCTTCCACCACTGAAAATAGATACATACAAAATTTTGACTACAAAAACCACTGATGTACCCCATGTGAAAAATATCTGGCCTTCCTTACCATATGTGAAATAGATAGCTAGTGGGGAGTTGCTGCATAGCACAGGGAACACAGGCTGGTGTTCTCTGACAGCTTAGAGAAGTGGGGTGGGGGTGGGGTGGAGAGGAGATTCAGGAGGGAGGGAACATATGCGTCCTTCTGGCCGATTCATGTTGTATGGCAGAAACCAACATGATATTGTAAAACAATTATCCCCCAATTAAAAATGAATTTAAAAAAAAATCTGGTCTTGTAGGTGCTCGGAAATGCAGCGTGTTAGGATGTTACTCTCCATTTTCATCAGCAGACAGAGAGAGAACTGGAAGGTATTTTAAATAGTGCTCTCAAGATGAGAAAATGCATCAAATGTGTACATTAACTCCAAATGAAATTCTAGGCCCTCACACTATTATAGAAATTAAAAGCAGAAGCCTCATATGTAGATTCACACAAGTTATATAAAAGTGATCCAGTTTTCTCTGGAATTCTTATTTGATATTTATTTGAAGCCCCTTGAACCACTGGTATGGGTATATTACTTACTAAATTTCTGGTGAGAACACCTTCCTCCTTGGGGGAGAATATTAGTTTGAAGTATGGATTTGAGAATCATTGACCCAAACTGCTGTTATGCATTAAAAATCAAATTGTGGCTTACAGAAAATCTATAATCAAGCTATATTGCCAGAATAGGAGACGAAGTAATTCCTGGGCCTGGAACCTCACTAATTTATTCATTCAGCATCACCAAATGTTTGTTGAATGTCCGCTGCATGCTAGGCATCATGCTGGACATGTGGAGTACATCAGTGAACAAAACAGACAAGGATTCATGCTCTCAGGGAGCTTAAATTCCGGCTGACAGCCAGGAGTGGATGATAAATAATTAACATAATGAATGAATAAATTATATGATATGTGAGAAGGTGCCTATTGTTAGAGAAGAAAAAACCTTAGGGCAGCATGAGGAGGGTAGCCCTGGTGGGTGAAGTGTAGTCTCAAACCCAGGAGTCAGTGTGGGCCTCATTGAGAAAGCGAGATCCAGCACTTGAAGAAAATGAAGAATTGTTTTTTGCAGAGCAGAGGCCTTAAATGGGAGTGTATCACAGACAGCAAAGAGTCTAGCATGTCTGGACTAAGATGATTGAGACGAAAGTGAGAAATGAAGGCTGTTAGATCATGTAGGGCCATTTGAAGCCATTGACTTTGGCTTTTACTCCGAGTAAATTAGGTAGCTAGCCATTGCAGGGTTTTAGCAGAAGAGTGATTTACATTTTATTTTCTTTAACAAAAAACTTTATTAGAGTTGATTTACAATGTTGTGCTAGCTTCTGCTGTGCAGCAGTGTGTCAGTTATGTATGTATGTACACATATCCACTATTTTTTAGCTTCTTTTCCCATGTAGGTCATCACACAGTATTGAGAGTTCCCTGTGCTATAGAATAGGTCCTTATTAGTTATGAGTGAAGTAAGTCAGATAAAAAAAGACAAATATCATATTATATTGCTTGTATGTGAAATCTAAAAAAAAAAAAAAGTAAAAAATTTATTTACAAAACAGAAATAGAGTCACAGATGCATAAAACAAATTTATGGTTACCAGGGGAGAAAGTGGGGAGGGATAAATTGGAAGACTGGGATTGACAAGTACTGCTACTGCTAAGTCACTTCAGTCGTGTCCGACTCTGTGCGACCCCATAGACGACAGCCCACCAGGCTCCCCCGTCCCTGGGATTCTCCAGGCAAGAACACTGGAGGGGGTTGACTTACATTTTAAAAGGACAACTCTTGCTCCTGTGTTGACATAAGACTAAGAAGCAAGGAGGGCAGGTGGGAGAAGTCTAAGCCCAGGATAGTGGTGGGGGCTTGGATCAGCATGGCTGGTAGAAGTGGAGGTGCAGGGAAGGAGTAAATTCTGAATGTATTTTGAAGGCAGAAGTGACGAGGTTTCCTGTCATATTCGATACAGGGTGTAATGTCAGGCTGGATGAAGCACAGGCTGGAATCAGGACTGCCAGGAGAAAATACCAAGAACCTCTGATACACAGATGACACCACCCTTATGGCAGAAAGGGAAGGAGAACTAAAGAGCCTCTTGAAGAAAGTGAAAGAGGAGAATGAAAAAGCTGACTTAAAACTCAGCATTCAGAAAACTATGATCATGGCATCCAGTCCCATCACTTCATGGCAAATAGAAGGGGAAACAATGGAAACAGTGACAGACTTTATTTTTGGGGGCTCCAAAATCACTGCAGATGGTGATTGCAGCCATGAAATTAAAAGACACTCCTTAGAAGAAAAGCTATGAACAACCTAGATAGCATATTAAAAAGCAGAGACATTACTTTGCCAACAAAGGTCCCATCTAGTCAAAGTTATGGTTTATCCAGTGGTCATGTATGGATGTGAGAGTTGGACTATCAAGAAAGCTGAACACTGAAGAATTGATGCTTTTGAATTGTGGTATTGGAGAAGACTCCTGAGAGTCCCTTGGACTGCAAGGAGATCCAACCAGTCCATCCTAAAGTAAATCAATGCTGAATATTCATTGCAAGGACTGATGCTGAGGCTGAAACTCCAATACTTTAGCCAGCTGATGCAAAGAACTGACTCCTTGGAAAAGACCCTGATGCTGGAAAAGATTGAAGGCTGGAGGAGAAGGGGATGACAGAGGATGAGATGGTTAGATGACATCACCAACTTGACGGACATGAGTTTGAGTAAGCTCCAGGAGTTGGTGATAGACAGGGAAGCCTGGTGTGCTGCAGTCCATGAGATCACAAAGAGTTAGACGTGACTAAGCCACTGAATTGAACTGAACTGATGTGAGAGAGGGAGAGAGGAAGAGTCAGGGATGAATACAAGAGTTTGTCCTGAGCTACTAGAAGGATAGAGTTGCCATCAACTGAAATGGAAAAGGTTGTGGGTGGAGCCCATTTGGAATGAAAGAGCTAGAGTTTAATTTCCCAGTGTTACATCACTTGGGAATTCTCAAACTACTTTTGTTGCATCTGGGATTAAGCTCATAAGTAAAGGTGAGACTAATAGGAGCCAGGTCTCTCCCTGTCAGAAAACGGAGTTACAAGTGTGGAAAGAGGGAAGACTGGAATGGACCATGTGATGTTGGATTAGAATTGTAATTATCGGTATGAACTCACTGTTTTTAATATATAGATACATAGGTATAGAAAAGGATATAAATACACACTCTCAAACATATTTTCTTTACTCCGTCATTGAAAAGACTGGAAAGGAATAGCATTCCACAAACAATAAGCACACAACACCTAGATGTAGGTTTTTAAATATCATTCTCCACTAGAGAAATCAGGTACTCTGGAGAAATAGCTAATTCCAGACTGGGTCATAGAAAGAGTAGATGAGCCCAGGACATCTTACTGTGCCAGGAAGTAAGAAAGCACTCATAATAATAATACAGGCATGTTGAGAAGACACAGGGACAAACTTGAAAGGATTCCACTGGCCAAATCTGGGACTATAGCATTAGCTTAAATATGAATAAGATGTGTAGATAAGATAATGTTATTGTATCAATGTTACTTTCCTGATTTGGATAATTGCACTGTGGTTATGTTGAAGAATGTCCTGGTTCTTAGGAAACATCACAAGCATTGGGGGAGTAATGAGCCATCATGTCTGCAACTTACTCTCGAATGGCTCAGAAAATAACACTGCTATATATCACCACATATATGGGTAGAGAAAGAAAGTAAATATGGAAAAATGTTAACAGGGAATCTTGGTGAAGGGGATAGGGGATTTCTTAGTATTATTCTTGCAAGTTTTCTATAAATCTGAAATCATTTCAAAACAAAAAATTACAAAGAGAAGTTCGGTGTTGGACATACGGAGTTAGAGTAGTAGACATCCAAATGGAGATGTCACACAGACAGTACCATATCCTGGAGTTTGAGATAAAGGTTTGGGCTGAAGATAAACAGTTGAGGGGTCTCCATTATAAATGGAGTTTAATGGTAAAGGATTATGTCAAGGTTGTATATTGTCACCCTGCTTATTTAACTTATATGCATAGTACATCATGAGAAATGCTGGGCTGGATGAAGCACAAGCTGGAATCAAGATTGCTGGGAGAAATATCAAGAACCTCAGATATGCAGATGACACCACCCTTCTGGCAGAAAGTGAAGAAGAACTAAAGAGCCTCTTGATAAAAGTGAAAGAGAGTGAAAAAGTTGGCTTAAAACTCAACATTCAGAAAACTAAGATCATGGCATCTGGTCCCATCACTTCATGGCAAATAGATGGGGAAACAGTGGAAACAGTAGCTGACTATTTTTCTGGGCTCCAAAATCACTGCAGATGGTGATTGCAGCCATGAAATTAAAAGACGTTTGCTCCTTGGAAGGAAAGTTATGCCCAAACTAGAGAGCATATTAAAAAGCAGAGACATTACTTTGCCAGCAAATGTCCGTCTAGTCAAGGCTATGGTTTTTCCAATGGTCATGTATGGATGTGAGAGTTGGACTATCAAGAAAGCTGAGTGCCAAAGAATTGATGCTTTTGAACTGTGATGTTGGAGAAGACTCTTGAGAGTCCCTTGGACTGCAAGGAGATCCAGCCAGTCCATCCTAAAGGAGATCAGTCCTGGGTGTTCATTGGAAGAGCTGATGTTGAAGCTGAAATGCCAATACTATGGCCACCTGATGCGGAGAGCTGACTCATTTGAAAAGACCCTGATGCTGGGAAAGATTGAGGGCAGGAGGAGAAGGGGACGATGGAGGATGAGATGGTTGGATGGCATCACCGACACAGTGGACATGGGTTTAGGTGGACTCTGGGAGTTGATGATGGACAGGGAGGCCTGGCGTGCTGCTGTTCATGGGGTCGCAAAGAGTCGGACATGACTGAGTAACTGAACTGAAGGCTATGAGAATTGACAAGACTACCAAGGGATTAAGTTGAGGTAGACCAGAACCAAGGACTGAGTCCTGGAACAATTAAATAATTTCTATTTCCCTCCAATAATGCTCTTTACTTCACTTTTAGTCGGTTGTCAGAGATGAAGAACTTGGGATTTGTCTAAAAAGGCAGTTGTAAACCTAAAAGGAACACTGTTAACTGCTGCGGAATGGAATTACTGTGTGTTTCCTATCTGCAGTATTCAGTGACCCCCAGCTCAGTTTTTTCTGCAGATGTTTTGGTACCTGATTACCAGCAGGTTGTCCACGGAGATTATCTGTGTTCTAGAAAGCAGTGTCTTCCAGCATGGTGAGTGGCAGCTGGGTAGAAACAGGCCTGCCTGTCTCACAGCAGGGCAGAACTTGGGGATGCAAACAGTCTTCCATTCAGAAATTGCAGGCAAACTTTGGGATGCTGAAATCAGCCCTCCTCACACAAGTTCCTCTCGTCAGTTTCCCGATAGAAAGCGGCTATGCCGCAGCAGATAGAAACCAGAGGCTGGCCGTGATTAGATCTGAAAGAGCACCCCCTTGTTTCTGTTTTAGTGTGCAAGCCTCAGTGTCAGCCGCTGTGAATGGCAGTGGAATTTGGGGGGCTGTACTTAAAGAGAGTGAACCAGTGACCCTAACAGTCCTGACAGATATCCTTCCCCCTGACTGCTGGGTCATGTATACACTGTCTCTGATCAGTATGCTTGTTTGAAACTAATGTCAAAGGCAAGGTGTAGTGTTGACACTAATTTTTGACAAGAAACTAGAAATAAACCCTTTGTTCACCAGCCCAAAGATTTGCCATCAGAGGAATCTGTGTCTCTCCTTTGATACCTTGGCTGTGCCCTGGAAAATGTTTCTGTGCTTATCTTCCAGGAAGCATCATTCTTTCCACCCAATCAATAATAAGCATAAATCTCATACAGCACTTGGTAACTTACAAGCCCTTGTACATCCATTGTCTCATCTAATCTTGACAACAGAACTAGAGAGAGCCTTATCCCCATTTTATAGAGAAAGAAACATAGCTAAGATCCTATACCATCAGTAAGCAGCTGTGACTCTCTTTTCCCTGGTGGATTGGTATAGAATGTATCTGAGTTTCCACATGGAACCAGTTGAGGAAATACAGTTTTATTAATCGCATCATCTAATAAAGTCTCTCCAGCGTGATGGAGGAAATATACAGAACATACAGGAGAGAACGACATACACACATTATTGAGACTATGTATGAAGTAGATCACTGATGAGAACCTACTGTATCGCTCAGGGAACTCAGTGCTCTGTGGTGACCTAAATGGGAAGGAAATCTAAGAAAGGGGATATATGTGTACGTGTCGTGATTTGTTTTGTGGTACAGTAGTTACAATGGCACCCCACTCCAGTATACTTGCCTGGAAAATCCCATGGATGGAGGAGCCTGGTGGGCTACAGTCCATGGGGTCACTAAGAGTCAGACACGACTGAGCAACTTCACTTTTCACTTTTCACTTTCATGCACTGGAGAAGGAAATGGCAACCCACTCCCGTGTTCTTGCCTGGAGAATCCCAGGGACAGGGGAGCCTCTTGGGATTCCCTGAATTATCTCTGTAACAGAACAAAGTGGTAAACTCCATTATGTTTATCAGGATATGACCACAGGCCTATTGATAAATATCCACTATTTATCTAGTCTTGTGACACATGACTGAAGCGACTTAACAGCAGCAGCAGCAGATACTACCACAACTATACTCCTGTCACAAAGTTGTAAAGCAAGTATACTCCAACAAAAATTAATTTTCTAAAACAGCAACATCGAGGAGAAAAAGCTTTTAAAGACCTACTGGAGACGGATGGAACTTCTCAGTCTTGTGAAACTTGAGGAATGTATCTTTTGTTGTTGTTCTGAGGCAACAGAATCATATGAACTGAAATGATTGTTGCGTGTGTTGTATATGACCATCCTGATTTTTCCTGAAAGAATGGAGATGTTTTCTTGTCATTATTGGCAAGTATCCTCTAAATTATAGGGAGAATACTATCATTGTTAGACTTCAGCATTATGAAGACTTATCACTGAAGCTCAAGCCCAGGGAATATAGTCATTCACTTGGGCAGCAGAGCTATATCAAGAAAGTGCAGGGGAAGGGAGACTGTAGGCAAGAAGAGAAGTTCTTATATGGAGAAAGACTAGGTTGCATCAGCGGTTCTGGCATCCTGGGTTGTTGCCAATAGGCACGCTGAAGGGGATGTGATGAATGATACAAGAGAATATATTGGTTAGAATATATCCTTTACAGCCTTACTGTAAAGAATGAGGAATTTCAACTGTGATCCATTCTGCTTTGCTAGAACCAGAAATGTGTTTTCTTGAGAAATGTCAAGAGTACTCTTTGAGTGTGGTTTGGGGAGAGGAGCAAACACCTGGGCAAGTGATGTAGAGATGGAGAGCAAAGATGCTGTGAAATACACCATTTTTGGTGAAAACCAGATAAAACTTGAGAGACACTGTCCAGGCCTTTATCATCACAAAGATCATTTTTCTTTGTTGTAGCCATGCGTCCTGGGAAACAGACTCACTCAGAAGGACAATGCAGATAGTGGAGTGCAATTTATTGCACCGGCGGGCCCAAGGCAGAGTCTCCTCTCAGCCAAGGACCCCGACCAGTTTTTGTGAAAACCTTATATACCCTAAGTGTACTTGCTCAAACCCATCTCCCCAAATTCCTTGAAACTAATCTGGACAAGGTAAAAGAGAGATACAGTCAGCGTTAACCCATGATTCATGTGTCACAAGACTAGATAAACAGTGGATATTTATCAATAGGCCTGTGGTCATATCCTGATAAACATAATGGAGTTTACCACTTTGTTCTGTTACAGAGATACTTCAGTGGATTCAGTTCAGTCGCTCAGTCGTGTCCGACTCTTTGCAACCCCATGAATTGCAGCACGCCAGGCCTCCCTGTCCATCACCAACTCCCGGAGTTCTCGGTGATGCCATCCAGCCATCCCATCCTTGGTCGGTCGTCCCCTTCTCCTCCTGCCCCTAATCCCTCCCAGCATCAGAGTCTTTTCCAATGAGTCAACTCTTCGCATGAGGTGGCCAAAGTACTGGAGTTTCAGCTTTAGCATCATTCCTTCCAAAGAAATCCTAGGGCTGATCTCCTTCAGAATGGACTGGTTGGATCTCCTTGCAGTCCAAGGGACTCTCAAGAATCTTCTCCAACACCACAGTTCAAAAGCATCAATTCTTCGGCGCTCAGCCTTCTTCACAGTCCAACTCTCACATCCATACATGACCACAGGAAAAACCATAGCCTTGACTAGATGGACCTTAGTCGGCAAAGTAATGTCTCTGTTTTTGAATAAGCTATCTAGGTTGGTCATAACTTTTCTTCCAAGGAGTAAGCGTCTTTTAATTTCATGGCTGCAGTCACCATCTGCAGCGATTTTGGAGCCCCCCAAAATAAAGTCTGACACTGTTTCCACTGTTTCCCCATCTATTTCCCATGAAGTGATGGGACCGGATGCCATGATCTTCGTTTTCTGAATGTTGAGCTTTAGGCCAGCTTTTTCACTCTCCTCTTTCACTTTCATCAAGAGGCTTTTTAGCTCCTCTTCACTTTCTGCCATAAGGGTGGTGTCATCTGCATATCTGAGGTTATTGATATCAGATAATTAGCATATTGTTTTAGGCAACAAAGAGTCCAAGTACAAGTGCTGAGGCTCTTTTATGGGGGTGGGGGGTGGTGTCTGGTTTTCCATTGGTTTGCCGTTTCTATAGACAACAAAGTTCAGAGTCCATTGGGAGGGTGACCATGTGTGTAGCCTAATGTTCGCAGCCTGGCCTAACTTGGAGTCCAGCTCTGTCTGTTTGCTCCTTCGCCTTCTGGTACCAGCAACATTCTTCTCATAAGATAGGTCCCCTGTGTTTCATCCCTTGAAAGTGGGGGCTCAACCTTCTCTCTTTTCCTTGGACCCACCCTGACCAGAGTATACCCAAGCAGTTCTTATCTGTGTTTGTGCTTTTTAGCACAGTGTCTCTCACATTAACTCCACACTGAAATCATTGGGAGCTTTAAAGAAATACTGATGTATGTATTATTTTTTAAAGAGCTCTCCACATGATCCTAATGTGTAGCCAAAGTGAAGAATTCTGTTCAAGAGCAGTGATTCTCAAGCTTTGATGTGCAAGTGAGTCATCTAGGGATCTTGTTAAACGGAAGTTTCTGGTTTCAGTAGATCCAGGCTAGAGCCTGAG
The DNA here is from genome assembly GCF_023091745.1 of Budorcas taxicolor. Classification (NCBI taxonomy): domain Eukaryota; kingdom Metazoa; phylum Chordata; class Mammalia; order Artiodactyla; family Bovidae; genus Budorcas; species Budorcas taxicolor. The sequence goes on along the minus strand of NC_068930.1, from coordinate 59,496,841 downwards.
CTTCTGCATTTTTAACAAGCTACCAGGTGTTACAGAACACTTTGAGTAGCAGTATTCTGCAACAGGGATTCTCAAATTCTGGTCACAAGAATTTGACAAGTAACAAGTAACAAGATCACCTGGAGAGACTTCTAGTATCCTGTCCTGAAAGTTTAAAAAAAAAAAGGCTGAATAGTCTGAAAATGTAATCACTCTTCTTGGATCCAAAAGAGAAGATAGGATACAGGGCAAATCAGTGCCCCCACCCCAAGACTGGAGAGACCAGTGAATATAGGGAGTCACAACTTAGCAAAGCAGAAACTGCCAAAGGGACCAGTGTCCTAGTAGAAAAACCTGAACTATAATTGACAAATTGCAGAAAGTTGAGTATGGACAACTATGAGAGTTAAACTCTAGGGGACCAATACATAAGGTTCCCCACAACACTGTGAGATTAGCCGCTTGGAGCTGCTCCAGGCTCACACAATAAATATCAGAGAAAAATTCCCTCATGTTTCCTGCAGGCGGGCCCGAGGGGTAGAAGTGGGATGAGAAAAGGGACCATTTTTACATATACCAGAGCACTCTATTCTTCTTAATAAGGCTGACCCTAGGAGAAGCTAATTAACCAGAGCCAACACCCTCAGATGGAGCTTTCTTGGTGCCTCAGTGGTAAAGAACCCACCTGCGACTGCTGGAGACGCAGGTTCGATCCCTGGGTCAGGAAGATCCCCTGGAATAGGAAATGGCAACCCACTCCAGGATTCTTGTCTGGGAAATCCCATGGACAGAGGAGCCCGGTGGGCTACAGTCCAGGGGGTCCAAAGAGTCGGCCACGACTGGGTGAATGAGCATTCACGCGTGCATCCTACTCAGATACTATCAGAGCCTAACTGACCTCAGGAAAGAAAATACCCAGCTGCCACCCACTCTAGCCATCCTATCCCACCTAAACAGGGGGAGGAAAACGCTGAGAAATACTTCTGAAGTTCACAGTCCAGAGGCACAGGGTCACAAATAGATTGAGATCTAATATAGGAGTTTAGTATGCTTCCCCTCACACGTGCCTTATCATCATATTACTAAAAACTTATTTAACAGTTCCCTGTACCCAGTACCTCATGTCTAGCTATCAATTAAAAAAAAAAATTACAAGGCATTCTGAAAGACAAATAACACAATTTTAAGAGATAGAGCAAGCTTCAGAACCAGACATAGTAGTTGTTGGAATTATCATACTGGAAATTTAAAACAACTGATTATTTTGCTAAGGGCTCTAATGGATAAAACAGACCCATGCAAGAATGGATGGGCATTGAAAGCAAAGCAAAAGAAATCCTAACAGCCAAAAAGGAATACTAGAGATAAAAACCACTATAGCATAAATGAAGAATGCCTTTGAAGGGTTTATTAGCAGACTAGACATGGCTAAGGAAAGATTCTCTGAACTTGAGGATTTCTCAATAGAAACCTCCAAAACTGAAAAGCAAAGAGAACAAAAAAAAGTGAATCTAAGGACTTTGGGACAGCTACAAAAGGTGTTACACACATAATGGTAGTAACAAGTGGGAAAAAAAAGGAATAAAGGAAATATTTGAAATGATAGTGACTGAAAATTTGTCCCAAATTAATGCCAAAACAAAGATCAAGGAAGCTTAGAGAACACCAAGCAAGACAAATGCAGAAAAGACTACACTTAGTCATCATTTTCACATTACAGAAAAAGAAACAATCCTGGATTTTGTAAACTATAGGTCTGGGGTGATTATGATGTATCAGCATAAGTTCATCAATTGTAATTGTGTACCAGTCTGCTGGGGGATATTGATAATGGGAGAGTCTGTGCTTACTGGAGAGCAGGAGGAATATGGGAAATTTCTATATATTAGTCTTAATTCTTCTATGAATCTAAAACTGCTGTAAAAATTTATAAAATCATCTGGTGAATTTAGAAAACAGACCAATAATGGTCCCTACTCAGACTTATGAAGTCAGAATCAATAGGAGATAGCGTCTATCAAGCATGGATACTTTTTAGGCTCCCCTAGTGATTCCACCACTCTATAACTAAATATGGGAACCTTCTGATTCCACTCTATAACTAAATATGGGACCCTTCATTCTAAATCTGCATTGTGTCATTGTTTGGGCACCAAGTCATGCCTGACACTTCTGCAACTCCATGGATTATAGCCTGCCAGGATCCTCTGTCCATGGAATTTCCCAGGAAGGAAGACTGGAGTGGGTTGCCATTTCCTATTCAAGGGGATCTTCCTGAGCCAAAGATCAAACCCACATCTCCTGCAGTGGCAGGTGGGTTCTTTACCACTGCACCACCAGGGAAGCCCCAAATGTGTGTTGTTACCAGCCACTAACCACTAACCACTTGTGGGTATTTAAATTAAAATTAAGTTAGACAAAAAATTCAGTTTCTCAGTTCCATTAGCCACATTTCAAGTTGCATCAAGCCACAAAGTGGTTAGTGGTTTAGATAGTGCAGATGTAAAACATTTCCATTAACGCAGCACCGAAAACTCTAGAGCAGCTCTGTACAACAAATAGTCTGAAAATAGAAGTGCTCTTATTTCTAAAACTGTTGCATTCTGTTTTCTTCATTTTAAAAAGATCAGATTTCATCCAAAAAGAGGCCAGATAAACTTTTCTAGTTTATAATAGTCGTTTTCAGACAACCCTTTTCTCCCATCTCCTAGTAGAATGTTCTGTGAGCTTGTAAAAAATACGTTGGTTGATCAGTGCTGTCCAGTCTTTATAAATAGAGATACCTGTGTTAGAAGTTGAAGCAAAGTTTGTACACGTGTGATAGGATGTGGGCTAAAACATCTGTCTGTTAAACTCTAAGTGGTGACATGTCAACATTAAATTTAAAAGAAAAAGTAATTTTATAATTAAAAATTTTTTTTACAAATTTACAACGTTCTCTTCAAATAGACAATCGGTCATACTCAGGTCATTTCCAGCCAAAATTGGATTGTTTCTGCTGTGGGGACTATCCTCAAGTCCAGGGGTCCTCAGCCTCCAGGATTCAATGCCTGATGACCTGAGGAGGAGCTGATAAAATAATAATAATAGAAATAAAGTGCACAATAAATGTAATGCACTTGAATCATCCTGAAACCATCCACTACCCCTCAGTCTGTGGAAGAGTTGTTCTCCATGAAACCTGTCCTTGGTGCCAAAAAGGTTGGGGACCGCTGCTCAAGTCTGAAACTACGCATCAAATTAAACAAAAGCAAACTCAGAAAAACCTCCCTTTAGAAGTCTGCTGACAGAACAATTTCAGTTCTGGTCTGAGACTCCAGAATGAAGAATATTTGTAGTATTTCTGAATCAAAATTTATAGCAGAAAGCAAGTATTCTACTTCCAATTATATATATATTTTTAATCAAAAACACTTTATTTTCAAGTAACTCATGATTAATGAAGTTCTGTGTCTCCCATACTTCATCTTGTTGGGAGCTATGGGCAGTCAGAGTTTGGGTTTTGTCTATCACTTGTTTTCCCCCTGGAAATCCAGTAATTGGAAGAAAGTTGCACGGCTAGAGCATTACACTGTATTAGAGATTTTATTATCGAGCCATCTCCTGAAGCATACTGGAGTAGATCTCAACTTTTAGCAGAGCTGACCTTTAAATGGAGATCAGAGAATGGGAGAATGAAGAACAACTCAGTGTCCTGTTTAAAAATACCAAGTCTTCCCTCACCTGGTAGGCCTGATCACTCTTAGAGGGGAAGAGATTGTGTTTCTTGTGGCAACAGTTGTCTGGGTTATAGTTCAAGAATTGTCAGAACTGAAGAGAGCGCAAAAGGTCTGCTTTTGTCTTTACTGTGAATGCTTTGTCCCGGGAGGGCGTTTATAAGCCTGCCTTGGGAATCGGTTTTTGTGAATGTCTGTGCTTCAAACCCATCCCAGGGCTCTGAAGCAGTGCTGGATTGAGCGCACAGAATGCAGCGGGAAGGACCTGTCCCAGGCCCTCAGGGCTCATTTGTATGGATGCTTTGGGAGCTGCATACATCAAAGCTACTGCAGTCCCCATCATAGAGCCTCGTGGAAAACAGGATTGTTCTGCAGCTTTGCTTTCCCATCAGAGTTCCACCTCATAATCTAGCACCCTTTAACCAGAGAGGATCTGGGAGAAAGAGCCCTGGATGTACAAAGCACAGAACAATTTAAGTACAGTGCTCAGAAATAATTGGCCACTTAGGGTAGGATAAAGTCCCATAATGGTAAAAATCATAGCATCTTAGCTCTGGCAGAGACCGTGAAAGGTCATACAGACCATCTTCCATTTGCCTGTCTTCAAAACTTAAACCATTCTAGATGGATAAGAACCGATTCTGCGATGTAGGCCCTCCAGGAAGAAAATGACACAGCTCCCTGTGGAAAATGTTCTGATACGTAGTACGTTCCTCACAGTCTTGTAAGTTCATTCTTCAGTGAACTCAGATCAGTCCTATTGCAGTTAAAACTGGTTTTTATTGGTTCGTTCTTACCTGCAGATGTATAATGACTAGTCAGGATCCCTTATGACAAAGTCCCTCAAGATCAGCCACAGGTAAATTAGCACTTCAATCTTCTTTTCAGGCAGAAATCTCGATTTCTTTACATATTTTCTGACGGCCTTTTTTTTAGCCTCTTACTAATTATTGTTTTCATCTTCTCCTTCAAGTTCTCCATGTCAGTCTTTGGTTGTAATGTCTGAACTGAATCCAGTGCGTAGAAATATCTGACAAGTAGATAGTGTAATAAGAAACTCACCTCCGGTTCCTAAATACCAGAGATTATTGCTTTGCACAGTAGTGTGAGACAGTAAGAATGACCACGCAGTTTGAGACTGGATAGTGTGGTTTTAATAACTGGTGGGAAAAATGATACATAAATGTCTGTTGAAACCTTTATAAAAAAAAAACTGTTGCTGTTGGTTATATATGTACAGAGAAATTAAAAAACCATGGTCTAACTAGTAGTAAGACGCTGCTGCTGCTGCTGGTAAGTCGCTTCAGGCGTATCTGACTCTGCGACATCATAGACGGCAGCCCATAAGGCTCTGCCATCCCTGGGATTCTCCAGGCAAGAATACTGGAGCGGGTTGCCGTTTCCTTCTCCGAGTATTAAGATACTGTAATTTAACACATTAAAAATTCAAGTATTTCACTTCTATGTGAAAGACTTTTCCTGGGACTTCCCCAGCAGTTCGGTGGTTAAGACTCCGCACTTCCCCTAAAGGGGATGCGAGTTTGATCCTTGGTTGGGGAACTAAGATCCCACATTCTGAGTGGCAAGGCCAAAATTTTTTTTTTAATTCAAATAAATAAATAGGGCCAAGATGAAAACATCCTGAAAGAGGCAAAACCAAACAAACCCCAAAAAACATATCCAGAGTAGTTTGAATAGTGCTTGCCGCCTTGTCGTATGGCTTACACACTGGGCACACATCCTTTGCATGCTTTGGCAATTTGTTACGCTCCTTCCTAAGTTTGGATCAACTTCCAACATTTGTTTTCCTATGTGCTCTCAGTGTCATGAAATAGCTCCAAGAGCTGCTTTAATGTGAAGTTTTTTGCCAGCTTCACTTCCTCTGGGACATCTTCTACTTCTCATCACAGCCACTTTGCTCACTTACGTTGATTGGTTTGCCTCCCCTCAGTTCCTCTGGTGCGTGTCTCTAGTATCTCATGCAGCAGTGTCAACAGCTCGCACTTAGCTCCCTCTTCTATAACTCCGGTTACATTCCGGCATTATCACTTTTCTCTTCTTTATTTTTAACGTGCGTTTGTTTATTTATTTTGGCTGTACCAGAGCTTACTTGTGGCATGTGAACTCTTAGTTGCTGCACGTGGGATCTGATTCCCTGACCAAGGACCGAACCCAGGTCCCCAGCAGAGGAAGTGCTGAGTCTCAGGCACTGGGCTACCAGGGAAGTCGCCACTTTTTTTTATTCTTTGCTACACGTTCATCTTTGTTGACCAGTTCTGTTTTTCCATTGTCGAGTTCATCACTGGGAGGCAAGGAGACAGCCCATGGGACACTCTGTTGTTTGTGAGTGAAAGACCCACAGTGACCGGTCACCAACAGACTTTGGAAGAAGAGATGTGATTTGTCACCAATCATGACACGTATTCGTTGTTTATGTTGTGATATGTGAACTGAAGAGCAAGCGGTGAAATTTGTACCTTCTCAAGTACAGCTACTGTCCCTTGGCCACTGACATTTGAACCCTGTTCTTGGTGGACTTGTGTTATTTAGCTAAACTACTGTAACTGAAATTCTGGCATTTTAGAACCACACAAAATAAGAATGGCCTTATTCAGTTCCTACATGTACCCTAGGTCGCTGCTGACGTTCTGGTTCCCGGTGTTTGTTATCCATGCTGACACTTAAGGTCTTTTTCTGACATACAACCCTGCCAACTTCATCATAGTAACGTTTCCTTTTCTCACCAGGGATATTCCATTAGGTCTTTCCGCTTTGATTTCATACTTTTGTTTGCACTAGGGAGCACTCCTTCTGTCTCTGAAGTTTTTTGGAATTGATTCCCCTCCCAAGTTCCCTAGCGTTTGCAAATTAGACGTTTCCCCACTCATTAACATGAACACTAACTACCCTCACAGAATGTCAGCTCCTTATTACCTCCCAGATTGACTCGGCCAGCTCAGTTATCCTTTTGGTCGTGCGGTTCAGTCAGTTCTGTGAGCTCAAGGCCAGTGGTTCCCAGTTATCGTTCTGCAATAGGGTCTTCCAAGGAATTTTACAAACAGCTCCCCAAGCCCTCTGAGGGTCTGGGGAAGGATCTGGGAGTCTGTGTGCTCCCGTGTAATTAGGTAGGTTTGGTCTATAATATAAAGCATGTCTTCCTAGTTCTTAGTAACCTTATCATAAACTAATAGAATTGACACACACATTAGAGATCATTTTGTCAGACCTACTCATTTTAGAAGTGAGAAAAGTAGGAAACAGAGACGCCAGATGCCTTGGCCACAGTCTCGTAGTTATAGACTGAGTGGGGCCTGGAACCCATGTTTCCAGACTCTGAATTCAGTACTTTCTCCCTGATTTCCATCAGGGGGGTCACAGTCAGAATCATTGGCTATCATCTTCAAGCTCTGCTGTGGTAATTTTTTTTTTCTTGGTATGAGTGAGTCTGTGTATTAGCTTCTGAGGAGAGATGCTTAACTAAGGTTCTCTGTTATGGATGCGCCGGGTGGAGGTTGGGATTTTTTGCTCACGGGTGCTGGGGCCCCTGGAGAAGCTCTGGGGGCCTCGGTTCCGTCAGGCTCTGGGGCTTGTACCCTGTCTGCCGTGTGCCTGCCCGCTGGCGCCCAGCCTTCTGCCTCAGATGTGCTTAGATATCTGCTTGAGTTGTGCACAGCGTTTGTTTCCAGAGGCTGTTTGTGTAACTACCGACCCCGCCTGACAGGAGAGGAGCAATGCGGGGTGAGGTGGGGATGTCCCGCTCTGTGAAGCTTCTTCTATTTCCACGCGACATTCTTACAGCTAAACTAAGACTCCAGCCCTCAGGTTTGCTGACAGAGGAAATTGAGTCTGTCTGTTCATTCTGAGGGAAGAACTAAGGAGTCAAGCATATATCCCTTTGATATGTTTTATGAGTTCATGAAAAATGAATGGGGATTGCCGAAGAGAGTGTAGGAACAGTTAATGTTTACATTCTAAGCCTGGCATGGAAACAAAACAAAAACAGAATTTGTCTACCTCCTAATCTTCCTGAGCTCCCCTGTCAGAGGCAACAGCGTTTGAAATGTTAATGTATCTGGTAGCCATTTTAAAGAAGCAGTTGCTGCTTATCCCTGTGAAGCTGAAATCCAGGGCCTTGCTTCTACTTTTTCTTACCTTCTCTCAAGCACATGCTGCCCCCACCCCAGCTTCCCGCTAGACCCCAGAGGATAAAAGACAGTATTTCATTGAACCATGGCATTTTAGAGCTGGATGAGGCATTGTGTTTCAATTCCAGATTCTTAGTTTTCTCTCCCGAGAGCCCAAGGGGTCAACCGACTTGGCCACAACCACATGACGTTTGGAGCTGGACCTGACTAGCGTCTGGTGCAGGGCTCCCAACTCCCCAGGCCAGTGTGGTTTTGACTGCATCGTATTGTACATAATAAGACACATTTTTCAGGCTTCTTTAAATACAGAATCCTAGTGATTTGGCAGTTGTGAGTTTTGGTCTCTATGACAGACTTTTAGAGGAGATGGGACTGCATTCCTGCAGGTGGAGAAACCAGATCAGTACTTTTCTACTGAATAGAAGATGGAATTTGGAAAGTGTCCTATGTGACTAGACTTGAGGCCCCTGCTGTCTGGGAGATGGACCTGGGCTCCTTGCCTAAAGCCAGGGGCCAGAAGGGACTGTCCAGTTTCTGGTAAGGGTCCCTTCACTCGGGGTGGGGCCCAGAGTTAGGCTACTTGTAAAGCACAGAAGACCCAAGCCAAGGAAACTAATGTGAAAACTGGTCCAAAGACAAAAGGAGAAAACAAAAAACAGCCATGGCCCCAGCCTCTCCACTGAGATGACTTTTCAACTCAGGGCACCAGAAGGATTCTTTCCCAAGGCAGCTCTCCCTGGAGATGAGCTCACAGAAAAAACAAAACCCATCTGCAGACAAAACCAAGAACCAACAGATGACAGAACAATATGAAAGGAACTTGAGAATAAGTCCGCTTAGAATGTTCCAGAGGCAAAGGGGGAAACTTAGGAACGGGACATTAGGAATCATGTTCTTCAGTATCCAATTGATTCTAGGTGGAGGTATTTACCCAAAATGTAATGTTTCTGGGATTGGTTTTACAAGCAAATCAGGTTTGAATCCATTGAGTATTCCTTGGTGATGGTGGTTTTCCCCCTTTTAAATTGTTTTTGTCTTTCCCTGTCTTCTCCAGAACTGATGTATAAACACCATTCAGCTTCTAAAAGCATGCCCAGCTTCCCTGAGGGTGGATTCCCTGTATAGACTGCCATTGCCCTTGCTTGATTCTTGGAAGAATTAGTTCTGGAATGTCATCTCCTCCCCGTCCCTGGTGTGTTCCATCTCTGACTTATTCTGACATTACCAGCTCAGTCAGTATTGCAGGCTGAAACTATTAAGGTGGCAGACTCTACCCTCCACATTCTTTTATATGACTCAGCTTTTTCCAGAAAGTTCTTAGAACCATAAGGAATTATCCATGAGTACCTTTCACAGTAACATGCGTGTGTGCGCGCACATGTATGTGTGTGTGCTCAGTCACTCAGTTGTATCTGACTACTTGTGACCCCATGGACTATAGCCTACCAGGCTCCTCTGTCCATGGGATTTCCCAGGGAAGAATACAGGAGTGGATTGCTGTTTCCTTCTGTAGGGATCTTCCCACCCCAGGGATCAAACCCACATCTCCTGCATTGACAGATGGATTCTTTACCACGAGCCCCCTCTGGGAAGCCCCCTTCATAATAGCATACTCTTTTAAAAATATTCACAGGCCCTACTGAGAAGTTGTAGAAAAGATTCCACTACTTATTTAAGTTACAGCTCACCCTGAAGACAGACCAAAATATACAGAAACATCTATTTTGATTATATGTAGATGCATCCAATCCTGGGATGATGAGAAGGAAACATCTTAAAAAGCTAGAAGATTTGAAAAAGAAACCTAGGGAAATTTAATTTGCAAGTGAATGCTCAGTTTTCTCTTTCCCAGTAAAGGTTAGCATCAATTAATAAATATTTTTAACATGAAGTCATATACCCTCATAAACAAAGAAACATTACCTTCTGTTCTTTGGGAATCATACCAGCAGTTGATTCTAGGTAATAATTTTCTTTTCTATTTTCTTTCAAAGCTTGTCAGTATAATTTGTGAGTAGTCACAGTGTTCTTTGGGGTTTCCCTGGTGGCTCAGTGGTAGACATTCCACCTGCCAGTGCAGGAGACATGGGTTTGCTCCCTGGTCCAAGAAGATCCCTTGCAGAAGGAAACGGCCACCCAGTCCATATTGTTGCCTTGGAAATCCCATGCAGCCTGGCTTGCTGCAATCCATGGGGTCACAAAAGAGTGGGACATGACTTCGTGACTCAACAACAATAAAGTGTTCTGGATGGCATCACTCACTCGATGGACGTGAGTCTGAGTGAACTCCAGGAGTTGGTGATGGATAGGGAGGCCTGGTGTGCTGCAATTCATGGGGTCGCAAAGAGTTGGACACGACTGAGCGACTGAACTGAACTGAACTGAAGAGCTTCTAGTCGGATTCCTGAAGCGCCATTTCTTTCCCAGGGAAGTATGAAAACTCTAAACGGAAAGCAAAGTATATAGCATATGCTTTGAGAGAGAGAGAGTCTATACTGTATATAGAACCAGGTATTTTCACCCCGTTCTATGAATGCTGTCTAGTTCTCAGCAGTCCTGCCATCTCTATGCTATATTTAGACACCTGAAGTTTTCTGTATCTTTCTAGTCCCTGACTTTGCAGAAGTGGAGACCAATCCAGTCTGTTTGGTATTTTTAGCTGATCACTAGTTCAAGAGTTACAAAACTTAGCATGCTAAGTCATGCGTGCATGACTAAGTCACTTTAGTCGTGTGCGACTTTTTCCAACTCTGCGGGCTATAGCCCACCAAGCTCCTCTGTCCATGGGCTTTTCTGGAGTGGGTTGCCATGCCCTCCTCCTCTAGGGAATCTTCCTGACCTAGACATCGAACCCATGTCTTACATCTCCTCCGTTGGTAGGCGGGTTCTTTACCACTAGCACCACCTAGGAAGCCTGGGATTTCCCTGGAAGCGATGTCTCCAGAGAAGCTTTAAAGTAAGATACCTTTACAGGTCTTCCAGTGCGTCTTTAAAGTAAGACCTTTACAGGTCTTCCAGTGCGTCTTCTTTCAAATTTTCTCCAAAGAAAAATGATCATGGGGAAAAAAAGATTAAAAGCTGTAGTGTCCTGGCTTCATCCTACATAAAAGCATTTAATTTTTCTATAAGTAAGCCCTTTTCTTCTCTACTTTAAAATTCTTGTGATCCATGCTTTCTTTAATGCAGTAGATTATATGGCATTTTATAAAGTTCTCTGACATGCTTATCAGATAATTTTTCTACTACTGTGAGATATTTTTCTGTTTCTTCTCTGGAATACAAGATGGTTCTAGGAACTCACCCAATCTTACTGTTCATGTAGAATATAGATATTTATTAAGGCTTGTAGTATAAGTTTTATAGAATGAAAATGTACTTTCCCCCATCTCGATAGAAGTATCCTGAGGCAAGCTCTATCTCAATAAATGGACCTTCCATCTCCCCATCTCCTCTAATGATCCTTCCATCACCAAGTCCTATCCATTTTAGTTCCTAAAGAACTGTCAAATCTGCCTACTTCTCACCTTTTGCCAGAGCCGTTGAATAGATGGATGGCGTGCATGCTTAGTCGTGTCTTGACTCTTGCAATCCCATAGACTGTCCTCCACCAGGCTCCTCTGTCCATGGAATTTTCCAAGCAAGAATACCATAGTGGGTTACCATTTCCTACTCCAAGGGATCTTCCTGACCCAGGAGTTGAACCTAAATCTCTTGCATCTCCTGCTCTGGGAGGCAGATTCTTTACCTCTGCACCACCCAACTAGTCTCCATAATCTTGCTCCTTTGTGATCACTCATAGTCTGAACCTGTCAACTCCTTAACTTAAAAACTCTTCAGGGCTTTCTTTTGTTCTTAGGGTAGTAACTCAGATCCTTAACATTGTCTCCAAGGCTCTGGAGCACCTGACCTCTCTCTCTTCTTCCACATCTGCCCCACTCAGGGCTCAACCATCCTGCTCTTCCATCTCCTTGAATGTACCTCATTGCTTTTCTATTCAAACTCTTTGCACATCTGTTCTTTATGCCTGGAGGGCTCTTCTCACCATTCTCCTTTCTCTGGGGTATCTTCCATATGTCCTTCACATAAAGCTTTTCCTCAAAGACTTCCCTAAACCCCAGACCAAGTCAGGTCTTCCTCATTATTTTTCTTCTGTCGTCCCTGTAGTTTTCCAGTATGAAACTTTCATAGTAGATTTGAGGATCTGTAGACCTGTGCATTATTACTGTAATAACAGTTACACCAGAGGTTACACCATTTTGCTTATTATTCTGTTTGCAGCCACAAGCACAGTACCTGTCAGGGTAGGTGCTGAATCAATGTTTTTGAATAAATAAATGCCTTTTACATATAGTATATATATGATGAATACATGAAATGAGCACCCACGGCATCTGGCCAAGGTCAGCTCCAATCTTAACCTTAACAAAACCCTTTCATTCACTGAAAGTGAAGGTGTTAGCCACTCAGTCATGTCCGACTCTTTTTGACCCCATGGACTGATTGTAGGCTACCAGGCTCCTCTGCCCATGGGATTTCCAAGGCAAAAATACTGGAGTGGGTTGCCATTTCCTTCTCCAGGGGATCTTCCCAACCCAGGAATCAAACCCGGGTCTCCTGCACTGCAGGCAGATTCTTTACCTTCTGAGCCACCAGGGAAACCCCTTTCCTTTATTAAAATAACATATATCTTAAGTTTCCTAGAGTGCCTACAACTGAGAACCAATCTTATATTTTTTATTAATTTATTTGGCTGCACTGAGTCTTAGTTGCAGTAGGCAAAATCTTTAATTGTGGCATACGAACTCAGTTGCAGCCTGTGGGATCTAGTTGCCTGACCAGGGATCAAACCTGGGTCCCTGCATTGGAAGCACAGAGTCTTAACCACTGGACAATCAGGGAAGTCCCCGGGAACCAGTCTTAAGATGAAGAAGACTCTGATTTCTGATACATGGTTTGGATGTTTGGGTGTTTATATGTTTACATGATTACTTTGTTTCACATGTTAGAAGGAAAAAAGTCAAAAGACTAGAGAGGTGTCAGAGTGGAACACCATAAACCGGGAGCATTGAGAGACAGCTAGGGAAGGTTGTTTTTTTAAAAAACAATTTTGTTTATTTATGGCTGTGCTGGGTTTCCATTGCTGCATGGGCTTTTCTCTAGTTGCAGCAAGCGGGGGGGCCACTCTCTAGTTGCAGTGTACAGGCTTCTTGTTGCCGCGGCTTCTCTTTTGCAAAGTGCTCTAGGCCACTCAGTGGTTACAGCACATGGGCTTCAGCAGTTACGACTCCCAGGCTCCAGAGCACATGCTCGACAGTTGTGGTGCGTGGGCTTAGCTGCACCACGGCATGGGGTGGGGGGGCGCTTTCCGAATCAGGAATTGAATACATGCCTCCTGCACTGGCAGGCAGACTCTTTACCACTGAGCCACCAGGAAGGCTGCCAGGGCAGGTTCTAATTGAGTGCTTTCTTGACTCTGATTTTAAGGGACCAAAACAACTTCAGTGGTAACAGAAGAGACATTAGGAGGTGAATAGGGAAATGGTAAAGACTTATGGAGGATACTGTGGTAAAGAATAGGTTATTTTCACTTACAGTAGGTCTTCCTAAAGAGGGGCACAATTGCTTTTCTAATGCCAATAATCTAAAGATTGAATCTCTTACACCCAAACAGTACTGTCTATTTTCTGAAGGACTTCTGCACAAGTGGAAGGCAGAACGTTCTGTTACAGGAGCTGAGACCATTGAGTCCTAGTTACGCTTAATCAGTTCAGTTCACTTTGGTCACTCAGGCATGTCCGACTCTTTGAGACCCCCATGGACTGCAGCACACGAGGCCTCCCTGTCCATCACCAACTCCCAAAGTTTACTCAAACTCATGTCCATTGCGTCGGTGATGCCATCCAACCATCTCATCCTCTGTCGTCCCCTTCACCTCCTGCCTTCAATCTGTCCTAGCATCAGGGTCTTTTCCAGTGAGTCAGTTCTTCACATCAGATGGCCAAAGTATTGGAGTTTCAGCTTCAGCATCAGTCCTTCCAATGAATATTTAGGACTGATTTCCTTTAGGATGGACTGGTTAGATATCCTTATAGTCCAAGGGACTCTCAAGAGTCTTCTCCAACACCACAGTTCAAAAGCATCAATTCTTTGCTACTTAGCTTTCTTTATAGTCCAACTCTCATATCCATACATGAGTACCGGAAAAACCATAGCTTTGACTAGATGGACCTTTGTTGACAAAGTAATGTCTCTGCTTTTGAATATGCTGTCTAGGTTGGTCATAGCTTTTCTTCCAAGGAGTAAGCGTCTTTTAGTTTCATGGCTGCAGTCACCATCTGCAGTGATTTGGCAGCCCAAAAAAATAAAGTCTGTCACTGTTTCCTCTGTTTCCCCATCTTTTCCCAAGAAGTGATGGGTCCAGATGCCATGATCTTCGTTTTCTGAATGCTGAGTTTTAAGCCAACTTTTTTGGTCTTCTCTTTCATGAAGAGGCTTTTTAGTTCTTCTTTGCTTTCTGCCTTAAGGGTGGTGTCATCTGCATATCTGAGGTTATTGATACTTCTCCTGGAAATCTTGATTCCAGCTTGTGCTTCATCCAGCCTGGCATTTCTCATGATGTACTCTGCATATAAGTTAAATAAGCAAGGTGACAGTATACAGCCTTGACATACTTCTTTTCCTATTTGGAAGCATCTGTTGTTCCATGTCCAGTTCTAACTGTTGCTTCTTGACCTGCATACAGGTTTCTCAGAGGCACGTCAGGTGGTCTGGTATTCCCATCTCTTAAAGAATTTTCCACAGTTTGTTGTGATCCACACAGTCAAAGGCTTTGGCATAGTCAATAGAGCAGACATAGATGTTTTTCTGGAACTTTCTTGCTTTTTCCATGATCCAGCAGATGTTGGCAATTTGGTCACTGGTCCTCTGCCTTTTCTAAATCCAGCTTGAACATCTGAAAGTTCACAGTTCATGTACTGTTGAAGCCTGGCTTGGAGAATTTTGAGCATTATTTTGCTAGCCTGTGAGATGTAAAGGTATTACTTTGCTAAATATAATGTTACATAAAAAGAATAAACAAGTATCTTGGGAAATCATGCTAATAATCAATTAAATTTATAGACTACTATTTCCAAGTGGCAACTGGAGGAATTCAAATGGAACATCTGAGATTCTGAGCAGTGAAATGGACTTTGAATTCAACCATAAGCTGATATTTCCCGGTCCCCTTATCCTAAATACTCTGTCCTCTAGTTGGAGGTTGGTGTTGTTTCTCAGTCTTGGTTTTTACATCATTGCCCAATTCTTATGTTGTTGGATAAGAAATATTCTGCCTTATCTCACTATTTTATCATTCTGGGATATTTTCCAGACTTACCTAACATTTGTGAAGAACAGTGGGTAAATATAAGCAGAGATCACTGCATAAATTCTTAATGAAACAGGAAATATGCAAAATACTCACAGCACCTCCACTAATGCCTCATGACAATCCGTTTGGACCTTGGGGACCAAGAGAACAAAGCCACCCGCAGTTTTGTGTGTCACTGTCTAGGTTTCTTTCTGGTCGGTAGTGGTGGTGATGTTTGCAGGTTTGCTGTCCCTCCCCTGACTGCTGCCCCAACCCATGTGGAATAAACTATTTTGAATCCAGAAGGAGGTTACCTCTTTTCAGCCATGAAAGGCTGAGTTTAATTCCCAGTTCCTTGACTCTAGTGTCTGTCCCTTCTCCTGGGAATAGAATCCAAGTCATTATGGGTCAGGATATGTCTATAAAAGCCCAGGATTATAAAGCAAACCCTGGGAGATAGTGAAGGACAGAGAAGCCTGGTGTGCTGCACTCCAGGGGTCACAAAGAGTCGGACATGACTTAGCAACTGAACAAGAGCAGCAACAAGGATTATAGAAGCTGCATGAACATGCCATGGGAAATAAATTGAACCCTTTGTGGAAGCAGTTTCTACAGTGCCAGAAATAGAGTGTGTTGTCCTCGAAAGCACAGGCTTATTTATTGGCAGTTCAGGGAACAGTACTTTCATATTCCTTTAAGCAAACTTCATATGTAAAAACTATGCTTATTCAATAGTGAAGGTTAAAGAACTTTTTGTTTTAAAGTTAGCAAAGGTTTCATCTAAAAATCAAATTTCCTGGTATAGTCTTTAAAACTCTTTTATTGTAAAATAAAACAGACATGGAAGGCCATGTGAACCAAATGTATAGCGTAATAAATTATTATAAGGTGAACACCACCACTTTAGACTGAATGTTTGATCCTCCCCCAAATCCATAGATTGAAGCCCCCATCCCCCTATATGATGGTGTTTGGAGTGGGGCCCTTGGGAGATAATCAGGCCATGCGGGGAAGGTCCTCATGAATGGGAGCGGGACCCTTATAAGAAGAGACACAGAAAAATGGCCTGGCTCTGCCATGTAGGGACACAGAAAGAAGACACCCATCTGTAAGCCAGTGGGCTCTCGCCACTTCCTAGCCACCCTGGTACCCTGACCTTGGGTTTCCCAGCCTCCAGAACTGTGAGCAATAAAACATTTGTTGTGTAGGCCAGAACTTTATTACAACAGCCTGAGCTGGCCGAAACAACCATCCAGGTCACCCAGTCCATGTCCCCATCCATATGCCCTCACTCAATCATAGCCCTTTCCTTTCCTGATAAGTAACTACTGTTCTAACTTCTGTAGAAATCACTTTCCCTTGCATTTTTATCATCTTATCACCCCAGTGTGCATTCCTAGACACTATATTTGAGCCATGTCCATTTTTTTGTTGTTTTCTTTTTATGATTTTCTTTTTTAAATTTAAATTTATTTTTAATGGGAGGATAACTGCCTTACAATGTTGTCTTGGTTTCTGCCACACATCAACAAGAATTAGCCATAGGTATGCCTTTGTCCCCTTGCTCTTGAACCTCCCTCCCACCCCATCCCACCCCTTTAGGTTGTCACAGAGCAGCAGATTTGAGCTCCCTACATCATAGCAGCAAATTCCCACTGGCTACCTAATATTACGTGTGGTGATGTGTATGTTTCCATGCTCCTCTCTCAGTTCATCTCACTCTCTTCTTTCCCTACCGTGTCCACAAGTCTGCTCTCCCTGCCTGTGTCTCCACTGCTGCCTACAGATAGATTCATCATTACCATCTTTCCAGATTCCATATATATATGTTAATTAATATATGATACTTGTTTTTCTCTTTCTGGCTTCACTCTGTGTAATAGGCTGTGGGTTCATGCACCTTGTTAGAC
Source organism: Budorcas taxicolor (assembly GCF_023091745.1). Lineage (NCBI taxonomy): Eukaryota > Metazoa > Chordata > Mammalia > Artiodactyla > Bovidae > Budorcas > Budorcas taxicolor. The sequence continues at coordinate 59,479,743 of NC_068930.1, read as the reverse complement.
CTATGAATCGTGTCCATTTTTCTCAGTGCATTTTAAATTATTCAGTTAATTTCTGATTAACTTAGAATTCTTTCAGGAAAATGTTATATAAAAGAGGGCACACCTTAAGTCCACTTATCTTTCCCATTTGTAGAGTGAGACATGTTGCCGTTACTCTTGAAATTCATAGAAAATAGCCTAAGCCATTTGCTTGCTTTGTTTGTATGGGCGTGTGAAGGGCACCCCCCAATAGGTATGAATGACTGTCTCCAAAAGGGAAAAGAAGAGAAGGAAAAATCTAAAGAAGAAAATCTTAAGTGACACAGAAACACATCTTCATTTATATATTAGTTAGTGGCTACATGAGGGCAAAAGGAGAGAGAAGGGAAAGGAGATGGTGTCACATCCAACCACATCTCAGTTTGCTTAGCCTCTGAATTCTAGAAAGTGTAAATCTTAGAGAAGGAGTAAACGGTAGGTGAAAGATAGGATTAGGAATCAGAATGTGGTCATTGCAAACATTCCCATACCCCAGCTCAAAGGTGGATTATCAGTATAAATTATAGAGGAGACAAAAATATCATCAAATAAGTAGTTTGGATAGGGCTAATTATATAAAGGATAGTCCATGAAACTTTCAGTTGGGATCATATAAAAGTTTTTAAATCAAATTAGATATAATAATAAATACTATCATTTTCTACAGCCTATGAAAGAACAGGGACTTCCTCCATTTACACATAGGGTGTATTCCAAAACTTTATTCTAAATTGGTTCATATTATAGAAACCTAGATTATTCCAAAGATGTAATATTGTAAATGGTTATGGGGTTTTTAGGTTAGGCCACAAAATATCATTGAACTCATGGGATGACTAATGAACAGTATTTTTTGTAATGAAAACCAGCAGAAATGCAAGTAGTTACAGGACAGTTTGTTAAAAAAAAAAAAAAAAAAAATGAAATCCAGTATTGAATAATACAGGTTTTTAAAGTTTTGAATGTGGTGCTTAGTGAGAATCACATTATCAGAGGCTAATATGGAGGTTGATGGAAAGTCTTACAGTGATTTTGAAGTAGGCTTTTGGACATTTTCAGAGGCTGTATACACGACTCACCAACATTTCATTTATCCTTTCTTCAAATTATGTCACTTTCATGTTTACTGAAACCAGCATATAACTAGATCTTATTCTTACAGCTGTAATTTAGATCATCTTTGTGTTTACAAGCTGAGTGAAGAGTAAGAGGAGAAAGGAAAAGATGAAAATGTTTTAAGTTGGAAGAATTGTATGATAAGATAAATGGTGGGAATTGTGGACAGGTTTTTCTTTTCTTTATTAATCCTTTAGCAGTAAATGTGTTTTACTTTTATGATGAAAAAAATTTTAATTTCTTTTTGAAGAATGTGTAGAATGAGGAAAACACTGCTGAGGTGGTATTAATTAAATTGGAGTTCAGGGTCATCTCTTTACAGGGGCAGTTGAAGCTACAGAAGTGGATGGGAGGGAATTCCCTGGCAGTCCAGTGGTTAGGACTCAACTCCCATTGCCAAGGCCCGGGTTCAATCCCTGGTCAGGAACTCAGATCCCACAAGCCGCACAGTGGGACCAAAATGAAAAGAAGTGGATGGGAAATCTCTGACTTCAGAGAATAAGGAAAGAGAAAGAGATTAGAAGAAGAAACCATGGACAGCAGCATCTTTTAAGGGGTGAAAAAGAGAAAGAGCCTGAAATAAGGAAACACACAGGAAACACACCAGCCAGAATACTATCCTAGAAGTCGACATGGAAGAATGCTTTAAGAAAGCAGTAATTGTCCATTATCCTCAGAGATGAGGAGAGGCTGGGGGTGCTCACAGCCATGGCTAAAAGAACAGTACCATTCCTTGTACACTCCCAGGACACTCTCAGTTGATTGCTGGTAAGGAAAAGGCTCTCCCTGCTGACTGGCAGGATTACGGGCACCAACAAGAATGACAATCTCTGTTCATCAACCTTATCATTACAGGCCCACAGCACTGTACAAACCAATCACAGATTTCATCTAGTAAAACTAATTGTGTATTTAATGTGGGGAGAATAATTTTCTCCCACCTCCACAAGGCTGAAGTCATAATTAGCTTTCTCCCTCCAAAGGTGGTTTAGAAAGAGTGTGATGAACAAACAATGTATGAATCAGGAGGATGCAAGCTGAAAGCAACCTAGGAAAAATGTGTGGGTCTATTTCTGGGCTCTTTGTTCTGCTGTGTTTGTTTTTGTCAGAACCACACTGTCCTGATTAATATAGCTTTATAATACATTTTGGAATCAGGTAGTATTAGTATTCCAAATTTGTTCTTCGTATGCAAAATTGTTTTGCCTATTTTAGGTCCTTTGTATTGCCACATGAATTTTAGAATTGGTTTGTTATTCTTCAGAAAGCCTGCTGAGATTTTGATAGCAATCACACTGAATCTTTGGATCTATCTGGAGAGAATTGATATCCTAACAATACTGAGTCTTAAAGCCCAGGTAACACATCCCTGCATTTTTTCAGACCTTGTTAATTTTTCTCAGTGAAGTTTTGTTGGTTTCGGTGTAATTGTTAGAGTTTTTAATATTGCTAATCACTTGCATGTGAAATGTTATCTCATTTAGGTTTTAATGGAGGTCCCTGATCACCACTGGGATCAAGCATCTTTTGAGTGGTTATTGGCCCTTCAGGTTTCCTCTTCTCTGGATTGCTTTCATGTTGACCCTACATGGTATTTAGCAAGAATATCTCCATTTGGGTATATTTAGAGTCTCCTGTTTTTCAACTATTTTTTTGTTTTTATTGATAGTTTAATTTTTTGTTATTGTTGTTTAGCTCTCAATTCTGATACAGTAATTTAGGCTTAGGTTGCAAATACCTCTTTACGTCTTTTCATTCCTTATTAATTTTATCCTCTCCTACTTTCTGCCAGTTCAGTCTTCCTCCTGTGTCCTAGATGTTCTAGCTCAGATAACTTTCGAGAACTCTGATTTGAAAGCAAAGCAGGAGGTCACTTCACTTGTCAGCGTCCCTTGGGCGATGCCTAGTTTATCTCTTTGCTCAGCTAATCTGTTCATTCCTCATGGTTCACTGCTCGGGACATTCTGTGTTCCAACTGAGCACGTTAAAAGACAGAGACAATTGTGGGCAGAACTTGGGTAGCCTGGGGTTCTCACCTTTGAGGCAACAGGCACCTTGGCAGCTTGCTCAGCGACTCTGGGTGATGATGGTCGGAAGGCACAAGAGCCTCAGTCATTGTTCTGTGAACATGCTTTTAGCAGCGGAAGGGATCTGCCCATACTAATTAGTCAAGAAAAATTTGTTGATTGATTTTTTAAATTTATTTTTTAATTGAAGGATAATTGCTTTACAGAATTGTAAATTGCCCAACATTGGTTGATTGATTTTGATTTAAAAGTTTGGTTTCCGTAGGCTATAAAAGAGGCATTCTGTGATTTCTAAGTCAGTGCTACCTGGATCTGGTGGTGTCTTACAGAATATTCTTTATGTGAATTACAGCTTATAAATCGGTAAGTTTTGCTTTCCAATACGTCAAACATTTGTTGAGCACTTAGTGTGTGCCAAGCAGTGTGTCAGGGACCTGCGCTATCAGGATGAAGACAGGATGGTCCTTCTAGCTTACAGATGCCCGAATGTAGGCAGAAATTAACTCCAGTGCTTTCTCAGAGGAAGAAAAGGGAAGGAAAGGGAGGAGTAGTGCCATTCTAAGACACAAAAAGCAAGCAGTTTTTACTTATAGAAACTTGGTCGGAAAGAATAGCTCTAGGGAATCAGATGAATACCTGCAATATGTGGTTTCTGGACAACTGGACTGGAGACCAAAAAGGAGATGTTGAAAGAAGCTGGCAGTCAGATTTCAGTGCTCCCAGACACACTTGCTCACACTCTTTTCTTCCTAGAAGGTTTTCTGTGTCCCTTTCCATTTGGCCAACTCCCACCCCTCCTTAAGGACTCATCTGAGGTTTTCTTTCCTTTGGGAAGGCTTTCCTGCTTACTTCCCACCTCAGCTAGGGGACTGTCTTATGTGCTTTCATAGCCCCCTACCATATGCCCTCCCTGTTCCATTTACCACGCTCCATCAAAGGGGCCTCTTATTTGTGTGTCTCCTCCCAGCAGACCACAGACACACCTTGCTTACCGTTGTATTGTACCATGCTGTGCCTAGCGCTGCATAAGGCCTGTGGCAGGCACTCATTAAATGTCTGATGAAGACATGAAAAAACAGTGAACTATGTGATAAGTACTTGAATAATGATGAACAGATGAAGGGTGGTGAAGGAGAGTGTTTAGCCCAAAGAAAGAAAAAGCCTAAAGACAAGAATAAGGCTGAGAGGACTGAAACTGGAGGGACAGATACCATTAGGGAGCATCGGTAAGTGCAGGAGGATCTCGTTTTCTCTTTGCTTCTGATTGGTATTGGTCCCTGTCTCCTCCACAGTCCAGGTTAAAGACTTGGCAAGAGTTATCAAAAATTGATTCTGTGCACTAATACTGTTATCTAAATCAAATATTCTTCAATTAAGAAAAGACAGAGCCGATTATGTGCCTGGTTCTGTCCTCATGTTCTGGGAATTACGGTCTCTCCTGGAGAGTAGGCTGGTGCCTTCTGTCGTTACCTAAGTGAAGGGACTACTGGAAGAGATGGGATTAAAACATAGAGCTCCTCTCTAGATCTACTTGCTCTATTAAGCAGCACCTTTTAGAAAATGGTTGTTCAAATGGCTATAAATCAAACTCACCCGAGAGATGACTCTCTATCTTGGTGACATACTTTGTTCAAAGCCTGATTCACCATAGCTATGACCTTTCTCTGGCTGAGCTGTGGAGTGACTTCCAAAAAAAAGTTAATTTGATATGTTTCAACAGAATCCTAATATACTGAAACAGTAGGCTAACATCCACGTAAAGAAGTGTACTAGGCATAATAAGCCCCATATTTAGTTCTAGCAATTAACTGCACAAATCGAAGATTGGGAGTGTCTGGCTTACTAAAGGAATGCTTGAAATGGGGTTCTCAGTTCAGTTCAGTTGCTCAGTCATGTCCAACTCTTTGCGACCCCATGAATCGCAGCACGCCAGGCCTCCCTGTCCATCACCAACTCCCAGAGTTCACTCAGACTCACATCCATCGAGTCCGTGATGCCATCCAGCCATCTCATCCTCGGTCATCCCTTTCTCCTCCTGCCCCCAATCCCTCCCAGCATCAGAGTCTTTTCCAATGAATCAACTCTTCGCATGAGGTGGCCAAAGTACTGGAGTTTCAGCTTTAGCATCATTCCTTCCAAAGAAAGCCCAGGGCTGATCTCCTTCAGAATGGACTGGTTGGATCTCCTTGCAGTCCAAGGGACTCTCAAGAGTCTTCTCCAACACCACAGTTCAAAAGCATCAATTCTTCGGTGTTCAGCTTTCTTCACAGTCCAACTCTCACATCCATACATGACCACAGGAAAAACCATAGCCTTGACTAGATGGACCTTAGTCGGCAAAGTAATGGCTCTGCTTTTGAATAAGCTATCTAGGTTGGTCATAACTTTCCTTCCAAGGAGTAAGCGTCTTTTAATTTCATGGCTTGTAGTCACCATCTGCAGTGATTTTGGAGCCTCCAAAAATAAAGTCTGACACTGTTTCCACTGTTTCCCCATCTATCTCCCATGAAGTGATAGGACCAGATGCCCTGATCTTCGTTTTCTGAATGTTGAGCTTTAAGCCAACTTATTCACTCTCCTCTTTCACTTTCATCAAGAGGCTTTTTAGTTCCTCTTCACTTTCTGCCATAAGGGTGGTGTCATCTGCATATTTGAGGTTATTGATATTTCTCCCGGCAATCTTGATTCCAGCTAGTGTTTCTTCCAGTCTAGCGTTTCTCATGATGTACTCTGCATAGAAGTTAAATAAGCAGGGTAACAATATACAGCCTTGATGTACTCCTTTTCCTATTTGGAACCAGTCTGTTTGTTCCATGTCCAGCTCTAACTGTTGCTTCCTGACCTGCATACAGATTTCTCAAGAGGCAGGTTAGGTGGTCTGGTATTCCCATCTCTCTCAGAATTTTCCACAGTTTCTTGTGATCCACACAGTCAAAGGCTTTGGGATAGTCAATAAAGCAGAAATAGATGTTTTTCTGGAACTCTCTTGCTTTTTCCATGATCCAGCGGATGTTGGCAATTTGATCTCTGGTTCCTCTGCCTTTTCTAAAACCAGCTTGAACATCAGGGAGTTCACGGTTCAGGTATTGCTGAAGCCTGGCTTGGAGAATTTTGAGCATTACTTTACTAGCATGTGAGATGAGTGCAACTGTGCAGTAGTTTGAACATTCTTTGGCATTGCCTTTCTTTGGGATTGGAATGAAAACTGACCTTTTCCAGTCCTGTGGCCACTGCTGAGTTTTCCAAATTTGCTGGCATATTGAGTGCAGCACTTTCATAGCATCATCTTTCAGGATTTGAAATAGCTCCACTGGAATTCCATCACCTCCACTAGCTTTGTTCGTAGTGATGCTTCCTAAGGCCCACTTGACTTCACATTCCGGGATGTCTGGCTCTAGGTGAGTGATCACACCATCGTGACTATCTGGGTCGTGAAGATCTTTTTTGTACAGTTCTTCTATGTATTCTTGCCACCTCTTCTTAATATCTTGTGCTTCTGTTAGGTCCATACCATTTCTGTCCTTTATCGAGCCCATCTTTGCATGAAATGTTCCCTTGGTATCTCTAATTTTCTTGAAGAGATCTCTAGTCTTTCCCATTCTGTTCTTTTCTTCTATTTCTTTGCATTGATAGCTGAAGAAGGCTTTCTTATCTCTTCTTGCTACTCTTTGGAACTCTGCATTCAGATGCTTATATCTTTCCTTTTCTCCTTTGCTTTTCACTTCTATTCTTTTCACAGCTATTTGTAAGGCCTCCCCAGACAGCCATTTTGCTTTTTTGCATTTCTTTTCCATGGGGATGGTCTTGATCCCTGTCTCCTGTACAGTGTATTAGAAAGTTGTTAATATTCTTGGAGTATCATGTTCAGTATGATCTTCTTAGTTAAAGAACATGAGCAAACTAGAAAATAACATGGGCTATTCACCAAGACCTAGAAATAAGTCATGTGAAGATCCAGTTACAAGAATTAGGTATTCAGTGTGGGAAAGGGAAGACGTGCTATAGTATAGTATCTGAAGGGCAATCTTGTAGAAGCCTGAGTAGAGCATATTTCCGTACCTTTAGAAGCAGTATTAGGATCGGTGGTTGGAACTTAGAAGAAAGCATTTCTTCTCATTGTCAACACTGTTCAGAGATGCAGTGGACTAGTATGTGAGGTGATGATTTCTGTCTCCCAGGAGAGACTGGAAAGCACTCTGAGAGCCAAGCTGTACGGTCGTGCAGATTGGTTAGTGCACAGGGCAGCTGGCCAAGGGGGCAACTAAGGCTGACATCCAGCCAGTGTTGCAGTGGTTACATCATGTGTCCTGGCCTTGGTCCCCTAGAGGAAGAGGCACCTTTATATAGTTCACCAAAAGATACTCCACATCTAGCAAATACAGAAAAATTTCCTCATCAGGTAAGAGAACAGATTGCTGCTGCTGCTAAGTCGCTTCAGTCGTGTCCGACTCTGTGCAACCCCATAGACGGCAGCCCACCAGGCTCCGCCGTCCCTGGGATTCTCCAGGCAAGAACACTGGAGTGGGTTGCCATTTCCTTCTCCAGTGCATGAAAGTGAACAGTGAAAGTGAAGTCACTCAGTCATGTCCAACTCTTCGCAACCCCATGGACTGCAGCCTTCTAGGCTCCTCCATCCATGGGATTTTCCAGGCAAGAGTACTGGAGTGGGGTGCCATTAGTAACTGCTAACTCTTTGATAACTTTTACTTTTAAGAAAAAGTTAAAAAAAAAGCAAATAGTTTTCATTTAACCCCAAAGAGCATAATTTAATTATACTTTTCAAATGTTGATTCATTCGAAGGTCTTACTTGACTCTCTCCCCATGAGCATCTTTGGTGTGCTGTGCAGGAGGGGATGAGAAGGATGGAGCTGGATGGTTGGCCATGCTTAGTAAGTGCTCCCAATAACAAGGTGTGAGCTCTGCTATCTTTGAGGCATACCCAGTGCCAGGTCATATCTTTCTTTGGAGATGAAGCACCATTCAAATGTTCCCTGCTAAAAATTCTTATATTTAAGTGTAAACTTTTAAAAGCAGGATATAAAATTGTACATATAATATCGCTTCAACTCTTTTGCATAGAAATTTTCTTGAACCAAAACAACACAATAGTAACAGAGATCTACTCTCTGCAGGATGGAATAATGGGTGAGATTTATGTATTTTGTAAACAGAAAACAAATACTTTAAAACAATTTTTCTTTCACTTTGAAAACTATACACTGAAACATTTCATTTCACCCTGTGTCTCCACATATGATATTTAAAAAGAAAAAGTGTTCTTCTCTTTTTCAACTTCCCATGACCCACCCAAACTTTTCCGTTATACTGAGTTGGTGGATTGGGTTGGTTGGAATGTCTAGACTGATCGTTGAATTATAGTTAAATTATCTCACTAGCACATCAGAATTTGATTTTGGTTTCACCCGCCCACCCTGTGAGAAGATTACTCACCAATGGGATTCACACCTTCTACAGTCTCATTTCTTTGACTGCACTACTACCGCATACTACCAAAAGAAAGTGCAATTAAAATCTTTGAGAGAAAAAGACACCTCATCGACTGAGGAAATGCTCCTGAAAATGAGCTTCAGAAACAGACGGGGTAAAATGGTACATCCAAGAAGAGTGAGTTTCCCTAGACACCATGTATGTTGAAGCAGGAGAAGGCGTAAGCTGAAAACAAACATTCGTTGCAGTGCTTTGGACTCCTAAGCTGTGTTCCGTCTCCAGTCCAGCGCGGGAAGAGGAGCATTTCAAAGACAAAGAAGAGAAGCATGAAGCAGTTTAGCGAGAGTGAATTGTCAGAAGTGCTGGCAGCAGATAGGGCACGAGCATCAGGCTAGCAACCCAGGTTGTCTGTGATGTTTCTGGGAATAGAGGTTTATCTTGAATCTCCGCCTAGTTCCCATTTTAATTTTAGAACTCTCTTTATCTAGTTCATCAATCACGTTACAATGGAGTAATTGTAGAAAATTAAGCATAGAATCCAATTTCCCCCTTTTCTCTTACTCTCCCTTTTATGATTTGCATTTTGTCAAATGCAGTTTGTGTGTCAGTCAGGACACTCTTGTGACTGTGTGTGTGTGTGCAGCAGTCTGCTTTGACTTCATTCTTGTGTGTGATCCAGGGGCCTCGCCAGCTAGAGGGATTGTTCCAGTAGCTGACACACTGCCAAGACAGAGATTTTGCCACAAGTTCCTACTGATTCCCACTGAAAAAGGACCCTCACTGTGGGGAAGGGACAGAAAAACTGGCAATAATTAAAGCCAGTTGGCAGGTTTCATGATGAAAGGCCCCATCTGAGAGAGGAGGTAGTCCTATTAGAAAGCAGAAGAAATGAAATTACCTTGCTCCAACAAAAACATATCTGTAACCATTATAGCTCTTACCTCCAGAAAAATCTTAGCAGAGAGCATTAGTATCATTCATCTTTTCTTAACCAGGGAAACATCCAGTTAACTAGTATAGGCCCTTCCTATTCCCAGAGTCACAGGCTTATCAGTGGCATACATTCTATCTGGAAAGTCTTATGGATTTGATTACAGGCCACATACAATCCTCTCAGTCCTAGTTACAGTTATTTATTGGCTAAGACATTTGAAATGAGCCCCTTTAAAGAAGACCTTTCAGTGTTTTTGAATATATGAGACAGTTTGTATTTGTAGATTGCAATCAAAAGATTGCAATATGTATTTGTAGAAATCCCACTAATTTATATGGAGAAATGCCACCTAGGGGGAAGGACCATATCTGTCTTGTTCTTTATCTGTATCCTCAGAGTCTCATACAGAACCTGGGCACAGTAGATGTGGATTGAATGAATGAGTGAATCTGCAAGGCTATCAAATTCCAAATAAAGAATCAAAGCAATTTAAACCTCTTTTTTGGGGTGTCTTTAACAAAGTATATCCTTCCCTCTAAATCTGTATTAAGGCCTCTGGATAAAATTGATTAGTTCTTATTCACCCACAGTCCTGTCTTACCCCTGGTAGCATAAAGTAATGTTACTTTAGGTACCGATTCAGAGTAAAAGACAACTAACAGGATTTGGGATGAAAGCAAGGATATTTCAGTGTCATTCAGTTATTAACTTTAAAATTCTAAATAGGATTTTTCCTGAGCAATGTAAGAATAAATGATTATGAAGTTACTATGCCCTCAGCAAAGGAAATCTTTTTGCAATTTTAGGAAAAACTTGTTAAACATAGAAATATATTTTTCACTCAGAGTTCAGAAAGAAAAACAGCTTCCTTTAGTCCCTAAAATTACCCTGCATCTTCCATATCCACTCACAGTAGAATAATGTGGATGGATCCAAGGCATTCTATTAAAACCACCTTTAGGAAAGCTGCAAGCGCTTTATGTGTAGTAAATGGATTGTCGTCATTCCAGCTTGGAATGAGAAACATACAGAGTAGAATGGGAGTCAGGAGAACAAAAGAAATATATTTCATGTACCAGAGGCTTGAAAAAAAAAGAAATTCCCAGGAAATTCTTCTGAGAAAGGGGTCAATTGCTTTGCTCCTCACTTTCTCACATCTCGGTAAGAAAAGTGCTCTGCAAGACAGCATACATCCTCCTCAGTTTTTCAGTTAAAGATAGAAAATATTCCACTGTAAGGAATACAACCAATTTTGAGTTCTTCCTTAAAACATCAGCTGGGCCTTAAACGTAAAAGAATCACAATGTGATTTGAAGGATTTGCTGCAAATCATCAGGAATGGGAGACTGTAGATGAGACTAGAATGGTTGTGAGTTTATTATTAATGAAGCTGGGTGATACGCATATAGGAGTTCATTGTACTAGTCTCTCTACTTTTGTATATATTTGAAATTTTGCATTAAAAAACCTAAACATTAATCCTCCAAAAAAAAAAAATTGTTGAGATTAGCATGGTAAATAGCAGGTACCTGGAATATGGAATCAGAACCCCAATACTTCTTTTGCAGGTGTCCGCCCCAAAGTGTATCAATACTAACAGTGTGACCTTGGGTTTGTTACTTCCAGGTCTCCAAACCATGGTTTCAACATCTGAAAAACTTACCTAGCTCGTGGGGTGTCATAAGGATAAATGAATGAATATTTCTAAAAATACTATGTAACTTGCAAATTTATCCAAAACTGTAAAGTTAAATAATTCTTATAGAACTATAAACCCATCCAAAGTAATTTGTGCATTACTTTCCCCAAATTTAGATTTAATTAAACCAGTTCCATCCAGAACCAAGCTCAAGTTTTTCTACATCTAGAGCAGCAGAACAAAACTGAAGTCTCTTCTTTCCCTCTGTTTCTGTCAGAGATCTGAACTGTTGTTCTGCATGCACGCCTGCTAAGTCGCTTCAGTCGTGTCCGACTCTTTGTGATGCTATGGACCATAGCCCACCAGGCTCCTCTCTCAGTGGGATTCTCCAGGCAAGAATAATGGAGTGGGGTGCCATGCCTTCCTTCAAGGGATCTTCCCGACCCAGGGATCCAGTCTGCGTCTCTTAAATCGCCTGCATTGGCAAGCAGGTTCTTTACCACTCCCACCCCCTGGGAAGCTCCTGAGTTGTTGCTCTAGCCAACTCCTAACTGATCTTCCTGCTTTGCTTCTGCCCCTCTGCAATCTTCCTGAGATCTACTGGCAGAGAAGTCCTCCTAGAACACCACTTAGATCATGTGATTTCCTTGCTCAGAAATATTCCTGGGTCCCCACTGCCCCTTAGGATTAAATCCAGTTTACCTAACCACCCTCTCAAAGTTTCCAGCATTTGGACTCTAACTTCCCTTTCCAGCTGCCTCACATTGCTCATGTTCTCTTAACCTTCAGCTCCAAGCAACAGGCTTTCTCTGTGGTATTTCTGTTCCTCTTTTCTCTTCTTGGAATGCAATACCCTGTTCCTCACTGTTGGCCCAGATTTTTTTTTCCTTTGGATGCATTAATCTTCTCTTTACTTTCTTTATAATTAAATGTATTTATTTTTAATTGAAGGATAATTGCTTTACAGTATTGGGTTTGTTTCTGCCAAACATCAACATGAATCAGCCATAGGTTTACCTATATCCCCTCCCTCTTCAACCTCCCTCCCCCATCCCACCGTTGTAGATTGTTGCAGAGCCCCGGTGGAGTTACCTGAATCACACAGCAAATTCCCATTGGCTATCTATTTTACAAATGGTAACGTATATGTTTCCATGTTACTCTCTCCATACATCCCACCCTCTCCTTCCTCCCCAGCCTACTGTGTCTGTAAGTCTGTTCTCTATGTCTGTGTCTCCATTGCTGCCCTGCAAATAAGTTCATCAGTACCATCTTTCTAGATTCCATATATATGCATTAATATATGATATTTATTTTTCTTTTTCTGACTTACTTCACTCTGTATAACAGGCTTTAGGTTCATCCACCTCATTAGAACTGACTCAAATGCATTCCTTTTCATGGTTGAATAATATTCCATTGTATATATGTACTACAGCTTCTTTATCCATTCATCTGTCAGTGGTCATCTAGGTTGCTTCCATATCCTAGCTGTTACAAATAGTGCTGCAATGAACATTGAGGTATATGTGTCTTTTATTTTGGTTTCCTCAAGGTATATGCCTAGTAGTGGAATTTCTGGGTTACATGGTGGTTTTATTCCTAGCTTTTTAAGAAATCTCCATACTGTCTTCCAGATTGGTATATCAATTTACATTCCCACCAACAGTGCAAGGGAGTTCCCTTTTTTCCACACCCTCTCCAGCATTTATTGTTTGTAGATTTTTTGATGATGGCCATTCTGACTGGTGATATTTCATTGTAGTTTTGATTTGCATTTCTCTAATAATGAGCGATGTTAAGCATCTTTTCACGTGTTTATTAGCCATCTATATGTCTTCTTTGGAGAAATGTCTGTTCAGGTCTTTTGTCCATTTTTTGATTGGGTTGTTTGTTTTTCTGGTATTGAGTTGTATGAGCTGCTTGTATATTTTTGAAATTATTCCTTTGTCAGTTGTTTCATTTGCTATTATTTTCTCCCATCTTTTCATCTTGTTTATAGTTTCCTTTGCTGTGCAGAAGCTTTTAAGTTTAATTAGGTCCCTCTTGTTTTTGTTTTTATTTCCATTACTCTAGGAGGTGGGTCCGGAGAAGGCAATAGCACCCCACTCCAGTACTCTTGCCTGAAAAATCCCACGGATGGAGGAGCCTGGTGGGCTGCAGTCCATGGGGTTGCTAAGAGTCAGACACGACTGAGCGACTTCACTTTCACTGTTCATTTTCATGCATTGGAGAAGGAAATGGCAACCCACTCCAGTGTCCTTGCCTGGAGAATCCCAGGGATGGGGGAGCCTGGTGGGCTGCCGTCTATGGGGTCGCACAGAGTCGGACACGACTGAAGCGACTTAGCAGCAGCAGCAGCAGGAGGTGGGTTGTAGGAGATCTTGCTGTGATCTATGTTGTAGACTGTTTCGCCTATGTTTTCCTCCAAGAGTTTTATAGTTTCTGGTCTTACATTTAGGTCTTTAATCCATTTTGAGTTTATGTTTGTGTATTCCGCCCAGATTTTATCAATCCCTAAGAGTCAGCCTAAATCCTTCCTCCTCCAGGAGGTCTTCCTAAACCTTTTGAGACCATATGATTTCTCCCTTTTCACAGTCTTAAATATGTTTGCTTTGGCAATTAATTGTGTATTCTTTCATGATATCACTTTCATTGTTATATTAAATAGTTATACCTGCTGTTATTTAACTTTCTTCCTAGCCTGTTCAGTTAGATTACAAACTCGTAGAAGGCAAGAATTAAGACTTTTGTGTCTGCATCAAGACCCTGTGCTTTGCATATAGCAGGTACTTTGATCAACAGTTTTAAATATCACTTGAACTAAAGTAGAATTGTATAGTCCCTAGTGTGGCCAGTAGTTAGCGTATTAATACAGCCCTTATTTGTATTTTTTTGGATCTTAAAAATGACCTCAATTTAAAAAAAATTGTGTTCTACCTTATAGAGTAGAGTTGTAGGGGAAAGTTCAGTCTTACGTGTTCCACAGATCTAAATTCAAGTCCAACCTAGACACATGAGCTATGTGAAATCCCGGCAACTTACAAGACCTTTTTATTCCTTATCTTCCTCAGTCATAAAGTGGAAACAATAGCAATACTTGCTTTGCACAATTGAGCACAGTAAGTGTACTGTGCCTGGCCAGTAAAAGACAGATGATATCTTAGTGTACATCATCTGGTTTTGATAGATTGTCAAAGTGAAAGATCATGGTTGTATCTAACTCTTGTGGGTTAGGATGCAGCAAATATAGAACAGAGTCAGAAAAAGCCTCCACCCACTTCTCCAAGCCTTGCCTCCATGCTTTCTGTTTGCACTTGCGCATCCTCAGCCCTAAGGATTATGCGCTAAATATAGCTGGAATCCCTAATTGTCAATTTAAAAAGTCCTAGGTCCCCAGACCAGTTTTCATCCCATTCTGTAGCAGGTGAGTTCCCTTAGTGCTTATTTGGAGGCACCCCCTCAACCCAAACCATAGCTCAGTTAAACCCTCTTTTTTTGCTTGCTCTTGTATTTCATAGCAACCATAATCGTACTTAGTTTTCATGCATTCTTCTACCTGCAGTTATATTAGGTTTGCCAGCTCTCAGTCTGAACCAGGGGCTGTAAATCATCATGTTTTCATTTATTTAGTGATCCAGGGTTGCCTCTTCTAGACAAGACCCACAACAACGATATAGACAGTCTTCAGCCATAAAGCACAATATTGTCTATACTTGTGGATATAAAACTAGCAGAATACAAGGTCAAGAGAGAATTATCATAATCTGAAATTGGCCATGCTCTCTCCTTTGAGAGCATACTTCTGGATACGTGCTTGCTTACACATATGAAAACACATCAGTATGTGGAAAAGGCCAAAATCTAATATGCCATAATTGAAAAACCTTGTGAATATCAGGATTCTGTTATTATGGGAATTTTTAAAAACATTTAATACTATATTATTTTCATGCTTGGAAACCAAAAAAAAAGTTTAGGAAAAATGGCCATAGACACATTAGTTATCAAAGAAATGAACAGGGAAAATCGAATCATAAGAGGATCATGTTATGATATATAAGGGCTTTTGATTGTTGAGTCCCACCCATTGTGTGGAGTGCATTTCTGAGATGGATCCCTTGTGGCTGATCTATTTAAAATTGATCTATAATCAGCAAGTGGTCGTCTTATTTAATCTATGGTTATAACAGAAGTTGCATTCACAAGTGCTTTTAAAAGGGCAATTTTAAAAATAGGTTACATTTTTGTCAGATACAAGATTAGTCTTTAATTTGTCCACTTTGGCTACTTAGTCTTGAGTCATAAAAACGGACTCAAATTCTAAGTTATGTTTGTTTTTCTACTGCTCATTATCACTGATCATGTTTTACTCATCTTTTATTGATTGTAAGACAGAGCAAAGGAAAACTGTTGGTTTCCATTATATGGACCTCATTTTTAAAAAATAATCATCTTATTGGAGAATGTTAGTGAGTGTGGATAGAAATAACTTGCTCTTTCATTAGTACCAAGTAATGGGTCTTGCCAACTAGAACCCATTCAAAGAGAAGAGAAATATTGAACTTAAGTCCATTCACTGTATTTTGCTGGTCTTTTAACAAGCAAAAAGGTCCAGAAAAAAATTTGAGAGGATTGCCAGGAATCTCAACGCACAGTATTACTATCAGTGAGGTTCCCTGGGAACCCAAAAGGCAGCCGTATGTCTATGGATCTAAACACACCCCTAGAATGATGGAGTGTTAGTCCTGGTAGGGACTTTGGTCATCGTCTGGTTTAGAGACATAAACTAGTTGGTGTCCCAGCCAGAGTTAAGAACCCTTGGGTCTCCTATCCCAGCTCACCCTGCATCCATCCCACTGCTCTATTTGCAAAGCTTTCCGTACCAACAATTAAATAAGTCCATTGCAATTATTTTCAGGCACGTAATGGCAGTTTTGCTAACACTACCTCAATATCAATTGATTTCTTTGGAACTGCCAGGACTGTATTTGGTTTATTTTTAAAGCCAAGCAGTTTTTTAAACCTTAAAATATTTCGTTTTCAAAACCTAAAATGCTCTTTATTTAGTCCATGATGAATATTTGAATAGTGTTAAATTTATCATCCTGGCAGTACTCACATTGTACTTGTCATTAATTGTGACTCATCAAAGAATGTTTTGATGTTGAGTCCTTGGCTAACAGATGGCTCCGTTGAGAGGAACTGAGGTAGTGCGCTGTGAGGTCCAAGGAGAGAGACTTCTTACATAATTAGTCACTAGAAGTTGTTTGAATTTGTAAGAAAGCAGTCTTCTGTGATGGTGGGGAGTGGACTTTGTACTAGGGTAAAGAAGGCCTCCTCATCTGCACTCTGTTCAGAGAATGGATGGACGGGTTGACAGCAGTGTTGCTGGTATGCCCAGTGTGACTTGGATTAACATGAGTGGTGAGCAGAGAGACACAAAGTCCAGCAACTAGGATATTCTGTGTCTACTGGGTCTGCTACTGCTAAATCACTTCAGTCATGTCCGACTCTGTGTGACCCCATAGACGGCAGCCCACCAGGCTCCCCCGTCCCTGGGACTCTTCAGGCAAGAACACTGGAGTGGGTTGCCATTTCCTTTTCCAATGCATGCAAGTGAAAAGTGAAAGTGAAGTCGCTCAGCCATGTCCGACTCTTAGTGACCCCATGGACTGCAGCCCCCCAGGCTCCTCCGTCCATGGGATTTTCCAGGCAAGAGGACTGGAGTGGGGTGCCATCGCCTTCTCCAGTCTACTGAGTCAGTCATTCTGCAAATCACAGAGACCACCACACAGGAAAGAACAGGCCCTCAAGCAACAGTGGTTTCAATAAGAACTCGGTAACAGTGTGAACCGACAAAACCTGCTTTTAGAAAGCGTCACGTCAGAGGCAACAGAAACGTGCAGAACCTCTCCCCTTCTTCCTCTTGCTTTCACCTTTTCCTCTTTTTTTCCCTTCCAAGATTACTTTTCCTTACCTTTTTACTTAGGTACGTCAATGGTACTCAAGCATGAGCAGCACTCAGTACATTATTCAGCATCTGTGTGCCAGCCTTGATTAACATGAGTCTGGCTAATTGAATATCCCTCTAATAGTCTGAATCTAGTGTGTGCACAAGTGAGTCATTCTTTGGAGTGGCATTTGGTGCTTCTTTAATTTATGTAAGAAAAAAAGGAACATACATTGTATCATAAATGGAGTGATGAAAAATCTGATAAAAATTTCAAATCCTCTTAGACATATTCTAGAAATGATCACAAATAGCCTTAGTTTCTTCATCTATAAAATAGGATAATAATATATACCCCATGGAGTTACACAAGAATGTTTTAAGCACAGTGTCTTGCTCACAGTAAGGATTCAGTAAATCTTTCCTGTGTTTAGAAAGAAAAGTAAAGTAAACAGGTGGTGATGTCTACTTGCTCGCTAGCACAGGAAACATGGGGAAAATGATAAGGAATCAAGGCAGACTGGTAGTGGTATTAATAATCAGTGTGAAGAGGCTATTTTTAAAGGATGTTTGGCAAGAACGTGGCATTCAGCATCAGGTGGTCATGCTGTGACTGTACATCACTGGAGTGTTAGTTCGGTTTGGAGCTACAAGCCTTTAAAGCCCTGAGCGAACTAAATCAAGTTATACAAATGCCTGCGTGACTTCTGGAAGGTCCATAAGGCACAGTGGAGAGAATCCAAGACTTGGCATAGAAATCCTGGATGTGAACGTCTGCTCGGCACTTTCTAGGCACTTGAGGTGGCTCAGGGGTAATCTGGATTCCTACAATGCAAGAAATGTGGGTTCAGTCCCTAAGTTGGGAAGCTCCTCTGGAGAAGGAAATGGCAACCCACTCCAGTATTCTTGCCTAGGAAATCCCACGGACAGAGGAACCTGGTGGGCTACAGTCTGTGGGGTCGCAAAAGAAGCAGACATGACTCACCAACTAAACAAGAACAGCAAACTAGAAATTATCACAAATGCTTTAATAGGCAACACACAATCTCACTTAATTTTCATATCTATAAAGATTAAGGATAATTTTTAAATCTCTGATAATTTCTATAAATATGCGCTTTGTAGATTGCAAAGCACTATATGAATCACTTTTTAAGGAGATAATGGGGGAAGATATTTACTCTCCCCCAGAAAGGCTGACTAAACTCCTTCCTGATATTACAGGTAAAAGAACAGATAAGGAGTAGATGATGGCAATTCTTGTTTTCATAGAGGGGAGTGTGAAAGAAATGAATTGATAATAGTATAGTTAGTGTTGAAGATACAAAAGAGAAAAGGCCTAAATATAAAGTTATACAAACAGTGGACAGTGATGAATGAGGTTTGCTTGTACCTCTCGTAAAATTCATAGATTCATAATTTCTAGCCTTTGGGGAAGGAGACAAACGCACACAAGTGCTATGTAGCATCTTTAACAAATGAAAATGATTTCAAATTCATTTTATTTGATGCTTTGGAATGTTGCAAAGTTCAGGTTCAGAGACCATAAGATAGGCAGTTATATTTGGGAATGTTTTAGTTGACATGTGACCCAGGAATGGTATCATAGATTGAATGACTTCTTGAGATTCCTTTGTTCCATCTATTTTTCTTAGTTGAGCAGATGTTTCTAAGTAACTGAGATGCTGAAAACTTAGGAGCAGAAAATGTCATCTCACATCATGTGTATTTTAATTGGTTTGATTTCATTTAATTTTTTTTTAACACAAAACAGCTGAATTTAAAAGAACTAAAAATGAGGAGGAAAATTCTGATTTCCCTTCTGATGAGCTCTTTGTACAAGAGCTGATTCAGTCCCTTCAAGTATTAAGGGGGAAAAAAATGTGTCTGGATTAAAACATTAAAAATAGAAACATAAATTCCAAAACTTAAGTCTCTTGAGTTATTTGACATTTGAAGTAATTTCCCCAAAGTAATTTCCTTTGTAAAGGTTTATGAATTTATGAGAGAAAATACCTTACCCTAGCTAGAGATTATTGTGTCAAATAAGAATAAACAGGGATTAGAGAAAACCAAGCATTAGTTTGGAAATAGATCTGCCCTAAGTGTGATGGGATCATATTCAAATTATTAAATGAAATAGTGAGTGTGTGCCCTCTGTTCTTATCTAAAACTTGAATGAGTGTAGCTGTGAGTGACTTTGTGAAGACTCTTTGTTTGCATGTACCAGTTACTTTTCCTTATATCTTTGGTTTCTTTGTCGAGAACTTACCCCCAAAATACACAAACTCCAAATGAACCTCAAGTTATCCATCTGAAATTCTGAAAACATTTGGATTCTCTCATATATCCAAGACCTCAGGAAAACAGTCTTTGAAGTTGCCACCTTATTCTTGGTTATAACCAGAGTAGATACAGCCCATTGGAAAACAAGCAACAAATAGAACAGAAAAATAATATGTTCCTTTACTGGAAACTAATATATTTTTCCTAGAGATTGATTGCTTGCAAAATATATTAAGAAATTGTATGCTGAGCAAGACAAACCTCACTTAAGCTTCATGGTTTGCTGATCTACTCACAAAAACAGCCCCTTTTGCAAAGCAGGTCCCTTCAGCAATTTTTCCATATCACTCTATGTACATACATATGTTATGTACATACGTACAAAAATAGAAATCAGACTTTCAGCCAGTCACTGAAAGCTTATAAGATCAACAGAAAATCCCTCCTGATAACTGAATCTCACTGGCTTTCTCTGCTTGGTCAAATGCTTAGCATTTTTGGTTGCGATGATAACTTTATTTTAAGCCTGAGAGAGCAGTTGACTTGCCCTTGATCTAATGATACTGAGCAGCTGCCAAAGCCTGTTTTATATCCGCGGGAGAAGACTGTCCCCTGAGAGGGGACGCATAACCATGCATGTCTCTTTCAAGATGTCTCTTTGGGACCATGTCAGGAAGTGACTTTCCAAGAGGAGGGAAGGCTCTGTGTTTGGCTTTTTTTTTTTTTTTTTCTAATGCCTCTGTGCACAAATAAGAGACCGTGTTAAAAATTTGGGATTTTAAGAAAATTCTTATTACTTATTTTGCATTTACAGTGCACCTAAAGCTTGGGATAAAATTTTGGATTTTTTTATTTCTAAGCAAAATATACTAAAGACAAAGAAGTGGATTCTCACATACAATAAAATGACATTTTTTTTCTTCTAAGTTCCAGAATCAACAGGGACATGATTTGCAGCAGGAGATGCAGGAGGAGGAGGCATAATCCCCTTGCTGCTGCTGCTGCTGCTGCTGCTGCTGCTGCTGCTGCTGCTGCTGCTGCTACTAAACCACTTCAGTCGTGTCCAACTCTGTGCAACCCCAGAGATGGCAGCCCACCAGGCTCCCCCATCCCTGGGACTCTCCAGGCAAGAACACTGGAGTGGGTTGCCATTTCCTTCTCCAATGCATGAAAGTGAAAAGTGAAAGTGAAGTCGCTCAGTTGTGTCCAACTCCTAGCGACCCCATGGACTGCAGCCCACCAGGCTCCTCCATCCATGGGATTTGCCAGGCAAGAATACTGGAGTGGGGTGCCATTGTCCCCTTAGCTGAAAACAATTATAGCTTCAATTTTCTGATGATTTCTCATGTAAAATGCTTAGCAAGCTACCTAATACATATAAGATTCTCAGTTAATGTCTGTTAAATGAGTGCTGGTGCTGTGCTGAGTATTTTATATAGTTTGTCACGTGTAACTTGACGTGAAGATGCATATATATCTTCATGATAAACATAAAAGACGCTGAAACTTCATTTAAACAATTTACCCACTGTCACACAGCTACTGCGCATAGCAGCCAGATTTCCACACTGATCTGACTCCAAAACCTATACTTAATGTATCACATCTACCTACCTACCTACACGCATGCATTCACACACAGACACACACACACACAGAGTGTCTGAGTTCACTATCTTTTCAGATTGTCATGTTTCAGACTGTCTTGTTGCCTTTCCTGTACTCTCCTTGTCAGATTTACTCAACACTATTTTGTATGCATTTAATCTCATTTCAAGACATTCCCTAAACCAGACCCTGTTGTACGAGAAACTCCCCCCTTCTTCTGGGAATTGTTCTTCCCATTATTTGTGGAGCATCTTAAATTGTGTTATCCCAGAAAGTCTTTCCTGAGTTGTATTTTCCCTGAGCCTACAACATACTGAACTGTTACTATTAGTTACTCACTCGTGTCCGACTCTTTGCAACCCCATGAACAGTAGCCTGCCAGGCTCCTCTGTGTATGGGATTTCCCAGGCAAGAATACTGGAGCAGGTTGCCCTTTCCTTCTCCAAGGGATCTTCCAGACCCAAGGATTGAACCTGGGTCTCCTGCATTGCACACAGATTCTTTTTTTTTTTTTTTTTTTTACTTTATTTTGCTTTACGATACTGTATTGGTTTTGCCATACATTGACATGAATCAGCCACGGGTGTACATGAGTTCCCAATCCTGAACCCCCCTCCCACCTCCCACCCCATATCATCTCTCTGGATCATCCCCATGCACCAGCCCCAAGCATCCTGTATCCTATATCAAACATAGACTGGCGATTCATTTCTTACATGATAGTATACATGTTTCAATGCCATTCTCCCAAATCATCCCACCCTCTCCCTCTCCCACAGAGTCCAAAAGTCCGTTCTAAACATCTGTGTCTCTTTTGCTGTCTCGCATACAGGGTTATCATTACCATCTTTCTAAATTTCATATATATGTGTTAGTATACTATATTGGTGTTTTTCTTTTTGGCTTACTTCATTCTGTATAATAGGCTCCAGTTTCATCCACCTCATTAGAACTGATTCAAATGTATTCTTTTTAATGGCTGAGTAATACTCTATTGTGTATATGTACCACAGCTTTCTTATCCATTCATCTGCTGATGGACATCTAGGGTGCTTCCATGTCCTGGCTATTAGAAACAGTTGCACGCAGATTCTTTACTGTCTGAGCCGCCAGGGAAGCCCTACAACATACACAACTCCTTTTTCATTTATGCATTATTTCTATATTAATTATCCCCCCTCTGCATTCACTGAGCTCCTGTTTTCATTTAGCCAACATTTTAGATTTATTGTTTCATCACTAGAAGGAGCTTCAGCAGTCATCTGCTCCTGACTCCTGACGAGTTTGTCCAGCTCTGCTTACACCATGCCCCTGAGACAGGAGCACTCTGCATCTGCTTACTTACTGCCGTACAGGTGAGCTCAGTGTGGTCGAGACTGCCTGGGAGGATAGCGGCGGAATACTGACAGAGGGTCCAGCATGGATGAGATAAAATTAACCCGTGTCTCTTGCACAGCATTCACAGAGCACTTGCCATGGTCAGGGCATTATTTCCAGGGCTTAGGGTGGGCAAACAGTGAGTGGGACACAGTCCCCACCCCCAAGACACATAATTTAATGATTATTCCTTGTGGGGTAATGAGCCTACTGCATGAATGTCTGTCCAAAAAATATATATATATACATGAGTTTAGAGACAAATGTTTTGAGCCTTTAAAGGAAGGAAATATGATTGACAATTGGAAGGAATTTGAAAAGACTTCATGAAGAAGGGTTAATTCATGTTAGGCCTAGCAAGATGGTAGGAACAGTCTTGTTAACGGGACCCTGCTAGACAAGCCTATTTCATCTAGCCAAGGGAAGGCGGATGTGGCCGGTGCCAAGCTCAATAGAAAAGAGGTGCTCCAGAAATACAAAGTAAAATGTCATAGTTGTTGTTCAGATATGGCAAGCCAGGATGAGTCACCTCCCCTTCCCCACACACAGTGTCACCCAGCACATATTTTGGGATGGCGTCGGGGTGGGTAAAAAGCAGCACTGTGTACCTTTTGGAATCATTCTTTGGCCTACCCTTTAATATTACTCATCTTACTTTGGCCCCCAGATTCTCTCTTCGTCCCCTTGCTCAGCCCCTGTGTTTGGGATAAGGAATCACATGGGGCAGCTGAATAATTTGGGGTCTGTAAGGCAACCATTGAGTCACTGTCTCCCACGGTGCTTGAGTAAGCCAGGGGCCATGCCGTTTATGTTGGTGATCTTGCTCATCTGCCTTGGGCTTCAGCCCCCAGCAGACCTCCATCTCCTTATCAGTGGACAGACAGAGGCGTCTCTGTCCCAGAAGAAGGCCCTGGATCACAGTCTGTGTGGTTCTGTGCCCATCCCCATTGTCATGAGCAGGAAGGGATAAGAAGTGAACGAGCTGAATAGCCCTCTTCCTGGTGATATTTAATTGAATCTGGGCACTAAGCAGGCTTGGCTGAGGAGCTTTCTTCGCATCGCGAGCCGCTCAGCTCTACCAGATTGCTTCTGTAATTATCTTTGCACTGAGGTAGCACGGAACTTTTTCAGAGAACGCGTCCTTGGGTGAGGATCAAGAAACCTGGGAACTGATTTCAATCATGTCACAGACTTTAGAAAGTAATAGTTGCTCGGTTGTGTCTGACGGTTTGTGATCCCATGGACTGTAGCCTGCCAGTTTCCTCTGTCCATGGAATTCTCCAGACAAGAATACTAGAGTGGGTAGCCATTCCCTTCTCCATGGGGTCTTCCTGGCCCAGGGATCAAACCCAGGTCTCCTGCATTGCAGGCAAATCCTTCACCACCTGAGCCCAAGTCACTTAATTTCTGTCAATTACATTTTCTTCATTTATAAATTAGGAAGAATGCCCACCTTGCCAATCACCATGAATTTTTCCATGAGACTGTAAAACCACATAATAGCTGAGAATGCCCTTTGAAAGGTTAAATATGTGCTGAATATTACTATTACTGGAGTCTTACTGTTAACACACCTAAGTGCGGATAATACCACCCATGCAGGTAACAAATGAAAGGTACAGTGTGGAAACTTGCTAAGCTGTCTTTCTGTTTACACAGGAGTGTAAATTGTAACTAAGGTGTGAGGTTCTTGTTATTGTTGTTATTGGCAGGGAAAGTTGAAGATGAAATGGGAGGGAAATGGGTGTGAAGAGCAGGGGCGTAGGAAGCAAAGAAGAATCTACAAGGCTTAGTGAGCAGCGTGGTCTGTGGTGTTGATGAGGGACGTCAATCGCGTAGAGCAGAGTGTCTGCAGTGTAGACCAAAGGAGTAGAGATTCTCCGTTTGTGGTTCCCTGTTGCTCTCTGACCAAGCCTTCTCACTGCTGATCTTTAGGTTGTGGCATAGAAGCGGCACTTGCTTCCTAGGTGTGCTTGCCTCTGCCACCAAGGACTGGGTCTTACTTGGATGGGGGTCAGGGGCGATGCTACCACAGAGAAGCAGAAAAGCCCAGAAAAGCAGGAGCGAGGACTTTTGTAGGGAGTGGGGGTGCTTTGCTGGGTCTTTGTTTTGGCACGAGGGCCCTCTGTTGCAGCACACGGGTTCTCTAGTTGCAGCACAGCACGTGGGATCTTAGTCCCCGGGCCAGGGATCGAACCTGTGTCCCCTGCATCGGAAGGCGGAGTCTTAACTGCTGGACCACGAGGGAAGGCGCGGAGCGAGGGCTTTTAATGCCGCCGTCCCACCCCTTTTCCCTTACTCGACCTCGGCAGGGTCCGGAGCTGTGCTTCGCTGGGAACGCTCCGAGAATGCTTTAGCAGAAACCAAGACTGGGCTCTGCCTCGTGGCCCAGAGCAGAACAGCAGTACAGAAGAAAGTCATTCCTGAGACCACAGGCCAGAGGCTCCGTGGAACTTCTCAGGGTCTAGCCCCTGGCTTCCGGGGTTCCACAGCAGCGGCAGGCAGAGACCCATCTTCCTGATCTAGGTGACTTCCCAAGACCAGATTAAACGTGCTTGCAGCGGCCCTTTCTTTCTTCATTCTGCTTTCTGCTGACCTCCAGTTTTCCTCAAGAAGGCAAATAAACTATTTTTCAACTCCATCCACTTCTCCCGGTCACCCCCCTTCCCTGATGGATCGTCCAGGTTCCAGCTGCCTGCAGCAGCCTCCAGCTGAGGTGCACCCTGCCCCATGTGTCCCTTTGACCATTCTAATGAAAGAGGACCCAGCTCAGAGGTTGCAGCCTCCCTTTATTTGCATAGAACGTTTTCCTGAGGCATTTCAGGAAAGTGCAGTCCTCCTCCCTGAAAGCTTTTCTGCAGTGCTGAAGCCTGGGTCACCAGGCGTTCCCTCTGCATGATGGCTGCACTCCCAGACCATCCAAAATGCAGCAGTACACAGAGAGAGACAGTCTGCTGAGGTGGTTTTGGTTTGCCATAGCCTGATAAGGAGATTTCATTCCCTCCTTGCTGGCCAAGTTATATAGAGTCATTACATAAGTACTGCTGTGGCACTGGGCGCAGTCTCATTAAAAAAAGAAAGAAAAAAAAAGCCGTATAAAGAACAATTGAGTTGTGGTGGAGACTATTCATTTTATTCCAGTTGACTCTGATCCATGTAATAGAGCATTAGCCTGAGCACGGATGCCGATGTTTCTCTGGCTTCCTGATGAAGTGTCTTTGGAATATATATTTAGTGCAGCTCATGCCTATGTGGGGCATGAGAGAGAGTCAGATTTTCCCACCTGGGGAGGAAGTCACTCGCTGTGCTGAGCAGATTGCTGCTTGATCCTCCTCCTCCCCTTGGAGCCGCTCGGCCAGCTGGGATGGGACGACCACGCGGCGGCTCTGAACCACTCACACGCACGGACGGGTGCCCTGACGGACTTGGGCCTGGACGAGTGTGCTGCCGTCACAGTTCAGCCTTCCCTCTAGGATGGGGGAGAGGCCTGGCCAGGAGAGAATCCATCACAGGTTAGCGTTGATTTTCAAAGAGGTATATTGGGCAGGCTCTTTTTTAGTACAAGGGCAACCCAAGACGAGCGGGTCACGGTGGAGAGGTCTGACAGAATGTGGTCCACTGGAGAAGGGAATGGCAAACCACTTCAGTATTCTTGCCTTGAGAACCCCATGAACAGTATGAAAAGGCAAAATGATAGGATACTGAAAGAGGAACTCCCCAGGTCAGTAGGTGCCCAATATACTACTGGAGATCAGTGGAGAAATAACTCCAGAAAGAATGAAGGGATGGAGCCAAAGCAAAAACAATACCCAGCTGTGGATGTGACTGGTGATAGAAGCAAGATCCGATGCTGTAAAGAGCAATACTGCATAGGAACCTGGAATGTCAGGTCCATGAATCAAGGCAAATTGGAAGTGGTCAAACAGGAGATGGCAAGAGTGAACGTCGACATTCTAGGCATGAGCGAACTAAAATGGACTGGAATGGGTGAATTTAACTCAGAGGACCATTATATCTACTACTGCGGGCAGGAATCCCTCAGAAGAAAGGGAGTAGCCATCATGGTCAACAAAAGAGTCCAAAATGCAGTACTTGGATGCAATCTCAAAAACGACAGAATGATCTCTGTTCGTTTCCAAGGCAAACCATTCAATATCACAGTAATCCAAGACTATGCCCCAACCAGTAACACTGAAGAAGCTGAAGTTGAACGGTTTTATGAAGACCTACAAGACCTTTTAGAACTAACACCCCAAAAAGATGTCCTTTTCATTATAGGGGACTGGAATGCAAAAGTAGGAAGTCAAGAAACACCTGGAGTAACAGGCAAATTTGGCCTTGGAATGTGGAATGAAGCAGGGCAAAGACTAACAGAGTTTTGCCAAGAAAATGCACTGGTCATAGCAAACATCCTCTTCCAACAACACAAGAAAAGACTCTACACATGGACATCACCAGATGGTCAACACCGAAATCAGACTGATTATATTCTTTTCAGCCAAAGATGGAGAAGCTCTATACAGTCAACAAAAAAAAGACCAGGAGCTGATTGTGGCTCAGATCATGAACTCCTTATTTCCAAATTAAGACTCAAATTGAAGAAAGTAGGGAAAACCACTAGACCATTCAGGTATGACCTAACTCAAATCCCTTATGATTATACAGTGGAAGTGAGAAATAGATTTCAGGGCCTAGATCTGATAGATAGAGTGCCTGATGAACTATGGAATGAGGTTTGTGACATTGTACAGGAGACAGGGATCAAGACCATCCCCATGGAAAAGAAATGCAAAAAAGCAAAATGGCTGTCTGGGGAGGCCTTACAAATAGCTGTGAAAAGAAGAGAGGTGAAAAGCAAAGGAGAAAAGGAAAGATATAAGCATCTCAATGCAGAGTTCCAAAGAATAGCAAAAAGAGATAAGAAAGCCTTCTTCAACGATCAATGCAAAGAAATAGAGGAAAAGAACAGAATGCGAAAGACTAGAGATCTCTTCAAGAAAATTAGAGATACCAAGGGAGCATTTCATGCAAAGATGGGCTTGATAAAGAACAGAAATGGTATGGACCTAACAGAAGCAGAAGATATTAAGAGGTGGCAAGAATACACAGAAGAACTGTACAAAAAAGATCTTCATGACCCAGATAATCACGATGGTGTGATCACCCATCTAGACCCAGACATCCTGGAATGTGGAGTCAAGTGGGCCTTAGAAAGCATCACTATGAACAAAGCTAGTGGAGGTGATGGAATTCCAGTTGTGCTGTTTCAAATCCTGAAAGATGATGCTGTGAAAGTGCTGCAAATTTGGAAAACTCAGCAGTGGTCACAGGACTGGAAAAGGTCAGTTTTCATTCCAATTCCAAAGAAAGGCAATGCCAAAGAATGCTCAAACTACTGCACAGTTGCACTCATCTCACATGCTAGTAAAGTAATGCTCAAAATTCTCCAAGCCAGGCTTCAGCAATACATGAACCGTGAACTCCCTGATGTTCAAGCTGGTTTTAGAAAAGGCAGAGGAACCAGAGATCAAATTGCCAACATCTGCTGGATCATGGTAAAAGCAAGAGAGTTCCAGAAAAACATCTATTTCTGCTTTATTGACTATGCCAAAGCCTTTGACTGTGTGGATCACAAGAAACTGTGGAAAATCCTGAGAGAGATGGGAATACCAGACCACCTAACCTGCCTCTTGAGAAATCTGTATGCAGGTCAGGAAGCAGCAGTTAGAACTGGACATGGAACAACAGACTGGTTCCAAATAGGAAAAGGAGTACGTCAAGGCTGTATATTTTCACCCTGCTTATTTAACTTCTATGCAGGTACATCATGAGAAATGCTGGACTGGAAGAAGCACAAGCTGGAATCAAGATTGCTGGGAGAAATATCAATCACCTCAGATATGCAGATGACACCACCTTATGGCAGAAAGTGAAGAGGAACTAAAAAACCTCTTGATGAAAGTGAAAGAGGAGAGTGAATAAGTTGGCTTAAAGCTCAACATTCAGAAAATGAAGATCATGGCATCCGGTCCCATCACTTCATGGGAAATAGATACGGAAACAGTGGGAACAGTGTCAGACTTTATTTTTGGAGGCTCCCAAATCACTGCAGATGGTGACTGCAGCCATGAAATTAAAAGACACTTACTCCTTGGAAGAAAAGTTATGACCAACCTAGATAGCATATTCAAAAGCAGAGACATTACTTTGCCGACTAAGGTCCATCTAGTCAAGGCTATGGTTTTTCCTGTGGTCATGTATGGATGTGAGAGTTGGACTGTGAAGAAAGCTGAGCGCTGAAGAATTGATGCTTTTGAATTGAACTGTGGTGTTGGAGAAGACTCTTGAGAGTCCCTTGGACTGCAAGGAGATCCAACCAGTCCATTCTGAAGGAGATCAGCCCTGGGATTTCTTTGGAAGGAATGATGCTAAAGCTGAAACTTGAGTACTTTGGCCACCTCATGTGAAGAGTTGACTCATTGGAAAAGACTTTGATGCTGGGAGGGATTGGGGGCAGGAGGAGAAGGGGACAACAGAGGATGAGATGGCTGGATGGCATCACTGACTCGATGGACGTGAGTCTGGGTGAACTCCAGGAGTTGGTGGACAGGGAGGCCTGGCGTGCTGCGATTCATGTGGTCACAAGGAGTCGGACACGACTGAGCGACTGAACTGAACTGAACTGATTCTCGGTTGATGGCCTGTGAATTACCCCTACTGAATACCACTCACCATAACAAACAAGAGCCGTTCTAGGACCTCCCTGGTGATCCAGTGGTTAGGAATCCAACTGCTGATTCAGGGGTCACGGGTTCGATCACAACTAGAGAAAGCCTGTGTGCAGCAACAAAGACCCAACACAGCCCCAAATAAATTTTTTTAAATTTAATTAATTTATTTTACTTTACAGTATTGCATTGGTTTTGCCATACATTGACTTGAATCCACCATGAGCGTAAAAAGAGCTATTCTAAAGAGTTTTCTGATAGAGCAGCCTAATACTCCAAAGCCGTGAGGAGCAACAATATCCGATACATTTGTACCCCCTCCTGTGTGTGACATGCTTTAAGAATTGAGTCACCTGTGTTTAATTATCCAGGGCCCCAAACCATCTAATACCTGAAGTCTGAGAGCACTATGAATTCTTTTACTTTAAATATTTTTCATCACACAAAAAGTCAACCTCATGGAACATTTAGAAATTATGAGAAAAGCTCTCAACATCATAAAATTCTGATATAATTTGCTCTTATTTCCTTCTAGTCTGTTTTCATCTTCATTCTTGTTCATGTAATCAGAATGCTCTATGTTGTTAAGTGCCTTTCCCCTGCACAGGTCACCAGATGGCCCCACTTGAATTTTGTCTGGTCACATGCCATGTTTAAAGGAAAGAAACTAAGGTTACTCAGTGTCTGTTTATATGAAGAGTATTATATCATAGCATGTATATCCCTCTTGTTCAAAATCAGTGTTGCTTGGTCCATAATCAGAGTACCAAAAAGGCAGTTAGGGGAGCACTCGGTTAAGCACGCAGCTCCCCTCTCTGGTTATGAAAATAGTGGAGCAAGGCAGCTGGAGAGAACCATCGAGAATCTGGCATTTGCTGTCGCTGGCATGGATGCCCCAGCTGTGCCTGTTGGTCAAGATCTCTTCATCATCTCAGGATGCCAGATCCCAAGCTGAGCTCCCTCAGGTGGCGGGGAGAGGACAGGACTCAGCTCCATCATATGGAAATGCCTGGCCTCTGCTCAGGTGAAACTGAAGCTAGGAAAGAAGCACAGTCGATGCCTCTCTTACTGTGACCCTGCCAAGAGGGGTGTGTGTGTGTGTGTGCGCACACGCGCCTGCACATGTCTGTCCCCAGGCATGCCTGAGACAGCTGAGAGAGAGGGCACAGATCCATCACCAGGGACCTGTCGTCAGCTTCTGTCCTGGTGTAGTTCAGGCACAGGTGTTCATCTGCACGGATGCATCTTTTAAAGGGTGAAGCCAATGTCTGTCCCCAGACTAAGAAGACCTGCTTTCCTTTTTCTTGAGAATGGGAGTGGGTCTAGGAACTCATTCAAGGAGGATGTGCTCCTCTCTGGTCACGTGCTCCTCCTGCCCTCACCCCTCCAGCCTCCCTGTCCTGCAGGAAGGTTCTGGACCCTGTGTGCTCATGGAGATCTGAGGGGGTTTCTGCAGGGGCTGCATCAGCTGCTGCTACCTCTGCAGGAAGAGTTGAGACCCCTGAGCAGTGGGGGTGTTGGTCATCAGAACCTGCAGTGTAAGATGGCCTCCTAGCCCTCTTCACACCAGAGGGGAAGAAGGAAGCGGTTAGAGACATCCTCGCGTGGAGCAGCTCATCGTCACAATGGCCAATACAAGTTCCAGAGCGCCTGGGCCTCCCTGCCAAGCTGTGGTCTCCATGCAGCGTGCAGCTGTATTCTTTCTTTTTTCATCCTTGTTTTTCTTACAAGCAAGCAGAGCTCCCTGAAGTGCACTCACTTTCCAAACAGGTACTCAGGATGTGAGCGATCACTTGTCTGTAATGGATCCTTATGTCCAAGCTATTTTCCTTGTGTATCACGCTATTTAATTTAGGACTCCTAATGCATGATTCACGTGTGTTTAAGCAGTCATTGCCTAATCGGACTGTTTCACCTTTGGGATGTGAGTGAGTATTCAAAACAGACGTACAGAAGACGCCATCAGCGTGTGCAGAGTAATCCCGCAACTCCAGCCTTGTACAAGGATTGAGCATCCTGAAACTCAAATGATGCCCATCCAGAGCTATGATTTCCACTGAGCTGCAGTGTCTTCTCAGTTTGCAGAACCATTTGTTTAATTCAGTATTTACTGAACATCCACTGGACAAGGCCCCACGAGTTGTAGAAAGGGGATGGATGTGGGCCCTTCTAAAGGGAGCTTACAGTCTAGTGGGACATGGAATATGTTTATGAATAGTTTCAGCACTGGGTAGAAGGTGAGAAGGAGGACCTTAAGACTGATTTAGAAGAAAGAGGGAAAGGCCATTGTGAAGGGGCCTCACGTGGACCATGAGTGTGTGGATGGGCCTGAAGGGAAGAAGGCAGGGAGTAAGGAGCTTGCAGCTACCGGGAGCAAGCAAGTTACACAGAGTTTGTCAGGAGCCCTGTGGGGGCTGTGCGGGGCCTGAGTCACCCACACAAGCATGAGGATGTGAGCTCACTCTGGGGCCGGCGGCGCCCCATCTGTGAGCCTCCTGGAGTTCTTGCCCTGTAGGCTTTGCTCCCAGCGCTGCAGCCCTGCAGCTGCTTGCTGCTGCTCTGGGCCTGTAAGGCTGTGAAGCCAGAGGAGGGTCCCCAAATTCTAGATACTTATTTACAAAAATGTGATTTGAACCTAATGATCTGTGGGCAGATGGCAATAGGAAGGAAACTAAGGTTGCCGACTCTGAACATTTCAGTCATTTTCATTTCATCTCATTTGCAGCCCGTCCAGAGCCTTTAGAGGATATGCATGTGACTCATCACAGAGTCCGAACCCTTCAAATGGGTCATGCCTGAAGAATGGATGAGGACTCTCGCTCTAAGGGATGTTAGTGAAGGGACAGTGTCGGGCCTGTCCTTTGCTGAGAATTCTTAGAACTGCTTGCACATAAATAGAACCTGAAGAAACGGAAACTTGGCTTGAAGATGTCTTATAGGGAGAAAGTATTGGTATGTGTGTGTATTTATGCATACTTCAAAAAAAAATGACACCCTCTTTCTGGAAATTGCTTTAGAAGTTAGGCTTATAATTGCTACATGATTCAACCACCAAACCCTCAAGGAGTATTTGACATTTCGTAGAAATTTTAATGGACTGAAGTGAATATGTCAAAAATTCAAACATTTTAAATTCTTTCACTTATTCATACTTGACTTTAGAAGGAAGAAGAGCTTCCAGTAGACTTCTTTTTTTTTTCCCTTGACTTAAAAATAATGGTGGGGATCAGAGACTCACCTCCAGGAGGACTCAGGACTTCTACCATGATGTCCTAACAGATTTCCCAGGTGGCAGCCAGGTGTTAAAGTACCACACATTCTCAGTCCCTTTTTAGCCTGTCAACCAATTTTTGGTTATTTTAGAAAATGCCATATGGCACGGTGATTATGTATTTGGGTTCTATAGTTAAACTGCCTGATTGCAGCTACCAGCTCAGTTACTGAATGTGTACTAATCATCACATTACCAACCTTCCCTGTGCCTTAGCTTTTCCATCTGTTCAATGGGCTTGATAATAATGCCTGTCTCTTACGGTTGCCATGACGATGAAGCAGTACTTGTGAAATGCTTAATGCGGGGCCTGACACATAGCGCTCTGTCCGAGCTGGCTTTCTTTGTGCTTCCCTCCCCGCCTCTCTTACATATCCACCTGCAGGAGGATAAAAACGAGATGGCGGCTATTTGAAGAGCATCAGCCTGGCTGCTTTTTCGCTTTTGCTAACAGCTGGGCTCGAGGGCTTTGAAATGTGGTTCAGGTTTGAGTTGTCTCTTAATTTTCAACTATCCCAGCTGCCTCTGCCTCATCAACAGGAGAATTTAATTTATCAAGAACTTCAACTTTCCCAGGACGACTCTCTCTCTCTGGCACAACGTGCCACTGAGCTTTCTCCCTGGATCTGAGGTCTGTGCTGGCCCTGCCTTTCTGAATCGCTCTGTAACTGATTCAGCTCACCAGTTCCCTTGACTCCGTCTCCATCATCCTTCATCATTTGTTTATTCTTCTTCCTCTTTTTCATGCCTTCTTCATTCCTTGAAACCTCCTTAAAACCAGAGATCATAAAAACCATCATTTTAAAATCAGAGTTTTAAATTTCGAATGGATTTTCTTTTGTAAATTGCTTCTGAGCATGCAACACCTAAACTCTATGGGAAAGCAGTTCCGACTGTCATATTTTGCCCAACTTGAAGTTGTCAGCATGAAATCGAGATGACAGCTTTTAAATATGTGGAGCTTGGAACACAGTATAAATGGAAATTTTTGTAGCCATGTGTGGCTTTTTGTAATCTACCAGTAGTATATTTCCAAGCTAATATTCTTCACACATATGCTCAGATCCAAGATAAATATCTAGCAGCCATCCCTGTGGAAGGCTTGCTAAAAATGAATCATTCAAGACATTTATGCCAGGAAATTTAGATTTTAAAGGATATCATACAATAAAACAGAAGTCACTTAAGTACCAGTGTTCATTAAATTCTACTCAAGTGATACATTTAAAAGCAGTCACTTCTATAGATAGTTTTTGTTTTCTTCTGGACTTGTTCACCCCAAATTGACAAGATGCTTAGAAATCTAAAAACTTGTCCTCTTTAGCACATGGTGAACCAGGAGAAGTAGTTTAACTACCATTTGAAATGGTGTCATTCAGTATTTGAAAGACCGAAATTTCCTATGAGACTTCCAAAGTATCTACTTTAATTAGCTTTAGTGCGTAAATTAATCAAGTCACCATCCAGAGTACCTCTGTCTTTAAAAACGAGCTGGGAGAGAGTTCGAGGCACAGAGAGGAGGCTGTGTGACCACCCTGTGGGCACGAAGGGGAGCGAGGAGAACAGGATGAACCCAAGAGCCCCGTCAGCCCCTCCGCCCCTGCCTCATGGAGCAGGACTCTCCCTTTAAAAACCCTCTTCCCTCTGCTGCCCCAGCCCCCAGACCTTCCTTCGGAGCCCAGGACAACCCAGCCTCTACTCCGTTTCCCCTTCCCACCAGCTCCCAGACGTACCTTTCACGTTTTCTTTTGCATCTTACGTTAATACATTAGTGACATCGGAGAGGCTGTGGGCTAGGACAAAGGAGAACGAACAGGGGCTCTGAGCCTGCAGTTCCTCATCTGAAAGATGGAGAGGATTAGAAACGGTGTGTGCGTACAGTGCCTGGCACACGGTTAGCTCAGACTCTGTCGCCCTAAAATGCTCCCCTTTCCCTCCTGTTCTTTCCACATGTCTTTGAATATGCAGCTGTGCCAGGAGAAAGCTATGAAATGATAACTGTTTACAGTCATGCTTCACGCCGACACATAGACACACCCCTCCACACCATGAGGAAGAGCACCCTGCCATTGCAAAGCTCGACTGCACTGTCTTTGTTGTGATGAGTAGAGAACTGGATAGAGCTGCAGATCAGAGGCAGTTGAGAGCTTTATCTCTGAAAGAGAGAGAAGGGAAAGGGGGCTGGATGGGACCTGGAAGAGGGAGCTGTGAGAGGGGAGGATTTGAGTTAGCTGCCTGTGTAAGTGAGACTTGGGAGAAGACTTGGGGAAAGCTTTACTCTCTGTCGTGCTGTGTAGCCCCGACTCCACTCCCTAAGAAATGTTCACAAGGGGGCTGTGTTACACTCCAGGATGTTAGGAGCTGGGTGCCTGTAGTTGACGCTGAAGGTATTTTTGGTATCAGTGTCCTCACGGTGGGCACAAAACAGCAGCAGGAGGCATCAAAGTCTCAGATTTCAGCAGCCTCTTCCCTTCCTACTGATATTTAATGTTATAGGAAAATCTAAGTTCATATTTTTTAAAACATTGAGACATCAGTCTCAATTTAAATTTAAATCAGTTCCCCTCTGCTTGCAAGTGGCGATGGCTTTGGCTTTTGTGTCACAGGCACTCTTTCTTATTCTTTGGGTTCAGAAGCAACATATATTTTTTGCTTTTGTGCTGGGTCTTCATCGCTGCACGGGCTTTCCTCTGGGTGTGGCAAGCGGGGCTCCTCTCTCATTGTGGACTTCTCGTTGCAGTGGCCTCTCTTGTTGCGGGGCACATGCTTCCGTAGCTGTGGTTCCCAGGCTCCAGAGCACAGGCTCAGTGGTTGTGGCGCACGAGCCCAGTTGCTCCGGGGCACGTGGGATCTTCTCAGACCAGGAATTGAACCCGTGCCTCCTGCATTGGCAGGCAGATTCTGTAGCACTGAGCCACCAGGCACGCCCTTCAGGAAAATTT
This sequence comes from Budorcas taxicolor, assembly GCF_023091745.1. Classification (NCBI taxonomy): domain Eukaryota; kingdom Metazoa; phylum Chordata; class Mammalia; order Artiodactyla; family Bovidae; genus Budorcas; species Budorcas taxicolor. The sequence goes on along the minus strand of NC_068930.1, from coordinate 59,444,395 downwards.
TTTATTAAAAAAAAAAAAACAGCGTCAACATTTTTAGGAAAAGTTTCTGCCTCCTTTAATGGCCAAGTACTTCCTGTTGGACTAACTCACCACAAATAACAACTATAGATGCTGGACAAAGTATAAAACATAACCACTTCAAGCCACCAGGGCATGATTGGAAAGCAGCAGGAACTCAAGGAGGGTCTACTTTGGTGGGGAGGAAACAGCAGTGGGGGATCTTCCCATTATTTTACGGCTTTTAGCTTGAGGGTTATGTCCCATTTGCTGTCATGTAAGGCAGAAAAAACTCATAGAAACCCATGGTTTCTATCAAACCCACAGAGGTCATAGTTTGGGATAACCACAGCAGCTGGAAAGTGGAGAAGAAAATTCTAGTAAGGAGAGACAACAGATAAGGGAACCCCAGATTCTGTGCACAAATTCTCCCCAAATCTCTGGCTGACCCTTGACTATGCATGCCTGGGACAGACTCCCAGGAGCCCATCTAAGCCTTAAAAACTCAGAAGTTTATATCTTCTCTAGGTAGCATCTCCTTTTTTAAATGATGCAAGTAAATTCTTGGTTTATTGAGCTCTTGGTTTGGTGTGCAGCTGTGTGCTGAGCCAAGTTAAGTATGGTTGAAATTTGACTTTGAGACCGTCATTTCAGATATTAGTGAAATTCTATACACCCATGAAACCATAACAAGGATGTATATGTGAAAACATGAAACAACACAGGCCACATTCAGGGCCAAAGGTCTGTCATGCACAGAGTGGGACTTTGCCCTGAAAGAGTGGTATTCGTTTCCGAGGGCTGCTATAACAAATAATCCCAGACTGAGTGTCTGGAAACAACAGAAGTGTACTTTCTCACAGTTCTAGAGACTGGAAGTTTGAAATTAAGGTGTCAGCTGGGTCTTGCTCCCTCTGAAGTCTCAGAAGAATCCTTCCCTTCCTCTTCCTAGCTTCTAGCGGTTACTAGCAGCCCTGCCTCCATCTTCAGCTAGCTCTCCTGTCTACGCATCTGTCTCCACGTGGCCTTCTTACAAGGACACGATCCATTGAATTCGGGGCGCACCCTAATCCAGGATGACGTCATCTTAACTAGTTGCAAAGATCTGCTTTCCAGATAAGGTCACATTCTGAGGTTCTTGGTGGTGGGGGTTGGTCACTAAGTCATATCTGACTCTTTGCAACCCCATGGACTGTAGCCCACCTGGCTCCCTCAGTTCATGGGATTCTCCAGGTGAGAATACTGGAGTGGGTAGCCGTTTCCTCCTCTAAGGGTTCTTCCTGACCCTGGGATTGAACCCGTGTCTACTGCTTGGCAGGCAGATTCTTCACCACTGAGCCACCTGAGAAACCCTCTGAGGTTCTTAATTAGACATAAGTTTTTTAGGGGGTAAGGGGACACTTTTGTACTCAGTACAGAGGTGAATAAAAAGTATTATGAAATATCCAGAACTTTAAGTTCTGGGTCTAAATAATCCTTAAATATTGAAGTACTCTCTCTATCTCATGAAATTCTGTTTTTCAGGAAAGTGTATTTATTGTGTGTTATGATGATGAATACCTAATTACTCATGACTCGTCTATATTTTAACTTTTATATATGTTGTCATTAGAAGTAAAAACAGTTTAATTTTATCGTTAACATTTAAAATTGAGACTCTGCTAAGTAATCCTGGCGGCCTCCTGGCTATTTCTCTCTTCCATTGTTCCAAATGAGTAAAGTTTAATGAATTTGGGGGAGAATAGGGTTATAAAGCCCTTGACATAATCTGTTCTCTAAAGCAAAGATATTCCATTAAGGAGACCTAAATTTAGGCTGTCAAAGCCCCATAGACTGAAAAGCTAGTTGTTAAAACTTATAATGAGTTTCAGTGTTGCTGCATTTGGAAATGCCTGCATCTCAGTGGTGGCCCTTGTACTAGATCGCACTAGATTGCTCCTGGAGAGGGAGGGGGCAGTGAGGGACTCTTGTCTTTGAGGCTGTCATTTCAGAGATTAGTTGGAATTCCATGTTTTTGACCTTCACAAATTCTTAAATTGTAAATTCATAGCAGCTGTAATGGCATCACCGACTTGATGGACGTGAGTTTGAGTGAAGTCTGGGAGATGGTGATGGACAGGGAGGCCTGGCGTGCTGCGATTCATGGGGTTGCAAAGAGTCAGACACGACTGAGCAACTGAACTGAATTGGGGGAAAAAAAAGTATATGGACAAGTGACCTAATGACAGATCAGAGATGACTGATTTAAAATATTTAAATCAATTTAGAAGAACCAAGGAGGAAACATCCTCTCTCACCCCCCACCGCCCCGTCCACCCCTATGCCAGCCACCCTGGCATTTTCTTAACAATATCCCTGAGTCAGAGAAAATGCAAATGAAGCTTTTGAGATTCAACTGAAAGTGAAAACATTTTGCAGTTGTCATGGCTAATTCGACGATAAATATAAGTACCAGTCATTCTCTTAATATATTTCTTGAATAAGAATCGTAGTGATGAGAAAAACATTGCCTCCAGAGTGCCTGCCGATGGGCTAAATCGTGAGATGTGTTTTTGTATTTCCCTGCACCTGAAATCGACTCTCCTTGGTGTGAAAGTGATCACTGACATAACACTTGAAATTGGTGCTGAGACTCAGCTGCTGGCGCGAGAGGAGCATCCCCACAGGATTTTGTGCACAATTAGTCTCAGTTCTGCTGAGGCCAGTCTAAGGAAAAGGCACTCTTAATGGGATTTGTTAGATATACTTTACTACTTTTAGTTTTTACAGCTTTTATTCAGTCAAGATTTCTTTTCTTGAGTGCCTGCTGTGTTTCAAGAATTAGGCATACCAAAGGAATAAGACAAGGTCCCTGTCCCCGCACCCTGCCTCCATGACAAATTAGTAGATCATTACAACATCTTGAGAGGGTAGTATGTCCTGAATACTATGGAAGATCACAGGAGAGCATCTAAAGCTAACTTTAAAGAAGTGTACAAAGCTTTGTTCATACAAACATGACTTCTATGCCTTAATAATTGAATTCAACAGTGTTACCTGTAAGGAGGAAATGTATTCTAGTAAACTTTTTTTTTTAATAAGATTTGCCAAAACCACTGTGCTCTAAAAATAAATCAATGTAATGGCTGATCTGGGAAATCTTAATTATTTCCTTAATTAATTCAGTAGTCGGGTCTTGGAAGAATTAATGACCCACTCACCAAAGTCGCTGTGATAATGCTCAATTTAAAGATAACTTTCAACCTCTTCTCCCAGCCTCCTTACTGACCTGAAATTGTGGACCTTGTCTTCCAGTTCTGCTTCTCAGTCACGCCTACCTCTCTTCAGATTTGTCGCTGAAACACTGTGTATTCTGCCACCTAAATATTTCTTTGATCTATCCCATTTTTATCCTCGTCATTATTGTCTTAGTCTGTGTGTCCATCAAAGCTCATCTGGGGACTTCCCTGGCCATCCAGTAGCTAGGACTCTGTGATTCCACTGCGGGGGGCATGGGTTTGATCCCTGCATGGGGAGCTAAGATCTTACATGCTGGGCAGCACAGCCCACAAAAACTTGGAAATAATTTAAAAAAAAAAAAGCTCATGTGGATTGTCACAGTGACTTTCTATCTGATCTTCCCTTTCGAAACATGGAGTCATGTTCTTGTTTTTAAATGAATTTTTGTTGGCGTGTAGATGCTTTACAATATTGTTCGTTTCTACTGTACAGCAAAGTAAATCAGCTATACATATACATATATCCCCTCTTTTTTTGGATTTCCTTCTCATTTGGGTCACCACAGAGCACTGAATTGAGTTCCCTGAATTATACAGTCGGTTCTCATTAGTTACGTTTTATACATAGTATCAGTAGTGTATACAGGTCAATCCCAATCTCCCGATTCCTCCCACCCCAACCCCTTCCCTCTTTGGTGTCCTTACACTTGTTCTCTGTGTCTCTATTGCTGTTTTGTAAATAAGATAATCTATACCATTTTTTACATTCTATATTAAGCATTAATATACAATATTCATTTTTCTCTTTCTGACTTACTTCACTCTCTTAGAGTCTTACCATCTTCTAATCCTCCATCAACATGAAACCCGCTTACATCTTATTCCCACTTAAAATCTTGGCACCCCTTGCCATCACTGACAGAATAAAGTCCTTAGCATAGCACATGCAGCCATTCAGCACCTGACCCTTATCTGCCTCTCTGTATTTCACCTTGATCTCCTGCAACAGACCTTGGCCTTGGCAGGTGGTAAAATTCCTAGAACATGCGCTGCTCTGGACATGCCGTTCCTTGTGCGTTTCTGCCACTCGTGGGCTGGCAAGCTCTGTGCTTCCTACGGGACTCGCCGTGTCACTCCCTTCCTTTGTGAGATCTTTCTGGTAGTCTCATTCCATCCCACTTTCCCTGCACATACCTCTGTTATGAAATTGATCTGCTCACTGTAATGTGTGAGAAACTCTTCCCCTCGCCAAAATAAGGTTCACCTCTGTTGCTGCTGCTGCTAAGTCGCTTCAGTCGTGTCCGACTCTGTGCGACCCCACAGACGGCAGCCCACCAGGCTCCCCCATCCCTGGGATTCTCTAGGCAAGAATACTGGAGTGGGTTGCCATTTCCTTCTCCAAAGGTTCACCTCTAGTGAAAGGAAAATGGAGAGGATCACCCCGTCACTCTTCATCTCTGGAGTCCTCCTGGGCAGGGAGATGAGGTATCAATCATACAGCTTCAAAAGAATTCTTACATGAGGTGCAGGAAGGACTTGAACACACAGAGAGGCTGCTTAGACCCCATTCCATTGGCTCTGTCCTCTTCCAGTCTGATGTCACATGCTTTCCTAGGTAGGCACCGTTGATAAGTTAAAAAGAACACCTTGGAGAACAACATTAGATGCTCTACCTGAGGAGAAAGACCCACAGACCCCAATAAACTTGCCATTGATGCATCGTTTTTCTGGGGCAGCAACATGTCTTGCCATGAGCTGAAAACTTCCTCTGACCTATACTTGTGTTAAAGATTAAGGCTATCTGGAGTGTACAGAGGAATACCAGGATTGATAACAGCCTTTAGGGGGATGGAAAGAGCGCATGTGACCTCTTGTGTGACACCTAGCCCCTGGCTCAGCTCCCCCATCTAGGGGATTCAGGGTTCATTACCAGCCAATCTCTAACCTCCTGTGTATAAAGATTTGAAAATGTTCTGATCCCCTCAAAAAAAAAAAAAAAATCTAAAAGAAAATAACATAAGAAATCTGGCTTTAAATGCTGCTTATTTCTTATTCTTCATTTTCAAACGTCGTTGACTAAGTTATTGGTTTCCTGTTAGGTTTTGAAGGGTATCCCCCCTTTGCTTAGCCTCACGGAAAAGCCTGGCATCGCTTTTTCCAGCAGGAATGGCTTTCTTTTTTTTTTTTGTAATTTTGGTTGCACTGGGTCTTCGTTGTGGCACACAGTCTTAGTTTCCCCACAGCATGTGGGGTCTTAGTTCCCCGACCAGGGCTCAAACCCATGTCCCCTGCATTGGAAACTGGATTCTTAACTACGGGGCCATCAGGGCAGGTCCCAGGAGTGGTTTTCTGCTTGAAGCAGGCCAATAGTGCCCAGGTCTGAGAGTCATAAAAAATTTCAAGCAGTGGGCTTTAGCTATGCATTTGGACATAAAGTCCAAGAATTATAAATCCAACCCCAAAGTGCATGGAAGGATGGAGCCGTAGGTTCCTTCCACAGGGACCACATGAGAAAAATCAATAGACGGGAGTCCAGCATAATGGAAGCATGTGAACTCTGGGGCAAGGCAAGCCTGAATTTGAGCCCCGTATACTAGTTGTATGATCCTAGATATGTCATTTAACTCATTAGGCCTTGGTTTCCTCTCTTGTAAAATAAGATTAATAGAACCCTTTCAAACGGAATTGTTAACATTAGAGAGAATGTTTGTAGAATGTTTTGCACATTTCTCTTAAGAAATAGTAGTTATGATTTTGGTTTTGTGTTGAGAGTAACGTAATGGATTCTGATGTCCCACCCAATCCCCCAGGGGGTGCTGCCATTGGCAGCGGTCCACATCCCATGATTGCCCAGGGAGGGGTATACAAGGCCTGGCTGTTTTGGTTCTGAAGGACCTTTCTAGCTCCAGAGCTCAACGTGGTTCAGCCAGGTTGACACCAGGCCTGCATCCCACCTTGCCTTCTCCCTCTGCCTAGTCCAGCTTTCTTGCCATGAGTGTCAATTTCACGAGCACTCCTTAAAACATTCTGTGTGCTAAACCCTATTCCAGAGCTACTTCCTGTGTAACCTGTGACAACTGATAAGGCAGGTATCCAATCCTGTGTTATTTATCACCTGTTGATCTGAAGCCCAAAGATCCTGGGCATCTTGGCCAGGTGTCAGGAAGTGTTTCAGAAAGACAGGCAGAGCATCAGAAAAACTGTGAGAGAAAGAAGAAACACCTAGAAACGTGAAAGTTGCCCATAGGAAGATGTCTGATAATTTCCAGAAATTAAAAACATCCTAATCCTATTCCCCATGATCCTAGGAGCAGGGCAGTGTTTTCCAACATCAGCTCCCTGAAAGGAACTTGGCTCTGAGATTCACGTCAATATAATTACGCAGATGTAATGATTAGTCTTTTCCAGTATTGAGCTTTTAATTCCCTTTCCAATGGCAGGGACCCAGCTAGATACCTTCCTGGAAGCAGAGCTGTGTTTCCCTTTCCCTGGAAGGATCTAAGAGGACTTTTCGGTAGTTCACAGTGGAATGTAAAATGACCAGACTCATTGTGTTATAACAGTTTCACGTAAATGGTCTTCACTGTCTCAGACCTGCTAGAGGCAGTTTCCAGAATTGAATGAATTCTGTTTAGTTACTCTTCCCGTTTACTTTGAGCAATGGCCCTGAGTTTTTTAAAATTAATTAAACTAGCGATAAATGTCTTAATAAACATTACTTTGTAAAATTACTGGATTTACCCTTTTTTTCCCACTTCCTTTTTTAATCTTCAGTTAAGACAAACCTGGAGTGTGATAACTCTGGTCAACTGAAAAGAGAATCAAAGACTCTGGGCCACAAGGGGACATGAAATCATTTAGACAGAGGGAAACTGAGGCTCAGAGAGAGAGATGACTTGCCCAAGAGATGGCACTCAGGATTCGCCTCTCCTTACTCCCCCATGCCCCGGCTCCCTGCTCAAAGCTGGACACAGAAGACTTGCCTCCCTGGCTTGGAACCCATCTCATACCCATCCACTTGCCCCTCCCTTGATAGAGGCGCATCTGTATCCTCACCCAGCAAAGAGGAAGGAGAAGACCGATTGGTCACGACAGCCCAGACAGAGGGCGGGACTGAGAAGCTGGAGGAGCACAGATCCGGTTGGCAGCGGGTGCAGGCAGAGGTCTGGGGTGGCTCCCAGCCCACCTCCTAGACAAGAGATCCTGGAGGCCAGCAGAGAAATGTTCTGCAACAGACTTTGGCCACTGGCAGAACTGAGGCGAGAAGGCACCTCTTTCTCCGAATTGGGTTTGATGCTACCTGCCAGCTTTATTTTCTGATGATTTAGTTCATGGCAAAAGGGCAGTGAATTTTGTGCTACTTAGCCATTGAAAGTAGATGGTAATTGGGGACTTGAACTTTGCAGCCAGAATTGGGCAGCTGCCCACTGGCGTGAAAGGCAGAATTGGGAAACCTGGCGGGGAGGGACAGAGCTCCTCTGTAGTATTAAATTCCCAAGCCAAGGGCACTGAAGTTGGTACTCTTGGTACAAGAGAACGTGAAAGATAAATAAAAGTGAGAATTGTACCAACAGAGCTGCATTGTCATGGAGGTCAAATACCTACTTTCTCTCCCCCATACTCCTGCAGGCTTTGCCCTGTAAGCTGCTGGTGACCCACAGGTGCTGGAGAAGGGTGGATTTAGTCCTGTGAGGCCATCAGCTTTGGCATCACTGGATCTCATTAGGCCCCCTCCAGACCCACAGAACCAGATAGTCTAGAAGAGGGGCCCAGCATTCTGTTTTAACAACTTTCCAGGTGATTCCAGTGCAGGCTCCAGTTGGCAGCAGTGGTCCAGAGCATGGTATGGTGCTGAATTTATTAAGGAAACTCGGTTTTCAAGAGAGCGAGCCGTTGCCTCCGACCTCACCTCTCCTCTCCACCCCGCTGCACCACTGACGTAGCTGCTGTTGGGAGATTTGGGGTTTGTCCTATTGCTTCGCCAGGGCTCAGCATTTGCACAGTAAACCATCTTCCCACCAGCTGCTTGTCTTCTGGCCCCAGCTGTCTCACTCCTCTCCTGGGACTTCAGTTTTGTTATTGCAATAAGGTTGTCTCCACTTAGTGCTAGGAAAGGGCGGAGGGCATCCATCAGTGGGACCATAGGGCAAGAGCCGGCCCTGGAGCCCGCCCTCAGAGTCCTGTCTGCTCTGAGGAGAGACTTTTCACGGGAGGCCCTGGCTGGCCTTCTCAGGAGCAGCAGTGAGAATGACCAGTCTGGTCCTAGCTAAGGACGCCAGCAGCTGTGAGTGACTGGGTGAGCCCTGGGGAACTTGGGCATCCAAACTGGGAGCCATAAGCTCTACTTGTCCCTACTTCGCCCTTCACCTGCCATGAGGATGGGCAGTCATCTGCGGACTCCAGGAAGAAGTCCACTCCAGGAGGATTCTTTTCCCGTGTAGGTTATTAGAGAGTATAGAGTGGAATTCCCTATGCCGTACAGAAGGTCCTTCTTAGTTGTCTGTTTCATATATAGTAATGTGTATATATCAGTCCCAACCTCCCAATTTATCCCTTTCCCCCCGGATAACCATAAGTTAGTTTTCCACATCCGTGACGCAGTTTCTGTTTTGTAAATCAGTTCATCTGTACCATTGTTTTTTAGATTCCACATATAAGCAATATCACATGATATTTGTCTTTCTCTGTCTGACTGGCTTCACTCAGTGTGAGAATCTCGAGGTCCATTCATGTTGCTGCAGATGGCATTATTTTGTTCTTCTTTGTGGCTGAGTACTACTCCACTGTATACATGTACCACACCTCCTTTATCCACGCCTCTGTCAGTGGACACGTAGGTCGCTTCTATGTCCTGGCTGTCAAAAGCAGTGCTGCAGTGAACACTGGGGTGCATTATCTTTTTAAACTATGCTTTTCTCTGGATATATGCTCAGGAGTAGGATTGTGATCATATGGCAGTTCTATATTTGGTTTTTTAAGGAACCTCCATACTGTTCTCCATAATGGTTGTATCCATTTACATTCCCACAAACGGTGTAGGAGGGTTCCCTTTTCTCTACACCCTCTCTAGCATTTATTGTTTGTAGGTTTCTCTGCCATTCTGACAGGTGTGAGGTAATACCTTATAGTAGTTTTGATTTGCATTTCTCTAATAATTAGCGATTATTGAGCATTTCTCATGTGTTTTTGGCCATCTGAGTGTCTTTGGAGAAATATCTATTTAGATCTTCTGCCTGCTTCGTTGTTGTTCAGTCACTGAGTCATGTCTGACTCTTTGCGACCCCATGGACTACAGCACGCCAGGCTTCCCCGTCCTTCACAATCTCCCAGAGTTTGCTCCAACTCATATCCACTAATTCAGTGAGGCCATCCAACCATCTCATCCTCTGTTGCTCCCTTCTCCTTCTTTCCTCAGTCTTTCCCAGAATCAGGGTCTTGATCAATGAATCAGCTCTTCACATCAGGTGGCCAAAGTATTGGGAGCTTCAGCTTCTGTATCAGTTCTTCCAGTGAATAATTTAGGATTGACTGGTTTGATCTCCTTGCTGTCCAAGGCTCTCTCAAGAGTTTTCTTTAGCACCATCGTTAGAAAGCATCAGTTCTTCAGTGCTCAGCCTTCTTTATGGTTTAAATCTTATATCCATATGTGAATACTGAAAAAATCATAGCTGTGACTATATGGACCTTTGTTGGCAAAGTAACATCTCTGCTTTTTAATCTGCTGTCTAGGTTGGTCATAGCTTTTCTTCAAGGAGCAAATGTCTTAATTTCATGGCAGCAGTCACCATCTGCAGTGATTTTGGAGCCCAAGAAAATAAAATCTGCCGTTGTTTCCATTTTTTTCCCCATCTATTTTCCATGAAGTGATGGGACCATATGCCATGATCCTAGTTTTTTTAATACTGAGTTTTAAGCCACCGTTTTCACTCTCCTCTTTCACCTTCATCAGAGATTTTTGCTTGAGTTGTTTGTTTTTTTTTGATATTGAGCTGCATGAGCTGTTTGTATATTTTGGATATTAATCCCTTGTTGGTCACTTCATTTGCAAATATTTCTCCCCTTCTATGGGTTGTCTTTTCATTTTGATTATGGTTTTCTTTGCTGTGCAAAAAATTTTAAGTTTAATTAGGTCCCATGTGTTTATTTTTGTTTTTATTTTCATTAGGCAGTGGATCAAAAAAAGATACTGCTGAAAAAAAAAAAAAGATACTGCTGCAAAATTGTGTCAGAGAATGTTCTGCCTATGTTTTCCTTTAAGAGTTTTATAGTGTCTGGCCTTACATTTAGGTCTTTAATCCATTTTGAATTTTTTGTTTGCATGGAGTTACAGTGTTCTAATTTTCATTTTTTACATATTTTTTATAATTTTCTTTTTTTACAGTTTTTTTTTTTTTACAATTTTTTACAATTTTTCCCAGCACCACTTATTGAAGAGACTGTATATTCTTGCCTCCTTTGTCATAGATTAGTTGACCATAGGTATGTGGGTTTATCTCTGGACTGTCTATCCTGTTCCATTGATCTATATTTCTGTTTTTGTGCCAGTACCAAACTGCTCTGATCACTGTAGTTTTATAGTATAGTCTGAAGTCAGGGAGCCTGATTCCTCCAGCTTCATTTTTTTCTTTCTTAAGATTGCTTTGGCTGTTTGGAGTCTTTTGTGTTTCCACACAAATTGTCAAATGTTCTAATTCTGTGAAAAATGCCACTGGTAATTTGATAGACAATACATTGAATCTGTGTGTTGCTTTGGGTAGTACAGTCATTTTGGCAATATTGATTCTTCCAATTCTAAAGCAAGGTATAGCTCTCCATCTGTTTGTATCATCTTTGATTTCTTTCATCAGCATGTTAGTTTCTGCATACAGGTCTTTTGCTTCCTTAGGCTTATTTCTAGGTGTTTTATTCTTTTTGATGCAATGGTAAATGGAATTGTTTCCTTGATTTCTCTCTCTGATCTTTCACTGTTAGTGTATAGGAATGTCAGAGATTTCTATGTGTTAATTCTGTATCTGCAACTTTACTGAATTCATCGAGTTCTAGTAGTTTTCTGGTTGTGTCTTTAGGATTTTCTATGTACAGTATCATGTCATCTGCAAATAGTTAATAGTTTTACTTATTTTCCTATTTGGATTCCTTTTCTTTCTTTTTGTTTTCTTAATCTGACTGCCATGGCTAGGGCTTTCAAAACTATGTTGAATAAAAGTGGTGAGAATGAGCACCCTTGTCTTATTCCTAAACTTAGAGGAAATGCTTTCAGTTTTTCACTGTTGAGAATGTTAGCTGTCAGTTTGTTGTATGTAGCTTTTATTATGTTGTGGTAGATTTCTGGAGAAACCTCTACGCCCACTTTTTGGAGAGTTTTTAACATAAATGGATGCTGAATTTTATCGGAAGCTTTTTCTGCATCTATTGAGATGATCATATTTATTCTTCAGTTTTTATTCTTCAGTTGGTTGATGCAGTGTATCTCATTGATTGATTTGCATATATTAAAGAGTCCTTATGGACATGAGTTTGGATAAACTCCGGGAGTTGGTGATGGACAGGGAGGCCTGGCGTGCTGCGGTTCCTGGGGTCACAAAGAGTCGGACGTGACTGAGCGACTGAACTGAACTGAAAGAGTCCTTGCATCCTTCGAATAAATCCACTTGATCATGGTTTATGATCCTTTAAATGTGTTGTTGGATTTGGTTTGATAGTATTTTGTTAAAGATTTTTATGTCTGTTTTCATTAGTGATATTGCCTTATAATTTTCTTTTTTGTGATATCTTTTGTTTTGGTATCAGGGTAATGATGCCTTGAAGAATGAGCTTGGAAGTGTTACTTCCTTAGTAATTTTTTGGAAGACCTTCATAAGGATGGATGTTAACTCTTCTTTAAATATTTGATAGAACTCACCTGTGAAGCCATCTGGTCCTAGACTTTTGTTTTTTGAGGGAGTTTTTAAATTACAGTTTCAATTTTAGTACTTGTGATTGGAATGTTCATATTTGCTATTTCTTCCTGCTTTAGTCTTGAAAGTTTGTACCTTCCTAAGAATTTGTGCATTTCTTCGAGGTTTTCCATTTTATTGACCTATAGTTGCTTGTAGTAATCTCTTATGATCTTTTGTATTTCTGTGCTTCCCTTGTAACTTTTTTGTTTCTAATTTTCTTGATTTGAGACCTCTCTCTTTTTTTCTTGATGAGTCTGGTTAGTTTTATCAATTTTGTTTATCTTTTTAAGAACCAGATTTTAGTTTCATTGATCCATTCTATTGTTTTCTTCATCTCTACTTTCTTTCTATTCTGATCTTCATGATTTCTTTCCTTCTACTAACTTGTTGTTTTATTTGTTCTGCCAAGCCTCTGAAGGGTTTGGGTTAATTGCATATATTTGATATTTTCTACTTCTGACCTTGTCTGGGAAAAATAACTTTGGGATAAGGAGAAGATGCAAATCTGTGCCTCGAGAGCCCCACGGAGAACATTTCCAAAGTGGTGGCCATCCCCACCAGCTCAGGGGTGCTGCAAAGGTGGGCATGTAGCCAGGCTCCACCTGAGTGTTCTTGTCCAGGGAGAACACAGCCTGGTCACTAAGGCCTTGTCATGTACGAGTCCACTCAGCCTAAAGGAAGAAGAGGTTACAGGAGGCAGAGGAAGTTAGTTGGAAAAATGCACAGGGTCCTTAAGCCTGTTATGTCTCTGGTTTTGATCCTCATAGTAATCCTTTGAGAGATGTAGTGTTAACCTTGTTTTGTAGCTAAAGAAACAGAAGCTCAGATAGATTAAGGGACAGGTCCAAGGTCACAAGCTGAGGACTGCCAGAGCAGAGCTTTGGCTCCAAGCCCAGGGCTTATCCTCAGTGAACCTTCCCAGGGCCCTTCCCCTCTCTGCTCTCTTTGCCTCCACCTCAACTCCAAGGGAATACAAGTGACCTGATAGGATAATTGAAAAGGAGATTGTACCAGGACTCAGAAATCCTGGCCTCTTTCATCACGGGATGTGTCCCACTCAGAATTCACCACATTTGTTGGTAGTGGCCAATAAACAGTTTCCCACTGAGGGTCAGAGAGGCTGAGGGAAAGGCGGCAGGATTATGAGAACCAGTGAGGATGCTGAGCTTGACACGGCGCTCCTGACCTTGGCCACACAGGCCACTCCCCTTAACCCCTGAAATTCCTGGGCTTGACAGAGAGCATATGCATTTGTCCTTTGGGGGGAAAAAAGACAATAAAATGTATTGTCAGTTTACTATCTTTAGGGTTGGGTACAAGGGGATGTCTGGTTTTTTTTTTTAAAGTAATTTGTTTTTTTAATTTGTTTTCTTGAAGTATAGTTGATTTGCAGTGTTGTGCTCATTTCTGCTGTATAGCATAGTGATTCAGTTATGCACATATACATTCTAATTCATATTATTTTCCATTATGGTTTATCACAAGATATTGAATATAGTTCCCTGTGCTATACAGTAGGACCTGGTGTTTATCCATCCTGTATATAATAGTTTGCATATGCTAATCCCAAGCTCCCAATCCGTTCCCCTCCTCCCTCACCCTTGGCAACCACAAGTCTATTCTGTCTGTGAGTTTGTTTCTGTTTCATAGATAAGTTCATTTATGCCATGTTTTAGATTTCACATGAAAGTGATATTGTATGGTATTTGTCTTTCTCTGACTCCACTTAGTATGATCATCTCTAGATCCATCCATGCAGCTGAAGTGGCAGAATCTCCTCCTTTTATGCTTGAGTAGCGTTCCATTGTGTATATGTAGCATGTCCTCTTTACCCATTCATGGGTCAGCAGACATTTAGGTTTCCATGTCTTGACTGTTGTGAATAGTGCTGCTGTGAGTGTAGGGGTGCGTGTTATCTTCTTGAATTATGTGTGCCTAGTCGCTCAGTCGTGTCCAACTCTGCGACCCCAGGGACTGTAGCCCACCAGGTCCCTCTGTCCATGGGGATTCTCCTCCAGGCAAGAATACTGGAGTGGGTTTCCATGCCCTCCTCCAGGAGATCTTCCCAACCCAGGGATCAAACTCAGATCTCCAGCATTGCAGGCAGATTCTTTACCGTCTTTTGAGTTGTAGTTTTGTACGGATATATGCCCAGGAGTGGGATTGCTAGATCACATGGCAACTCTACTTAGGTTTTTCAGTGTTTTACATTAATTTATGTATTTGGCTGTGTTGGTCTTAGTTGCGGCGTGCAGGATCTTTCACTGCTGTGCACAGACTCTAGTTACGGCGCATGGGCTTCAGTAGCTGTGGCATGAGGGCTACATTTCTCAAACCCATGTCCCCTGCATTGCAAGGTGAATTCTTAACCACCGGACCAACAAGGAAGACCCTATTTTTAGTTTTTTGAAGAACTTCCGTACTCTTTTCTGTAGTGGCTGTACCAGTTTACGTTCCAAGGGAGTGTTTGTTTGCCCCCCAAATGCTGGGCTTTCCTTACAAATTATCTGACATCTGACGTCATGTTGTAGAGAAGGCATAGTTTTATGAGAGGGTGTGTGTGTGTGTGTATAAGAAAGAGAGAATATGAGCTTCACACATAATGCTGAGTTGTTGTTTTCTTCCCCCCTAACAAGCTTGGCTGAGTTTTCGTAATTCCATAACTGTGACATGACTAGTCCACTGAGATATTCAATACTGACTGGAAAAATACAACTGAAACTTATTCAGTCAGCAGCAAGAAACAATGACACTTCTAAGAATCACTTTACTATAAAGGTAGCTTCACTGTAGGAAAGATGGACGCGCTTGCTCTTCTTCAGGCTCAGCTCAGTTTTGTTTTTTTTTCTTTCTGGTAACTTCCCCAAGTACAAGGAATCTGCACAGGAGCAGGGGCGCCTTGGCTGTGGAAACATCATCACCGATAACTCAATAAGTCTAGCCCTCTCCTTAGCCCTGCTCTTACGAGCTGACAGCCGCTTTGAGGGGTCTGCTCAGAGGATCTCAGTCGCCCCTGGGGAGTCTGGCTTGGGCCATCTGTGCTGACAGAACATATAGCCCTCCCTCCCGTGACGCTGACTTGGGCACGGTGACCTCCGTGTTGCAGATGGAATGTGTTTGCCCTGCCCTGTGTGCAAGTCCTCTGCCCACCACACCATGTGGCGCCGAGCTCGGCCAGTTCTCGGACCCGAGTGAGGACTGCCAGTGGGGCTCCCTGAGCCTCCACGCCTGGCATCGGAACCTCAGATAGCTCTTCGCATCATGAAAAGCACCCCGACTCTCTCAGTCCTGCCTGTTGAGTGGGGAGGGGCGGGCTATTGGTTCAAGAAGGTGCTGCGTTTATTAAGGACTAGCCGGGCAGGGGGCTGCAGGAGTCCAGGTGTGTGCCATTCCTTCTCCATCTCAACTCCGAGTTCCCTCCTTAGGCCCCAGTCTCTCCCCCCAGGAGCCACATAGCCACTGGTGCCAGTGCAGTGCTGGGACCTCCTGGTGCTGCAGTCTAGATACCAAGTGACTGCATGGGCCCCAGCCTTGCTGCCAAGCCCTGGAGTCTGTCTCCGCTGAGAGTCAGGAGCAAGGGCTCCTCTCCGGCCCTTTGCTGAGCTGCCCGGCATTTCTCCATGGAGTTGAACATCTCCCCCCACCCCCATCTCCTCCTGGAGGGAGCCGGCTGCTTGTCTAGCTGCAGCCTCAGCAGTTCCTGGGCAGATTTTGTTGGTTTACAGCTAAGCAAGAAAAGTGGGCTCCTGGGCCCAGAGCTTGGCAGGAGTTCGGGCCCTTCAAAGAAAATGGAAAGTGCAGCGGTGAAGAAATCCAGTGCCCTGCTGGTCGCATCTGTGCCCCTCTCCTCCCTGTGCCCCAGAAGGCCCGGCCACTGTAGTGTGCGAACAGCAGGGCAGGACGGCGCCCCGGGAACTGATTCACACATCCCGCCCCACGTGCTCGTGCCCCGGCCCTGAGAAGATGAGCTAACGTGGCTGTCCCTCTGTGACATTAGAGTGCTTTCTCTCAGCATCTGCTTCTGAACCTGGCAGCTGGCGGCGCCTGCATGCCCTTGGAGGACACAGATGAGAAAGCCAGTCTTGGGCCTATAAGAAGTGTAAAGTTAGGCCAGGACAGAGGCAGGGGTTTCGTCCCACCCCTGATGCCTCATCCCTCTGAGACCCCCAAGGACAACTCATTCCACTCTTGTTCCCTCCCTCCTGGCATGACCTTTCCACACCCCTGGACTCTTGTGTTTTGGGGACGGGGGAGCTGGTGCCACCTTCAGCAACCCTCCATCTCCCCTCTGCCTTCTCGAAGGGCCATGAAGCCATGGCAGCTCCCCTTAACTGCCTGGGACCCAGGATCTGAGGAGGTTGTGGTGTCTCTTGCCCTCTTCATGACTCACGTAGTTGGCACTTACAGTCTGCCTGCCTTCCGGGTAAGTGGGATTGCACAGTGTGAGGCCCAGTGAGTAGGGGGCTTTCTACATGTTAGCCCCTCTGATCAGGGTGCACCAGGCCAGAGTCCCTGGGATCAACCCTGTGATGGGTTAAAAAAAAAAAAAATGCTGTTCTCCTGCCCAGGGGTATTGATTGTGAGGCAGAAAATGTGATGAACCTTGAACAGGTTAGGTCACTGGCCCAAGCCTGCCTCCTGCCTCAGTGCCTTCACTGGAGAATGGGCAAACCGTGGAGAGCCAGACCAGGCACTCCAGGAAGGCGCATGAATCCTCCAGACCTCAGAGCTGAGGGGCTCATGCATCTGGGCACCGTCTAGACAGAATTAAGAGGTTGCCTGTCTATGCACTCCCATTTTTAAATATGTGTGTAGGTACTATTATGGTTCGTAAAATGTAAATTTATGTTTTAGATGGGTGCTTCATACGCTGTTTTGCCCTTACTCATGTCCTTGTGAGGAGAATAACCTCCGAGATTTAGCTGGATTCAGGTGCTCTGCCTCGGCTCGCTTGTCCCGAAGATAAACGGCCTTGGGCTTGGAGCCCCGACTCTGTGACTAAACAGTAATCCCCTGTCAGCGTGAGCGCCTGTTTCCCCAGTGTAATCATCAATGGCACAACATCCAGCTCAGAGCACCCGGGTGAGAGGAGCGCCAGGGCGACTGCGGCCAAGGGGGAAGGAGGTGGGCTCACTGGGCTTTGCCGTCCCACCAGAGGAGAAGGCTGGCTGCCAGAGAGTAGTCCAGAAAGCCCCAGCTTAAGGCGGGGAGACCACAGAGACGGACTCCTAGGACACGGCGGGCATCTGTCGGTGCAAGCCAGGAAGTTTTCAATCTCCAAACGCTAGGCCCTGCCGGAGGCCTGTTGTGGGAGCCCACCACGAGCTCCACCTGAATGTGACTTCCCCCAAAGGCCGCCTGGGGCCCGGCCACCAGCCACAGGCCCGTGCTCCAAGGGAGGAGTGACTGCAGGCCTGCGTGGCAGGTGCCCCAGTGCTGCCTTTGTGTCTCTGCTGGGAATTTAAACTCCGTGGGGTTCTGCTCTGAGGAGGAGCTCTGCCCACGCCTCCCTTCCCCCCTTCCCTCCAGCCTTGGAGACGCAGCAAGGGAGATGCTTGTCTTCATTAGTCTGCACGAGTAGCTCAAAGCCATGCGTCCACCACAGGTAGGGTAGGCAGGAACCTGCGAGAACGCTCACTTCATGGTGGGGAGCAGGCTTTTCACCCGATGCTGGGAAATAGAAAAAGACCCTTTTGTACTGATACAAAGGATGTACTTGTGCGGCTGTTATTGTTGTTGTTTTTTGTGACTACCTGGAGAAAAGCCAGTGCTTCCTTTTTCTTCCTGTGAAGTGGAACAACTCCGAGGTTGGATCTACTGAACTTAACGTTCTTACCAGCTAAGAGCCACCCAAGTGTATCTGAGCCACCAACTCGTGAGAGTAAGTTGTTTTTATGGCGGACGTGTTTCTTATTTAAAAGTCCATGTGATTTCTATCACAGAAGCACGATTTCCCCATGGCTGCCTCGGGCTCCTGCTAATATGGTTGTTGTGTGCAAGAAAGCCAACTTCTTCAGCTATTAGAACTCCCCCCAGGGCACTTCCTGGTGGGCCAGGGAAGTTAAGAATCCACCTGCCAGTGCAGGAGACACAGGTTCCATCCCTGGTCCAGGAAGATGCCACACGCCGAGGGCCAGCTAAACCTGTCTGCCATGACTGCTGAGCCCACACACCCTAGAGCCCAGCTCCACAACAAGAGAAGCCACCGTAATGAGAAACCTGCAGCTAGAGAAAGCCCAAGCGCAGCAGTGAAGACCCAGCCCAGCCAAAATAAATAATAAATCTAAAAAACTCACCCCAGGATAGACAGATTAGGGGTGTGGGATTAATAGACGACTATAGGGCTTCCCTCATAGCTCAGTTGGTAACAACGCAGGAGACCCTGGTTCGATTCCTAGGTCAGGAAGATCCCCTGGAGAAGGAAATAGCAACCCACTCTGGTATTCTGGCCTGGAGAATTCCCATGGACAGCGGAGTCTGGCAGGCTACAGTCCACGGGGTTGCAAGACTCAGACATGACTTAGCGACTAGACCCCACTGTATATAAAATAGGTAAGCAACAGGGATATATTATATCATGCAGAGAATTATACCCATTACCTTGTAATAACCTATCATGAAGTATAACCTGCCAAAATGCTGAATCACTCTGCTGTTCACCTGAAACTAACATAATCTTATAAATCAACTATACTTTGATTTAAAAAGAAAAGAAACGTCACCCCCAGCTGATCACAGTGTAGTAGCCAGCTTGGTACAAAGGAAAATTTGTAGAGAAAAATGTTCATAATATGCACTGTCTCTTTGTATTCCATTTCAGTTGCTTTGAGAGAGAGAATACGAACAGGATGTGCTGCTTGAGATAGGGTTAAGCCTATTTCCTCCGTTTAAAACTGAGTTTAAGCTCTTCTCACCCTCAGGTGGATCAGTAAGAGTTGACAGCCCTGCCCACAGTGACCATTGTTCTTAGTCCTTTGAAAGACCTGGTTTTATGGCCCGTCTCGCTGAAGTTCCAGGGTGATTCACGACAAGGCTCTGTTGTGAGAGTAGCTTTTTCTGGTGGGAGACCCAAAGGTATAAGAATGGGGACCGCTGCCTCAGGGCTGTGTCGTGGGAGGGAGCACGAGGCCCGCAGAAGAGGCGGGAGAGGTGCCCACGTGATACCACCTTCCTTAGCTGAGCTGTCCCCTCGCTCATCCTTCCAGTCCTGCAAGGATAAGCTTCTTAATATACACGCTGAGAGATTTGTTATCCTGCCCTAGTTCTTTTTGACAAGTATCGGGTGAGCTGGCAGAAGGGAAATAGTGAGGGGTAGACCATTTTCCTTTATATTTTTTAAAATGTATTTTTATTTATTTGGCTGTGCTGGGTCTTAGATGCAGCATGTGGAATCTAGTTCCCCGTCTAGGGATCGAACCTGGTCCCCATGCATTGGGAGCATGGAGTCTTAGCCATGGGACCATCAGGGAAGTCCCTGAGGGGTAAATCTTCTGAAGAGGTCTTGAATGCCCATTCTTGGAGCAGGGCCAGGCCCTCCCATAACGCCCCATGGCCTTGGGCCTTGTCCCAGGTGAGATGGTTCAACTCTTACAAGACCACCTTGATTTCGATGCAGCACTAAACACAGATCCACCGAGACAAGCATCTTGGCTGAGCTGCGGAGACCACTGGGGAGAGGCCCAGAGACACTGACTTGCAGAGCTCCCGCTGTCCTGACACTCACCTGCAAGCCATTCTCCTCCCAGCTCATTCCAGGCAGGTCCCTGAAGAAGAAGGTTATGGGTTTAGAAGCGAGGGATCTAATTTCCTGACAGTCTGTAAAACCTTCTGGCCACCCCTCCACCTGCTATTCATTGATTCAGCAAATAAGCATTGAGGACGTCCCTGCCATATGCCAAGCCCTGTGCCGGATTCTGGGGGATGGCTTCTGCCCTCATGAAAACTGTAGTCTAGAAAGGGAGCAGATGATAAATCAGTAAACAAATAATGAACAATACACTGACAGGCTGGTCAGTGCCATGAAGGAAATAAACAGGATAAACGAAGGACCTATAAAGAGACGAGGAGGGGTCATTCTTTAGGGGAAAGACTTCTCTGCACCAGAGACATCTGAGCTGAGACCTCAGGGAGATGAGGAGTGGAGGGAGGGCATCCCAGGCAGAGAGGACGCAAAGATGCAGAAGAGTCTCGGCATGCTCAGGAGCGGAGAGACTGTGGCCGGAGAGGAGGGAGAATGGTTTGGGGGAGTTCAGAGAGGAGGCTGGAACCAGGTTATGCAGGGCCTTGAGGCCACGGTCAGAGTTTGGATTTTCTTCTGAGAGCCAGATAGGCCCCTTGCTGACACCGTTATGCAGGAGCGATAATGTAATTAAAGATCACGGGGTCCTCACTGCAGTTCAAAACTGTGAGGCTTACGTATATGTGCTGCTATAGGAAGAGTCACAAGAGACCCTCTGTGGGGAAAAATCCCAAGAAACAGAACATAGTCTAAAATATGCCAAAAAAATAAAAAATAAAAATATGCTGCTGTTTTCTCAAAAGAGAAGATGTATATGTATATATAGGCTTGCCCAGGTATAAAATATAACCACATCAAGGATACACAAGAAAAGAAGAAGAAAGAGGATCCAAGTTTGAGATGAACTTTTGGGATGAGAACTTCTAACATAGTGTATTTCAAATTGTAGGTCACAACTCAGGAGAGGTTCTGAAATTACCTAAGTGAAGTCACAGACAGCACTTAAAATATCAACCTACATCTCGCATAATAAGGAGAGCATTTTGTGAAAGTTGTTTTAATTATGTGTGTAGATACATAATGCACGTACATGTATATAAATGACATGTACACACATGCATGTACATATGCGTACATGTGTTGGCTTGCAGTATAAAATGTTTGAAACTAAGCGTTACAGTTGAGAATGTTTGAGAAATATATCTTAAGGATCTTCATGGTGGAAAAGTTGAGAAACGTGACTTAGTGATTTTTTTCACTAAGTTTTCTTTACTTCTGTCTTAGTTTCCTCATCAGGCTTCTCTTCCAGATAATGCTCTTCAAATTAAAAAGAAAAAAGTCAAAACCAAAAAAAAAAAGAAGATACCCAAGAAGCTGGTGAGGGGTTGCTCCTGGGGTGGGGAACCGTAGCACAGGGTAAGTGAAGTTCAAGGGAGACTTCCTCTTCATAGTATATGCTTTTGTGTGGTTGAATATCTTACTATGTGCCTGCATTACTTATTCAGCTAAAAAAAAAAACGTTTGTCTAAATGGTGGTCACCCTGGCCGCCATGTGGAACGAGGGCGTGCCCAGAAACAGAGGACCGGCTAGAAGGCTCTGGCCGGGGCCGCGGTGAGAGATGGTGGTGGCTTCACCTGTGGCCTTGGTGATGGAGATGGATACAAGCTAGACTCAGCATGTTCCGCCCAATAGTCGCAAGGAAAACTGTGTGCGTTAGAGGTGGGGACTGGGCCTACCTGACTCTATCTGCCTTATCTTTGTGGAAGGAAGGGTTCTTGGGCTCCTTCCAGGTGTTACAAGCTTCAGAATTCCCAAGAATGTTGAATCCATCACAACGTGGAGGACACGGTTATGGACATGTATCCCTTTCATATCCTCACGCAACTGTCACAAGTGACCTTTAATGACCATCAAAACACAGTTACACTCCGTTTCTCAGTGGAGCTTGCTTTCTTTGCAGAGAGATGCCAAAGGCCAATACCTGTTTGACCTTCTCTGCCACCACCTGAATCTACTGGAGAAAGACTATTTTGGGATCCGCTTTGTGGACCCTGATAAGCAGCGGGTAAGTCTATATTCAAAGCACGGATTGGGGAGAGGGTCGGTTGGTAAGCCTGAGGCACTAACTGTCATTCACGTTCAGAGCTTAGTCTCAGGAGTCAGGGAGCCAACTGGACCCTGCAGTTGGACATCATCTCTTCGGCTCATATTGTGAGACCTGGAACACCCCGCAACAGAGCTCGCCTGGCATGGTCCATTGATTGCTAGACACTGAAATGGCAACCTGGAGAGCTGAAGTTGTTGTTCAATTGCTCAGTCGTGTCCGACTCTTTGCGACCCCTTGGACTGCAGCACACCAGGCTTCCCTGTTCTTCACTATCTCCCGGAGTTTGCTAAAACTCATGTCCTTTGAGTCAATGATCATCCAACCATCTTGTCCTCTGTTGACCCTTCTCCTCTTGCCCTCAGTCTTTCCCAGCATCAGGGTCTTTTCCAGTGAGTCAGCACTTTGCATCAGGGGGCCAAAGTATTGAAGCTTCAGCTTTCGCATCAGTCCTCCCAGGGAATATTAAGGGTTCATTTCCTTTAGGATTGACTGGTTTGATCTCCTTGCTGTCCAAGGAACTCTCAGAAGTCTTCTCCAGCACCGCAGTTTGAAAGCATCAACTCTTTGGTGTTCAGCCTTCTTTATGGTCCAGCTCTCACATCCATACACAACAAATGGAAAAACCATAGCTTTGACTATACAGACTTTTGTCAGCAAAATGACATCTCTGCTTTTTAATATGCATGAGAGCTGAAGAGATTTGCCCAAAGCTGCCCAGTTAGAGGCAGAGCGGCTGGGCTGGTGTGGTGGCCCCAGAGCCCAGGTCAGAGGCTGAGGCTGTCCTGCCCCTTCCCTGGTAAATGGGCATGCTTGCCTTGGTCTGGTTAGGAGGGGCCTCGCCTGAGTGCCACAGCAACCCTCTCCGGGCAGGACAGAGGTGGAGCCCCACTGACACAGGCTTTTCGGCCCTTGCAAATCCTGCAGTTCTTCACCTTCCAAAGACAGTGGCGTGTGAAGAAAAAGGGTAAAACATATCCTGTTCAAGGGTGAAGTGTGTCCTGTCCATTGTTTTTCACTTAGAATGTGTTTAAGGAGAATAAGAGAGTATGTTGAGATTGCTGCTGCTGCTAAGTCGCTTCAGTCGTATCCGACTCTGCGACCCCATGGACAGCAGCCCACCAGGCTCCTGCATCCCTGGGATTCTCCAGGCCAGAACACTGGAGTGGGTTGCCATTTCCTTCTCTAATGCGTAAAAGTGAAAAGTGAAAGTGAAGTCGCTCAGAGCGACCCCATGGACAGCAGCCCACCAGGCTCCTGCATCCCTGGGATTCTCCAGGCCAGAACACTGGAGTGGGTTGCCATTTCCTTCTCTAATGCGTAAAAGTGAAAAGTGAAAGTGAAGTCGCTCAGAGCGACCCCATGGACTGCAGCCCACCAGGCTCCTCCATCCATGGGATTTTCCAGGCAAGAGTACTGGAGTGGGGTGCCATCGCCTTCTCTGATGTTGAGATTACAGAGATTTAAAGCCAAAGGAGACAGAGAAAAATAAGGAAAAGGAGAAGTAAACTTTGATGGAGTGGCTGCCGTGTGCCAGGCTCTACGCTGGGCACACACCTAGACCTTTGAGCCGATGGATGTTGAGCGCTGAGGTGTTATCACTCATGAAGCTGAGAGCTTCACATAAGTTATTGGATCCTTCCCATGAATGAGATGCGTACTGGCTGTTGACCATCCACTCTCCAGACGAGTGAACAGTCCTCCCGACAGGTTACCTAACTTGCCCAAGGCAAGTGACAAAGCCGCTCAGACCTGCCTGATGCCAGAGCCTGTGTGGTTTCTGGGGTTCCCTGCTGAATTCCTGCCCTGTGGCCTCTAAAGTGACCTGATTCCATGCCTTTGTTGAGGGTTTAAGCCGAGCAGGGAGGCTTGCAAGGGTCCTTGAGCATTGTGAGGAAATGGACCAGTAGAGAACTGTCTTCTCTATCTACTGATCACAGTAGAGATGGAGGAGGTGAGGTCCCCAGCTCCCCCTAGACCTCTTCCCCTGAGCACCAGGGAGGCAGAACCTGACGCTCACACCCATGCCGTCCCTGCCCACTCTTCAGGGGTCTCTGTAGGGTCTGGGATTCCTCTGGCCACTCTTGGACAATCTGCCCTCACTCCCCATCCCCTTTTGCACCTCAGGCCCTGGGCTTATCCTGACCTCAGCCTGTCCTTCAAGCCTCCCGAATCTGAAGACTGCACCACACCGGTCCACTCACCCAAATACAGGTGGAAGGTCCCATCTCTGAACCTTCTTTTTACTCTTCTTCTAACCCCGCCTCCCCAAGCCAGTGTTATCAATTTGCTAGTGATTCTGGGACCTGGATTTAGCCAGACAGCTGCAAAAGGTCACCCTGGCCCTCACCATATTTGGGAGGATGCTCTCAAGATTTTTCTACCAGACCCTTGAAGTGTCTTAGACAAGCTTTCCACTGCCTGCCCACCCCTCTGAGTCTCTTCCAGCCTCACTTCTTTCAGGAGTCTCACTCCAGTACAAACTCATCTCCACTATTGCCAAGAGGAATACAGCCTCTTGCATTCAGCCTCTCTGCCTTCTGCTGCTAGGGGAGCTGTCGCTGCACTTAGTTGTGTTGTCACTGTTGTGTCAGTTGCTCAGTCGTGTCCGACTCTGTGACCCCATAGACTGTAGTCCACCAGGCTCCTCTGCCCATGGAATTCTCCAGGCAAGAATACTGGAGTGGATTGCCATGCCCTCCTCCAGGGGATTTTCCCAACACAGGGATCGAACACAGGACTCCTGCATTGCAGGGAGATTCTTTACCATCTGGGCCACCGGGGCAGCCCACTGTCTATCTCCCTTTGTTCATTTTCATCTATGGGTCCAATACCCCAGGGCGTTCTGTCTTCTGAGCCTCAGACATGTGCTGTGTTCATCTCACCGTCCACAATCCCGGTGTGCTCTGCACAGGCCAGCCTCCTCCACCTTCCCAGGCACGGCCTGCCTGGAACCCCAGTCATTTCCATGCAATTTCATCCCTTGCCTTTCCTTCCCTGGGAAGCCACGCCGCGGTGGGCCGTGTAATGTGAGAAGGACCTCTTAACCACATTGAGTGGCTATAATGAGTTGCCAGCCTCGTGGGAACTCAGATCAGAGGGAAGCAAGAGAGCAGAGTGTCAGCTCAGATTATCCATGTGGAGCTGATGGGTGAACTGGCTCTTAGTGGGTCCATTAACTGCACGAACCACGGCCCAGCCCAGAAGGTGAGAGCTGGGCACCGAGGGAGGCCAGGATGTGTCTGCACGGCCCCGGCTGCTCTCCTGCCAGAGAGAGGACTCTGCCAAGAGGCTCCACTGTACTGAGCAAAAGTCGCCAGAAAAGAGGGAAGTGAGAACTAGCTCCTCCATCCGTCTTACAGCTGAACCTTGAATGCTGAGCTGGCCACCAGGGACACAGTGGGAAACAGGCAGAATCTCCTGCCCTCCCAGAGCTTATGGTCAGTGCTTTTAAGCTGCTTCCCGATAACCAAGCCCCAAATATCAGCTATTCTAGCTCTCTGCAAATTGTCGAGTTTCCTGATTAGCACAAAAGCAGCAAACATCAACAATGCATTTTATAAGACATCCATGTAGAAGTGGGAAAATGATGGAGAACCATCTCCTTCCTTCCTTACCCAAACGTAAGTACCGTGGGGGGCTGGTGGAGGGGGGAATGTGTTGCTACTGTGTCCACCCTCTGTGAAAATCCAGGGAAAATAGGATACTACATTAGTTGTGGTTGGGTATCTTACAAGACGTAAATTTTAAACATCCCTGGATGCCAAGGAATTCTGAGTACGTATTCCCTCACACAAGGGCTGGCAATGTGTTGCTCAAACAAAAATGAAACATACACCAGCCATCCCTGCCTTCTCACCATTTATGAAATCCCACCTGCCAGTGCTTTCGAGAGCTGCTCCCAATAGCCTCTGTGTCATCATGTCCTCACGACCCTACCACATCACACAGACACACACAACCCATTAAAGGGAGCCATTCGCCACTCAAGCCAAGCGGAGTTCTGTCCCCAGCACACATCCGTGCATTCACTCCTGCCCATCAGTACACCAGAAACATGGCTCAGAACTCTGGCACCCCATCTTGGAAGGCAACATTGCCAGAGAGCCCCAGAAATGGCATCTGAAGCTGGAACTCTTCCCCCCTTCACAGCTGGTTCCATGGGGAGCTTATTTCAGAAAATCCTATCACTCTCTACTCTCCAAACTTACATATCATAGGCTTCTGAGCCACGTTCACCCTGGGCTACAGTCTGTCTAGCTATTTAAGTCGAATACAGCGAGATATATTTGACACTGCTTCTCATTAGGGTTTTCTTGGTCTGTGTTCTCTGTTTCAGCATTGGTTGGAGTTTACAAAGTCTGTGGTGAAGCAATTGAGATGTAAGTACTGTCCATGGAAAGATAGAAGCCTCAGCCCCGGGGAGGGCGGGAGGAAACCTCACCCTTGTAGTGTGTCTTGGGAACCTTCCATTGTTCCGAGCGGAAGTTGGGCCTAAACATGAGAGGATCTTCTGGTGGTTCAGAGTCCTGTGCGTCCAGTGGGGCAGGGAGTCCCGTCGTCTTCCGGGGAGGGTCTTTGCTGATGGACATCTCTTTTTCTGTGCAGCCCAGCCTCCGTTCACCATGTGTTTCCGTGTGAAGTTTTATCCTGCAGACCCTGCGGCCCTGAAAGAAGAAATAACCAGGTAAGGCTGGTTATTACATCCCTCAGCCTCCAAGACCTGCTGGGAAGGATAGGAAAGAGGGGCCGTAACTTCTTAGGTCCTCTGTTTGGAAAGCTCCTAACTCAGCTAGGCAAAAATTCTTCCTAAATATAGCCTTACTTCTGCGTTTCACTTCCGCATGCTCTCTTTGCTCATCTCAGTAGAACTGCAACAAAGTGAGGTTCTTCCCTTCAACAAGTGTGAATACTTCACCTTAATCTGGGCATCTGCAAATGTAGCTGGAGTAGTGAGTTACTCAAAAGCATTTTGTTCTTTCACCAGTGATGTGGCCACCAGGGATGTTTTGGGAGAGGGCTGTGTTGCTGCTTATTGGGGGGCTTGAAATAGACTCCAGCAACCTAAATGGCAAAGCAGGAAACTGGAAAACAAGCCGGGAAACACTGAAGATTTTGAGTTCAAGTGGGTGACCTCCAGGGTGCTGATGGCCCAGGCTCGTGATAAACTCTTCATTGTGGGGATCATGTTGCAGGGAAGGCAGGCAGCTGCATGGCATGAACCGCGTCTCATCCAGCACCACTTGAGGATGAGAAAAAGCCTCTGTGCCCACGACATGCTACAAGAGGCTCAGTGAACAGGAGAGGCACCGCTTCCTCGAGGGCTTGGTACATCTGAGCTGAATTCACTCTGAAAGTCTTACCTCAAAGGTTCAGGCACTCTCTGAACTAGGACTCTTAATTTTTATATTAGAAAGATCTGATTTTGACATTAGCAAAACCTTGACATTTCCCTGTGAAGGATGGAGCCCTCGGTAAAGATGTGATGCCAGGAAGTCCTAGAGCAGAGGAGGAGATGGCTCCGCCAGCTCCAACCCCTTCCCTAAAGTCTTAGAGACAACAGGGACTTCCCAAGTGGTCCCCTGCAGGAGGCATGGGTTCAATCCCCGGTCGGGGAACTAAGATCCCACATACAGAGTGGTGCAGTGAAAAACAAAGCCAAGAAACCTTAGAGACAGCCAAGACTGGACAAGGCCATTGCCAGTGCAGAGACTGCTTGCCCTCTAAGGCCTTGAGACCTGTTTCTAAACCCTGAACCCGCCCAGCCTGAAGCGCTGAGGACAGTGCCCTGTGCAGTTAGAACCAAATCTCGTGCTCCAGAACTGGGCGCCTGCAAAGTGCAGGCCCTGCTCATCCACACGGAAGTGGGCGTGGCTCCCACTTGGCTTTTGAAAACCAGGCTCATCCATGTTCAGGAGCAAGCCTGTAGCTTCAGGCAGGAGAGTAAGGGGAGAACTACGATGTTTAACCACTTAAGCAGGGAAGAGTTTGGGCAAAGCACTGGCCTGCCCTGCTCAGGGGGCACTAGTGATAAAGAACCTGCCTGCCAAGGCAGGGGACGCAAGAGACACAGGTTCGATCCCTGAATTGGGAAGATCCCTCTGGAGAAGGGAATGGCAACCACTCCAGTATTCTTGCCTGGAGAATCCCGTGGGCAGAGTGGCCTGACGGGCTGCAGCTGAAGTGACTGAGCGCGCCCTGCTTGTGACTTCCACAGTGTTTGCCGTAGCCCTGCCCCCTGCTCCCCCTTCTCCCCCTACCCACTTCCCTCTCCTCCCTCCCTCCCCCTTCTCTCTGGAAAGAGGTGAGGAGGCCAGGGCCAACCCTGAAGACGAGGCTCCTGTCCACGTGTCAGAAACATTTAACACATCTTTGTTGAGAGCCTGACTCCCCGCCTTCTAACACCCAGCATTAGGATCATCTTGTCCACACCTCCCCGGATTAACAGAGAGGATGAGAAGGATTGGTCTAACAACCCAGAGGGCTGCCTGCGAGAGCACGGCAGACACACGGCCTTCTGATTTGATTGAAAAAATACACGGCTCTCTCGGCCGTTAGGAGGAGGTCTTAACCATAGACTCTTCTAAAGCACATGTCACTGCATAATATAATGTGCTCCCCCCCCCCAACTAAAGGCAGCAGAGACCTGGGGGCTCAGGTCCTGTTCTGTTACTTCTTTGTGGCCTTGAGCATAAAATCCTTGACTTCTCTGACCTTCAGGTTCCTTATTTATAAAATGAGGATGGTAATAGTACCTCATGGCTTTGTCGGGAGGATCACCCCCAGGGAGCATTGAGCCAGGCTCAAGATCATTGCCAGGTCAATCACATGGCCTGTGGACCCCAGCGGCTCTGCAGAGGGCACAGTCCACTTGGTTCTGGCTTTGCTCCCTTGTTGATGTCATAACCCCCACTCCTCTTCTGTCCCAGCTAGTGTCCTGACACTTAAGCAGCTGAGGCCTGAGAAAGCCAAGGTCAGGCTTCTCTCCAAGTCAGCAGACTTTAAAGACACTGGCAAGAGTGTGAGCTCCACCCCTCTCCGCACACATCCATGCCCACCGTCCTCCACGGGGGCCCCCAGCCTCCAGGATCTGATGCCTGATAATCTGAAGTGGAGCTCAGGTAATAATAACAGAAGTAAAGTGCATAAGAAAGGTGATAGCTTGAATCATCCAGAAACCATCACCCCCCACCCTCCCTGGCCTATGGAAAAACCGTCTTTCATGAAACCAGCTCCTGCTGCCAAAAAGACCGGGGCCCGCTGCTCTGCTGTTCTCCCCCTGCTCTCTGCCTCAGCAGCCCGCCTTCCCTCGGGCACTTTTTTTCCAGGCGTTGCCAGGAGCGTGGCTGTCAGGGCGCCTGGGTCTGCTTTGGAGTCTGTGTCCCCGCTCCCTGAGGCGTTCTGGGGAGGCCTGGGCTTAGCTGCATCTAAGTGGGTGCCTGCCCTCGCCTCACTCAATGCCCACAGTTCACTCCTGGCTTAGAGCCCTGCACCCCACCTTCCTGCCAGACTAATTTAGCCATCAGTGTGTTTTTTCCGGGCATTATTGGTCCTAAATTTCACCGCCGTCTCGGCTGTCCCAGTAAAGCCGGGCTGAGAGGAGGGATGAAGTAGGGAGTAAAGAACTGTGCTTCAATGTATCTCTTGGATTCTTCCCAGATGATAAATTTAGTTGCCAAATCCTGATTAATCTCTTTTGTCATTTTTTAAAGTAATAAATAGATTTTCTTGTCTGAGCTAGAGACAAGGCAGAGAAAATGGGGATTAGGCACCAGATTTAGCCTTTAACAATGGCTGCAGGTGTTCGAACTGGTTGAAAGATCAAGTGATAGAAGGAGATTCAGTGCAAATGGGGCCCCACCTTCCCAGGAAGCAAACAGCCCCGACACATGTTTGAACAGGTGCTCAAATATGTTAATAGATTTTTTTAGGCCATTTTAAAAAAACGTTAATAAAGCATATAGGTAGTTTATTCCAACAGTGAGTATCACTTGAGCTTAGCTTAGGCTAAGATGGGTTGGCAAACTTTTTCCGGAAAAGGCCGGATAGTTAGTATTTTAGGCTTTGTGGGCCATAGGGTCGCCATTGCAACTACCCTGTTCTGCCATTATAATGCAAAGTCAGCCGTAGACAGCACATACGTGAATGAGCATGGCTGTGTTCCAATCAAAAGTTATTTTATCTCACTGGGGACTCTGGTGGCAGGCTTAGTTTGCCAGTCCTGGGCGAAGGAATCAAGAAGACCTGAGTTCAAATCCCAGATCGTTCTTTAGCTGGATATGTGACAAAGCAAGCAACACTGCCTCTGATCATTCCCTCTCCTCGCATATGAGACAGGGATGAAACCAGTAATCACCTTACAGAGCTGCTGTGAGGATTAAACGAAAGAGTGCATGTTAAACGGCACGCAGCCTATCCGAAAGATGACAGGAAAACCTGAGTAAATCACTGGAATGTCAGCTCCATAGAAGGAGGACTCTGGTTGGTTCTCTGCTGTATTCCCAGCCGCTGTGGCAGTGCCTGGCACACGCGTGTGCTCAGAACTGGATGGGTGGGTGGGAGGGAGGGAAGGTGAAGAGGCACAGGATGTATAAGCTCTCCGAAAGTGAAAGTGAAGTCGCTCAGCCGTGTCGACTCTTTGTGACCCCATGGACTATAGCCCACCAGGCTCCTCTGTCCACGGGATTTTCCAGGCAAGAATACTGGAGAGGGTTGCCATTTCCTTCTCCAGGGGATCTTCCCAGCCCAGGGAGCGAACCCAGGTCCCCACATTGCAGGCAGACGCCTTACGGTCTGAGCCACCAAGGAAGTCATAGGCTCTCTAGAAGAATATTAAAGGTAATGAAACATGAATCTCTAATTCCAAGGAGCCCACAATCTAGTATTGGGGAGGAAGATGTACTAAACTTGATCACAGTCAGGGAAAAGAAGGGCAGAAAATAGAGGAAGCCAGGGGCAGAGAGGAAGACAGGGCCAAAGGGTCTTCTGGAAGAAACTCTTCAGGGGCCACCAGTGCTTTCCAGAGTTCAGAATCTCTAATTGTGGGAATACTCTGGATTCATCCTTACCCTCCGATGTCAGAAATCACAGTGCCAATGCCAGTACCTTGGATGTGCACATTCCAGAAACGCTCGGGTTTTCCTCCATCATCTCTTAGGCTCTTGCACATTCTGCCTTTGCATGGTCCTCCATCAATTTAGGACAGCTTGGCATCTAAACAAAATTGGACATGAGGTAAAGCCTCTTTGAAGCAAAAAAGGAGAGAGGCAGAGTTCAACCAAAAACGTGTGGTAAAGAGCAAGCCTTTCTGTCTTAAATCTGATCTAAAGCTGATTTCTCTTTTTTCCAGTGAGAATTTCTCTCTGATGACAAGGAGTTCCCCTGACTTCATTTAGGACCTTTCTCTCCCTAGCCATAGCTCACTGGATTACCGCAAGGGTAGAAAAAGTTATCAGGTAGAAAAAAGTTCTGTTTCCTCAGCTATACAAGGTGGGAATTAGGCTCTGTGACCCCTCCTATGAGATTCTGAGCCTGGGCAGCCCAGCAGGCTGACCCCTTGCCTGGCAGCACAGCGGCCCTTGTGGTAGTGCCCCCGGCAACGAGACAGTCTTCCTTAGGCCCTTGTGTGGCAGGGGAGAACGTGTCACGGCATCTTGGGGATAGGTGTAAGGATGCTATGAGTCATGTGAGATGGATTTCATGACCGACAACACTCAGTCACTGGTTACCTTCTCAAATGAACAAGACACAAAGCTTGATGGAAGCCGCTGGGGCAGAAAAGGAAGGGGGGCACCCCTGTGGAACTCCATTCCCTGGAGCCATCATTTGGTTCTTTCATGAGCCTGTCTCTCCTTGTCCTCTGAAGACTGCAGTGTGCTTCTTTAGGATGTTGACTCGACGCTCCTGTCCTGTGATCACGCCATCACCAGACCGTATTCCCACAGCCTTCCCCTTGAGCTCCCTGTAGCTGTTCTACCTTCAGAAGGCTGAAGCCCGCCCAGCAGTGGAAAGCCATGTTTCCGCTCCAGCTCACCCGAGGTCCCTGTCATGCATCGATCGTGGTTCTCGCTGTGAGGAGGGTCGTGTCCCCCTTGGGGAGCAAATCAGAAGCTCCAGAGAAGCCTTTTCAAACCCAGGACCACTCATATGCAAACTCTCGCATGCCCCCCACTCCCCCGGGGGATGTTCTCCGCACCACCACATTGAGGATCGCTGCCCAGGGCCTCTGGAACCTCTCCTTCAGTCCAGTATGTGCTGTCCCTGAATGCTGGGCCCAGACAAGCAGAGGAGGGTGGGCGGAGTGATGCGTGAACTCAGGTCCAGGAAGTGATCCGTGAGCAGGAGGCCAAAGGCTTGCTATCACGTCCTCCCAAAGCCTGTGGCAGGTGGGGCCAGAGGGGCGAGAGGAAGGGAAGGGCTCAGCCCCTGCCTTCCACACATCTTGTGACATTCCACCATGGGAAGCAGGATGTAGACAAACTGGATTTGGTGGTGGTGGTTGTTCACTTGCTCACTCGTGTCTGACGCTTTGCGACCCCGTGGACTGGAGCATGCCAGGCTTCCTGTCCTTCAGTATCTCCCAGAGTTTGCTCAGACTCACATCCATTGAGTCAGTGATGCCATCCAACCATCTCATCCTCCGTCACCCCCTTCTCCTACCTTCAATCTTTCCTAGCATCAGGGTCTTTTGCAGTGAGTCGGCTCTTTGCATCAGGTGGCCAAAGTATTGGAGCTTCAGCATCACTCTTTGCAATGAATATTCAGGGTTGATTTGCTAGATTCAGTTTAAAAAATTACTATTCACTGCATGATGTGATGTAATTTTCCTTTGGTTTTCCTTGGCAAATATTGGGTCGATTGGGGGTATGGTAGGTGGGAAAAGGAGGGGAATTCTTACTACTTTCCACACTACAGCAGTCATCTTCCCTTTGGTTTGAAGAGGGTTGTCCACCCTAATGTGATTAGAAGGATGCTTTTGAATTTCTTAGGGACAGTGCTTCATAGATTTTAATATATGTCCAGATCACCTGCAGATCTTGTTACAGTAATTCATTAGGTCTCACATGGGCTTAATTCTCCATTTCCACCAAGCTCCCACCTGCTGCTGATACCTCTGTAAGGTGGGCTACACTTCGGGTAGCAGGGCTTAGAAGAGAATGAAGATTACTCCGTTTCTATTTAATTACTTGAATCACCAAGCCCCGGGCTCTGAGCCACCTGCTGGTGACCCTCCTCACCCTAGAAGTTGTGCTGTCACTGGTTTGCTTTCTTTTGAGCATTTTCACATGATCCGGTGGGCATGGAATCCTTGGTGTTATTCTTCAGCCTGAAAACAGAAGCAATGAAAACCTCGAGTTGTCCAGGAAGAGCTGGATTTCTTTTTGGTTCAAGCTGATGGAATTTAAGGGAATTTTACTATATTCCCAGGGCTTCCCTTGTGGCTCAGCTGGTCTCTGGGTTGGAAAGATCCCCTGGAGAAGGGAAGGGCTACCCACTCCAGTATTCTGGCCTGGAGAATTCCATGGACTGGATAGTCCATGGGGTCGCAAAGGGTCAGACATGACTAAGTGACTTTCACTTTCCTTTTCACTATATTCTTGTTACTCCTGTAGGGATGCTGTAGTTATCTGTGACTGTTTAAAATCACAAGTATTTCTCATCTCTGAGGGTTTGTGGGTCAGGAATTCAGGAGCAGTTTAGCTAGGTGGCTCCAGCTCAGGGTCTCTCTTGGAGTTGAAGCCAAGAGGTGTGCTGGGCCTGTGGTCATCTGAAGTCTTGACTGATTCACTTCTACCATGGTGTAACTCACGTGGCAGAAAGCTTCAGTTCGCTTCTAGCTGTTGGCAGAAGGCCTCAGTTCCTCACCACATGGACCTTTCTGTAGGACTGCTTAAGTGTCCTCGAGCAGAATGAGTGATCCGAGAGAGAGAGAGAATGAGGAGGACGCTGTAGGGATGTTATGACCTGGTCTCAGATGTCAGACATTACCACTTCTGCTTTATTCTGCTTGTTTGAAGCAAGCCGCCGAGTCCAGCCCACACTCAGATGGAGCAAATTAAGCTCTACCTCTGGAAATGCGGAGTATCAGGGAATTTCTCGACTTTTTTGTGTGTTTTGCCTCACCGCATGGCTTGTGGGATCTTAGTTCCCCAACCAGGGGTTGAACCCGCCCCCTTAGCAGTAAAAGCATTGAGTCCTAACCACTGGACCACCAGGGAATTCCCTGTGGACATGTTTTGAAACCACCACAGATGCCCCCCGGCCAAAGAACTGCTGTGGTGGCTGACTCACGTAAGGGCTTGATAGCCCTGGCTTCCGCTCTTCTCAGGGGATCTGTGATGCAGTGTACATCGGAGACTCCGCTCCTTGCAAAGATCTTTCAAACTGGAGCCTCAACAATTCTGTGGTCACAGGGTCCACCCAACTACTTGTGAGAATACGAAGTAGCCGTAGCACAGCACCAAGAGGGAGGGATAACATGGTGATGAAGAGCCGACCTCCGTCTTGAACTTGAATCCTGGCTCTGCCATCTTCCAGTTATGTGCCCGTGAGAAAATCGCTGAAGCCTCAGTTTATCTTATAAAAAGGGGACAATAACCATATCTGTTCTCAGAGTGGTATGTGCAAATTAGCTGAGAGGCTGCAGTAAAGTGTATAATCCCCGGACTGGCAGGTGAGAAGTGCTCAATACACATCAGCTGCTATGAGTTGTTCTTGAGAGTCAGCCTACTTCCACCTGAGGTGAGAGCTCCCTGTGGTTGAAGAAATACTTGCCACAGGTTTCTGTCCATCCCTCACCAGTGCCTCTTCTTACACCTTATTCAAATTCTGAGAGATCTGGTTGACCTCTGCCCATAACGAGGGCTGTTCCACATAAGGACAGGTCCACTGGCAAACAGAGGCAGATCCCTCCCACGGGCTCATTCCTTCCCCACATTTCTGCTTATTTGTTCGTTGGTTACTTACTTACCTGTCTACCTACCTGCACTGGGTCTTAGTTGCAGCATGCAGGATCTTCAATGTTTGTTATGACATACGGGATCTTTAGTTGCGGCACATGGGATCTGGTGCCCGACCAGGGATTGAACCCGGGCCTCCTACATGAGGAGCACCAAGTCTTAGCCACTGAATCACCAGGGAAGCCCCCTGCTTCTTAAGAGACGTCAGCGAGAGTCCGAGGGAGAGGGCGGCTCTGTCAGCCCCTCTCTCACGACACAGGTTGCTTTGTAGGTGCTGAGACTGGAGTTGGCTCCTTCCAGAGCCCAGCTCTGGGCACAGTGCTTTTAACCAGGAGATACCATTTCTGTTTTGAGCTGCAGGAGGAAACTCACAGGTTGTTTGGAATTGAACCTCAAAATCAGTTCAGGGCAAAGTGCTTGAAAGAGTCTAGTCCTCAGGGATATGAAAAATGTATTTGTCCTGGGACATGTTTTGAGATTTTTGTTTTAATGTAGTAAAAGTGTCCTGACAGATTTTGATAGGCTGATATTACATATTTATGTCTTTAAAGCAATCAAAGAAATCCTTTATAGTTCATTCTCTGTTTTCTCTCCAGGTATTTAGTCTTCCTGCAGATCAAAAGGGATCTCTACCACGGTCGCCTCCTCTGTAAAACATCAGATGCTGCCTTGTTAGCAGCTTATATCCTTCAAGGTAATGACTTTTGACAGGATAAATTTGCTTTTCATGCTAAGTACTGATTACATTATTTCAGTTACCACAGATGACTACTTCTTGGATATAAACAGTATCTAACTTGAAACAGAGTCCAAGTTAAAGGACTTTGCCTGGACTCCCTTGATCCAAGAAGCTCAGACCACTCAGCCTCAAGTTGTCTGTACCTCAGGTCTTTCTGGAAGCCCCTTCAAGTCATTCAGACTCTGTTTGGGTGGCGGGGATGGGGCGGTAGGGAGTGTTTCCCTGCACCCTTGGTTGATAAAGTTACTAAGCCTCTGGAGAGTAATCCGAATCTGTTTGTTTTGGTTTTTTTCTGTCCTTTTGTGCAAATCTCAAAGATGTGAAGCGCCTTGGGATTCTGGTGTCAGTTTCAGAGACTTTCCCGTTCCAATTGCTCAAAGTTGAAAATGTTTCCAAGTTACAAACCCATTTTCTACACACAAATAAGAGTTGGGGCTGTACCCAGCCAATACCCAGACTGGCTTTTTGGTTTTTTGCAAAACAGAGGGAAAGGTATGCACTCTTTATACATCATCCCTTCTCCTTTCATGAGATGCAGGAGACTCCTAAGTGCCACTTCCTGGACTTCTCTTAGTCCTTCAGCCTGAAACTGTCACTGGGTTATTTTGGGCCATAGCGCTAACATCGTGAAGTTTCTCCCAAAGAAACTGAACTTGTAATCGGAAATCTGTGAACTCCAGGAAGCTACTTTGTGAATAGAACCTAAAAAAAAAAAAAAATGCTTGCCAATAAGAAACTAAAGTTCTTCCGGCAAGAAAAATGTCACAGCTGCGTTATGAATGTAAAAGTCATTCTATTGCAACTTTGACTTCTGAGACTTCTGTTTTAAAAAAACACCCAAGTAGGAAGTCTAGAAGGTGCTTGCTAACTTTAAGGGACCCAAAGAGATCCCTTTCATTTTTAAGGAAAACCTGGTCCCATCTAAGTGAAATTTTAAACTCTGGTCTTTTCTTTAGTTTTACCCTGACGGACATATTGAAATTTGTTTGTTTGTTTTAAAAGAAGTCACTGATATCCAACACTGATGTTTCCCACTGGGAGCTTTCTAAGTAAAATTATAATAAAATGACCCCATGGCACAAGGTCATTTCAGACATTAAGCCCCAGGAAACCTTTAGTCTCTTTCTGCTGCTGCCGCTGCTAAGTCGCTTCAGTTGTGTCTGACTCTGTGCAACCCCATAGACGGCAGCCCATGAGGCTCCCCTGTCTCTGGGATTCTCCAGGCAAGAACACTGGAGTGGGTTGCCATTTCCTTCTCCAATGCGTGAAAGTGAAGTCGCTCAGTTTTGTCCAACTCTTAGTGACCCCATGGACTGCAGCCTACCAGGCTCCTCCGTCCATGGAATTCTCCAGGCAAGAGGGCTGGAGTTGGGTACCATAGTCTCTTCCTAAATGATAGAAATTCCCAAGTAATTTGGAAGATAGTATCAGGAAACTAGTGCCACAGAACAATACTCAGTTGTGAAAAAGGGCACATTTTTTTCCTTAATATTTACTCCTCACTCAAGACTTCTCACCTGCACTGGCTATGGTTCTCACTAGGGAAGGAGAAGAGACAAGCACACAGCGGCTGAACTGCTCAACACCCTTCCCCCTAACGCACACACAGCATTCCCTGTGGAATGCTCCGTGTGGAGAAGGCTGGGTTCTGACCTGGAGACACACTGTGAGGAGTAGTGTGGGCCCAGTGACCCCCCGAAGTTCACTGATCTGAAGTCTCAGCAGTTAGGGGATGGACTCTAAATTTTCAGGGGGAGAAAGCCCAGCCCCACCCCCACAGGGAACGGAGAAGTCAGCCTTGGGACCCGATGCTTCTGAACTCCGTGGCACTCTCTGGTTACAGCCAGTCTTCCCGCTCTGCAGGCTTCTCCAAGGGGCCTGGCACCTGGTCAGCCCTCAGTGAGTAGTTACTCAAATACGTTCACTTGATCTGATTTGGACCCAGAGCTGAGTTCTGAGTGTGGGTCGTGACTCGGTCATCATTTGGCTGTGTCCCTGCTAAAAGCCTCAGAACGGGACTTAGATTTCGGATGTGGCCGAGGCCCACAAGGCTCTGATCTCCTGATCCAGCTCACAGTTTCCTTTGCTGCCGCAAAGAGCTTCGCTCCCAGGCGCTCTCCTCGTGGCTGAATGGATGTGGGCATGGGGCAGGGGCTGCTCTTTCACAGCAGGTTTACCTGTGGTGGTCTCAGGACACAGGCTGAGCTCCACTCTCTCCACGTGGCCTTGAAACCAACACAGCCAATGGACACAGGAGGGGAAACAAAGCCGGGCCTGCTCCTGAGACCTGCCCTCCGCCCCGCCCACAGCCGTGCTCAGGACCCACTGTTCGTGGCAAATGTGGTGCAGCCTTCTGCTCTGCGTGTTAGTCTCCTGTTGTGTTGCCAGTGACGATTTACCTGTCTCCACAATTGTTTCCTCTGCTTTCCTTTTGCAAGCGGAGATTGGGGATTATGACCCAGGAAAACACCCCGAAGGCTACAGCTCCAAGTTCCAGTTTTTCCCTAAACATTCAGAGAAGCTGGAAAGGAAGATTGCTGAGATTCACAGGACAGAGCTCAGGTGCGTGTCCCGCGGTTCAGGCCAGGCCACTGTCTCCCCCACGGCCCAAGCACACGTTGTCTGCTCCAGTAGACCCAGCCCTCCTCACTCCAGGATGTAATCATGTTCCAATCTCGGTGATCTACTGCCCGTACAACCCTAAGGCTCCCTCTTCAAGAACAGTGGTGTAGGCTGAGGCTTAAAGGCAAGAGAGATGCTATATTGTAAGGAAAACAGAGAAGGATTTGCCTCTGAAAGGTATTTGCTTCACTAGGATAAACGGAGAGAGACCGGGATCGGGGCGGGTTGTGAGGGAGGTCGGGGGAGGGCAGTAGAGGGACGTGGAGCAGAAGCATGAACTGGGGAAAAGGAAAACATAGAAGAAATAGCAAAAGAGAACAGAGAGGAGGGGTTAAGAAGATGGGCACACCTCCACCCCTGGTCTGTGACTTCTAGGTCAGCAGATAGGACTGAGCAGGGCCAGATGCTCTGGGCGCAGGGAGATTCCTGGTTCAGGGGGTGTGACTTTAACATTGCTTCCCTCGACCCCACACCAATGTACCCAGGGAAGAAGGGGAAATGCAGCCAGAAGCAGGAGGTAACTGCCCTCCTCAGATTGTCCTAGTTCACCCAGATATACCCAAGTCCATAAAAATAGTATCAATGCATCCTTTCACCCATATGAAATAGGGTTTTCTACAAAGGTTGATTTTTATTTAAAAAAGAAAACAAAGGGGTATTTAGGCTCTACTTTGTATGGCATGCTGGAGCAGACGCTCAACTGTGAAGAAGAAATTTACATATAATACAGCATATTAATACAGTACAATTTTTTAAATCTTTTAACATATTTTTGTAACTTACCTTTCTGGGGTAGGACGGTGCTCAAGGGGAGGGGGGCAGAAAAATATTCCTAATGATAATATTAAGCTTAAACTAGTACCTAACTGATGCCCTCCCCCCCCCAAAAAAAAAAAACAAAAAAATCCTTCACCTTCACTCAAAAATTTTACCAAGAAATATGTCCGCAAAGCCTCCTTTTATAAACAGACCTCCTGCCCGCTGTGTGTGGCCATATTGGACCCCACCCCGCCTAGAGGAATGGAGACCCCCGTCAGAGGTGGAATCCCAGCCCTTCCCACGACTCCTCCCATCACTCTTGGCGAATAGCGGCCCCTTGTGGTGAAAGTCAAAATAGACACAGATCATGAGGGCGCGTGGCTCATTCAGAGACCCGGGGTGTGCTGGGGCTGCCTGGAGGCGCTGCCAGGAAGGTTTGAAGAGACGTCAGAGCAGTCAGGACAGTCCTCCAGAAACCTAACAGAAGCCAGGGGGATCCCCCAGGAAACGATGCCCACTTGGAGGACCCCAGAGGGTTGGGCTGACTCCAGGGGTGAATGGAGCCCAGGGAACCCTGCAGCCTCCAGCCAGGGAGCAGCGCCTCCCTGGAAGGGGCGTCGGTGCTCAGTGGCCTCTGGGGCCTGGCTTTCTGCCTGCTGTGCCGGCGTTTTCCCAACACCTTCCCCGTGTCTCGGGTGCACTGGTGGAGGTACGCACAGAACCCTCACTGCTCACACAGGCTCAGCCTCATCTTCATCACGTAAAACTGGTCTGCATTTCCTCTTGGGCTCTGAGATCCTTGAGGGCCCCGGCTGTGCATTAAATTCTATGGTGTGTTTCACACCTGGGCCGCCCAAAGGCTGCTGAGGTGTTGATGGATTGCTGCCTCCCCACAGACACGGGCGGGAATCTGGGGCTGCTCCTCCTTGGGTGGGCTTGTCTTCCTGCCCTGCCGTAGGACTTGAGGCAGATGATGAACGCAGCTGTCTGAGTTCTTGACTGCACAAACTACCCACCCCCTCCTGTCCCTGAAGCCCACCCCCACATCAGTGGAAGGACGTCAGCTTGCCAGGGTGCTGGACACTGAGACCCCGTGTGACCCTGCCTGCCCTCGTCCTATTCGGAGCTTGTCCACACCTCTGCTGAGGAGCCAGCAGGAAGGGGACGATGCTCAAGGCTCCTCCTTCAGAGGGGTTGGTGCCAGCACTGGTTTCTTTTTCTGTTTGTTTCCTCTTCATAGTCATCACCTTGTGGGCAGACAGAGCTATTGCGGAGTCTGGGGAGCTCAGCAGCGGCTCTCACTGCATCTCTTTTCCCCAGTCCCATGTGCCCTTCTGGTAAAGGAAGAGGGTTAGGCAACAAGATACACAGGTCCTGTCTTAGTGTCTCAGTCCAGATCGGATGGCCTGCAGCCAGCTTATAGATGTATTTTTTCCTGCCCCCATCATATTGAAAACTGAGAAATGCCACATAAAAATCAGTGTGTCTGAATTCTCTTTAAAAATCACACCTAGCAATGCTGGGCCCTGCTTTCCAACACTACCATCTTGGAGCTGGAGAGCAGCTTCCCTCTTTAGATGGGGCAGCATTCCCAGTTTGCCATAGTCCCCACCACTCCCTATGGTGTTACACTCAGCCCATGTCATTCATCACACTGCCTGCCTCACTCTGAAGACATCTGAGGGTTTGACCCTAGAAAAAGGTCTGTGAAGTCAGTCCTAGGACAGAGCCGGGAGCACACCCCATGAAAAAATAGGAGCATGAGAGACCCTGGGCACTTCTTAATTGAGTTCATCTCAGGGAAA
The DNA here is from genome assembly GCF_023091745.1 of Budorcas taxicolor. Classification (NCBI taxonomy): domain Eukaryota; kingdom Metazoa; phylum Chordata; class Mammalia; order Artiodactyla; family Bovidae; genus Budorcas; species Budorcas taxicolor. The sequence goes on along the minus strand of NC_068930.1, from coordinate 59,403,514 downwards.
CCTATAGGAACAGGAAATCCTGAATTGCTTCATTTTCTTTATTCCAGTGGTCAAACACCAGCAACTTCAGAGCTGAACTTTTTAAGGAAAGCGCAGACATTGGAGACGTACGGAGTGGACCCCCACCCGTGTAAGGTAAGGCACCCCTGTGGCTGGAGACTGCACCAATTTTGCCCCCCGCCCACCAGAGGATGACAGGCAGGGAGGGACCTCATGCCTGCACCCCACCCCACCCCCCGTCACCCTGCCCTTCAATACTGAGATGACTGACTTCATTAGTGACAGAGGGCAGAAAAAACGTCTCATTGTGAAAACTCCTCTGGATTCCACGCTGCGGAATCTTCTGCCACGTCAGAGCTGAAGCATACAGGCACAGTCTAAATAACAAATCTGAAACCAGGGCCCCCCTTTGGGAGCCGTGGGTAATTCGGTGCAACTGAGGAGAGGCGGAATGTGGGAGCCCCGCCCCTCCCAGGGAATGATCAGAGGCAGCTCAGCACACGGCCCACCCTTCCCTGACCCGTAATCTAGTTTCTATCCAGGAGTGGGTTTTATTGACTGTAGAGCGGCAGTGGAGTCACACTTAATTCCATTATGCGCCTGTGAGCGGGACAGGGACCAGCCCGCGAGGCTCTGCCCAGAGAAATCCTCTGTAATTACTCACATGCGTCTGGCACTTGGGAGATGAGCTTGGGCAGCCGCGGACACTGAGGAGGGTGGTGGAGACCGTGGCCCTCTCTCCCTGTCTGTCTGTGGCTGGATCCCCGCATGTCATCTCATTCCAGCTCTGATGCTTCTGGTCTCTGCTTCAGTCTTCCAGATCTGTGCCTCTTTCTCTCCACTACCGGAGAGACCCCAGTAAAACTGACTCTGAACATTGACCTCTCATTCCTAAAAAGTGAGGGTCAGTGTAGGCTTCCAACAAGAAAGAACAGAACAGAAACCAAAGAAGCCAGAATTACCTTTCTCGTGGCCCCTTGGTGAGGAGATACTCTTGCATAGGATTAAATGCCAAAACTTAACAGTTAACTTTGAGAACATTCTGGCACTCAGAAACCTGGCCACCCTCCCAGCTCGACGGTTCCCTGTCCACCAGCACAGCCTGCTGACAGATAACCCGTGTTCTTGAGGGCCAACACTGTCAGAAAACACATTCATGCCAGTTTATACCCCCCCAAAAAATGACATACGGGTATGTGCAAAGGAATTAGCAAAGCTTCCTGAATAATGCCTTCTGCACCACCAGCACAGTTTAACTTGCATCGATTGCTTGGATACCAATGGCAGAGGGCTACAGAGAACCAAAGAGAGCTTTGGGGTCAACCGGCCTTGGCTTTAGTGCTGGGCCCTCCTTACTGGGGCCTTCAGAGGCTTCTCTGAGCCTCCCTTGCCTTGTTGGTGTGAAAGCCCTCAGCAGATACCCCTGAGTCACTTCAAGACCTTAGGAGACACCGCTGCCTTCTTTTCTTCTCCGCCACCCTGTGCATGGCTGAATTTGCTCCACGTCTTCTCACAAGACTTTCAGGATGGAGCGATTTCCTCGCCAAGAAGCAAAAGCAGAATCGTCCCATTTTCCAATGGATTCAAATGAAAACTGGTAATAAAATCAGGTACAACTTCAGGAGAAGACACTGGAGAAGCACCAAGCTGGGTCTTTCAGGATCTCGCACATGCAGCGGCACACATTAGGCTGTGTCAAGGTCACTTGCATCTTACCATTATCACTTTGCGAGCACGTACTGTCTGACCTGCTGGGTATGTTTTATTGGCAAAATGATTTTTCTCTCTGTCAAGTGTTTCTGCACTAGTGCTTCTGGCTTAGTAATAAACACGTGAGGCCTTTTGTTGGGGAAAAAAAAAAGACCCAGCTGCCTAAAGATGAATAAGATCAACCGAAGATGCCAGGTCACCTCTGCATGTGACCCATCTGTTTGGTCCCTTTGAGGAGAGGAGGGTCCCTGGGCAGGGCTGTCACCGGGTGGCGTGTAACCTGAGCATGATAACTGAGTGGGATGGGTGAAGGTCTCTCCTGTTGTCTCCGGAGATCTGGAAGCCAAGGAGCAGCCTGCTTGGTGTGCAGCCCAAATCCACATGTACCCTGGGACTGGGGGGCTCCTGGTCAGCCCTGTCTTTGAGCCTGTCCACCATCAGACAGAGGTGAAGGAACCAGCGTTCATACAGGCACTGCACGAGGCCCAGTCCCATGTATCACATCATTTCACCCCCACGGCATCAACTCCAAGAAGCGGGGAGGGAGGAGAGGCGTGTGGCATGCCTTCCCGGGCAGGCGCACTGGAACCCTTTCACGTTATTTTCTCATTTAATTCTCATGCCAGCACTGGGGTGTGGATATTATTCTTCCTAATTTATAGACAAAGAGCTGAAGGTTCCGGCAGGCCACAGTGCGCAAGGCCCTGAGTGGCAGAGCAGGAATATGAACTAAGGTCCCTTCCTGTTGCGCATCTCTCAGGAGCAGAAGCACCCAGACTTCCTTGTGAAGTAGGTGGGAGCAGTCACCTCACTGGGCTTCCACTCCCGTGTTCCTGGGCTCCATACTTCTTGCTGGTGCAAGGCCCTGCTGCAGGCCCCACGGCTCATCTCCTTGGGCTCCAGCTCAGGATCTCCTCAGCCCTCCTGGGCAAGGAGAACAGTCTGGGAGCCTTTTACTCTTGCCACTAAGTAGAGTCACTTTGGTGATAGGCTACCAAGCACTTGCCTTGACGTTGCTACAAGGGGAGCCGAAAGAAGCTGGAGCGCTCAGTGTAATAAATACTGATGATTTCTATTAACAGAGAGGCAATTACTGGGCCCTGGGAATCTGGGGCACGCAGCCCTAGGGAGGAGAGAAGAAGAATCGTTTCGATAATTAAATGAGAGCAGAACAAGGCTTCGGCTGGGTTCTGTTCTCCTGGACTGATTAAGAAGCTGCTGTTCTTCCTGTCCATGCTGATGGTTTCTTTCTGACCAGGATGTCCTTGCCTGGCCCTGGGACTAGGAAGAGGAGATCCTACCAACTCTGGGTGGAAGAGCCAGAGGGCTCCTCTCTAGCTAGCTGTCTTACACTAATACACGAACCCTGAATTCGCAAAGGCTATCCTGAGCTCTCTGCCTTTCCCCTGGCCCCCAGCTCCCGGCAGAAGCCCCCAGCAGACCAAGCCTACAGCTGCTGGAGGAGAAAAATGGAGCAAACCACTGATGGCCCAGCCTTGTGCCTGGCCCCCAGCCTGACATCTCTCCAACATCAGGGGACACCATCATGCTCCTTTCAGGGAGCCTGAGCCTGGTGCTCTGCCCTGGTCTCCAGACTGTGGCCCCCTGCCCTGCTGAGGTTCATGGGCTGGTCGAACCCATCACATGAGCCCTTTCTTATGAGTCTTGAAGGGACCATTTATTGAGAGCCGGCACATACCAGGCACATACACACAGTATCTCTTTTCATCTTTACAACCCTGCTAAGAAGACATTCTTGTCTTCTCTTTAATATAAGAACACTGAGCTTTGAGGAACTAACATGTCTAGGGTTACTGGCAAGGACGGTACTGGGACTCGAAGCTTCGTCTCCGTGTTGTCCTCTTTCAATGGTCGTTCATGGTCTTCCACCTCGGAGAGATGGCATTTATTTAGGAACAAAGCGGGACTCACAGCCACCTCTGATCAAGAGAGGACAACAAGGCCTATGAGACTTTGAAATCATCGTAGAAAAATGTAACAGAAATTGATGAGGTGGCTTTATGCCTGTTCTGTACAGACCAAGAAAAAAGTTGACTTCAGCAGGATCTAGATTAGATCAACCACACAAATGCAAGGTTGTGCCGTTTCCTTGCTCTTAAAGTGGGATCTTTTACTTTCATAATCCAGCTGCGTAGGCTCCTCTCTAAGTAAAGCCACCCCCATCTTGACACATCGCCCCCCTGCCTCAGAGAAGCAGAACAAGAGGTATCAGTGCTGACTCGCCTCACCCTCAGGTTGGCCCCTCTTGGCTACCATGCAGGGAATGTCAGGTTTCCTGCCCAAATGGAAGGCTTGACCGAAGTCACTTCAGTGGCAAGTTCCTGCCAAGGTGTGCATTTCTGAGCTCTCACGGCTAGATGCCAAGCCTCTTGGAGGGGGCTGCCTGCTCTCCTTATCGCCACTGTACATTCTTGTGGCTGTGTTTTCTGTTTGTTTGTTTAGACTTCTTTTTTGGGGGGGACATGCCTCATGACTTGGAGGACCTTAGTCCTCCAACCAGGAATCAAACCCATACCTCCTGCAGTGGAGTGTAGTCTTAACCACTGAACCAGCAGGAAAGTACCATGACTGTTTAAGTATGTTGAAACTGGGTGACTCTCATGACTGGCTTAGTGTGAAGGTCCCCCAGCTCTAAGCTCTTTCAGGAATGGGCATCACTGTCTGGAAGAGCATATAAAATCCTCTTTCCTAAGGTTTTTTCTGTTTCTTTGTTTTTTTAAGAATAATAGAGGCTTCATCCACCCAGACTGAATTAGTTTCGGTCAGGTCCAGAGGAAGAACTGTGTGACCTTAAGTAGCATTAACAACTGAGAATGCTGTGGTCCTGACCCAGTCACCCCTGCGGGGCGGGTGGCAGACAGAGCCTATTTCACTGTATTCAGAGGTGGGTCTGAGCAAAGGTGGCCCGGTGTCCCCATTTCCAAGAACCTGTCAGGACTGATTTCCAAAAATCCTTTTCTGGGCAGAGTGATCATCTCAGGGTGAACAGCTGATGACTGATGGATGCAGGTTAGGTCTCATGGTGGGTTCCATATGAACACATGAATGACTCTGCAAATCCATCCCCTCCCCAAAACACCGTTGGCCTTGTCCTGGCAGTACGTCATTTAGGCCATCTTCCTAAAATCATACAGAAATAATATTTCTTTTTTCCTTTTTTAATGATTTTTTAAATTATTTGGCTGTGCTGGGTCTTAGTTGCGGCACATGGGATCTTTAATCTTCACTGTAGTGTGCAAGATCTTTAGTTACGGCGTGTGAACTCTCAGTTACAGCATGTGAACTCTCAGTTACAGCGTGTGAACTCTCCCTTATGGCCTGTGGGCTCTAGTTCCCTGACCAGGGATGGAACCTGGGCCTTTGCATTGGGAGCGAGGAGTCTTAGGCACTAGACCACCAGGGAAGTTCTGAAAGTAGTATTTCTTGAAGTCTATATGGTGGTCCTCATCTGTAAGATGAGGAAACTGAGGCCCAGAGGGGCAAGGAGGTTACGGAGCAAATTAAGCATCGCTGGGGTCCTGAACCAGGACTGAAGCTCCTTCCACAGGGCTGAGGAGCAGGACGGCTATAGAGCAGAGCTGGTGGTAACTGCTGTGTGGCTGGCAAGACCTGGGTGTTTACTCCACTTCCCAGCTCACTAATGGCGCAGTCCCAGGGGTGCTGATTGCGCCAGCATGGAGGGGACAGGCAGGAAAGATGGCTGAGATGGGAGCCTGAGGGACAGGGTGCGGCCGCCTGTCACTTCTCTCCCTGTCCTCATCGCCTTCTCTTGTCAGTAACTCGTCCTTTCACATAGAAACCCCAGGGGCAGGCTCACAAGGAGAACGGCTCGTTAGAGGAAGGAAACCAGGAAGCTTCCAGAGACGGTGTCGGTGTGGCCGCCTGTGTGTTTTCATGCTGGTCCAGGTGTGAGGTTTCATGCTGTAATCCAGTCCCACTCCTCACGTGCAGAGACAAGTAGCAAATCTCCCAGCTGCCTGGCCCCTGCCCAGTGGGTGCCAGGTGCCAGGGCCTTGCAGCAGCTTTGTCTGCAGCTGTTGCATCAGAAGCAGTCTGGATAATTGCTCTCTTCAAATGAGAGGATGAATGGGGATATAGCACAGGTGTTATTATTATTTATTGGAATAAGTAATATTTACCGGCGTTTAATCGGGGTGTCTTAGCATGTTTGCTCCCTGTTCCTAGTCAGCCAGTCTGGTCAGGAGAGACTGTTTCTAAGTCCAACACATCCTTCACTCGGAGGCCAGCCCTGGGGTATCTGGATGGTGCAGTGACCAGTGCCAACCGAGGAACCCAGCTCATGGGAGGACCTGCCCTTCCCTTCACTGTCACCATAGTGATCCTCACAGAGGTCTGACTCCTCCAGCCCGCCCAGTTAGTGCTGGGCCCCCTGGCACACTCTGCATTGCGTGCGGTGCTGACGTTCAGCTGTTAGCTCCCACCACCAAGCCCTGGTGACAGGCAGGGGGAGGCCCAGCCCCATGGCCTCCCAGTATCTCCATTCAGGTTATTCCTAAACAGCTTTTTGCTGTGCCCATGGGTTGAACAATGCTGTGTTTGCAGCCAGGTGTTAGGGGTCACAACAGACCGAGAGGAAAGGACAGTAGCAGCTGTGCACTCATTCAGATGTTTGCAAAATGTACTCTTGGTTTATTCCCTGGATCCATTGTTCACGCCTGTAACCCTGGCTCGAAAAGACAGTTTTAGGGCAAAACTGTACTTTTTTCTTGAGGCAAGGCCCATGAGGCCCTGCAGAGCCCCCACTGTTCTCAGGACTGATCAGGCTGAAGGTCTGCGCCAGTGAGGCAAAGCTGGGAGGTGGGAGCGGCTAGGAGAGCCCCGCAGCCACAGCCCCCATTTGCACGCATCACACCAGGGGCCCGACTCCAACCCTGTGGCACCATCTGAGTTGTGTCTCAGATGAGTGTCCTGCAGTCCCATTCAGTCAGCATCCAGGCATGATTTCTGGCCCCCTGCACACCCTCACCCCCCAGCAGGACAAATGCTCACCTGTGGCCATTATTGGGAAGGAAGCACCTCTGAGAGGATGTACCCCAGCATCCAGCATTCTGGGCCCCATCCCAGCCTCGAAAAGGCCTGGGCCTTCTGGAGTCCGTTTCCCACAGGAGGGAACCAGGACCTACAGCTTCTGCCGCACCTTCTCCCCTTTCTGCCCAGCAGAGCCTCAAGCCTCCTGTTTACCAGCTCAAAGTGACAGGTGATCTCTTGGTGGGTTCAGGCGACACAGGGCTGGCGGTAGCTGTTCCACTTGGCTGGTTGCTTTTTATATTTTCTTCAGCTAAACTTTCCTGAGGGAGTCCAGTGTGTTAGGCCGTCATGATACTGATTACTGCTATTCTCACTCACTCAGAGCTGCTTTCTCGAAATATAATTCACACATCAAAACAATCCATCCTTTTCAAAGCGTGCAGTTCGATGGTTTTTAGCCCGTTAATAGTTGTGAAACCATCACAACGATTGAATTTTAGGGCATTTCCGTCATCCAAAGAAACCCTGTACCTCTCAGCTGTCACTCCCCATCCCCATTTCCCCGCAGCCTCTGGCAACCGGAAACGCACTTTTTGTCCGTGGATTTGCCTGGACATGTCATATAAATGCAAGCATATGCTGTGTGCTCTTTGATTACTGGCTTCTTTCACTTAGCACAGCGTTTCCAAGCTTCATCTGTTGTTCATTCCTTTTTGCTGCCAAATAATATTCCATTGTACGGATGTGCCACGTTTTGTTTATTCATCTGTCAGCTGATGGACACTGAGGTTATTTCCACTTTGCAGCTGCTATGAATAATCCTGCTCTGAATGTTCACGCACAAGTTTCTGTGTGAACGTATGTTTTCGGTTCTCTTGGGTACATAACCTAGGAGTGGAATTGCTCGGTCATACGGTAACTCTACATTTAACAATCTGAAAGAACGCCCAAACTGCTTTCCAAAGTGACTGGACCATTTTACAGTCCCCCCCAGCAATGTGTTCTCTGGATATTCGCAATAGCTTTCTAAGACTGGTATTATAATCGACAACTTAAATTAAAGCCACTGAGGCTCAGGAAAGGTAAGAAACTTGCCTGTTACTTGCAAATGCCAAGCTCTTCCCTCTGTGACCAGTTGCCAAGTATTAACCCTGTATCCTCAGAGGACAGCTGTGCTCTTCACCCTTTACCTCTATGCCTGCCACCACCCTGATGGGAAATCTTTATGTTACAGGACGTGTCAGGAAATGCTGCATTTCTGGCCTTCACTCCTTTTGGGTTTGTTGTTCTGCAAGGAAACAAGAGAGTCCACTTCATTAAATGGTGAGTATCTTCATTTCCAAAACAGGCTTTTTACCCCTCACCAGCTGGGGAGGGCTGTGGTTCCCATGTCCTTTGTCTGTGAGTGGGCAAGTTCTGGTTCTGAACCCTCTCCTAAGCCTTGCGTCCATGATGGTAACTGGTGAAGGTAGTGGTCTCTTCTAGGGATCCTATTCTTCCAAAGGGGTGTTCCTGAGAGCCATCAGCCTCTCCAGAGAAAGGGTGTGGATACTTGGTTCCTGTGTAGGATGAGAGGTCTAGAGCTGGAGCCAGTGTCAGGGAAGCAAAGTTCCCGTAAGAACCGAGTCCTTGGGACTGACCTCTACTGGGGGCCATAGCATCTCAGGGAGGGTCACTTCTTACCCACTCTCCTAACAAAGGAGGGCTTGCAGTGAACCCTGGGGCAGACAGAAGTTACCCTGGTGCTCTGCAAAACACCCTCCTCAGACTGAACCCCTCAGTGGGCACTGCCTGTGGGAACAGATGCCGCTGTATCCCATCCCCTTTCAGGGCTTAGGGGTCCTCAGCCTCCGGAAGTCACATGCCTACCCTTTGTCCCCTCCCACTCCTGTCTCCAGCAGGCGGGAGCCCCCGCTGCAGCTGCACTGACCGCTCCCTCCCTGCCCATCTGCCGGGGTCTGTTCTGCAGCAGGGCTCTGTGAGCTGAAGCCACAGACTCTAGTTTGTTGATGGACATGTGGCTCTCCAAGAGACTCTTTTTCAGGCACATGCAGACATCGTGCAGCCTCATCAGACCATGCTGCACATTCTCCTTGGCCCCTGCGACCCCTGAACCTCCCTTTAGGCTGAGAGGTCTAAGCTGGTCTGCTCCTCAGGGGCTTGGACAAGCAGCTTTCTTTGGCCCAGCAGGGCTAGCCACAGAATCCCACTCCTGGCTCATCCCCTTGGCCTTCTCCAGAAGAGCTGGTGGGAAACCCAAGGGCAGAGCTCTCCCTGGCGAGCTTTCTGCCGGGGGTGCTGCAGGCCAGACACCCCCTTTCCAACCCTCATGACTTTTATGAAGCTTGGAGACACAGTCATCATGAGAGTGCTTGCGAAACTGCTCCCCAGATGTGCCCGACCAGGCCACATTCCCCAGAAAACCCCTTCCCAGGGTGGGCCTGCTGCACTGCACTAACTGGGGTGCACCCCAACACTCCCATTTCCCGACCTTCCCAAGCTGGCCTCACTCACTCACTGCACTCTCTAGGTGAAGATGGTGAGGGTTCGGGGTCTTCTGTCCAACCAGATCTTTTCAGACATTGAGCAGAGTCAGGCACTGCTCTCCTCGTGAGGGGCACTTGCCGCGTGGAGCCTCTGGGTGGTCTCATGTTCCCAGAGCACCCGCATCCTGGCCACACTCCAACCAGGCCAGCTGTCACATGAGGCAACTGGTAGGGGACATTTTAGCTAAAAACACAGAGGACTCGCCTGTTACCGGGGCCGGTGGTCCCTAAAGGACCCTCACCCTCCAGAAGCCAGACTGCAGCTCTCCAGGATGCCCCAGACCCTCTTCCTTCTCTGGCTTCTCTCACAGCCCACTTCTTCAGGAAGGCTCTTCATCTCTCAACGTCAGAGTAACAGATGTCAACTTCAATCTGACTCCCAACAGAAAATTTTCTACTTTCCTACCTTGCTTGTTGAAGCTGAGATGATCCATGTGCTTATGTTATCAGTCGATTGATAAGTACGGTATTCTGTACGTGTGTGAGAGGTGGATTGCCTGGGAGGGAGCCTTACAGAGAAGGAACCCCACGTGGCTCATATGAGCTCGGAACAGGTGGCCAGAGGTGTGAGCTCTCATCCTGACCCGGCCGTGGCTTCCAGGGAACAAGTGGCCTTCCTCTGCCCCACGAGTTTTGTCCAGGAGTAAGCCGGGTACACTGTTCTCACCACCTTTCTGCTGCCTTTCTAGGATGTTGAGGAGAGCTCCCTAGAAATCGCAAAGAGGAAGAAGCCAAGTGGAGGCAGATATGCATGGTCAGACCTCCCTGCAGGGGGAGAGGGTAGAAAAATAAAGACTCTGCCCCAGTGAGGTAGGAGGGGGCCTTCGGGCTCCACAGGGAAGCTCTCAGGCAGATCAGCGGAAGGGAAGTTGAGGCCTTGGTCGACGCAGAGGCCTGGTCCTCTGGCTCTCAGGGACAACCACCTAAGCTAAGACCCCGGTCCGTTTTTCCACTTTGTGAATGTCACCAAGGCTGAGAGCAGGATGTGGAGGTGAGGTCGAAGCCGTGCCATGTACAGTAACCATGTCACTTCTTCTGATTTGTGTCTGTCCTGCGGGCGATGTACCCCAGTATCCTGTTTGCCTCTTTTACTGCAGCCATTCACTGGGCTGGTGGCTTCAAGGATTTTTCTACACAAACCCCTAAGCCCCTTTCCTGGTCAGTACGCTGCATGACTGTTCCATGTAATCTGTCCTCTCTCTGGTATGTTGCCCTGCCCCCTCCCCGAGATCGTCTGACATTTGTCTGCATTAGACTGCATTCTCCATCCAGTGGCACCGTCACCTGAAAGACTCAGCTCCCTCAGAACCCGGTTGCATTGTTTCTCATTATTTGCTGTATCTTGAACTTTGGCCTCATCAGCTACCTGTGGCATCTTACATTTGACAGTCCCATCTAGATAATGCACCTGTGTTATGAACCAAATCCTGAAATGGCCCAGGACCACTCTACCTAGACTCACTGCCCGTGCAGACGTTTCCCTTTTACAGCCACTGTTGATGAGCCCGAAATCCTCCTATCACCCTATTATGATAGAGTGATTGACCAGAAAACTGTGGATTGAACTGTTTCAGCAACTGTTCTCTAAGGCCCCTGCGCTGCTGTCTTGTTTCGGTTCTAGTTTTGGCTAAAACTGTGTCTGTGCCTGGAGCCCCTTCCAGTCAGGGTGGGCTGTGCATCTACGAGACTTAGCTGTGAACAGGCAGCCCACAGCGAGCTGATGGGCGCTCTCTTTGTGCTTCTAGGAATGAGGTGACCAAGCTGAAATTTGAAGGAAAGACCTTTTATTTATACGTAAGTCAGAAAGAGGTGAGTGCTTGTTTCCTTCTCTTCAGGGAGGGCTGGGGCTGAACCAAGGTGGTCCACCAAGGTAGAGCTAAGCCCCCTGCAGGCTAAGTCAGGAGCAAGGGCAAGATATGGAGGTAGCTAGGCCCTGGAGCACAGGGACTTCATCAGGGATGCTGGTGACCCCTAAGGTTCCATACCTCCAGAAGGTACAAAGTAAGATTCTTTTGATTCCATATGAAAATTCCAGGAAGATAATAAATACCCACCAAAAGAAGAAAATTCCAGATGAGACTGCCACTTTCTCGGGGGAGGGCTCGTCTCATTCACGCTAAGCCAGTGGAGACTCACTCTGATGGGACCCGACTGCCAGGTGTGCCCTTGCACACTGACCTGAGCTCTGCCCGTGGGTGCTGAGGCTTCTCTCCCCAGCTGAAGCCGGTCCCTGGGAATGGTAGGGAACCCTCAGACAGCCCGAGGGTCAGTGTCCTGGCCCACTTCGCCCTTCGCGTCTCCATCCGCACTCAGCTGTTCCTATGTGGGATTTTTTGTAGGAAAAGAAAATTATTCTCACATATTTTGCTCCAACTCCAGAAGCCTGCAAGCACCTCTGGAAATGTGGAATCGAGAACCAAGCCTTCTACAAGTGAGTGGATACCTGGGGTGGGGACTGCCTTGATCAGGGCCAGAGTCAGAGAATCAACTTTTAGAGCAGTGATGGGCAGGAAACCAAGAAACTGACAAAGGCGAACACGAGATGACAAAGCTGGGCTTCCTTATAAAACCCAGAGTCCTTTCCAGGTTACTGTACCGGCTGGAGGGTCAAAGCTGAGGTCTGGGAAAGTGCCTCAGCAAAGCTGCCCAAGTGATGTCCTTGGACAGCCGCCCGCCCCCCAACCCCCCGTGGCAGAGCACCTCTGTGTCTTCCTAGGGGAAGGCTTGGGCCAGAGAAAGCCCATGGGTATCTGACTGTAAGCTAGCCCTGTGGAGCCATTCAGAGGCCTGGGCGGCCCAGAATAGCTCCATGTGGGAGCAGTCACAACCCAGAAGAGTTTCCTAAGTCTTGGAGAGACTCTGGGGCCCACTCCCCAGTGGGTGGCCTGCTGCTGAGCTGGAGCTGATGCCCAGCCCTTCCTGCTGTGTCACTGACAGAGATGTTGCCAGTGACAGGCCAAGTCCCCAGGAGCCCGGCGTTGGGGTAGCTGGAGGGAGCAAGGACTTGTCTGTTACTGAGATACCAGCTTTGGGTCAAAGGCCAAGAGCACAGCTTACCGAATGATTTTGTCAAGTTATACTGAAGACTTTGTGCCCAGTTTTAAGAAAGTGGTTATAAAACCATCAGGAAGCAAAGAAATAGCCCATCAAGAAACTGAGGTGATGCCAGAAAAAGTATGTTTTGCTAAAACTCTTGGTCTTGTTTTTAAAACAGGATGTAATGATTTATCCCTTAATAAGCTGCATCTTGATCAGAACAATAAAGACAGAATGTGTAGTATTTACCTCCTGACAGGCCATAGTTCTCCCTGTCAGGGGAAGGGGGCTGGAGGGGGTCGGGGGCCCCATCCCCGCCACTCCAAGGACTCTGCTGCCTGCTGTGGGATGTCTCCTCCCTGTTACCAGGGCCCGAGGCTGTTCCTTGGGCAGGTTTTCTGAGCTGTGTAATAACATCTGTGCATTTGATAGCAGAATTGGGGGGAGGAACTGAATTGGCAGCCTGAACTTTACCTGAGTGGGCTTCTTTCTTCTCATGGAGAAGGCACGTGGAAGATTTTCATGTGGTCCCGTTTCCCTCCTATTCAATCCCTGGCTGTCCAAGGAAAGCCAGGAGAACGTCTCAGCATCGTTTTTGGAGGCCTGCCTTTGCTTTTCCCTCTGTGCCATGGTCTGAACCTGTGACCAAACTCAATTTCTGAGTCTTTCATGAACTGATCTCCACACCCTGACAGCATCCACAGTGGAAACCAGGGCTGCTTGCCACTGTTTTCCACTGGCTACAGACTAAGTATTAGAAGCCTGCATCCTGGGTCCGATCCCCACTTGTGCCCAGTCTCTAGCTCTGGCTTCACTCAGCATCTGCCATGCGCTCAGATCCCTGCCTTGCGTCTGGCCTAGGGTTTTACAAGGCGCTGGGTCAGACTCAAGAACGTGTTCAGATAAAAATATAACTACGTATCTGACACGTATTTAATATTTTGAAGCAAAAAAAAAAAATGTGCTTATGCAGGAGGGCAGGTAGGCTCAGAGGCTCGTGGAGCCCTGACACAGGTGGGGATGGTGTCCCCAGGAACTGCTGTTCCTGGATATAGGGACGCCTCCCTAAGTGTTCGCTGACCACTCAGGACAGAGACTTTGGACCAGATGGGTTCCCAGCTGGGTTAATACGACATGCACTCAGGGCATGTTGTGGGTGGAGTTGGGTCTTAGGAGATTCAGTCTAGGGAGCTCTGCCCAAGCTTCCTTGTCTAAGTGTGAGAGGACTAAAGAGGTCACTCAAGAGGATAGATAGGCTGTCCAGAGTCTCCGCCTCAACTGTCCACAGCCTCGGCAGCAGTGTTAATAGGTATTCTGAGAGAGGGTGAATGGGTCCAAGTTCAAATAAATGGTGGAACTTGTACTAAAGTTCAGCTAGTTTCTTCATTTCAGGGCTTTTCAGAGTCTCTAAAGTGATACCACACTGTAGGTTCTCTCCAAGGAGGAGACAGAATAGGAAGGCAGACTCTCCTCTCTTCTCCACCCAGTTACCCAGATATCCACATGGACTCTGATGCTGGGTCTGGAAGGGACTCCTGAGGTCAAGCAGTCCCAGCTCCACTCTTTTATAGAGAAGAATGGGAGAGGAAAGAGACACCTGCCCGGGGCACACTGCTAACCAGAGACCTGGCTGAGATTCAGCGGGTGGCATTCTCTTACTCGGCCAGCCCCTGGCCCTAATGTTTATTCTCTTGGTCCCCCTGGGGAGCCCGTACACTCCGGATATGGAAGCAGGTTGCAGCCTGCCCGCCCCCAGCACTGAGGCTCAGAGTGTGGCCCTCAGGGGCTAACGGAGAGTCAGAGACAAGTGGGGCTGTGAAGGGCCTTTTCCCAAAGGGTTTCCTCAAGTAGGCTTTGGAAGGAGCTGGGGGTGCGCTGCCTTAGGCTGTAAGGCCTTGCAGGCCATCTGTCACACTGGACTTTGCCTTGCTGCAGGCTGGAGAAGTCAAGCCAAGTGCGCACAGTGTCCAGCAGCAATTTATTCTTTAAAGGGAGCCGGTTCCGATACAGGTAAATAGTGACAGTAAGTAACCACTACGGACCTATTTTCAGACCCTTCCCTGGAGCACAGTGGCTCGGTGGTCCCTACCCTTGAGAACAGAGATGCTGGGAACCTCCAGAAAAGCCTGTGGTTTCCATCTGGTTCTCCTATCTCCTAACCCTTTGACTATTTCCTTCTCTGCAGCTGTTTGCCTGTAGGGCTTGACAATATGTATCTTCTCCTCCTGCTCTTATAAAAGCAGCAAAATAAGAACTGTAACAGTGATGCCTCTCATTTTTGTCTAAAGATCTTTTTTTTGAGGCAATATTTTTGGAACATGCTGGACAATGAAGAATCATTCTTAAATGAGAACGGAAGATCCCAAAGACTCCAGATAGAGAGCTGTCAGGATGCCTTAGGGCTCTTTACCCCCAGAAGCAAGCCCTTCTCAGTGGCCTGAACATTGGGATGGGGTAGGCCAAAGAGGCTACTTCCCAGTGCAGCCAGAGTTATCTGAGATCGTAGAGACGAGCGCGCCCTGGAACACTGTCTCACTTCCTGCCGCATGTTTTATTTTACTATTTACAGCGGCCGAGTTGCAAAAGAAGTAATGGAGTCCAGTGCCAAGATCAAGCGGGAGCCGCCAGAAATACACAGGTAGGCTGTCAGGGGCTTACCCCCAGCCAGGTCCCAGGTCAGATCTCAGGTTGAGCACTATGAAGATTCTGGCCATGACAGCTCCCAAACCAGGCAGGAAGCTGAAGAGACCAGTCTCGGCCAAAGGCCTGGGGAACAGGCTGACCCTGGTTCCCTGAGCCCTGATGGAGAATGCGGGCAGGTGGCTGAATGCAGCCCAGACAATAGATGGGACCCAGGAGCCACCTTCCTGGGTAATTCTCTATGTGATCCCAAGTCCTCAAATTAGTCACAGACCTCAGAGGACAAGCCCAAGCAGCAAGATTTCATGGGTTCTGTAAATAATCCATGAAAGGAAGTCAGTCACACTAGGTCTGAACGAGTTTCAGGGTCCGTGCTTTATGTGTAGGTGTAAATCAGGCATGTCCAGGAGTGCATCTCCTAGACCCTGACGAGACCTGGGGAGAAGACGATTGGCTAAGGGGGCTGGGCTGCCGCCAGCCTGACCTCTGCGAATGGGAGAGGTCATTACTCCTGTCTTCACACGGAGCCGCAGCCACCAGCAGCCCCTGTGGGAAGTCAGGAGGCGCTGCAGAATCGGTCTTCGGCACATTTTTAGGAGTGCCGCATATCCTGGGCTCTATCTCCCCGACAGCCCTGCCCAGGGACTGGTGGCACCGTTGCCACACTAAAGAAAGGTTCTGGTGGGTCTGGGATGTTAGGAGGTTGACAGGTTTGAAGTAGTATCTCTGACTGGGATCCAGGGACTAAAGGCAATAATGATTTTAAAAAACAAAACTTAACACAGCCAGGCAATTCTATGTAACTAGAATACAACTAGTCAACTCTACATCTGTCTGTGCACTGAGTCAAGAGTTCTCTTTTTCTTTAACCTCAGAGCGGGGATGGTCCCCAGCCGCAGCTGTCCCTCCATAACCCACGGCCCAAGGCTGAGCAGTGTCCCCAGGACCCGCAGGAGAGCTGTTCACATCTCCATCATGGAAGGTGAGCCCGAGCTCTGGAGGTGACCCAGGGTCCCTCCACGTCGCAGCCTTTCACTTATGTTCCAGATCTGATACCCGGTCTCTACAGCCTAAAGGATCAAGGTGGGTGAGGCAGTTCACCAGGAAATGAAAACCCGTTTGCATGGTCCTGAAGCATTCCAGTAGCTGCCACCACCTTCTCCTTTTGTAGAAATCTGTCCTCTTGGTGGAGGCAGGAAGAAAGACAAAGTCTATGTATCTTCACCAAACCAGACACCCCAGTAGCTGAGGCCGATACCCCTCCAGTCTCTGGACTGTTAGTACCGTGAGGAAACTCTAGGACTCTTGCTCTCAGCTGTGGTTACTGACCCGGGTTGCCCCATAGGCCTGATACGGGTATGAAGCTGAGTGCTTTCCTTCCTGAAGATGACGTTTTGTAGGCCTCAGAAGGTCTTGAGGACCAAGACACAGAATATGACTGCTTCATACCTCTCTGTCCTGGAGGCTGGGGAGGGAAGGCCCTCTGCCCTTTCTGCGGGAATGCTGTTAATGAAAATGGAGAATCCCTTAGGTTAGGAGGGACATTGTTCTGCTGCTCCTCTGGGAGGATCCCTGGCTTGTGCTTAAAATTTAATGATGTGTCAGTGACTGCATCACCGAGTATGGCGCAGAACTACAAATAGGCTAGGGGTTAAGAACCCTGGCCGGGCAACCACCGTCAACTGCCTTAATTACGGGAGTACACAGTGCTCCATTTATAAAACTCCATGGGGCTGTGAAGAAGCTGGTGTATGTGCAAGTACTTTTCTCTATTATTTTATGACTTTTGGTGGCACCAGGTCTTCCTTGTTGCGTGCGGGCTTTCTCCAGTTATGGCAGTGCTCGAGCACCTCCGTGTGGTGGTCTCCTGTTGGGGAGCACAGGTTTAGTTGCTCTGAGGAGCGAACCCATGGCCCCTGCGTTGGCAGGCAGATTCTCAAGCACTGGACCACGAGGGAAGCCCCTGTGCAAGTACTTTGAAGAGATGAAAGCACTGACTGGGCAGCAACAAGCACAGTGCAAAGAGCCCTGGTCCGGAGATAAAGATGAGGTCAGCACGGGAGCTCTGCTGTGCATTTTCTGGGGCAGCTTGCTTAACCTCTGAGGCTGTTGACCCCACTTTAGAGGGGGGATGGGTGTCGGGGGTGGGGTGGCCTTGTAAACTGCCAAGCATAACTGTGATGCAAGGTATGGATTGCTGAGTTCTGGCTGTCATCAGACACTGCCCCTGGGTTTTCCCTCCTATCTGACTCTTTAGTGGAGAACTGAGCCTGGCTCTCTTATTCTGGGATGTGCATCTCAGGAAAGTGGAATGTCCTCTCATCTTTTGAGGATACATATCTTCCTCCCCTCTCTGAGGCCCTTCTTGCCATCAGGTCCATCCCAGGACTCCTGCAGGAAGTCGGGACAGCTGTCCTCCCAGGCAGAAGGGCACCCCCAGGCATTACTGCTCCCCAGTATAGGGAAGAATATCAAGAAAACCAGCATTCCCAGAAGAGGGAAGACAGGCCATCCAGGTGGAGACCCAAGTCAGCAGGAGTAGCTGCAAGCAGGGTTAGCAACACCCCAGGGGTGGGGACACTGTTCTCAAGCTTCCCCAAGACGAGCAATGGGGCTCCTCAGCTCCCAGCCAGCGCTGGCTCTGCCTTCAGCCTCCTCCCATCATAGCAGCAGCTCCTCAACATCCATAAGTCACCTGCGCTTGCAAAATGGCCGAGGAGGATGCAGAGGGCCATTAGAGCAGAGAACCCCCTCGCCCCGCAGGGCCAGGGCCTGGCCTCAAAAGCTCAGCCTCAGAACTTGACACCTGGCAGATGACAGCCCAGCAGGCCTCCGTCCCAGTGCTTCTCCCCAAGCCACCCTGCTCCTCACACGTCGGGGCCCATTTAGACCCAGGAGGGAGTAGGCAGCTCAGAACTGCCCCAGCGGGAATAAACTCACAGGCAGAATGAAAGTCAGGGTGAGAAGAGGCAGATGGACATCTGCCTTGGAAAAAAGACAAGACTTGAGCAGTTAAGTGGCTCTTACCAGTGCGTGCTTAGTTGCTTCAGTCGTGTCAGACTCTCTGCGACCCTATGGACCATGGCTGGCCAGGCTCCTCTGTCCATGGGGTTCTCCAGGCAAGAATACTGGAGTGGGTTGCCATTTCCTTCTCCAGAGGATCCTCCTGACCCAGGGATCTGACCCAGGGATCAGACCCACGTCTCTCATGTCTCCTGCATTGGCACTGGTTCTTTACCACCTGGGAAGCCCAGAAAGTAAATGGCTCCTGAAACAGAGTCGAAGAGAGGTATGTGCCATGTGCTTAGTAACTCAGTGACATCTGACTCTTTGCAACCCCATGGACTAGCGCCCGACCCAGGGATCAAACCCACATCTCATGTTTCCTGCACTGGCAGGCAGATTCTTTACCACTGTGCCACCTAGGAAGTACAGGGGTCAGGAAGCCTAGTGAAATAAAGAATGGATCATTTCAGGAGGAGAGAGATCAGCTGCATCATCTCTGAGGGGAGGTTTTGCCTTTAAAGCACCTAACATGGCTGATCCCCACTGTCCACCCAACCAGGCAGGGAAGGGTGGGAGGGATGTGATGGGGGCCTCAGAGGAAGGGCACAAACCATCACAACTCCCAGGAAGTTATGGGCATTTGAAATGGGTTCATGCTCCATCAGGGGTCGTCCTTCCTGCAGTCCATACACCATAGAAATTGTTATCACAGAAACCATTTGCCTTTTCCAGGGGAAAGCTTTGTTTTTCTCCAAAAATGGGGGTAAACTGCAAAAACGTTAACATTACAGTTTGAATGAAACCATGTAATCTCACTGAACTTTAAACAGAAGCCTGCACTGGTTGGCCCTACCCTCTGCTCTCAGGGATGCCAAGATAACACATTAGCACAGGCCTGACCCAGAGAGGTCACTCAGGTATGTCCGTTCCCATCACTCACTGTACCCCCGGGGGCACCAGGCAGCAACCAGACTGCACAGAGCCCACTGGAGGAGAGGGCCCATTTCCAGCCGCAGAGCCCCTCCTCCCCCATCAGAGCCTCACACCACAAGGCCCCTTGCCTCTGCGGCTTCACATCCTGGGTTTTCTGGGGCAGTCCCGCTTCCCCTCCCCTCTGGCATCACCCCTATCCTCTCGGTCCCTAACCCTCTGAGAGGCCTCGGGCCCTGATAACGGGCCTCAGGGAACCAGCTCTACAGGCTGGGAAAACATTACTTTTTATGGGTCTAAGTGCTTCTAACTGAATCCAGGGCCCTGATAAGCTTGGCCTCTCAGAGCCGCTCTGCTGTCTCCAGCACGGGAGGCACTGTGAAGGGGCTGCCGTGGCGTGTGACCAGTGAAAAAGCCTGCGTCCCTGGTTGGGTTTCCATCCGTGCCCCCTGCACCTTCTCTTCCTGGCCGGTCCCATGAGGAGACCAGCTGGTTTCCACTGAAGACGTGCCTGCCTTCCTGGGCCACCATGGGGAAGAGCCTGATTAAGATTCACACGCGAGTCCGAGTTCAGCTCCGGCTGACTAATCACTGCCTCCGGCCCCTGAGCGTGCGCATCCTGAGGCTGGGGCCCCGGCTTCAGGGGAGGCTCCTGACCGCTGTGCCCCCCAGCCCACCGGGAGCCAACTCCAGGCAAGGCGATCAGCTGGAACGCCTCCAAGGTAAAGAGACACCCTCTATCTTGCTGTGCCGCCCACCTGAGCCATCCCAGAACTACAGGTTTGAGGCGAGTGATGATTTGTACTGAAACCTGCAGCTCTGTACAGGACTACCGTGGCATAGGAGTGGTGATTTAAGATCACCTTACAGGTGGGTCTGAGAGTGGGTGGCCATTCCCTTCTCCAGGGAGCGAACCTGGGCCTCCTGCATTGCAGGTGGAATCTTTACCATCTGAGCCACCAGGGAAGCCTGCTGTTGGGGGAATAGAAGACTAATATTTACTGAATAATTCTGTCTGTCGGACGCTGTCCTTAGGGGAAAAGCGCATGTGTAGCCAGTATCTTGCTTACTGAGAGCACCAACGACTCACGATGATGTGGCTTCTGCAGTCCCTCCGATTGTGCTTTCTCCTGTCATGGCCTCTGCCTCTCACCTTCCCCAGCAAGCTCAGAGCTGAACTGTAGGCCAAGCTAAGATTGCAGTGAAGTGGCTTCTGGCAGCTAATCTGGTCATATGCTGGAAAGTCTGCCATCAAAGCTGTCCTTGTGAGGTGCAGGCCCCAGAGAACAGAGAGCCACAGAGGGTTTGGGAAGGAGCTGAGCCAGCACCATGCGCAGTCAGGGCCTGAAGAGGCTTCTGTTCATCAGGAACCCACTTCACACTCGCAGGCACATGTTTCTCCTGTTACACGTGCAGCGGGGGCAGAAGGGAGGAACCGAGAGCAGAGGAGCATCGAAGGCGCTGCAACAAGGGACAGGCGCTTAATTTTACCTTCTTTCATGACGGTTTCTTGGGCAACTTAAAACTAAGGCAGGAGCAGGCTGTTCACTTAATTCATCCTGGCCCGCTGTTCTGCTCCCCAGAATCCAGCTGGATGGTCATTAGCACCGGGGAGTGAAAGATGCTAGGACGCTACCATCGCCTTTGCCAGTAACAACCAACCACATGACTCTGGCAAGTTCTGTAACCACTTGCCCTCTCTACTTCATGAATGCTGAAAGATGAAAGTGCTTTGAAATGTTTAAAACATTATACAGATTTAAGAGTCTACAGCGTAGGGACAAGAAACACAGACAGGACCATGAAGCTTCTGAGAGCAGGAGCTGACAGCTGTGGCAAGTACACTAATGGTGATATGATGGGGAGCAGAGGTGGAGAACGGGGGGCTGCCATCTCCCCCGCCCACGCATTTGTTCCTCTGGAGAACCTGTAACTGTGGATATGCTGAGAACGGCTAAAGCAGCCTGGGCAGGCAGGCGGCCTGGCTGCAACTGGCTACCCTACAAGGAAGCTAACGAAGATGAGACACACTGCTTCTGAAAGGTGACTGGCGCCTTTTAAAAGAAGCTAACCCTGAGCCAGAAAACTCCCTAAGCAGCCCTGGTTAGGTCAGATCTTTACTACCTGGGAATCTGGTTCAGTCTCGGGCAGTCAAGGTTAAGTTCAGAGCAACAGAAAGGGACAAGGTTCTCAATGTGGACCACAAAAGTAGGGAGAGCCACTCCGGCACCACCAGTATGTACAGGAGTGGGAAATGCAGACACTGAATCTGAAACAAAGAGCCTTTTTCTTGGGAGCACAGTGACAGGGGCCACACTTGGCCAGTCTGAGTCCACATCCTCAGGCCTGGGTGGCGGCTGTTTGGTTGAGGGAAGTAACCAGTTCCTGTTTTTCCCTACCAGAGCTTGAGCTCTGGAAAGACAGAAATGTTCTAAGAGAATAATGAGCGGTTTTAGGGCCAGAAGACCCTCCTCCTAACAAACGTTAAGAGAATTTCCCACTGGTCCTCTTCTCAGAGACCACTCTGTACTCCGGGCTGACAGCTCCCCTGGTTTTACCTATTCTGGACCCGGCTCAATTGAAGGTGAAAAGAGAGGGCGAGCACTTAGGAAGAGCAGGTTGGGTTTTCACCCCACTCTAGGTCAGTACAGCTAAAAGTGGAGGCTGAAGAGACTGACAGCAACTGCAGAAGTCCAAAAGATGAGCTCACGAGTTCAGGGAGCAGTGTGTTCGGGTGTCAGCAGGACACTCAGCTCCAGACTAGGTAACTGATGAGGCCCCGTTGGGCAAAACAGTCTCCTCTTCATTCCTGTCTCTCAAGACCCTCAGCTCCCTGAACCAAGACCCCCCCCCCCCCCCACCCCGGGTCAGAGATACTTTGCAATTCTCTTTCAGGTTGGGCTGAGCCAGGACACCAAAGGCAGGAAAGGCAGAATCTGTAATGAATATGGCCAAAACTATAAGCAAAGAAAGAAAAAAAACAACAGAAACTTACAACCAGTGACACCCTGATTCCTGCTGCTTCTCCGGTCCTATTCTTGATGCGCAGGGTTGGCGGCGGCTGGTCACGTGGGGCTGCACAGGGCCTTCCTAAGACTTCAGAGACCAAACAGAACAGGGCTGCCTCCACCAGACAAAGTGTGCGCCGGTACACAGAAGCCTGCTCACTTCCCCTTTGTCTTTCCAGGCCTCGAGTCCCTGCGGGACAGTGCCCACTCCACCCCGGTACGTGCCTCCTCCCACGGGGACACGTTCCTGCCTCACGTGAGAAGCAGCCGGGCAGACAGCAACGAGCGAGTCGCCGTGATTGCAGACGAGGCTTACAGCCCTGCGGACAGCGTGCTGCCCACCCCTGTGGCCGAGCACAGCCTGGAGCTGATGCTACTCTCCCGGCAGATCAACGGGGCAACCTGCAGCATCGAGGAGGAGAAGGAGTCTGAGGCCAGCACCCCGACTGCCGCCGAGCTGGAGGCCCTCGGGGGCGAGCTGAGGGCCCTGTGTCAGGGGCACAGCAGGCCGGAGGAGGAACAGGTGAATAAGTTTGTTTTAAGTGTCCTCCGTTTGCTCCTTGTGACCATGGGACTCCTCTTTGTTTTGCTCCTCCTCCTGATCATCCTTACTGAGTCTGACCTTGACATTGCCTTTTTCCGCGATATCCGCCAGACCCCCGAGTTTGAACAATTCCACTATCAATACTTTTGTCCCCTCAGGCGATGGTTTGCCTGCAAAATCCGCTCAGTGGTGAGCCTGCTCATTGACACCTGAGAAGGCATGAATCCTCCCAATAACTAGCCAGGTGGACCAAGGAGCCCGGCTCCCCATTCCCAGCAATGGGGCCCATCGCGGAACCATCGGCACATGTTCCAAGTCCTCCTCTCATGACTCAGAAAGTCCGCAGCCTAGGAGGGTCGTTTCCTAGAAGAAAGGGGATAGGCACACGCCTTGTCTAAACTAACTGGGAAAACTCATTTCCTTCAGAGGTTCTCTCAAGAAAGGCTCAGCAACTCCGTTTCTCATCCTCCCAATTTGCAGGATAATTTTTGGTTCTGAATTTTGATTTTTCATAGATGTGTATTATTTTGAAGATATCAAAAATAATTTATTTTGTTATTACTGATTCTCACAGTAGTGTCACCCAGCAGACGAGACACTAGTTGAAGACTAGAGGGCTGTCGTCTTCTGTTTACTGCAGGAGCTTCCCTGCTGGGGGCCCGGCAGACGCATCACTGCAGCCTCAGCGGGGCAGGTCAGGGGCCTGGACAATGGGGGCTGTCTAGGTTTTCTTCCCAGACAGAGCTTTTAAAAAAAAAAGTAAACATCCATGTAGAACGATTAAATGGAAAGTTGCTTCTTATGATGGTCTGAGTTGGATTTTCTTTTCATTTCTTTCAAATCTGAGCAGAGTGGGCATCTGAAACGACCACTGCTACAGCAGCAGCAGGGGTAGGGTAAGTCTGTCCCCTTAGACTAGATCCTAGGGAGCATCACCATGAGTTCTGTATCATGAACTTAGACTCCTGTGACTTTTTTCTAAGGACCTCAAGACTTTTACAGTGCTCCAGAAGCAATAGGTAAATTCAGTGGTGCCAGGGGTAGACAGCACTGTCAGACGTTGGACTAAGTACAGTTAACAGAAACCAGAGCTAAGGTACCGGAGAGACTGTTGAGATCACACAGCAGTACTTATTTTGTACACCCCTCTCCCTCTAGAAAAGACTATTTCAATTTATATTTTAACAAACAAAATATTTTCTTATCAATTCACCTTTTGTTTTTACTTTATGGAGTAAGAAAAATAATAGAGCCTGATGAACTTAAAAGATGCAAGAAAGAAACTGATCCTGAGAATGAAAAGCTTCAGAAAATAGAATTCCAAGATCAACCAAAACAGCCTTGGAAGGGACCAGGAAAAGAATCTCTTTAAATAAGAGTTCTAACAGATGCCTCCAAAAGAAGGTGAACGTGGCAGAGACCAACACTTAGCTGTAGAAACACTGCCCCCTAGGGTCATCCTCTGCACCAGGAAGATGAAAGCTGTAGGAAAACGCTGGCTGTCCTGGCTGACAGCCGTGGAAGCAGGTGGAAGTGTGAAGGGTGAGTGTGGGGTCCGCGGCCCAAGCTCCACAACACTTACAGCCGCTCACACACAAGAACTTGTTTTCATCTCAGGGAGAGATTTCCAAGTCATGTGGGGCTGGAGGACGTGGGTAGGATGGTCCGTGGACAGATTCCTGGGGCGCGCAGAGCAGACAGAGTCGTATGCAGGTCTGCCTTGCCCTAGTGTGTCCTCTGAGGTGGCAGAACCATATCCACGTACAGAATACAACAGCCATGGAATAGACAGTTCCTTTTTAAGGTGGGTATTGCGAAATTTTAAACGCCCTTTTATCTAGATAAGGGTCGGCAAACTTCTTCTGTGAAGTGCCAGGTAGTAAATATTTTTAAATTTTGGTTTTGAAGGCCGTACTCTGTGGCAACTACTCCACTCTGCTGTCTGAGTTCAAAAACAGCCACAGGTAATGCATAAAGGAGCAAGGCTCTGTTCCAATAGAATTTTTATTTATAAAAACAGATGGTGAGCTGAATTTGGCCCACAGGCCAGAATTTGCCAACCTCGATCTAGACAACAGAACTGTTTCTTATCAGTGTGTGAGCAGGAGGGCCAGCTCTGCTGTGATTCCTGACAGGTAAAGATCCAGGATCATTTCCTAGTAGAGGCGCTGGGCTGGCTTGTTTAAAGGGTGCTCAACCAACCAACCATCAAAGAGATGCCTGATGCCACGATGAGCAAGATCAAGTACTGTAATGCTAATACGCAGCCAGAATCGAAGCCTAGAAGAGGAGGGCCTGTCTGATCATTTCCATACCAGCAACAATTTGGGCAGAATTACAAACATCTGTTTTCCAAGTGACAAGACAAAACCTGAGGGAGATCCTAGTCAAGATTAGGGATCACTCAGAACCAGATAGCCACTGCCACTTGTCATCTACAGAGGAAAGGCTTTACTAGCAGAGGACTTGAGTGAAGAGCAGACTCAAAGAGGACAAGGCTGTCAGGAGACTCGGGGCTGTTTTACCCTGGGTATCTACTGTCTTATGCAACATAGCAGATTACCTTTTAGTGTAGTGTTCCTACCTCAGTCTGTAGAATACGGTGTTTCTATGCAGTCAGTGAGAGCCTGGACTCTGACCTTTCATATTCACATTAACGAAAGATGCAGTATTCCGTATCTGGGTATGTTACTTGTATCTAGAGTTCCAACGGTACAGTTGTCCACACGACTTCCAACAGCGGGATCTGCTCTCTGAACAGAAACTTGTGGGTTATTTTTTTTCCAGAGCTTATCCTACCTACAAAATACAGATAGAAAAGTCTCCTTCGATTTGCTTTTCACATAATGCTTGAATAACAAACCTCCTCTGTTGGTAACTAGTCTTTTTTGCTATCTCCCCCATCATTAAAAGTTGTTCACGTTTTTTAACCTAGTTTTACTGTGTTCCACTATGTCTGTTTTCTCTCAAAATTAGTTTGATCTCATTGTAGAAAAAGCAATGGTTTCCATAGCTTCATATCAGAGGAAATAAAACTCCTCTTACTGAAGAATAGTGTACTGCGTCTTTAAGCAGTAGAAGGTAAACTACCTGCAAATGTGAATTTCTTAGTTTCATTAAAATATATATATATATATATATAGTTGTTAACCTTTCGTGTGCCAAAAATTCTAAGTTACATTTTCCTTCAAAGCAATGTACTTTTTTCTACATATGCAGTATGTAGTTAGCATAAAATCACTGGTGCCATGAAAATTATTTTTAAACTTAAATAAATATTTAAATATCATAGAATAGAGTGGACTCTTTTTTTCTTTTTAACTGGCAGCCGGTCTCACTTTCTCCTCCTTAAAGTTAACAGCCCATAGATAAAAGGACACCAGTGGGGTTTACACAGCTGACTGCTGTCTGTGACTGAAATTATTTAAAAGAATCACTTTGCTTAGAGTCACCTATTATCTTTACTTCTCCCCTCCCCCCCACCCGATAAATACTATTAAGAACTTAGGGACAAATGTATACCCATGGCTGATTCATGTTGAGGTTTGATAGAAAGCAACAAAATTCTGTACCAGCGATTATCCTTCAATTAAAAAATAAATTTTTTTAAAAAAGAACTTAGAAGCTATAAGTGTGGAATGATTTTAAATATGAATTGGACCTCATTTTTCTGATGAGGAAAAAAAAACAAATTATTTCCCCAAGGTTACACAGTCTTAGAGCCCAGAGGAGAACCTAGATGGTCCAACTTCTGAACTGGTATTAAGTCTGGAGTAAGAAACAGTGTCAGACTTTATTTTGGGGGGCTCCAAAATCACTGCAGATGGTGACTGCAGCCATGAAATTAAAAGACGCTTACTCCTTGGAAGGAAAGTTGTGACCAACCTAGATGATAACATATTTAAAAGCAGAGACATCATTACTTTGCCAATAAAGGTCCGTCTAGTCAAGGCTATGATTTTTCCAGTAGTCATGTATGGATGAGAAAGTTGGACTGTGAAGAAAGCTGAGCGCCAAAGAATTAATGCTTTTAAACTGTGGTGTTGGAGAAGACTCTTGAGAGTCCCTTGGACTGCAAGGAGATGCAACCAGTCCATTCTAAAGATCAGTCCTGAGTGTTCTTTGGAAGGAATGATGCTAAAGCTGAAACTCCAGTACTTTGGCCACCTCATGAGAAGAGCTGACTCATTGGAAAAGACTCTGATGCTGGGAGGGATTGGGGGCAGGGGGAGAAGGGGACGACAGAGGATGAGATGGCTGGGTGGCATCAATGACTCGATGGACATGAGTTTGGGTGAACTCCGGGAGTTGGTGATGGATGGGGAGGCCTGGCGTGCTGCGATTCATGGGGTCGCAAAGAGTCAGACTCGACTGAGCGACTCAACTGAACTGAAGAAAAAGAACAGAAAACACCTCCTATAGAGGGAACAGGATGACCTCACCACCACAGTGACAAACCTCGTGCTCACAAGTACTTTCAGCATCCATTCCTTTAACACTATCTCATCTCATTCTGTAACCACTCTATGACTACAGGCTTGGTAACGGTCTTCTAAATTCCATGAGCATAAAAGGTGAAACTAAGGTCCACTGTGCTACTTATTACCCAATCTTGTTTTCAATTCTCCCTGTCCTCCAACCCTCCATTCTGCCACCAGATCATCTTCCGAAAGCAGTTACCTCCACATTTTAAGAGATTCCTATTAGCTTTAAAATGATATCCAGTGTTCTGTCCCCAGTATTTTTTTTTTTTCTAATCAACAAAAATCTTTGCTTAAAGTGAGCTGAAGAGGAAAAAGCATGAGAACCACTGGATGAGAGTGGTTTCCCATGACGCTACAGATTCACAGCTGCCGCCCTTCTTGGATAACTGACGAGGACTCAACTGTGTGCACATCCTTTCTATTTTTTCCTTCAAGTTTGATAACAGAAGGCGCTTCTCTGCCCTCCTCCTCGTCCCCTGTACACTGGCTGAAGATATTTAAATCTTTGAACCACAGCCCTAAAGCTCTCTGCTTTCCTGGAGAAGTGCCTTTGCAAAGTCTTCTCTGTGGAAAGGTAACTCAAAAGCCAGAATACTAAAGCAGGTCTTAAGCAAGTAAGAGTCTATCAGTCCCTAATCATTTGCAGTTTCTCTTAGTCTGACCAAGTCTCCATTCACCCCAAATGAGATCATCTTCTTCCTCCTTAATGTCACATTAAAAAAAAAAAAAGGCATCTCAAAGGAAATAACACCAGTAGAATTCAGAGCTTACACGGTTATGAGATATTATACAGGCCAACTAACACAAAAGGTTTATCCAGGAAGGAGACAGTGCAAACGTAACACACACATAATTACAGAAGCCACATGACTTTAAGCAAGTCTCTGGGAAAAGTGCCTTTCACAACAGAGTACAGTTTAAGGATGTCGTAAGGGAGACAATTGTCCTTTATGTGCTTTCTAGATTTAAACAACTGTTTCACTGTAGAGCTTACCATGAAGAAACAAGCCCCCTACTCACTCTCCCTCCTACACTGCCTCAAGAAGAGAGAACTCTTGAATGGACATAAATAGCACAGCTTATGACGCTACAATGGCAAGAGACCACAAGAGTGAGAAACATCAAGAATGTTCTAACATTTATAGCAGAAGCCAGGCAATTACCACGAGGTATTCAAGGCTTAAATGACAGTACTAATTTGATTAAGAGTAGTTTCACAACATGTTAAGAAAAAGAACAGTTCCCACAGAACCGGCCACGACTAGAACCCATAAAAATAAGTGGTGTGGAAAAGGGAAAGGGAGCCTAAAGTCTTCCTTTAACTATTTCCAGAGCAGTTTATAACATACCTCGGCCTCACACAGGGCTTCCCAGGGGGCGCCAATGCGGGAGACATAAGAGGTGCGAGTTGTAGTTCGATCCCTGGGTCAGGAAGATCCGCTGGAGGAGAAAATGGCAACCCACTCCAGTATTCTTGCTGAGAGAATCCCATGGACAGAGGAGCCTGGCAGGCTACAGTCCACGGGATCACAAAGAGTCGGACAGAATTGAGCAGTTAAGCACGTGCACCTGTACAACTTCACATAGCCTTATTTTGTATTTCATAAATTCATATTTCCACCTTGCTTATCAATTCCTGTATTCCAGCACCAAGAAAACAAGAGAAACCCTATTCCTTATAAATACCCACAACCTTTTAATAAGCTTCAAAATTTGTTTAGTCTTTAATTACAGAGAAGGAAATTATTTAAGCAAAACGTTGGAGGAACTTCCCTGGTGGTCCAGTGGTTAAGACACTGTGCTCTCAATGCAGGGGGGTCCAGGTTCAATCCCTGGTCAGGGAACTGGATCCCACATACTGCAGCTAAAATCCTGCATACTGCAACAAAGACTGAGGATCCTGCATGCCACAACTAAGACATGGCCCAGCCAAATGAATAAATTTTAAAAAAGAAAAAAATGTTATTCAAGGAAATTACATATATCACTTTATTTCTGTGACATACCATTCTGGAAAAATCATATTTCCTCTTAGAAATCAGGCATATTGCTGAAACTATTTAGAACAGTCTTTCAGTAGTCATTTGGCAATGAACAACAGAAAAAGTTGAATCAATAATAACACACAGTAATCTCAGTTGCTGATTTAGTAGGGTCCAACAACAGACACATTCAAGTTGCCACAGCTTCTGAAAACAAGTATTTTTAATGAATAAACGCCAGAAATGGAATTCCATAACACTTTCCCAGGCTACTAAATCTCCTCTGGAGAGTTTAAAAGACAAGGACACATAAAGCTGGCTGGGACCTTCTAGAGTAGGAGCTCTTACTTCTTTAACCATGACCACAGTAATAAAGAAATACATTTTACATCATGAAATACATATGCATGTATACCTACAGCTATGTATGCATGGAACTAAGTTTCACAAAAGAATATTTGTTCTAATTATGTTTGCTATTCTTTACTATTTGTCTCCTTTTCATTTTTTTAGACACTGGTCATGGTCACTTAAGTCACGTCAATAGCTACAACCCAGTCTGGGAAACGGTGGTCTAAAAGTAATCTCACACTGGGTGGCAGGGATTAGTATATTCCAACCCTGTGCCTACAAGCCCTGGGACTCCCTGGCTGTGTCTCAGGAGCCATGGAGAAGAGTGAGGAGAAGGTCAACACAGGGACCCAGGCCTTGCCCAAGTGAACCACAGCCTCTCAGCAATTATCTTGGGATTTCATGTAAGATTTAATTTAGAGGCAAGGGGGAAAAAGTGCTCAGTTTAAAAAATTAAAAGTTTCAAAATCACTCAGATGAGATAACCTTTCAGGATCCCTTCCAGTGTATTTAAGTCTAGAAATAAATATGTATTTCAAACTGTAAAATAAACCACAAATCTATATATGACTATAGAATCAAGGCGACAAAAACAACCAAATCACTGATCACTCAAAGCTTTGTAATTTATAATGCTGGAATTTCTCCACATTCTGCCTGGTTAAAAGTGCTGAAAGCATCACAGTCTCCCCTCCAATGCCCTCCACATCCTACAGAAACAACCTCCAAGGCCTCTCTCATCCTAAAAGTACATTCTGCTCATAATTCTTATTTACAAAGCAAATTGATATTCGCTAAATAGTACATATTACCAAGTAAACAGACTAAGCCACACGAATTACTAGGCTCCTTAGACAGATTAATTTGAACAAATTGGTGTTTCCAAACCCAAAAGTCCACAACTTTCTTAGTTCATAAAAACATGTACCCTCCCACTGGAATTACCTCCAGCCAAAATATACCGAGTTGGGTGCATAGCATTGATGGAACACACAGAGGCAAGGCATTCTCCACCCAGAAAAGAGTGCACCCACTTTCCTGTCTCATGGAAGATCTCCACTCGCCGTGGCTGGGCCATGCTGCCAACTATGACACAGTCTTCCTGCTTAGGGTCCCACACGGCCTGGAACCTGGTCAGCCATCGCCCGGTGATGGTGTTGTGCCTAATGAAACAATTTTTTGAAAGACAGGAAGTGTTAAATAACTCAAAATAGCATGGGCAGAGGGTAAAGATGGCACTGCTCCTAAATGCTGGTTTTCTCTGCCAAGTTTCAAGTTACTGAGTCATCAACGACCTAATCTTATCCTTCCTACAAGACTGAAACCCGGGAGAGAGATGATGTCTGCATTTTTGAATCTCCAGTGCTGAGTACAGTGGTTTGTGCTCAGTGCATGGTCACTGAACATACTGAAATGGCAACATTTTTGTTTGGCTTCCTAACTCAATACACTCCCCTCCTTTTTTTTTAGCACATGCAAACACAAGACCTAGAATAAAGAAATACACAATCTAAGTTACTGCTGTTTAACAGAATCTATTTCCCATATTTGTATTCCCCTAATAACCAAACCCTGAAATCATTTTATATAACCTATACAACCATAAGGTAAAAAGTACTTTGGGGGCTCAAAGAAAAAAAATCACAAGGGAAATTAGAAGATATCTGTACACAAACAAAAATACAACTACCAAAATCTATGGGATGCTATGAAAGCAATACTAAGAGGGAAATTTTTAACAGTAAACATCAAAAAAGAAGAAAGATATCAAAATCAACAATCTAACTACATCTCAAGGAACTAGAAAAAGAAGAATAATCAAAACCAAAAGTTAGCAGAAGGAAGAAAATAATAAAGATTAGAGATAAAAGAATTAGAGAATACAAAAACAATAGGAAAAATTAACTAAGAGCTGGTTTTTTTAAGAGAACAAAACTAGCAAGCTAGATTAAGAAAACAAAGTGCAGATAACTAAAATAAGAAATGAAACTGGGACAACTTATGTTACAGAAATAAAAAGGATTATAATACTATGAACAACCATACACCAATAAACTGGACAATCCAGAAGAAAGGAATACATTCCCAAACACATAAAATTTACCAAGACTGAATCAAAAAGAGATAGAAAATCTAACCAGAACTGTAACTAGTAAGGGGATTAAAACAATAACCAAAAACTTCCCGTCAAAGAAAGCCCCGGACCAGATGGCTTCACTAAAGATTTCTACGTAACCTTTAAGTAAGAATTAACACCAAATGCTCCTCAAACTCTTCAAAAAACTGAAGAGGAATTCATTCTATGAGGCAAACACCTCTAATACCAAAGCCAGACAAAGACCCTACTGGGAGAAAAAAAGCAAAAAGCCCTACAGACGAATATTCCTGATGAATACTGGTATAAAATTCTCAACAAAATACCAGCAAAAAATTCAAACAGCACATTAAAAGGGTTATACACCATGACCAAGTTGAATTTATACCTGGAATGCAAGGAAGGTTCAAAACACAAAACCCAACTAATTGACATACCACCTAAACAGAATGAAGGACAAAAATCATAAGATCCTCTCAACTGGCACTGAAAAGCCATCTGACAAAATTCAATACCCTTTCATGATAAACACTCAACAAACCAGGAATAGACAGAAACGATCTCGACATAATAAAATAGGGGTCATATATTAAAGGCCCACAGCTAACATTATACTCAATGATGAAAGACTGAAAGCTTTTCCTGTAAGATCTGGTAAAAGGCAAGGATGCCTTTCTTGCCATCTATTCAACATATTTAACACTGGAAATTTGGTAGAATTAGAAAACTGGGTAGGATTAAAGACTACACACACACAGTTAAAACGAAATCTCAGCAAATTTGCAGGATATAATCAACACACAAAAATCAGCTGCATTTCTACACACTAACAATGACCAATCCAGAAAGGAAAACAAGAAAACAACCCCAGGACTTCCCTGGTGGTCCAGTGGTTAGAAGCCACCTGCCAATGCGGGGGACATGGGCTCGATTCCTGGTCTGGGAAGATGACACATGCCACGGGGCAACAGAGCATGTGCACCACAGCTGCTGGGCTTGTGCTCTAGAACCCATGCTCCTCAACTAGAGAGGCTGCCACAATAAGAAGCCCATGCACCCCAATGAAGGGTAGCTCCACTTACCACAGCTGGAGAAAGCCTGCACACAGCAACAGAAACCCAGCAGAGTCAAAAACAAATAAATATATTTCTTTAAATCCCATTTGTAATAACATCAACAAGAATAAAATATTTTGGAATAAATTTAACCAAAGATATGAAAGATTTGTACACTGAAAACTACAAAGCATTACTGAAACAAACAAAAGACACAAATAAGACACAAACAAATAAAGACACAAATAAATTGCCTGTGGATTAGAAGACTCAATATTGTTAAAATGTCTGTACTACCCAAAGTGATCTATAGAATTCAACCAATGCAATCAATCCCAAGGGCACGTTTTACAGAAATAGAAAAAAAAAAATCCTAAAATTAATATGAAAGCTCAAGGGATTTTACAAACAGCCAAAATAATCTTTAAAAAGAACAAAGTTGGGGGCCTCATATATCCTGATTTCAAAATATACTACACAAAGCAACAGAAACCATGACAGCGCGGTACTGGTATAGAGACAGACGCTATGGACCAGCGGGACAGAACAGAGCCCATAAGGAAACGCCCACGCTCCCACTCAAATGACACTCAACAAGGGTGCCAAGGCCACAAAACGGGGAAAGGAGAGTCCCTTCAAAAAATGCTTCTGGCAAAACCGGATATCCGCATGCAAAAGAATAATATTGGACAGTAACCCTGATGGCTCAGTGGTGAAGAATCTGCCTGCGATGTAGGAGATGGGGGTTTCATCCCTGGGTCGGAAAGATCCCCTGGAGGAGCAAATGGCAACCCACTCCAATATTCTTGCCTGAAAATCCCATGGACAGAGAAGCCTGACAGGCTACAGTCCACAGGGTCACAAGAGTCATAGATGACATAGTGACTAAACCACCATAACCTCATACTATATACTAAAATCAACTCAAAGTTGATTAAAGACCTATACCTAAGACTTGGAACTCTTAATAAAACACAGAAGAAAACACAGGGGAAAGTTTCAGTACACTGGATTTAGCAATGATTTTCTGGATATGACACCAAAAGTACAGGCAACAAAAGTAAAAATAGACAAATCTACATCATACTTATAAACTGTGCAAAGGAAACAATCAACAGACTGAGAAGGCAACCCACAAAATGGTAGAAAACATTTGTAAATCATATATTTGATAATGCAGAATATGTAAGGAATTTCTATAACTCAACAACAAACATGATGCAATTGAAAACAAAAGACCTAAACAGACAATCCTCTAAAGAAGACAGACAAATGGTCAATAAGCATATGAAAAGATGTTTATCATCACTGATCATTAGAGAAATGCAAATCAGAATCACAATGATATATTACCTCACAATCATCAGGATAAGTATTGATACATATATATAAAGAGAACTTAGAACCCTGGTGCACTCCTGGAATGTAAAATGGTTTGGCAGCTATGGAAAAACAGTATAGAGGTTCCTCAAAAAATTGAAAATAAAATTATCAGATGATCCATTAAAATCTCCTTTCTGGGTATTATCCAAAAGAATTCAAAACAGGATCTTGAAGAGATAGCTTTACACCCATTTGTTCACTGTAGGCTTTTTCACAATAGTCAAGAGGTAGAAACAACCCAAATGTCGATCAAGCGGTGAACGGATAAAGAAAATATGGCGTATACATGCAATGGAATTATTATGCAGCCTTTAAAAAGGGAGAAGATCCTGTTACATGCTAGAACATGGATGAACATCAAGGACATTATGCTAAGTGAAATAAACCCATCACAAAAAAACAAATGCTCTATGATATCACTCACATGAAATAGTAAAGTAGTAAAAATCATAGAAATGCAAACTAGACAGATGGCTGCCACAATCTGGAAAAGAGAGAGGAATTAATGTCTCATGGGCCAGGTTCAGTTTTGCAAGACAGAAAATTCTAGAACTCTGTTGCACAACGTGATCACACCTAACACTACTGAACTGTATACATATAAATAGTTAAGGTGGCTGACTTACTGTTACGTGTTTACAATCACAACTAAAAATAAGGTAAAAAACAATTTAAATATATGTGGGGCTCTTCACTGCTCTCCAAAGCAAAGAACAAAAGCACTGCCCTTTTATTCTCTACACCGCAACACCACCAACAGCCCTTTCTTATTAAAGAAGGATGAACAATGGAGAACCACATTTCTCACTGCCATTCAATGACCTTATCTCTACTGACCCCAGAATCATCACCCTAGATAATTTTTTAAAAATACACACTAGAAGTCAACAAACTAACTACAGTTAATAAAGTGTGAAAAAGGAAATGAAGAGGGGAAATTCTGTGAAAAAGAAAATAAGCATACTAAATATAGCCTCTATAGACTATAAAACTCATGAAGCAACAGTTAACATATATTGCATGCCCTGTCCCCAACTTAATAAACGCTGATAAAAAAGTATGTGTAGGAAGTAGACACTGAGTAAAGTTTGATGTAAAATACATATATTAAAGGTAGCAGATGCAAAAAGAGGATAACCAAACAAAGAAATAGGAAGATGGGGAAGCTAAGCCCAGAAGAAACAGGTGCAAATAAAGAGTGCTTCAGCTAGCCTCTCGAGCAAGTCAGTCTCAATATGATAACATGACTAATTTAGTTTTTGAAAAGTCATTCACCTTAACCAAATATAACCACTCAGAAGCAGAGAATAGCTACAGACTAAAAGAGACAGAACCTCTTTGTAGACACCGGCAACCTGGAAGCAAGAACTCTTCTGGATGGGATAGGAACAAGTAACCAGGAACACTGTAATATAAAATCAGACCTATACATCTCTTTGATAATCAGATGTCTAACGTATGCAGTCCAACAAAGAGCTCATAGTAATCCAGGGTCCACATTATTTGGCATATGGGCACTGACCTGATGGTGGTAAGAAGAGGAATCTTCGAGGATATACAGCTGCTGTCAAAGATTCTGCAAAATAAACAGCAAGAATAAAGAAGCACACTCTTTTTATTGTTTGAGATTTTTCTGAAATATCATCAGGGTATTTAACAAGTTTTTCACTGGTTCATGATAATGGTTGTTGTTTTAAAATATATAGGATCAGGTTCTAACAAACCTCAGCTAGCTAATATATTTATAAAAGTTACAAAGAATAGCGTAAAATTCAGTTCTTAGAGTTTAGTTTGGAAACTAAACACTATTATTCCAAACTTAAATGTACATTCGACAGTGATAATCCAGACTCTATAATCAGACCCACAGTAATACAGGTCATACATAACGGATGTCATCTGAAAATGCACAAATAACCTAAAGTGCAGGCATGTATCAAGAGCAAGTTCCCCATGAGACCTATCGATTGAAGGCATCATACTGTCACTTCCAGGCTCTGGCAAGACTGGCTGGCCAGTAACTAAGGGGAGGAACTGTGTGGGGCAACTGCAGGAGCTCAGAAGCCTCCACCAGGCACCCTGGCAGAAAGTAGCCATGTCATCACCACCTCACCCTTCTCCTTGTGCCTAGCTATCCCACTGCCATTTCTTGGCACTAGAACTCTAATTAGATTACCAGAAAGCCAAATCACAAGAGTAAAGTCTGCAGTGCAAATGAACAGGAATGGGACAAGTAAGTGGTCCTTAACACAAAGAAAACTGCATGGGTGGAAAGGGGACACTGGGCTGTGATTGCCCAGTGATGAAATCTCTTAATGTACTACCTGGCAATGCTCACAGACTTTACAAGGAATTAAAAGGGCACCTCTCACACACATATAAACCATGTTCTTCCTAATATATGGGTCTAAACAGAAATTAGGTGATTTTCTAGAGCCCAGCCCATAGTATACATTCAACAGATACTTGTTGAGTGAATAATGAACACATTCCAAAATCACTTAAGGTAAAAGTCTCATAAATTGAGAACTGCTTGCAATGTTAGGCAAAATTGTGGATTTTAGAAGAGAACAAAATTATTTCCTTCATTGTTGCATTAGCATTCTCCACATTTTTAAAAATTGGCATTATTTTCTATTTTTGTTCAACTGGCTTATATTACATTTTAAAATCCATTTTTAGGTAGTAGCTATAGAATGATACCAAAGCTAATATCATAAAATTTTATCCAATAGTTTGTACAGAGACCCAGTTTTTGCTATCTTTCCTGCCTGCCCATGGCCAAGGGCTCTGCAACTTCAATTCAGCACTTGACTTGTGGGAGGGATCCCACTATCCCCAGAGTAAGAGCTTCTTCCTATGCTAAAATTATCTTCTGCCCAAGATATCACACAGAAGGGCTTCCCTGGCAGCTCAGGTGGTTAAGAATCCACCTGCAATGCAGGAGACCACGGTTCGATGCTGGGTCGGGAAGATCTACTGGAGGAGGGATAGGTTACCCATTCCAGTGTTCTTAGGCTTCCCTGGCAGCTCAGACGGTGAAGAATCCACCTGCAATGCAGGAGACCTGGGTTCAGTCCCTGGGTTTGGAAGATCCCCTGAACGGCTACCCACTCCAGAATTGTGGCCTGGAGAATTCCACGGACAGAGGAGCCTGACAGGTTACAATCCACGGGGTCACAGAGCTGGACACGACTGAGCGACTTTCACACAAGATATCACAAGCCTGATTTCATCAGATTTCAGTGCTAAAAGGAAAGCCTGACATCATTCCCCAGGGTAGTTACAGACCTTCCTTGCCAATCTCAATTTACAGATTCCAAAACTGCTGAAATGATATTAAGTACAAGTCATTGATCTTTGGGAACCTAGACATGGCTACAAAACAATTAACGCTAGTGATTTAATAAGAAGTAATAGTAAACAAAGCTACTGGTTAACGAACACAGTAATTACAGACTCTTAACAATGTATTTCTGTCTTCCCAATTTACCTCAGCTTACAATCAGCACATGTGGTTACTACTCTGTTACCAGTAAGAGGTGAAAAATAGGCTGAAGCGATGCTCTTTGTGTGTTCAGTTAAAGAAATCAAAGGCTGGTTTCTACTGGGCTTCAGGCATCTTGCATCATAAATATGAATGTCCCTGTAACAGGAGGAATAATTCTCAGTGTTATCACAGTACACAGAGTAAGCCTCTACAATAGCACGGAACATAAATTAAGACACTCAAATACACACTACATTGAAGAACAGTTAAGACAGGCCCCTCTGATCTTCTGTATTACTTTTAAAAACACGGGTATAGATTAAAAATTAGAAAAATTCCAAAATTATAGCATATATATGTAACCAGGTGGGTATAGAGAGACAAGATTCTAGCTGGCTTTCTCATCGCCTCGAGAAAAAAGTTAACACAGACTAAGAAATTGTAGGTCCCATTTAACTTGCATTTTTTACGTATTTTCTTCTCAAAAGACTGAAGTAAATGCGCAAGACCAGGGAAAACAAAAATGTATATTTGTTTCAATATTTTCACTATGTATTAAATCCCATTTTAAAGAATCACAAAAAAACTAAAAAAAAAAAAGAAAGAAAGAAAGAAAAACACCCTTAAATTAGCCTAGAAAGGAAAATTATTTGGTCTGTGGGTATCACAAAAAAGTCTTTGTCAATCAAACTAAAACATTATTCCTAATGTTAAAACATCTGTATCATAAATTTTATGAAGAACATACCTTAATCCTGCGGTGATAAAATACTGTCTCTGCACTGGGTGCACATGAACAGTTCTTATTTTGCTCAAAGATGATTTGATAAGTTTCTCACAAGACGTTCCAGGAGTCCGCCTATCCACTAGTGACATACTTCCATCCCAGTGACCTACTATTAAAGTGGAGGCATCTTCTGTCAAGAAGTCAAAGGAGGAAAAGCTTCTTGTTTCATCTCTATATACCTAAGGATATAAGGAACAATCCACTTAAGTAATGCTCTTCTTTTAAAAAAAAGCCAATGCATCAATTCTTTGTTAAAAAAGTAATACAACACTTTACCCTGAATACCTCATCTATCCTCCCATCATCCCCACAAGAAGCACAGGACAAAATGGTCATCCTCTTTAGCAGAGATGGAATTGAAAGCACTGACTGATCGACTCCAAGACTTGCCTGCAATCAAACAGCCCATCCACCCATGTTGGGGCTACATCCCAAATCTCGTAAGTCCAATAAACCTCAGTTGCAGATCTACCCTGAAACTTACTAGGAAATAGACTGAATCTGAATTCTACTCAATTGAAATACAAATTGAAACTCAAAAAGCTATATGCACCCCAGTGTTCACAGCAGCACTATTTACAATAGCCGAGACATGGAGGCAACCTAAAGGGTGCATCCACAGTGGAGTGGATAAAGATGTGGAGCACATGTACGCTGGGATATTCAGTTTCTGTGAAAGCCGCTCAGTCATGTCCCCATGGGCTACAGAGTCCATGGAATTCTCCAGGCCAGAATACTGGAGTGGGTAGCCATTCCCTTCTCCAGGGGTTCTTCCCAACCCAGGAATTGAACCCAGGTCCCCCACACTGCAGGCAGATTTTTTACCATCTAAGCCACCAGGAACACCCTGATGGAATGTCAGCCACAAAAAATAACAAACTAATGCTATTTGCAGAAATATCGATGGACCTAGAGATTGTCATTCTGAGTGAAGTAAATCAGATACAGACAAATATCATATATTGCTTACATGTGGAACCTAAAAAAAGGGTACAAATAACAAAACAGAAGTCGAGTCACGAATGTAGAAAATAAACTGTGTTTACCAGAAGATGGGGGAGGGGTGGATAAACTGGGACTGACATAGACACACTAATATATATAAAATAGATAACTAATAACCTGCTGTATAGTACACAGAACTGTCCTCAATACTCTGTAAAGGTCTATATGGGAAAAGAATCTTGTGGATAATATGTGTAACTGATTCACTGTGCTGTACACTTGAAACATAACACTGTAAATCCACTATACTCCAATAAAAATTTTTTTAATTATATGGACAGTAATCACATCACTGGTTTCCAGGGGCTTGGGAAGGAGGAGAGGACTAACTGCAGAGGGTCATGAGGTAATTTTTTTCAGGTGATGGAAACTTTCTATATCTTGATTGCAGTGGTGGTTACATAAGTTTGCCAAGATTCATAAAACTGCACACCTAAAATAGGTAAGTTTTATAGTATGTATTGTATACCTCAATAAGCCTGACTTTTAAAAAAATAAATTAAGTGGAGAACTTTGACAACTCAATACTAAAAATACAGATAACCCCAGTAAAAACCCCAGTAAAAACAGGCAAAGATCCCAAGAGACATTTCTTTAAATAATTACAATAATTACTAATAAGCAAATCCCCGTCATGAACAACAGCCTTGTCATGGCGAAGGGGCTTGTTTAACTCAATGACACTATGAGTGATGCTGTGCAGGGCCACCCAAGACAGGTCACACTGAAGAGTTCTGACAAAATATGGTCCACTGGAGAAGGAAATGGCAACCCATGCTAGTATTCTTGTCAGGAAAACCTCATGAACAGTATAAAAAGGCAAAAAGAGAACACCAGAAGATGCACACCGACCTCCTCCAAATCGGAAAGGGTCCAACATGCTATGAGGGAAGAGCAGAGAGCAATTACTAATAGCTCCAAAAAGAATGGAGCAGCTGGGCCAAAGCAGAAATGATGCTTAGTTTTGGATGTGTCTGGTGGTGAAAGTAAAGTCCAACGCTATAAAGAACAGTAGTGCATAGGAACCTGGAATGCTAGGCCATGAATCAAGGTAGATTGGACACACTCAAGCAGGAGATGGCAAGACTGATCTACAGATCGAGAATCCCAAAAATGATGTTATTTATCCTCAACACCACCTTACTAGACCACAGACCAGGAGCCTAAAGCTTTAGTTACTGACACCTCTGCCTCAGCTTCAAGGCGTCTAACAGCTGTCTGTTGACAGAATCAAGTCTGCACGTGGGTTTGGTTTGGTTCACTATTTCTTTTTTCCCCTTCTTAATTTCTCTTTACAGTTTTACTGAGATGTAGTATTTCCTATACCATAAACTTCACTCTCACCATGTTTTTTAAACTATGACTTAATTCACAACACTGACATTTTAAAAAAATCATCTTAGGACAACTTAGGAATCAATGAACTAAAATGGACAGGAATGGGCAAATTTAATTCAGATGACCACTGTATCTACCACTGTGGGCAAGAATCCCTTAGAAGAAAAGAAGTAGCCCTCACAGTCAACAAGAGAGTCCAAAATGCAGTACTTGGGTACAATCTCAAAAATGAAAGAATAATCTTGGTTCATTTCCAAGGCAAACCAGCTGAGTTATTTAAAATCCTAAATGATGGTGTTAAAGTGCTGCACTCAATATGTCAGCAAATTTGGAAAATATGTCAGCACAATAATCTGAGTCTATGCCCCAACCACTTATGCCAAAGAAGCAGAACAGTTCTATGAAAATGTACAAGAACTTATAGATTTGACACCAAAAAAACAAAAAGATGTCTTTTTCATCATAGAGGACTGGAATGCAAAAGTAGGAAGTCAAGAGATACCTAAAGTAACAAGCAAGTTTGGCCTTGGAGTACAAAATGAAGCAGTGCAAGGCTAATAGAGTTTTGCCAAGAGAATGCACTGGTCATAGCAAACACCCTCTTCCAACAATACAATAGACCATTCTACACATGGACATCACCAGGTAGTCAATACTGCAATCAGACTGATTATATTCTTTGCAGACAAAGATGGAGAAGCTCTATATAGTCAGCAAAAACAAGACCTGGAGCTGACTGTGGCTCAGATCATCAGTTCCTTATTGCAAAATTCAGACTTAAATTGAAGAAAGTAGGGAAAACCACTAGACCATTCAGGTATGACCTAAATAAATCCCGTGTGATTATACAGGGGAGGTGAAGGATAGATTCAAGGTATTCCATCTGGCAGACAGAGTGCCACAGTTCTTCAAACTATGGACAGAGGTTTGTAACACTGTACAGGAGACAGTGACCAAAACCATCCAAAAGAAAAAGAAATGCAAAAAGGCAAAATTGTTGTCTGAGGAGGCTTTACATATAGCTGAGGAAAGAAGAGAAGCAAAAACCAAGGGAGAAAGGGAAAGATATACCCAAGTGAATGCAGAGTTCCAGAGAACAGCAAGGAGACATAAAAAGGCCTTTTTAAATGAACAATGCAAAGAAGTAGAAGAAGTCAACAGAATAGGAAAGACTAAAGATCTCTTCAAGAAAACTGAAGTTATCAAGGGAACATTTCATTCAAGGATGGGCACAATAAAGGACGGAAGCAATACAGACCTAACGGAAGCAGAGGAGATTAAGAAGAGGTGGTAAGAATACACAGAAGAACTGTACAAAAAAAAAGTCTTAATGACCCAGGTAACCAAAATGGTACGGTCACTCACCTAGAGCCAGATATCCTAGTATGTGAAGTCAAGCGGCCTTAGGAAGCATTACTTACAAGCTAGTGGAGGTGACAGAATTCCAGCTGAGTTATTTAAAATCCTAAATGATGGTGTTAAAGTGCTGCACTCAATATGTCAGCAAAGTTGGAAAATATGTCAGCAGTGACCACAGGACTGCAAAAGGTTAGTTTTCATTCCAATCCCAAAGAAGGGCAATGACAAAGAATGTTCAGACTACTGTACAATTGCACTCATTTCACATGCTAGTAAAGTTATGCTCAAAATCCTTCAAGCTAGGCTTCAGCAGTATATGAATAGAGAACTTTCAGATGTACAAGCTGGGTTTAGAAAAGGCAGAAGAACCAGAGATCAAATTGCCAACATTTGCTGGATCATAGAGAAAGCAAGAGAATTTCCAAAAAACAACTACTTCTGTTTTACTGACCACAGTGAAGTCTTTGACTGTTTGGATCACAACAAACTATGGAAAATTCTTAAAGAGATGGTTTCTCTCCTGAGAAACCTGTACGAGAGTCAAGAAGCCATCAGTAAGAACCAGACATGGAACAACTTACTGGTTCTAAATTAGGAAAGGAGGATGACAAGGCTTATACTGTCACCCTACTTATTTGACTTATATGCACAGTATATCATGCAAAATGCCAGACTGGATAAAGCACAAGCTGGAATCAAGATTGCCAGGAGAGGTATCAACAACCTCTGATATGCAGATAATACCACTCTAATGGCAGAAAGTAAAAAGGAACTAATGAGCCTCTTGATGAGGCTGCAAGAGGAGAGTGAAAAAGCTGGCCTGAAACTCAACATTCAAAACTAAAATCATGACACCCGGTCCCATCACTTCATGGCAAGCAGAAGGGGAAAAAGTGGAAGTAGTGACAGATTTTATTTACTTGCCCTCCAAAATCACTGTAGACGATGATAGCGGCCATGAATTTAAAAGACGCTTGCTCCTTGGAAGAAAAGCTATGGCAAACCTAGACAGTACATTAAAAAGCAGAGACATCACTTGGCCGAACAAAGATCTGTATA
Organism: Budorcas taxicolor; assembly: GCF_023091745.1. Taxonomy (NCBI): domain Eukaryota; kingdom Metazoa; phylum Chordata; class Mammalia; order Artiodactyla; family Bovidae; genus Budorcas; species Budorcas taxicolor. The sequence goes on along the minus strand of NC_068930.1, from coordinate 59,360,696 downwards.
GTCAAAGACATGGTTTTTCCAGTAATCATGTACAAATGTGAGAGCTGGACCATAAAGAAGGCTGACTACTGAAGAATTGATGTTTTCAAACTGTGGTACTGGAGAAGACTTTTGGGAATCCCTTAGACTGCAAGGAGATCAAATCAGTGAATCCAAAAGGAAATCAACCCTGTATATATTCATTGGAAGAACTGATGCTGAAGCAGAAGCTCCAATACTTTGGCTATCTGATGCAAAGAGATGACTCACTGGAAAAGATCTTGATTCTGGGAAAGGCTGAAGGCTGGACAGGGTGGACCGCAAAGAGATCAAACCAGTCCATCCTAAAGGAAATCAATCCTGAATATTCATTGGAAGGACTGATGCTGAAGCGCCAATACTTTGGCCACCTGATGTGAAGAACGGACTCACTGGAAAAGACCCTGATGCTAGGAAAGATCAAAGGCAGGAGAAGGGGACGACAGAAGATGAGATGGTTGGATGGCATCACTGACTCAATGGACATGAGTTTGAGTAACTTCCATGAGTTGGTGATGGACAGGGAAACCTGGTGTGCTGCAGTCCATGGGGTCACAAAGAGCTGGACACAACTGAGCAACTGAACTGAACTATTACTCACTTAATACCACTGTATCATGCTTATCAACAGGAAAAATAATAGAATTCTCTATCACCAAAGCTACCATTTAATAAGAAAACCTATAATCACTTTTTAAAATCCAGATGCATATCAGAATTACAAATGCCTAGGTACTGCTTTTTTTGTCCAAAGCTCCAGATATGTTTCTAATGAGCAGCCATGTTTAAAACCAACTGGACTATATGATGATCTTTTACTTTCATCTAGTTTGTTTCATTTTTTCTTCATACTCAGTGCTCCATTTCATTCCGTTTAGGTTTTCCAATTTCTCCATCTGTATTTTTTATGTTCTCTCAAGCCTTTACCAAGCATAGCAGAAACACTATTGTATACATATATATGTTATGCATAATATATGTATTTTAGAAAACTTTTGAATTTTCACCTAACTAAAAAATTTATGACATTTTGATTCCACTTGTTTGACTTAGTATGAAGAGAATGGTAGATTTCTAATTTAAAAAAATAGATGCAACAAGTAGCAAAGGTTTACAGGGACCTATAGTCAATTTAATAACCTATAATGGAAAATAATCTGAAAAATAATATGTATAACTGAATCACCTTTCTGTGCACCTCAAACATTGTAAGTCAACTATACTTCAATAAATACATGTATTAAGAAAAACTCCTATAAGTAATTATGAATAATCTGTACACAGAATATTAGAATAATTACAAAGACATCAAAATGTGTTAATTTTGAGTACTGGTTTACATAAAAAATTAAGGCATACATAAAATTAGATCAATTAAATTAGTATTTATGACAATAAATCATAAGTGATGATATCATGTTTTCTTCATTGTTTCACACATAAAATTGCCCTTATACTGAGGATGTCTAAAAACTTCAAAATTTCATTCAAAATAAGTTAAAGGGTAGAAACCTACATCTAAACCATCCTGAACTTCATGAAGATTAAAATTCACATTGAAAAAGGGTTTAATTTATAAGAATTCTCTTAATGAGGAAATCTAATATGGTTAATAAGCAAATGTGAAAGCTCACCTGAAATGACATGTTTGTTGTAAGCATTAAGTAGCAGATATTTAAGTAGGAGACCAAATGTAATCACTGGGATCATATATTGTGAGGATTCCTCAGGCCTTTGGAAGCTTCTGGTCTACCCAACCAGATATCAAATGGATTAGAAAACCTTCAAGGGGTAAAGGCTATTTATCTTAGTAGAGTATCTTTCGGCAGACGGATAGTCACAAGTATGAGCCTAACATCTTTCAACTATTCTTAAACAGACTTCAACTTAATCTGACCTCATAGGGGCTAGATTAGCCCAGGAAAAGACCTTATCCTCAACAGGTGGTTACGAATAAACCTGGCCTAAGATGTTCTGAATGAAATCGCCTGGGTGTCCATTTCTTGCCAGAGTACAATTTTATCACATCCAATTGCACTATTTCATTCTAACTTCACCAGATAAAAATAGCTGAGCTAATCTATTATCAGATATATATATGGCATGTAAGACATGATAAATCTTAGCTAGAAGACAAAAAAACAAATTTTATAGTTTCTGTGATACATTAAGTGAGTTAATGTAGACTGGCCATATGTTTTAGATATAATGTGCTACAGTACTATTTGTTATGTGATGAATTTCTCTATAGTCTTTTCTGTCACATCTAAGAATCAGCCTCACAAAATTCATATCTGTAAAGGCTAGAAATAATAAACAAAAATATAATATTCTAATATTTTTCCTGAATAAAAGACAAGTTTTAAGCCTTAAAACAGAATAGGTTATTGTCTTTAAAAAATTTTTGCAAAAGTTTTAAGTACTTTATCTACATTAACTCATTTAATCCTCATGACAATCCTGTAAGGTAAATATTATTACTGTTTCATTTCAAAACTAAGGAAACTGAGACACAAAGAGGTAAAAGAACTCGTCAAGGTCACACAAATAGTGCCAGACGGGATATGAATTTAGGCAGAATAGTTCTAAAGTCCCTGTTCCATATCATCTCATCCAGTCTGATTGTATAATAATCATTCATGTGGCATTTCATAAAGAATCTAGAATATCATCTAAGGTCAATATGTAAACACACTAACATTTACCTCTTCAAAAACAGCCCTGGGAAAATCCCCACAGCGTAATGTGCCATCATAGCTCAGTGACAGTAGGTGAGCCGGATTGGCAGGTGAGAAGTAAAGACAGCTGACCGGTTGACTGTGGGGCTGAAAAAGATAAACTCCATCCTCTTTAGGTTGGTGAGTCTGGAAGAGAGTTAGGGGTAGGGAGAGACAAAAACTGGTGAGAAGTAGTAATATATTCTATGTCATTAAGTCATTAAAATATTTTTGTCTGTATTATATTCAGTCTTTTCTCAGTCTATTATTATACGCAACCTCCCAATTAGAAAGTCAGAACTAGAAACTTTATACTCTCACTACATTATTTTCCTAATTTTCAATCCAACAGAATTAAGTCTCATTTATTTTAACAGTTTCCAGTTTTTTGCCACTAGACAACTAGTTTTTCATAATGCAGAAGGGAAATAACTACTGCTTATTCTGACTTCATGAAATCCTCAGGAAATGTGAGATTTACTTTTTATCGCACATACAGGATAATTCCTTCCTACTAAAATACATCAATGTTACTTCTACTTTGCTTGCTAAGTATGCTTCTCTCTGGTATATCATCCTGAGCACAATCTTCCTAAGTTGTTTGGTTCTGACACAAAATGATAGTTTTTAAAATATTTTATCCCCTAAATACTCTGGCCACCTGATGCGAAGAGCTGGCTCGTTGGACAAGACCCTCATACTGGAAAAGATTGAGGGCAAGAGGAGAAGGGGGCGGCAGAGTGAGGACAAAGAGGAGAAGGGGACGGCAGAGGATGAGATTGTTAGATAGCATCACTGACTCAACAGACTTGAGTTTGAGCAAACTTCAGGAGATATTGAAGGAGAGGGATGCCTGGCATGTTGCAGTCTGTGGAATCACAGAGTCAGACATGACTTAGCAACTGAAAAAAAATCAAATTCCCTAAATACCCCATGAAAAATGCATGTATTTGAATTTCTGTAGTAATATTACTGCTTCTAAAGACTATCCTTTCACTACTGGATTATCAACTCTGAAATCATCATGTTTCGAATTTCCATGCTATATTCCTATACCACATGTTATACTATGAACCAACAACTATCATCTCCAAATCTAGCTTAGTCTGCTCTGAAATACTCAAGCATTGTTTTTGTCTTTTTTAAGTTTTTAAAGAGAAAAAAATGTTAAAGGAAAGAAAGAAAAATTTCTTTTAAAAAAAGGAAAAAAATTACAATCACACAAACTCCTCCTCCTACCCAGAGTTAACCACTGTTAACACTTTGGCATCTTTGAGCATAGCATATATTTTTTTAGAAAAACAATACTCTCCAGACAAAACTTCTGAAAAATCATTCAAAATTCAAAATTGACCAAAATTATCACTGAAATATTAAGCAATCATTATAGATGTCTTTACATGTAGTTACTTATATAGATAGAAGGACAGAGAAGAAATTTGGGGGTGGGTGGGATGGGGAAGGCCACTTTTAATAGTATTAAATTTAACTATACTTTAAAATAATAAAAGAAAAGCAAGCTGAAGGAATTTTTCAATTTCAAGTGATTCTTTACAAGAGTTATCTAGTTATCTAAGAAGGAAAAAGTATAAAGCATAAAGCCCTTACAGTCATTAAGCTTTATTTTTAAATTTAACTATGAATGTCTCAATTTTAAATTTCTATTGATTGAGGACACTATTTCCTACCCCGCCCCCAATCTCCCCTTTTTCCATCTCTATATTTATTTTTATTTTCTCCAGGTTAACAACATTCATACTTAGTTCTGTAACCATAATTCATATTGCTGTTCGATATTAGTTCTTCATTTAAATGGATTCAATACTCATCATCGATTCTTCTGTCAAACTTCTTCACTTGTGAATTCTTAATTTTGACTTACTTTTAACTGGCTGAGATTTTCTATCAAGGAGTTTTTCCAGATGAACTCATAGGTCTTGAATTTCTTGAATTTTTTCACATGTGAAAATACCTACCCTGCTGCCTTTACATAAGAATAATATCTTGGGCTACCTATGTATTCCAGGTCACACTTCCTTCCCTCAGAACTTTGTAGACATTACACGAAATGTTGTAGAAAACTGAGGCAAGCCTGGCTTCTCCCCTTGAAACTAATTTGTTTTTTCTACGTGAAGAATTCTTTGTCCTTTAAGCTCCAAAGTTTCCGAGAACATGGCATACATTTTCAAATGTGCCAATCCAATTCTGGCTTTTCCCTTAAAACTTTTTTCATCTGTGTTTAAGATAACCTTAAATCTTTCCTTTAATATCAGTAATTTTATTTTCAGCAATGTCTATTCTGTTCCTTCTAATTTATTAGTTTCACTGATTTTCAACTTGTTTCCTTAGTTTTGCTGTCTCCTTCATTACGTTGTTTGTTATCTTTGAGCCTCATTTTACCAAAATTAATGCTATTATTAACTTGCTCCACAGCATCACTGTCCAAAAGAACTTACTGAGATGACAAAAATGAAATATGTATATGCACTGTCCAATATGGACTCCACTATTCATGTGTGGCTATTAAGCACTTGAAACGTGCCTGGTAGAACTGAATTTTCTATTTTAATTACTTTAAAAATAAACACAGGTAATCTTGCTTCTCAAAAGCTTGCTTTTTGCTTTATACCACTTCGCTCTTACAAAACACCTATGTTAACATCTGTTTTCGCTAACTGAAGGGAATCCAAAAAGGATTTTCGTCTTTATGAGAAGAGGTGAAAAATGAAAATAGTATTCAGCATTTGTTTTGCAGGAAGCTGTTACAGAGGCAGCGCACCCCAAGCAGCAAGAGTGGCACCACCAAGCTCTGTCCCAGGGAACTTACATTCAGTATCTCGGCATGAAGCCACTCTTAGCTCTGAACTGCGTCTGACAGCATCTGTACTTTATCTTGATTTACTCTGTGCATTTATTAGCAAGACACCTTAAGGCAATTGCTTCTTGCATTACACCATTTGAGCTTACAGTTTCACAGTAATACTCTATTGTTGGATAAGGTGGAGAAGGAAACGGCAACCCACTCTAGTATTCTTGCCTGGAAAATCCCATGGAAGGAGGAACCTGGTAGGCTACAGTCCGCGGGGTCACAAAGAGTCAGACACGACTGAGTGACTTCACTTTCACTCTGGATAAGGAGGGAAACCTGTAGTCCAAATTCCATTTCAGTCCGAAAATACCAAGTTAAGTGTGCATCTAACGACGTCAAACCAAAATGAGTCCAGGACCAGTTTGTTTTGAGCCTAGAAATGACTGTCTGTACACAATGGATTGGAATATGAAAACCGCAAGTACAAGCACCAGTAAAGACAATTACAGTAATCCCAAAAAAGAAAATGGAGCCCTCACTAATCTGCTGTTAGCCTGGATAGGAAAGAGAGGGCAAAATCATTACATGACTTTACTACACATAAGAAATGAAGGGACAACCTAACTCTTCCATGGCTTCCTTTTGCTTTTAGGATAAAAAGCAAAGTTCTCAACAAAATTTATCAAGATATACATCTGACCTCTTCCCACCTCTATATTTCCCCCCTACTCCACTCATCCCTTCCATCTATGCCTTTGTTGTCCATGCTCCAGCCACACAGGCATTTTTTCAGGTCTTTGTATCAAGCCGGCATCCTACTGCCTAAGGTCCTTGACATGCTGTTCCTCTTGCCTGACATGCTCTTTTCCCTTTCTTTGCTTGGTTTATTCCTACTTAGCTTTCAAATCTCAACTCAATTCTCCCCTCTTGAGGGAAGCCTTCCCTGATCCTCCAAATCAGGTCAGTCTACCTGTTATGTGATAATACCACCCTTCCTTCACTCCATTAATCAGAGAATATAATTCACTCCATTTATCAAACATATAATTACTTCATTCATGCTGCTTTTGCCACTAAATTCCAAACCCTATGAGAACATGAACAGTCTTTCCTCACAAATATGGCTGGGGTATGATTAGAAGAGTACTTAACACAAAACACTCAGTAAGTGTGGAATGAATGAATGGGTACATGGGTGACCAAATGAATGACAATGCAACTTTTGACCCTAGGCGAGACTAGGAATCTTACCAAAAGTTAAGTGGAAAACTGAGGGCATACCAAGGCAATTCAATGCGGCAACAGAGTCTTTTCAACAGACACTGCTGGGACAACTGGATATACACATATGAAAAGACGAACCGGGGCCCTTACCTCAGAGCACATACAAAAACAATTCAAAGATTATAATACTAATACTAACTCAAGCTGGATCAGTGAACTAAATGCGAAAGCTTAAACTATAAAAAAATTTAGAAAAATACATAGGAGAAAAACTTTCTGACTTTGGGCTACACAGAAGATTTCTTAGATGACACCAAAAACACAATCCACCAAAAATTTGATAAATTGGACCTCATCAAAACTCTAAACTTTTGCACTTCAATAGCATTAAGAAAATGAAAAGGAGAAATACCTGTAAATCAAGTATCTGATATGGATGCGCATCTAGAGTATACAAGGAACTCTTACAACTCAGCAAGAAAACAAACAATCCAATAAAAAAACTGACAAAAGATCTGAATAGACATTTCACCAAAGACATCCAAATGGCAGGATAAGAGCCTCAACATCATTATTCACTGCTGCTAAGTCACTTCAGTCGTGTCCGACTCTGTGCGACCCCATAGACGGCAGCCCACCAGGCTCCCCCGTCCCTGGGATTCTCCAGGCAAGAACACTGGAGTGGGTTGCCATTTCCTTCTCCAATGCATGAAAGTGAAAAGTGAAAGTGAAGTTGCTCAGCTGTATCCGACTCTTAGCGACCCCATGGACTGCAGCCTACCATGCTCCTCTGTCCATGGGATTTTCCAGGCAAGAGTGCTGGAGTGGGGTGCTATCGCCTTCTCCACCTTATTCACTAGACAAATGCAAATCAAAACCACAGGGAGATAAAACTTCACTAGGAAGATACACCTTCACTAGGAAGATACACCCACTTGAAAGACTATAATCAGACAGACAGACAATAATAAATGTTGGTGAGCACGGAGGAAAACTGGAACCTTCATATATTGCTGATGGGAATAGAAGATGGTGCAAACCCTTTGGAAAGCAGTTTGGCAGCTCCTCAAACGTTAACCAGTTTCCATATGACCTAGCAATTCTATTCCCAGGTACCCACTCAAAAGAAATGAAAACACATTTCCACACAAAATTGTGTATACAAATATTTAAAATCGAATTATTCACAACAGCCAGGAAGTGGAAACAACCCAAATGTCTACCAAGTGATAAATGCATAAACAAAATGTATAATCAAACAAGGAAATACTATTCAACAATAAAAGACAGAGGTGCTGACAGATTAGCATCTACTAGCATGTTATAGTAACACAGATACACCTTAAAACCATACTCAAAGAAAAACACCAACATAAAAGACCATGTATTCTGTGATTCTATTTATATGAAATTTATCTAAAAAATGCAAATTGGTAGAAATTTGCCCAGAGATAAGGGTAGAAACAGGGATTAAACATAAATAGCCACGAGGAATCTTACAGGAATGATGAAAATGTTCTAAAACTGAATTATGATAGTTTACAACTCAATAAACTTACTAAAAATCATTAAATTATACATTTTAAATGTGTGGATTTTATAAAATATGAATTAGACCTCAACAAAACTAATAAAAAAAAAAAAACTAGGGGAGGACTCCCCTGGCTGTCCAGTGCAGGGTGCTCGGGCTTGTTCCCTGGTCAGGAAACCAGATTTCACAGGGCAAAACTAAGAGTTCACATGTTTCAGCGAAAGATCCCGCATTCCACAGCTGAGATCAAAGAACCCATGTGCCACTAAGACTCAGCACAGTTAAATAATAAAAATAAATATTAAAAAAAAAAAAAACTTAGGAAGTTGGGGAGTGAGAACAGGATAGCTAAGACACTGGCTTTAGACTTGCTCGGTCTGTTGAGATAACCAGATGTCCTGAAAAGCTAGAAAGTTGATAAAAACACTGGACTGCAGACATCCAGTAAAAAAGGTTTTTGGAGTCATCAGAAAAGACATGACAAATGGACTGTTCCACATGTCTTCAACTCTGCTATGTATCAACATCCACCCTGCAAAGATACTCACTCGACTATGCTAAGTCTCTACTGTTCCTTTCCTAAGTTCTTCAACAAACAGTCTACCCACTGTTTCCATTTCCTCCTCTACTTCATACTTTCTAGAAATTTTTGTTTTCTTTACTTTTGGCTGCACCGGGTCCTCACTGCTGCACGTGGGTGTCTCTAGTGCACTGAGTGGGGGATACTCTTGATCAGGATGCTCAAGCTTCTTCTCACGGTGGCTTCTCTTGTTGCAGAGCACAAGCTCTAGGTACTCAGGCTTCAGTAGTTCTGGCTCACAGCCTTAGCTGCTCCACAGCATGTGGACTCTTCCTGGAACAGGGATCGAACCCGTGTTCCCTGCACTGGCACGCAGATTCTCATCCACTGCACCACCTGGGAAGTCCCCGACCCCGTACTTTTTTAATCTCCTAAAAGGCTCCGTTCCTTCCTTACCTTATCGTTGAAGCTATTCTCTCAACTCACTAACCATACCCTATGTCAAAACTAACCCCCCTTTTTTCTGTTCCCATTCTTTTTGGTGGTCGTTTAGTCACTCAGTCACGTCCAACTCTTGTGACCCCCTGGACGATAGCCCTCCAGGCTCCTCTGTACATGGGATTCTCCACGCAAGAATACTGGAGTGGGTTGCCATTTCCTTCTCCAGGGGATCTTTCCAACCCAGGAATCAAACCCAGGTCTCCTACACTGCAGGTGGATTCTTTACCAACCGATCTACAAGGGAAGCCGCCCATTCTTCATAACTCCTCTTAAAAAAAAGCCCTGTCAGGCTCCCATGCTTGAAATTCATCTCTTAGCTTATACAACCTTATACTATTTCTGGTCCTCTTCCCACTTCCCTGCTTCTGTTTTCTTTACCAAATCCTTTCGCCTCCTACCCCTACTAACATCTTATCAAAATAAGCAAGAACCTATGCACTCAAAAGAGAACCTGGTTTTTATTTCTTCTCTTCTTACAAAATTCATTTATTAACCCCAACCCTCGACAAGTCACAATGGCTTCTCCATCTCCATTAATCGTCCTTTAGGCATTTTTCATGTCTTTGTTCTACTTCCCCAGTTAGAAAATAAATTCAGGGCTTCCCTGGTGGCTCAGCGGTCTGCCAACGCAGGAGACATGGGTTCGATCTCTGATCCGGGAAGATCCCATATGCTGCAGAGCAACTAAGCCAGTGTACCAAAACTGCTCAGCCTGTGCTCTAGAGCTCTAGTAGCTACAGCTACTGAGCCATGTGCCACAGATACTGAAACCTGAGCGCCCTGGAGCCCATGCTCTGCAACAAGGCAAGCCACCGAAATAGGAAACCTGAGCACCGCAACTACAGAGTCGTCCCTGCTCACCAAGACTGGAGAAAAGTCCGAATAGCAACGAAGACCCAGCAAAGCCAAAAATAAATAAATTCAGAGAATATTAACTTGGCTTTCTTCAATTTTGTAACCACTAAAAGCAATCAATGCATTATTATATATGCAATGAATGAAATTTAATATCAGTTTCTGACTCATCAAAAAATGACTAGGATCATCATAAGAAGATCCTTGGGAAGACATTTTGATCCAGTTTGAAAATTATATTTCAAACATAATTAGAAAACTAAGAACTTGCTGTGATCTTTTCATATATACATTTAAAGCTGTAATAAAGTTTCCTGGCAGGCATTTATGCCCAGATGACTAATGATATTCAAGCTAAAAATGTTAGAAGTTTTATAAAGTAAATTTAAATTCCTGTAAGTTTCTAAAATTTGAAATCACAAAGCACAAAACTATGTATCTCAAGTAACATCTAGAAACACATGGCTTTAGGCATTCTTTCACAGACTATTTCCTTTAATCGAACTTCAGTAGCTTCAAAAAATTAATAATAACTTACCAAATCCCAAAGTCCAACTTGCCCAGATTTGGCCCCAGCTGCCACCAAAGTTCTCATTTCCGACGGGTGGATGGCCATTGAGGAAACTGAGCCTCTGGTAACTTTACAGACAGTATCTTCACTAATGACCATGCCATTTAAATTGACTTTGTAGCTGAGAACATTAAAAAGTTAAACTTTAGAAGTAAAACCAAATTCAATGGTCAAAACAATTAAAGGTGATTCAAAAAAGAAAAGTCACAATAAATGTGGAAAAATATTCAACTTCCTGGCAACCAAGGATATCAAATTAAACAACAGGGTACGATTTTTCACTCATAAAAGTCAGCAGGCTACAGTTAAACATTCATATATACTAACAGCAGAGTAAATTCATATACGATTTTCAGAAATTAAAAAAAAAGGTTTTGGAAAACAATTTGGCATGTCCTAAAGGGGAACCCAGATAACCACGATGGTGTGATCACTCACCTAGAGTCAGACATCCTGGAATATGAAGTCAAGCGGGCCTTAGGAAGCATCACTACAAAGTTAGTGGAAGTGACGGAATTCCAGTTGAGCTATTTCAAATCCTAAATGATGATGCTGTGAAAAGTGCTACACTCAATGCCAGCAAATATGGGAAACTCAGCAGTGGCCACAGGACTGGAAAAGGTCAGTTTTCATTCCAATCCCAAAGAAAGGAAATGTCAAAGAATGCTCAAACTACCACACAATTGCATTCATCTCACATACTAGTAAATTAATGCTCAAATTTTTCCAAGCCAGACTTCAGCAATACATGAACCATGAACTTCCAGATGTTCAAGCTGGTTTTAGAAAAGGCAGAGAAACCAGAGATCAAATTGCCAACATCCGCTGGATCATCGAAAAAGCAAGAGAGTTCCAGAAAAACATTTATTTCTGCTTTATTGACTATGCCAAAGCCTTTGACTGTGTGGATCACAATAAACTGTGGAAAATTCTGAAAGAGATGGGAACACCAGACCACCTGACCTGCCTCTTGAGAAACCTGTATCCAGGTCAGGAAGCAACAGTTAGAACTGGACATGGAACAACAGACTGGTTCCAAATAGAAAAAGGAGTACGTCAAGGCTGTATATTGTCACCCTGCTTATTTAACTTATATGCAGAGTACATCATGCAAAATGCTGCGTTGGAGGAAGCACAAGCTGGAATCAAGATTGCCGGGAGAAATATCAATAACCTCAGATATGGAGATGACACGACCCTTATGGCAGAAAGTGAAGAAGAACTAAAGAGTCTCTTGATTAAAGTGAAAGAGGAGAGTAAAAAAGTTGGCTTAAAGCTCAACATTCAAAAAAATAAGATCATGGCATCCGGTCTCATCACTTCATGGGAAATAGATGGGGAAACAATGGAAACAGCGTCAGACTTTATTTTAGGGGGCTCCAAAATCACTGCAGATGGTGACTGCAGCCATGAAATTAAAAGACGCTTACTCTTGGAAGGAAAGTTATGACCAATCTAGACAGCATATTAAAAAGCAGAGACATTACTTTGCCAGCAAAGGTCCATCTAGTCAAGGCTATGGTTTTTCCAGTAGTCATCTATGGATGTGAGAGCTGGACTGTGAAGAAAGCTGAGCGCCGAAGAATTGATGCTTTTGAACTGTGGTGTTGGAGAAGACTCTTGAGAGTCCCTTGGACTGAAAGGAGATCCAACCAGTCCATCCTAAAGGAGATCAATGCTGAGTGTTCATTGGAAGGACTGATGTTGAAGCTGAAACTCCAATACTTTGGTCACCTGATGCAAAGAGGCTGACTTGTTTGAAAAGACCCTAATGCTGGGAAAGATTGAAGGCAGGAGGAGAAGGGGACGGCAGAAGATGAGATGGTTGGATGGCATCACTGACTCAATGGACATGAGTTTGGGTAAACTCCGGGAGTTGGTGAAGGACAGGGAGGCCCGGCGTGCTGTGATCCATGGGGTCACAAAGAGTCGGACACAACTGAGTGACTGAACTGAAAGGCTATAAAAACATCCATAATATTTGACCTCACTTCTGGAATCTATTCTAAGAAAATAATCCATTATCACAATATAAACTTCAACAGATACACATACATAAACGCTCTAAACAGAAAACAACTCCAAATACCAAGAGGTTAAGCAAATTTCATCTACTGAATGAAATATTACTCAATTATTCCATAAATTTAAAGACTCTAGTAACATCCAACCACAATGTTAACAGAAAAGCATAATGCAAAACTGTACATATATTAAAACATAATGAAGCAAAAATGTATGTAATTATACTCATTTATTAAACACTGCTGCTAAGTCGCTTCAGTCATGGCCAACTCTGTGTGACCCCATAGACGGCAGCCCACCAGGCTCCCGCACCCCTGGGATTCTCCAGGCAAGAACACTGGAGTGGGTTGCCTTTTCCTTCTCCAATGCATGAAAAGTGAAAAGTGAAAGGGAAGTCGTTCAGTCATGTCCGACCCTTAGCGACCCCATGGACTGGAGCCTACCAGGCTCCTCTGTCCATGGGATTTTCCAGGCAAGAGTACTGGAGTGGGGTGCCATTGCCTTCTCCGTATTAAACACTGAACAAATGTATATTATGCACCATGCACTTTTCTGGTTATTGAGATAAAATTCATGCATTCATGAAGCTTGTTGTCCCAGTGGTTTTGTATACAGCAATATTTGAAAGGAAATACATAAAATCAACAGTTGTTAGGGTAGAAACATGATGGATAATTCTTTTCACCTCATTTTCAAATTTCCGCCAATAGTATATAGTCTTTATAATTTAAAGATCTCAGGAAATGTAAAACAAAGGCAAGGGATTTTAACTCACCTTTTAATGTTAGATAATTCTTTCTTAGTGTTTTTACTTCTTGTCTGAAACAACGGGAGAAACCAAAGTACTAAATTAACATACATACTGAAATTTGCTTAAAAGCTTGGATTTACCCTCCCAAGTGATACCTTGCTCATTTCTGCCCAAGTCTGCAAAAATCCTTTGAATAGTTCATTGTCATCATCTCGATTTTCAGGAGTCATTTCTAAAGGCCCAGGAGGTATCAAAGGCTGTTATAAAAAATAAGAAAAGAAAAAAAAAAAACTTGGTTGTCACTCTGCCTTAGAATTCAAGCTTGAGGTTTCTCTTTACTTTCAATATCCACTAAGGGGTGACATATAGTTAGCAATCAAAAACAGTTGTTCAATGAATGAATGCCAAGTATCCTGTAAAGTAAAAACATGTATTATCTCATTTAATTCCTTAACAATCCAGTGAATGAGATATCACATTTCAAAGACAGTGGAATGAAACAGAGAAGTTAATTTGTTCAAAGTTACACTGCCCATAAATAGAGTTGCTTGGAATTGATTCAGATCAGTTCAATTTCATTACTCAAGTTATTACTCTGTATCATTTTTTTTATCAGGGATTATAACCCACAAGTCATGAAATCATTTTAATATGTTATAACCAACAGTGTGCTTTATTGAATGAGAAAAGAATAGACCAGAAAATACAAAAGTACATCATATGTAGTAAGGGTTAAGTATCATTTCACAAAAGGTTTGTTTCAGTTTTGTGTGTGTGTCTGTGTGTGTGTGTGTGTGTGTGCGCGCGCATGCGTGCACACGGAGTGGATTCAATGTAAGTTATTTCTTATCATGGATGCATAGAGGCTTCAAAAAATGAGCTACTCTCTCCGTAGCAACTTAATTTCCAATTAGCTCTCAAAGCACCAGGCTAATGAGTACTATCTTCCAAGTTATAATTAAGCACTTAGATATAAAGTATTTAAAAAGTAGATGCTCCTGAATAAAAAATAATCTTACTCAGACAATAAATTTGGTAAATAAAACTCTTTCCAGTCACTGACAGCATAAATTAAACCACAATATAGGACCTCCATCATTATTATCACATATTATTATTAATATTACCATTTATTGCTTACTAAGTAATATAATACATTCAATATAATGTAAGAACCTTTATCCCTCATACTACCCCTTGTGAGAGGTTTCTGTTATTGTTGCTATTTTAAAAATAGGGAAACTGGGGCTCAGAATGGCTAAGCAATTTACCCACAGTCGGACATAGGTAAGTCTGCAGAAGTATATAATCCAGTCTTTCATGAGTTTGAAATCTTACTCATTAAACCATATTAGTTAGTTCAGTCGCTCAGTCGTGTCCGACTCTTTGTGACCCCATGAAGTGCAGCACGCCAGGCCTCCCTGTCCATCACCAACTCCCGGAGTCCACCCAAACCCATGTCCATTGAGTTGGTGATGCCATCCAACCATATTAAACCATATAACAGTCAAGTATTAAATTAATGAAGTACAAATTAAACATACTTTACTGACTTTTTACTCTATTTTCAAACACTTCAAATTTTTCAGTATTTTATTGATTTAATATATTATATTTGCACTCTTTCTTACATTTTCATCTACTTCTAATTCGGTCTGGGTTGGGGCTACTGGCAATGGGACTCCTGAAGGATCAACTTTTAGTAATCGCATTGACCTTCTACATCCAGTTCCATTTTCTTTTTTCTTGGGTTTCTTCCTAAAGAGTGGAAGGAAAATCATGTTATACTCATAAATGAGTTATATGTATTTATTACTACCAAAGAGAAAACTTCTAGTAGTGTATCTCACACATATAGTCAAACACTGCAAAGATATATATACATACCTACACTAATTTTAATTTAAAGTTTGGAAACACGTAACTATTCACTATGGGGAGGTAAGGGATATTAAATTAAGACATACATATTTAGTCAACTATTAAGCAGCCATAAAAAAGAATGAAATAGATCTCTATGTGCGACGACATGAACCCTAAAATATAAGACGCATAAGAGAAGGTACAGTATATGTTGAATATTGTTACATTTGCTTTTTCACAAAATACATACATGTACATTTGTAACTGGTGAGATTACCAATGGAAGAATATCCATGAAAATATTAACAGTGGATTACTCTAGGAAGAAGGGTGGAGAACTAAGGTTCAAACTTACAAAAAAAAAAAAAAGACAACTATTTCATTGCATTTGCTTCCATATAGTTTACCTTGTAAAATCATAGATACCCTACTTTTTATTTATTATTTTTTCATTTAAAAAAGTAGTTCAGAGGCTTCCATGGTGACTCAGTGGTGGGGAATACACATGCCAATGCAGGGACGGAGGTTCAATCCCTGGTTTGGGAAGATTCCACCTGCTATGCAACAACCAAGCCTGTGTCCTGCAGCTATTAAAGCTCACAGCCTAGAGCCTGTTAATTGCAATTACTGAACTCATGAACCAAGACAACTGAACTCACGCACTTCAAAATACATGCTCTGTAACAAGAGAAAAAAAAAAACCTGTGCACAACAAAGACCCAGCACGGCCAATAAATGAATAAATAAATAAAATTAAAATTAAGCAATTATGAAATAAAAACAATGTGCTTTTGGACTTCCCTAGAGGTACAGTGGATAAGAATTCCTCCTGACAACACAGGGTATACGGGTTGGATCCATGCTCAAGGGAGATTTCACGCTGCAGAGAAAGAAACTAAGCCTGTGTGCCACAACCACTGAGCCCACGTGCCGCAACTACTGGAGCCTGCTTGCCAAAAGTCTAGGCTCCACAACAAGAGAAGCCACCACAAACAGAAGCACACACACCACAGCGAAGAACAGACCCTACTCACAGCAACTGGAGAAAAGCCTGCCCAGCAACAAAGACCCAGCAAAGCCAGAAGTAAATAGACTAAATAAAACTATGAAAAAATAATTATCACCAGCCAAAGTTAATTTTTAAAAACAGTTCAGAACTACCCTGGTGCCTTTTTGTCCGACATCTTAGCGAGGCAGCAGTGGTTGCAGCTGCTCTCCGGGCTTCGCTATGCCGCCCAAGGACGACAAGAAGAAGAAAGATGCCGGAAAGTTGGCCAAGAAAGACAAAGATCCAGTGAACAAATCTGGGGGCAAGGCCAAAAAGAAGAAGTGGTCCAAAGGCAAAGTTCAGGACAAGCTCAATAACCTAGTCTTGTTTGACAAAGCAACATATGACAAACTCTGTAAAGAAGTTTCCAACTATAAGCTTGTAACTCCAGATGTGGTCTCTGAGAGACTGAAGATTCGTGGTTCCCTGGCCAGAGCGGCCCTTCAGGAACTCCTTAGTAAAGGACTTATTAAACTGGTTTCAAAGCACAGAGCTCAAGTGATTTACACCAGAAACACCAAGGGTGGAGATGCCCCAGCTGCTGGTGAAGATGCATGAACAGGTCCCACCAGCTGTACATTTTGAAAAATAAAGCTTTATTAAATTAAAAAAAAAAAAAAGAACTACTCTGGTGATACACTGGTTAAGAATCCATCTGCCAAACAAGGGGACACAGATTCCATCCCTGGTCTGGGAAGAGTCAACATGCCACGGAACAACTAAGCCCATGTGCTGTCACTCCTGAAGCTCTCGCTCTAGAGCCTGAGTTCCAACAACTAAGCCCACGCGCCACAGCTCCTGAGCCAGCGTGACCAACAGCCCAAATTCTGCAACAACAGAAGCCAATGCAATGATAGGATCACGCACCACAACTAGAGAGTAGCCCCCACTCTCAGAAACTAGACCCAAAAAAGCCTGGGCAAAGCAACAAACATCCAGCACGGTCAGTAAGTAAATAATAAATAAAATAAAAAATTTCACATAGACAACATGCTGCAATCATGAAATAAAAATAATGTGCTTTTGGACGTCCCTTGTGGTTCAGCAGATAAGAATGTTCCTCCCAATGCAGGGAACATGGGTTCAATCCCGACTCCAGGAAGACTCCAGAGCAACTAAGCCTGTGAGCCACAACTACTGAGCCCCCTTGCCGCAACTACTGAAGCCCACTTACCAAGAGCCCACATGCCTAAACTACTTAGAGTTACAAATTCCAGTTCCAAAGCTAAGACTCCACGCTCCCAATATATGGCGCCAAGGTTCAGTCCCTGGTCAGGGAATGAGAATCCACACATCACAACTAAAAGATCCCACATGGACAACTAAGATCCAGTGCAGCCAATTAAATAATAAAAATAAAATAAGTATTTTTAAAAACCAAAAGACAAGCTCCAGGGAAAACTGGACAGCTACAGATAAAATTATGAAATTAGAACATTTTGTCATAACCATATACAAAAATAGACTCAAAATGGATTAAAGACTTTAATATAAGACCTGAAACCATAAAACTCCTAGATGAAAACATAGGTAGTACACTCTTTGACAGTGGTCTTAGAAATATTTTTTAGATATGTCTCCTCAGGCCAAGGGCAGCAAAAGCAAAAAATAAAATGCAACCTAATGAAACTTAAAAGCTTTTACACAGCAAAGGAAACCAACAAAATGAAAATGCAACCAACTGAAGGAAAGATTTTTGAAAATGATATAAACGGTTAATATGTGGGGACTTCCCTAGCAGTCCAGTAGTTGGTTAAGACTCCAAGCTTCCATTGCAAGGGACATAGGTTCAATCCCTTGGGGAACTAAGATCCTGCATGCCATAGGGCACAGTCAAATAAAAAGGTTAATTTCCAAAATATATGAACAGCTTACACAATTTAATATATTTTTAAAAATCTGATTAAACAATAGGCAGAGGATCTGAACAGGCATTTTTCCAAGGGAGAAATACAGATCGTCAACAAGCATAAATTAAAAGATCAGAACTACCATATGATCCAGCAATTCCACTTCTAGGTACTTATGCAAAGAAAACAAAAACACTAGTTCAAAAAGATACATGCACCCCAACATTCATAGCAGCATTTTTTATAACAGCCCAGTTATGAAAGCAACCTAAAGGTCCATCAACAGATGAGTGGATACACACACACACACACACGAATACTACTTAGCCATAAAAAAGAACAAAGTTTTGCCATTTGCAACATGACTGAATCTGGAGGGTAGTACGCTTGATGAAATAAATCAGACAGAAAAAGACAAATACTGTGTGTTATCACTTACACATGGAATTTAAAACATAAAATGAATGAATATAACAAAACAGAAACACACTGACAGATACAGAGAACAAATTACTGGTTACTGGTAAGGAGAAGGAAGAGAGGAGGAGGAATATAAGGGTACGGGAGTAAGAGGTAGAAACGACTTTGTAAAAAAATAAGCTGTAAGCATATATTTATAGCACAGGAAATACAGCCAATATTTTATAATAACTATAAAAGGAGTATAATCTATAAGAATTTAAAATGACTATGTTGTACACCTGAAACTAATACTGTAAATAAACTATACCTCTATTTTTTAATTAAAAATAAAAATAATTTTAAAAAAGATACGCCACAGAACAAACAAAAACAAACCAGGGTGGTCCACACAAAAACCTACACATATGTTTATAGCAGCTTTGCTTACAACTTGCCAGACTGGGAAGCAACCAAGATATCCTTCAACAGACCAATGGACAAATAAACTGGGGTATTTCCAGACAACAGAAAATTCAGTTCAGTCAGTCAGTGTCCAACTCTTTGCGACCCCATTGACTGTAGCACACCAGGCTTCCCTGTCCATCACCAACTCCCGGAGCTTGCTCAAACTCACGTCCATCAACTCAGTGATGCCATTCACCTATCTCATTCTCTGTTGTCCCCTTCTCCTCCTGCCTTCAATCTTTCCCAGCATCAGGATCTTTTCCAGTGAGTCAGTTCTTCGCATCAGGTGGCCAAAGCATTGGAATTTCAGCACCAGTCCTCCCAATGAATATCTAGGGTAGATGTCCTTTAGGATTGACTGCTTTAATCTCCTTGCTGTCCAAGGGACTCTCAAGAGTCTTCTCCAATATCATGTTTCAAAAGCATCAATTCTTCGTCGCTCAGCTTTCTTCACAGTCCAACTCTCACATCCATACATGACTACTGGAAAAACATAGCCTTGACTAGACGGAACTTTGTTGGCAAAGTAATGTCTCTGCTTTTGAATATGCTATCTAGGTTGGTCATAACTTTTCTTCCAAGAAGCAAGCATCTTTTAATTTCATAGCTGCAGTCACCATCTGCAGTGATTTTGGAGCCCCAAAAAATAGTCTCTCACTGTTTCCATTGTTTCCCCATCTATTTGCCGTGAAGTGATGAGACCAGATGCCATGATCTTCATTTTCTGAATGTTGAGTTTTAAGCCAGCTTTTTCACTCTCCTTTTTCACTTTCATCAAGAGGCTCTTTAATTCTTCTTCACTTTCTGCCATAAGGGTGGTGTCATCTGCGTATGTGAGGTTATTGATTTTTCTCCTGGCAATCTTGATTCCAGCTTGTGCTTCATTCAGCCCAGCATTTTGCATTATGTACTCTGCATATAAGTTAAATAAGCAAGATGACAATACACGGCCTTTCAGTTAAGTTCAGTCACTCAGTCGTGTCCAACTCTTTGCGACCCCATGAATCGCAGCACGCCAGGCCTCCCTGTCCATCACCAACTCCCAGAGTTTACTCAAACTCATGTCCATCGAGTCAGTGATGCCATCCAGCCATCTCATCCTCTGTCTTTCCCTTTTCCTCCTGCCCCCAATCCCTCCCAGCATCAGTCTTTTCCAATAAGTCAACTCTTCGCATGAGGTGGCCAAAGTACTAGAGTTTCAGCTTTAGCATCATTCCTTCCAAAGAATTCCTAGGGCTGATCTCCTTCAGAATGGACTGGTTGGATCTCCTTGCAGTCCATGGGACTCTCAAGAGTCTTCTCCAACACCACAGTTCAAAAGCATCAATTCTTCAGCACTCAGCCTTCTTCACAGTCCAACTCTTACATCCATACATGACCACAGGAAAAACCATAGCCTTGACTAGATGGACCTTAGTCAGCAATGTCTCTGCTTTTGAATATACTATCTAGGTTGGTCATAACTTTCCTTCCAAGGAGGAAGCATCTTTTAATTTCATGGCTGCAATCACCATCTGCAGTGATTTTGGAGCCCAAAAAATAAAGTCTGACACTGTTTCCACTGTTTCCCCATCTATTTCCCATGAAGTGATGGGACCAGATGCCATGAGCTTAGTTTTCTGAATGTTGAGCTTTAAGCCAACTTTTTCACTCTCCACTTTCACTTTCATCAAGAGGCTTTTTAGTTCCTCTTCACTTTCTGCCATAAGGGTCGTGTCATCTGCATATCTGAGGTGATTGATATTTCTCCCGGCCATCTTGATTCCAGCTTGTTTCTTCCAGTCCAGCGTTTCTCATGATGTACTTTGCATATAAGTTAAATAAGCAGGGTGACAATATACAGCCTTGACGTACTCCTTTTCCTATTTGGAACCAGTCTGTTGTTCCATGTCCAGTTCTAACTGCTGCTTCCTGACCTGCATACAGATTTCTCAGGAGGCAGGTCAGGTGGTCTGGTATTCCCATCTCTTGAAGAATTTTCCACAGTTTATTGTGATCCACACAGTCAAAGGCTTTGGCATAGTCAATAAAGCAGAAATAGATGTTTTTCTGGAACTCTCTTGCTTTTTCCATGATCCAGCAGATGTTGGCAATTTGATCTCTGGTTCCTCTGCCTTTTCTAAAACCAGCTTGAACATCAGGAAGTTCACGGTTCATGTATTGCTGAAGCCTGGCTTGGAGAATTTTGAGCATTACTTTACTAGCATATGAGATGAGTGCAATTGTGCGGTAGTTTGAGCATTCTTTGGCATTGCCTTTCTTTGGAACTGGAATGAAAACTGACCTTTTCCAGTCCTGTGGCCACTGCTGAGTTTTCCAAATTTGCTGGCATATTGAGTGCAGCACTTTCACAGCATCATCTTTCAGGAACTGAAACAGCTCAACTGAAATTCCATCACCTCCACTAGCTTTGTTCGTAGGGAGGCTTTCCAAGGCCCACTTGATTTCACATTCCAGTGTCTGGCTCTAGATGAGTGATCACATCGTCATGATTATCTGGGTCGTGAAGATCCTTTTTGTACAGTTCTTCTGTGTATTCTTGCCACCTCTTCTTAATATCTTCTGCTTCTGTTAGGTTCAGACCATTTCTGTCCTTTATCGAGCTACCCCACGTCCGAGGCCAGGGGTGGCGGCCGAGAGGAGCCACCCTACATCTGAGGCCAGGGGAGGCGGCCAAGAGGAGCTACCCTGCGTCCGAGGTCAGGGGCGGCCGGGAGAAGCCACCTCGCGCCGGAGGCCAGGGGCGGTGGCCCTGAAGAGCCACCCCGCACCCGAGGCCAGGGGCGGCGGCCAGGAGGAGCCACCCCGAAGCTGGAGGCCAGGGGCAGCGCCTGAGGCCAAGGGCGGTGGCCGGCGCAGGAGGGCCTAGAGGAGCTATCCCACATTGAAGGTCAGGAAGGGCAACGGTAAGGAGATACCCCTTGTCCAAGGTAAAGAGCAGTGGCTGTGCTTTGCTGGAGCAGCCGTGAAGAGAGACCCCACGCCCAAGGTAAGAGAAACGTCAACTTTACAGATAAGGAAAGAAAGATTATATAAACTGTCCAAAGTTAATACCACAGTTATAAGTTGCTAAATTGAAACTTGAAATCAAGTTTGCCAAATTTCAAAAGTTATGCTCTTTTTTCTATATAACTGCTGCTCTAGCTGCTGGATACTAATCTTTATACAACTATTAAGTGCTGGAACTTTGTGACTTAGGTGATTTAGGAAAAAAAATCACTAATCTTTGCTAATAAAATAATATACAAAGGGAAGTCAGATCCCACATGCCACACTGAGCAGCAGCCAAAAATATACAGATGTATGCAAATATAAAGCTAATGATCAACTGACAACAGCACAGCTGCTATTATCTTTCAGTGTCAAACACTTCTTGGTTCCTCTTGTAACAATTTTTCACACTTGCAAATACCTGGTCATAATTAAAGGTTCACGTTTTCTCAAGCTAGTTGACCTATACCAGAATCAAATCAATTAAATGATGTTACATTAGCATCTAGTACTAAAACAATGATTTAATGATGCCAAGATTTTCAGTTTCTTCATTTATACATAAGTATTATTAAAATGAAGAGAAGAGAACCTAAGGCACCCTGGAGGTCAAATCCTGAAGCTTCCACTTAAAAGCTGATCTTTTTTTTAACCTTTTTTTTTTTTTGGCCATGCCACATGGGATGTGGGCTATTAGTTCCCCAATCAGGGATCGAACCAGCACCCCCCGCATTGGAAATGGGGAGTTCTTAACCACTGGACTGCTGGGGAAGTCTTTAAGAGCTACTCTGACCTTAAGCAAATGACTTTACCTCTTTGAGTCTGTTTTATATCTCACAAAATTTTTGCCAGAATTAAATGAGATAATATAGGATGTTAGGTCCTATTATCTATAGGACCTAAAAAATTTTTAGGTCACTGCATTGTATTTCAGAGAAGGAAATGGCAACCCACTTCAGTATTCTTGCCTGGAGACTCCCACAGACAGCAAAGCCTGTGTCCCTAGGGTCGCAAAGACTCGGGCACGACTGAAGCGACTTAGCATGCATGCATGGTATTTCACTGATGTGCAACAAATGTTCATTTCCTTCCTATATTCTAGGAATGGGAAAGAAAAAACAAAAAAATAAAGTAGAGGAATCTTTAAAAACAGTTTTTTTAGGGAAAAATAACAACAATTTAGTGGTAAAAAAAGATTTCTCTCAGAGTTCCCTGGTGGTATAGTGGATAAGAATCCACCTGCCAATGCAGGGGACATGGGTTCGATCCCTGGTCCAAGAAGATTCCGCATGCCATTGAGTAACCAAAGCCCGGGTGCCACAACTACTGAAGCCTGTGTGCCTGGCACCCATGTTCCGCAACAAGAGACGCCACTGCAATGAAAAACTCATGCACTGCACCTAGGGAACAGCCCGTGCTTGCCACAATTAGAGAAAGCCCACGTGGCAATGAAGACCCAGTACAACCAAAAAATATTATAGCTATTTTTAAAAAAAGATTTCCCTCCATTAGCAGCGTAATAAATATAAATAAAATTCAGTCCTCAAGACTTTATTTCCTCTACAGTCCTTTGATGACGATGAGAACTTTAGAGTTATTAAAAGGTAGTATCCCCTCAGAGATATAAACGATTAAACCAAACTACTGTTTCTGATCTGCTACCTATTGTACTATGTAGAACCATTTTTTCAAATTATAAAACAACTCAGCAACATATCATGGTATAGGAAATGTAAACCCCATCTTTTACCTTTTGGATTCAGGAGGCTGTCTCTTCTTTATCATTTCTCGGAGCCTTGCAGCTGACTATAAAATACACAAAACATAATACATGTAAAAATACTATCGTATAAAAAAATAATACTGTAACTACATAGCTTACCTTCTAAAACATTTGAGTATCTGCTACTATATGCACACTAAGCCAAGATCTATACAGGAAGTAAAGAACCTTGAGATGTGACAACTGCTCTTGGCAGTAGACATGAGACAAATATACTATCAATAATAAAGAGAAGTATATAATACTATCTAAAGTACTAACATTCTGATTCCTGGGCCCAGGCTACTAACAAGTTTACATAAGTAAACATTTATTAAATATACTATTACAAATTTCCACTTCTACTTCAGGCAACCCTTTGTGGGTGTTTTCCAGAAA
This sequence comes from Budorcas taxicolor, assembly GCF_023091745.1. Lineage (NCBI taxonomy): Eukaryota > Metazoa > Chordata > Mammalia > Artiodactyla > Bovidae > Budorcas > Budorcas taxicolor. The sequence continues at coordinate 59,336,394 of NC_068930.1, read as the reverse complement.
AGTTACAGGTTATACTTCCATAAATCAACAGTAATTTCTGTTAACTAAAGTCAAAATCAGAGATATTTTTGTCTCCATTTCTGATGAATTTTCAACTGTTAGTGAGTGACTCAGCAATTTAGTGCCTTATATTAACTCACCCTCCCTCCTCAAGATGCAAATACACACTGAATATTTAGGAATCTGGTATGCCCAGAAACTATTTAATAAAGCCAAGGGTTTAATGTATTTTGGGGGGAAACATCACACACCCTCCTGGACAGCTCTTCGCACACACACAGAAGCTTGACCGCAGTGTGAAGACCTTCAATGTAAATTATATCTTTAGTAATAATGATTGGAAAACATTAGCATACTTATGGCCATTAACCCTTAAAGCTTCCAATACTAACCATATTCTCTATTCTTTTTTTCAATTTTGGCCGTGCCTCAAGGAGTGTGGGGTCTTAGCTCCCTGACCAGGGATAGAAAGGAGTGAGGGGAAGCTTCCAATTACAGCTTTAATACAACAGTTTAAAAAAAAAAAAAAGTGTCTTTGGAATCAATAAAACACAGTAAACTGTATAAAGTGCAAATCTTGCTAATTTTACCCACCCTCATTTGACACTATGAAACCTGATACTATGAGTATTTTATTGACCTACTAGCAAGAGGAATAGTATCTCAGTTTAGATTAGAAACTTCAAACAAACCTCAGACAACTGAAGAGAAGCAAAAAAGTTTGCATTTTCTGATATGTTCTTCAGTCTCTTCCTTTCGTATGGTGACAGTTCTGAAAAATCATCCTATAAAATCACACCAAAAAGATTCTGTTATTTACATAATCCACAGCAGAAATACCTCACAAAACTAGTTGTTGTTTTCTCCACCTGTATATGTTCCTTCAAATTGCACCTACTATGGTTATTTTATGTTACCTTACCAAACAGCATATAAACTTCGCTGCACAGGATACTGATACAAAGAGTTTGGGTTTGGGATAATTGCAGGATACATGCACCGCTTCCCAATTAAATAACAAGCGATCTGATATCAGAAGTCAAGTAGGATAGCCCAACAGCACATTACTTTCTACAGGCCCTTAACTGTATTGTTTCACAAAGTGACCTTTTTATTAAACAAAACAAGAAAGAACTCAAAGCCAGAAATTTTCAAATTCACTGAGATGATTAAAGAAATTCAATAAAAAAGAGAATCACATGAGCAGAAAAGACAGTTTTAAACTAGAGAAGCTTAGAGGTCCAATATCCAACTAAAATAGTTATTGTGGGGTGGGGGGGAAGGAGCAGAGAAAATGGAGGAGAGAAAATCATTAGAGAAATAACACAAGAAAGCTTCTCAAAACTGAAGAAATGAGTTTCCAGATTAAAAGGGCCCAACATGTATACAACACAATGAATGAAAACAAGACTCAAGCCCAGGCATATCATCACAAAATTTGTCAATACCTGAAGATGAGTGAAATAAAGAGAAGATCCCAAAAGTTTGCAGAGGGAAAAACAGACCACAAAGAACCAAGAATGATAACGTCACAATATCCAGGAAGCTAGAAGACAAAGGAAGAATATGTTAAAACTGTTAAGGAAAAATTATTTTCAACTTACAATTCTAAATCCAATAATGCCAACAATCAAATGTAAAGCATACAGACTTTTTCAGACATGCAAACAATCTGTCGGGCTGCCCAGGTGGTGCGAGTGTTGAAAAATCCACCTGCCAATGCAGCAGATGCAAGAGACCCAGGTTCAATCCTTGGGCTGGGAAGATCACCTGGAGAAGGAAAAAGCAACCCACTCCAGTATCCTTACCTGAAAAAATCCCATGGACAGAGGAGCCTGGCAGGCTACAGTCCATGGGGTCACAAAGAGCTGGACATGACACCACGACTAAACAACCACCACATACGGAATTACCTTTGTGTGAAACTAAGATCATGGCATCCAGTCCCAACACTTCATGGCAAACAGATGGTGAAAAAAGTGGAAACAGTGACAGATTCTATTTTCTTGGTCTCTAAAATCACTGTGGATGGTGACTATAACCATGAAATTAAAAGACGCTTGCTCCTTGGAAGAAAAGCTATGACAAACCTAGACATCGTATTAAAAAGCAGAGACATTACGTTGCCAACAAAGGTCCATATAGTAAAAGCTATGGTTTTTCCAGTAGTCATGTACAGATGTAAGAGTAGGACCATAAAGAAGGCTGAGCACTGAAAACTTGATGCTTTCAAACTGCGGTGCTGGGGAAGACTCTTGAGAGTCCTTTGGACTGCAAGGAGATCAATCCAGTCCATCCTAAAGGAAATCAACTCTGAATATTCACTGGAAGGACTGATGCTGAAGCTCCAATACTTTGGCCACCTGATGCAAAGAGCTGACTCACTGGAAAAGACCCTGATTCTGGGAAAGACTGAAGGCAGGAGGAGAAGCAGGCAGCAGAGAATGAGATGGTTAAATAGCACATCACTGACTCAACGGACATGAATCTGAGCAAACTTCAGGAGACAGTTAAGGACAGAGAATCCTAGCATGCTGCAGTTCATGGGGTTGCAAAGAGTCGGACATGAACAACTGAACAACAACAAATATATATACACACATACAGAATTATGACTTACTATGACTTAAACAGGTATGTGTATGTATCAATTTGACCAAAATGAAGATTTTTCTCACACAGATAATAGTGACAGCAAAGGTGAATGGTTATTTTGTCATTGCCTTGAACAATGCCTCTCAGAGGAAAACATTACCACCACCATCATCAGGGACCTTCCTAAGAATCTATCTTAAAATGCTGCATTTGGAGATCAAAGGAACAAAATTTAAATGATTCTAATTACCACAGGAAAAAATAAGAAATTTTATTAAGAAAAATCAGACTTTTTTCGAGGTATGCATCATTCCAACTATTCTCACCCATTATCTGTCCCTCCAGAACTTGCAACATCAAAGACCAAGCAAAGAATATCAAAGCGGACTCTCGAAGTAAATATATTATAGGAAACAGAAATGTTTTTAATCCCATTAATGTTTTATCTTCAGAGACACTTGAGCAGTTACTGCCTATATAAAATAAGAGGGAAAAAACAAAAGAAGAAAAATAGCTTGAATTAAAAATGTGCTGATGCCAAAAATTTACCAGCTGTATGAACACATATATAACGTTATCCAAATGATAAAAGTGTAGAGATGGAAAACAAATCAGTGGTTGCCAGGGGTTAAGGTTTGTGGGAAGGAGGGCCATGGGCTTAATTATAATGGGGTAGTCTAAAGGAGATCTTTGCAGAGATGGAACAGTTCTGTATCACAATTGTGCTGGTGGTTACATGGATCTACACATGTGATAAAATGATATAGAACGGGACACACACCTAGTACCAATATGAATTTCCTGGTTTTGATACTGCAATGTAGTTATTTAGGATGTACTCACTGGAGGAAATTTCCTGGTTGCCTAGTGGTTAGGACTCTGCACTGTCACTGCACTGGTTCAATTCATGGCCAGGGAACTAAGATGAGACAAGCTGCACAGCACAGCCAAAAAAGTTAATTAATTGATAAAAAATAAAATAAGATGTACTCATTGGGGAAAAACTGGGTGAAGGGTAAATGAGACCACTCTGTACTATTTTTGCAAATTCCTATGAATCTGTTAAGCACTTTGAAATAAAAATCTTAAGAAATATACATTTCTCAGCTAACATCATACTTAACAGTGAAAGACTGAAAGCTTTTCCCCTAAACTCAGGAACAAGATAAATACGTCTGCTCTCACCACTTCTATTCAACACTGTACTGGAAGTTCTAGCCAGGGCAATTAGGCAAAAAAGGAAATAAAAAGACATCCAGATTGGAAAGAAAGAAATATAACAATCTTTACTGCCAATGACATGATCTTATGTGTAGAAAATCTTAAAGAATCCACACACAAAAAAAATGAGAGTAAATAATCTCAGCAAAGTTGTAAGATACAAGATCAATATACAAAAATAAGTTGTGTTTCTGTACATTAGCAATGAACAATCAGAAAATGAAATTAAGAAAAAAATACCATAATAGTATCAAAAAGAATAATATATTTTGGGGACTTCCCTGGTGGTCCAGTGATTGGGTGTCTGCCTGCCAAACGGATGTGGGTTCCACCCCTCATCCAGGAAGATCCCACAGGCTGCAGGGCAACTAAGCCCTCAAGATACAACAAAGGAAGCCACTGCAATGGGAAGCCCATACACCACAACTATACACAGCCAACAAAGTCCCAGTGCAGCCACAAATATATATAAAACATTTTTTTAAAAGAATATACTTTGACACAAATTTAACCAAAGAAGTGAAAGACTTGTGCACAGAAAATTATAAAACATTGAAAGAAATTAAAGAAAATCTAAATAAGTTGAAAGACAGTTCATACACTGAAATACTTAATATTTTTTAAATGGCAATATTCCCCAAACTGATCTATAGATTCAGTACAATCTGTCAAAATTTTAAATGTCATTTTTGCAGATATGGATAAGCTAATCCTAAAATTCATACGTAAATGAAAGGAACCCATAATAGCCAAACCATCTTGAAAAGAATCAAGTTACAAGACTCACACTTCCTGATTTCAAAACTTAGTACAAAGCTACAGTACTTTGGCCACCTGATGCAAAGAACTGACTCATTGGAAAAGACCCTGATGCTGGGAAAGATTGAGGGCAAGAGGAGAAGGGGGTGACAGAGGATGAGAAGTTGGATGGCATCACTGACTCAATGGACATGAGTCTGAGCAAACTCTGGGAGAAAGTGTTGGACGGAAAAGCCTGGTGTGCTGCAGTTCATGGGGTCGCAAAGAGTCGGACACGACTTAGCAACTAAAGAACATTAACAGTATTTAAAAGAGTGTGGTACTGGCATTCGGATAGGCAGATAGATCAACTGAATAAATCTGAGTCTAGAAATAAATCTATACACCTATGGTGAATTTATTTTCATTAAGGAAGTCCAGACCATTCAATGGGAAAGAAGAGTTTTGACAACAAATTGCTCTAGGACAAATGTATATCCACATGCAAAAGTATGAGTTTGGATCCCTATCTCATGTCATATATAAAAATTAACTCAAAATGGATCAAAGACTTAAATTTAAAAGCCAGAACTACAAAACTCTCAGAAGAAAATATATGTGTAAATCTCCATCAACCTGGATTTGGCAGTGGTTTCTTAGATATGACATCAAAGCATCAGCAACAAAAGAAAAAATAAACTGGACTCAGATTAAAACTACTGATAACATTTCTAACAATTAAGTTTAAGGACTTCCCTGGTGGTCCAGGGGTTGGGAGTCTGTCTGCCAGTACAGGGGACATGGGTTCAATCCCTAGTTCAAGAGGACCCCCCATGCCATGGAGCAACCAGATCCATGCAACACAACTACGGAAGCCTGTGTGCCTAGAGCCGATGCCCCACAAGAGAAACCACAATGAGAAGCCCACACACAACCAAGAGTAGTCCCCATCTGCCACAACCAGAGAAAGCCCACGCACAGCAATGAAGACCAAGAACGCATAGAGCAGCCAAAAATAAAAATAAATTTTTAAAAATTTAAATTAAAATTCAAAGCGTTTGTACAAAGGACACTGTCAAGAAAGGGAAAACAAAGTCCCAGAATGGGAGAAAATATTTGCAAATAATATACCTAGGAAAGATCCAGTGTCCAGAATATATAAAGAACTCTTACAATTCAACAATAAAAAGACAAAAAAAAAAAAAAAAGGACAACTTAATTCTTTTTTAATTTTTTAACTGAAGAATAATTGCTTTACAGAATTTTGTGGTTTCCTGCCATACATCAACAATAATCAGCCATAGGTACATCCACGTCCCCTCCCTCTTGAACCTGCCTCCCACCTCCCTCCCATCCCACCCTTCAGCCTGTCACAGAGTCCATCTGCCTTCCCTGAGTCACACAGCAAAGTCCCATTGGCTATTTTTTTACATATGGTATTGTAAATTTCCATGTAGCTCTTTCCATACATCTCACCTTCCCCCTCCTCCCCTCCCCCAACATCCATAGGTCTGTTTTTTCTGTTCCTCCATTGCCACCCTGAAAATAAATTCATCAGTGCCATCTTGCTAGATTCCATATATAGGCGTCAGTATACAATATTTGTTTTCTGACTTACTTCACTCTATAATAGGTTCTAGGTTCATCCACCTCTTTAGAACTGACTCAAATGCGCATGACCTAATTTTTTAAATCGACAAAGGACTTAAATAGACATTTTTCCAAAGTACAAATTGCAAGTATGCACATGTAAAGATGTTCAACATCGTTAGTCATTAGAAAAATGCAAATCAAAACCACAATGAGCTACCACTTCACATCCACTAGTAAGGCTATAACCAAAATAGTTAAGGACATTACGTTAAGTGAAATTAACGGTCACAAAAAGACAAACATTGTATGATTCCACTTATATATGGTACCTATAGTAGTCAAATCCATAGAGACAGAAAGAAGACTGGTTAGGGGCTGAAGAGGTGGGGAATGAGGAGTCTTTTAATGGGTATGGGCACGTGTGCTAAGTCGCTTCAGTCGTGTCTAACTCTTTGCGACATTATGGACTGTAGCCCACCAGGCTCCTCTGTCCCTGGGGATTCCCCAGGCAAGAGTACTGGAATGGGTTGCCACGCTCTTCTCCAGGGGATCTTCCCAACCCAGGGATCAAACCTGCGTTTCTTACGTCTCCTGCACTGGCAGGCAGGTTCTTCACCACTAGTGGCACCTGGGAAACCCTTATGAGTATAGTTTCAGTTCTGCAAGATGAAAAGAGTTCTGGTTTTACAACTATGTACATTTACATAACACTACTGAACTGTACACTTAAAAATGGCAAAGAGGTAAATTCTACATTGTGTATTTTACTTCAATTAAAAATTTTAAATGTTACAAAAGACATAAGTATTGCTGAAGGTATACAGAGATTCGATTTTTTTTTATATATACATTGCTATTGGTTATGTAAAAATTGGGCAGTCACTTTGGAAAACAATTTGACAATGACTCAAAAAGCTAAACACAGTTACCCTATTTCACTCCAAGGTGTGTGTATGTACCCAAGAGAATGGAAAACATCACATAAAATCTCACAAGCAAATGCTCATGGCAGCATTATTGTTAACAGCAAAAAAAAAAAAAAGTGAAAACAACTCAAATGTCCATCAACTGATGAATGCATAAACAAAATGTGGTATATCCATCTAATGGAATAGTATTTAGCCATGAAAGGAAATGAAGTACCGATACATGCTACATGAATGAACCCTGAAAACATGCTAAATGAAAGAAGCCAGACCGAAAAAGCCATATATTGTATAATTCTACTTATATGAAATGTCCAGAATAGGCAAATATATAGAGATAGAAAGTAGTTAAGTGGTTTTCCAAGGCTGAGAGAGAGAGGGGGGTAAGGGTTTATAGTCACTACTGACAGGTATACAGTTTCTTTTTGGAGTGATAAAAATTTATGAAACTGGATAGTGATGATGGCTACACAGCTTCATGTATATATACAAAAAACACTGAATTATACACTTTAGTATATGTTATGTGAATTGTCTTAATAAATAAATATATGCTTGATGACAGAAACCAGATATTTACATAGTCTCAAAGTATCTTCCTCAAAGCATTCAGTAATTACCAAGGGAAAAATACTAAGTTTACATGGGAAAATCCTGGCAGACACCACTGTAGCTAAATGATGAAGGTCAACATCACCAGTAAAATATCAACAACATCATGTACACTCTGATATGAAACACTGAGGAGGGCACCTTCTCTTCTGTGGTATCCTTCCCCAAAATGCAAAATCTTAATCTGATCATGAGAAAATAGCAGATAAACCCAAACTGAGGGCTTCCCAGGTGGCTAAGTGGTAAAGAATCCACTGCCAAAGCAGAAGACTTGGGTTCAATCCCTGGGTCAGGAAGATCCCCTGGAAAAGGAAATGGCAACCCACCCCAGTAATTCTTGCCTGGGAAATCCCATGGACAGAAGAGGCTGACAGGCTATAGTCCATGGGGTCACAAAGGGTCAGACATAACCTACTGACTTAACAACAAAATAAACTGAGGGACATTATACGTCATTATATGTTTTTGATGTGACAAAAGCCATCCTTCATTTAGAAAGAAATAAGCTTATAAACTTAATACTGTTCCTAAAGCATGGTACCATAATTTTTTACCCCCAAATGATAATTAATGAAAGGGAAGAGAAAAAGAGAATAAAATGTTCTAAAAAAGATGTGAGATCTTTCAGCTTGTCATAAGAAAATATGCTGAGCACTTATGACTCTGTTTGACTATCTCCAGTATTCACTATCTCGTTCTAATTTCTGACCCTGTTTGTTGCTGTTGTTTAGTTGCTAAACCGTGTCTGACTCTTTCGAGACCCCATGAACTGTAGCCCGCCAGGCTTCTCTGTCCAAGGGATTTTCCAGGCAAGAATACTGAAGTGGATTGCCATTTCCTTCTCCAGGGGATCTTCCCGACCCAGGTATTGAACCCGAGTGTCCTGCATTGGCAGGCAGATTCTCTACCGCTGAGCCGTAGGGAGAAGCCCTATTTATTTTACATCAAAACAAAATCTGCTTTATATTAAGCCTCAAATACTCAGAATCTTAGAGTCTAAGAGGCAAAACAGACAATCCAGTCCACTGGCTCTCAAAGTACAGTCCTGGACCAGTCTCTAGGAAGCTATTTTAGACATTCAAATTCAACACTCACTCAAAACTTCTGAATCAGAAACAGGTGGTGAAGCCCTGCAATAGGGTTTTAACAAGCCCCCCAGGTAATTCTAATACAGGCTAAAGTTTGAGACCTATCAATCTTATCTAATTCCCTCATCACAGAAGTGACTTGCTTAAAGGTACAAGGTTTCTTAGGAGTGGCCATGCCTAAAACCTAGGCTTCCAACCCCCAGTCCAATGCATTTGACTTAGCCCACACTGTCCCACCACAGGTCCTAGTTCATTACAACACTGCCTCAATTATCCTATCTCCCTTTCCCTACCATCATTTTCTGTTCCAGTTCCATCTAGTTCTTACCATGTGACAGGGTCATAAAACCTGTCACTTTAAATGAGGTACAACATTCCTGGTAGGCAATAAGAGCCAAAAGAATTAGATGCTTAATTCCTTAAGCTGACTCGAACTATCATTTCAAACAGAATTAGTGTTTTTCATGTATCTTCTCTACTCTACCATTTGTCTCCTTTAAGTAATTAAGGGAATTATTCAGCACATCAAAGCAGTAAATTAATGGTGATTTTCCCACCTTAACATCAAGAGTTACTCAAGTACTATATGTCCTTTACAAGTCAACTTCTTCTGGTATACTATGCATAAACATGTAAAGGCAAGCAAGACACCATTAAGTAGGAGTAAGCTCAAAAATAAGAGCAGCAAACTGAGAAAGAAAGAGAAGCAAAGTCAATCCTCTCCTTCATAAATCAAAACCAAGAGCCCCCACCAAAAAAGAAAAAAACAGACAAATAAAACCAAGGAAATTATCTGTTGTACATTTAAAAAATAAAATTTCACTTAAATATAAATTAGATAATAAAATAATTTAAGCTAAAGAGGCCCTTGATAACCGTAGCTTAACAAAATTCCAAATTTTTAAGCATGAAAATTTGAATAAGCTAGTAATTAGATCCTTACCAGGCCTGGTGTGGTGTCTTCATCGCTGTCTCCTTCCTGGCTGCTTTCTGTATCAGGACTGAGAACCACTGTATCTGAAGGGCTCTTGTACTGCCACTTGCTTTCAGCATGAACATCCAAGTATGATTTTTGCAGAGTGGATTCTTCCTTGGAAGATGTGGCTTCCATCTTTGGAGTTAAAATCCTTCTGCAAGTTTTCTTTATTTCAGCTTTCTTAGATTTCTTACATGTCACTTCATTGTTAGAATTCTTATCTAATAGAGATTTGGGGCACTTAAGTTGGCCTGTATTGTAGTTACTGAGTGTAAAGGGGACAAGATACACCTTAGCTGTTTTTCCTAAAACTGTAGTCTGTACCGGTCTCAGAGATGTATCAGCAATGTTTTGGTTTTCCTTATATTCATTCACCTATTCAGGTCAATAAAGGAAAAGAGTATTAAAATTCCAGGTCCTTAGCCTTTTCTTACTCTTTACAACCCCACAGACTACAGCCCACTGGGTTCCTCAGTCCATGGGTTTCTCCAGGCAAGACCACTGGAGTGGGTTGCCATGCCCTCCTCCAGGGTTATCTTCCCAACCCAGGGATTGAACCCACTTCTGTCTCCCGCATTCTCAGGCAGGTTCTTTAGCACTAGCACCACCTGTGAAGTCCCACAGATCTGCGTAAATAAATCTAATTCCTATTTCATAATAACAACATAAATCCCAGCTGACAGCCTGTAAGGAAACTTTTTTCCCTCCAAAATCTAGATACCTAATTCATTACATTAATTATTATACTGGGCACTGACCCATGAGTCTGCCAGACCAATAATAAAAACGACTACAATTTGTTATTGAGGAAACTGAGTAACTGGAATTGTTCCAAAGAGTGGGAAACTGACCAAAATGACCGCAAAAACAAACACAGACTTCCTGATCCCAGCCTGACACTATTTCTGGGGTTACTGACAGGCATCTTCCTTGGGGCTAAAGGCCCAGTTTCCATAGAGGAAAACCAGGACAGGCATCCCCGCTTATCTTTTGAAGCAACACCCGGAAAAACCCAAAACCCGTTACACTGAGAGATGCCCCAAAGAGCAGGAAATAGTTTTGCAGCGAGGCGGTGCCGGTTGGCAAGTCCTCCCCGGCCTATGCCAGGCATATCCCTCACGAAGAATGAGGGAGCAACACACCCGAAAGGGACAAGCCGTTTCTCACATTCACCTGAAGTCGCTGTCTGGAGCCCCCCTTCTGCTCAGCCTCCGCGCGGGACCCAGACATCTTTCCGCAGCGCGACCGCTGGCGTCTTCCCGCCAAGACTGCGGCGAGAGGCGGGGAAGAGTGGAGATGGGAGGGGCGAGGAGGAGCCCTGCGCCCGGGAGGCTCCGGCTCCGCCAGCGAAGGCGGGCGCCCATCCCAGCCGACGGGAGGGGGAAGGGGCACGGGGCGTTACATTCTCGCCTAGGTAGCAAGCTTGCCAGCCTCACCCCAAACTCAAATTCTTTAGGGAAGCGAAGGGACCGAATCGCCATTTTTACCTTGGATCCCGGTGGTTTTTGACGCTGCTGATGCTTGTATCTTACTTTGAAAAACACTTGCGCTTCTCCTAAAGAAAAACCACCTCGCCTAGCAATGTGAGCCTGGAAAAGATTCAGGGGCATTTAGTTGCCAGATGAACTAGAGAAGAAATGAAATCAACCTGCAGGCTTTACCTCGACCCGATGGTTCCTTATGATTCCCCCCCACCACCACCACCAGAAAATTATGCCCTATGGCTGTCGTATTCTCCTAGGAAGGGAAGTATTTTGATTCCCCGCCCCCCCCCACCCAAGAGCTGATAAGGTGGTTTAAACTTCACCCACCAGTTAACTAAGATTCTAGTGATGGCCTTAAAAAATCCAAGGACAGGAGGACAGTTTTAAATAACTTTTGTATCACAAATCATCATAAATAAGATTTTAGGACAATGTATTTCTTATAGTCATTGCCATATTAAAAGTTGTTTTGTTGTCGTTGTTTTCTATTTTCTGGGTTGCCAAGAGCAGAAAGAACTGCCTTCCCGTCAGATTTACTCCCTCGGGATAGCATAGTTTTGGAGCTAATAAATTTACAATACAAATTTCTATCAACTCTATTTTTACAGTCCTTCGTAGCTCAAAACTTGTGTCCTGCACTGTTCTTTGATTGAGACTTGCCCAATTTTATTTCTCCCAGCTGAGGCCCAATTGTAGAACAGGTGAAACCACTTGAGAAGTAATGCTACTAACAGTACCTTCAGGAAAGTTCCCTTCAGCAATTTTTCACTCCTGGACTCAAAAATTACTGATAAAATCACTTTTCACAGCACCTCATATATGCCATATTTCTGGCCTTCAAGATTTTGCTCATACTGTCCCTTCTCTCCGTACACAGCAGTTATAAAATCTTTTCTACAGTGTTCTACCAACTAGCCTGTTTTTTGTTTTTGTTTTTAAACACGATCCACCTAGAAAATTGGGGCTATTTGTTCCTATTCTATTATAAACCCTTTCCGTTCAGTTCAGTCGCTCAGTCGTGTCCGACTGCTTGCGACCCCATGAATTGCAGCACGCCAGGCCTCCCATTGCTGCTGCTGTTGCTAAGTCACTTCAGTCGTGTCCGACTCTGTGCGACCCCATGGACTGCAGCCTACCAGGCTTCTCCATCCATGGGATTTTCCAGGCAAAGAGTACTGGAGTGGGGTGCCATTGCCTTCTCCGGGCCTCCCATTAAGACTTACTAAATAAAATTCAAGTTCCTGGAGGACACGAGCCTTTTAACAATATTCCATACTCCTTAGAGAGATCTAAGTGATGTAAACACCAGTGCTTAATAATTACTTACGGACTCATATACAAACATTCCGGCCAGGAATATGTTATAATAGGCAGTCTCCAGAAATGGACAGAACTGGAACGCTTAATAGTGTTCGGATTTCAGACACTATTCTAAGCTGCTTGGGGGATTTTTTTTTTTCTTGCCACTGGCCTAAATTACCACCACTTGCCCTCAAGTGACCAAAAAATACCTCACCACAATCCGCTCAGCCTCATCAACTGAGCTAATCAAGTGCTGTTAACGGAATTTCTATTCCGATTAAACTCTGAGCTTTCAAATTTGACAATCTTTACAAACTGCAGTTCATTATCTCCTGAGTTTCATTATTCATCACTACCCTGTAATAGTCGGGTTTAGACCAACCTAACGAACAAAACCTTTACTTGAGACTTCCCTCGTCGCAGGGTCTTAACAGCAAATCCCAGTGGAACCAACTTCCAGCGGGGAAGACGCGTACAAACACTGCGAGACTGAGAACGCCGGGGCAGCCTATGGACATGCGCAGTAACAGACTCCACCTTCTAGTCGTAGGCGTCTAGAAGTCCTCCACAATCCCACAATCCTCTGGTCGTATACTTCCGGTTTTTCTAGTTCAGTCGAAGGTGGTGTTTCTATCAGTCGCGCAGCAGTTTCCAGTGGTCCTAGGAGGAGAGGGTTTTATCTGTTCGTTGACGTTGTAGCTGTTCACTTTGAAATCAGTCGAGTTTCGGGAGTCACCGCCGCTGTCGTCAACATGTCGGTCCCAAGCTCACTCATGAAACAACCGCCCATTCAGTCAACGGCTGGGGCCGTCCCGGTTCGCAATGAGAAAGGTACTGTGTTAAGCGGTTTTCCACTCGGATCTTATCTCTTTCGTCAGGATATTCCAAACTTACCCCGGGTCCACCACCTTATCCCCAGCGATCCTTAAGACCCTGCCCCTATTTCTTCGACTTTCCCCGTCAAACTCGGATCCGATCGCGTTGCTACTCATCTCCTTAGTAGAACCTGTGTGCTCTCTCCTCCACCAATAAGTTAAGCTAATATAGTGAATGCCTGCTATTTGCATGGCGTTGTGTAGCATACATTTTGTTGTCCATTGTCTGTTTATGGTGTTTTTATAACTCGTATCATTGTAATTACGTGTCCACCTCCGTCTACTACATCGTAAATCAATAACCTATTTGAGGCAAGAACTCTATCTTAAAACTTTTTATCCCTTTCAGCCATCACAGTGACTGTATTTGTTAAATTGAATACAAAATGGTGTAAAACAGTGGTGTAAGGAACTCATAGTCTGTAGATGTGAGACATGCAAAAAGAGGCACATTCTGAACAAGTTTATGGTCTTTCCCACCTATAAAACCTGTCACATAGGTGATATAAACGAAATGCTTTGGGAGGACAGAGAAGGAATAATCTCTTCAGATTGGAATATTTATCTTGATCTTTAAAGGATGGGTAGGATTCTAATGAGTGCAGATGGATGAAGGAAAACTGTACTTGTTTGGGGAGTCAGACTGAAAGTCCGAGTTTTTTCAGTAAAGTATTTGGAAAATAATGTCAGTTCTTTTTATCTTTTAAATATACAGTATCTATCTTTGTGCATTCTGCCTTTTGTTGTTTTTTCCTTAAGTCAGCATGACTTTGGAGAAGTGTCCTTTGGATACCTGAAGATCTCATTCATTCACTTTAACTGCTTGTTTAGTCGCTAAGTCCTGTCTGACTCTGGGACTCCATGGGACTGTAACCCACCAGGTTCCTCTGTCCTTGGGATTTCCCAGGCAAGATTACTGGAGTGGGTTGCCATTTCCTTCTCCAGGGGATCTTCCCTACCCAGGGATAGAACTGGTGTCTCCTTCATTGGCAGGTGGATTCTTAACCTCTGAGCCACCAGGGAAGCCCCTTTACCTGCTTATAAGTTCCACTGTATAATTAAACCACAGTTTGATCCCTGTTGAGGGACATTTAGTTGTCATTTTGTTACTTTTTTCCCTTTTACAAATAGTGCTTAAATATGTCTCTTTAGTGCACTTGTGTAAAAATTTCTACTAGGATAGTGTGAATCTATGTTGACACATCATTTATCATTCAGTCGGTAGTTTGCATTAAGATTCACTCTGATGTACATTCTATGGATTTGGACAAATGTATAGGGATATATATCCATCATTATGGTATCACACAGTATTTTCACTTAGTAATGTGCATTTTAAGTTTCCTGCATGTATTTTCATGGCTTGATAGCTCTTTTTGTTTTGTTGTTGCTGAGTAATATTCCATCATCTGGATGTACCATAGTTTACTTATCCATTCACCTCGTGAAGGACAGCTTGGTTGCTTACAAGTTTTGGCAATTATGAGCAAAGCTACAATAGATATCCATGTGCGGGTTTTTGTGTTTTGCTCCTTTGTATAAATACCAAAGAGCAGAAATGAGATCATATGGTAAGAGTATGCTTAGTTTTGTATGAAACCACCGAACTATCTTCCAAAGTGGTTGTGCCATTTTGCACTCCCACCAACAATCAATCAGAGTTCCTGTTGCTCCACATTCTTACCAGCATTTGGTATTGTCAGAGCTCTAGATTTTGGCCATTCTGTGTGTAGCAACATCTCATTGTATTTTTTTTTTTTAATTTGCATTCCCTGAAGACATATAAGGGCTTCCCAGGTGGCTCAGTGGTTTAAAAAAAATATTGCCAATGAAGAAAACAAAGGTTTGATCCCTGGATGAGGAAGAGACCCTGGAGGAGGAAATGGCAGCTCACTCCAGTATTCTTGCCTGGAGAATCCCCATGAACAGAGGAGCCTGGCGGGCTACAGTCCATGGGGTCGCAGAGTCAGACACGACTAAGCCACAGAGCATGCACGAAGACACAAAATGTGGACCATCTTTTCACATACTTATTTGCCATCTGTATATCTTCTTTGGCAAGGTGTCTGTTAAGGTCTTTTACCTCACCTTGTTCTTCAGAATTCTCTTGGCTCTTTTTGACCTCCTGTTCTTCCATATGATTTTAGAATCAGCCTGGGAACAGCTTTTAATGAAATTACATTAAAATTATAGAGCACAGGTCAGTTCAGTCGCTCAGTCGTGTCCGACTCTTTGCGACCCCATGAATCACAGCACACCAGGCTTCCCTGTCCATCACCATCTCCTGGCGTTCACTCAGACTCACATCCATCGAGTCCGTGATGCCATCCAGCCATCTCATCCTCTGTCGTCCCCTTCTCCTGCCCCCAATCCCTGCCAGCATCAGAGTCTTTTCCAATAAGTCAACTCTTCGCATGAGGTGGCCAAAGTACTGGAGCTTCAGCTTTAGCATCATTCCTTCCAAAGAAATCCCAGGGCTGATCTCCTTCAGAATGGACTGGTTGGATCTCCTTGCAGTCCAATGGACTCTCATTTATTGATTTACTCGGGCACAGTTGCCCTCTTCTCATCTTTGAACATGATACATTTCTTCATTTATTTTGATCTTTTATATCTTTAAAACAATTATATTTTATATTTTTCCTCCTATAGCCTCACACATCACTTGTTGAATTTATTCCTTAGTATCTTATAGATTAGCTGCTATTGTAAATAGAATTTTCTGTATTTTCTAATTATAGGTAGCCAGTGTACAGGTACATTTATTTTTGTCTAGCATTTATACACCTTTCTACTTGAATTTTTAAAGCTTCTCTGGTTATCTTGTATTTTCTACGTAAGTGATCATATTGGTTGCAAATTGTGGCAGTTTCTTCCTTATTAATTCTTACCTTTTATCTCTTTCTTTTCTTATTGCCCTGAAACCATAATACAGTGTTGATCAGAAGGTATAATAGGGACAACCTAACGATGCCTACTGTTTTTTAAAGGAGTGCTTCTAATATTTTATCATTAAATATAATGTTTGCTGTATCTGTTGTTAAGATTGTGTGACTGTAATTATATAAACTTTAAAAAGTACATTACTTTTCCCTCTGTTAATTTTCTAAGGTTAAACCATCCTTGTAGTCCTGGGCTAAATTTTAATTATGTCCCTATAGCTTAGAGGGGCTTCTTGGTTAGTTTTTATGTTGCCTGTATCTATGTTTGTAAATGAAGTCCACCTAAAGTTTTCCCTTGAACTGTCCAGCTTGGTTATCCAGGTTGTATTCATCTTAGAAAAGGTTTTGCTTAGTTTTCACTGTTTTTCTGTTCATTGGAACTGTTGTAAAAGACAGGTAATCTACTCTTGCAGGTTTGGTAGCACATAAGCTAAAAGAAAAGGTAGAAATAAAGATTAGAAGATGGAGTTATGTGGTAATAGATTATATAAAGACTGCCAGAGAAATATCTTGAGGAACTAAAAGAATGAACACTATTTTAATTTTATATTCCCACTTAAGTCACCCTTACTGTGTGCTGGGCACTGTTACAAATAATTCACTTAAGCATATAGTTAAGGTGGATGTAGTCTCGCTATTAGGAGGGACTTTGTATTGTTTCACTGCCCACCCTTCCTCCACTCATTGTACCCAAGCTAAACTTCATTATCATTAGTTTTGGTGTTCACAGGAATGCCTTCTCATGACTTGGCCTTTGTAGGAAAAAGATGTAGTTGAATAGATGGTTGGGTCAGGGCTCCTTCTCCGGCTTGGACCTGGTTTGCCAGGAATACAGGGCTTTTTCACCTGGAAAGGCCAAGGGTTGAAGGACATTGGGAAAGAGGTTACTGAAACGTAAGTTCTGTTTCTTACCCAGGTGAAATTTCGATGGAAAAAGTGAAGGTAAAACGTTATGTGTCAGGAAAGAGGCCAGACTATGCCCCTATGGAGTCCTCAGATGAGGAGGATGAAGAGTTTCAGTTCATTAAGAAAGCCAAAGAACAAGAAGCAGAGCCCGAGGAACAGGAGGAGGATTCATCTAGTGACCCTCGGCTGCGGCGTTTGCAGAACCGTATTAGTGAAGATGTGGAGGAGAGGTAATGACAAGGGTTATGTTATCCTGGGCGTCAACCCAGCAATAACTGCTAATACTTGAGTCGCACTTCCTGTGCACCAGGCACTGTTCCTGGTATATTACTTTAACTAATTGTTGTAATCCACATAATGACTTTATGAGGCTATGATTATCCCCATTTTTACAAGCCAGGAAACTAAAGCAGAGTGGGGTTTGGAAAATGACTCAAGGGGATTGAAAGCACAGATCGCTGGTTGGTTTGTTGTGGGGTCTTTTTCGCACAGAGATGTTTTCTAAAATTTGAGAAATTGATCTTTTCCAGGTAGTTATTCTACAAGCCAATGAGGAGAAATGATACTGATAAAATAGGAGGAAAGGACTGATGAGTGGTCTCATGTCAGAAAGGGACTCCTTCCAACGAAGGATTTTGTGTATTTTGTATTGACTGAGACATTACCTTACAGAGTAGCCAGAGGTTCCCAACTTTCACAGTTCATGTTCTCAGGAGTTCTTTCACAGAGCCTCTGGGCCCAGACAGTTCTCTTTATTAAGTAGTTAGAGCCAAATGATTTAATAAATATTTATGTCCTAGCAACTTAGGAACTTAAAAACTTTAATCCCTATAAAAGAAAAACCATTTTTATTTCATGTTTGCATAACCACAATTACTTACCTTTGGGGTTTGTGTGCCTCTTGGGCACTAACAGCTTCTCAAACCTTGGAGTCACCTTGGCACAGTCACTCATTTCCTGTTCTGTATTGACTTTCATGCAGAACTTGCTTTTTATCACAGCAGCCCAAAAAAAGTTTTATAAAGTCACGATACCATTGAAAGGAAACATAATGTGATCTGCTGTTAAAATTCAACTACTTTGAGCTTTACAATATATCCCAGTGCACTCATCTAAGCTTGGTACAGTGCCCCAGCATGCCTCAGCATACATGTAATGTTTTAGGTCCAACCTGACTATTTCTTCTGACACTTTGAGTTAGTTTCTTTAATCTGCACCTCAGTTTCCTCATCTCAAGGCTTCAGTACTAGTAAAAGGAAACATAATGTCCTGGTGCTCTGTGACTAAGGAAATGTCCTTTTTGAGAGGTTGGTATTACAGTCAGACACTGTCTTTCAGATTGGCTCGACATCGGAAAATAGTGGAACCTGAAGTGGTTGGAGAAAGTGACTCCGAAGTAGAAGGAGATCCTTGGCGCATGGAACGAGAAGATAGCAGTGAGGAAGAGGAAGAAGAGATTGATGAGGAGGTATGATTAAGGAAAGTGGGAAGTTCTTTCTGGGTGGAAGAAGAAATTAGGGCCAGTGCTCTTTTGTTGAGGCCTTAGAAGCACAAGATATCTGCTTTTGGCAGAAGTCTGATCCAGTGCTCCCTACTTGTTTTGGATAGGATTGAAATAGAGTGGTACTAAGTTGCATATACTCAACCAGAATTTGTTGAGCTTGATGAGGTAAGAATAAAAAGCCACTGCAGTGCACAGGCCGTTTGGCTGACCGGCTTGGACATGTAACTTGATAGGAAATAGAACGGCGCCGTGGCATGATGCGCCAAAGAGCACAGGAGAGAAAAAATGAAGAGCTGGAGGTCATGGAGGTGGAAGACGAGGGACGTTCTGGGGAGGAGTCCGAATCAGAGTCTGAGTATGAGGAGTACACAGACAGTGAGGATGAGATGGAGCCTCGCCTTAAGCCCGTCTTCATTCGGAAGTAAGTATGTCACATACCAGGCCTGAATCCACATAATTACTGCTTTCTGGGTCTGAAGACGGAAGCCTCTTTTCTCGGTCATGCTCTTTTGAAATGTAGGCACTAAGTAAAAGTCTTCTGTCCAGTGCCCCAGCTCAGCAGAGTGTTTGCTGAGGAATATCTTGGTATTGGGCTTCCCAAGTGGCTCAGCGGGTGAAGAACCCACCTGCCATTGCAGGAACCATGGGTTCGATCCCTGGGTTGGGAAGATCCCCTGGAGGAGGGCATGGCGACCCATTCCAGTATCCTTGCTGAAGAATCCCATGGACAGAGGCGCCTGGCAGGTTACAGTCGATGGGGTCGCAAGGAGTCAGACACAAGTGAAGCGACAGAGCATGCACACACGCATCTTGGTGGCAGTCTGAGTTAGTTTTCACATCTCCTTTCCCACTTAAAGAAAACACACCTGCCAAGGTCTTACATTATTTTAAATACAAAATCAAACTTAAGAGCAAATTCCTATTCCTTTCCTAATGGCTAGAAATCCTACAGTCCAGCAGGTTTCTTGATATTCAGGCAGTTCAAAGATGATGGAATTTTGATGTTCTAAAGACCGGAAATGATTCCCACTTTTAGCTCTTTGCAAATAATAGAGCCAGAGACCATTTGGCTCTGTCTGGTTTGAATGAGACTTGATTTAGGGAACAAGGAGCACCACTCTAAGGACTTTGGGCAATTAACAGGACCTCTGTGCTGCAGGAAGGACCGGGTGACAGTTCAAGAACGTGAGGCTGAAGCATTGAAACAGAAGGAGCTGGAGCAGGAGGCCAAACACATGGCTGAGGAGAGACGCAAGTACACACTCAAGGTGCTGGGCGTGGCTGTGAGGATTGAGTGTGAGGAGTTGTGTGTTTCGGTCTGTCTGAGGGAGAATGAGGAAGTCCAACAGTTGAACTGCTCTCCCTATCCAGATTGTAGAGGAGGAAACCAAGAAAGAGCTGGAGGAAAACAAGCGGTCTCTGGCTGCCCTGGATGCACTCAATACTGATGATGAAAATGATGAGGAGGAATATGAGGCCTGGAAAGTTCGGGAGTTAAAGAGAATCAAGAGGGACAGAGAAGACAGAGAAGCGTGAGTAATGGGATGAGCTTAGAGCTTAATACCACTGGGTGGTCATATTCCTAGTAGGGTAGCTCTTAGGCTCCGCACCTACTGTGAGTTCCATTCTAGCTTTCTTTAGGGTTCCTAGAGCTAGGTGTGTTCCCCATAAGTGGAATGTGGCTTATTATAATAGAATCAGGGAAGAGAAACACATTTTGTCAGTGTTTCTCCGCGATAAGAGTGCAGCTGATACTCCCTTTAGTAGTTTCCTAGTAGACACAAACTAGTTACTTGCTGTAATCAGTTTTCTGTTGTTGCGTAACAACCCAACCCAAAAGTAAGTGACTTAAAACAATTATTTATTTCTCACAATTTTGGAGGTTGCTATGCAGTTCCTCTACCACACTCAGTTAGACCAAAATCATCTTGGAGCTGTACCACCCATTCCTAAAAACTACTAGGAATGCCTTTTTTTTTTTGAAGAAAAGGGACCTTTGACTCTCCACCCCTAAAAAAGGTTAAAACTGCTGCAGTCTAGTTAATGATGGTGACCCTTGGTTTGTGGTATGTAAGCACATTATTTAAAAAATACCAGTCAAGTCTTATACAGAATTAAATTGATTTTTTTTAAACAAAGAAGGCTCTTCAGGGAAGGGAAATTCGTAATGTTGTAAGATCAAGCAGTAGTAGTATGTCTGAACCTCAAAAAAACTAGAATCAACTTTCAGAAGTTTGCAGTACCTGGTCTTGTGAGCGTAATGAAGACTACCTGACCTTTTTATTTATTAAACTTCTGATCTTAATTCCTAACAGATAGTAACTAGAATCTATGAAGATAAATAATGCTTGAAAGGAGGTGGGACTGTGTCATATTCAGATAACTGGGTCTTTATGAAACTAAAATGAAACTAATAAATAGTTTTCATTCTCTGAACAGACTTGAGAAGGAGAAAGCAGAAATTGAACGAATGAGAAACCTAACTGAGGAAGAGAGGCGAGCTGAGCTTCGGGCAAATGGCAAAGTCATTACCAACAAAGCTGTTAAGGGCAAATATAAGTTCCTACAGAAGTATTATCACCGGGGTGCCTTCTTCATGGTAAGAAGTGAAAAGAGACTGGAATAACCTCCCATTTTCCTAGTCCTGGAATGTTACTTCCACTTACCAGTGGTCAGCTTTCTCATTTGCTTTTTCCCTGTGAAGAACATAAAACCAAATAGAGGAAAGCATTCAGAGAAGGTGATGGCACCCCACTCGAGTACTCTGGCCTGGAAAATCCCATGGACGGAGGAGCCTGGTGGGCTGCAGTCCATGGGGTTGCTAAGAGTAGGACATAACTGAGCAACTTCACTTTCACTTTTCACTTTCATGCACTGGAGAAGGAAATGGCAACCCATGCCAGTGTTCTTGCCTGAGAATCCCAGAGACGGGGGAGCTTGGTGGGCTGCCGTCTATAGAGTTGCACAGAGTCAGACACAACTGAAGTGACTTAGCAGCAGCAGCAGTGGAGAAAAGTATTGGCAACAGGATTTCAGAAATGGCAGCAACTGTTCCCTTTTGGCCTCAGCTGTCAGGAGGAAATGATGTAACAGCAGAATTGAGGAACTGAAAGAGAGAGTGATCTATACTAGACTAGACTATTTAGGTCCCTCAAATCACTTGATATAATTTTTCATAGCTGAGAGATTTTGTTTATGAGAAAACCAAGCTCTGCAAAGAGCTTTACATTAACTCATGTTTGGCTGATTTAAGTTTAATTCACTTCCTTCTCAGCGGACAGAAAGTGACTAAATCTGACCCAAAAGATGTTAATTATCCAACCATTA
The DNA here is from genome assembly GCF_023091745.1 of Budorcas taxicolor. Classification (NCBI taxonomy): domain Eukaryota; kingdom Metazoa; phylum Chordata; class Mammalia; order Artiodactyla; family Bovidae; genus Budorcas; species Budorcas taxicolor. Next base: position 59,314,305 of record NC_068930.1, on the reverse strand, counting down.
TTTGTAATGCCATGATCTTTGTTCTTTATATAAAAACCAAAGTCAAAACAGCTGTCTGTTAACCCTGTATAAAATGAAAAGGACTGCTTCAAAATTATTTGGATTAGCACTAGTGATAATTCCTTAATAGAGAGATAGCAAGAAAGGAAATGGGAGAATTGATGACATTTATTACTCCAATGACATGTGGTATGTTAAATTATTTCCTGATATTAAAGAAGTTTGTATCAAAAAGTAACCTAGCTTTTTCAGATGCTGTTTAGCAAACCTTAAGTATCTCCACTGCAGGTAAATTCCTGCCTTTTGCTGTTTAGTGAAGTCGCTCAGTCGTGTCCGACTCTTTGCGACCCCATGGACTGTAGCCTACCAGGCTCCTCTGTCCATGGGATTTTCCAGGCAATAGTACTAGAGTGGATTGCCATTTCCTTCTCCAGAGGATCTTACCAACCCAGGGATCGAACCCAGGTCTCCCACATTGTAGAGAGACGCTTTACCGTCAGAGCCACCAGGGAAGTAGATACCAGTAAAATTTTTAAACTTTAAAAAATTTTTTAAATAAGGATTCCTTATTCTTCTCCCACCAAAATCAGTCTATCTAGTCAGCAGGAAATATTTGCTTATTATGTAGTTTTCCAGCCCACGTAGCTTTCTAGATAGAAGTCAATGGAGATTATTAATTACTTCTTAGATTGCTTCAAAGTCATAAAATATCATTGCTTTAGCATTTCAACAGTTTTAATAATCAAGCTCCTTAGAAAACCAGTGCATTCCTAAGATGCATAAGGAAAGGTTCATGTGAAAGTCTTTTGGTGCACATACTGAAATATCAACTCTTCTCATCTGGACAAGGAGGGGGAAGTGGAAATGGCTTTGAGATTAAATGAGGTACTTTCAGGCTCTAACAAGGAGAAAAGTTGGGTCTCATGAAAGGCCTACCTTTAAATTGGGCCTTTCAAGAGCTGATGGGAAGAGTGTATCCCAAAACTGTTATTTAGCTCTTCCGTGAAACTTTCCTTAAGATGGTGCTGTTTTAATTCTTTCAGTACATATGTTTATGGTCTGTGTCATACACATTATAGTCGTTTTTATATGTTGGTTTGAAACTATTCTGTATAGTTTTATACAGTTCATTAAGTAAACCTTTTGAGCATTTAGTGTATGAAGGGTAGCACTAATTAACACAGCCATGGCTCCTTGCCCTCAGAAGGCTTACAATCTAATAATAAAGCTAAGGGTCACAGAGAGTCAGACACGACTGAAGTGACAGCAGCAGCAGCAGTACACAGAGGAATTATGCTTATTTAATAAAAGAGAGAACCTCTCAAAGTTTTTGAGCACGACAAAGGTATAATGAGGGTTGTGTTTTAGGAAACACATTAATCTAAAGAAATGTGTAAGGTTGATTGCACGGAAAAACTGTAATAACCAAAGTAATAAGAATCTAGAGAGAATCTTGGTCCTATTACAGGAGTTAAGTCAGGAAGAGGCTGATTTGGAAAATTTCAGGGACCTGGTTTTCACTTTAGTTTTGAGTTTGAAATCCCAACAATACCGAAGATATATATTGGGCAGTAGAAGAATCAGGATTAGAGATTTGAGAGGCCTGTATGAAGTTGAAATCATATGAGTGAATGAATATATTGAGTGAAAAGAATATAGCCAACCTTTAGGAAATAGCTACATTTAAGAAGGAAAAAGACAACACAAAGGAAAAAAAGGAGTATCATCTCCTCAACTTGATGTAAGCTTTTGGTTCAGTAGGTTCAATGCCCTCTGGTTTCTTTTTATCCTTTATTGTAAATTTTAATGAATTTGTAGTTTGAGGGACTTCCCTGATGGTCCAGTGGTTACAACTCTGCACTTAAACTGCACGGTGGGGTGTGGGTTTGATCCCTGTTCAGGGAACTAAGCTCCCATATGCTGCCCAGATAAATAAAAAAAATAATTTTAAATGGTTTAAAAAATGAGAGATACCTGAGAAATAAAACAACAAGATTGATAAGACTCTTTTTTACAGGATGAGGATGAAGAAGTATACAAGAGAGATTTCAGCGCACCTACCCTGGAGGATCATTTCAACAAAACCATTCTTCCCAAAGTCATGCAGGTATGGGCAACCTTAATGACATGAGAGAAAAGTAATGTATTGAGGCTGGACCATGGTAAATCTGGTGGTATAACTCATCATCTATCCATACAGGTCAAGAACTTTGGACGCTCTGGTCGTACCAAATACACCCACCTTGTGGATCAAGACACCACCTCCTTTGACTCAGCATGGGGCCAAGAGAGTGCCCAGAATACCAAGTTCTTTAAACAAAAGGCAGCCGGAGTACGAGATGTATTTGAACGGCCATCTGCCAAAAAGCGGAAAACTACTTAGAGTTCAACTACTTATTCTTGCAGCTGTGGGACACAAGGGGAAATCTCAGCATCTGGTTCTTCATTTGTTTTTACTGCTATTCACATGGCCCCTGTATCCAGCCTGCTGAACCTACTGCCATACCTGTGGCACTGGGCAAACCCAGTCACTGAAAGTGCTTTGTGAGGTTTGGACTCATGCTGAGAAGCCTGCAAAAAAAGCACTGTCCAGGTAGGATTAGAGGCTCCCACTTAGGACTATTTCTGAGAAATCTTGAATGTCATTACTGTTCCGGCTTCCCATATTCACTTGGGAGTGTTCAAGTTTCTTTTACCAGCTCTGAGCTTGGGTTAGAAACATGGATGGGCATGTAAGTGGACAATGTATTATTTCTGCCTTACAGGAAATCTAAAGTCATTGAAAACCTGTTTTGCATTTTTGGGTAAATTTTTCTAGGCAAACGTACTTTTTGATCCATTTATGTGCAAGTGTCAAGAAATAAAAAAAATCATACACCAAGAGGTTTTTTAGCATATCAAATAAAATGTGCAAGCTGATAAATATCTATTAACTAGGATAAAAGACAGCAGGGAATTGTCAGGCAAAGGATGTTTCACATTTTAATCATACCCTTTCACCTCAGGAACAAGCACAGATGCTAGATAAGCTATATTGTAAGTGGCACCTAGATTTATTCTGTGAGCAAATATGTGACTGTCATTGCTGTCTAAATTGTAGCTGTATATAGATCAAAACAGGACACACAAAACACGGAATCCAAGCAGCACACCAGTACCCGCTTGCCCAGCTCATGTACCAAGGAGGGCACAGTGCTCTTGAGCTGCAATGTAGTGACATCATGCTGGCTATCACTGGCAGAGTTAAATTTTTCATTTAATATGTACTACATAACCACCCTGCATATGGCAGAATATTAGGAGCCCTAGGGGTTATAAAGAATGACATTTAACCAGTGGGAAGACTTAGTTCTATATTGCATTTAAAAATGAGAAGGGCAAGGTCTTTTCACAATCTTTAAATGCCCCACTAGGAGAATCATTCATAAATCCCTAAATGTCCTAGGATAAAAATATGAGTGCAAATAATTACTATGAAGTAATAAATACAAAGATGTACGTAAGTCACTGTTGTATGTGCCAGGAGACACAATCGAAGAATTATCCTAGAGTCAAAATGAAAGTCAGAGCTACTCACCTGCTTGTCACTTCTTAAAACAATCTATCAGATACGTTATCGTTTTACAGCTGAGGAGACAGAAGCTTAGCAAGGGTGACTTGGCCAAACTTCATCAACTTTTAAACTACTTTCTCTCTATGTTAGAAAATGGAATCTTAAGGTGTAAGTGCTGTGGTTCAGAATTAAAATCTTTTCAGAAATTAATTCTAAGACATAACCTTTGATAATTTCTTATTGAAGTTACCACGTTCCCACCTCAATACCTAAACTGTAACTCACAGTGGCTTATGAACTGGATTGGTGACTTATATCTGTATACAGTGGCTCCTAGACAGGTGTTGGCCTTTCAGCTATTGGTGAGCTACCCTAGAGATACATGCCATGGGGTATTAGTGCACCTTGAATATTGCTGAGAATTAGTCATATGAATGAGCCTGGTCTGCTACCTAACATCTGAACATGAGGTACTCTTCTACACTGATCCTCAACAGAGGTTCATTAAGGGTTCTACTCCAAGATGTAAACTGCCCACAGTAAAATAAAATATATTATCCTTGGTCCAAAATGATAAAACTGCAACTTAAAAAAGACATCTTTATTGAAATAAGTTAATCCAATGGATCTGAGAAAACCCAAATCAGTTGGTTAGGGCAATAAGAGCTTCCACCACGTTGCCCATGTGTTCCCTCAAGCTCCGTTCTGCTGCTGCTCGGGAGATCTCCATCTCTGTCATCTGCAGGGAAAGGATCAATGATTTTACCGAAGCCGCCTGGTCAATAAGGTGCCAGCAAAACCTGAAGACTCCACTTGTTTCAGGAAACAAGACATATTCCCCACCCACAGAGTAGTTAGGCATTACTCACTATCAGCTCCAGATCTTCCTTCTTGATGGTGACTTTTGCCAGTTCCTTCTCCCTGAAAATATTCAGGTACGTTAGTCCTCACTTTATACCTCCACTATAAACTCCCAGAAAGGATCATTCCCAGTTTGTGCCTTACAAATAAATGACTTGATAAACACTGCTGACTGATAATACAAAAGGACTCCCCCTTGCCTAACATCCCAATCCCACCCCATCCCCTGGAATATTTATAGCAGGCAGGTGTTACCAGGAGGTCTTTCCTTCCACCAACAAAACAGCAAAGTTGTAAATCTTAGGTCTGCAGAAATTGGTGACAGAGTTGAACAGTACGAAGTACAAAAGCCTAACAATGGCTTTTTTCTGTCTGGGGTAGAGTGGGGCAGGTAAGTAAGACTTACCGCTCCTGTTTGGCTTTCTGCTCCCTGGACCGTCTGTCTCCAATCACGGACATGGCCTATGGGAAAGACAGATCAAGTTGCTGCTCTGCTACTCACAATTCCTAACAATCTAAAATACCAATAACAAGCGAGTGAGGTGTGGATTCACAATGACGAGCGTACCAAGAACCCGGGCCTACGTTTAGTTCAATTCTGTGCACCTGAGACCCATTTTAAACCCTATCTCCATCAAGCGGAGGGGCCCAGTGACGGTTCAGCTTCCCTCTCGCTGCCTCCCACCAGCGGGATGGGGGCCCCTCCTGGAACCAGGCTTGCCGTTTCGGCCTCCGAGCCCCGTCTGCTCTCATCCCGCCCAGACACGCTGCCCGGCCAACCTCACCGTCTCCAGATTGGAACTCTGGATCTCCTTCTCTTCCGCATAGTCGGTGACTCGCTCCAGGTCCGCCGCACCACTGTCATGCTTCCGTGGCTTCTCCGGAGGCCGCTCCGGACCGCTCGTCTCTGTCTCCAACTCCAGCTCTACGTCCCCCTCTGTCGCCATATCGATCCCACGCGCCGCCCCACAGGCCCGGCCCCGCCTCAGAAGGACTTCCGGCAACTGCCACACAACTTCCGCCGGGATGGAATGGAGGTGGGGATGGGGGGAGGCGGGGCTGGCCCTGGGCCACACCTTCTTTAGTGCGCTGGTTCTAGAAGCTTCAGCAAGCAAAGCAGTTCGGCTCTCAGACTTCCTTTCGGGCTTGTACAGTGTTTTCTGCCAGGCCGTGTCCCAGACCTAACCCGTCACCACTGCAGACCATCCCAGCCTTTCTTAAACTAGGTCCAGCCCTCACACCAAAGGAACTCTGTTCAAGATGAATGACGTGTAACCCTAAACCAATTAAGAATGCTAATCTACAGACCAGATAGGCAAACTGCTCCCTAATCTGGGGAGAACAGCCTGAGAAGCCCAAGGGCCCTGGGAAGAAAGTAGTTTCACAGGGATATCTGCATTTTCCACGACCCAGGGGGTCGGTGTTCTTTTCCTGGTATCCCTCCCCATTCTGCCTTAAACTGGGTGAACAGCCCGGGATTGCAGGAGTCCAATGGGCTGAGGACGAAAGAAAGCTTCTACTTTCTCATCTGCCTTCCATCTGGTGGACTTGGGCTTAATCCCTGGGATAAGGATGGTGGGTGCAAAAGCGGTCACAAGTCCCCACACCTCCCTCCGCCTGGCACCGCAACGCAGGGGAGTCAGCAGTGTCATAGTGAGTCCTCCCTTCTATCAGGTGAGAGGGTACGTGGGCAGAGAACTCCCCAGAGCAAGAGCTGGCTGAAAACGGGAAGGGAATGGTGGCTGAAGCTGTGGAGGAAAAGCCACGGGAGCTGGTAAACATGGCAGACTGCTGAGGCCCTTCTTCTTCTTTGAGTCTAAACCTCTCCTCCCATGTTCCTGGTACCAGATATTTAGGTCTTGGGAAAGATTAAGAGGCCAGATGTGGCAGGCTCTTAGGAAGTTCTGCCAGTTATGTTAAGCTCTTATGATGAAAGCTCTACCTGACATCAATGGAAAGCAATCCTAAATAGCTTGGAACCAGACAGTCTGACAATTCCTAAATGAGAAGAGAGGGGAGGGGGAAATTTTGGAATTCAGCCTCATGGGTTCACCTCACAAATGTTATTGATGTAAGCCTATCCTCAGCAAGTCTCCCTTGCTGCCCTGCATCTGCTCTACCCTCAGGTGTCCTGCTGTGAGCCTGTTCCCTGTACCTGCTGCTGCCCTTCGAGGTGGCCCCCTCTCACAGAGCCTCCCTGTAGCCGCCTGTTCTACATCCTCCTCCACGTGGGGACCTCAGCAGTCTGCTGCCTCCTGCTGTCAAGGACAGTGGTGGAAAGAGTCTGGGGCAAGGCACATGGGGTACGTGGGAAGAGGCTGGGCTGCAGTGGGAAAGGATAACAGGAGAAAGTCTGAGGTAAACGAGATTTGGACTGAGGGTAGGGGACAGATGAGTGGACGTACCCACGGGTAGGTACTCCTCTGTGCATGACAACTTGTCCAGCCATTTCTCACATGTACCTTCCCTTCAGATCCAGATGCCCTCAGGGCTGTGTACCCATCTGTTTGGCCACTCTCACTGCCCAGTGCTGAGCGGCTCTGGGGCTGTATACCGCATATGTGCAGGAACTGCCACCTTCCACCTGCTGCAGGCTGTGCTGCTGATCGACCTCCACTCCCGCAACAGCCTAAGAGCACAGCTACATAATAGGTCTGTGTGTACTCTTTGGGTGGGGAGAGGACAGGGAGGGAAGTAGACACAAGCTGAGTAAAGGAAATTTCCAGATGAAGTCATAGCACTGTAAAAAGACAGAGAACAGGTTTAAGTCCCTGCTTCCACTATACTTGCTGTGTAACCACAAGCCACACACTTACCCTCTTTGATCTACTAGTTTCCTGAAATGGAGGTAACAGTGGAGTTACTATATGCAAACCCTCTGTCAACTCTAGAACACTGTCCAGATGTCATTTAGGTATCAGGGTCAGAATTTGGAATAGGCTGTGATCAGCTGCCGGTTCCTCCCTTCCTCTATTTAGTCTCTTTTCTCCCCTTTCCTATAGTTCTGCTTTCTCCTTTGCCTATTTTTCTGAGACATTTTCTTTCCCTCTTAACCAGTTTCTGGCTCCTCAAGCTGCTATTCTTGCTAGGTCTCTGTGCTGTTGCCTTCTGCATCCCTGATGAGCATCTCTTTCCAGGTACGTTCTATCTCATCCTGATCAGTTAAAAGATTTCATCCTAAAAGATGTTCTAAGAAAAAATCTCTCCTGCCAGTCCAAATGCTTCCAATGCAAGGGATGCGCATTTGATCCCTGTTTGGGGAACTAAGAACCCACAAGCCTTGCAGCACAACGGAAAAAAAAAAGGAAGAGGACCAGGAGTAATGATACGATCAGTTACATTTTCCTACTGGTGCCTCACTTGCAGCCTGGCATTACATTGGAATATGTGGCGGCTTCACGTTCATCCTGCTGCAGTTGGTGCTTATAACTGCCTTTGCTCATTCCTGGAACAAGAACTGGTAAGGAGCACATAACCCTGAAGGCTTCCTGGGAAATCTGACATTACTAGACCCATTCAGGTTGGGCAAAGGACGTGACAGGTTGATGATCCGAAAACTTCCAATTAAGCAGTATGGAAAAAACTCAGGAGTATAATGGCTGTAGGCCAGGTGGGATAGGCAAGTCTCACCAGTCTTCTGAGGGGAAACAGCTGATAATGGGTAAAAACAAGAGTTGGAGCCCCAAGCCACTCCCCACTTCCCACCTTTAGGCAAATGGGTGCAGCCCAAGACTGCCGCTGGTTCCTGGCTGTGCTGCTGACCACCCTGGGATTCTACAGCATGGCGGGTGCAGCAGCCGCACTCCTGTTCCACCACTACACGCACCCAGCTGGCTGCCTGCTCAACAAGATGCTGCTTAGTCTGCACCTTTGCTTCTGCGGCCTCCTCTCCTTCCTCTCCATCGCTCCCTGCATCCGCCTCAGTGGGTACATGCCTTACAGCATTAAAGATTTGGGGGGCCTTTAGAATAGCAAATTCCACCATCCTCAGTCACTTCAGTCATCTCTCTCTACAACCCCTTTGCAACTCTATGGACCGCAGCCCACCAGGCTCCTCTGTCCATGAGATTTTCCCATGGCAGACTTACCATGGAGCCACCGGGGAAACCCAAATAGCAAATTTCATTTGCTTCCCTAATCTCAACCATTCTCTGCTTCCTCCAAAGGGTGGGGAGACAGAAGCACAGATTAGGGTAGGAGTTGAGGAAACTAGTACCCAGTAGGCGAAAGTAATGATTTCCGTTCTCCCCAGAGCAACCTCGCTCTGGCCTTCTACAAGCCTCTATCATCAGCTGCTATATCATGTACCTGACATTCTCTGCACTATCCAGCCGTCCTCCAGAGAAGGGTAAGGAAAGGACCTGGATTCTTAACAAGGTTTACCCCAGCTAAAACCTTTTTCGCTCCTGCCAAATACCTAGCTCTTTGTTCTCATCATCTTTCTCTTCTGTTGCCTTGCCCTTTCTCAGTAATCGTTCAAGGACAGAATCACACTCTGTGCCTGCCTGGCCCGAGTGAAATGGAATCCCATACACCAGATACTTCTCTGGCAATGATGAGTGCTGGCATCATGTATGCTTGCGTGCTTTTTGCTTGGTGCGTAAAAGTGTCAAGGGAAAGGTGTGAGAAGGGAGGATGCTCACAAGGACGGGGATGGTTAGGAGATAGTCTGGGGCCATGGTGTATTTAAACTTTAAAGGTAAGAGGAAAGCTCCCCATGAGCAAAAACAATTTCTAAGAATAGCACCCGTCAGATGATCTGTATGAGACGAAGTGGACAGGGGAAATGACGAGAAACTTTAAAAGCACAAAAGATTTCAGGGCCCTCACATGAAAAAATTTCAAAATTTTTGGGGGAAAGGGGCTTTGGGAGATCACTACCCTCCTGAGTTACTAGTATGGATCCTCTGACAGTAAATGCCATCAGGTAACCTTCCTGCTATTTGACTGTATCAACTTGAGAACTCTCTCTTCTCAGCAACGAGGCTTCTTACCTGGCTGAGGTATTTGGGCCCTTGTGGATCGTCAAGGTTTACAGCTATGAGTTCCAGGTGAGGATGGATAGCTCAATATCCCCAATACCCCAACCCCCTTCACACACAGCAACACACACACACATCCTATCAACCTCTACCCAAAATGCTCAGATTCTAGCTGCGGTTACCTTTTATTGAGTACCCACAATACGCTAGGCACTGTGCTAGGTACTTTACATACACAATCTCATTTAATTTAGTCCTCACAACAACCCTGTGAGGTAGGTGTTTGCTCCATTTTACAAATGGAGAAATTGAGGCACAGAAGGTTAAACATCTTACCAAAGTTCCCATAGCCAGTCATATACTGGAGCTAGAATTTGAACCCAGGTGTGCCTCCACTTGTCACACCACACCCATCTTTTTAAAGAGTTTCCTGTACTATTTCCCAGACATTCTTTTTCCAAAACATGCTGCCTTTCATCTTACAGAAGCCCTCACTCTGCTTCTGCTGCCCTGAAACAGTGGCACCAGAGGAAGGCAAGTGTCAAGTGAGGATCCGTAAGTGTAGATTTCTGCAGAATGCCAAAGGGTGCAAATGCCTTCATGAAAGAGGCTGGGGAAGGGAAGAGGTGTTTCAGCAGCTCTGCTACCAGCAGTTCTTTTCTCTCTCCAGGGCCAAGAGGTGTGGCTGCGAGACCAGCTGACCAAGAGACCTCTCCAGCTCCTCCAATGCAAGTCCAGCAGCTTTCCTACAGCTATTCTGCTTTCCACTTCGTCTTCTTCCTTGCATCTCTTTATGTCATGGTTACCCTCACCAACTGGTTCAGGTAGGATGGAGGGGGGCCTGGGACACTCTTCCGAAAACCTAGTTGTTTTAGGGAAAAGAGCACTTCAAGGCCAGTCCTGAGTTCTCCCGAGACACACGAGTCTACCATATTCTTTGGTGGGGCAGTAGGATAGCTCTAAGCTCTGAGTCACGGCCCTGCAGACTCTCTAACCAGAGACTTTGGTTCCACAGCTATGAGGGAGCAGAGCTGGAAAAGACCTTCATCACAGGTAGCTGGGCTACCTTCTGGGTCAAGGCTGCCTCATGCTGGGCCTGTGTACTCCTCTATCTGGGGCTGCTACTAGCACCATTCTGTCGGTCCCCAACCCCGGACCCCCAGCATCCTCTCTTCAGGCGACACCGTCATCGTGTCAGTATTGCCAAATGACAAGTATCCAATCTAGGTACTTTAAACAAACTGGAGTTCCCTTGAATGTGTATCCCTAGTCTTAACTCACAGGAGCTGTCCAGCCCAACAGATTCCTCAAAGACACAATGGGAAGTTACCTCCCTTTAAGTTGAAGTCAGTAGTATGTCTGACTTGAAAAAAGTGGCCACACACACCCTTATTCCCTGGGCAGAGTATCTGACTCACTGGAGCTACCATTACTTCTTCAACCCAGCTCAAGAGCCTGATTCCAAGTCAGCAGCTCAGGAATCACTGCTAACCCAGCAGACAGGGTGGCACCAGCTCATTCCTGGCTCTCATGGTAGAGAGGGGGGCAGGGAAAGACCAAAGGGGACCAAAGACTTACTTGGCACTGCCTTTGGCAATAAAAAGGAAAACAGGCGTCCACCCCTGGGTACAGGGATGTAAGAAGCCCAGAACCCTAGAACAAACCAGGACGTGGGAAGAAAGGCGCACCGAGACTACCCTAAGTTTTAATCCTGATATTGAGGTCAAACGCAATGGGAAGAGAACATCTACTCTCACTCCATGAGGAATGACAGAAGAGAATGTGAACACTTGAGAGCAGCTAACCACGGGAACTCCGTCAGCAGCAGGGTTTGGGCCAACTTTCAAGCCTAGGCACAAACTGAGGAAGAATGAGGAAGAGGGAGCATAAATCTAGGTCTTGCAGCCTTCCTTCTCAGGGCCTCAGCTCCTTCCTCAGGATGATGTTCCAGGTCTGAATGGGGGACAAAAACCACAAAAAAGAAGTCCCTACGGCTCTTAGAGGATTTCTCTACCACATACCCAATACCTGTCTGTCTGTTGCAGTACAATAAAGAATTTTTCTGTGATGTTTAAACTTAACCTACATATTCACAACCTTTCAGAGTATGAAATTCCCTTCCCTTTTGGTGGGAAAGGGCAGCCATTCCTCCATCCCCATCCCCCCAAATCCCCAGTCAAACCAGGCGCTCAAGGAATTACAAAGCTACTTTTAATACTTTGGGGTGAGCCCCACAGGAATAAAAAACACTGGGAAAGGGTAACCCCCTCACCCCCAGGAGTGGCCCAGGGGGAGAGAGGCTACCTGAGGGGTAGGAAGCACAAAAGGGACCCGCTGCAGACTCAGGGCAAAGGGAATGCCATCGGTGCTGGGACCTGTGAGCACTACAGGAGAAAACGCGAGCGTGATGGGACTGGCTCCAGGCACACAGGCGAAGGGCAAGAGGGTTGGACACGAAGCCACAAAGCTACTTGGGTTCCTCCTTCTTCTCGTTTGCCTTTTTCTGCTTCTGCTGCATGATCTCCGAGTCCCTAGGGGTAGAGATGATGGGGCACTGGGAGGTACCAGAGGGCAAAAAGGACAAGATGCAGGGGTATGAAGGGCACAAAGGATAAGATGGAAGTGGATGGGACAAAATTCAGCATATGGCTGCTGTATTCCCACCCTAGGAGAACAAGAGGAAGAGAGCTGAGGCTCAAAAGGCAATCAGTCTCTATCTGGCTGTTGCCCAAGGGGTCAGAAGTCTGGCCACACAGGCCCAAGGCTATTCTGTGCCGAGTACCACACCCCGCCACACCAGTGAGAAGGCTGGGAGAAGGGAGGGCAAATGAACAGCAAGGAGGGCCAAAAGTACGGGGCTGTCATAACCACTACTGCATTTGAAATGTGAAACTCCCTGCCCTTGCCCTTAAGGTCAGACCCGGGGGCACTCAGAAACCAGACCGAGGGCAGCACCCGTCCCAGTCCCTTCGTGTATCGCTGTGAACTAACAATTTAGAGGGTGAGAGGAATAAAACCCTAGAGGAAACGATGCACTCTGCCCCTCACGGCTAGTCCAGATATAAGCTCAGAGCTAACTTTTCCAGGTACAACCCTCGGTCTAAACCCAGGTCTCACCTCACCCCACCCTCCCCTCCCCTCCCTGGGGCTACCTCTGCTTGCGGGCGGCAGCAGAAAGCCCGTCATCTCGGCGCTTTCCTTTAACCGAGTCGCTCTGCTTTTTCATATTCTTCTGGCGGGCAAGCTCGCGCTGGTTACCGCCTAGAGAAAAAAAAAATTAAAGGTGAGACGCGAAGGCCTTTCCGGCCGCACACCGGCGACCCTCTCCCCTCACCAGACACCAGTGGGCTCCCACACTGCATTCCCGGGGCGCCGACACCGGCCCGTTTCGGGGCCTGGGCTGCAGATTCGGCGGGGGAAGTGAGGGCGGCGGGGCGGGGGGGCTGCCACAGGGCAGGTCAAACTGGAGAGTGGGCAGAGGACGGTTCGGAGGAGCCTGCTGGAGGCGTGTTTCGAATTTCAGCGCAGCATGAGGACCCAGACAGGTAGTGGCGGTGTCTGCAGACGGTCTGGGTCTCTGTGGGGGATGGGCAAGGATCCGGAGTAGGGGGCTCTGGGTCTATCACAGGCGCGCAACCCTTCCCACACCGCGGAGAATCGAGGAGGGCCTCTGCCTGCCGAGGAGCGGGGGGGTTGGAGGGAAGGTTCTCAAGAAGTGGCGGTGGGCAAAGGGTCGATTTCCGGGCTCCGAGTGTGAGGGTGGCTAAAGAGCGCTCCCAGAGAAAGGTCTCCCTGGGGAAGCCAAGAGGAGGTCAATGCCGAGGTTCGGCAGTCGTGCTCAGGGTAAAGGGGGAGAAAAGGGCAAGGAGAGAAGGGGTCTCAATGCTCACGGGTCATGGCGACGGCAACGGCTCCGGCCTGCCTCCGTTGCGTCCCCTCGTTCAGTACGACGTTACAGGCCCCGCCCCTTTCTCGCGGCGTAACGAAGTCGTCTTTTCCTCCCCGCCCCTTCCCGCCCGGGAGCCGATTCCTATTGGTCAGGAAGAAACACATGTGGCCGCGGGCCACGCTGGAACTCCGGCGGACGAGAAGGGGAGGTTCGCAGGCCGAGCGCGCTGCGTGGGGCGGGGCTTTCCGAGCAAGTCGTTAGGTCGGGTGGAGAGAAAGTAGGCCAGGTCACGTGATCAGGGTCGGGGGGATGGAGGGGTGCGGCTGGCGATGTGGCACTCCCGCGGGCTCGGGCACGTGACCTGGCAGAGTGACCTCATACGGGGACGGTTTGGGACACAAACTCACCCAGAGGGAGCGCTGGGGGAACAGAGTGGGGAGGCTTCCCGGGGACTGAGATGGTCCGACTGGTGCTGTTACCAAGACTAGAACAAAACGCCGGTATTACTTAGGATCCTTCCCAACTAACCACCTATTTGAACACTTGGGTGCACAAAATCATGTACGAGAACAACTTAACAAACTCCCTTCCAACATATTGTTCGCCCATCCCAAACTCCCAATATAGAAACTCGCCGCCACATCCAGTATGTACAAAAATCATGGCCCTGCTCATTTGCCCACAGAAGCTCTGAATATGTAGCTTGGAAGTATTTGAAGACCCCAAAGCCACAGACTGGGGCCTTGTATCAGGGACTCGAGACTGGGAAATGCACATACTATGTTCATTTCTCCTTTGCCATTTGCCCGCACTATACTTTTATCTACCAGCAACACCTGGTTTTAATTGGCAGTTGAATAGGGCGGGAAGCTTAGATTTCTCCCTCTCATTCCCAGATTCACTAATATGTCTACAAGACTCCCCACCAGTCGTGAGGAATTCACTGGATAAAGGAGAAGTGTTTTAGTTGCTCAGTCGTTTCTCGCTCTGCAACCCCACGGACTGGAGCCAGCAGGCTCTTCTGTCCGTGGGGTTCTCCAAGAGAGAGTACTGGAGTGGGTTGTCATTTCCTTCTCTGGTTAAAGGAGAAACGCTTAGGAAATCTCACAGGAAAGGATTAGTTGTAAATTTCAACTTATCCTCTCCAGTTAGTGCCCGCAGTAAAACCAAGATGAGGCTAAAACTACAAACTGTCTTCTCTCTCAACATAAAACTGGCCTGGGGAGGGGGCCAGTAAACCTCATTCAGTACTATCCACACAATTTTTGCCATCCCCAGGTATCACCTGAACTACTACTATTTATTACTTGAAACTTTTGTATTTGGAGGGCAGAAGTTGTGCTGCCCTGCAGGGCTTGTGGACATTTTAGTTCCCTGACCAGGGATTGAACCTGGTCTGAAAGCACCAAATCCTACCACAAGACCACCAGGGAACTCCCCATATCAGTTTCAAATGCAGGATAGAATGCAAAATTCATATTTCTTTAGTAAATTAAAAAAAAAAAAACGGCATCTGGTGATTCATCACTTCTGATGTTAAAAGACACAGTGACTTTTGCTTTTCCTCTCTCTCTTGGATCACTGGCTCATGGAGAGCCAGCTGCTATGTCAGGAGGAGAGGCCCATGGGGTGAAGAACTATGGTCACTGGCCAACAGTCAGAGGGCAGAGAAAGTATTTCCACTTTAATTCAGGATGGGAGTTGGAGTTGAGAGTTAGGGACTAAACTAGAGAAAATGGAGATCCAAGGCTCTGAAGCAGAGAAGGAGGTGAGGGGGGATTTAAGGATCCTGCATATACAGTGAGTACATGAGGAAACTGGACTTCAAAGATAGGGACAGCATCACAGACCTAGAGCCACAGACTGACCATGGTTCACAAAAAGAATTTGGATGCTCTGGTTTCCTAGCCCCAGGTTCCCACGGTCCCCGTGCGTTTAGAGAGACTACAGAGCCAGCCCCATGGAGAAAGCCTAGCTAGCCAAGGATGAGTGAAATAGTGCAGGATGAGGAAGCAATTTCTCTCTTGGCACATGCTACCTCTTTATCAGCTCCAGAAGAGAGAGAGAGTAGAACAACCCTGTGACCAGTCTCCTCTTATTTAACTCACCCAACACTATCCCCTTGTTCAAGAGTCTATTTCCAGTCCTAACAAAACCTAGGCTGATTGCCACAACTCCTTCTAATCTAACTTTTCCTGGAATTGCCAAAGAAGTCACTCATTCTTTGGACAAATATTCATTGTGTTAAGCACCAAGGATGTACCATCTATTGTATTCAGTTCAGTTCAATTCAGTTCAGTTGCTCAGTCGTGTCCGACTCTTTGCGACCCCATGAATTGCAGCACGCGAAGCAGAAGATATTAAGAAGAGGTGGCAAGAATCACAGAAGAACTGTACAAAAAAGATCTTCACAACCAAGATAATCACGATTGTGTGATCACTCACCTAGAGCCAGACATCCTGGAATGTGAAGTCAAGTGGGCCTTAGAAAGCATCACTACGAACAAAGCTAGTGGAGGTGATGGAATTCCAGTTGAGCTATTTCAAATCCTAAAAGATGATGCTGTGAAAGTGCTGCACTCAATATGCCAGCAAATTTGGAAAACTCAGCAGTGGCCACAGGACTGGAAAAGGTCAGTTTTCATTCCAATCCCAAAGAAAGGCAATGCCAAAGAATGCTCAAACTACTGCACAGTTGCACTCATCTCACACACTAGTAAAGTAATGCTCAAAATTCTCCAAGCCGGGCTTCAGCAATATGTGAACCATGAACTTCCAGATGTTCAATCTGGTTTTAGAAAAGGCAGAGGAACCAGAGATCTATTGTATTAGTCACTAGGTTTACAGTAATGAACAAAACATATGTATCACCAGACTCATGGAACATATAGTATAAAGAAGAAGGTCTCTCTCTATATATAATACATATATAAGTATGCATGTGTGCATGCTAAGTTGCTTCAGTTGTGTTCAATTCTTTGCGACCCTGTGGACCATAACCCATCAGGCTTCTTTGTCCATGGGATTCTCCAGACAAGAATACTGGATCAGGTTGCATGCCAACCCAGGAATCGAACCTATGTAAACCCATATGTCTTATGTCTCCTGCATTGGGAGGTGGGTTCTTTACCACTAATGCCACCTGGGTTAGTCCATAGGTAATAGATAAGTATAGACAAGTAATAGACAAGCCAACTGATGCCTGTTGAGCATGGTATGAAACTAGGTCAGGAAGTAGGCAGGGGAGTTATACGATCTGTCACTACTGCTAATACCACTAATAGCTAACATTAAGTGAGTGCTCATTAAGTATATTAAGTATACTTTTCTTATTTGGACCTTACAATGACCTTTTGAGGTGTCATGATCCCCTTTCTACTGATTTAGAAATTTTGGCACTGTCAGGTTAAATAAATTTCTCAAGGAAGCACAGATAGTAAAAGGTGCGGCTGAGAGTTTAACCCAGCCCCTGATATTCATCAGGGTGTAATTTTTTTTTTTTTAAGATATCACTCTGTGGGAGGAAAGTGGATTAGAACAGAGAAATGGAAATGGGAAGACGAGTCAGGAGGCTCTCACAGACATCCAGGATGCTAGGCCTAATTCGGTAACAGATCATTGAAATGAAGGGAATTTGTTGGTTTATATAACCAAACTAGGGCATGGGCTGCAATGTGAATGATTGTCAGTCAGTCAGTCAGTTCAGGCTCTCAGTCGTGTCCGACTCTGGGACCCCATGAATCGCAGCATGCCAGGCCTCCCTGTCCATCACCAACTCCCAGAGTTTACTCAAACTCATGTCCATCAAGTCGGTGATGCCATCCAGCCATCTCATCCTCTGTTGTCCCCTTCTTCTCCTGCCCCCAATCCCTCCCAGCATCAGAGTCTTTTCCAATGAGTCAACTCTTCACATGAGGTGGCCAAAGTATTGGAGTTTCAGCTTCAGCATCAGTCCTTCCAATGAACACCCAGGACTTATCTCCTTCAGAATGGACTGGTTGGATCTCCTTGCAGTCCATGGGACTCTCAAGAGTCTTCTCCAACACCACAGTTCAAAAGCATCAATTCTTCGGTGCTCAGCTTTCTTCACAGTCCAACTCTCACATCCATACATGACCACTGGAAAAACCATAGCCTTGACTAGACGGACCTTTGTTGGCAAAGTAATGTCTCTGCTTTTGAATATGCTGTCTGGGTTGGTCATAACTTTCCTTCCAAGAAGTAAGCGTCTTTTGATTTCATGGCTGCAACCACCATCTGCAGTGATTTTGGAGCCCCAAAAAATGAAGTCTGACACTGTTTCCACTATTTCCCCATCTATTTCCCATGAAGTGATGGGACCAGATGCCATGATCTTAGTTTTCTGAATGTTGAGCTTTAAGCCAACTTTTTCACTCTCCACTTTCACTTTCATCAAGAGGCTTTTTAGTTCCTCTTCACTTTCTGCCATAAGGGTGGTGTCATCTGCATATCTGAGGTTATTGATATTTCTCCCGGCAATCTTGATTCCAGCTTATGCTTCTTCCAGCCCAGCGTTTCTCATGATCTACTCTGCATATAAGTTAAATAAGCAGGGTGACAATATACAGCCTTGACGTACTCCTTTTCCTATTTGGAACCAGTCTGTTGTTCCATGTCCAGTTCTAACTGTTGCTTCCTGACCTGCATATAGGTTTCTCAAGAGGCAAGTCAGGTGGTCTGGTATTCCCATCTCTTTCAGAATTTTCCACAGTTTATTGTGATCCACACAGTCAAAGGCTTTGGCATAGTCAATAAAGCAGAAATAGATGTTTTTCTGGAACTCTCTTGCTTTTTCCATGATCCAGCGGATGTTGTCAATTTGATCTCTGGTTCCTCTGCCTATTCTAAAACCAGCTTGAACATCTGGAAGTTCACGGTTCACGTATTGCTGAAGCCTGGCTTGGAGAATTTTGAGCATTACTTTACTAGCATATGAGATGAGTGCAATTGTGCAGTAGTTTGAGCATTCTTTGGCGTTGCCTTTCTTTGGAGAATTTTGAGCATTACTTTACTAGCATGTGAGATGAGTGCAATTGTGCGGTAGTTTGAGCATTCTTTGGCATTGCCTTTCTTTGGGATTGGAATGAAAACTGACCTTTTCCAGTCCTGTGGCCACTGCTGAGTTTTCCAAATTTGCTGGCATATCGAGTGCAGCACTTTAACAGCATCACCTTTCAGGATTTGGAATAGCTCAACTGGAATCCCATGAATGATTGTAGCGGAAACTAAAACCAATAACGGGGGATGCCTCCCTGTCTCTTATTTTTCCTCTGTTTTCTCAGGTCCAGATCCTTTGACATGATAGCAAATGGCTACAAATGGTCCCTACCCTCAAATTTCACACCATGTCCAAGAGAGAAGTTCTGAGTCTCTTCCTTTAAATTCAATGTTTAAAACCCGAGTCAGAGCTCTGATGGTTTAGGTGCCCACCTTTGTGGTGGGGAGGTGGTTGTGAAGCAGAATATAATGAGAGCAGCCCCCAGCAGAACCATTTGGTTCTGCTAATCATTTGGTTAGTATGGGGAAGGAACAGGTTTATCAAAGAAAGAGTTTCCTCCCCAGAAAAGGAGGATGCTAGACAGATAAAAAGATGTCTATTACCTCAGGGCACAGGAGATAGTCACTTGGGCTGAAATGGTGTCAGCAGAAATGGCAAGAGTGTGCAGCTTCAGAATATATTTTTGGAGAAATTGCCCTGGTGATCCAAGAGGCTAAGACTCTGAACTCACCACCTAGATCCTACGTGCCACAACTAAGAGTTTGCGTGACATACCTGAAGATCCCACGTGCCACAATGAAGATCGAGGATCCTGTGTGCCACAACTAAGACCCGTTGGAGCCAAATGAATAAATAAAAGGAAATATTAATATATATATATTTGGAGATTCAGTTAGAGAGGAAGATACTATCGATTCCTGGGTTCATTCATATTCTTCATGGAATTCTCCAAGCAAGAATACTGGAGTGGGTAGCCATTTCCCTTCTCCAGATCTTCCCGACTCAGGGATCAAACGCAGGTCTCCTGCATTGCAGGCAGGTTCTTTACCGTCTGAGCCAGCAGGGTAGCCCAACACTTTAGTGGAGGAGACTTAACAATTTACAAGTAGCCAAACCAAAGAATATGAAATTATAGCTTACTTTAGGTGTTAAAAGAGAAACAAAAGTGTAAGGACAAAGAATAATGGGAAAAACCCACTTCTGTGTTGACTTTTTTTTTTTTGGCTGTGCCACGCAGCTTATGACATCTTAGTTTCCCAACCA
The DNA here is from genome assembly GCF_023091745.1 of Budorcas taxicolor. Taxonomy (NCBI): domain Eukaryota; kingdom Metazoa; phylum Chordata; class Mammalia; order Artiodactyla; family Bovidae; genus Budorcas; species Budorcas taxicolor. Next base: position 59,294,737 of record NC_068930.1, on the reverse strand, counting down.
GGGATCAAACCTGGGGCCTCTGCAGTTAGAGCATGGAGTCCTAACCACTGAACCACCAAGGAATTCCCTGTGGTCACTTTTAAACTGAGGCCTGGAGCCAGTTGTAGGGAAAGTAGAAGAGGGTTCCAGCCATGCAGCTGAATCCCTAACATTTCTAACATATCCCCTTTAACAAAGAAGAGCAATAGTTTTAGGAACTTCTTTCCTTCCTCCCTAATTTCCAAGGGTGGATCTGAATCACTAGGTCAATCAAAATAAATTCATCACTCTTAGCCTTGATTAGCTCAGGAATCCCTCCCTAAACCCTGCATGGTATTCATCTGGTGACAGTTATTGGTTCAGGAGTTAGCATGTTACCTAAATAGGTCTGATCAGAATGAAGTGATCTGCTAGGTTTAGCAGAGCCCTCTGGGGTTCCCAAAGATGGAAGCCTTTCTGTTCCCCATTTCTTGTAGGCAAGACTCCAGCCTCCGTGTTTGGAACACTTGATAATTGAGGGAGGAGAAGCCAAGAAACCAGGAGATTGAGGGGCTTCCCTGGTGGCTCAGTGTTAAAAGAACCCACATGCCGATGCAGGAGACACAGGTTCAATCCCTGATCCAGGAAGATCCCACATGCCTTGGAGCAACTAGTTCACCACAACTATTAAGCCTGTGCTCCAGAGCCTGGGAGTTGCAACTATTGAGTCCACCTGCTGAAACTAGCCCCTAGAGCTGCCTCACTAGAGAAAAGCCCACCCAGTAATGAAGACCCAGCACAGTCAACAATAAATAAGATGTTTTTAAAAAGATTAGGAGATCAACCACCTGAGAGGATATTAAAGGCGTGCAAGCCCTGCTCACACCCTGATCTTGTCAGACCCCAACTTCTCTGGGGTGGAGACAGTTTTTCAAGAGAGAAGCCCAGTGCATCAATAAGGCTATCCTTTTCTGCTTCATCCAAAACTCTGTGTCCTGTTAAAGGGACTTATATAGTCAAGAAATACAAGAGAAGAAAAAAAAGATCTACAAAATCAACCCCAAAACTCTGTCTCCAAGATTTGTTTTTGTTGTTGTTGCTGTTTTTTAAGTTGCTCAGTCATGTGTGACTCTTTTGCAACCCCTTGTAGCCTGCCAGGCTCCTCTGCCCATAGGATTTCCCAGGCAAGATTACTGGAGTGGGTTGCCATTTCTTTCTTCAAAGGATCTTCCTGACCTAGCATCTCCTGCATTGCAGAGGAATTTTTTTACCGCTGAACCATGAGGGAAACCCTGTCTCAAGGATCTGATTTGCCACCAGTGTACAGAGAGGCCTAGTTTTTGGTAACAAGACCAAAGGGAGGGACTTTTTTTCCACTGTGGAGCTCTTTCTCATTGACTTGAATAAGGATTCATTCACATAGGCCTTAACTGCTTTTGGCTTCTTTGACTTTGAAGCACAATCCTTAAGTTGAAGCAAAGTGAGTGGCAGAAGGAAATTGGGTCCTTGATGATGCTCTTGGGCCACTGAATAAATCAACTGTAACATTTGTTCTCTCTCTGAGCTTCCTGCTATGAAAACCACCGTATTTGTTTTTTGAGTAAAGTGTCTTGAGTCGGATTTCTGTTACTTCCTCCAAATACTTTTTAAGCAATATACAAACAATAGAAATAGCATATGCCAAGGCCCTGAGATGGGGAAAAGCTTGAATAACTAAATTAATTGGAGGGATCACATAATGAAATGATCCAGTAATTTTATTGTAAAGTGCAACCAGTCCTCTCCATGCATACTAAACTTCTAGTTAGATTTTAGTGCCTTGGAGAGATGAGGATCAGCAAGCACTGAAGAAAAAACACTCAACATAAAAATAGGTCAAAGCAAAACAGAAACAGAAAGTAAGCTCTCAGAGGATTAAAAACAATTACAGGAACAAAAAAAAAAGGGGTGGGGAGAGGGGACTATAATTAGTATCCTTAGAAGTGAAGAGGATATTGAACAAAAACAGGGGAGCTAGGGGAAAAAAAAAAAAAAATGAACAGAATAAACAGCTCTTGGAAATTAAAAATATGAAGAAGAGTTGGAAGATAAAAGTTGAAGAAATAGTCCAGAAAATTAGGCAAAAAAGCAGTCTGGTGAAGTTTAAGGATCCCTTCTAAAAAAAGGTTTAAAATACACCAATGGGGGACTTCCATGCTGGTCCAGTGGTTAAGAATCCACCTGCCATTGGTGGAGACATGGGTTCAATACCTGCTCAAGAAGATTCCACATGCTGTGGAGCAACTAAAGCTGTGCTCCTCAACTACTGAGCACCGTAGAGCCTGTGATCTGCAACAGGAAAAGCCATCCCAACCAGAAGCCTACGCACAACTAAAGAGAAGCCCCCACTCTTTACAACTAGAGGAAGCCCAAGGGCAGCAATGAAGATGCAGCACAGCCAAAAATAAAATAAATATTTTAAAAAATACACCCAAGGTATCGGTACATCCATATTCATAGCAGCATTATTCACAATAGCCAAACAATAAGAAGCAACCCAGATGTCTATTGACAGATTAATGGTCATAGAAAATGTAGGATATACATACAATGGAATCGTATTCAGCCTTAAAAAGGAAGGAAATCCTGACAGATGCTACAACATGGATGAGCCTCGAAGACAGTATGCAAAGTGAAATAAGCCAGTCACAAAAAGACAAATACTATATGACTGCACTTATGAGGTATCTAGAGTAGTCACATTCAGTGAAACAGGAAGGAGAAGGGACTTTCTGTTGGTGGGAACTGGGAGGAGGGGGAAATGAAGAGTTCTTGTTTAACAAGTACAGAGTTTCAGTTTTACAAGGTGAAAAGAGTTCTGAAGATTGGTTGCACAGCAGTGTGCAAGCTCTGTACAACTAACACGGTGTGTGCGCTCAGTTGCTAAGTCATGTCCAACTCTTTGCAACCTCATGGACCATATACCTTGCCAGGCTCCTCTGTCCATAGAATACTCCAGTCAAAAATACTGGAGTGGGTTGCCATTTCCTCCTCCAGGGGATCTTCCTGACCCAGGGATCAAACCTGTGTCTCCAGGGTCTCCTGTATTGACATGTGGTTTCTTTACCACTGAGCCACTTAGGAACCCCTACTACTAACACTACTGTACTATTAACACTACTGAGCTGTACGTTTAAAAATGGGGAAGATGGTAAATTTTATTATGTGTATTTTGCCACAATTAAAAAATGAAGACTACATGGGATCATAAATGTTATAATTGATTATATTCATATATAGTTATCAAAATATTAACATGCTTCTGGTATAGTAACTGCATTTTTATCAATTCATAATATAAAAGATCGAGGCAATAAGAATTGTAATGGTAATAACAATTGTAATTATAAAGTGGTGATGAGCGCAAATGGGGTTTAGCTATCACTCCAACAAATGTGATATGAAATGAAAATACTTCTCATTTCTCTTTGTGAGAACATCATTACTGCCAGTACAAGTGGTTTGAGCCTACATTCATAACTGAAAGAAATGTTACATTTTATTAGGGTTGCTGCTGCAGCTAAGTCACTTCAGTCGTGTCCGACTCTGTGTGACCCCAGAGACAGCAGCCCATCAGGCTCTCCTGTCCCTGGGATTCTCCAGGCAAGAACACTGGAGTGGGTTGCCATTTCCTCCTCCAATGCATGAAAGTGAAAAGTGAAAGTGAAGTCGCTCAGAGCGACCCCATGGACTGCAGCCTACCAGGCTCCTCTGTCCGTGGGATTTTCCAGGCAGGAGTACTGGAGTGGGGTGCCATTGCCTTAGTGAAAATAAAGGGTGTAATTGTCCCCTTTCCAAGTTCACAGAATTCCTAAGTTCTGTGATCTGCAGACACAGTTTTAGAACCTCTGCTCCGTGACCCTGGGTAAGCGTCTCTAAACTTCAGTTTTCTTTTCAGTCCTTAGTATTGGGCACATTCCTAACTCACTCACCCTTCTAGGCAATTATTTCACACCCTTTTTATCCCTCAACTCCTATTGCTTCATTCTCATACTCTTTCTCAGTTGCTTCCTGCTTCACAGAGAAGACGGAAGCAATCAGAAGAGCACTCCCCTAGACTTTCTCCACACCCACCAGTCTTTTTTGTTTATAATTTTATTTATTATTTTAATATTTGCCTGCACTGGGTCTTTGTTGCTTTGCACAGGCTTTCTCTAATTGCAGTGAGCAGGGGCTACTCTTCGTGGCGGTGCTTGGGCCTCTCATTACAGTGGCTTCTCTTGTTGCAAGAGCACAGACCCTAGGAACTTGAGCTTCAGTAGTTGTAGCACACAGGCTAAGTAGTTGCCCCATGGGACATGAAATCTTCCCAGACCAGGGACTGAACTCATGTTCCCTGTATTGGCAGGCAGATTTTTATCCACTGTGCCACCAGGGAAATCCAGACCTCTACCAATCTTTTGCACCGGCACCTACCTTCTCTGTCCATGTGGCCCTCTCCTATAGATGACCCATCCATGCTCCTTTGGAAAGCCAGTCCTGAATAGATCCCACCACCTCTATTCTACTCAAGAACCCCACTTCAGCAACCCTCTTCTCTTTCCTACATCTTCAAAGTTTGGGGACTATTCCCCAAATAATTCCCACCAGCATAAAAATATGCACTTTCTCCCACCATAAACCTTTCTCTTGATCCTATTTCCCCTAACAATTGACTCCCTATTTCTTTGCTCTATATTTAGCAAAGCTTAAGTTCCTTATATCCTCTGTAAATGCCTTATCTACCATTCTCTTTAAACCTTCTCCAATCAGGCTTTCACCTTACCACTTCACCAGAACTGCTCTTATGAAGGTTACCAATGAATCCACATTGTTAAACCCAGTGATCAATTCTTTTTTTCTTCTGTAATGGTTGAAATATAATTCACATATCATACAGTTAACCCATTTGAAGTGTACGTGCAATTTTATGGGTTTTAGTATAATCCACAGATGTGTGCACCCACCACTACTGTCAGTTTTAAAATATTTTCATCACAATGGTCATTTCTTAATCTTCATTTTACTTGGCCTGTCTGTAGCATTCTAAAAAATTTATTTCTTATTTATTTGGCCACCCCAGGTCTTAGTTGTAGCACTTGGGATCTTTAGTTATGGCATGTAGGATCTAGTTCCCTGGCCAGGGATCAACCCAGGGCCCCTTGCACTGGGAATTCGGAGTCTTAGCCGCTGGACCACCAGGGAAGTCCCTATCTATGGCATTTGACACAGTTCTCTTTTCTTTGAAACATGGTTTTCCCTTGGCTTTCAGAACATCACACTCTCTTTTCCCTCCTTTCTCCCTGCCTTTCTATCGCCTTTACTTTTCTTCCCCCTGACTTATTTCTAGAGATTGGAGTACCCTAGGGTGTTGTCCTTTAGTCTCATCTCTGTCTTCTTGGATGAGTAATCCTGTCCTATTGTTTTAAATATTAGGTTGGTGAAAATGTAATTGTGGTTTTCAATTGTGAATTTTAAATCGTTGTAACTAGGCTCCAAACACATCTTTATTAATCAAAATAGGAACCATTACAATCAACACATTTTTGCCAATGAAAAATAAGTTGGTTTATCCCTGTAGCATAAAGATATGTGCTTCAGGATTTGAGGAACTTTAGGAAAGCATTTTCTGCCTCCTTGCTGGTTGTGGAAGCATTTTCCCTGCAAAAAAGTTGTGGTAGTTGGTTGGCAAGAGGTCAGTTGAATATGGCGGATGAGGCAAAACTTTGAACCCCAATTTGTTCAGCTTTGGAAGCGTGTGAGCCATGTGGTCCAGCATTGCTGTGGAGGAGAACTGGGCCCTTTCTGTTGACCAATGCCAGCTGCAGTGTGTGGCAGTTTTTGGTGCATCTCATCGATTTGCTGAACATACTTTACAGATGTAACAGTTTCGCTGGGATTCAGAAAGCTCTAGTGGATCAGACTGGCAGCAGACCACTAAACAATGACCATGACCTTTTTTTGGTGCCAGTTTGGCTTTGGGAAGTGCTTTGGAGCTTCTTCTAGGTCCGACCACTGAGTTGGCCATTGCCAGTTGTTGTTTGTCGTATACAATCCACTTTTCATTGCACATCACAATCCGATCAAGAAATGGTTCGTTGTTGTTGAATAGAATAAGAGAAGATGACACTTCAAAATGATGATTTTTTAATTTTCTGTCAGCTCATGAGGCACACACTTATCGAGCTTTTTCAACTTTCCAGTTTGTTTCAAATGCCAAATGACTGTAGAATGGTCGACAGTGAGTTCTTGAGCAACTTCTCGTGTAGTTGTAAGAGGATCAGCTTCAGTGAGTCTCTCAGTTGGTGGTTCCAATGTCAAATGGTGAAGTTCAACAATGCAAAACTGCAATCACTTTTATACCAACCTAACCACCTCATGCGAAGAGTTGACTCATTGGAAAAAACTTCGATGCTGGGAGGGATTGGGGGCAGGAGAAGAAGGGGACGACAGAGGATGAGATGGCTGGATGGCATCGCTGACTCGATGGACGCGAGTCTGAGTGAACTCCAGGAGTTGGTGATGGACAGGGAGGCCTGGCGTGCTGCGATTCATGGGGTCGCAAAGAGTCGGACACGACTGAGCGACTGAACTGAACTGAACTGAACAGCATTTATCTGTTTAATGCTACCAAGTTTACATTTCTAGCCCAGTCATTCCTCACCATCTCCAAACTTATCTATACAACTTCATGCTCCACACCCCCATGTGGATTCTAACAAACTCAAAGTGTTCAGAACTAACCCTATTCCACCAGCTATGTTTCCTACCTCAGTTGATGACAATTTCATCCTTCTAGTTGTTCTAGCCAAAAATCCCAGTTATTCTTGATGCCATTTCTCTATCACATGCATCACATTCAATCCATCAGGGAATCCTGTCGGCTCTACCCTCAATATGTCCAGAACCCTATCCCTTCTCCCACCTCTGGTCCTGGTGCAATTTGCCACCATCTCTAGCTTGGATTACTGCAATAGTCTCCTAACAGGTCATACTGCTTTTGTCCTTGTCCCCTACAGTCTATTCTTAACAGCAGCCACAGTGAGCCTTTAAAAATAGAAGTGACTTCATGTGATTCCTCTGCTCAAAACCCTACTTTGACTCCTCATTTCACTCCAAGTAAAAGCCAAAGTCCTTACAGTGGCCCACAAGGACCTACCCCTGCTTCTTACCTTCCTGACTTCATCTCTCACTACTGTCTTCCTCAGTTACCTTGTTCCTGTTACACTGGCCTCAGCTGTTCCTCACAGTATCCACACATACTCCTGACTTACAGAGTTTGCACAGGCTAGTTAGTTCCTGTGCCTAGAAAACAGTTCCTCCAACTGTGTAGCTTGGCCAGTCCCCTCACTTCCTTTAAGACATTGCTCCCACTAGAAAAAAAGGTGCCTGTGTGGGGGGTGAATTCCTTAGTGATCCAGTGGTTAGGACTCAGTGGTTTCACTGCTGAGGGCCTGGGTTCAAAACCTGGTTGCGGAACTAAGATTCTGCAAGCCATGCAGCATGGCCATTAAAAAAAAAAAAAAAAAAAGACATTGCTCAAATTTCCTTTTCTCCAGAAGGCCTTCTTGAATCATCTTACTTAATATACAGTCAGCCCTCTCCACCCTCCTCTTCTTCCTCCTCCATTTCTAAACCTTCTACCTTTCACCTTGCTCTCTCTCTTTCTCTTTTCTTTTTTTTTTACTATAGCTATTACCTTTTAACATATACTATATTTTTGTTTTGTTTTTACTTAAAAATTAAAAAAATTTTTTTCTTTATCTTTTTTTCTAATATTCACCTTATTTCTCATGTTTATTTCTTTGATGCATATCTAGTGTCTCCTTCCCTTCTAGGATATAAGCTCTCTCAAAACAAGAATCTGTTCATTGATGTATCCCAAGGATCTAGTACAGCATCAGGGACAGAGTAAGTGCTCAGTAAATATTTGTTGAATGAATAAATGAAAAATGTGGATAATGATACTCACTCTAAAAAGTTACTGTAGGGATTAAGTAACATACAGAGATCCTGACGCACTGTTAGATCCCCACCTCCCTTCTCTCTTCCTCAAATGTCTTCCCTAGTTGCCTCTTACAGCATTGCTTCTTCTCTCCTCTTTGGACATTTTAACCATTATAATCACTCCTTTGAGTTTAAATCTAGGAAAATCCAACAAAAGGCCACAGATATCATCTGAGAATCAAAAGGACCCTGGGAAACCAGCTCTATCCACTGCCACAACTGTTTATCAAATTAGGAAATTGTTACCCAGAGAAGCAGACAGCCTGAGGAGAGGGCTAGGTCAATGTTTTGTTGTTGGAAGTTAGATTTAAAAATCAACTTTAGGGAGTTCCCTGGTAGTCACCACTCTGAGCTTTCACTTAAAAAAAAGAAAAAAGAAAGAAAGAAAGAAACGTTATTGAGGTATATTTACTGACATTAAAAGATACATTTTAAGTGTACAGTTTGATGAGTTTTCACAAATGTAAGGGCATTAAGGTCATCAGGGATTTAGCAGAGGTATCCTGGCCAGGAAAGAGAACACCACCAGGGCTTTTGGGAAACAGGGCCAAGTGGAAACATAAAGGGCCGACAGGAGATTATTGGTCCTGAGGTTCACTGAACCAGGATCTGCACCTCTGGGATGTCTGGCAACTTCGCGGCACCTCTTGGTCCTCCCGAGGGAATGAGCCAGCTCTCTTTCACACCAGTCTCCACCAATCTCCCATGTACAGGTCACGAGGGGAGACCTGGGACTGAGCTCTGTCTCCTGTCTGTCCTGCGACTCCCCTGCCATCAACCACTGCCCGCATCTCTGCGGATCGATGGGGAGCGCTCCAGCTTGAGAAGTCAAGCTTCTCTCCTGCCGCCACACCCACCTGGCCCGATTTCCTCTTCATTCTTAGTTAGAAGCCGGTTTCGGATCAGCAGCAGTACCGCGGCTGGGAAAAGCCAAAGGGCTATGCCAGGTGCTGGCCGCGGGAATCGCCCCTCGGGTCTGCCCTCCTCTGGTTCCTTGGGGCTCTTGGCGTGATGAGCTGGCCCCGCCCAGCAACCAGTAGCTATCTCTCGCCCTTCTGCACCTAAAACCCTCTAGGGGGTTGCAGGTTCAGCTTCACTTAGAGACCGCAGCTCTTGAGTTCAGGTTAGGCAGAAAAACTCAGGCAGGAATGGGGACTCGGGTGAGGCGTCTGAAGCTGGCCGCAGACTTTCTCTCCGGAACTGGGAGAGCCTCTTCCGAAAGCCCTAAGAGCTGCCCGCCCATCCAAGAAAACACCGCTGGGGTTGGTGCTGCTAACATCTGGGGGAGAGCGAGGTGCCGCCCCCGGCGACTGGGAAATCCCTGGGGTGGCGCCGGCTGTGGGTGGGGCCGGAGGTGGGGTCCCGGCGGAGGGCGGGGCCTACCTGGGCGCCAGGGTGTGCCAGCCTAGCCCTGCACAGCCGAGGTGGTAGTGGCCCGGGTCGGTGGCTCGCGCTCTACCTGCCCCTGAACCTCGCAGCTATGGAGGGACCCCAGGAGCTTCTGAGTGGGAAGCTCCAGCTCTGCTTCACCCCGGCTGCCCGGACCAGCCTCCTACTGCTCAGGCTCAACGACGCAGCGCTGCGAGCGCTGCAAGAGTGTCATCAGCAACAGGTACGGCTGGCCTGGGCCCCATCCTCTCTATCCCCTGCCTGTCCGGAGGTCGGGTCTCAGCCGGCGACCCCGGCGAAGGAACCTGGGGATGGAGAGCAGCATCCTCGGGCTCTGGCCTCCCCAACTCTCCAAGTGAAGCCCGCTAGGCAAGTCCCCCCACCCCGGGCTCCCGACGCCGGATCCTGGGGACGCCGTTTCTGCTGCTCTTGGCTCAAGTCTGTGCTCTGCCCGCAGGTTCGGCCAGTGATTGCTTTCCAAGGCAACCGAGGGGTAAGCGCGGGTCTGGGGTGTGTGGAGGTGAAGTGCAGGGAGAACAGACATGGGCTTCACGAAGGGATCGTCAGGGCGGGAGGCTGAGAGCAGTCACGGTCTGATGAAGTTTCGAGAACTGAACCCAAAATGGGGGAAATCGGGGCTGCTGGGGTTGGTCCCAAGAGGCTGCAGTTGAAGAGACTGCGGCGACTTAACCTCCTGAGGAACTCGGGCCCAGCTGCACCTCGTGTGCTAACGAGCCCCATGGGACCCATCTTCAGTCTTCGGCTGGCTCGGGGAGGAACAGCACTGGTTGGGGAGGAGGAACTGACTTTCATGGGGTTTACTGTCTCCTTTCACCCACAGTACCTGAGGCTCCCAGGTCCCCACTGGTCCTGCCTCTTTTCCTTCATAGTGTCTCAGTGTGGCCAGGAGGGCCCTGGTGGTCCAGGCTTGGACCTTGTGTGCCAGCGCCTAGGCAGGTAAGGGAAATGGGTAGCAGGTAAGAACTTGTGGTAGGTCAGGGAAGGGGATGTCCACAGTTCCTTAAAAGTTCTCCACCCTCCTGTTTTATGTGTTGGTTTTTTTTAACCACCTTTTCCCAGGTCTGGTCCTAACCGCCTCCACTGCCTGGGTCCACTCAGGGGGCGCCTCACGATTTGGGCAGCTATGGATTCTATCCCAGCTCCATCTGCAGTTCAGAGACACAACCGGACTGAAGATGCCAGGGATCGTAAGAGCTGGCAGAATGTGGGAGACTATCCTGAAGGAAACACAATTTCACAGTCACAGATGGCACTAGAAGAGGTGAGGCCAGAAAGTGCAGGGAGTTAGGATAAAGTGGGGCAAAGCCTGAAGCCATGTGCCCCTGCCACTTTCCCTGCCAGGTGCCAGACCCACTGGCAAGCAGCCAAGGACAGTCACTCCCAGGATCCTCAAGGGAACACGTGGCACAGTGGGAAGTGAGGTACTTGGGGCAGGGTGGGACTAACCCAGGACGCTCCGGAATTCTCTAATCGCCACTCTAACTGCTGTGATAAGAGATGGAGCCCTACTTTCTACCCTGGGCTTGATCTCTCCTATTCCCTCTCCTAGGAACCAGACCCTTCTTCCAAACAGAGATCCTGATCAGGCACTGCCTCCCTCTGCCAGCCAGAAACATGTGGACAAGGTAAGTTGTAATAGCAAGGGTTTTTCTAAGAGTTGTGTCCAGTGAGGCTAACATTTTAAAACTGAGAGCTTATCATTTTCATGCTCCCAGAGCTCATTATATGGAAGTAAGTTTTGAGAGAAGGGCAGAATAGGAGGCTTCTGGATTACTGTTTATGTTCCTGAGATATGTTCCCAACAGAAACGTTCAGCGCCTGCAGCTACGGTAGAATTAAAACAAAAGAGGCTCAGAACTCTAGCTCCAAGTCCCCTACAAGGACTGCCCAGTCAGGACTTACAGGAGGAAGATTGGGAGCAAGAAGATAAAGATGAAGACATGGGTCCCAGGCTGGAACACAGTCCCTCAGTTCAAGCAGGTGAGTTAAAGAGAGGGTGAAACTGCCATAGTGGGGAGGGAAAAAAAAAAAGCGTTATCATCACCTTCATGTCTTGTTTCCTTTCTAGATTCTGAATCCCCAAGCCCTGAAGAAGTACCAGATTACCTCCTGTGAGTCCCTTGCCATTTCCAATTTTATCAAGCCTTGTGCATTCCTGGGAGCTGGAAGCTTTGGGGGGGTCAATGATACTGATAGTGACAACACGCTGCTCCTGGCAGGCAATACAGGGCCATCCACAGTGCAGAACAGCAACATGCCTATGAGCAGGACTTTGAGACAGATTATGCCGAATATCGCATCCTGCATGCTCGTGTTGGGGCTGCAAGCCAAAGGTTCATAGAGCTGGCAGCTGAGATGAACAATGTTCAGCGAGGAACTCCAGAACACAAGGTAAGGACTGGATGAACCCAGGCTGGCTTTCAAGTTCTGCTGGCCATAAACTCCCTGCTAATTGCCCATAAGTGTGTTTGTTCAATGACAAAAAGTGAGAAGCAAGTCTGTTTAGAGAGAAAAATTAGTCTGCCTAATTTGGCATAATGAGAAGTTACTTTAGTCCCTAAGAGAGCTGGAGATTTTTTTCTCAAGGTTAAACTTGGTGCTAACATTTTCTGTTTCAGGTGCTGGAAGAAAAGATAGTCCAGGAATATAAAAAGTTCAGGAAGGTAAGACTGGGCCTGGGAATGGTAGCAAGAATGCAGAATTGACTTTTTTTTTTTGACATGGGCGCTTTTTCTCTGCAGCGGTACCCAGGTTACAGGGAAGAGAAGCGCCGCTGTGAGTACTTGCATCAGAAACTGTCCCACATCAAAGGTCTCATCTTGGAGTTTGAGGAAAAGAACAGGGGCAGCTGAAGCTGACACATGGCTCTTTACCCTAGTGTGATATGAAAGAAAAAAGCAGCTATTAATTAAGAGGACAGTTGTCTGCTCTTCATCTTGCTGAGTCCATAATGGCAAGTAGGAGAGCTGCTCTAGGTTCTTGAGGTTTGGTTCTCATTATTACCATATTTAAATTTTTAGGGCATGGGCACAGTGCCAAGACTCCACAGCTGTGCCAGGAGTTATCCCGTAACTGAAAACTAGGCAAAGTAGCAGAGGCTTGGCTTCTCCACCTTTAGTTCAGCCAAGTCATTTTCAAATCCTGAGAAATGACACCATTTCCAAGACAAGATATCTTGAGAACATTAGAATTTACCTGGTAGCTTCCCTGAAAAAACCTTTGGTAACAAAACTAAAGGAACTTGTAATACAAGACATAATGGGAAAGGGCTTGGGTGTTACCCATGTACTAGAAGTGAATTCTTTTACAAACATGGCTAAAAAAATTAAAACTGATTGCTTCTATGTCAAAGTTTTATGTTTTCCTTAAATCCTCCAAGGTCACTACCTCACCCTCGCTTGTGTATATGAACCACTTCTGGGGCTCTCTAAAAAATTAGATCCTTAGATCCCACCCCAGGTCTTTTTTAAAAAATATATTTTTTATTATTTTATTTGGCTGTGCCAAGTCTTGGTTGTGGCATGTGAACTCTCAGTTGCAGCATGTGGGACCTAGTTCCCTGAACAGCGAGATCAAACCTGGGCCCTCTGCATTAGGAATGTTAGTAAACTCTCTTTCTCCAAACATGTAGAATGAGGATCACCTACAACTAGGGGTCCTATCAAGAATTATCCAATAACTCAAAACTATAACTGTAGATAGGATTTGGATTTACCCAAAAAAAAGGAAGAGGGAAATGGTTCAATTCTTGTGCCAGTCCTATCTTTTTTGTTCCTCACTGCTGCATAAGAAAGTGGATATTTCACTTACAACCAAGAAGGACATTGCCTTTCCCGTTTCCCCTGGAGAAGGAAGTTAACAACCACACCCTGGGCTTTGGGGGAGAGAGCAGTGTCAGCAGTGTCAGCAATTCCTGAAACAGCTTGAATGAATCCCAACCTGGTGCCACACCCACACAGGGCATTTCTGGGCAGAGAATAGCCCCTGGGAGGTATAAACATGCTCAGCTGCATGGCAAGGATAAATAGCAACCCAACCTTAGGGCATGGGAGACCAGCAACAGCCCAACAAGAAAGGTCCTTCACCTGTTCTAATCATCAGGCTAGGGTCCTGTGCAATAAACACTTAAGAATAGAAGGAGATGAAATTTGGAAATGATTTGCAGGTGATTAACAATGGACCCAGTGCAGACAGCTGTACAGACCATCATGGTAGTTACTCGCCCTACACATAACTATTTAATGAAAATCTAAAATATGGTTCTAGCTACATTTCAAATGCTCAACAGCAATAGGTATTAGGCAATGAAGATTATAGAACATTTCTATCATAGCATAAAGTTCTACTGGACAGTGCTGGTCTAGAGAACCTTTGGTTCTTCCCCAACTCATGGAGAAAAGACAGTATAAAGGGGGCGCATTTATTGTCACTGTTCCAAATGTACAAAAAAAATTAGAAAATAACCCCCCAACTCCATTCCCCCCACCCCCACAACATTCCCCTCAACACAAATAATTTTTCCCAAAACCACAAACATAAACTGGTTCTGGTATTTTCATAAACAGTGCAGCTAAGAAACAGTTTAGAGAAAATTTAACAGGACTCAGATTATAACCATTCTGCCTTCTCAGCCCTGAGAGGCAGTAATTCCATACGGGTCCCAGTCCTCCCCATTGGTTTTCCCATCTCTGGTGGAAAAGTCCTTTGACAGAGTGGTATGATGTTTGGCTGCTGCTTTAGAGATCCTCCTGTGCCTTCTTCTTCTTCTTGGGTTTTTCTTCTTGAATTACAGGGGGGTTTGTAGCCTCTCGCTTTAGATAGCTAATAAAATCACTTAATTCACGGCCACCCTGAAAACAGAAAGATAACTCTGAAAATTTAACCTTTTAAAAAACTGTGGGTTTTCTCCCCCCTCAATAGGAAGCCTTTTGTATTTTAAAAAGCACATGAGCAACCATATTGACCATTAGAGTTGAGTTTCCACTTATATAAATTCAGTTAAACAACTGGATCTGTATGTGTGTGTCTATTTGTGGGGAGATGAGACAATGCACTTACTTCATATTTCTTTGGATTCTGCTTCTTGTTAGCTGGAGAGAAGTAGATGGTAGGAAAACTGGGAAAAGAAGAAAGAGTTGATGAAATTTCAGAGTAACTCTAATGTACACTTCCCTAATGACTGTTTCTAGGAATAACTTTTCTTCATGATTTCTAATCTGACCAGATACTATTGTCCTTCAGTGACGAGGTTACATTCTATTAGAACACAGGAGTATGAAAGCTCACAAGGTCTAGGGCAGTCATGAGGGCCCATGCTACAGAAACTTTAAGCCAGGAAGGCACTGGTGGTTCTGTGTTCAATTGGGATATGAGGACTCTCCAAACCATGCCCAATATAAAAATGAATTACAAGCTCATTTTTTCCTATCAATTACCTAGACACTTTTACTAGCTTTTAATCTACTTACCCTCTGACTTCATATGGAGAAGGCACATCGTTGGCTGTAGCATCCATCTTGGCTATGACAATATTTGGATCTTTTCTGAGCTGTTAATAAAAAGGTTAGGTCTTTAAGTTTCAAGTTTTCAGTGAAGAGGGACACAGTCAATTTAGGACTTAAAACCATTAACAGCTGGATAGGTTTTTTTGCTGAGCCGGAAAGAGTAGTGATACTTTCAGAAGTATCAAACTTCCCATAAACTTCCCTTTTCTCTCTTGGTTCCTACATATTAAAACTATATACAGACACCTGCAAAATTACCTGGCCTAAGGAAGACATCAGCTAAGACAAGTGATTTAAGATGGAGGAATATAATGAATTCATATAAGCCATTACCAAATTCAGAAGCCAAGGTACTTTTAATCATAATCTAGATGGAGTCTGAGGAGTGGAAAGTTAAAGCAGGTATCTAAGGCACTGAGTAGGCTCAGAGTACAGTCAGGAGACAGTACACAGGAGACAGCTGAAAGAAAATCCACCAGTGCCTAAGTTCTGAACTAATTAGGGTAACTATTAATCAATAGCCGATGCTAACTTCCAACTCAAATTCAATTTATAATATACTTCACACTTACCTTCTCTCCCAGTTCTTTATACTTAGGCTCCAGATTCTTACAGTGACCACACCAAGGAGCATAAAACTCAATCAGCACATCTTTATCTTCATTATTCACTATTTCATCAAAATTCTCTGCTACCACTACCTGGAAAACACAGAAGATTCTCTAGTTGGTAAGGCCAGTTGAATACACTCATGAGTTGTATTTGTTCCTGGACTCAATCCCTCTCAAACTGGTTGTGTTGCCACTGAAAATACATTACTGAAATCCAACTTGCACTTTCAGGCTTTATTAAGATATTACCATTCCCCAGAAAGCAACTCACTCCCATGTCTGTCACCTGTCAGACTGAGTTCAAGAAGTCACAGGAAACAAGTGCTACCCAACTCTTCCTTAAAATAATCTTACAGCAACAATCTTACAACTACTCTTAGGGGTTAGCTTGTTCTGTCCCAAAGAGTCACTAAGCCCTAATACAAGTATCATAAAATTCCCCTATTAAGCATTATGAGCTCTGCCAATGCTTAATTTATGATGAGAGAGGTAAGGACAAACAAAAAACAGAAACTCAATAGCCAACCTTGTCTTCACTGAGACCCAGCATTTTGGGAATAAAAAAATGAGGAGAGGCAGCTGTGTAGGGGTTTGAGGTCCCTGTGAGCACCTCACCTTTACAGGCCCATCATTGCTCTCTGGGATAGGCTCAGACTTCAGGTATCTCTTCAGGTTGCCATCGAAGTAATCCTCCAGGAATCTCTCAAGAGCCTTGCCATCACGCCTGATATTAGAAAGACAAAGATGAGCTTGTTAACATACTCCCACCAATGAGAGAACTAAAGGTAATTTTTAGAGAAGTTTCCACTTTAGCTTAACTGTTTCTGTTTTAGCTTAAGTTTCAACCCTAGGAAGTAATTGGAAGTTTAAAAAAAAAAAGCCAGGGGGGGAGTCCTCATTTCTCAATATGCAGAACTACAGACTGAATGAGAAACCACCACCTTCTTGTACTTCTAGTGTTCTTTGTGGATTAGAAAGGTCAGAGAAAGAAGAACACATTGGTCCTTCTGGAAATTCAATTCTGCAAAAGAACCAGGTCTTACTTTGTTGCTCTGGAGAACAGTGCCTATTTATGGTATCTTGTTCTACTGGCTTCACTCACAGGAAAATTTTCTCTTGTTTTAATCTCCCGAAGTCTCAGAAGGTGATGGTCAAAACTGTCTGGTTTTGTCTTAAGATGTCTCCAATTTCCTGAGTTTACTTTAGGCCAATGTGGTATTCCAAGAACAAAGACATTCTGTAGGGATGGGAGGGGACTAGTTTGGTCTGAAATTACATCAGTCTCAAAGAGGCTAGCTAGTGTTCTCTATTTACTATATTTAATGGCAGGGTGGAAATAGTCATGTAAGAATTCCAAGCTGCCATCTTTTTTGCTTTTCAAAATTTATTAAGAATCATGATCCTTAAAATATCTATAACTAATTAATTGAGAAAAATGACAGTCATGGGTCTTAACCTAGCTTCACATTCCAATGTTCTTCTTTATACATCCTCAGTAGTGTCAAAGGCTTTAACGGCGTCTTTGCAGAATCAAATCCCAAACCCACGCTAACTTGTAACTCACGAGAACTCCTCCTGCATGACAAACTTCTCTCCTTTTGCGGTTCTGACAGCAACAACAGGAATCTCTCCAGTAGTGCTTTCCAAGCCAAAATCTGAAAGTTCATGGCTAAAGGTTTTGCGGCTAGCTACAGCAAAATGGAGTTTCTTTCCAGCATCCAGGAATTTCTTTGCCACCATCATCACTCTGTGGGAAACAAGGGAGATTTATGCCAAGAGTACACCAGGATGGTAAATCACTTCTGAAACCAAGAAGCAAGAAAGTAGAAAGCAACATTTAAGAGTCCCTGCAGCCCTCTGGAATCAGTCTGAACTTGTATTCTTGTGCACTGACATAGGATTATGGTGTACTCCCATGTCCTACTGAACTTCACTGCCAAACCAGTGATATTCAGGCAAACAGTCCATTCCCACTGAATGCTGCCATATTATATAATATAAAATACTGCAGACATTAATAACTAATCCAGAATGAAAATCTGTAAGGATAAAGTGCACTGAGGGTCTCAATGGGCAACAAGGCACAATGTGTTAAAGGACATTTTAGATGGCATTTGCACCTTTTCTGGGAGGGCAGGAATCAGCTGTGTCATAAGGCAAAGGAACACCTGTGGAAGATATGCCCAGTAGTTTTTGGAAATAGTTTGTCCTTATAGCTTCAAATGATCACACATGGCAACAGAATAGTTAGAAGAAACTGTTTATGTACTGCGTAAACTTGTCTACAAAGGGGAGAAATTATTCTTATTACCTGTTTCTCCAGTAGTTGGAACCTTTAGCATTCTTTTCGTAGTCCACATCATAGTAAGCGATAAGTAAATCCTTGCCCTGTAGTAAATCTTTATTGTCTTCCGTCATGTGAGGGCAGATACCAAAACTGAAATGACAGAATCCATTATCAAATTTGGCAGGTTTTTATCTATATTATGAAATTAACATTAAGTAACTGACAGTATGCTTAATAACTAGGATTAAAAAAACTAAAATGAAGCCAAGAAATGCCAAAAAAAGTATAAAGATGTACTCACATGTTTTCCTGAATAAATCTTTTAATCTTCCCACTGGTCATTTTCTGTTCTGTATATGACACAGTCCTGTCTTCAAACTTGTTCGTCAAATGGGAAGGACGAAACAAGGTGATACCCCTTAAAAAAAAAAATTTAGTAGGTAGACAGCAGAAGAACTATCTCCCATCTTTTATTATTTAAAGCTCAAACTATCTACAACATGATCCTCTCATCAACGCTAAGGAGCTTACCACTTTAATCTCAAGTGCAACGATTGGTTTTAATAAACCTAGGTTAGAAAGTTAGGAGACCTTAGTTCTAATTCTTATTCTACCAACTAACTTCAAAGATCTTCGGCCAGCTATCAGTTTAATTCTTCAGCGCTTCAGCTTTTACATCAGTACGAAAGGGGGTTAGAGTAGACAATTTCCAAACCTTTAAAACAACAGAAAAAAGTACCCAACTTACCCCAAAGCCCCAATATGTACAAATAAGAGAAAGTAGAACTTGCTGTTATTGGAAGCTACCTTGCCCCAACACTCTCCTTGAAAATTCAACTTTCCTATACAGTAAGAAAATTAATTCAATAGAGAAAATATAGTTAAGATCCCTTCCAGTTATAGAAATTCTATATGATTATAGATAATGTTTAGGTTCAGTTCATTAGAAATTTTTTGATTCTAGATTTTTCTATCCCAGTAAACCCAGTTTACGTAATTTTCCCTTGCTGGTAATACTTTGCCTCTCTCCCTAAGCCAAGTTTTCCTCATTCCACTGAACATTGGAAGGAAATTCCTTTTTACTTTCTAGCCTTTTATTTAGCTAACACCGAACCCCAATTTGGTTCTGAATCACCGATTTGTATCTAATACAAACATTCCCAGAAAATATCACTGTTCTAACCATTAACATCTTGCCTCTTGCTTTTACTTCTTCATTCATTCCTCCTCTCCATACTATACACACCCATATACAGTTATATCACTTGTTTGGGGCTAGGTGTCAGCATCTTTAAGTCCTTATAGCCCCCTCTCAACTCTTCCAACATTAACTATGAACTTTATGTCAATTTTAAAACACAGGTATTTTCATAGCATACAGGGAAACTATATAGCGAAAAAGGACCTAATACAAACATGCTGGGCAACCAAGAATCTAAATCTAAGACTTTTACTTTTTAAAGCAGCATTGGCCTCTTGATGAAAGTGAAAGAGGAGATTGAAAAAGTTGGCTTAAAGCTCAACATTCAGAAAACTAAGATCACGGCATCTGGTCCCATCACTTCGTGGGAAATAGATGGGGAAACAGTGTCAGACTTTATTTTTTTGGAGCCCAAAATCACTGCAGATGGTGGTTGCAGCCATGAAATCAAAAGACGCTTACTCCTTGGAAGGAAAGTTATGACCAACCCAGACAGCATATTCAAAAGCAGAGACATTACTTTGCCAGCAAAGGTCCGCCTAGTCAAGGCTATGGTTTTTCCAGTGGTCATGTATGGATGTGAGAGTTGGACTGTGAAGAGGGCTGAGCGCTGGAGCATTGATGCTTTTGAACTGTGGTGCTGGAGAAGACTCTTGAGAGTCTCTTGGACTGCAAGGAGATCCAACCAGTCCATCCTAAAGGAGATCAGTCCTAAGAGTTGACTCACTGGAAAAGACTCTGATGCTGGGAGGGATTGGGGGCAAGAGGAAAAGGGGACGACAGAGGATGAGATGGCTGGATGGCATCACCGACTCGATGGACATGAGTTCGGGTGAATTCTGGGAGTTGGTGATGGACAGGGAAGCCTGGTGTGCTGCAATTCATGGGGTCGCAAAGAGTCGGACATGACTGAACTGACTGACTGACCAAGTTTCAGAGCAGCTGCTGTCAAAAAACTGAAATCAGTTCCAGATGTGATCTTTAATGATATGGCATTGGGGTACACATGAAGGCCTTAGGACACCCTTCTTACAAGGTCTCCTAAATAAGACTTCTGATCAGAGGCTGATCGCCGCCTTTAATGGCAAGTGTGAGAGGCGGACACAGTGAACAAATCTAAGGTTAACAGGCTGATATGTGGTGTGCTTAATGAGCATAGAACCTCATGGCAAAGCCCAACAACTTTGCAGCCAGATCGTCTAGCAGCAAAGGTTCTATCCTAGTTCTGCCACGTATAGCGACTAAAGCTTAACTTCCTTGTGTGCCACCCTTAGACTCTCTTGACTGTTTTGCCATCCCTCCCCTTTCAAACCTCCACTATATGAGTGCCACTGACTTTTCCTCTGAAACACAAAATTCATCACATTACTCTCTAGCTCAAAGTCTTTCCAATGGCTCTCAAATGTCTAAATGATAAAATCTACATTTTTCTGTATGGCACTTAGGTCTTCTCTAGTTTGGTCTCTGCTGACCTCTCCAACCTTACCTTTCACGATGACCTCATCTATGAACAATACTTCAGCAGTAATACAGGTTCCAACACACCTAGGTTATTTCACATCTCGAGGCCTTCCCTCCTGCTGTTCTACATGGAATAATCTTTATCCCCCACCATAACCTGCCCAGAAAAATTTATCTTTCAAGATACACCTCAACAGTCACTTTCTCTATTAATTTTTTTTTCCCCTGATACTACTCCTGATCCCTCCTATGTACTTCTGGTACTCTGCCTAATTTCTATCAGAATACCTGTAATGCTCACTGACACTTGTATTTTTAAATATATTTACTATCTCCTGCTACTGGATGCCCCTCAAGGGCAGCAACAGTTTCCAGAACTTAGCTTACTGCCTAACATGTGCTCAATAAAGCTTTTGGAAAAATTAGGCTTAAAAACCACCAGTTCAGTCCAGTCCAGTGGTTAGGATTCCACCTTCCAATGCAGGGGGCTGGGTTTGATCCCTGATTGGGAAACTAAGATCCCATATGCCACGAGGCATGGCCAAAAGATTTTTTAAAATCTTCAAAAGAAAAGAAAAGAAAAGAAAAACAACACCAGTTCACACAACAGTACTCGGTCAAGGTGCATATCTACAAGGGCATTCAACTCAGTCACTTACTCTCCGTCATCATCGTATTTGTTCACCAGAGATTCAATATTGGTGTGTGCAAACCGGTAGTTATCCCTCAAGTTGCTGGCTGCTTTTAGAAACTCAGAGTGAGCTTCACTGAATAAATCCTTGAAAAAACCTATACAGAAAACGTCAAACACAAGAAAGAAACAGTAAGTGCTGAGACATATTCAAAACTTTAAAACTCCTCTATTCTTCAAAGCCTTTATTATGAATAAGCAAAGCAAGATAGGGAGGATCAGTTCTGCTTTGCCATGACTACTGAGGATATTCAACAAAATATTTAGGATAACAATTCTTTCTCTACCCTTAAAAAAAAATGTTCTTGAGGACGCTGAGGGAGATAATTTGTCAGGGTTCAAGTCTTAATTCTAGTTTTTCACAGTTGAAAAATTTGAGCATATTGCTTAACTCCTTAGAGCTTCAGGGACTATTTTAGGTGTCAGAGGAGTTAATAAGGCAGCATGTCAAAATAAAATGTAAATTAATTCACCATATTTTTTCTATGTCTTATATCTTTAGAACGTCAAATCTAGTAAAGTGTTTATTAAATGTCTACTTATGGTTAACTCCTTGTAAAAAATACAGACTCAGGGCTTCCCAGGTGGCAAAGAGGTAAAGAATCCACGTACAATGCAGGGGACACGGGTTCGATCCTTAGGCCAGGAAGATCCCACATGCCGCAGAGCAGCCAGTCCTGCACACCACCATTACTGAGCCTGAACTTTGGAGCCTGAGAACTGTAATTACTAAAGCTCGAGTGCCCTAGACCCCATGCTCTGCAGTAAGAGAAGATACTGCAATGAGAAGTCCTTACACCGTAACCAGAGAGCAGCCCCTGCAACTAGAGAAAAGTCTGCATAGCAACAAAGACGGAGAACAGCCTATATAAATAAAACACACATACATACACAGAATGAGTAAAATCCGGATAAGAAGTGACTTTTAGTCAAACTTAAATGATAGACCATCCTCTACTGCCAGAAAGTCAGTTTTATTACAATAAAAAGGAGATTAAGAGAAGCACAAGGCTGTATGTTTAAATTTAAGTCAAATGTATTATACAACACATTTAAAGCAAAACAAAGATCACTCAAGATGTAGAATGTGTTTAACTGGTGCAAGTTATTTTAAAAATAATGAGATATGATAACATCTGAAAAAGCAAAGATTGCTGTAAAAATACACACAAAGCCAGCAATTCAATCTTAAATTGTAAATTCTTCTACAACTGTGAAAGTAGCAGCTACAGAGGTTTATCATTTACCTATACCCTCCCCCTTTAAAATCCCATTTTCAGTCTTATTATTTGAGTTAAATCTCAGGAGTTTAAGAAGTAACAGGAAAAACTAAAGCTATTCCTATTTTAGTTCTTTGACATTAAATCTTTACATCTGTAAGAATACCAAGCCACTCAAATAAAAGCCACTTTTCCCCCATATTACATTAATAGTAACACTGACCTAGTTTTGCGAGTTGTCTTTTAACTGCCCAGAAGGCTTCCTAAACAGTTTTAACCTGATTGTTTACTCAGAGGACTTTTGAAACCATGTTGACGATTTTGTGGCACAATCAAACTTGCTACTTACCCACCACAGAAGCATCTTTATCATTAATGAACTTTTCAAATTCTTCCTCAGACTTGAGAGGAACTGAAGCTGGTCCAGCCTGTTTCTTCAGGTGGCTGACAATTCCATCTTAAAAGACAAAAGATTATAGCAACACAAATTTATAATTTTTGAAAAGTAACCAACCATTCACATGATTTAAAGTTGGAAAAGTTAAACATATACAATGACGTTTTCTTCCTGTCCCTAGTTACCCAGTTTCCTCCTCACAGGATAACACGTCAGTTTTTTATATATCCCTCCAGACATACTATCTTTGCTCCTCTAAAGGTAGCATACACATATGCTGTTCTGTATTTTGTTTTTGCCATTTAATAAAATTTAGAGATAATTACGTCAGTAAACATACAGAGTTATCTCAATCTTTACTGCCACATAGTATTTCACTGTATGGATGTAACATAATTTAACCAGCCACAATTGATGAACGTTTGTTTCCAATTTCTTGCTGCTATGATACTGCCATAAACAACCTTGTACTAATGTCCTTTTACACATGATTGAGTCTATCTGTAGGGTAACTTCCTAAAAGTGGACTCAGTGGGTCAAAAAGAGGACATGCATTTATCACTGTTAACTGGCTCCCAAAGAGACGGTACTTATTTATAGCCCTACCAGTTATATAGTGAAGTGTTTACAGCCACATAAATGATGCCCTTGAGCACGCTGTTCTCTGCCTCAGTCTTTCAGATAACCACCTGGCTTCCTTCCTCACTTCCTCCTTTAGGTCTTCACTCAAAATGTCATCTTCTGGTGGCAGAGTAGGTGAGAATCCACCTGCCAATGCAGGGGACACGGGCTTGGTTCCTTGTCCGGGAAGATCCCACATGCTGAGGAGCAAGTCAGTCCATGCACCACAACTACTAAAGCCTGCATGCTTGAGGGCCAAGAGCCCAGCTACTGAGCCCCTGTGTGTAGGGCCCCGCGCTCACGTGCCGAGAGGCCCATGCGCCACAGCTAGAGAGGCGCCACAGCTAGAGAGGCACCCCAGCGCTGGGCAGAAAAAGCCTGTGTGCAGCAACCAGAAGGTAAAGGAATGCGTTCTAAAAACAGGTACATTGAATCAGGTAACAAATCTTTGGCCTGCAAGGGGACAGTAATTACTATATCACCATATAAATTATTATAAAGAACTTTACCTCAGGGGTATGATGAACAGTATTACTTTTTTCCCTGAGTATTTAAAATTCTCTGAGAGGTTTAACAGGAGTGCTGAGCAACCAGTTTATTACTGATCTCCTGGAGTTTACAATATAAGTAAATCTCCAACTAAATCCCCAAATAAGTAAGCAATTTAAAATATCAGGTAGTGGGACTTTCCTGGTAGTGCAGTGGGTAAGACTCCGGCTCTCAATGCAGGGAGTTCGATCCCTGGTTGGGGAACCAGATCCTGCATGCATCCTGCAACTCAGAAGTCCACGAGTTGCAACTAAGATCCAGCACAGCTAACAAATTAATTAAACAAAGAATATTAAAATATATATTATCAGATAGTAACCAGTGCTATGCAGAGAATGAAGAGGCTGTTAAGTGTATGACTGGCTGGCTACCTTAGGTTTGGTAGTCTGTTAGAAAGAGAATTTGGTTGGGGCATGGCATACTACCCAGTTTGTGAAATCTTAGTTCCCCGACCAGGGATTAAACCCAGGTCCCAGCAGTGAAAGCACCAGTGTACCACCAGGCAATTCCCTGGGAAGTGAAATTTAAGCCAGGATCTGAATGACAAAAAGCAGCCATGCAAACATGGGGGAAGGTCATCTCAGACTGTGAAGACAATCAGGACAAAGGTCCTAAAGTGAAACAGTCTTGAGGTGACATTTGAGTTAGGCAGGGGCCATGTTATATAGAGCTTTGTGTACAAGTAACAATCATACACGCTGAAAAAATTCCACGTCACCTAAAATGCCCAAACTGAGTGAACCTTCCTCTTAGCTGTTAAAATATGCCCAGTTAATTGTTAAGACTCAAGATAAAACTGTCCAAAATATATTTTCTCATCCATTATGGGCCCTACCAACCAGGGCCAGACCACTTACCTCCCAAACCTCTCCTGTCATCCTTGCTAATTATATTCCAGCCACAAGGTCCTTCTGTCCCTTGAACACATCAAGCTCAGTGATGTCTTAGGGTCTTTTTGCACCTGTTTTCCCTCTGCCTGGAAAACTCTGATCCACATATTCTCATGGCTAGCTCCTTCTGAGCATTCAGCTCAAAGGTTACCTCCCTAACCACCATTATAATAATGTGGTACTCCCACCTCCAATCACTATCACATCATACAGTTTTATTTTTCTCCCCTTTAATGCTCTTATAACTAACTGAATTTATCTTATCCATATAGATTATTGATGTGTATAATAATATAGCATACACACTACTACTCAAGGAATCTCATACAAGTGGAATGACATAGTATTTGTCTTTCAGTGACTGGCTTATCTCACTTGGCATGTTTTCAAGGTTCACCATTTCACAGCACATCAGAACTAACTTTTTAAGACTGAGTAATATTCCACTGTATTAAATACAATTTATATATAATTCTTCTAGACTCTGCTTTTAATTCTTTTAAGTATATACTCAGAAGTGGAACTGGTGGATCATACAGTAATTGTATTTTTATCTTTTTCGGAACTGCTGTGCTGTTTTCCATAGTGGCTGCATGCACTATTTTATGTCAAATTCACATCAACATTGCACAAGAGTTCCAATTTCGCCACATCCTTGCCAACACCTGTTCTTTTCTTTTTTAGTAGTAGTTATCCTGATGGATGTGATGTGGTTATCTATGTATGATATTTTTAAACCTGTGTGCTGCCTTCATTGCCCAGAATATAAGCATCATAAGAGTGAGAACCATGGCTGCTTTATTCATCAATAAATTCTGGGCACCATACTATAGTATCTGGCACAGAGTCAGTACTCAATAAATATCTGTCAAATAAAAAAATGCCTGGTAAACCTTATAAATCAACCTTAAGTATTTTCTATATTACTTACATAATCTGTTCAGTTAGCAAAGTCTTTTGTCAAGTGTCCAAAACTGCCCTCTTAGATGAGGAATTTTTAAGTATGTTGTACAGAAAATGTCATATTTCCACTACAAAGAACAGAGGACCCAAAGAGTTCCAATTTCCAAAATGTAATTCAGGTTCCTTACCGGCAGTCCTAGGCCCATCATAGGCACCTGATTCTTCACCATCTCTAAATATCTTCAGGGTTGGATACCCACTCACTCCATACTTATTACAGGTGTTCGTGTTGGCAGTACAATCCACCTAAAGATGAAAATACATGAACCATTTGTTATCCAAAAATCTGCTGCAGGCTTTCCCACATTCCCAAAACATGAAGAGTGGTCAAATCAAAATATCAAGCAATTCTTGACACACATCCCACAGACACTAGCTTTTAGAGGCAGACTGGTGTTGGTCTAGCTACATCAGAACCACCTAACAGGAACTCTAAAATTTAGATTCCAGGGCCTCATATAAAATGCACAAATGACTATTTAAATTCTACCCTGGGAGTCTCTATTGTCTAAAGTAATTATTCCACCCTTTCCCCATCCCTCAGAATATGCGAGAGATAAATCACTTAAATTAGTAATAGTGGATTACTTTGATAATGATTATCATCAATGGGATGTATGGATTGATATATCACCATCAGGTGGGGTATAATTTGATTTAGCGAGTCACAAATGGTTATTAGCAAAGGTACTGATATTTGAACAAGCTCCCTGAGCTAGTCTGAATCTGGGCTAAACTATAACGTGACAGATAGATCTAGTGAGACCTGCCAGGAAGACAAAAAGCAATTTTCCATCTATTTAACCACTTCTTCCAAGCAAGGTAATGCAGCCAGCACTTTGCATGTATTACCTCATTTAATCTACACAAGATTCTGAGGAATGATCCCAATGCCTTAACATAAACTGAAGTTCAGAACAGTAATGTATCTATAGTAACATAGGTGACAGCTACATGAGGCAGGAACAAAATCATGACAGAAACTTTTTCTTTCTAAAATTAATTTATTTTTTATTGAAAGACAATTGCTTTACAGAATTTTGCTGTTTTCTGTCAAACCTCAACATGAATCAGCCATAGGTATACATGTATCCCCTCCTTTTTGAAACTCCCTCTCATCTCCCTCCCCATCCCACCCCTCTAGGTTGATACAGAGCCCCTGTTTGAGTTTCCTGAGCCATACAGCAAATTCCTGTTGGCTATCCATTTTACATATGGTAATGTAAAAAAATATGGAACGCTTCATGAATCTGGGCATCATCCTTGCACAGGGGCCATGCTAATCTTCTCCGTATCGTTCCAATTTTAGTATATGTACTGCCGAAGCGAGCACCAAACTCTTTTCTATGGCAAGTTGCCATAGAACATCAGGATTAAAAGTAGCTTTCAGGAATTCCTCGGTCGTCCAGCGGCTAAGAGTCCATGCTCCCAATGCTGGGCGCCTGGGTTCAATCCCTCGTCAGGGAACTAGATCCAACATGCTGCAGCTAAAACCCAGTGCAGCCAAAGTAATAAATTAAAAAAAAAAAAAAAAGTTTTCTAAAACAGCCTTATATAGGTAGGTATGAATTATTTACTTGAGGCTGGTAAGATATGAACTTTTAGACTGGAGCAACTAGGAGTCGGCGACACAACAATGACAAATTCTGGAAGCATTACTTTGACTGTAAAAGCAAATACTAAGTTTACAGTTGACCAGTTCCTCACTTAACATCCTCGTGTCATCTTCCTATTCCCATCACCGTGACTAGCGTATAGTAATTTAGGGAACTCATTTATTCTATGATAATTTTCCTCTAACCTTGCCTACTGTAATTTTACTTTCCATATTTGCCCCTTCTTATTTACCATATATCTTACTTTTTTCTTACGCCAGTATTTCCCTTAGTTTCACCACTTTTAAGATTTCAAACCCATAATCAACAGTCAGTTGTGTATCTGCCCAGAACCTCGTTTTCTCTCTTCTTAGCAATTATGAACAAAGAAAATCAATGTTAATTGTTAACCAATTACTATTTAAAATACTTTGCTTCCTTTAATGAAGAATTTACCTATACTCACCTTTGCTAATGGGACTATTCCTTTTAATCTGGTAGCTGCAGCTTCATACTCTGGGGCAAGCTTTTTGCAGTGTCCACACCTATGTAAATATGTTAAAGAAAAAGATTACATATCCTAGAAGTTTGTTAATTTTGTTTCTCTAGGAAGGACTTCAAATTATACTACTACTTTTGACTAACAGCTGCTTCCAAAAGAAAACACATCACCTGAACAACCTCCAGCACTGATAAGGTTAATCAGATCTCAGAAGTAAAGGTACTATTATCTCAAGCCTGTGATCTACTCCATAGGACTGACTCAGTCAAAAACAGCATCTATCTTCTCAATTAAAAGTGCAGTGGGGGTGGGGGGATAAAATGGGCATCTGGAATTAACATATACACAATACTGTATGGTAAATAAGGGCTTACCGTATGGCACAGGGAACTATATTCAACATCTTGTAATAACCTATAATGGGAAAGAATCTAAAAGCTGTACCTAAGAAGCAAGCCTGCTTTTTACGGCTACACAGTTCCCCTGACTATAGCAGCTCATGAGGATAAAGTGAAAGTGAAAGTGAAGTCACACAGTCGTGTCCGACTCTTTGCGACCCATGGACTGTAGCCCACCAAGCTCCTCTGTCCAGGGGATTCTCCAGGCAAGAATACTGGAGTGGGTTGCCATTTCCTTCTCCAGGGGATCTTCCCAACCCAGGGATCGAACCCAGGTCTCCCACATTGCAGGCAGACACTTTAACCTTTGTACCACCAGCGAAGCCCTACACAGTTCACCTGACTATAACAACTCATGAGGATAAAGCATTATGTCAATTAGGGTATTTTCCCAGAGGGCCATCATAACACCTGCTCCTCTGCCCAGAAGCCCTACCAGTCCCTTAGGCACACTGTACTTGCAACATGGGGAACAGTATATCAGTACACAGCTAGCATCACTATATATCATCTCTTCAAAAACCAACAGGTTGCAGAGGGATCCCTTAGAGAAGGTGCGTAGTTCTTCGACTTCTCCACAGACAGCAAAAATAGAATTAGAAAACATACGGAAAGAAACAAGGAAGAAATTTGGGCTGACATATTTCATAGCCAAAAGTCACACATTTTATTTAGTAATGGATGAATAAGTAACTCTGAAACACTTTGCCCCCCAAAACTTGTTTAAACCAAAATAAAGAATTTATATTCTTCAAGGTCCGTAGAAGTCCTACTCAAAAATAATCATCAGAAAGCTGACACAGAAAAAGAGTAATATTAAAAAAAACTATAACATTAGATGTTGCTTAGGGTCGCTGACAGAGAAGGCAGTGGCAACCCACTCCAGTACTCTGGCCTGGAAAATCCCATGGACATAGGAGCCTGGTGGGCTGCAGTCCATGGGGTCGCTAAGAGTTGGACACGACTGACCGACTTCACTTTTACACACTGGAGGAGGAAATGGCAAGCCACTCCAGTGTTCTTGCCTGGAGAATCCCAGGGACAGGGGAGCCTGGTCGCCTGCCGTCTATGGGGACACACACGGAGCTGGACATGACTTAAGTGACTCAGCAGCAGCAGGATGGCTGAATAATTGATGCTTTTGAATTGTGGTGTTGGAGAAGGCTCTTGGAGAATCCCTTTGACTGCAAGATCAAACCAGTCAATCCTAAAGGACATCAACCCTGAATATTCATTGGAATGACTGATGCTGAAGCTGAAGCTCCAATACTTTGACTACCTGATGAGAAGAACTGACTCACTGGAAAAGACCCTGATGCTGGGAAAGATTGAAGGCAGGAAAAGGGGACGACAGAGGATGAGATGGTTGGATGGCATCACCAAATCAATGGATATGAGTTTGAGGAAGCTCCGGGAGTTGGTGAAGGACAGGGAAGCCTGGCGTACTGCAGTCCATGGGGTTGCAAAGAGTTAGACATGACCGAGTGACTGAACAGAACTAGGGTCACAGACATATTTACTAAAAGTATAGAAGAACCAAATGATAAAAACCAAATTCAGGACAAGGGAGTGTGTAACATGGGGAAAGGGCACACAGGAGACTTCAACTGTACTCGCTTTATTTTTAGACTGGGCAGGTGGAGAATTAATGGTAATCCTTACACTGTATTTCACAGATGCACATTTTACTGCATTAGAACATCAAAAACTGGGATATGGCTTGCAATCACATCATGGTTTCAGTGGTAGCATTTCTCACTTTGTGAGACATAAAATATGGTATTACTCATTATATCCTCTGTATTCCATAATATATTAAAAAATTCATGCATGTGGGTTGTAACAAAAATACACAAATCCCAACTGATTTAATAAAATAACCAAATTAGCTGAGAAATCTAGGCTTCTGGGAACATAATATGGGTGCAAAGGTTAAAAATGAATGTGTGTTAAGGAACTGATCTGAGTCTTAGATTTGAGGCTTCATATAGGATAGGATAGGGTATTTTACAGAAGGGAATAGTAGAGCAAAAGTAAAATTACTAGTAAGAATGATTCATTCAAGAGAACTATGAAGGGCTTTTTCTTTTTGATAAGAGACAATAAATGTGTTATATGTATTAAGAGATTTCTGTTGAATACATATGTAGTAATTGCCCAAAAAGAATGAAGCAACAGATTTATGAATAGTTTTACTTCAGCTACCTTTAAACATCTGAAGAGAATAGTATAAAATAACTAGGCCAGACGAGTGGGTCTCACGGAGAAGGCAATGGCACCCCACTCTAGTACTCCTGCCTGGAAAATCCCATGGACAGATGAGCCTGGTAGGCTGCAGTCCATGGGGTCGCTAAGAGTTGGACACGACTGAGCGACTTCAATTTCACTTTTTACTTTCATGTACTGGAGAAGGAAATGGCAACCCACTCCAGCGTTCTTGCCTGGAGAATCCCAGGGACGGGGGAGCCTGGTGGGCTGCCATCTATGCGGTCGCACAGAGTCGGACACGACTGAAGCGACTTAGCAGCAGCAGCGGAGGGAACAACCACTTAGTGGTCCAGAGAAGTTAACTACTGAGCTAAATCTTATTGAAAAGACCAAGTTGGGGTGGGAGAGGGGGAGGCAATTCCAAGGAAAGAAATCAGTATAAGAAAAATATTAACTATTCCACTTTATACTATCCATGTAGTCTTTTTCTATATCTGTAAGAACAGCATCAAGTATCATTAAGTAATACTATTGCCCCAGAGGACAGGGCACAAACCTACAACACATGCAGATGCTGAAGACTTAAAACTTCACACTGACCAGTAATTTTCAGAAATGATCACGTTTAAATAGTTCTATCTATTCCCACAGAAATTCAGATACTCCCATTCTTCCAAATTACATAGATGATGACTCCATAATGGAAATATTAGGCTACAGAATCAGCTGCAAAGAAATCTGTCACTTTCACTTGTAAAACGAAAGTGGAAAAAATACCCTAAGACAAATGAGAGAAACAACTTGCTCAAAACAGGTCCATTTTACTCTTAACAAGGATTCTTTAACTGTTCCTATCTTACGTGTAACAAGAGTACAAAGGAATAATAGCAGCTGGAAAACATTTTCAGCTAAAATATTAATAAATAAAAATAGCTGAACGTGAAGAAATAAGGACATCATCAACAGGAGACTTCCTTGATTCCAAATTACTCATTCAGCAAACTGATCCTTCCTGCAGGCATTATGGAGGATGACTCTCTACCTTCCAGACCAGTTAAAAGGTGACACCACAGCAGAGGTCCACCCAACTTTAGGGACAGTTTAGTGCACAATGGGCTGTGCAGTTCTTAGGGAAGCACATGCAACACTTTAAAGTAGCACGTGCATGCGTGCTGAGTCTCTTCAGTCGTGTCCCACTCTGTGCAACCCCATGGACTATAGTCCGCCAGGCTCCTCTGTCCAAAGGATTCTCCAGGCAAGAATACTGGAGTGGGTTGCCATGCCCTCCTCCTGGGAATCTTCCTGACCCAAGGATCAAACCCAAGTCTCTCCTATCTCCTGCACTGCCAGGCCAGCTCTTTACCACTAGCACCCCCAGGGAAGCCCTTAAAGTAACACAGAACACCTCAATTGTAAAAATAAAAATCTCCTTTAAACTAACAGTCTGATAGCCCACAATTCTCCAGCAATTCACTTCATATTGACCCCTGTAGTCACAGAGGCACCTCCCAGTTTTGACATAGCTCCACACAGCCGTTCTAATTACAGGAACACCCCCTCAAAGTCAACAGCATTGTTATTTGATTGAGACCAGTGGTTTCTGAGAGAATGTGAGTTCTAGAGATGTATAAAGACCACCTGTGATGTGTAACCAGTACTGCTAGTTAGTGGTGGGAACACCCTAGATGCAAAGTCTATCAGAAGTTGAAAATGTGTTGCTAAGCACACCCTTCTGGTTCAGGTGGTCTTCATTACAGGATTTCTAGTGTACCCTCAAGTCGGCTGAGCCCCTGTAGAGTGAAGACCAGAGTTACTGACAGAAGTAAATGCAAGTTAGCCACTAACTTTCTTTTACTTAGACTTCTGAATACAAATAGTTTTTTTAATTAAGGGTCACTGTGGCAGGAGAAAAATTAAGTACTGTAATTAGCATGGTTATATTGAGCCGTCCCCAGAATTAAGATAATCATTGTTTGCTATGATAAATATCTTGCGGTTAAAAAAAAAAAAAAGCCAACATTCAGCTTTCCTGGGCCAGAAATTCTATTTGCTCTCTCCCCACCCCCACCCCCAGTCAGCTGTATCCTAAGGAACTTACACCCTAGTTAAGTCACCCTTAAGTGGAGTATTTCTCCAACACTGCTTACTTTCTCACTGCGGTCTTCTTTGGCATTTTCCAGAAATCCTAATTGAAACTGACCATTTAGACAGCTTCTGGTGGAATTCCTCTGTTCATCTACTCTTTCTAACTGAATTCTGCTGGTGCTGAGAAGCATCAGTTGAACGAAGAAAGTGTGCACCAGGCGATGGACAAAATAACTGCCTGCCTTAAAGCACAAATGACCATTCTGCAGCCACTTGAGTGACCTTGGCTAGAAACCAACGGCTGCCTGGGGCAAGAAGAAAGGAAGTACCCTGGGGGCGCAGGGTCTCTGCATTTGGTGAAACGTTAGGTTCCAATATAAGGCCTCGCAAAGCCTCGTCTGTAGAATGGAAAACAGTAGCACTGACTCACGCAGAAACTCTAAAGACACCATCGAAGCTGGCGGGGGGAGGGGGTGGTTAAACCCTCTGCAAATAGGAAGTGCCGCAGGAGCACCGAGGTAAGGATGTGGCCCTGCGCGAGAGGGGCCTTCGCTTTCTCCTCCTCAGCTCTCGCTTCCAGGAGGATCAGCACCGCCTTCTCCGCTCTCGGCTAGGCAGCTCGGGTCTCCGTGGGCGGAAAACCTGCCGGCCGCAGCCCGGCTCTCCGGAATGATGAAGGGCGCCGACGCTGCGTAGGCCCAACCGTTCCCGCGCCTTCGCCCCCTGCCCACCCGGCCGCCCCTCTCCCGCCCCGGCTGAGTGGCCTCACCAGGGGGCGAAGAACTCGACGAGCATGAGGCCAGAAGAGCCGGTGTCGGTGATGCGACTCTCGAAGTTGTCGTCCGTGAGTTCCAGCACATCGGAGGCAGCAGCGAGGCGGGCCGCGGCGAGGAGCAGCGCCAGGCCCGGGAACAGCGCTAGGCGGCGGAGGCGCATGGCGACGAGGTAAGGCGTGGGGGGCGGGGGGCGGCCAGGAGGGTCGGGGCTCGGCAGGGACTGCGGAGACAGGCCGGCAACCACGCACCCTCAGCCTGCGATCGCGCGTCTGGCCCAGGCGGACCTGCAGCCGGAGGTCCCAACCCCCCAGCCCGGCTCGGGCCGCAGTGTGGCAGCCGCCGATTGGCTGTGCGGCGCCCGCGTCGGGCGGGCGGGACCAGCTGGTAACCGCCGAGTGGCCGGAGCGCGGGGCGGGGCCGAGGCGGCGAGCGCCGGGGCGACCGGGGCAGCGAAGGGGGGCCTGGGTCGCTGCTTGCTGCTGGGGGTGGGTCCGGGGACCAGCCGGAACCCGGGACCGGGCGGGACCGGGCGGGAGCCGGACGTGTCGCGCTGCGGAGCTGGGAGCCGACCCTGAATTCGTCCCTCCTGCGGAGAGCCGAGCTCAGGGGGCGCCAGAACCGGAGGCGGAGGAGTTGAAGTCAGGGCTGAGTGGGCGGAAGAGAGCCTGGGCTGAGATGAGGCCCAGGAGCGGGAATTGAGAGAAGGAGCTGGCACCCGAGGGAGCGCGTTGGAGTGGTCACGCTTGGGATCGGACACATTTTCAAAATGTCAGGGTGTTGCCTTTTATCCAGTTCCTCGTGGAACTGCGCTTTTCTTTTCGGGGGCAGTTCCTGAGCCCTCCCTCTGTCCCACCTCATTGCATTACCTGACTCCCTCAGGTCCAGGTGGTGCTGGAATTCCTCTTTGTCCAACCCGGGACTCCTACCTTTTGTGGCTGCTGCATTTAACTAGATGCGCCTGGCCGCTTAGTCAACTACGCAGATTCTTTAGTGACTCCCGTCTCCTTTTGTTTCAAAAGGCCTTGAGTCCGAGTACAATGTATTTGTCTTCTTAAGGGCGAAGACCTTGGGAGAAAGGGAAGAGAATCTCTAAGCCTTGGTGCAACTCCAAAAATGAAATGACACTTTTATTTTCTTAACAGACATGGCCACTTATCACCCATCAGGACACATGCAACTACCCCGGGCTGATGCGATTCGTTCCCGGCTCATTGATACTTTCTCTCTCATCGAGCATCTGCAAGGCTTGAGCCAAGCTGTGCCACGGCACACCATCCGAGAGATACTTGGTCAGCAGCCTGTTTCTTCACTAAGATGTATTTAAGGCTCCTATCCCCACCCTTCCCAGGTGGCACAGTGGTAAAGAATCCGCCTGCCAATGCAGGAGATGCGGGTTTCATCCCTGGGTGGGGAAGATCTCCTGGAGGAGGAAATGGCATCCCTCTCCAGTATTCTTGCTTGGAAAATCCCATGGACAGAGGAGCCCGGGGGGGGTGGGGGGGGGTGGGGGGGGTGGGGGGGGGTGGGGGGGGTGGGGGGGGTGGGCGCCGGGGGCGGGGGTGATGGCTGGGGGTGGGGGAGGGGGGGGTGGGGGGAGATGCAGTCCATGGGGTTGCAGAGTGGGACACAGCTGAGTGACTGAACACACACACATATGTAACCACACTCTCCAAAGAGTAGGAAGCAGAGAAAATTTTAAGGGTGGAAAATTCAGGGGAGATTGGTTTGGTTGCAGCTTTTAAAAGTTACACCAAACTTGATAAAGAATAAATAAAGCTCTGAATCCAGGAGATAGAACTATGTCACTCGTTTTTAGGCCTCGGATAGCTAGTAGCCCTGGCTGGCCTGGATGTTTCTATCAAAGACACTTAAAACTTTAAGGGTTGAACCTGTAACTTATCTTGGGCATGAACAGTATTGGTTATAAGCAATAGGTTAGCTCTTACTTCAAACTAGT
Source organism: Budorcas taxicolor (assembly GCF_023091745.1). Lineage (NCBI taxonomy): Eukaryota > Metazoa > Chordata > Mammalia > Artiodactyla > Bovidae > Budorcas > Budorcas taxicolor. The sequence goes on along the minus strand of NC_068930.1, from coordinate 59,259,428 downwards.
ATTAGTTGCTGTGTGAAGGAACAGCAAGGTAAGCCCTCGAGGGTGTGTGGAGGTCCATTACTTAACAAGTGTTCCTGTCCCCCAACCCTACCTGCTCTTGATACTCCCAAAGATTTCTTTTTATGTTTATCCACTGTCCCTTTTTTATTTTTGATGTAGATTCTTCCTGTCAGAAGAAGCTTATGTTGGGAGATCAACACCAGCTTGTACGCTTCTCCATAAAACCTCGTCATGTAGAACGGATTACACATGCCCAGAGGCTAATGAGCACCCTTCGAGTGCGATGCAGTGAGAGGCCACCTCTTTCCTTATGGGCTGGATGGGTCCTTGAGCGTATCCTTTCATGCCATTTATTTTTTTTTTAAGTTTTATTTTTTATTGGAGTATGGCCAGTTGACAGTGTTGTGATAGCAGACAGCAAAGGGACTCAGCCATGCATATACATATATCCATTCTCTCCCAAGCTCCTCTCCCATCCAGGCTACCACAAAACATTGAGCAGAGTTCCCTGTGCTATTTGGTAGGTCCCTGTTGGTTGTCCATTTTAAATATAACATTGTATACATGTTGATCCCAAACTCCCTAACTCCCTTCCTCCCATTCTCCCCACCCCCAACAAGAGTTTTGTTTTTTTTTAATTTTTGGTTATACCCCATGGCATGTGGGACCTTAGTTCTCAGACCAGGGATTGAACCCACACCCCTTGCATTAGAAGGCAGAATCTTAACCACTGGACCACCAGGGAGGTTCCTCTTGCCACTCATTTTTATCCCATTTTACTCACTCTTGCCTCATCATCTGCCTAAGGACTTATTTTTTCCTTCCCATACTCCATTTTCTTCTCATTAGGGTTCTATTGCCCTAATTGTGTTGCCTGCATAAATTAGAACTTCATTCTGTATGTTTTCTTAAGAGAAGACAGGTCCTATCTTCAGAAACTTTATCATCTTCCTCATCTTCTTGAATACAATTGTACTGATGGTTGAAATAGGTGAGAACTCATTGAATGAAGGGATGGGAGTCATTGTTCCTTAAAGCTGATCATTTTACACTTTTGAATGTTATTTGAATTGTGATAGTGACAATTATATTAAGTCTCCTGGATTTGTGCAACTGCTAAGACCTTGAAACATTGGGAGAGCTCTCAAAAGAAGTCTAAGGTAGTACAGACACTTAGAGGTAGGGGTAGCAGACTCCTAAGGAATCGGAGATGGGAGAACCAGCTGTATTTCTTGTGTTGCTGCTGCTAAGTCACTTCAGTCGTGTCCGACTCCGTGCGACCCCATAGACAGAAGCCCTCTAGGCTCCCCCGTCCCTGGGATTCTCCAGGCAAGAACACTGGAGTGGGTTGCCATTTCCTTCTCCAATGCATGAAAGTGAAAAGTGAAAGGGAAGTCATCGCTCAGTCACGTCCAACTCTTAGCGACCCCTTGGACTTATGAATACACTCTCGGAATGACTCATTCATAAGTCCCCTACATATGATCGAGTCATTCCGAGAGTGTATTCATAAGTCCAGCAAAGTTAGTCAAGGTACCCAACTAACACCATCTGCTCTATAGTGCTACCATACTATAATAGGCTTATAATACTTTTCACACAAATAATATGTAAAGAAAAAACAAATAAGGGCTTCCCTGATGGCGCAGTGGTAAAGAATCCATCTGCCAACACGTGAGACACAGGTTCGATCCCTGGTCCAAGAGGCTACCACGTGCCATGGAGCAACAATCCTGTGTGCCACCACTACTGAGCCTGTGCTCTGGAGCCTGTGTTCCCTAGAGCCTGTGCTTTGCAACAAGAGAAGCCACCACAGCGAGAAGCCTGTACACCTCAACTAGAAAGTGTCCCTGTTTGTCACAATTAGAGAAAGCCCATGCAACAACAAAGACCCAGCACAGCCAAAAATAAATTTTAAAAATTTAAAAACTGAAAAAAATAAAACATTTTAAATCTCACAGTACAGTACCCTGAAAGGTACACTACAAGATTTGGCACACAGCAGTTGGCATCGAGTGAACAAGCAAGAAGAGGTACTGACTGGAGGAGGGAGAGGAGGTGGGAGATGATGGCAGAGCTAAAGCATCATTAACCATAGGAGATGGAGGGCAAGCTGCAGTTTCATTCATGCCTGATGTTGATGGCAGGTGTTGAACAGGTTCTGGTTCCTTGCTGAATTCAATTCTATCTATGCTCATGAAAGAAACCAGTGATGTCTGGGTCGTAGCTCTTTTTTTTTTTTTTTCTTATCCTAAATGACACGGGGGCACTGGATTGTGTTCTAAACGGCTGCTGCAACCTTTGTGTACTGTTCTGTGTTTGGGTTCTGGGCCTCAAAAGCTAATAGTATCTCAAATAAAATCCCTTCGCCATTTCCTGCGTTGTGACTCTCTGGTTCTCCAGTTACTTCTTTCTCTTGTCTCTTCTCATTCCTTTCTCTGGACTTCCAATTTCTGGTGCCTTTTAGCAATACCAGCTACATCACCACTGTTTTTACACTTGCTTCTGGACATCCTGGTCTTGAAATAAAGATACTGTACTCTGTGTGGTACTGTACAGTAAAGTACACAAAAGCGCTTGTAGAGGGTGCACACACGTGACCGTGTACACCAGACACATGAGCTAACTTATGTGATTGGCTGTGTGAACGCACATTGGCATCTTTGAAAGTTTGCAACATGAAGGTTCATGGGTAGGGGACACACTGGTGTTTTGCTTTGTTTTTGTTTTTATATGATGAATCTCCCAATAGAGATACTGAGTGCCAATCAGCAGGTGATCCAACATTTACATTTTTACAAATAGATTTAGAAAGATTATTTAAGTACAAATAAGAAAGCTCACAATGTATGTAAAGGTACAACTAAGATGTTAGATGAGCCAGAAGAATGACTTAAAAAGTAAATGACTCTAAAACCAGTCATAAATTTTATGAAATGTATTAAAAGCAAAAGAATGTTTGGAAAATCAATGAACTCATTTGATTACCTCTCAAACAAACCACTCAGAAAGGAGAGTAGAAATACTCACTTCCTTGTTTCATCACTATTTCGGGGAAGTTTCCCACCTTAACAGTAGTCTTTTAATGCAGTCAGGTCAAAAGTATTTTAAGACACAACAGTAATTGGTGTCATTGGCCAACTCCAGTATACTATATGCTTTGCACTCTTTTATTTCCTCCCCACAGTGGTGAGGATTTTACCCACATTTCCTATTTGTTGTTAATCATGATAATTGGCAAGTGTTTACCTTGTAGGATTAGGGATATAGACTTAAACCTTAGAATAAAGTAAATATATGAGATTCCCTGGATCTAATGAGCAGTAAATATATGGAATTCCTTGGATCTAATGGGCAAATCGAAATAGAACAACACTAACCATTCTTTTTGGTAAAACAGCTGAATATGAAATATGATTATTGTGCCAGAGGAAGGGTGGACTGCCTGTGTGGCAACCACCTGGCAAGATCATTAAATGCCTTCTCATGGAAAGAACCCGCCTGCCAATGCAGGAGACATAGGAGATGAGGGTTTAGTCCCTGAGTTGGGAGGATCCCCTGAAGGAGGGCATGGCAACCCACTTCAGTATCCTTGCCTGGAGAATCTCATGGACAGAGGAGCCTGGCAGGCTATAGTCCATAGGGTTGCAAAGAGTTGGACAGGACTGAAGCAACTTAGCATGCACACATGATAGAGAGGCAGGAGGGATTTTGCAGAGGAAAATAATTTGTGACTAACAGTCTTTTTGAATAGACTAATTCGTGTGATAAACATTAAGACTTTGTTTAGATTTTTAAAAGCAGTTTTCCAGATCATAAATATTACTGTTAGAGATAAGGGGAAAAATAGTAATGTAAATAACAGTTCTCTAGATCAAAGCTCCCCAGTCTTTGTTGTCCTGTGACTTTGTTTCCCAGGAAAACATATATAACTTTGAAAGCCTCCTCAGTAATTATCCTTCTATTTTATTACATTTTTTTCTGTGATATGGAGAAGTAAATTGAAGTAAAAATATTTTACAGTAACATGTTACTATTTTATTTTAGTGTTATATAATTTTAATAATAAAATGTGAGTAAATTTATACTTTTTCCATTTTATAAATGATCATGCTTTTTTTAAAAGCATATTATTTGTCTAGAAATGAATTTTTATGTGGCATTATATATTGAGTCAACAAAGCTAGTGAGGTGATGGAATTCCAATTAAGCTATTTAAGATCCTAAAAGATGATGCTGTTAAAGTGATGCACTCAATATGTCTGCAAATTTGGAAAACTCAGCAGTGGCCTCAGAGCTGGGAAAGGTCAATTTTATTCAAATCCCAAAGAAGGACAATGCCAAAAAATGTTAAACTACAGTGCAGTTGCACTCATTTCACACACTAGGAAGGTTATACTCAAAATCCTTCAAGCTAGGTTTCAGTAGTACATGAACCAAGAACTTCCAGATGTACAAGCTGGGTTTAGAAAAGGCAGAGGAATCAGAGATCAAATTGCCAACATTTGTTGGATCACAGAGAAAGCAAAGGAATTACAGAAAAACATCTGCTTCATTGACTACGCTAAAATCTTTGACTGTGTATATCACAACAAACAGGTAACTTCCTTGCCTCTCTCCATAGAAATCTGTTTGCCAGCAAAGAAGCAACAGTTAGAACCCAACAACTGACTGGTTCCAAATTGGGAAAGGAATACAAGGCTGTATATTGTCACTCTGATTATAAATCTATATGCAGAGTACATCATGCAAAATGCTGAGCTGGATGAATCACAAACTGGAATCAAGACTGCCGGGAGAAATATCAACAACCTCAGATTTGTAGATTATACCACTCTAGTGGCAGAAAGTGAACAAGAACTAAAGCCTCTTGATGAGGGTGAAAGAGAAGAGTGAAAAAGCTGGCTTAAAACTCAACATTCAAAAAAAACCTAAGATCACTACAAAGTACAAAATTAAAACAACAGCAACAAAATACATAAAAAACTAAGATCGTGGCATCTGGTCCCATCACTTAAGGGCAAATAGAAGGGGAAAAAGTGGAAGCAGTGACTGAGTTTGTTTTCTTGGGCTCCAGAATCACTGCAGACAGTGACTGTAGCCATGAAATTAAGAGACGCTTGCTCCTATACTTCCTTCATAGCTCAGTTAGTAAAGAATCCACCTGCAATGCAGGAGATCCTGGTTCTATTCCTGGATCAGGAAGATCCCCTGGAGAAGGGAAAGGCTACCCACTCCAGTATTCTGGCCTGGAGAATTCCATGGACTATACAGTCCATGGGGTCACAAAGAGTCTGAGCGACTTTCACTGCTCCTTGGAGGGAAGGCTATGACAAAACTAGACAGTGTATTAAAAATCAAAGACGTCACTTTGCCAACAAAGGTCCGTATAATCAAAGCTATGGTTTTTCCAGTGGTCATGTATGGATGTAACAGTTGGGTCATAAAGAAGCTGAGCAACAAAGGATTGATGCTTTTGAACTGCAGTGTTGGAGAAGACTCTTGAGAATCCCTTGGACAGCAAGGAGATCAAACCAGTCAATCCTAAAGGATGTCAACCCTGAATATTCATTGGAAGGACTGATGCTGAAGCTGAAGCTCCAATACTTTGGCCATCTGATGTGAAGAGCTGACTCTTTGGAAAAGACCCTGATGCTGGGAAAGATCGAAGGCAAAAAAGAGAAGGAGGAGGCAGAGGATGGGATGGTTGGATGACATCACCAACTCAATGGACATGAGTTTGAGCAAATTTCGGGAGATAGTAAAGGACAGGGGAGCCTGGCATGGAGTCACAAAGAGTTAGACATGACTTAGCAACTGAAGAACAACAACATATATTAAGTTTGGTTTGGGTAGCAGATATATTTACTTTATTGGTGTGTGTTGTTTTTTTTTTTTGGCTGTGTTGGATGGCTAACGTGATCTTTGTTCTCTGACCAGGGATCAAACCCTGGCCCATGGCAGTGAAAGTGCCTCCTAACCACTGGACCCTGGGTCACCAAGGAATTCCCTATGTATTATATTTGTATAGTTTTTGTTTCTTTCAAAAAATTTAGATATATACTAGTTTTAGGTTTACAACATTGTGTATTATATGTTAAATATATGTTATATATGTTAAAGTGTAGGTGAAAATTTAATTCTGTGTTCGGGCATAAAAAAATAGGAACTAATCTTCTAGAATGATATTGGTAATTCTTTGCACTTCAGACACCAATTGGCTTATTTTTATACTTTTCATATTTTGCTTCTAAATGGTGAGAGTGAGAAAAGAAAGATTTGGCTTATTTGCAAGCCTTCTCTGAAAATAACACATCATGAGTGTGAATAGTCCTTATTTCCAACAAAAAAAAAACCTTGAGTATAACATAATTTTAACCATGATTTTTGAGGTTCTAGAGATATCTTTATGTGCTAAATAAAAATTTTCTATCAGATAAACTCAATTTATAGAATCTGATGAAGATTGTCTTGAAATAAACATGCAGAATTATTCTTTTGCTCTCCATGAAGTTGTATTTCTATATCAGTGTTCCTTACTTCATAATAGATGTAATTAGCCAAAACATTGCTAAAAACAATAACAATTTAAAACTGAGTATGTATCAAAATTACACAGCAGTTTTTGTCTTTCAGGGTGATTGATTATTCTCTTTTTGTCTCTATTAACCGCCAGGCTTATCAGTCATAATGCCTTTGGAGGTTCTCAGGTTATTCTGTTTCAAAGAGAAACAAATTATTATTTAGCTTTTAAACCTATTTTGATCTTAATGGTTTTTTCTACAGCATGATATACATCTATTAAATGTATAGAAGAGGTGAAGAGGGTTGAAAGATGAGTTAAGAAATCAAAGTTAGCAAATAGATAGGTTCTATAGAGGGTTCAATTTGGATTCAGTTTGCGGAATAAAATCAATTTTAGACAAAATAGAAAGGGAAAGTTTTAAAACTAACAGAAGGACTTTCCTAGTGAGCCAGTGGGTTAAGGATCTGCCTTCTAATACAGGGAACATAGGTTCAGTCGTCTGAGCCTAAGATCCCACATGCTGAGAGGCAGGTAAACTCACCTGCAAGACCAAACCCACCCACGCACCACAACCAGAGAGAAGCCCCTACGCTGGGAAGCCTGTGTGCTGCCCACATGCCCCAATGAAGACTCAAGACAGCCAAATAAATAAAAATAACAACCAGGTAATTTCTTGTTATAGCCTAATACATCCCATGAATTTGGTTTCTTGTTCCTAGATATGTTATAAAACACTTTCCATACCATGGCCCTACATTTGCATTCTTTTCTGAAGGCCCATTGCTGCTCTGTGAAGTTTGGTGTTCCGGTAACACCAAGCAACAGACAGCAGACAGCACTGGCCGTCGTTAAGCAATTCCTTGGTGACTTTCTGACCCCAGAGTGAGAAGGCAGTAACTTGTAGCTGTTAACACGTACCAGTACCAACAGGAGATGACTCAAAGCTATTTTTCATGTTCAGTTCTGTTTCATAGGTTGAATCAACAACAGTATTAAGGAGAGAAACTCCTTAATTTTCCAAAAGAAAAATGGCATAGCAGTGGGCACAACTGTGCCTTTTTAGCAGTTGCTAATCATTCAACTTCCCTCTTCTTTAAGCTCTATTCATCCTTTGCTCTATTCTCACAGAATTGCTTGAATCTGCAAATACCCGATTGGACTCACTGAAGCTGACTCTGGAGGTGGCAGCTTGGTTCATCTTGCTTGTCTTCATCTTGGAGATCCTTCTTATGTGGCTATCCAGCTTTTTCCTCTTCTGGAAGAATGCCTGGAACGTCTTTGACTTTGTGGTCACAGTATTGGTAAGGATAGATAGATATCCTGAAGATTAATTTACTGGACTGAGAAATGTGCCTAGGTGAATCAAAGACAAGTGAAGTTAAGATAATTATTGTATGCTGCTGCTGCTGCTGCTGCTAAGTCACTTCAGTCGTGTCCGACTCTGTGTGACCCCACAGACGGCAGCCCACCAGACTTCCCCACGCCTGGGATTCTCCAGGCAAGAACACTGAAGTGGGTTGCCATTTCCTTCTCCAGTGCATGAAAGTGAAAAGTGAAAAGTGAAGTCGCTCGGTCGTGCCCGACTCTTAGCAACCCCATGGACTGTAGCCTACCAGGCTCCTCTGTCCATGGGATTTTCCAGGCAAGAGTACTGAAGTGGGGTGCCATTGCCTTCTCCAAATTACAGTATAGGAAGAAACAAATAGAAATGTACCCAACTTCCTTATTTTGGTTGTTTTTTCTCTAATAAAACTAAAAGTCAGGCATTGCAGGAGTTGTCATTAGAAGCACGGAAGAATCTAATCACATTAACCTCAGCAATAACTTCTTCTGTCAGTTACTAGGCACTTATTAAATGTCAGGAACTATCCTGTTTTACTTGCTTTTTTTTTCATTTGAGCTCCACAGTAATCCAGTGAGACAAGCACTGCATTTATCCCCTTTTTACATCTGAACAAGTTGAAATGCAGAGTTTAAGTAATTTTTTATGGGAAGACTGAATAGGAAACAGTCCCCAGAAAATGCTATTCAAAGGATAATGACCAAAGAACTATGAAAAAGAAGAGATAAAAAAGGGGCAGCTGTACTGGGTGCTTTGAGGGGTATATTTAACTCACAATCTGTGTTTCCTACAGTCCCTGATTCCTGAGATCGTGGTGCTGGCAGGGGTAACAAGCAAACCTGTATGGCTCCAGTTGCTGAGGATCTGCCGGGTACTCAGGTCTCTTAAACTCTTTGCACGATTCCATCAAGTTCGAGTCATCATTTTGGCCCTGGTCAGGGCCCTCAAGGTAATTTGACTTTTGCAGCTCTATCAAGTGGGCAAAGTGGAAAAACATGGGGGTATAACATGAAACAGTCTGGGTGGGTGAAAGAAGGCAATAAGAGACCCTGTGAAATGTTGTCCATGAGAAAGGGCTGGGGACAAGCTACTGTGCTTTAGAGATGACTGGGCTCAGGCTAGAAGTGAGGGTCTGGTGGGAGATTTCCAGGGTGGGCCTGACTGGGCTGTAGGTGGAAATCAGCCTAGTCTGGCCCAGCTCTGACTCAAGGTCATGGCCTTTAGAGCATGACCTTCCTCTTGATGTTGCTGCTCATCTTCTTCTACATTTTTGCTGTGGCTGGTGTCTACTTCTTCGAGAATTACACCCGTTCAACTCGCCAGGACCTGGATTATCATGAGTTCTTCTCGTAGGCAGGACCACGGGGAGCCTGGGGGGGGGGTGGGGGAGAGAATCTGGACATGAGACTGGGAAGCAAATCCAAAGTGCAGTAATACAAGTACAGTCTATTGTAAGAAATGGGACTAGAACACAGTAGGGAGAGGGAAGGAGAAAGCAAAGAATAGTGAGTGGTATTAGCTCCAGTTTTGAGAATAGGGCAGCTAGTTCCTGATTTGCTCTGGGTTTTACAAATTCAAACTTACCCTTATCAACTATCTTTAAAAAGCAGTATACTCCAGTGGTTAAGCCCTGGTTTCTATGCTTCAGTTACCTCTTTTGAAAAATGGGATTAAAAGTAGCATAACTTCATGAGTAGAGGGATAAATGATGTAATTTATTTAAGCACCTACACAGCATTTCACACATTTCACACACATCAATAAATGTTACCATGACTCTCAAGCTTGGTCACTGGTTTTACTGCAATCTCTCAGTGTAGAAATTACACATGAACACACTTACATTCTTTCAAAAGTAAAATCCTAGTAATCTCTGTCTAGAGAACTCTTTCTACTAGTAACCTAGTAGAAAGTCTATCTGAACTTAGAGGATACAAAGTTATTTATGAATTGGAATCCAATCTTATCAGCACTTCTCAGGTCTCTATCTTAGACTAACAGGTGGTTTTATAAGAGTATTGATTTAGGGAAGTCATAGAATTCATTCTATTCAGGCTCTGATGTTTTTAATAATTTGTATATGGAGGGATAAGAGGGAAATTTTAGATATCTTCTGAGATCTTTTGTGATATATTCATCATCATTCATTATTTGGAATCACATGTTTATGCCACATGTCCGTCTACTTACTTGGCTATCAATTCATGCAGCAAACCAAGTAGGCATGATGTTTGCTAAATTTGTGACTCTACCAGGTGAAGTCCACAGGACAGTGTAGAATGAACTTGCAAAAATAATGTGTAGTTGGTGATTCAATTTTTTAAAATTTATTTATTTTAATTGGAGGCTATTTACTTTACAATATTGTGGTGGTTTTTGCCATACATTCACATGAATCAGCCATGGGTGTATGTGTGTTCCCCATCCTGAAACCCCTTCCCTGGTGATTCAGTTTTTAAACATTCAGTTAATATCTATGTATTGAGTACCTACTGTGCCCCAGGCACTGATGGAATACTGAGAGATATTCATAGATTATTCATAACAAAGGAAAAGCAAGTAGAACAATCTCAAACTGAAGATTAGGTTAAAAAAAAAAAACAAACAGTATGGTAGAAAGGAGCCAAAATCAGAGCAAACTGCAAAGAAGTGCTCTTATGTTGCTGTGAGAGTATGAATGATAGTGATTCTTAGAGAATTAGCTCCCTCTGTACACACATCTCCTTTTTCTTTAGGGACCTACTGAATTCCATAGTAACCGTGTTCATTCTCTTCACCCTGGATCACTGGTATGCACTGCTTCAGGACACCTGGAAGGTGCCTGAGGTCAGTCGCGCCTTCAGCAGCATCTATGTCATCCTCTGGTTGTTACTTGGTTCCATTATCTTTCGAAATATCATAGTAGCCATGATGGGTAAGCATAGCAGAGGTGAAACTTGGTGGGAGGCGGTGCTGGGAAGAAGCTAGAGTGAAAGCCAGGTTTGCTGGATGACAGAGGGAGAGAATCTGATGTAACAGGAAAGTGTGGGCCCTGGAATGGGTATTTCACTTGGTTTCTCCCCACCCAAGCGGTCTCCCCAGGTCTAGTCACCGCCGCCTTCCGACTCCTAATGGCCCTTTGGGGCAGTTACTAACTTCCAGAACATCAGGAATGAGCTGAACCAGGAGATGACACACCTGGAGGTCCAGCACAAAGCCGACATATTCAAGCGGCAGATTATCCAGAGGTCTGCTGCCGTATCTTCACACACACCTTCAGTTCTCGAGGGTTTCCCGATCCCACCCTCTGTTTCTGCTCCTTGGCCTTCATCCCATTTCCCGCTGTGTGACAGATTTGCCTCAGAGTTAGAATTCGCCAGCTCTGAAATATTGCCTGGTCCTTTATCCACTTTCAGGGCTCCCCCACTCCCTAACCCTAACCCTAACCCTAATCCTAACCCTAACCCTAACCCTAACCCCTAACCCTAACCCTAACCCTAACCCTAACCCCTAACCCTAACCCTAACCCTAACCCTTTACTACAGCTTGTCCTTCTCACCCAGTTTACTTCACTTCATGATCAGAATTTTTTTATTTTTTCCTTACTACCCTCCTGCTTCAGCGTAACTCTCTTCACTGTTTTGCTTTTTTTTTTTTCTTTGCAGGAGACAAAACCTACTCCCTGAGGCACAGAGGTCAAGCATTAGCAAACTGGACACCAGGTTAGGAGTGTATATGTGAAGTGGGATGCACACACGGGAAAGAGGTAGAAAACCAAAGGTGAAGACTGGCTTTGAGAGAGGATTCTATTCCTTCAATAACTACTTATTGTATTGGGTTGAACAGTGGCCTCCGAGAAGATATGTCCATGTCCTAACCCCTGGAACCTGTGAACATGACCTTATTTGGAAAAAGGGTCTTTGCAGATGCAAATAAATTACGGATCTTGAGATGTGATCACCCTGGGTTATCCAGGTGGGCCATAAGTCCAGTGACTAGGAGCCTCATAAGATATGGGAGAGAAGACATAGACACGGAATAGGAGAAGCTGTCAAGACAGAGACACAGATTGGAGTGAAGCAACCAGAAGCCAAAGGAAGCCAGTGGGTGCCAGGCAGCTACCGGAAGCTAGAAGAAGCGAGGAGCCTTCTGTCTTTGAGCTTCCAAACGGAGCATGGCCCTGTTGACATGTCGATTTCAGATTTCCAGCTTCCAGAATTGTGAGAGAAAAAATTTCTGTTGTTTTAGGCTACCAAGTTTGTGGTAATTTGTTATCACAACCATAGGAAACTAGTAAAAGTAACTTCCATGCAACAGATGCTATTCAAAGCCATGAGTGTTCAGCAGTAGACAAGAGAGCAGAAAGAAAAAGAAGAAATGCATCAGCTAATAATTATTGAATACTTATTAGTTGCTTGGAACATATCAGTGAACAAAATAGACAATAATGCTGGTTTTCATAGAGCTTATATAAAGTAGGAGGAGGAAAGAGACAACAATGAACATATTAAAAAGAAAATTAATATGTTAAAATATGATAAGCATTTAATATACAAAGTATATATGTGTATAATTGAGTCACTGCTGTTCAGCAGAAATTAACCCAACATTGCAAATCAACTATACTTCAATTAAAAAATTTAAAAATATGATAAGCATTATGAAAAAGTAAAATGTAGAACAGGTTAAGGGGGATTGGAGTATAGGGTGGGGATTCATTATGGGTTTTAATTTTAAACAGAGTGGCCTTATTGAGAAGGTAACATTTGAGCAAAGACTTGGAGGACGTGAGGGCATTACTACATGGATATCTATGGGAGGAGTGTTATCAGCGGAGGGAACAGCTAGTACAAAGGTCCTAAACAAGAAGCATGCCTGGTGGTGTTTGAGACATGGCAAGGACACTATTGTGACTGAAGCAGAGTGAGCAGTGGGGAGAGAGATAGGAGATGAGGTCAGAAAGACAACGGGGACCTGATCCTGTAGGGCTGGGGGGACCACTGTAAGGACTTAGGCTTTGATTTTGGGTGAAAAGGGGAACATAGCAGAGTAACGACATGTAATGACTTATGTTTAAGAAGGATTAGTCTGGGGACTTCCCTGGTGGTCCAGTGGTTAGGAATATACCTTTCAATGCAGAGAACGCAGGTTTGATACCTGCTCCGGGAAATAAGATTCCACATGTGTTGGGACAACTAGCTCACACACTGCAGTTCAGACCCAGTGCAGCCAAATAAATAAATATTTTTCAAGAGAGAAGGATTTGGTCTGGTTGCTGTGTTGATGATAGACTATAAGAAGAACAGGAAGAGAAGCGTAGAGATGAGTTAGGCTATGCTGCTATCCAAACAAGAGATGTTGATGGTTCAGGCCAGAGTGGCACCAATACTAATGAGAAAAGATATATTTTGAAGGCAGAGTCAACAGGATTTCTTGGTGGGTTGGATGTAGGTTATGAGAGAAGAATTAAGGATGAGAGTCTGACCTGAGCAGGAAGGGTCAGTTAGCTGAGATGGGGAAGACTGTGAATGGAAGATTGGTGGGGAAAGAATTTAGTTTTGATTGGATTTAAGATGTCCATTAGACATTCAAGCTTTCTACATGAGTAAAAGTTATATATACAAGTTTGGTTTAAGGAGTGAGATGTGGGCAAGGGGCTTAAATTTGCATCTGAAGTGAAAGTGTTAGTCACTCAGTCATGTCTGATGTGACCCTATGGACTGTAGCCTGCCAGGCTCCTCTGTCCATGGAATTCTCCAGGTGAGGATACTGGAGTGGGTAGCCATTCCCTTCTCCGGGGGATCTTTCTGACCCAGGGATCAAACACAGGTCTCCTGCATTGCATGTCGATTCTTTGTCATCTGAGCCACCAGGGCTCTCGGAGGCATTTAAACTCAGGAGATGAGATCCCTAAAGGAGCAACCGTAAATGGCGAAGACATACAGACCTGAGCCCACTGTCCCTCTAATAATGAGATGGAATCGAGGGTGCAGGGGGCATAGTTGTGGTGTAATAGACATAGGGCCAAGGGCTGTGGGTGGGGCTAAAACTCTGCAAAATAAGGTGGAGTGTGGAACGTGAAAGCCTGGGTAAGACTGAGCACAGAGGTTACGCAGTGAAGGGAACTAATAGGAGTGCATCCCATTGGTTAATTTAGGTTGGATATGCTTAAACTTAGATCTTGGCAGCAGTTTTTTAGGTGTGAGGTAGACATTCAGAGGCTGAGATGCCACAACAGAGATGCCTCATTGCTTTAAGTTCTACTTTTAGGCCAGGGCCAGGACTAGAATAGTGATAGAACTAGTCATATCGTGTGGATGTATTTGAAGCAATGAAATTTCCCTTTTCACTTACAGAGATGCCAGTCAACAAGGGAGAGCTTCAGACTTAACAGAAACTTCTCAACAAGAGTCTAAACAGAGTGCCACTAAAAAGGGTTCAAAAGCATCCAAGTCAAGAACAAACTCCTTGTCCAAAAGGAGAAAGGCTACACCTTCCTTCTCTTCTTCCTCCTCTTCATTTTCCTCCTGCTCGTCTGCTTCTAGCTCCAGATGTTATGACCCTATCGGTAAGCAGAAGGCTTCTTCCAGTTGCATTCAGACCCCTCTTTTCCATGAGACATCCCAAAATCTTAATAGGAGTTCTCCCACTGTGTGCATTTCCCCATTTTCTCCACCAGTCCGATGTTCTGGCCTTGATTACTTTCTTCACACCTCTTCATTTCCTCTGTGATTCTGCTGCAGTTTTTAAAAGTATGGTTGTGGCTTTCTTTGTTTACTGTAAAAATGGTTTCTTGGTGCTACACATTTTTTCCTTCTCTCCTTCCCGCATCCTCTTTCATCCCTGCTTTCTCCACCTCCACCCCCATAGAATTTATCAGCTTTTATCCAACCTCCATGAATCTCAATATATTTTTAAGAAGCTTTCCTCCTTCCAGGTCAGCTGGACTGGGAGACTCACGTGCACCAGAATCTGCCTGGGCTAATGGACATGGATCAGGATGAACGTGTTGTCTGGCCTAGAGATTCACTCTTCCGGTATTTTGAGTTGCTGGAAAAGCTTCAGTATAACCTGGAGGAGCGTAAGCAGTTACAAGAATTTGCAGGTATGCCATAGATGCTAGGAGTTAAGTTCATCAGAGCAGCATATATAACTGGGGAGAACAGAGTATGTTCACTGTTGGGGCATCTCAGCCTCTGTATTTCTACCTCACACCTTAAAAAGGCACATTCAGCATTTGGCATGTCACTTTCTGGGCATATGTCCTGATTTCTTCTAACCTAGTGAGGACCTGGCAACTCTGCTTCTCTGGTTGTTGTCGTTTAGTCGCTAAGTCGTACGTGACTCTTTGTGACCCCATGGACCCTAGCCCATCAGACTCCTCTGTCCATGGGATTCCCCAGACAAGAATACTGGAGTGGATTGCCGTTCCCTTCTCCAGGGGATCTTCCCGACCCAAGGGTCAAACCCGTGTCTCTTGCGCCTCCTGCATTGGCAGGCAGGTTCTTTTCCACTGTGCCACGTGAGAATCTCCCTGGTAGGGGACACAAATCCTGTGATGTCTGAGAGCTGATTTCCCAGGAGAAAAGTATCCAGTTCCAGCTGTTGGGAATTAGGATAGTAAGGTGGGCTTTTGCTATGCTTGGGCAGCCCGCCCCCTTTTGAAATGCATGTTTCCTCTCTTTGAAGGTCACCTTTCAGACCCAGGCAGTCAGGGCCTCATGCTCAAGTTTGATAGCTGTGAGGATTGGATAGTTGGCAGAAAGCTCTCAAGAGCCCACTGTCCTAAACAGATTTATGAATTCTCTTCCTTTCAGTCCTTTCTAGAGTCAACTGATGCAGAGACAATATGTGATTGAAATAGCAGAGTTTGATTTAAATGGGGAGAACAGGGTGAAAGGGAGGTAGAGGTAGCAAGGTGGTTTCTTTAAATACTGATTAATTCATCTGTGGCAAAGAGGACAGACTCATACAGCTTAATTTAGAGTAAAGATTAGTAAAGATGTGAACCTAGAACCCAGAGAAGCACGATCTTCACCAGACATTTGTATATTCCGAATACTCTTAGGTCTCCAGCCTCACAGTCTGTTTCTTTACAGTGCAGGCACTGATGAACTTTGAAGACAAGTAAAGCTGACACTGGATGGCTTCACTGTTTTTGGCCAACATAAATGGAGGAAATAGCTGGAAATGTAGAATTCAAAGTCTAATAAATCCTGTTGATAATTGTGCAGTGATCTGTCTCGGAGACAGAGGGGATACTGAAAGATAACAAGATCAGGTGAAAGTTGGTGCAGATGCCACTGGGGGCCTCGGTCCTTGGCTTTCTACCCTTTCCACAGCTCCTGAGTCTCACTTTTCCCTTGGCCTTGTCACTATAGCCCCTATCTTTTCTGAAGCATCTACTTCCTGCTAAAGTCCTAATTTACCTCACTAGTGAGTACAGGTCCTTGAGGGTTGGGGGTGGGAAGACCCCAGAAGCTGTGAGTATAAGTAATTGAGAACTCTTGTTGCCATTACTTTGGCCACCTGATTCGAAGAGCCAACTCACTAGAAAAAGACTCTGATGCTGGGCAAGACTGAAGGCAAAAGAAGGGGGCGACAGAGGATGAGATGGTTAGATAGCATCACTGACTCAAAGGACATGAATTTGAGCAAACTGGAGGACAGTGGACAGGGAAGCCTGGTATGCTGCAGTCCATGGGGTCGAAAAGAGCTGGACATAGCAACTGAACAGCAACAACAGTTCCCATTGCTACTCTAAGAACGTTGCTTCTCCTGTGCACCGTTAACTTTAATCAAGGTTTTAATCAAAGTGCTTTCACCTGTTTCTGGGCCAAAACTGCGTCCCTCTTTTCCATTGCTATTCCTGAGGTAATTGAGTCCACTCTGTAGGGGGTGGGGCAAATCAGTATGTCCCACAGATTTTTAGTGTTAGAAGGGACCTCAGAGTTAATCTGTCTCCCGTCAAAGTAGCAACACTTTATAGAACATCACTGAAAGGGGATTATCCAATGTTTGATGTTTCTAGTTACTGATAACATTATCTAGAGAGGATCCTGTTGGATGACTCAAATCTTTAGAAATGTTTATTATTAAAAATTCTATCACTTGTTGAGTGTTAACAAGTATGAACATATATATGTATGAGGAATACTTGAAACACTAAATTATATACTCTAAAATGGTAAATTTTATATTATATGAATTAATTCTCAAATTTTAAAATAAAGTAAGTAAAGATTATCTAAAACGAAGAACTAACATTATGTTTCAAGGAAAAGCATTGTAGTCATTTCCCATAAAATATGGAAGAAAACACAAATGTTTGAAAAATACACATCAGTGTTGTATTTAAAATCTTGTAATAGTGGACTTCCCTGGTGGCTCGGTGGTAAAGAATCCACCTGCCAGTGCGGAAGACATGGGTTCAGTCCTTGCTCTGGGACGATCCCACTTGCCACAGAGCAGCTAGGCCCATGCACCGCAACTATTGAGCCCTTGTTCTGCTACAAGAGAAGTCACCACAGTGAGAAGCCTGAGCACCTCCACTGGAGAGCGGCCCCCACTCACCACAACTAGAGAAAAGCCCAAGCAGCAGTGAAGGGCCAGCACAACCAAAAGCACCTAAAGAAAAGTATAAAATCGTACAGTAAGAAACATGGCATCAATATTTGGAACCAAGAGCTACAGATGCAATTTTAGACGCACTTGTACACCTAGCAACCTCAAAGGGATCAACCAGAAGTAGAGATAACAAAAGATTTCCATTTAGTGCAAATAGAAGAAACGTGGGTCAGAAGCCTGGGAAACAGGAACGTTTGAAGGATAGGAGGAGAAAGAGGAGCCAGGAAGAAGTCTGAGAGGGAGACTTCCCTGGTGGTCCAGTGGCTAAGACTCCACACTCCCAATGCAGGGAGCCCGGGTTTGAGCTCTGGTCAGGGAAGTAGATCCCACATGCCACAACTAAGAGATTCCACATGCTGCAACTAAGGCCTGGTGCAGCCAAATACATAAATAAATTATATATATAGACACTTATATATAAAAGAAGGAGTTAGAAAAATGAGGTAGTAAGCACAGGCCATTCATTTAAGAAGGTTAGGTATAAAAAGCCAGAAGGGGAATCAGTCATCATATAGCTATAATGTGCTTTTGAAATTTTAATGTGTGTACATAACACCTGATTCAATAGGCCCAGAGGATGGGACCTAAGATTCTGTACTTTCTAACATGTCAACAAGTGAAGCCAGTTCTGCTGGTCCTCCGACCCTGCTCTGAGAAAAACTACTCAGAGATGCTTCTCAGGGAATTCCCTGGCAGTTCAGTGCCCAGGACTCCACACACTCACTGCCGAGGGCCCAGGTTCAATCCCTGGGTGCGGAACTAAGATCCTACATTCCACAAGCCCCACAGGCATGACCAAAAAAAATTTTTCTGACGAAATAAAAATATTTCAGGCCCTAAGGATCAAGCCCCACTGGCAATGAGTCCATTACTCCTCCAGCTCCCTTTTTATCCTTGCCCTGACCTGGTATCCCTGCCATTAGTGAGTAAAAGTCGCTCAGTCGTGTCGGACTCTTTGTGACCCCATGGACAATACAGTCCATGGAATTCTCTAGGCCAGAATACTGGAGTGGGTAGCCTTTCCCTTCTCCAGCGGATCTTCCCAACCCAGGGAATGAACCCAGGGCTCCCACATTGCAGGCGGATTCTTTACCAGCTGAGCCACAAGGGAAGTCCATCTATAACTATCCTTGAGTCAAGGAAGAGATTCAAACTCTATGCCAGGTAACTATGATGGTTCCTCAAGAGCATTTTGGAAGAGAAATTAGGATTTAGATACTGTTGTGATGTAATTAAAATTTTTTTTGCATATGGTTTGTAATTAGCTTTAACTTTGGACCATAGTTTCCCCATTTGATCTCCAATTATCCCTCACATTTTCAAATATCAATGGATGGATACATAGCTTTGTTTCACCTATAGTGTGTTTATTTTAAACTTTATTTTATATTGGAGTTATAGCTGATTAGTAACGTTGTGACAGTTCAAGGTGGCCATCACAGGGGCTCAGCCGTACATATACATGTATCCATTCTCCCCCAAACTCCCCTTCCCTCCTGTACAATGTTTTTCGTAAGATGTTTCTGTTTAAAGACACCTTACTTAATCATAATATGTTGTTGATTCAGTAGCATTGGCCTCTTTCCACAGTACTATAACTCAGGCTTGAACGATGTTTATCATACACACGTTTTCTTGAAAGGTGCATCACAGCCTTCCTGTGCTTAGGAGCATGAAGCTGGGAAACCATTTTAAACAGTGAAATTACTAACAAAAAGCACAAAAATACTAAAATCGTGGCACTAGATAGATGGTGAAAAGGACATTACAGTGTGAGAAGAAGGTAGAGTATTGCCTTGTTTCCGTCCAAGTGCCAAGCAGGCCCGGCCCTGCTTAGCTCCCGAGATCAGACGAGATGAAGCACATTCAGGGTAGTGTGGGCACCGGCGAGTACTGCCTTGTTTGACCTCAGCTAGGGATGTACACATCAAGCGACTCAGATTTTTCACCACTCTGCACATGTCTGTGAATGACTGTGAGATTGCCACGGATACTGATTTTGGGGTCACAAATACACTTTAGTGAGCAGAGGAATCCGCAAAGTCAGAATTCACAGATAAGAATTGACTCTAAATGCTGCCTGATAAATCGGGGCTAATTGGCCTTATGACACTGCTGTCTCAACATGTGGTTTCCAGGTTACCTCAACAGCATCACTCACTCACTCTTAAGCTCTTTGGTCATTTACTATCCATTAGCCAAGACTAATCACCTGACTCCACCTAACTGCAAGAGATCTGGGGGTTGCTCGGGTCCTTAGTGAGTAGTATGTATCTGTATTTCAGTTATAAACGGCAAACTGGAAAGGGAAGAAAATGGGACTTCCCTGCAGTCCAGTGGCTAAGAGGCCGATCTTCTGCTGGTGGGGGCACAGGCTCAATCCCGGGTCAGTCGGGGAACTAAGATCCCAAATGCTTTACAAAGGGAAGCCTGTGTTCTAATCAGAAAGTGCCCTGTGGTTGGTTTGGGGAATTGAGGATGTCTCAGATCTCTCAGCTCCCTTGGCTTCTCCCGAGTATCTCCATTCCAGTTGCCAGATCACAGAGCATAGTAATCACCACACCAATTTAACCCATTTAAGCAAAACACATGATTAATTACCTGCTCTGGACCCCTGTCACTTCAGTTCGTTGGTTCTGGATTGCTCTTACCATTTGCTTATCCATGGATTGGAACTTGTCTTGCTTTTGTTGAACTTTTACCAGACTATAAGCAGTAACTTGCTTATATTGAATAAGGCTGGCATATTTGCTATACACCCTAAGCACTTCACCCTCAGTTGGCACATAGTCTGAATCCTTGGCAGCAACAGGACTGCTTAATTGGCTTCATCGTCTGGGGGTACTGCCAAGAATTTCCCCTTCTGGTTTGAGGAAGTCCTCATTGTTCCCTTCTCTGCTTGACTCAGCTAGTTCCATACTTGTTCTAAAGGTCTTTCACTTAAGACACTACCTCTTGGTAACAATTTCTGTATTAATTACGACTCTGTAGCTTCAGATAAAAGAATCACATTGAGCTAGACTAATAATAATAGTCACATTTAGTGAATGTTTATTCTGTACAGTGCCTGGCACATGATAGGTAGTTATTATTATTTTTTTTAATGAATGCCAGGCACTGTGCTGAATACTTTAAATGCCTTATCAAATTTAATACTCATGACAACTCCATACTAGTATTTCTTATTTTGGCAGAAAAGAACACCGACACAGAGAAGTTTAGAAACTGCCCAGGACACACTGCCAGTATCTGTGGGAGCCAGGATTTGAATCCAGTCAAGTCATATTTTGCTACCTTATCAGCAAAAGGGAGAATTTCTTTTAAGAGGGTTGTTACAAAATGAAGGGCAGAAATTTAAGTGGATTGCAGGATGGGTTGGAACCAGGAGTAGAAAACTGTTGGGAACCCAGGCCGTATGCTTTCTCTGATTCTTCTGTTTTTCAGACTAGATGTGGTAACTTTGATGAGCAAAGAGAAAATATTGGCACAGTGAGGCAATAGACCATTTCACTGGTTCTAACTTTTTGACTCATTTTGGAAAATCCCAGCACCGCCCTCACCTCCTTTGATTGCCGTGGGCCAAGTTACTCTGTTTCTTTGGGCCTCCATTTCCTCATCCATAAAATGAGAAGTTTTTACCAGAGGATTCCTCAAGTCTTTTCCGGTTCTAAAATTCTATGGTCTTAAGTGAAACTTCTAGGACAGAGGTACAGTAATAATGAATTTGAACATAAGGGTTTGGGTGATAGAATAAAGAAGAGTTCTAAGGAAAGAAGAAGAGAATATGGTTTGAGTGAAGCCTTGGTGTTGAATTACTCTTTAGAGCTGGTGTCAAATGAAGGCCTTGGGGATATATAAACGGAGGGCAGACAAACCTTCTCACCCTGACCAGATCAGAGAGATGGATCTCTCTGATCTAAGAGCAGTGTCTCTTTTCCCCTCTCTCTGTGTGCATACACATGTGTGTGTGAGGAGTAGCCCCTTTGCGTAGTAATTGAACCTGGTTTCTTTCTTTCTTATCTCACCTCAGAATTTTCTAAGGGCTTTCACCTGGGCCACCAGAAGAAGGCCAGAGGACAAATCCAAACCCTGGAGTGACCGAATGAGCAAGTCACTCCTCTCTGGGTCTGTTTTCTTATCCATGGCATGAGAGATCTGGTCTGTGTGATCTCTGAAGTCCTGCCCAACTCTTAACATTTTGTGGCTCTGGGTACTGAATCAAAAGCCCCTCTCTTCCCAAGCGTTCCATCCTTGGACCAGACCTTTGTCTTCCTTCCTCTTCTCTGTATGCACCTGACTGCTCAGGTCCTTCCTCCTGGCCCCCTTTCTTCCTCAATTCCCTTGAATTCTACTTGCTTTTTAGCTCCCTTGGGCCCTTTTTTCCGCCCTTATATTTCTGATATTATTGTTGATTTAATGCTATTTATGTATATTTCTGCAGACCCTTCTGGATTACATTCCTGATCTCCAGAACTGCTCCATCTCTGTCTGCCTCCTCTTATCTGCACCCTGGCTCCTAACTGGAGCTATATCCTCGGATTCTTCCCAGGGTCCCCTGGGATCCGCTATCACTGGTCCCTCGGACAGGGGCACTCCTTCTCCGAAGCCGAAGGATCAGGTAGTCAGTGGCTCAGGTGACAAATCTGCTGTCAGGTTACGGATATTGTTTCCTGAAAGGCCACACTACGGTGTCAGCGGAGCTTGGGCTGCCCGCCGTGCCCTGTCCTCACCTGGCTCTCCCACACAAGGTAAGAATAACCAGAACTCACCTCTAGTACCTGCAGTCTTCTGGAAACATGGCTCTGAGCCTCCGGCCCCTGCTGCTGCTGTCCTGTGCAGGTGAGGGGGACAATGAGCTGGGCTGGGCATGATGGGGATGGTTGCTGGATAGAGACTTAAGAATGCAGAGATTAACTGGTTAGAGAAAAAAATAAACGAAGGTTAAGAAACCAGGCCAAGACTTAATGTGAGTTGTTGAAAGGGACTCAGCTCACCATCTTTCGCAACTCATCCAGGCAGGGACTGGGCTCCAGGCCAGGGCTGAATTTGGGTCCCAGGCTTTTCCCCCCATGGTGATTTCCGGTTTTTTTCCTTACAGTGACTCTGGTCCCTACTGGGTCTCAGTCCCTGGACTCAGGTCTCTCCCTCCTGAAGTCAGCGCTCTCTGCTCTGGACCAGGCTCCCCAGGGCTCCCTCAGCCACTCACGGTTCTCTGCCTTCTTGGCCAACATTTCTTCTTCCTTTGAGCCTGGGAGAATGGGGGAGGGACCGGTGGGAGAGCCCCCACCTCTCCAGCCCCCTGCCCTCCGGCTCCACGATTTCTTAGTGACGCTGAGGGGCAGCCCAGACTGGGAGCCAATGCTAGGGCTGCTAGGGGACGTGCTGGCTCTGCTGGGACAGGAGCAGACCCCCCGGGACTTCCTGGGGCACCAGGCAGGTGTGCTGAGTGGACTTGCAGAGGTGCTGCTGGGAGCCTTAGTTCCCGGGGGACCCCCTACCCCAACCCGGCCCCCCTGCACCCGTGATGGGCCCTCTGACTGTGTTCTGGCAGCTGACTGGTTGCCTTCTCTGCTGCTGCTATTAGAGGGCACACGCTGGCAGGCCCTTGTGCGGGTACAGCCCAGCATGGACCCTGCCAATGCCACGGGCCTCGATGGGAGGGAGCCAGCCCCCCACCTCTTGCAGGGTCTGCTGGGTTTGCTTATCCCAGTGGGGGAACTGGGCTCTGAGGAGGCTCTTTGGGGGGGTCTGCTGCGCACAGTGGGGGCCCCCCTTTATGCTACTTTCCAGGAGGGGCTGCTGCGCATCACTGACTCCCTGCAGGATGAGGTCTTTTCCATTCTGGGGCAGCCAGAGCCTGATGCCAATGGGCAGTGCCAGGGAGGTGAGTGCCACCAGGTCCAGGGTTGGGCTGTGGCAGGGCCAGCAAGGTTGAGACTGAGTTAGTCCTCTTCCTTTCTTTTTCCCTCGTAGGCAACCTTCAGCAGCTGCTCTTGTGGTGAGTAAGGAGAGAGGAGTTCTGAGGGGCAGGGCCTGGGAATGTGGTTTCGTGGTTTGGGAGGGTGACTGTTGGTGGTTGGTGCCCCAGCTTCACCTCCTCCTAGCCATGTGACCTTGGACAGGTTAGAGTATCATTCTGTGCCTCAGTTTCCTCGCTCAAGAACTGTGGGTAATATTAACTGCCTCGGAGTTTTCGCAGGGGATTAAATGAGTTGATACTGTATATGTCAACCACCTAGAAGAAGTGCGTGCATGCCAAGGCGCTTCAGTCACATCTGACTGTTTGTGACCCTATGGACCATAGCCTGCCAGGCTCCTCTGTCCATGGGATTCTCCAGGCAAAGATACTGGAGTGGGTTACCATGCCCTCCTCCGGGGATCTTCCCAACACAGGGATCGAACCGCGTCTCTTACGTCTCCTGCATTGGCAGGCGAGTTCTTTACCATTAGCGCCACCTGGGAAGCCCGTACCTGGCACATAGTGCTTGATAAATGTTAACTAATAAAGATAGAGTATGGGAAGAGAAGACAAGGTTTGATTCCTCAACCCCTTACTGTTTGGGTACAGCAGTACCAGAGCACAGGGGGCCATATTCAGTCGCTGGGCACATGCCCTGATCTGAGGCCAGCCAAAGGTTTTATTTAAGCTACCTAAAAGCGTGTGCAAAAAGGAGAAAGAAGAGGGGCTCTGGCTGGGCAACTCCGGGTGACTTTGTGCCTTGGCAGGACAGATCTCTCTCCCCTCCCCCATCCCAACATTTAAACCAGTAATACTGTCACTCCCAGGGACCTCACTTTTGGAAAAGCCTATGCTTGTCACCCTCCCTGTAGGGCTCTGGGCCAGGGCCAGAAACCTCAAGTGGAGGAGATGCAAACTGAGCAGCTGCTTGCCTGCTTCTCCCTCTGCTCCCAGGGGCATCCGGCACAACCTCTCCTGGGATGTCCGGGCACTGGGCTTTCTGTCTGGATCGCCACCCCCGCCCCCTGCCCTCCTCCACTGCCTGAGCACAGGGGTGCCTCTGCCTAGGACTTCCCAGCCCTCAGCCCACATCAGCCCTCGCCAGCGGCGGGCCATCTCTGTGGAGGCCCTCTGTGAGAACCTCTCAGGTCCGGCACCACCCTACAGCATCTCCAACTTCTCCATCCACTTGCTCTGCCAGCACGCCAAGCCTGTCACCCCGCAGCCCCCTCCCAGCACCGCTGCCATCTGCCAGACAGCTGTGTGGTATGCAGTCTCATGGGCGCCGGGCGCCCAAGGCTGGCTCCAGGCCTGCCACGACCAGTTTCCTGAGCAGTTCCTAGACACCATCTGTGGCAACCTCTCCTTTTCCACCCTCTCGGGCCCCAACCGCCGCCTGGTAAAGCGGCTCTGTGCCGGCCTGCTCCCACCCCCCACCAGCTGCCCTGAAGGCCTGCCCCCTGTCCCTCTGACCCCAGAGATCTTCTGGGGCTGCTTCTTGGAGAATGAGACTCTGTGGGCCGAGCGGCTTTGTGGGGAGGCGAGTCTGCAGGCTGTGCCCCCCAGCAACCAGGCTTGGGTTCAGCACGTGTGCCAGGGCCCCACCCCGGATGTCACAGCCTTCCCCCCTTGCTACATCGGACCGTGTGGGGAACGCTGCCCAGATGGGGGCAGCTTCCTGCTGATGGTCTGTGCCAATGACACCATGTACGAGGCCCTGGTGCCCTCCTGGCCTTGGCTAGCCGGCCAGTGCCGGATAAGTCGTGGGGGAAATGACACCTGCTTCCTGGAGGGGTTATTGGGCCCTCTTCTGCCCTCTCTGCCACCACTGGGACCGTCCCCACTCTGCCTGGCCCCAGGCCCCTTCCTGCTTGGCATGCTGTCCCAGCTGCCACGCTGTCAGTCCTCCGTGCCAGCCCTTGCCCACCCCACACGCCTACACTATCTCCTGCGCCTGCTGACCTTCCTCCTGGGGCCGGGGGCCGGAGGGAACGAGGCCCAGGGAATGCTGGGTCAGGCCCTGATGCTCTCCAGTCTCCCAGACAACTGCTCCTTCTGGGATGCCTTCCGCCCAGAGGGCCGGCGCAGTGTGCTGCGGACGGTCGGGGAGTTCCTGGAACAGGAGGAGCAGCCAACCCCAGGCTTTGACCCCACTGACAGCTCCAGCCCCGCTTTAAGCAAGATGGAGCTTCTGGCCTGCTTCAGCGTGAGTGATTTGCCAAGGTGAAATTTTCCGGAGCAGAGGGAAGGGTCTCCATGGGAATTCTCTACAATCTCACTGAGAGACAGCAGTGCAGTGGTTAAGCTCACAGCTCTGAGTCATCCAAGCTTGCGTTCACATCTTAGTTCTGTGATCAACCCTGGACAAGTTTTCAGCCTCTCTGAACAATACTTTTTTCATTTATAAATGAATGGTGGGGGTACTTTACTGACCGTCCAGTGGTGAAGACTCCACACTTCCATTCCAAGGGCACCGGCTCAACCTCTTGTTGGGAAACTAAGATCCCACATTCGTGTGGCACGGCCAAAAAAAAAAAAAAGTCTCAGAAAAAGAAAAACGGTGGAAAATAATGGTGCCACTCTTTTTAGGGTGGCTGTAAGGGTTACATCAGATGACACCGGCCGTGGGCTTAGTGCTAGTATATGATATACAAACAATATATAATAAATGTTATCTCATTATTCTTCCTGGCTCTTTGATTTACCTCCTTTCTGCTTCAGAAAGGAAAGGGATCAAGTTAGAGGGCTCTAATTCTGTCCCTAGAGAGTGAGATTTGGAAACTGGCAAAATATAGGAAGATAAGGCAGAAATGAGAAAAATTCAGGGTGACTGCAGATGAGAAGTTTTAGGTTTGACTATACCACAGGCATGGTCTTGAGCCAATTTACTTAGATTTTCCTGGGCTTTGTTTTTTCTCTGTAGAGTGAAGGGGCTGGAATATGTGAACACCATAGTTCATTCATTGACTTCCTATTATATGTAAAGCACTTTGCTAGATGCTGTGGGGAATGTAAAGAATCCTTACTCCATGGTAGGGCCCACCTTTCTCAATTCCTGGGACCAGTGAAATGTAATAATTTGGTTCATGTGTGTGCGTGGTAAGTCGCTTCAGCCCTGTCTGGCTCTTTTCGACTCTATGGACTGTAGCCCTCCAGGCTCCTCTGTCCATAGGATTCTCCAGGTAAGAATCCTGGAGTGGGTTGCCATGCCCTCCTCCAAATTTGGTTCATATCTCCAAATATTTACTGAGCCAGCTATGGCAAAGGCTATAGAAGAAGTTAGAGAATGTGGTCCCTGACCTAAAGGAGACACACACACAGCTTCAGAAAAAGAACAAGCATCCTAGTGAGTGGACCTGGGGAAGCTGCGGGAGGGACAGAGGGGACAACTTTCCTGGCATCTTGTCTGTCTCCCCACCAGCCCGTGCTGTGGGATCTGCTGCAGAGAGAGAAGAGTGTTTGGGCCCTGCAGATTCTTGTGCAGGTAATAGATGGGGGCAGGGTGTGTGGGCGGGCTGGGTGATCTGTGCCCACTGAGGCCATAACCACCATGACCTCCCGTGCCCAGGCATACCTGCACATGCCGCCAGAAAACCTCCAGCAGCTGGTGCTTTCAGCAGAGAGGGAGGCTGCTCAGGGCTTCCTGACGCTCATGCACCGCTCCTGGGCTCAGCTGCAGGTGCGCATGGAGGGAGAGGGGGACAAGGGTGGCGGGGGAGGTCTAGGCATCAAGAGCACCTGGAACCAGGCAGGCAGCAGGCTTGCTCCAGCGGAAGGAGGGATGCAAAAGGAGCCGGGGCCAGGAGAGTGGGCATCTCCAGAGCTGGCATCTGTTCCTGTGCCCCCACAGGTGCCACCATCTGAGGAGCAGGCCCTGGGTCGCCTGACAGCCTTGCTGCTGCAGCGGTACCCACGCCTCACCTCCCAGCTCTTCATTGACCTCTCACCACTCATCCCCTTTTTGGCTGTCTCTGACCTGATGCGCTTCCCACCATCCCTGTTGGCCAATGACAGTGTGTAAGGACTCTGTACTACTCCTCCCGATCATGACAGGGAGGAGCTGTGCTATGCTGGATCACTCAGTCATGTCCAAGTTTTTGCAACCCCATGGACTTTAAGCCCACCAGGCTCCTCTATCCATGGGGATTCTCCAGGCAAGAATACTGGAGTGGGTTGCCATTCCCTTCTCCAGGAGACCTTCCCAACCCAGAGGTTGACCCCAGGTCTCCTGCATTGCAGGCAGATTCTTTATCAGCTGAGCCACCCGGGAAGCCCACGCACCCAGAACAGTACTTTCTATTAAAACTAGGGAGTCCTTCTTGTCCATGACAGCAGGGCTACACAGAGCCAGGGGACAGGGCGAAGGGGTGAGACCCACTCTCTCCCCAGCCTGGCTGCCATCCGGGATTACAGCCCTGGAATGAGGCCTGAACAGAAAGAGGCTCTGGCAAGGAGACTGCTGGCCCCTGAGCTGTTTGGGGAAGTGCCCGCCTGGCCCCAGGAACTGCTCTGGGCCGCGCTGCCCCTGCTCCCCCATCTCCCTCTGGAGAACTTTCTGCAGCTCAGTCCTCACCAGGTATGAGAACGATTCATTTATTTGACTAGCAAGCTTTCGGCCAGGTGGGATGGCATCAGTGACCTGTTTCCTAGTGACCCCCTCCCCACAAGTGTCCCACAGTGATCCCAACACGAGCTGACCTTCCCCACCCGAGATCCAGGCCCTGGAGGACAGCTGGCCAGCGGCAGGTCTTGGGCCAGGACACGCCCGACATGTGCTGCGCAGCCTGGTGAACCAGAGTGTCCAGGATGGAGAGGAGCAGGTGCGCAGGTGAGTGCCTGTGGGGTCAGAGCGGCGGAGAGGCAGGTGCAGCTGCCAGGACAGGCTGGGGTCCCAGGAGGGAAGGGGCACCAGAGGAGGCGTGGCCCTGGGGCATCACAGGGCCCTGCAAGAGAGGCCTGTTTGTGGCCCCCACGTTTCCTAGTTTAGCGGTCAGAGTGCTGCTCCCTGCCACACAGTCCCTGCCTCAGTAGCAGCCTCAGTGACCACGTGAAGGCCAGCTTCATGCCCTCCTCAGGCTGGGGCCCCTCGCCTGTTTCCTGACCCCCGAGGAGCTGCAGAGCCTGGTTCCCCTGAATGATCCAATGGGGCCGGTAGAACGGGGGCTGCTGGAATGTGCAGCCAACGGGACCCTCAGCCCACAAGGACGGGTGAGCCCCTTGGCCCAGGCCCTCAAGAACTCCAGGCTTCCCATGGGGGGTGGTCTGTGTGGAGGATGTGCCCGGTTACCTCAGCCAAGCTGGAGCACTGTTGGAGCCAGCCCTCATCCCACCGCATGCAGCTTCGTTCTTAATCTCCTTACTCCTTAGCCACACATACCTGCTAGCACCTCTTCCTGACTCTACTCCATCTGGTCCACGACATCTCCAGCATTTCCTATGATGACTTGAGCCCAATCTGCTCCTGTCCTATCCCTGGTTCCAAGCCACAGCCCAGGCCCTGGAATATCCAGATGTGGGATTAGAGAGGAGGCTTTAGGTTCACCTGTCTTTTCTTTTCAGACCCAAACCTTCTTTGGTTACAGGTAGCCTATGAACTTCTGGGGGTACTGCGCTCATCCGGAGGAGCGGTGCTGAGCCCCCGGGAGCTCCGGGTCTGGGCTCCTCTCTTCCCTCAACTGGGGCTCCGCTTCCTGCAGGAGCTGTCAGAGCCGCAGCTGAGGGCCATGCTTCCCGCCCTGCGAGGAGCCAGGGTCACCCCTGCCCAGGTGGGCCTATCCCACTCCCTGGCTTCCGTCTTCCATCCCCGGCACCTCAGTCAAGACAATTACATTCAAGGATGCTGTTACCTGATCCCACCCCACCCACCCCCAAGCCTCCTTTTCCTCTGTCCCAAGAACGCCCTCATCCCTCTTCCTCAGATGAGGAAGAGCCCAGAGCCAGGCTGGTGGAGCGGGAGCTGGGAGTCTGGGAGGTCGGGCCCTAGGGACCTGTTCAGGACCCGGCTGCCAGGGCCTCAGCACTGTTTTTTCCTGTCCCCTCCCGCCTTAGGCTGTCCTGTTGCTTGGACGGCTCCTCCCGAGGCATGATGTGAGTGGCAGCAACTCTTCTGCGCAGCCCGAGCTCTTCGTCCCCCTCCTCCCTCGCTCCCTCTCACCCCTGCTGCCTCTCTCCACAGTGATTGTCCCCTTCCCTGCAACCTGGCCTGTCTTCTTCAGGCCTCTTGTCTCTCTCGCTCCCCAGGTGTCCTTGGAGGAACTCTGCTCCTTGCACCCTCTGCTTCCAGGCCTCAGCTCCCAGACGCTCCAGGCCATCCCGAGGCGAGTTCTGCTGAGGGCCTGTCCCTGCCTGGCCCCTGAACTGGCGCGCCTCTCAGCCTGCCAGACCGCAGCCCTGCTGCAGACCTTCCGCGTACGAGAGCAGCAGGGAGACAGCCGACCAGGGAGGAGGGCTCTGGTTGGGAGGGGTCACCTTCCCTATGGCCAGGGAAGGACCCCCAAACCTCCCCACTTTTCACACGCACATACACAGCCAATTCTCATGCAGGTGAAAGATGGTGTTAAAAATGCAGGTGCAGCAGGAGCCGGTTCAGCTGTGTGCATCCCTGGACAGGTACGCGTGTGTGTGGTTTCTGCCAACTAAGCTCCTCTCCCCATCCCAGGGCTATCTCACACAGCTGGCACTGCCTCACGTTCTCCCCCTGCAAGTGGCCCGAGTGTCTACATTAGCTCTGTGTCCCCTAAGACCTTAGCAGCTCTCCCAGTCCCAACGCAGGATGGCATAATGTCCCAGAACGTCAAAGCCCCGAGGGTCTGAGGAATCCTCCAGGGCAGTCACCCTCCTTTCAAACAAAGAGACCGAGGCTCAGAGCGACTAAGGGAGTTTAGTCCGTCAGGTGCCTAGACGGCAGGGACCCTTGGCCACAGCCGCGAGGGCTCTAGAGTGTGCCCTGCTAGGCTGGCACCTGCCACTCCACCCTTCTCCTAGTTTCCGGTCCCTTCCTGCCGCCGTAGATCCCCTTCTTCCCTGAGGCCTGAGTCCAGACGCTCTCACCTATCACCACACTGCTGCACTTTACCCCTCCGACAGCCTATCCCCACCATCTGGCCAGACTGCCTGCTGCCCCTGCTCCCACTAAAGCTGCTACAGCTGGACTCTGCTGCTCTGCTGGCAGACCGAAGGCGCTATCGGGAGCTGCCCTGGTCTGAGCAGCAGGTGATTCTTCCCACTAGCCTAGAACTCCCTTCTCTCAACATTTTCCACCTCCTTTACCCATCCCTCAGCCCTAGATTGGGCACCTCACTCCCAGCAGCCCTTAGGATGCTTTTCCCTCCTCCCTTTTCCCCCCATTTGTCTCTCTTTCCCAGGGAGTGGGCACTGGGGAGAGTAGGAGGCTGGTGGGACCCACAGGGTGGAGTGGCAGCCCTGGGTCCAAGGCGTCCTAGGTTCCTGGGCAATATCTCTGCTGGGAAGCGGCTCCTCTTTCTTTCTTTTGTAGGCACAGTTTCTCTGGGAGAAGATGCAAGTGCCCACTAACCTGACCCTCAGGAATCTGCAGTGAGTAACTTGTAATGAGCTGTGAGTTTAATTCAACTAACATTTTTTTGAGCGCTTACGGTGTGCCAGGCACCATGTGATATCCGGGGGTGGGGGTGGAAGGTGTATGAGGATCAGTGACCTATAGGTCAGCCTGTGGGTCTTCTCCTGGCTCCTCTTCTCCTGACCCTCCTGCCCTTCTAGAGCACAGCATCCATCCTGAGTGGATCTCAGGGATTTTGAGAAGACTCAGATTCAGGTCCTAGCCCTGTCTCCTCTTCGTGATCTTGAGCAAGATGTTCAACCTCTCTAAGCCTCATTTTTCCCTTCTTTAGAATAAGTATTGAAATGGTACCTACCTCATAGGTAGTTGTAAAGATTAAACAAGATAAGGCATATAAGGTACCTAACACAGTGTCTGGCCCAGTGTAAGCTTCTGATAGATATTTGCTGATTAACCCCTCAGAGCCACTGACCAAGCAGGAATTAACAGGAGCAAGGATCACCTTACCTCCACCCCCCAGCTAAAAACCCATGGGCTTCTGAAGATGTGGTTCTAGCCTCAGTTGACCACATTTCTAGTAGGATGATATTGGACTGTCACTCGATAAATAATAATGGTGTGGGAGACCAATGAGAATATCTATGGGAAAGATATTTCTCAAACTGCAAATTACCGTAAATGAGCATCTGTCCTTGTGTTGAGAATGTTGATATAAGGAGCAGACAGGCTGTGGCATGTGTTGAATGAGCATGTGCCTACTCACACACCTCCAGGGCTCTGGGTACGCTGGCAGGGGGCATGTCCTGTGAGTTTCTGCAGCAGATCAACTGGATGGCAGACTTCCTTGAAGTGGTACACATGATCTATCAACTGCCCACTGGGGTCCGAGGGAGCCTGGTGAGACGGGTGCTTGGGCATTAGTGGGAGCAGGGAGGCAGGAACCCCGGGTAGAGAACCGAGGCTCACTGTTCACCTCTGTCCTGAACCTGCCTCCCTACTCTGCCCCACAGAGGACCTGTATCTGGGCAGAGCTACAGCAGAGGATGGCAATGCCAGAGCCAGAGCTGGCAACCCTGGGGCCAGAGCTGAGTGGGCTGGACACCAAGCTCCTCCTGGACTTACCGTAAGGCTACAACTGGAGATACTGGATTCTCAGAAGGCTCAGCCTGGGGTGGAAGATCTGCCCTTAGGAAACACCACAGAGGTGGTGCTTTTCTGTCTGGTTGTTCCCATCAGTTACAGCCTAAAGTGAAGGATGCTGTTCAAAGTTGCTCTAGGTGTTGACTGGCTCCCCCAACAAGACCCCCAAAATGGGGCAGCTGAAGGTGGCAATATTGTGACGTGACCTGCCAAGCAGTCTTAATATAACCTAGGCCCTATTAATAGTGGTAGAATATGTAAAATGAGGGAAGTGAGAGTTCCCTGGTGGCTTAGCGGTTAGGATTCTGGGCTTCTATTGCCGTGGCCTGGGTTCAGTCCTCGGTTGGGGAAATGAGATCCCACAAGCTGTGTGGGGTAGCCCAAAAAAGTAATTAAAATTAAATATATAAAATGAGGGAAGCAATGGTCAATCCTGCCCCCACAGGACTGTGGTCTCCTTAGGGCACTGTGTTCTCAGTATGTTCAGAGGAGTAAATAAAGGGAAAATGAATGAAGCATGTGAGAAAAAGTGAAGTCGCTCAGTCGTGTCTGACTCTGTGGCTCCATGGACCGTAGCCTACAGGCTCCTCCGAAACATGTGATAAATGTGTTCAAATACCCCAGGAGCCATCAAATAGAAAATAGATTGGCATGTTTCTGAATGACCCCATTGGGCAGGACTAGCACCATTGAATGAAAATCAGAGTTTTGCACAATATGAGGAAGATTGTGGTGGTGAGTTCTTGTCATTGAGCTAGTCAAGCCTAGTCTGGATGGCCCCGCAGCAAGAAGGTTACAGAGCAGATTGAAGTATGGGTGAGGAGGGAGATGACTGATGAACCCAAAGTGAAAGTGAAAGTGAACGTGAAGTCGCTCAGTCATGTCCGACTCTTTGCTGCCCCTGGACTGTAGCCCACCAAGCTCCTCCGTCCATGGGATTCTCCAGGCAAGAGTACTGCAGTGGGGTGCCATTGCCTTCTCCAGGGCTCCTCCTAAACTAGAGACTTGGAGTTTATGAGTATCTAACTCACAGGCTTTTTTCCCCCCATATCATCTCCATTCCCACCCCATTGCCAACTGAACTGTAAATCAGAGAAGGAAAAGGCTGACTCCAGTCAGTCTTTCTGGGAAGAAGCTGACCCTATCCTTACATTTTTAAAGGTCTTTCCACAGATTTGGGCTTTTGTACTACTTGGCCCAGTTCCAGACTTGGCAACCTTAGGTAGAGTATAGAGTATCACTCTGATTTTTCTGCAAAAAGGCTTTTTAAAAATGCCATTCAAATCTGTCTGTGAAAGAGAGATGAGGAAATTACCTCTTGGTGGTGATGGTGGTTTAGTCAATAAGTCATGTCCGACTCTTGTGACCCCATGGACTGTATAGCCTGCCAGGCTCCTTTGTCCATTGGATTCTCCAGGCAAGAGTACTGGAGTGGGTTGCCATTTCCTTCTCTAAAATACCTCTTACCCCCAGGTTTTGCTATGAAAATCAAATGAGATAACACCTAAAAGAACTTCGGTGCATGAGTGCTAAGTCACTTCAGTCATGTCTGACTCTTTGCAACCCTGTGGGCTGTAGCCTGCCAGACTCCTCTGTCCATGAAATTCTCCAGGCAAGAATGCTGAAATGGGTTGCCATGCCCTCCTCCCGGGTCAATTGTATAGTACTATACAAATCAGAGGGGATCTTCTCACAATAAATAGAGGAAGGGTGATCCTGTGGGAAATAGGAATTGAGAGCAAGACCCCTCTCTGTGAATCTGTTTTAATTTTTTATTTTATTTATTTATTTTAAATTAAAGAAAAATTTTTTTCACTGTGCTGGGTCCTCATTTCAGCTCGTGGCCTGTGGGATCTTAGTTCCCTGACCAGGGATTGAACCCCTGCGTTGGAAGGTGGATTCTTCTTTTCTAATTAATTAATTAATTTGGCTGTGTCGGTTCTTAGTTGCAGCACTCAAGATCTTCACTGGGTTGAGTGGAATCTTCCTTTGTGGTGCACGGACTCTCTAGTTGTGACTCTCAGGCTCCAGAGCACACGAGCTCAGTAGTTGCCCTGTGGCATTATCTTAGTTCCTCAATCAGAGATCACACTCATGTCCCCTGCGTCACAAGGTGGATTCTTAACCACTGGACTTCCAGGAAAGTCCATATGAACCTATTTTTTAATCCATAAAATGGGGGAGGGGATTTAATGATATTTAACATCTGGGCTTTTTTATTCTATTAGATGAGGTAGGATTGTTCGTCATTCTTCTCAAGAAGACTGGAAATAGGTCTCTCCCGTTGTTCTCTCCCTGTAAGCACTGAGGTGGAAATTGGATCTGGGTCTGTTAAATATCAGTTCCTATCCAGGGCCACAGGGTTTGGTCTGGTGTTACCTCTTGTCTGGGGAATGAGGCATTCTGTGGTTCCCTTCTCAACTTGGCTCAGTTCCAAGTCCTCCTGTTGTCAAATTCCTACAGAGTCAAGTTGATGGATAGACTGTCCAATGAATCCATCATGTTAGTGGTGGAACTGGTACGAGGCGCTCCAGAGCAGCTGCTGGCCCTGACCCCACTCCACCGGGCAGCCCTGGCAGAGCAGGCACTACAAAAGCTGGTAAGAGTCCCCCCACCAGACTCAGAACAGTGGCCTGGGCCTTTGTCACCACTCAGACAATGCTCTGTCTTCTAGGCCCAGACTCAAATGTTTGCTGCAGGGCCCTAGGTCTGCCTTTGGGTTCCATTCATTGATGGTCTGCTTCATGTTTCTTGTCCACATCCCTTGGAGTATTAAAATTTCCTTAGTCCACCTCCCAATCTTTCCACCCGCTCCTGTTTGGGCTCATAGTTTAGAGAAGTGGACAGTGGCAATAAGCTTCATAGGATCTTGGATCAGGGGCTAGAGGGAGACCACGTCTTTGTGTCTTGATCAAAGAGACTGGTCCGCTGAGTCAGAGGTGTGTCGTCCCAAGGTCTGATCCCCCTCCAGGCCCCAAAGGAGACAACAGTGTCAAGGGAAGTGCTGGAGACCTTGGGGCCCCTGGTTGGATTCCTGGGCATAGAGAGCACGCGGCGGATCCCCCTGCAGATCCTGCTGGCCCACCTCAGTCAGCTGCAAGGCTTCTGCCTCGGAGGGCCGTTTGCCACAGAGCTGGGACGGCTGCTGCTGCAGGAGCCTGTTCTTGGGTATGGGCCTCCGGGAAGTCCAGATTCTAACTCATCCTCACCCACCCTCTCAACCACCCTCCTCAGTGGCAGCCCATTCAGTATGCCAGAAGCCCTTGGAGCCCTGAGTCCCCTCTCTCAGCGTGTCTTTCCTCTTCCTCACAGCCCATTCAGCATCCTGATCTTCTTTCTGTCCCTCAGGAAACCAGAGTTATGGAGCCAGGATGAAGTCGAGCAAGCAGGACGCCTAGTATTCACTCTGTCTCCCGAGGCTATTTCCTTGATCCCCAGGGTGAGGTGAAGGAGCACAGGAGGGAGTGAGAGCAGAGAGGGGACTGGGGAGCTAGGTCAGAGCGGCGCTAAGGCCAAGGAAGTTGAAGGCAAAGGATGTGAAGCCCAAATCTGGGGGAGGAAGCTGAAAAGAGACAGGATTTCGGAATTACAGCTGTAGCAGCTGCTCCTGATGTGCCTGGCTCTGCCCACCCTCCCTCCACCTTCTCTTCCAGGAGGCCTTGGGCCCAGAGACCCTGGAGAGACTCCTCGAGAAGCAGCAGAGCTGGGATCAGAGCAGAGCTGGACAGCTGTGTGCGGGGCCACAGCTCGCTCCCAAGAAAGCAGCGCTGGTAGCTGGGCTTGTGCGGCCTGCTGCAGAGAACCTCCCAGGTGAGACGGCCCGGATGCTCATACTTCCAGCAAGGGGTACAGGAAGAAGTATTCAACCACGCAGGGGTACAGGAAGTATTCAACCACGCAATCGGACTGCTTTCAGCAGATTTGTACAGCGTCACTCCAGGCTGGGGTTTTCTAATCTATAAAGCCCAGAGCAGTGAGGGATGATTTTCAAGGGCTCTTCCAGTTGTAGGGTTCTACACCTCTGTGAATTTA
The DNA here is from genome assembly GCF_023091745.1 of Budorcas taxicolor. Classification (NCBI taxonomy): domain Eukaryota; kingdom Metazoa; phylum Chordata; class Mammalia; order Artiodactyla; family Bovidae; genus Budorcas; species Budorcas taxicolor. The sequence goes on along the minus strand of NC_068930.1, from coordinate 59,223,286 downwards.
TCACTCATTAAGTTTTTAGCCCAGGACTCCCCTTTCCCTGCTCTCTTAGCCCTGTTAACAGCTGACTCAGCTCTAGGCTTGGATAAGTGTGGTGCTCTCTGCTGGGACGATGCTTAGGATGGAGGAAGGTGACACTGTGGGGCTAGGAACCTGGGTTTCAACCTAGATCAGCCACTCAGTCCCTGGGCAAGCCCTTCCATCTATACAATGAGGGGCTCTTCCTCCCCAGTCACCCGTTCTAATATCTTTGAGTCCTACAAATCTCACACTACAGTAATCCCTTGAGCCATACTGCCCATATTAGCCTGTCCTTTAAAGGTTGGATGGGTCATTCCATCTACAGATATCTCTCTGGGGTTTTTTTTTTTTTTGAGAGGAGGCCCCCACCCACCATGGCCCCCACCCTTCATGCCCCTGGCCCTGACCACTGGCATGCTTTAGTACTGCACTGACCGCCTGACCCTGCCTTCCTCCTTCAGAACCTGTGCCAAACTGTGCAGATGTACGAGGGACATTCCCATCAGCCTGGTCTGCAACCCAGATCGCAGAGATGGAGCTCTTGGACTTTGAGGACTGCCTCGCACTATTTGCAGGAGACCCAGGACTTGGGCCTGAGGAACTCCGGGCAGCAATGAGCAAGGCAAAACAGGTTAGTGATGGAGAGTCCAGTCAGGGTTGGAGATTGAACATAGGAAGCTGGTTGGGTGTGGTATGGGACACATGGAAACGGATAGCTGCATGAGAGAGGGGGGACATAGGACATAAAAGAATGAAAAGTTTTGGATCCTGAGTAGGAAGTCAGAGGGGATGGATACTGAGGACAGGAAGCTAGTGAAATGGTTAGAGGGACCAGAAGTTACCAACATTAGCAGGTATCACAATCATCTGGGGAAAAATTATTTAAAAAAGAATCATCTGGGGAGCAGGTGTTTGAAATGCTTGAGGATCCCGTTGTAGACTTACTGAAGAAAGGTTCTCTGAGGATCAGGTCTGGGCATCTGTATCTTGCCCCTGTTACCCCCACCCCATGTCTGGTGCACATTGGAACTCATAGACTAGAATCTGCTATTCTTTCCTACTGAGACTCTAGAGTCTTTCAATAACACCTTAGTCAGAGGAAACTTCATCCTATCCTCTCATTTTATGGTTGAAGAAACTAAAGACCCAGAGAAAGCAAGGGATTTGCTTCGAGTTACACAGTTCAGGTCGGAGGCAAGACTGACCCTCGGCATTCTGACTCCTAATTCCGTGCTTTTCCCATTCACACCATTCCTCTCTTTCTCCAGTTGTGGGGTCCCCCCCGGGGATTCCGTCCTGAGCAGATCCTGCAGCTGGGTCGGCTTTTAATAGGTCTAGGAGAACGGGAACTCCAGGAGCTGAGCCTGGTGGACTGGGGCGTGCTGAGCACCCTGGGGCAGATAGATGGCTGGAGCTCCAGCCAGGTAACATCTTCCTCCTCTCTACCACCTTCCGAATGCCTCCAGGCCATCTAAAGCCCAAGGAATTTCTGTCTTGTGACCATACCTGGCCATGCTTTCTATCTTTTCTTAATACTCCATACCAGTAGGAAGTTAGAGCAGTGATTTATTCACTGAGGCCCTGTCTCCTTTCCCTTTGGCCTCTTATTTTCCTGTCCTCTTTTTTTGATCCTCAAACTTCCCCATGGTTGTTGGCTCTCTGGGCTACCCTGGTGGCTCAGATGGTGAAGAATCTGCTTGCAGTGCAGGAGACCTGGGTTCAATCCCTGGGTTGGGAAGATCCCCTGGAGAAGGAAATGGCAACCCACTCCAGTATTCTTGCCTGGAGAATCCCCATGGACAGAGAAGCCTGGAGGGCTACAGTCTGTGGGGTTGCAGAGTCAGACACGAGTGGGCGACTAAGCACAGCACAGCGCTGGCTCTTCAGGTCTTACTAATAGAAAAACCCAGTAGCGCTTGTCCCTTCCCTAAGCAGCTAGTTCCCCATCCATGAATTCCTCATGACTTTTCTCCTTATCCTGTGATCTCCACCCCGACTCCAGCTCCGGGTGGTGGTCTCCAGTTTCCTGCGGCAGAGTGGTCGACACGTGAGCCGCCTGGATTTCCTCCACCTGACTGCACTGGGCTACACAGTCTGTGGACTTCGGCCTGAGGAGCTACAGCATATCAGCAGTTGGGAGTTTAGGTCACACGTAGAGGAGGGTGTGGGCTGTGGCCCTGTGGGGAAGGTGGGCTCACTGGGGAAGGATCATGCGGGAGTGACCCCGTGGAGGAAGCAATCTTGCTTAAAGTCATCGCTACCGCCAACTCATGACCACGGACCCTGTCACTGGGGCTGAATCCTCCTCCCTTCTCTTCCCACTCTTCCACAGCCAAGCAGCTCTCTTCCTGGGCCACCTGCATCTCCCATGTTCTGAAGAGCAGCTGGAGGTTCTGGCCCAGCTCCTGGTGCTGCCTGGTGGCTTTGGCCCAGTCAGTAACTGGGGGCCCGAGATCTTCACTGAAATTGGCACAATAGCAGGTATAGGGAGACTGGGCCACTACTGGGGCTGGGTGTCAGGGGCCAGTTTCCACATCGTGAATTGACTGGGTGGAGGACTTCTCTGAAATCTTAAGGTGGGAGTCTAAGGCACCTAGATAAGAAGTTAGAGACATACTGGGGAAGGTCTGAGGAAGAGTATTTTGGGAGTAGTTAGAGAAGGCCAGGGTAGGATAACATCTGGAGGCCCATCCCACTTGCCTTGACAGCTGGAATCCCAGACCTGGCTCTCTCCGCACTGCTGCGAGGACAGATCCAGGGCCTTACCCCTCTGGCCATTTCTGTCATCCCTGCTCCTAAATTTGCTGTAAGCACTGATGGGATGGGGTCTGAGTGACCACAGAAGAGGGCCAGAATGGATGCCCTGATGCCTGCTCCCATCCCCAGGTGGTGTTCAGCCCCACCCAGCTGTCTAGTCTCACCAGTGTTCAGGCCATGGCTGTCACTCCCGAGCAGATGGCCTTTCTGAGTCCCGAGCAGCGACGAGCAGTTGCGTGGGCCCAGTATGAGGGGATGGAGAGCCTGGAGCAGGAAGGTGAGTCCCTAACTGCACAGACTGACTCCCGAACTCCTGGCCCGGAATCAGAGCCCTAACTCAGGGAGATCTGAGAGTGAAGGGCTCTAGAGGCAAATAGTCTCCAAGTATCAGTGGCTCCTGGGGAACAGAGTTGTGATATTCCTTCCATTCTCTGTCTCATTACAGGTCGAAGCACAGCCTGGGGTCTCCAGGACTGGTCACAACCCTCCTGGGCCCTGGCATTGACCATCTGCTTCCTTGGCAATCTGCTATGAGCCTGTCTCTGCAGTTAAAGAGATTTGTTGGGAAAAACATTTGAAGTAAAATGAATAAAGTGCAAATGGAAGTGCAATTTAATTATCCTAGGAAGCTGATGGAATATGGGTAGAATGTTAATGCTTTCCACCCACCTGAGAATCAGTGTTCCTGGCATGCCATATCTGGAGTCTCTTTTCATCATAAATAATCCCATTGCCTTTTTTTTTTTTTTCTCCTAGTTCCTCCCCATCCCACCATTAGAAATAACACAGACAACTGAAGCATAGCGTGGAGCCTTTACTAGGACAGGGGGGTGTGGGTTGATGGTGGCACCCAGGGCAAGGAGAAGGGGCTGCCACTGGAATGGCAGAGGTCCTGGGAGCCATCCGCTGGGGACGGGAGTTAATGCTTGTTGGGGAGAGGTGGAGGGATGCGGATATCCTGGCCTCTCTCCAGACGCCGTTCACAGTCAATCAGGTAGTTTACTCCATCGATGACCAGCTGCACCAGCTCCACCTGGATGATACTGACCCTTGATCTCTGCTTCCCACAACCTGACTCTCTTTAGCACTGATTTGCCTGCTCTGGGAACTCATTGCCAGTTTTCCCCTAGTCAACCTGAGTTTCATTTCAGATTCTGTTACATTCTCGAGGCTCACTCCTTGTCAAATCACTGCCCCCCGCCCCCCCCCCCCCCACAGACCTATCCGTAATCCCTGAGAATCTCACCTCTGACTTGCCCAGTCGGTCCAAATTAGAGATATCAAAGACACTGCCTGTGGCAGCTGTGTCTACTCCTCCAGTTCCACGTTTTTGGAGTCTAAGGTTCTCGAGGATCTTTGGGAAGCGGCTATCCTAGAGGGGAGATAGAGATTTGGGGGCAGGGTCAATAGAGGCTGAGATTGGTCCTCCTGGAAAGAGCCCTGAAGCTACCCAGAGCTCTTTCCCTTGACTCTTGAGCTACAATGCCTGCTCCTTCCCAAAGCGCACACTCCCTCTCCCACCCCACATGGCCACTTCCTCCCTCACACTCCTCTCTAGCCCCACAACTCCTTTACTTTGCTCAGCAGGGGCAGTTTGATGTGCACTCCTGCACGAAGTCCGGTGCCCAGGTTAGACGGACAGGTCAAGATGTATCCCAGACGCTCATTCCACATGAACTCCCAGCCACGCTCCTGGATCAGCCGCTCCACCTGCGTGCACAAAGCCGTTAATGACATGTCAGAGCTGTGCAAACCCTCCCTTAGCTGGACCCATAGGAGCTCTAGAAATATGTCTAAAACCAAAGATTTGGGATGTGAAAGAATGACACTGCTTTTTTTTTTTTTGGTGGAAATGGCTATTATCATGCATAAAAGATATTTTTGATGTTGCAAGCCCATCATGATGAGATTGTGCAAAAATATCCTGTGTGGAAGAAGAGAAACTTCAGGGAATGATGTGCTAAGGATGATCTGGGGAGATGAACGGAGGTGGTAAACTGAACTGAGAAAGGATTGATTATTCAGGGAGTTCTGCATGCATTGACATCTTTACTTTGCTAATGAGCTAGAGCTTGGAAGAATTCTTTCAGCCAGAAAATGAGGGTGTAGGCTTTGCAACAGGAAGAGGCAAGAGAGCCTGTTAGCTGTGGAAAAAGAGAAAGCAGAAAGGTGAAAATGGAGAAGAGCTGGACTCATACTTGTGGAGGGTGGGGGAGGAGTGTGGGAAGCGTGTTCTTGTCCCACTTAAACATCCCAATCATGAAGATGACTACTAGAGTTGAAGAGACTGGAGACCTGCCAGGGTAATGTTCGTGAAGACCACTACATAACCTAAGGGGGACCCTGTTCATAGTTCAGAAAGAACCATGGCACGGGGGATATTATAATGCTGAACAAGAGGAAATCCTTCCATCTAGAATAACAACAACAGCTAACACTTGTGAACTTTTACTACGGGCCACACGCTTTATATGCGTTATCTCACTTAATTCCCACCACTTAAATGTAGGAAGTCTTCTTACCCCAGTTTTACAGATGAGAATACTAAGACATATAAAAAGTACTTCCCTACCCACTTCAATGGGTCAAAGATATGTTACTAAAGTCAAGATATGTTACCCATTACCTGCTAAAAATAATAGGAACCTCCCAGCAAAGATTCTAAAAGGAGAATTCTTTCCCTTTACAAGTCCAAAACAGAACTGTATATATGAGGCCATACAATAAGGATTGGATTCATGGAAATTTCCAATCTAGACTCAAATATGGAGACCTAATTCCTATAGGACTGAGGATTCAGTTCAACCCCTTACGTAGAGCCACACAAGTCTGGAACTTAAACCATTCCATCTTCCACTTTCTGTTTTCCCTCCCATTCAGCTTAAAATCCAGACATGCTACTTTAGTAAGAACGACAGAATCTAGAGTAAAGGCCTACCTTGGCTCAGAAATGGGTGGTTACATGAGAATCATGAACATACCAACCCCTCACTCCCTATATCTGTCCAAGCTTAAACCTTCCCCTTCTATCTGCACATTCCACAACATAGCCCCCAGGCACTGACTCACTGTCTCAATTCCTTCTTTGCATTATTTGGCAACTGCTTTATTTACTTCCTTAGATTCCTGACATTCTCTCTTCCTATTCTTAGGATGACCATATACCCAGGTTTATGTATACCTGGTCCGTATATACCAGGACCATATACCCTGGACAGTTCTGATTTATACCTATTGTCCTACTAGAGTGATTGGTGGTAATCTCTTTCACTATGAAAAGTGTCCTGGGTTGGTTGATAAATTATATCCTCCATCTACATATTCTAGTTTCTTCCTTAAGTCCTCCCACCTAGTTCCCTTATACATTCTTCTCCAACCTCTTTGAGGCCTCGGCAGAATCTTTCAAACACTTTCTTCATGTTGCCACCCTTCTCCATGGAGATGACCCGTGTATGATCCTCCTCATTCACCCAGATCAAGAAGCTCTTTTCATTGTTGTGCCTGAAGGCAGGAGAGAGGGAGGGACTGGAATTAAGAGGCAGGGCAAGGGAGAGATAGAGAAAAAAGGGGCATTTATAGGAGCCTGGGGTAAGCTAAGCCTCATACCAGATTCCACGCGCATCCGGCCAGTCTCGAGCCATTCCTGCTGCGGTCAATAATGGGGATACAGGCTTATCAAACAGGAAGTGGTCCTGAGGAGGGTTAAAGGGACTAGGGTTAAGAATCAATACAGTAGCCCCCGGGCTTCTCAGAGCCCATCTACCTCATCTGGCCCAGCCTCCTTTGATTTTCTTGTCTTTCCATCTGCCCCTCCTGCCCAGCTCCCTCTCAAAGCCTCTCACATCAATTAGCTGCTGCTGCTCAGCCTCTGTCATCTCACTGAGCCGATAGTAGCGTCCAGCCAGGTCACCCTTCAGGCCACTTAGTGCATCCACGACGACACGTTCCACTTCTCGTCGCTCTGCCCGAGTACAGGCTGGAGGCAGGCTGAGTCCCCGGATACTTCGACCAGTTCTGACTCTCGAGGACAATACATACCTCTCATCAAAGTAGCCAGAACGGATCTGGGGAATAGTAGAAATTAAGGTAAGTCACAGAAACAAGGTGGAGGGGAGCTGAGGGCCTTAGGAAGGAGAGACCATAAGGACTAGAGGAGTCTTCATTGCCTGCACTGGAAGGACAGCCCATTGGGCAAGCACGCCAACTGAAGGGGCATTCATTGTGAACCCTCCCCCACACTGCCCATCTTGGGGTGTGGCTGTTCTCAACGCCCGCTCCTCTCCACAGCGGCTGCTCCTTAACATACAAATCTTTCCCCACACTGAGACTTGAAAGCTCAGCAGTATAATGACTATGAGTCAGGGAATAATTATGGTTGAAGGGACCAGAAAAAAACAGTATGTTGTACAAAAGGCAATGCAAATCAGAAGTGGGATATTTGACCTACCTTGCTGGCATCCAGGTCGGTGGTATGTTTCATCGTTCGGGGGTCATACCCATTGTGTCGCTCTTGGATCACAGGGTCAAACAGCTCAGCAAATACCTGCGGGGGAGTTGAGAGGGAGAAGGTGGTTAAGGAGAGAGAACTCCTTCCCAAGCTTTCGTTGTGGATTGATTTCACCGGGTCGGAAACCACGAGTATGGATGGTCCAGTCTTAAGGGAAAGTGAGGGGCTTCGGGGGAAGGAACTGGGATTGCTGGGAATATGAACAGGATTTTACCGGGAAACTCTGGGGCCCCCTACCTCATAGGTCTCCTCATCACCAGCTACCATGCCCACAGTCTTGATGAAGGGGTGGCCAGGGTTGTCCACGCCAGTCTGGATACACTGATCTAGCGTCCAGCCAGTGGGTGTGGTCTTGTCGCAGAGCCGGGCATAGACTGCTGGGGTCAGGTGACTGGCCATGCAGTTGTTGTGCTTTCGGAGGTCTGGGTACTCAGCACTAGGGAGGGGGTACCCGGTAACCATGGAGGGAGGGCACAGGGGGCCTGGACCCAGTGCACTCAGCTAGGAGCATGCTTGGCTTTGCTCCTTGGGAGGAGGGGAGGCTAGAGCGGGACTAAACCTTGGTAATCTCATTAGGGACTTTCAGGATCTATTCTTTCCCAAGAGTTCTAGCTTCCTCTGGCTGGAGGCTCAGTTCTCCCATATCTGCTCGGTTCTTTTCTCCCATGGAAGCAGCATTAGGAATGGGGGAGGGGAAAGACTAAGGAGGGGAATTCAGGAAACCGGAGAGAACAGCAGGAAAGGGAGATGGAGGAGAGCGGAAAGGATAGTTCCTGGTCTCTCAATTAGGAATTTGAGCAGAGTAGGTGCAGCCAGAACTCGCAGAGCCAGAGCTGGCCTTGGGGGCGGGAACTGCGGATTCCAAGTCCCCAGGAATGCTTTCACCTAATGCTTTTGGCCTCCCCCCACCGCCACCCCAGTGAGGTTTCCAGACTGCACAGCGCCCCACTCCAGAACCTTTCGTGATTATACCCCTTCTCTATTGCCCAGATTCTCATCTCCACCCCTATCACCACCTGCCTGACCTTCCCCCCTCCCCCCGTCCCCCGGAGCGCCTGAGACACTGATACCTCGGGGGATACAGCCTCCTTCGTTCACTGGCGGCTCGAACAGGTTCCGATCGGAGCAGAAACCCAGCGGCGAGAGACCCAGCTCCAGCCAAAGCCAGGAGCCTGAGCCCGGGGCGGGCAGACAGCAGACGAGAGAAGGGACCAGCCATGGCTTGAGGGTCTGCCTACGGAATCTCAGGGCAGGAGCTGCTGGCTCAGGGCAGGAGCCGCGAGGAGGGGGGCGATGCAGACAGGCTGAGAGCCGGAGCTGAGTGCGAGGCTGGAGCCGAAATGGGAGCTGGAGTGGAGGCTGGAACGGGAGTGAAAGCCGGTGCCGATCAGACTGCAGGAGAGGCGCAATGAGCTAGCGGCAGGCGGGCGCAGGAGAAGGCAGCGCTGCAGTCTCCAGGGGTGGGGCTCGTGCAGGCCCCGCCTTCCCGCCTGCCACCGCGCTAGGTGTGCGGGGGCAGAGGTAGGCACCACCCCCGCCCCCCCCCCGCAGGTAGATTAGGAAGACTGGCGATTTGCAGCCTTAGGCCCGGGAATGGGCCCACCTGAGGTGAGGCCGCCCAGATTTCAGCACCAAGTGGAGGACAGCACCCAAGGGGACCGGCAAAACCCTAACACCCTTCCCCTAAGCCTCTCGGTTTCATCGGAACCCTCCGTTCGTCGCCCCGTTGGGTGGAAGAGGGGGACATTGCCCAACCTGCTCTCGTTTTTTTTCGGCCTGCCCCTGCAACCTGTCTCCCCAGGGGAGGTGGCCTCGGGGAACCCGTGGCATAAACAGATACCAGGGAAGACACACAGAGAAAGCACACCGGCAGACACTGAGAAAGACAGCCTGCTGGCTCAAGGTCACCCCTTCCTGAGAACCAGGAAGAGCACCAAGGCTCCTCCCTGTCACACCTGTGCCAGTCTCCTTACAAGGTTATGGAAAGATTCCCTGAGAGACATCGGGGAAACACCAACTCTTACTCCATCTGTGCTGTTTTCCCCGCCCCCACCCCACCTTGCCCCCAAGTCTGAAGCCCTGCTGTGTCCTTCCTCCACGTCTCAGGATCCCCCACTTTTCCCCCCTCCTCCATCCTCCTCTCCATCTCTTACTTCACCTTTGATCTCTTCTCAGAGAATTTTCCAGGCTGGGACCTATTTGCTGATCACAGGACTCCCTCTGAGTATTCTCCGCAGGCTTGCCTACCTCCTGTTTGTGCTGGGCGTGGGGCTGGAGTTGGGCAGGGAATTTTGTTTCCTCCTCCTCCTTCTCCCCTCCTCTCTGTAGCTCCCAGTTCCTGAACTGAAGGGGAATGTAAGGAGAGGTGAAGGGTGTGGTGAGATGACGGGGTGTAGGAAGGGAACAGGCAGGCACAGGTCTCTAACCACCACATGTGTTTCCTCTCTTGGCTCCCTAATGGTGTTTAATCCAGAGTGTAAGGAGGAGGGGTGTCCAAGGGCAAAGGGTCACCAAGGACTCTCTGCCTTCCTCTTGGTCCCTTCTCCTCCTCTCACCTCACATGGTGCATATTCAGATTTGAGAGGGTTTTGTTCTTAATCTCCAAGTATGACTTGGGTGTGACTTGACTTTTGTCCTTTTGGCAGAAGGAGAATGAATGCTTGGAGCTGAAATAGAAGTGTGAGCTTCAGTATGGAGGTGCTTCAGTTAAGGCGGGGTAGGCATGGGGGCATTAGTCCAGTCTTTCAGCTATCTTGATGTACCCATAAGACAGTAAGAAATTTGTTCATCTTAAGAGAGTTTTTGAGAAAAAGAAATCCCCTTCACCTTGTCCTCTGGCCTCACTGATGAGACCCCATTCCATCCTTTTACTCTCATTTCATTCATTCCTCTCAGGCTTCCCTAGTGCTCCTTTTCCTGCCTTCCTCATCTGTGGGTATCCTTAGAAGCTAATCGCCTCTGTTCTCGGTCCATCAATTCCTTCTCCTGCTAAGAGAGTAATTATCAGGACGAGATGGAGTTCTGCAGTTGTGTTACCTGAACACTGGGTTCACCTTTTGGTGGGTATCAAGCCATTAGACACAACCAAGGTAAAAAACAGAAGAAGGAAGGACTTATTATTACTTGCTGCAAGTAAGTGGAACCCTGGGTATCTCTCCCAAAGCAGTGTCTCCCCAAACGGCAAAGTTGGTGAATTTTTAAGCTATGGATACTTGTATACTCATAAAGAGGTGAGACCAAGCAGGACCCGAGGTAGGGGTCCTGAGCATGGAAGTCTTACTGTGTCCCCCATTTCTTGATTGTTGTAAATAGGCTTCAGCCCCCAAGAAATTCCCTGGGTTCCAAAGGGTAGATCCAAATAGTCGCTAGTCAAGGAGAATGGAGGGGAAGCAGAAACAAAGGAGGAACAATAAAAAAACTATAGTGCAGGTGAAACAGTTTACCTCAGATTGGGACTTGAACTCCTGTACCAGGACTCAAATGTAGCCAAAAGCCAGTCTGGGACTTGAACCCACATGGCCGGGATCCAAACACAGCCGAAATCCATGGTCTTCCGACTGAAGTCACAGAACTGGTTTCAGCACTTAATGAGGCTCAGGTTCTTGATGTCTTATCGCAGAAAGAATTCAGGGAGAAACAAAGTGATAAGAAGTGGATTTATTCAGAGAGAAACACAGTCCATTGAGTGTGGGCCTTCGGAAGAGAGCGAGTGAAGCCTCAAAATGTAGTGTGATTAGCTTTTAACTGTTAATTGCTCAGTTGTGTCGACTCTTTGCGACCCCTTGGACTGCAGCCTGCCAGGATCCTCTGTCCATGGAATTCTCCAGGCAAGAGTACTGGAGTGGGTAGCCATTCCCTTCTCCAGGGGATCTTCCCAACCCAGGGATCGAACCCAAGTCTCCCGCACTGCAGGCCGATTCTTTACCATCTGAACACCCGGGGAGCATCCCCCTGGTTAGCTTTTATGGGCTGAGTAATTTCAAAGGCTAATGAATGAGAGGATTATTCCAACTATTTGGGGGGAGAGGGTGGAGATTTCCAGTCACTGGGCTGCCACCCACTTTTGATCTTTGATGGTTGACCTTGGAACTGTCATGGCACCTCTGGGTGTGTCATTTAGCTTGCTGATGTGTTACAACGAGGGAGTGTATACTGAGGATCAAGGTCCAGGTCTCAGAGCAGGCAGTCCAGGTCTCAGTCCCGGTCTTAGGCAGTTGATTCTAATCAGTTTATGTTGTGACCTCAGGCTCTGTCATCCTTTAAAGGTTGTGCCCTGCCTCCTTCCCTTCTGTTTCGCAGGGGCTTCCCTGGTGGCTCAGCGGCAAAGCATCTGCCTGCAAATGCAGGAGACATGGGTGGAAGGTCCCATCCCCCAGGTGGAAGATCCCTGATCTGTGAAGATTCCACATGCTGCGGGACAGCTAAGCCCAGGAGCTGCAACTACTGAAGCCCAGATGCTTTAGAGCCTGTGCTCGCAGCAAGAGGTGGTAGGGGTGGGGGTTTAGTTGCTAAGTCATAACTGACCCTTAGATACAACCCCATGTAACTTGTAACCTGTCAGGCTCCTTTGTCCATGGGATTTCCCAGGAAAGAATATTGGAGTGGGTTGCCATTTCCTCCTCTAGGGCATCTTCCCGACCCAGGGATTAAACCCTCATTGGATTCTTTACTGCTGAGCCACCATTCCCTGGTGACCCCACAAGAGAGGCCACTACAATGAGAAGCCTGCACACCACAACTAGAGAAAAACCCACATAGCAATGATGACCCAGCATAGCCAAATAAATTTTTTAAAATTAAATATATATAAACTATAGTGCAGTTAAAGTAGGATCCTGGTTCCTCTTAAAGGAATATACATAACAATATGCTTAGTTCTACAGGAACAAAGCCTCCTCCCTTGCCGGTTACCTAGTGGCAAGTTGATTACACTGGACTCAATGAATCTGCCTGCCAATGCTGGAGACATGGGTTTGATCTTCCCTGGTTGGGAAGATCTCCTGGAAAAGGAAATGACAACCCACTCCAGTATTTGTGCCAGGAAAATCCCATGGACAGAGCAGCCTGGTGGGCTACAGTCCATGGGGTTGCAAAGAATTGGACACAACTGAGTGACCGAGTACACACACAAGCCACCTCCCAACCCCGCCCCCAGGTGGAAGATGGTAACTTCAGGCTGAATAACAGATTCCTGGAGCACTGCCCTATTACCTCACCACACCAATCAGAGGAAAGTAGCATGTCTGCAGCCCTCACCCGGAATTTTAATTTTATAAAACCTTTTCCCCCAAAAAACCTTTGAAGCGTTTGGGCTTTGGGGGCACATATCACCTGTTCTCTTTGCTTGGCCTTGCAATAAACCTTGGAGAAGGCAATGGCACCCCACTCCAGTACTCTTGCGTGGGAAATCCCATGGACGGAGGAGCCTGGTAGGCTGCAGTCCACGGGGTCGCTAAGAGTTGGACACGACTGAGCGACTTCACTTTGACTTTTCACTTTCATGCATTGGAGAAGGAAATGGCAACCCACTCCAATATTCTTGCCTGGAGAATCCCAGGGATGGGGGAGCCTGGTGGGCTGCTGTCTATGGAGTCGCACAGAGTCAGACATGGCTGAAGCAACTTAGCAGCAGCAGCAGCAGCAATAAACCTTTCTCTGTTCCAATCTCTGGCCTTTCAGTTTGGCCTCACAGAGCTTCCAGCACACAAACTTGCTTTGTAAAGGAACTTGGAATTGTCTTGACCAGGGAAACCTGAGTGAGGATGCAAAGAAAACAATACAAACACATGCAAAAGGCTTTCATATAATCAGTATCCTGTGCATTAGAGTTTCCAGTCCTACTCTCTCACAAGTGAGAAAAGAGAGGCTGAGGGAAATTCAGTGACTTGTCCAAGGCTGTACAGCTACCAAAGGCAAGAGAGCAAGCAATGTGTGGAGATAGGAGTTGACTTGTTCAGACTTCCAAGTCTGCCCATTTTATTGTCTCCTTCATAAGTAAGTCTCTCGTCCATCTCTCAAATTTCTGATTTGTTTCTGTTTCTGTTTTTGTCTCCAGAACCACTTTCACTCTTCTGTTAACATTTGCAATGTACATTTATTGGATCCCTAGTGTGTTGAAAATCAGAGACATTCCTCTGCTGACAAAAGTCCATATAGTTAAGGCTATGGTCTTCCCAGTGGTCACATACGATTGTGACAGCTGGACCATAAAGAAGGCAGAACACCAAAGAATTGATGCCTTTGAACTGTGGTGCTGGAGGACTCCTGAAAGTCCCTTGGACAGTAAGGAGAGCAAACCAGTCAATCTTAAGGGAGATCAACGCTAAATATTCACTGGAAGGACTGATGCTGAAGCTGAAGCTCCAGTATTTTGGTCATCTGATGCTAACAGACAACTCACTGAAAAAGTCCCTGATGTTGGGGAAAACTGAAGGCAGAAGGAGAAGAGGGCGTCAGAGAATGAGATGGCTGGAGGGCATCACCGATGCAATGGACATGAACTTGGGCAAACTCCAGGAGATGGTGAGGGGCAGGGAGACCTGGCATGCTGCAGTCCGTGGGGTTACAAAGAATTGGACACGACTGGGCGTGAACAACAACCACCACTACATCTATCATATCCCGTTTTATTTTACAAGACAAACAGAAGACCTGGTTTTGTCCTCAAGGAGGTGCAATGGCAACAGACTCTGCCTTTTTCTCTGCATCTTGCTTCTCCCCTCTCCCCCTCCCCCCCCACCCCCCACCCCCCCCACTTCGTCTCACTGGAAAGTCTCTGTCTAGACCAAGCATATGGACGGTGGCGACGCAGTTAGAAATCGGAGAAAGAACGTCAGGTTGCACTTCCTCCCTAGGGCCACTAGAGGCCACCCGCCTCCGCGCAGAAGCGCCGGCCAACGCAGCCTGACTCCGCAGCCGGTGCGCGCCCTCCGCTGATTGGTGGCACCGAAGAGAAGTTGCGCTTTGATTGGGCCGCTGTCAGGTGTCGCTGCCGGCAGGTTCGGCTGCGCGAGCGCAGGGAGGCGGGTGAGTGAGGGCCCGGGGCGGTGGGGGAGTGGCTGGGGGCTGGGGGCGGTATCTGAGGGGGTGGGCTGGGTGGAGTGGGCTCCGTTGGTGCTGAGGGCCCTGGTTGGTAGTGGCCGGGGGGCCGCTCTGGGAAGGGAGGCAGCGCAGAGGCCTCAGTGTCAGCGAAGGGAGAGTGAGGCGGGGAAGGCGGGGGCGGGCAAAGGCTAGAGGAGTCAGGATGGGCGGTGGTAATCGGGACAGGGAGCCGAGTGAGGAGAGCGCAGAGGAGGGGGGTCCGCGAGAGAAGAGATGGGCGCGTGAGGTCTGCGTGAGGAAGAGGGGTCCTGCCGAGCCAGGGCGTCTGCAGGGGAGAGGGTCAGAGTGGGCAGGTCCGCATGGGGCGAGGTGGGAGTGGAGTCGGACCGGAGAGTCGGCTGGAGGAAGGGGGTTTTTGGAGAGAGGTGAGCCTGGAGGGAGGGCGCGTGGGGAGAGTGGCCCACAGACAGCCTGTGGGGGTGGGGGGTGGAAAGCGCTGAGGGTTCCAAGTAAATTTGTTACCAAGGGCGGTGACTCATCGGGGTCTGAACCACTACCTAAGGCTGGGGAGACAGTGAGGGAGAGGGTTAGTCGGATTGTTCATTGGATCAGTTGATCAGTGAGGGAGGAGAGCGCGGTAGTTCAGGGAGTCAAGGAAGAGTCATTTTAGCAAGTAGGGAAAAGAAAGCGAAATGAGGGAGTTGATACGGAGAACAAGGGGATCAACACATTTCATCGGTGGCAGAAAAAGGGTATGTATGAATCATTCAAGTCTGCATCCAAACAACAACAACAACAACAACAACAACCAAACAACAACAAAAAACACTGCATCAAGTAGGAACTAAGGGGTCCATTGTTGAAGGAGACAATGTTGATGGTCTGAGGAGTTTTAACTGTGTTGGAAATATTTCTGCCTGGACTCTGTACTGACCTTTCTCTTTCACCACTAATGGGGCCCTACAGCAAGTGCATGGTGGTTAAAGAAATTAGAGGACTAGGCAAGCAGCCCTAAATTCTAAGGGAGAAAGAAATTAACACCGTTTACCCTCCCTCAGTCAGTAAAGAATCTGCTCACAATTCAGGAGACCTGGGTTTGATTCCTGGGTCAGGAAGATCCCCTGCAGAAGGAAATGGCAACCCACTCGAGTATTCTTGCCTGGGAAATCCCAGAGGAGCCTGGCGGGCTACAGTCCATGGGGTCACAAAGAGTTGGACATGACTTAGCGACTAAACCACTTACCCTCCCTTCTGGGCTTCCCTGGTAGCTCAGCTGGTAAAGAATCTGCCTGCAATGCGGGAAGATTCCCCTGGAGAAGGGATAGAGTATCCCCTCCAGTATTCTTGCCTGGAGAATTCCACGGATGGAGGAGCCTGGCAGGCTACAGTCCATAGGGTCACAAAGAGTCAGAAGCGACTAAGCATAGCACAGCACCCTCCCTTCTATCCCTTCTCTTAAAACCTGGGTCTTCTGTGTTGCAGGCAGATTCTTCAACATCTGAGCCTCCAGGGAAACCACATCCCTTCTCTAGATCCAGTTTAACAGAGATGTTCCTGAGGAGATTGTGCCCCTGCCCCTCCCTCTCCTTACCTACTGTCTCCCTCCCTCCCTTGCTCCCTTCCACTTTGCCCTAGTAAGACTTGCCCTTTAGGCAACTGCAGAGTCTGAAGTTTTCTTTTGCAACAAAGTATTAGGAAAGAGAGAGGAGGAGGGGGAGAAGAGCAGGGAAACCAGCGGTGGCTGTTGGAACACCAAGTTAAAGCCCAGCTTCTCCCAGAGGTACATCTAAATAAATCCTGGCTTATTTCATAGCTATTTCTGTCAGGGTTCTATTTTTGCTTTGTTAACTATGAATTTAGACCTTTCATGTTCCTTCAGCTCCACATTTGTGAACACATTTTCCTTTGCTATTCTATTACCATCTCTTGTTATAAAGTTAAAATAGAATTTCAAGAATGTGATAGTGTACATTCAGTAGCAAACCAGGAAGGGCTTGGTGGCAGGAAGTGTGAAGGGTTAGGAATCTTAGACATAGAAAAAGCTGTGCTTCAGAGAAAGGATAAAGCCTGCCACAAACTTTGGCTTGCTTAAACTGTACAGGAACCTTGAGAATGTCACAAGTCATGGAAACTGGGTCAGGTCACTAGAACGGAATTCAAAGAAATAGCCTGTAATCAGGAGGGGTGTGTATGTGTAAGACCAGCGGTGCACAACTGGAAATGTTAAGTCTAAGGAGAGCATTGTCTGGTGGTGGAACAACAGAAAAAAGCAGGTGGTGAAGACTAGAAAGGTCAGGATCTGTATAAAGATTAGCTGTGACTTTCTAATCAAAGCTTCAGAGTTCACTTGAAGTGTAAGGATTTAAAATAAAAATACAGAAAGGAGTTATTGAAGACTACTGTACAAGTCTATAAGTCATTCCGTTTACTTACGGAGTTTGTGGCTTTCATTAGATCCATTGGTCAGTATTTCTGAGAACTTTTGCAGAATGTAGAAAATTGCTGATATGCCTCAATTTCATTTTGGGAGAAAAGAATAACAGGTACTTGTATTCCCACGGTTTAGTGCTAACAGATGTGTCTAATTATGTATGCAGTCATAAACATTTGTAGTATTTTTATTTGTACAAGTAAAATTGTCCTTCATGTATATTTCTGCAGTTTGCATTTGGAAGCTATTCATGTTTTATATGGCTTTGATTCATTTTTAAAAAATTGAAGAATAGTTAATTGACAATGTTGTGTTAGTTTCAGGTGTACAGCAAAATGATCCAGATATATATATACACACATACACACACACACATATGTATACTTTTTTCAGATTCTTTTCCATTATAGATTTTTTTATTTGTTTGTTTTTTGGCTGCACCAGGTCTTAGTTGCAGCACTCGGAATCTTTAGTTGTGGGGTCTAGTTCCCTGACCAGGGATCAGTCCTGGGCTACTTGCATTGCAAGCACAGGGTCTTAGGCACTGACCCACCAGGAAAGTCCCTTCATTATAGATTATTACAAGATATTGAGTATAATTCCCTGTACTATGCAGTTGGTCCTTGTTGTTTAGTTATTTAATATATAGTAGTGTGTATGGAGAAGGCAATGGCACCCCACTCCAGTACTCTTGCTTGGAAAATCCCATGGACGGAGGAGCCTGGTAGGCTACAGTCCATGGGGTCACTAGGAGTTGGACATGACTGAGCAACTTCACTTTTCACTTTCATGCATTGGAGAAGGAAATGGCAACCCACTCCAGTGTTCTTGCCTGGAGAATCCCAGGGACGGCGGAGCCTAGTGGGCTGCCTTCTATGGGGTCGCACAGAGTCGGACACAACTGAAGTGACTTAGCAGCGAAGCAGCAGCAGTGTGTATATCTTAATCTTAAAGCTCCTAATTTATCCCCCAGTTTTCTCTTTTTTTGTGGGGAGGCAGGGCTGGGTGTTCTTTGCTTTTCTCGAGTTGTGGAGAGTGGGAGCTTGTCTCTGGTTGCAGTGTGATGGCTTCTCTTGTTGCAGAGCACGGGTTCTACGGCACACGGGCTTCCGCAGTTGTGGCCCATGGGCTCGGTAGTTGTGGTTCCCAGACTCTAGAGCACGGGCTCAATAGTTGTGGCCCACAGGCTCAGCTGCTCTGAGTCACGTGGGATCTTCCTGGATTAGGGACTGAACCCAAGTCTCCTGCTTTGGCAGATGGATTCTTAACCACTAGACCACCAGAGAACCCTGACCCTGATTCATTTTTAATAATCGCTATTAGTCAACCATTTGTATATACTACATTATATTTATCATTCTTTAACTTGTGACGTCTGAATTGTTCTTAGGTTTTACCCTTACCAACAGTAGGTCATGAATATTCTTGCACATGTCTTCTTACGTGGGAAAATTTCTCTACAGGGGGTTTCTCAGCCTCGGCACCACTCACATTTTGGACTGGACAATTCTTTGTTGTGGAGGTATATGCTGTGCCCTTTAGAATGTTTGGCAGCATCCTTGGCCTCTACTCAGTAGATGCCAATAGCACCTGCCGAGTTGTGATAACCAAAAGTGTCTCCTGACAATTGTTTCTTGCACAGTATAATCACAGTTAGTTAAGAACCACTACTTCTATATGTGTACAAAAGTGGAACTTCCAGGTTGTTCTAATTCAATTTTAACTCTTAAGATATTACCAGAGCTTCCCAGGTGGCTCAGTGGCAAAGAATCTGCCTGCCAATGCAGGAGACACGGGTTCGATCCCTGATCTGGGAAGATCCCACATGCCACGGAGCGACAAAGCCCGCCTGTCACAACTGAACTTGTGCTCTAGAGCCCAGGAGCTGCACCTGCAGAGCCCACATGCTGCAGCTACTGAAACCCTTGTGCCGTAGAGCCCATGCTCCATGACAAGAAACGCCTCTGCATTGAGAAGCTTGAACTGCAACTAGAGAGTAGCCCCCACTTGGCGCAGCTGGAGAAAAGCCCTCTCAGCAAGGAAGACCCAACACAGCCAAAAACAGATAAATAAAATTATTTTTTAAAAAAAGTATTCTCACTGATAATGGCTCTGGGTAGGTTTTTTTTTTCCTCATTGTAACTTCTGTTATGAAGGACCTTGGCCTAGACCAGCCTTGTGTCTGTGTACCCTGTGACAGCAGAGAGAAAACTGAAATTTCAGTTTGAGAATAGGTTGGGGCCTGTTGTAGGGATCCCTGTATCCTCAATTTCCCAACTAGCACTAGACCTTTTTTCTTGAACAGATTTTCCGGAATTGGGTGTCTTTCTTTTAAGGTGAGTAGATGAAGGAGAGTCAGGGCAAAGGGATTTTAATGTTCTTATACAATGCTTAGAACATATGGTGCCCCCAATCAATCAATCAGTGTTTTTTTTTGAGTTAGTCCTTGGTAGGAAAGAAGATAGAGGTGAAGAGCAAAAGCAACTGAGCTCTCTCATTCCTCTGCTCTTGAACTGCTGTTGTTGTTCAGTCGCTAAGTCATTTCCAACTCTTTGTGACCCCCCTGGACTGAAGCATGCCAGGCTTCCCTGTCCTTCACTATGTCCCGGAGATTGCACAAATTCATATCCAATGAGTTGGTGATGCCATGCAACCATCTCATCCTCTGTTACCTACTTCTCCTCCTGCCCTCAGTCTTTCCCAGCATCAGGGTCTTTTCCAGCGAGTCAGCTCTTTGCATCAGGTAGCCAGGGTATTGGAGCTTAGTTTCAGCATGCTTTAGCTTTAGCACCAGTCCTTCCAATGAATGTTGATTTCCTTTAGGATTGACTATTTTGATCTCCTTGCAGTCCAAGGGACTCCCAAGAGTCTTCTCCAGCACCGCAATTCAAAAGCATCATTTCTTTGATGCTCAGCTTTCTTTATGGTCCAACTCTCACATCCATATATGACTCCTGGAAAAACCATAGCTTTGATTTGACCGATCTTTGTCAGCAAACCGATGTCTCTGCTTTTTGCTGTTGGGAGGTAGAGGAAGGCTGGGAAGATTTCGAATGAATCTGAAGTTGAAATGCCATTCTAACCTTCTTTTCTGGTAGGAATCAGCAGTGGCCCTCCATGAAGAACTGCCTTTCCCATTTGCTGCTGGAGTTAATGATTTTTCCTGCTGGCAGAATCAGGGACATGCCAGCACGGTAAGGGTTAATCCAGTAATTCTCATCCCAGGCTCATGGTTGGGGGTGGAGTGAGCAGGGAGAAAAAGGGAAACCTTGATTTTCTCTGGGGATCTTTATAGTCATTGCCAGTCACAGCCCACGTGCCTCCTTCCCTGTTGATCCCATCACTGTAGCTTTGTTTCCTGTTTCCCTTTGTAGTTCCCTCTTATTTTCTCATACCCCACCCCCCACCCCCACCCACTACTGTGGGACTTGGGTTCTGAGCTAACGGGGATCCCCTCCATTTCAGGGCGGGATGAGTGGGTGCCCCGGCGGGGATGTGGTCACTGCCGGCCAGTGAGGGCGAGAGTGCCACAGCCCACTTCTTCCTCGGAGCTGGAGATGAGGGGCTGGGCACCCGTGGACTCGGCATGAGGCCGGAAGAGAGTGACAGCGAGCTCCTTGAGGATGAGGAGGATGAATTGGTAAGACGGGGACATGATGTCACTTGGTGTTGGGACCCCCGCCATAGTGGAGATTCCATAGGATTGAGACACCTCCTCCCAGTCTTCCCAAAGGCTTAGACTCCTGGTCACAAACAGGCCCTCTTGTTGAAAGGGAAGGGCGGTTAGACTGCCTCTCCTTAAAGCCCCTCTGCTTGTGCCCGCCTCCTGTTGGCTCATGATTATCGCTTCTCTGACTCTTCTGCCTGAGTACACATATCCCACTGTGGCAAGAGGAGTCCCTGCAGGAACCCCAGTCTAGGCCTGAGTTAGGAGACAGCCTTAACCCCCAAGTCCAAAGTCCTGGCAAGAAACTCTGCTCTAAGGAGATGATGAGGCAGTGTTCCCTGATAAAGGTGGTTCAGGTGAGAAGTTCCTGACGGCACTTCCTCCTGGTAGCCTCCTGAACCTCAGATCATTGTTGGCATCTGTGCTATGACCAAGAAATCCAAGTCCAAGCCAATGACCCAGATCCTAGAGCGACTCTGCAGGTTTGACTACCTGACTGTTATCATCCTGGGAGAAGACGTGATCCTCAATGAACCTGTGGAAAACTGGCCATCCTGCCACTGCCTCATCTCCTTCCACTCCAAAGGTTGGCGTCTGTGAAGCAAAATGGGAAGGAGTGGTGTTGGGAATGCTGGACTGGGAAATCAGGCTCTCACTGTCAAATAAGACAAATAAGTCGTCCTCTCTTCCCGATGCTAGAGAACAGTGCAAAGGGATTTGCTTTTCCTACATCTTGGAGAAGTTGCTGGGGTTAGTTTAAAGCCCATATTCAAACCTCAGGACAGCTCTAAGGTTCTTCGGATCTCTGACAGACTCGATCTCTGGAAGGACCCTACAAATAGTTTCTGTTTGGCTTTTTTCCTGATGAATTTTCTAGACTTGCGAAGTTGGGCAGGAGGATGAGTGCTGGGTTGGACGGGTTGTGGAGCTCAGTGGCAACGAATAGCTTTAACACGTTTCTCTGTTTCTCTTGCTGTTTTCTCACTGTTTCTCTCTTTCTTTCTTTCACCTCTCAATTTCCTCTCTCCATCCCAGGCTTTCCCCTGGACAAAGCTGTTGCTTACTCCAAGCTTCGAAACCCTTTTCTTATCAATGACCTGGCTATGCAGTATTACATCCAGGATAGGTACAGCTTTCTGTTGACTGGGGGGATGGGTGGCCCCGAGATCACGCCTGTTTTAGAGAACCCACTCTGGGAGGGGCAGAGTCAAACAAACATGCCGAATTGTTGTACCAAACCCTCTTGAGTTCTGTACACGGGTATCTCCCAATTCCTGTATGAATGAAATCCCTAGCCTCTCCCCTCGTCACCTGCCCCCACCTCTCCCAGCTGATT